>NC_072396.2:150140000-151390000 GCF_028885625.2 Pongo pygmaeus | reverse complement strand
GTGTGCAGTGCAGGGTTTCAGAATTCCCCAGCCATTAATTCATGCTTATCTGGCCTTGTCTAGCACACAATATGACCCACTTAATTAACGGCTACTCTATGATGATGATTCAAATAACAACATTTGTTTTACAATTCAGTGAGTATAGTGATCAACAGATTTTTTTTCTGAGACAAAAGATAAATAATTAAAATTGAAGCCATGAAAACTGAATATTAAAAAGAATGAAGCAAAATTAATATTACTTTCAGATGATAGAATTTGTCTTCTGCAAACTCAAATAATAAAGTGAAAAACTACTAAAAGTAACAAAAATGTTCAGTGAGGTGACTGTCTCCATAACATACAGAAATCAGTAGTTTTTCCATAGATAAGAGATAATGGGCTTAAAAGATAACTAAAGAAAGCTTTCAATTTTCAATAGTCACAAAATGTGAAACACATAGACATAAATGTAATAAGGAATTCATCAGTATTATATGAAGAAAGCTATAAAACTCAGCTAACAAACAAATAGAACATGAACAAATAGAGATGTATGTTTTATTTTTGAATAGAGAGGTACCACATAGTCATAGTGCCAATTCTTGCAAATTAAACTATAAATTTTATGCACTAGCAATGAAATTTAAAGAATTTGGGAACTTGACAAGATGAGAGTAAAATACATGTAAGAAAATAAACATTAGAGATTATCTAGGAAAATTCTGAAAATGGAGAGTGATCAAACATATCAGCCTTACCAGATATTCAGCTTTATACAAATCAGCAGAAATTAAAGCAATACGTTACTGGCTCAAGCACAGACTGACAGATTGTTGTTACTGAAGAGAGTACAGTGACATGATTTCTTACAAAAAGAGAATTATTTAAAAATAGAAGCTGAAGTTACCTGAAACTTTTAGAGGCTCAAGGAAGACAAGATTAAAATCTAACTTCTCAGTTGGCTGATAGCCCAAAACTTAACTAAGGCAACACCTATTATTAAATAAACTGGCAGTCTCCTCTAATGTACTCACAATCCTTCCATTATAATACAACAATTTTTATTTCCTTGGGCTTACACCTATTTTTCACCCTTGTGCTTTATATATTCTTCCACAGTTGCATGACAATGTAGCAACATAAATATGTTGAGAATATTATTGCATGAAAAATTTTGGTTTTGGTTTGTTTTTCTTAATAATGAAAAATTTAACAATTCTATATCATTCTGTAGCTAATATGCCATGTTTTATTTTAAAAGTTAATGTTGTATAATTGAGTATTCTTCAGGATTTAATTTTATAAACAACAAAGAGCTGTGTACTCCTGCTTTCAGTTATTCTCTTGTAATACATTGTAATATAAATTGTTTTCTGAAAGGATTGCATCAGTGTAGGTTGTGATACATAACTACTATTTTAAACTAGGTTTTCATACTGTATTTAATGTTCCCAGTTCCATGTGAAAATATAACTTCATTTTATTTTAATATATGTTGTACAAATTGATAGTGCTGTTAACATTCTTTCTGTTTATAGTTTTGTTTAAATTATCTTCATATTATTCCCTTGCCCATATACACATTTGTTTATCCATGTATCAGAAATTAACTTAAGTATATCACAACACCCAAGTCTTTTCAAAAACCTGAAAAGCCTTCCCAAGAAGGACAAGTACAAAAAGCCAGACTGCAAGGATTACAATGAATACCTAACTCTTCAAAGCTCAGACACAGACAAACATCCAAAAGCATCAAGATCATTAAGGAAAACATCACCTCACGAAAGGAACTAAAGAAGACACCAGGGACCAATCTTGGAGAAAGTGAGATACATGACTTTGCAGACAGAAAATTTGAAATAGCTCTTCTGAGGAAATTTTAAGAAATGAAAGATAATCCACAGAGAAGGAATTCAGAAATCTGTCAGATAAATGTAACAAAGAGATTGCAACAATTAAAAATAATCAAGCAGAAATTCTGTACTTAATGCAATCGACATTCGGAAGAATGTATCAGAGTCTCCTAACAGCAGAGATGATCATGTGAAAGAAAAACTTAGCGAGTTGGAAGACAGGCTATTTGAAAGGACAAAGTCAGAGGAGACAAAGGAAAAACAATATAAAACAATGAAGCACACATATGGGATCTAGAAAATAGCATCAAAAGGGCACATCTAAGAGTTATTGTCCTTAAAGAAGAGGCAGAGAAAGAGATGGGGGTAGAAAGTTAATTCGAAAGGACAGTAACAGAGAAAATCCCAAACCTAGGGAAAGATGTCAACATCCATGTACAAGAAGGTAGAATACCAAGCACATTCAACCCAAAGAAGACTACCTCAAGGCCTTTAATAAGCAAACTCTCAAAGGCCAAAAACAAAGAAGGGATCCTCAAAGCAGCAAGATAAAAGAAACAAATAACATACAATGGAGATTCAATATGCCTGGAAACAGACTTTTCAGTAGAAGGCTTACAGGCCAGGAGAGAGTGGCGTGACATATTTAAAGTGCTGAAGGCAAAAGAAATCATTACTCTAGAATAGTATATCCAGCAAAGATAACCTTCACACATGAAGGAGAAATAAAGACTTTTCCAGACAAACAAAAACTGACAGAATTCATCAACATCAGACTTATTTTATAATAAATGCTAAATGGAGTACTTCAGTCAGAATGAAAATGACATTAATGAGCAATAAGAAATCATCTCAAGGTACAAAACTGATAATAATAAGTACACAAAAGACACGGAATATTATGACACTGTAATTGTGCTGTGTAAACTACTCTTAAGTAGAAAAATTAAATTATGAACTGATTGAAAATAGTAACTATTATAGTTGTATTAATACAACTTTTCAAGACATAGATGGTACAATAAGATATAAAGAGAAATGACAAAAAGCTAAAAAGCAGAGGGAAAAAGTTAAGGTGTAGAGATTTAATTTAGTTTTCTTTTTGTTCATTGTTTTTTTGTGTGTGCAAACAGTGCTGTTATCAGCTTAAAACAATTAGTTATAAGACAGTAAGCCTCATGGTAGCCTCAAATCAAAAATCATATAATGGATGCACAAAAAATAAAAAGCAACAAATTAAATCATACCACCAAAGACAATCACATTCATTAAGAGGAAGACAGGATGGAAGAAAAGATGGAACAGAAGGCCAAAAAACAACCAGAACACAAATAACAGAACGTCAGGAGTAAGTCCTAACCCATCAATAATAATATTAAATGTCAATGGATTAAATTCTCCAATCGAAAGACCTGGATTGACTGAATAGATGAGAAAAACAAGATGTAAATGATCTGCTGCCTTTAAGAAATACACTTCACCTGCAGAGAGACACATAGATTGAAAATAAAAGGATAAAAAAAGATGTTGCATGCCAATGGAAACAAAAAAAGAGCAAGAATAGCTATACATATAGCAGACAAAATAGATTTCAAAATCATAAGGAGAGAAAAAGACCACTATATAATGATATAGTGGTACATTAATAAGAGGACATAAAAACTGTAAATATAAATATACCCAATACTGAAGCACCCAGATATATAAAGCAGATATTATTAGAGAAGAAGGGAGAGGTAGACCCCAATACAATTATAGTTGGAGACTTTAACACCCCACTCTCAGCACTGGACAGATCTTCCAGATAGAAAATCAACAGAGAAACATCAGACTTAATCTGCACTATATGGTACTTATTAGATATTTACAGAACACTTTATCCAATGGCTAGAGAATACAAGTTATTTTTATCGGCACATGGATCATTCTCAAGGATAGACCATACGTTAGATCACAAACAAGTCTTAAAACATTTCAAAAACTCAAAATAACATCATGCATTTTCTCTGCTCAAAGAAATAAAATAAAACTAGAAAGCAAAAACAAGAATAATTCTGGAAACTATATAAACAATGAAAACTAAACAATATGCTCCTGAATGACCAGTGGATAAATAAAGAAATTAGGAAGAAAATTGAAAAATTTCTTGAAACAAATGGTCACAGAAACACAATATAGTGGGATACGATGAATGCAGTTTTAAGAGGGAAGTTTGTAAGTGTATACATCAAAAACAAAGAAAGCCTTCAAATAAACAACCTAATGATGCATGTTAAAGAACTAGAAAAGCAAGAGCAAACCAACCTCAAAATTAGCAGAAAAAAATAAACATCAGAGCAGAAATAAATGAATTTGACATAAAGAAAATAATACAAAACATCAACAAAACAAAAAGTTGTTTCCTTGCAAAAGAGAAAACAAAATTCAGAAAACTTTAGCCAGACTAAGAAAAAGAAAAATAAGATCCAAATAAATAAAATCAGAGATGAAAAATAAGACATTACAACTTATATCGTAGAAATTCAAGGGCACATTAGTGGCTACTATGAGCAACTACATGCAAATAAATTGGAAAACCTCAAAGAAACAAATAAATTTTAAGATCCATAAGATCTGCCAAGATTGAACTATGAAGAAATTCAAAACGTGTACAAAAAAAAAAAAAAAAAAAAACAAGTAATAAGATCAAAGCTGTAAGTCTCCCAGCAAAGAAAAATATGGGACCAGATGGCTTCACTGCTGAATTCTACCAAACATTTAAAGAAGGAATAATACCAATGCTACTCAAACTATTCCAAAAAATAGAAAAGGAGGAAATACTTATATACTCATTCTATGAGGCCAGTAATACCCTGATAACAAAACCAGACAAAGACACGTCAAAAAAAGAAAACCATAGGCCAATATCACTGATGAATATTGATGTGGAAATCTTCAAAAAAAATACTAGCAAACAAAATTCAATAATATCCTAAAAAGATCATTCATCATGAGCAAGTGGTATTTATCCTTAGGATGCATGGATTATTCAATATATTAAAATCAATTAATGTGATAAATTATGTCAACAGAATGAAGAGCAAAATTCATATGATCATTTGAATTGATGCTGTAAAAGGATTTGATAAAATTCAATATTCCCTCATGATAAAACCTCAAAAAGCTGGGTATAGAAGAAACATACCTCCACATAATAAAAGCCATATATGACAGACCCATAATTAATATCATACAGAATGGGGAAATATTTTACATCTTTCTTGTAAGGTCAGGAACACAAGGATACCTCCTTTTACCACCAGTATTCAACACAGTACTGAAATTCCAAGGTAGAGAAACCAGACAAGAGAAAAAAATAAAGGACACCATCCAAATTGGAAAGGAATAACTTAAATTATCTTTGCAGATGATATGATCATATACTTGGAAAAACTTAAAGACTCCACCAAAAAACGATTCAAACTTATAAACAAACTCAATAAAGTTGCAGGATACAAACCAACACACAAAAATTAGTAGCTATATCCTACCAGGAAAAAATCTGAAACAATTAGTTCTATATCCTACCAGGAAACAATCTGAAAGAGAAATGAATAAAGTTACCCCATTTACAATAGCAACAAATAAAATTAAATACCTAGGAATTAACTTACCCAAAGAAGTGAAAGATCCCTACAATAAACACTATAAAACATTGATGAAAGAACTTAAGAAGATAGAAAAAAAAAAAAAAGGAAAGATAATCCATGTTCATGGATTGGAAGTATCAATATTGCTGAAATGTCCATAGTACCCAAAGCAATCTACAGATTCAGTGCATAATACCAATAACACACTTCACAGAAATAGAAAAATTAATCCTAATATATTTATGGAATAATGAAAGACCCAGAATAGCCAAAGCTATCCTAAGCAAAAAGAACAAAACTGGAAGAATCACATTACCTGACTTCAACTTATACTACAGAGCTATAGTAACCAAAGTAGCATGGTATTGGCATAAAAACAGACACATAAATCAGAGGAACAGACTAGAGGTCCCAAAGATAAATTCACACATCTACAGTGAACTCATTTTTGACAAAGGTACCAAGAACATACATTGTAAAAAGGGCAGTCCCTTCAATTAATTGTGCTGAGAAAACTGGATATCCATAGGCAGAAGAATGAAACTCTACCCTTATCGGTCATCATATATAAAAATCAAATAAAAATAGATTAAAGACTTAAACCTAAAACCTCAAACTGTGAAACTACTGCAAATAAACTTTGGGGAAACTCTCCAAGACCTTAGTCTCAATAAAGATTTCTTGAGTAGTAGCTCACAACCACAGGGGACCAAAGCAAAAGTGGACAAATAGGATCACATAAAGTTAACAGCTGCTGCCTAGCAAGGAAACAGTAAACAAAGCGAAGAGATAATTCACGGAATGGGAGACAGTATTTGCAAACTGACCATCTGACAAGGGATTAATAATCAGAATATTAAGGAGCTCAAACCACTCTGTAGAAAAAAATCTAATAAATCAATTAAAATTTGGCAAAACAACTGAATAGATATTTCTCAAAAGAAGACATACAAATGGCAAACAGGCATACGAAAAAGTGCTCAACATCATTAGTCATCAGATAAATGCAAATCAAAACTACAATGAGGTACCATCTCAAGCATTTAAAATTGCTTTCATCCCAAAGTCAGGCAATAACAAATGCTGGCAAGAATGTAGAGAAAAGGAAACCCTCCTACACTGTTGGTGGGACTGTAAATTAGCAACACCAATATGGAGAACACTTTAGTGGTTCCTCAAAAAGCAACAAATACAGCTACCATATGATCCAGAAATCCCATTGCTAGGTATACATCAAAAGAAACGGAATCAATGTGTTGAAAAGATATCTGCACTCCCCTGTTTGTGGCAGCACTTTCTACAATAGCTGAGGTTTGGAAACAACCTAAGTGTCCATCAACAGATGAAGATGAATGGATAAAGAAAATGTGGTACATACAGGCCAGGGATTACTATTCAGCCATGAAAAGGAATGAGATCCTGTCATCTGCAACAACCTAGATGGAACTGGAGATCATTATGTTAAGTGAATGAAATAAACCAGGCACAGGAAGTCAAACATCACATGTTCTCACTTATTTGTGGGAGCTACAGAGTAAAGCAAATGAACTCATGGAGATAGAGAGTAGAAGAATGGTTACCAGAGGCTGGGAAGTGTAGTGGAGGATGTTGGGGGGAAGTGGGGATGATTAATTGGTACAAAACACAGTTAGAAAGAATGAATAAGACCTAGAATTTGCTAACACAACAGGATGACTATAGTCAAAAATCATTTAATTGTACATTTAAAAATACGTAAAGGAGTATAAATGAATTGTTTGGAACACAAATAAATACTTGAGGTGATGGATACTCCATTTACTGTGATGTAATTTTTATGCATTGTATGTCTGTATTGAATTATCTCATGTAACCCATAAATGTATATGCCCACTATGTACCCCCAAAAATTAAAAATACATAAATAAATACAAATATTCATTACTAAACCAAAATCTATACCTCTTATGTCTAATAAAATAACTTCTTTAGCCAGAGTTACTTAAAATTAATTTTATTTTTTAACTTAAATAACTTTCTATACAATAATAGTAATAATGAAAAATAAAGATTTCAGGTAAATATACAAAGACAAACACATTTTTTGATCAAATGTAAAAACAAAGCTAAAAATACCTTTCTATCATGGGAATTTAAGAGGCCAAGTAGAAAGAAGACACAGAGTAGTTTCTATAAAAGATCCTTGAAATCTAGCTGTAATGGTTTATCCTTACCATTAAGAAACATCTAGGAAATAGCAGCAAGAGAGTTGGCTGTTTTCTAGAAAGAAGATGAATTACCAACACTGATACAAGAATAAATACAATAGAAAACCATGTTAGACCTTTAATTACAAAATTAGTGAGAATTCAAAAATTTATCCACAGAAATGTACCAGCTTATTTTTAGTGAGCACTCTAAGGACAGACAATCCCTATCTTATACAAATTATTCAAGAGTAGAGAAAGTGAAGAGCTTATTGACATATTTCATTAAGGTAATTCGACTTCTATATAAAATCAGAGAAAGATAAGACAGAAAAATCATCAGTAAATTTTACTAACCAAACATATTTGCAAAACTGACATGGATAATAACACACAATAAGATATAATTTACATAAATTGTGGAAATAATACGAATGCTCGTTTTCATGCATAAAAAGGTATACAATATATAGACTAAAAAAAATAGATAAAAGTTGTAATCAAGGATTGCTTGATGTCAGGAATTCCAAACCAGTCTGGACAACATTATGAAACCCCATCTCTACAGAAAAGTTAAAAAATATTAGCTGGGCATGGTGGTTGCTCCTGTAGTCTTAGCTACTTGGGAGGATGAAGCGGGAGGATCGCTTGAGCCCAGGAGTTTGAGGCTGCAGTAAGCTATGATCATGCCAGCGCACTCCAGCTTGGGTGACAGAGCAAGACTCCGTCCAAAAAATAAATGAATAAATAAATAAGAAGAAGGCACATGCTAAGGTCAGGAGAGTGGTTAAGTTTGGATAAAGATAGAGGGAACTAAATTGGGTTTTGTCTATACATTTATTTTTAAGAAATAAAAATCGAAAGCAATAATTTCAAATGTTAAAATCTGCTCAGTGTAAGTTGGGTTACATGTATGTTTACTGTATTATTTTTTGAGCTTGTCTGCAAGTTTGAAAATTTTTCTGAGAATTATGAACACAGAGGGATATATATTTTTGGTGTCTATGACAGAAGTGATTTCAGAGGATAACCTAACTGCGATGGGTTCAGGGGAAGTTAGAGGAAGATAAATTGGAGGAAGCAAATATAAACAGTATCTTAAAGGACTTTAACTGTAAGAGGATGGGAGAAGAACAATGTAGGAATAGCTGGAAGAGGATGTAGGGTAACAGGGAAGATGTTGTAAATAAGACAGATAAAACATTTTTTTTTTTTTTTTTTGAGACGGAGTCTCACTCTGTCGCCCAGGCTGGAGTGCAGTGGCGCGATCTCGGCTCACTGCAAGCTCCGCCTCTGGGGTTCACGCCAGTCTCCTGCCTCAGCCTCCGCAGTGGCTGGGACTACAGGCGCCCACCACCACGCCAGGCTAATTTTTTTGTATTTTTAGTAGAGATGGGGTTTCACCATGGTCTCGATCTCCTGACCTCATGATCTGCCCGCCTTGGCCTCCCAAAGTGCTGGGATTACAGGCGTGAGCCACTGTGCCCGGCCTTATTATAACATGTTTTATGCTGACAGAAAAGATGGAGTAATGAGGAAAACAGATTATTTAAGAGAGAGGGAAGAATTGCCAGATGTCCTCAAATAAGTGAAGGTGAAGTTTACTACGGTAAAGAGGTTAAACTATTGTAACAGGAGAGAAGACAGAGTATATGGTCCCATCTGCAGATAACTAGATAAATAATTATAATGGGGGGTTTGTGGAAGTTAACTTTTGATTGCTTTTTTTTTTTTTTTTTTTTAGCAATGTAGGAAGATATAGAATAAAGTGGAAGAGAGAAAGGTGATCTTTCTTTTAGAGAACCTTAAAGGATCACTTGAGAATTGGTGTTACAAATTTAAAGTGACATAAGTTGGCATGGTTAGGTGTTTTTCTTCCCCTACGTCTAGCTGCATGAGTGTAGAAAGGGAGTAGTATTAGCTAAACAGGGTTTTTGTTTTTGTTTTTCCTCACTGGATACAGGGAGGGAGAGCAGAACAAAGAGATTGAAAGTATATGCCAGTGAGTCATTATAAAGATATAATTTAAGCTGAGTAATGAGGGAAATAAAAATGTGAGTGGAGTGAAAGAGAAGAAAAAGGTGGAAGATCAATGAATTAAAGGTCTCAGGGAACACTAAAGATGCCTGGAGATTGGGGGTAGAAGGAGTGAGCTGGAAAAAGAAGAGCTATTATTCAAAGATGAGACTTTTGAAATGGAGATTATAAAAAAAATTCAGGTCATCGGTAATGACAACGTCTAGAAATGATTTTAGGAATGACGGTTGAAGTGAGGTGGAAGATAAGACCTTTTAGAGGAGAAGAGTAAGTTGAGAAACTATTAGTGTAGGGTATTGAAAATATCACCCATGAAGAAATTCAAAAATCACCCAAAATTATGAAAGGAGTAGTGGTGGAATGCGTGACAGGGAGACACAAGATTAAAACTCTGAGGAATGAGGAGAAATGACTCAGAAGTAGATGACACAATAGGGAGGGGTAATGAGTGGCAGAGTCTAAAGGTGGAATTCAGTGCTGGGATCTATTAGGAAGCAGAAGGGAGAAATGGTATTCTCCACCTTCAGGCTTAGTGGGATGAGACATGTAAGGGAGGGAAACAACCATAACATAAGAGTCCTGTAGGGGAAGCAGTGTCCTCAGAGAACAGCCAGGTTACAGTTCGAACAAAAAGGAGAAGGGAGCTTTCAGAGAAGAGGTCAAGGGTATAGGATATGTTATGGATAACTGACTATGAGTCCCAGAGGGGAAGGGAATAATTTCGGGATTTGAGCTGAGGTGAGAGGTAAGGGCAGAAAAAGATGTATAGAGCCATTTGGGGAATCAAGTTAGGTGACAAAAACTGTGTATTTGTCAGTTTATATAAATATATATAAAGGGGAGTTTATTAAGTATTAACTCACACGATCACAAGGTCCCACAATAGGCCATCTGCAGGCTAAGGAGCAAGGAGAGCCAGTCTGAGTCCCAAAACTGAAGAACTTGGAGGCCAATGTTTGAGGGCAGGAAGCATCTGGCATGGGGGAAAGATGTAGGCTGGGAGGCTAGGCCAGTCTCTTTTCACATTTCTCTGCCTGCTTATATGCTAGCCTCTGTGGCAGCTGATTAGATTGTGCCCACCCAGATTAAGGGTGGGTCTGCCTTTTCCAGCCCACTGACTCAAATGTCAATCTTCTTTGGCAACACCCTCAAAGACACACCCAGGATCAATACTTTGCATCCTTCAATCCAATCAAGTTGATACTCAGTATTAACCATCACAAACTGTCTGCTGCCAGAGGCCTTATGTAAACATTTTGAGTTATGAAAATAAGCTCCCTGTACAGATAGGACAAAAAGTCAAATAAATCTCTTTACCTTTTGAAGAATCATGGCTCTAGTGATAGTATCAGTTATTATTAACACCGACACAATGTCAAGGGATAGAGTTCTCAAAATTCTCATAAAGACTGAAATTTTCTAAAAAGCAATAAAATAGGCAGGCAAAAATGATAGTACTATAAACTGAATATGGGTTACTAGAAAAATTTTGTAAAGGGAAGATTTGAGTTGAGACAGATCTAGATTCAGCTGCCAGCTTCACCACTTACAGGCTGTGTGACCTGGTCCATGACGTTTAACCTCTATGAACTCCAGCTTTCTTAGATGTAAAATAAACATAATAACTACCTTTGAATATTTAACCACTATAATGTATATAAAATACAAAACACAGTTTTTGACACAGGTCCTTGGTAAGTCTGAGCTATAATTGTTGCTATAGGGCTTTTAGAATAAAATTAGATACCCGATAAAAAAGTTGGGTTTGAAGATTTATTAGGCCCACCTACACACTTAGCAGCTAATTCTTACATAAGTTCTTACAGTCTGGGCTGGGCAGACAGAATCATGACTATCCTGATTGCTGCTGCCCACTACCTCTGTCTTCCTTTCAAGTGGCTCTTTCACATCCAACCCTATATATGTGATGTCCCCATACCCCATACCCAACTCTAGCTTCTAGCAGCCTCTATGTGGCTCATTCTTCCCCTCCCCCATGCTGACCAAATCCTAGTACTTAATTCTAATTTTTATCCGTTAATGCCTTGAAGAATGTAATTTAACTTGCCTTATTTTTTATAAACCTATAAAACAAGAAAACCTTTCTATAACCACTGCTCACACATGGTGAAAATTAACGAAATAAAATTTAGACTGTGCTTCTGAGATAATTCTAAATGTCAGAGAGTATTAAGTTATTTAGAAGAAATACAGTTTTAAAAATATAAAGATAGTAACATTATAGCATTGCTTGGCTGAATTCGTTGTCAAAAATTATTTTCCTTAGATATAAAGCAAAACCTGCATGCATTAATTCACATAATCTTAGGAATAAATCAATAAACCATAGCTTATTTGAGTTGGATGGAAGTTTTGAGATTATCTGGTTCAATTCTGGTATGTTGGCATGAAAACTGGGGCCACAAGAAGGGATGGGACCTCCCTAAGCTCATGCAGCAATTTAGTGGAAGTGCCAGGTAAATTCCCACTATGTCGCTGCGAAATAAAACAAAAGTTTTCTTCACCAATGTATCCCTAGGCAATTAACTTGACTCCAAATCTCCCAGTGGTAATCTTTTGATGTTAGTTCAGTGTTGCAGAAATATTATTCTATCAATAATTCCAAAATGTAGAAAAAGAAACAGCCCTGGCATCCCACATCCCACCACCTTCCAAACATCTCAACAGAACAAGAACTACCTTTAATAAATGTCAGAGTAGGAAGGCGATATGATGTTCATTTTCAGCAATATAATCTAGACCACAGAAAGTTGTGGTTACCCAGCAAAGACAAGGTAAACTTATTGCAAGAAACCAAAATGTATTGCCTCCTTCTTCTCAGTCATGACAATTATGTAATATTTGAAAACACTTATTTCTTCAATGATCTGTGGCTTTGGTTTACCATAAATGTGAAAGAATAATGAGACTATTAATCTTCATTACCCTAATAGTCCTCAAAATCCTATTAGTGTAATGAAGATAGAAACTCTTCCAGCTTCTTCACGTGGTTATGGTTTTTGCCGACCTGAGAAGCAATATCAGCCCCTTTCCACAGTGGTGCTCTCTTACTTCTCTTAAATAGAGGAGGTTTTCTGAAGGGAGGAAGTAATGGCTTGAAATTGAGACTGATGCCCACTAGAGATTTTACACTCTAGCCTGAAAGTTGCAGCAAAAATATATCTGTGAAGACGTTCAAAAAACAAGCAAGATAGCTAGTATGTATGCCCCAAAGAAAACACTTATTTTGGAAGAAACTTTTTGGTAAATGTTTTAAATATATTCAGAAACCCAGTTGATGAGATTGATTAGATTCAAATCAGATTACTTTGATAAATCATATTACCATATCATGGAAGAAATAGTTTATTCATTTCCTAGTTATTCATTTCCTAGTTCACAATTGCCATAAGGAAAATAAATCTGCTAGATGAATTAACATAGACTGTATTGGACAAATCTGATAATCTTATAGAAACTACATGGAAACACACAGGGTTGTTTATTCCTTGGCCTCAGAAGCCTTCATTGACCATTCATTGTGATTTAACAGAGACTCATAATACTAAATACATTTCTCAGAAAGGTGACAAGTTACTGTTACAACACATATCAGGTATATACGAATATATAGGTGAGTTCACATCCAAAAGTAAAGTAAATAAAAATTGGATCACCCAGTGGGGAAAAAGAGAAATCAGCTCCCAGCCTCAATCATAAATATCATTGGGACACACATTTCAAATCTCACGGAAATACCAAGCTCTGCTCCCCATCCTTCCTTCTGCTGTTAGCAATTTTGGCTGTAGAAGACATTTCTTTACCAAAGCCCTTAGATACTGTTGACTTGGCGTTTAAGGCTCATAGTAATCTGCTTTCCATACCCTTAAGAATAATTCTCAGCTGTCCTCTGAATAACGAAAGAACAGTGGTTTTTAAGTTTGGTTACACAATAATATTACCTGAAGCACTTTAAAACCCCCTAATGAGTGGGCCTCCTCCTAGACAAATTAAATGAAAAGCTAAAGGTAGTACTCCATCTCGGATTTTTTTTTTTTATTATTTTATTTTTAAGACGGAGTCTTGCTCTGTCATCCAGGCTGGAGTGCTGTGGCGCAATCTTGGCTCACTGCAACCTCCGCCTCCTGGGTTCAAGCGATTCTCCTGCCTCAGCCTCCTGAGTAGCTGGGATTACATGTGCTTGCCACCACACCCGGCTCATTTTTGTACCTTCGGCAGAGACAGGGTTTCACCATGTTGGCCAGGCTGGTCTGAAACTCCTAACCTCAAGTGATCCTCCCAAAGTTCTGGGATTACAGGCATGAGCTATAGCATCCAGCCTTGCCCGGCTTTTTTAAAGAGCTCTCCAGGTGATTGTAATTTGTAACAAATGTTGAGAATCCATGTAATAGGGTACCTTGTGCAGGCCTCTGCAGCTTCAGAGCCTTGGAAGAATGTGTCCTGCTTCCCATTACCTGCAACCACACCTGACACAAATTCCTAAACTAAATAAGTCCGTGGACGTCTCTGAAGTGCATGGTTCCTTTTACCATTGTTTTACTCTTTGTGTACATTGCAAATGGATGATAACCACTGAATGGTCACAGAATCTAGACAGAACAGGACATTCACTCAAACAGGTGGAATACACCCAGGGCTAAAGCAGATGGATATGGAAGGAAGCCCAAAACTTTCTCCAAAAGTGACAGCTGAGAGTGGGTTTGGGGATCATCCAGTTTTGGTTAACATTGGAGGAACCAGAGTAGCCCACAGATGACACTAAGACTCCTTCATCTCTGGGAAACAAAGCTTATACTAGGATTAGGATGACGCAGCTGAGGCACTCAACTTGGGCACAAAATGTAGGGACCATCAAAACAACTCAGTAATCAAGGAGATTCTTTTTAATGCAATATTTTAAAAATTCTAAATCAATAAAAAAATCCACGATGGACAAAAAATTTAAATAAATCCAGCACTTTCACAATTCACTCACTTGCCTCACCCTAACCTGGGTGATTCTGTCACCAGAATCTAACCTTTGAGACTCTGTCACTCTAGTCCCAGCCCTGGTCAAAACTCATCCAGGCCCCAGAAACACATGTAACTGAGAAGAAACTGCTCTCATTCAAGAGAAAGGTAGTAGGACCCCCTTCTACCCTAATTCATCAAGAGATGGCTAAGAAGGGAAGAAATCGTACTCTGTGTTTCTTACCTATAACTGGTGAGAAAAACAACTGTCCCCAACCCAAAAATAAACATGAAACCTCACCATGGTCCTCCCAATATAAATCAAAAGGCTTTGAAATGGGAGGAAAGAATGAGGAGTCCTGGGACAAAAATTCCCTAAGGCCTTTCTCGTTTGTGGAAAAGGAGAAAAAGAACAGGATGGAAAAGATAGAGGGAGGTAGATATTTGCCTGTTGCTTGACTCTTTACAGTTGAACATTTTGATAGCCCTTTTTTCCAGACCAATCATCTCTAAAATGATTCACTAATGGTTCAATTTCAGGCATCCAGCAGCTTCGGGAGAGAGATAGAGATGGAAAATTTTCAAGGTCTTCCCATGAGGTACTCATGAAAATAATAGAGTTATGAACGAATAAATGAACAAATGGATGAATGGGTGGACACATGCTGTCTCTGTATTAGAATAAAATCTGTTCTCTATTTTTCAGGGTCACACAAAAAGATACGGTGTGTCTACAATAAGAACCCTGGCCTGTCAATTCATTATTGGTTAATTCTCAAAACGTGTCATATAAAATAAAATAAAATAAAATAGTAACATCTAGAAAAATGTTAAAGAAATATATATATAGGGAAAGAGGATTTTTGTTTTATATTCTACTTGGTTGCAAACTTAATAAGCATTTATTTTACAATTAAAACTAAATAAGAATAAGAAAAAACTGAGATTCTGACATAAAAAGTAAGGAGTAAACAAAAGTCATCGCCATAAGCATGACAAAATAGAGTTTTAAAGTATAAAATAAACATTTGAAATTGTAATCAAATAAATATAAAACTAAATAGTAATGACATGCCCTATGTCATCTATTAAATTATGAAGTCTACAAAACCATAATGATGCTTAGTGATGGATAGGTATTATGAAAAGCGTACCAAATCCTGCTGGTGAGACTGTAAATTAGTACAAAATTTATGAATTTATGGAAATAAATATCAATCGATAGCAGCCTTCAAATATTCTCAAGCATTATGACACTGAAATTACACTTTGGAGACTACATAATAAGGAAATAATCAGAAGTATGTATATACATTAGTTAACAAAGATGCTCCTCCCAGCACTATTTCATAAATTCAAAATTATGATGAAAATATAAAAGTTCAAAATTGTATTAAAAAACTGAGAAGAATTTAAACATTTGAGTATAAAGAAATAGGTTAAAATAAATATGGCACATCCATATGACCACTGAAAAGACAGACCTTTAATTTTTATTTGAGAAAATATGGGGAAATGATTATATGATATAAATGGGAATAAAGCAAAATACAGAATTATATATCCGATTTACTCTAAAAGAAAGATTGGAAAATAGTAAATTAAGGTGGAAAAGTTATTATATCTAAATTATATAAATATACATTCCAAAGATTCAACAATGAGCTTATTAAATTTTCAGAGTAAAAATGTAAATGATACATAATTGGATTCTCATAAAGAAATGCATTCTGAGATTATTACACATCTGTCTTTATTCTCTCCATACACCCTCCTGTAACTTTACCCATAAAAATGTCCTTGTGGCTGGGAGCCAGTGGCTCCCGCCTGTAATCCCAGCACTTTGGGAGGCCGAGGTGGGCGGATCACGAGGTCAGGAGTTAGAGACCAGCCCGGCCAATATGGTGAAACCCTGTCTCTACTAAAAATACAAAAATTAGCCAGCGTGGTGGCGCATGCCTGTAGTCCCAGCTACTCAGGAGGTTGAGGCAGAAGAATCGCTTGAATCTGGGAGGTGGATGTTGCAGTGAGCTGAGATTGTGCCATTGCACTCCAGCCTGGGCAACAGAGAGAGACTCTGTCTAAAAAAAGAAAAAAAAAAAGTCCTTGTGAATTGTGATTTACTGCCTCTATGGCAGATAAAATAGCATCTCCCTTATAAAGCCACAACTGAACTACTATCTAAGATATTCTCCACTTATCTTTATCAAAATTACATTTATAGGACAAAATATCACTTTTTTTTTAGGAAAAATTGTTTGTAAAAAGTGTCTTCTGTTAGGCAGTGACCAAATTCATTCAATAAACATATTTTTTGAGCATCTACTTTATACTTTGTGCTGTTTGGCAATGAGCATTTAATGACAAACAAGGCAAACAATTCTTGAAGTCATCAATCTTAAAGTCTATTTGAGGTGACAGATAATTTTAAAAATTCACAAAATACACAGATAATAAAAATCAGGTTATTGAGAAAAAATAACCATGAGTTGTGGGGAAAGAAGAAACCTCCTTTAGTACTTTACACTGCATAGCCAGGAAAGGCATTAGTAAATAGATGACTTTTTTACTGAGACCTAAATGGTAAATGAAAGCTTGCTATACAAAGATTCTAAAAGAAAAAGTTCCAGGCAAAATAACAGCTGGTGCAAAGACCCTGAAGCAAGAAAGTTTGCATAGCCTCACACTGTCAAGGAAGTCAGTAAGACCTGAAGGGTTAGTGAACTATGGAGGAGATAGTACAAGATGTGGATGGAAACAGGAAATGACGAGATCACACAGAGCTTTGTAGTCCATGTTCGAAATTGAAGTTTTACATTAAAATTAGTGGGAAGTCACAGAAATGTTTTAAATTGGTGAAAAATTTGACACATAATTTTAATCCCTTTGTCTACTGTTGGGGGTGTGGATCGCAGCAGAAGAGAGAGATAAGAAATTGTTTAGGAGACTTGAAGTGATGCAAGTGTGATATAATCATGGCTTAGATGAAGGTGTAGGAGTGGAGATGAGAGAAAGTAGATGGATGTAAGATATATTTTGAAGTGAGATCCAGTAGAACTTTTTAATGGCTAAAGTTGTTGGAGCCAGGTTGGGGGATGAGGGAAGGGAAGGACAACACGACCTCAGCTATTTCCTCAGCAGGTTTTGGTGGTTTACCTGGTGTGACCCAAACCTTCATTCCTGAGTGCTCTGAGAGCTTCTTGGTCTGGGTTCTCTGCACTTTTCGATTCACAGTTACAATGGGGCAAGAGAGTACAAGGAGGTATCCAAGTGGATCACTTGGGTTTCACATATAACCCCTTTTGGCTCCAATGGAGAAAAGCAGCCCTGCCTCATCCTGATGATCAGAATCAGTTATACATTCCCATGTGGTGATTCCTCTTCTCATCTGCTTCTCCTTTGGCACAGGAGTACAAAGTGCCCTGATGGCAGCCATAAATTGTTGTTACTTGTTTCTCCTGGCAAGAATGTGTCCCCTTTGTGAACAAGACCCTCCAAACTCTAGAGCTTAAAGTTATGAGGATATGAAGCACACAATTTCCCAGTGGATCATTGGTAATGGTGGTGTGGGGCCAATCCTGTTGCCAAACTTTGTTTCCAGATACATATGCTTTCATAAGGGAGACACAGTATCATAGAGAGGCTGCTGATTTAATAAATCCACTAAAATACACTGCATTTAAAAGGATGACATCCCATTCATTCAGACTGTTTCTCCTGACCTGGCACTTCAGTCGCATTTTTAGAAAGTACTTCCAGTGTTCTCTGAGGTCAGCTGTTTCTGGATGGTGTGTCATGTGATACGGTCAGTGGAACCTATGGCCATGAGCCCACTACTGGACCTCATTTTCTGTGAAGTGGGCAGTCTGGTCAGATACTGTGCTGTGTGAGATATCCAGTCTATGGATCAGGAATTTTATAAGCTCACAGATGTTAAGTGCTAGCTGAGGCTCTATAAGCAGGAAAGGCAAACTCACGGCTAGATAAGTATCTATCTTTGTGAGAATCAACTTCTGGCCTTTCCAAAATAGAGGGGCCCAATGTGGTCAACCTTGCCACCTCAAGGTCATTTGGTCTCCTTGAATAATGGTGTCATAGTGGGGGCTGATTTGGTCTATGTTGCTGACAAGTTGGACATTCAGAGACAACAATAGTTAGGCTTGTGGAAGTTTATGCTGTTGAACACACATACAGTGTACATCTCCGCTACCATGGCCATTCCATTCACGTGCCCATTATGAGACTTCTGGGGTCGCTAATGAGAAAGGCTGGTAAGGTCAACTGATCAAGTCAATTCATCAACTTAGATTGCAGTACCTATCTGTAGTAAATGCTTTCTGGTGAACATTAAAATATTTTCACACTTTTATTCTCTCCCATATGTCTAGCCACATGCCTATTCCATAGACCTCATTGTCTTCAGTTTTCTAGTGCTTGTCTTTCTAGGCCCCAGATTAGAAGGCCAGGCCATTGACCACTGCCCATTAATCTATATATTCTCACCTCAGGCCCCTTCTCCCTCTACACAAAGTAGATAACCAGGGTGCTCGAACTGAACCTCTTACCATCAAGAAGATTTTTATCTTCATTAAATTACAGGGCCACTCCTGAATGTGGTTACAATATGGCCACTGTCAATTTTTCCATTTCATTCATGTAGCATGCTGACCCGTCTGTAAATTAAGCTCAGAGTTTTTCTTCATTCAGTCAGTAGTACAGAAGCTCTTATTGTCAGGCCTCTGAGCCCAGGCCAGGCCACCGCATCCCCTGTGACTTGCACGTATACATCCAAATGGCCTAAAGTAACTGAAGATCCACAAAAGAAGTAAAAACAGCCTTAACTGATGACATTCCACCATTATGATTTGTTCCTGCCCCACCCTAACTGATCAATGTACTTTGTAGGCTCCCCCACCCTTAAGAAGGTTCTTTGTAATTCTCCCCACCCTTGAGAATGTACTTTGTGAGATCCACTCCTGCCCACCAGAGAACAACCCCCTTTGACTGTAATTTTCCATTACCTTCCCAAATCCTATAAAACGGCCCCACCCCTATCTCCCTTCGCTGACTCTCTTTTCAGACTCAGCCCGCCTGCACCCAGGTGAAATAAACAGCCATGTTGCTCACGCAAAGCCTGTTTGGTGGTCTCTTCACACGGACGCGCATTAAACTTATATGTCTATGGGTGCAAACCAGGGAAGGGACACTGGTACAACTCTTTGGGTAGCAAGCATTCTAGTCTTCCAGCTCATGCAGCTTATTTGTGCTCTCTAATCCTGCTTGGGTTTAATTTAGTCCATTTCCTAATGGTCTGTTGCTAGACACGTCTGACTGTATAATTTGTTGGGTTCAATAGAACTCAGCCCTAGAGCAGTTCTGAATACATGTTCACTTAGTGACACATGGCGAAGTGTTATGCCTCTGCCAGGGTCCAGCAGCACTCCTAGGGCTGTTTCTTAAAACACATGTAATTCTTTGCTATGAGTAGCAAAGCTTTGTTCCAGAATACCAAGGGGTTATATTGTGAATATCCCACTAAAACATATACTCCAAACTGCATCCTTTCCCGAAACTAATATTTCCAATACAACAGGGTTTAACGAATCACATGGCTCAAATGACAAGAATGATTGCAATGTGGTCTGGACCTGCTTCAGTGCCTTTTCCTTCTCGGCCCCACTCAAAGCTGGTGGATTTCCATATTATCAAGTATAAGAAGAGGAGAAATTGCTCAGGTGTGGAATTCTAGGCCTCTAGAATCCAAAGATGGCTACCTAGTGCTGCGTTTCTTTCTTTGTAATGTGAGATTCACAACGGATGCAGCAATGTGCCTTTTACTTTGGAGCAAATATCCCAGAACATTCCTGACTACTGGAAACCTCAAAATTGCAAAGAAATTGAAGGTCCCTGAAACTTATTAGGGTTAATTTCCCACCCTCTGAAGTACATGTGTCTTAACAAAGCCTTCAGTCTATTTGTCACTTCTTGCCTGTCCTGTCCGACCTACATGATGTTACCAATGCAGGGAATCAATGCAATGTCCAGGTGGTCCAGATCATTTCAAATTATATTATCGCAGAGGGCAGGAAAATGTTAAGTCACAGAAATAAATGAGATTACTTATAGAAAAAGCATAGACAGGGAGAGAAGAATGTGACCCAAGATAGGGTTGAGAGAAATTTCAACAAAGATGCAGAAATAATAACAAGTAAACTGAAAAAAGTAACCAGTAAGAACGGGAGAAAACCAAGACACTATGTTGTTAAAGAAGCTCATAGAAAAAGGACAGTGTGATTCCTTGTTTGTCTTGCTCAAAGAGTTCAAATAAAGGTACAAAAGGGTCCTCAAATTATGTAACTTGTGCCATAGACTAAATGTTTGTGTCTCCCCAAAAGTTACATATTGAAACCTAACCCTCAATACGATTTGGAGGTGGGGTCTTTGGGAGGTGACTGGCTCATGAGGGTGGAGAATTCATGAAGGGGATTAGTGCCCTTATAAAAGAGATCCCAGAAAGTTTTTTTGCCCCTTCTGCAATGTGAGGTTACAAGAAGAAGATGGCTGTCTATGAACTGGGAAGTGGGTCCTCACCAGACACTAAATCTGCTGGCACCTGGATCTTGGACTTCCCAGCCTCCAGAACTGTGAGAAATTTCTGTTGTTTATATGACACCGAGTCTATGGCATTCCATTATAGAAGCCTGAATTAACTAAGATACTCACTATGACTTCTTTTTTTTTCCTTCACTGTCAAGAAACTGAAGAGCTATGTCTGTGCCCACTTACAACTGTTAGCAGCTATTTACTAAGTTTATAGTCTATGCCAAGCATTGGACAAGGTATATTGATCTGACATAAAATGGGTAACATCCTCTCAAGTTGAAGTCCATCATCAACAATGTATCAGGAAACACATACCATGACAGATAGAAGCATGGGGACTTATCGGAAGACAAAAAAGAAACACCTAACTCAGCCTTAAAAGCAGAAACGGAATAGAGTCAGGGAAGGCTTCCTGTAAGAGGCAACTCTTGAACTTAGTTGGTCTCTGCTCTAACTTTGCACATTTTTCACTATTTATGTGTGAGTTAGCCTTAAGTCATTTTGGAAATAATCATGGCAGACATTTCACCTAAAACAATTTCTCTAGCACCTTTTGAGTGTTGCAAGCCAGGTTATATATGTACTAAGTAAAATACTTTCCTGAGTTGACACCAGGATATTTGGTGCTAACCTGGATCTTATTTTCATAATCCATTTCTTCATTAAACTTATTTTAACACAGGATGGTCAGTGTCATAATAATCACTCCCTCTATTCCCTTCAGGAGTTTTTAATTTGGCACCACAGTAGTGTGATTCCTCACCGCCCCCACCTCCCCCCCACCATTTCTTCTAAAGGCAATTAAAAATAAATAGAAAAGTCATCATTGAATAAAATGCTATTTTTGGAGGAAACAGAATCCCAATAGTGTTAACTGTATACAACAAAGAACTATAAAGGTTTCTGCAGATAATGGACACTCACATACATCCCTGGATGTCACAGAAAAAATGATTTCCTTGTTTAAATAAATTGCTACCTAACACTTGCCTTCCCCTTTTCCTTCAACATTTAAAAGAAGAGAGGAAGGGAGAAGACAAGGAAGTAAGGAGGAAGGCAGGGAAGGAAGTTAAAAGAGGAGGAAGCTATTTTCATCAATTCTTGCTATGTTCTTTCTCCATGTAATGTAGAAGTTATATCTTACGAAACACAAACATTTATCTTATATTTCAAATAAAAATCACAATAAGGATGGTTACTGAGACGAGAAACATGGAATACTATGGGGTGCTTTCCATCCTCCCACCAAAGCCTCTCCTATAGGGATCTCTACTCTTTAAGTATTTGGAGACCGCTGTGATCATCATCCAGTCTTAACGTACCCAGCCCAAAGATTTCTACATCTGGCCATCATTTCTCAGATGTGTCCTTAGATCTGAAATCATTGTGGAGATGATCAGTTCTCTAACCTTTCGAGAAATGTAGATCGCAAATTTTGTTCTTCATTAGTCTGTTTCAGACGACCCTCTATTTAGCTCCCACAGCACCCTATAATTACTCTTCCCAAAACATTCATCTCCCTGAATTCTATCTATTTACATCTTGGTGATAATCACCAAACAAATTTTTAACTCTTGGTATTCATCACAAGTTTACCATATCCACAAGGCCAGGTACTGTTTCTTATTCACTTCTTTATCCCTTTTATCTATCACAGTCTGAGTACATAATATTCATTCAATAAGTATTTAGTAAATAAAGAGTAGAAAGAAAGAAGGAATTTGACTGAAGTAGCATTTAACCATTAAGACTTCCTATTCATGTCCCTCTGGAGGTGTATCTGAGTTTGCCACCTGTTGTAGACAGAAATCTAAATAAATGTTCCCAAGATTTCGATCACCTGGTTATTCAATCTACCATTAATCCAGGTACTGCTACAAAGGGATTTTGCAGATATCATTAAGTTTGCTAATCGGGTAACCTTAAAATAGGGAGACTATCCTAGATCCAGGTGGGGTGAATGCAGTCATATGATATAAGAGAAAAAGGAAAGCCAAAGAAAGTCAGAGAGATGTATCAACAGAAGAAGTAGAAAAGACGCAGCAGGAGGAGAAATCAAAGAGATTCCAAATGTGAGAAGGCTTTGGTGCATGATTGATGGTTCTGTGATATAGGGGGCTATGTGTGAGAAGTGAAGAAAGTTATTTATTCCTAGTTGGCTGAGGTCATCACGATAGGCATTGGATTTTGTCATTTTTTTTTTTTTTTTTTTTTACTGCATTCGTTGATACAATCTTGTGTTTTTTCTTTTTTCTTTTTTTTAAATGTACTTGAAGTTCTGGGATACATGTGCAGAATGCACAGGTTTGTTACAAAGGTAACCTTGTGCCATGGTGGTTTGCTGTACCTACCAGTCCGTTATCTAGGTTTTAAGCCCCGGATGCATTAGGTATTTGTCCTAATGCTCTCCCTCCCCTTGTCCCCACCCCCCAACAGGCCCCGGTGTGTGATGTTCCCCCCTCGGTGTCCATATGTTCTCATTGTTCAGCTCCCACTTATGAGTGAGAAGATGCAGTGTTTGGTTTTCTGTTTCTGTGTTAGTTTACTGAAGATGATGGTTTCCAGCTTCATCCATGTCCCTGCAAATAACATGAACTCATCCTTTTTTATGGCTGCGTAGTATTCCATGGTGCATATGTGCCACATTTTCTTTATCCAGTCTATCATTGATGAGCATTTGGGTTGGTTCCAAGTCTTTGCTATTGTAAATAGTGCTCCAATAAACATACGTGTGCATGTGTCTTTATGGTAGAATGATTTATAATCCTTTGGGTATATATCCAGTAATGGGATTGCTGGGTCAAATTGTATTTCTGGTTCTAGATCCTTGAGGAGTCGCCACACTGTCTTCCACAATGGTTAAACTAATTTACACTCCCACCGACAGTGTAAAAGCATTCGTATTTCTCCACAGCCTCACCAGCATCTGTTGTTTCCTGACTTTTTAATAATCACCATTCTAAGTGGTGTGAGATGGTATCTCATTGTTGTTTTGATCTGCAGTTTTTTTCTCCCTAACGTTGCTGATATGGTGGATTACATTAATTTTTCAAATGTTGAATCAGTGTTAAATACTTGGAACAAAACCAATTTGATCATAGTGATTATTCTTTTTGTTAATATATGATATTTATGTTGCCAGATTTTATTTTCTAAAATTTTGTTGAGAAATTTTGCATCTATGTCAGACATGTTGGCCTACAGTTTTCTTTCTTTTTTCATGCTGTCTTTGTTTGGCTTAGGTATCAGGATAACACTAGTCTCATAAATGTATCTTCCTCATCAATTTTCTGAAAAATATTATATACATATTGAGTTAATTTTTCCTTCAATATTTGATAAGATTATTTTGTAAACCATCTGGGCCTGGAAACATCCTTTATAGAAGTATTATAATTGCAAATTTAATTTCTTTAGTGATTATAAGATTATTCAGAGTTACTGTTGCATTTTATTTGCATTTCAGTAGTTTGTGGTTTGCAAGGAATTCACCTACTTCTCAGTTGACAACTTCTCTGTGTAGAGTTGTTTGTGATATTCTGCTTTTATCTTTTTGAGCTGCATGGTCTGTAGTGATATTGCTTTTTTCCATTGTTGATACTGGTATTTTGTATCTTCTGTTACTATTGTCAGTGTTTTCCTTAGTTTGTCAATTTTGTTGATTTTTTTAAAAATCAGCTTTTGTTTCACTGACTTTATGCTTGTTTTCAATGTTACATATTTTTGTTCTTATTTACTTTTTTCTACTTTCATAGGCTTTATTTTATTTTTATTTTCCTGTTTTTTTTTTTTTACATTAGAGAATTGGATTACTAATTTGAGTGTTTCCTTCTTTCTAATGTAAGAATTCAGCGTTATAAATTTTCTCTGTTTTAGCTGCCTGCAAAACAATTTGATGTGCTGTATTACCATTATTATTGAACATTATATATTATTTTGTTTTTTTCTTGAGAACTCCTCTTTGACTCAGAGATTATTTAGAAATGTGTTATTTATTTATAATCTCTAGTTTTTTTCATATACTTAAGGGGTACAAGTACAGATTTCTTACATACATATATTGTGTAGTGGTGTTGTCTGAGCTTTCGGTATAACCATCACTCTTCAAGTTGTAGAGTGAACATTGTACCCAATAAGAAATGTTATTTATTTTTCAAGTGTTTAAAGATTTTTCTTTCATCTTTCTGTTATTTATTTCTAGTTTGAGTCCACTGTGGCTAGAGAATACACTCTGTATAACTTTGGTAACTTTACACTTGTTGAGGTTTGTTTAATGGCCAAGGAGATTGTCTGTTTTGGAGCATGAGATTTCTACATCTGCTGTAACAAATTACTACAAGTTTAGTGGCTTAAAACAACAACAAAAATGTATTAGAGTTATGTACTTCAGAAGTGCAAAACTTCCCTCATAGAGCTCACTAGAATCAAGGGGTTGGCAGGTATGTTTTCCTTTCTGGAGGCTCTAGGAGGAGAATCCCTTTCCACCTTCTGTATTCTGCCCACATTCACTGGCTTGTGGCCTTTCTTCGTTAATCATCAAAGTCAGCAACATCAGAAGAATTCCTTCTCAGACTACTGTCTCTCTGGTTTTCCTTCTTCTGCCTCTCTTCTCTACTTTTAAGGATCCCTGTGATTAAATTGAGTCCAATTCATAATTCAAGGTAATCTTACCAATTTAAGGTCAGCTAATTAACAACTTTAATTCCATCTGCAACTTTCATTCCCCTTTACCATGTAACCTTACATATTCATATGTTCTGGGGATTTGAACATGGATATCTTAGGGAAAGGGCCATTAGACTGTCACACTTAGTGAATGTTCTATGGGCACTTGAAAACAATGTGCGTCCTCCTGTCATTGGGTGGAATGATGTGGGTGTGTGTGTGTGTGTGTGTGTGTGTGTGTAGACAATTGGATCCTATTGATTAACTATGTTGTTGTTCTATATCCTTGCTGATTTGCTAGTACTGCTGTCAATTGCTGAGAGTGGAGGCTTGAAGCTCCTATATGTATAATTATGAAGTTATGTATTTCTCCTTTCAGCATTATTGGTTTTTTCTTTACATAATGTGAGGCTCTGTTGTTTGGTGTGTACACATCTGGGACAATGATGTCATTCTGGTGGATTGATATTTTTATAATTATGTATATTTCCTCTTTTTAGGGTGTTTTTGTGCTCAATTTGGCTTTATCATATTAGCTACCCTGTAATTTTTTTTAAAATGAATATGTACATAATACATATTTTCCATCATTTTGCTTTCAACCTGCTTATGCTATGGTATTTGAAAAGAGTTACTTGTAGACAATATATTACTTTAGATGATGGATTAGATTGTTCGTAGGGTTTTTTTTTGTTTGTTTGGTTTTATTCCCCCTTCAAAAATCCTAATTGGTGCATTTAGAGAATTACATTTAAATAATTATTGATATTTCAAGGCTTTCATCTACCATTTTATTATGTGTTTTTCATTGGCTTCCTCTGTTTCTCTTTTCTTCCTTCCTGTGTGTTACTTAACACTTTTAGGATTCTATTTGATTTTCTATTTATAGTGGTTGTTATAGTTCTGTGTGTATGTGTTAATATACATATTATCATAGTATACTGGTATTCATGTTTTACCACTTTGAGTTGAATGTAGACTTTTATTTGTGCCCTTATACCTTCTCTTCTCCACTTTTTAAATATAATAGTCAGATATTTACATACATTGAGCATCATATCATATGGATTATGTTTCTCCTTCAACTATAAAATATGAATTAAAAAACTTATATGAATGAGGATGTGTGTGTGTGTGGGGGGGGGTGGTATATGTGTATATACATATATGTGTCCTACAGGTCCCTGAGGCTCTGTTCATTCTTTTACAGGCTTTTTCTGTTTTATACAGTTAGTAAATTCTAACAGTCTGTCTTCAAGTTATTTGATTCTATTCTCTATTATTTTCACTCTGCTATTTAAGCCATCCAGTGAGATTTTATTCTTCAGTTCTGTAACTTACATTTGGTTATTTTTTATAACTTTGTTCCTTTAGTAAGATCTTTCATGTTTTCATTTGTTTCAAAAGGATTTGTAATTGCTTTTGAAACATTTTTATAATGGCTGCTTTAAAATCCTTGTAATATAATTCCAACATTTGATTCACTTCAATATTGGCATCTGTTGATTACCACTTCTCATTTGTGTTGTGATATTCCTAGCTGTTGATATGATAAATTTCTTTTTTGTATCCTAGCTGTTGAGATGTTATATTATGTAATTCTGAATCATGCTTAATATTCCTTATTAGCAAGCAGCTCTCTCATTGAGGTGCAATGCAACAGCCTCGTGGGTCTGTGGGTTTAGCTTCCCAGGAGGCCCCACCAACACTTCCAGTAATATCGGGGGAACCAGTCCCCAATATTTCAACATACGTTCTTTTCTATTTTCCCTAAGTGTCGGCCGGTCTGAGAAATAAAGAGAAAGAGTACAAAAGAAAGAAATTTTATACCTGGGTCTCCGGGGGTGACATCACATGTCAGCGGGTTCTGTGATGCCCCCAAGCTGCAAAACCAGCAAGTTTTTATTAGCGATTTTCAAAGGAGAGGGAGTGTACGAATAAGGTGTGGGTCACAGAGATCACGTGCTTCAAAGGCAATAAAATATCACAAGGCAAATGAGGGCAGAGCAAGATCACAAGGCCAGGGTGAAATTAGAATTACTAATGAGGTTCCATGTCCCGCTGTGCATGCATTGTCATTGATCAACATCTTAACAGGAAACAGTGTTCAAGAACAGAGAACCGGTCTGACTAGAATTTGCCAGGCTGGAATTTCCTAATCCTAGCAAGCCTGGGGGTGCTGCAGGAGACCAGGGTGTATTTTATCCCTTGTTTTCAACTGCATAAGACAGACACTCCCAGAGCGGCCATTTTAGAGGCCTCCCCCTGGGAATGCATTCTTTTCCCAGGGCTGTTCCTTGCTGAGAAAAAGAATTCAGTGATATTTCTCCTATTCGCTTTTGCAGGAAGAGAAATATGACTCTGTTCTGCCCAGCCTCGCAGGCAGTCAGACTTTATGGTTATCTCCCTTGTTCCCTGAAAATTGCTGTTATCCTGTTCTTTTTAAGGTGCCCAAATTTCATACTGTTCAAACCCACATGCTTTACAAACAATCTTTGCAGATAATGCAATCATCACAGGGTCTTGAGGCAACATACATCCTCAGCTTACAAAGATGATGGGATTAAGAGATTAAAGTAAAGAGAATCATAGGAAATAAGAGTATTGATTGGGGAAGTGATAAATGTTCATAAAATCTTCACAATTTATGTTCAGAGATTGCAGTAAAGACAGGCGTAAGAAATTATAAAAGTCTTAATTTGGGGAACTAATAAATGTCCAAGAAATCTTCACAATTTATGTTCTTCTGCCGTGGCTTCAGCCAATCCCTCCGTTCGGGGTCCCTGACTTCCCAGAACACAGCAAAAGTGAAGTGCTGACTTATATAGCCTCATTACAAGTGGATAGATTGGAAGTTCAGTTCACCCCTTCACCTTTCTGATCCCTTCACAGAGAAAGTAGGCACCAACTCACAATATCTTATTTCTTCTTCCTGGGTATTAGAGCAGCTTCACAGTGGGCTCACTGACATGAAGTAAGAAGAAGTTGTTGGCCCCACTTTACAATGCTTCCTTCTGCCTCAGTTATGCTAATTGGGGGTAAGCACTCAATTCCATACCTTCTGGCACAAGGTTAGGCAAAAGGAGCTTAGGAATACCACCTTACCCTGCCTCACACCATATTCCTCAGTCTGTTGCTGCCAGTTGTGTGTAAACATTATTTATCACTGGGCCCCACTGACACCAGCAGTGACATATAGTGTCACCTAAACTGTACTCATTCCACTTTGTTCAGTCTTGTTCCAGCCATTTGAGAATGAAGACTCAGCTACCAGCTGGATCCTGCTAACACCTGGTACAATTAGTAGTGAAATGAAGTGGAGTAGCAAGTTTCTCTGACTTGAAAAGCCTCACTAACTTACCTTACAGAAGGGTGAGAGTTGAGGCTCAGCTTGGTGTGTCTTGCTGATAATCAGAGTACCACCTGATTTCACTGGGTGGGGAATGGAAGATAAGTTCCTTGCTCAGTCCCAACTACACTAAGTTGGTTGAGGGAATAAGACCATTATCTACTTCTGCTAAGCATGGAATGGAAGATCAGCTTTCCACTTGGTTCCACCAACACAATTTCCCTAGGTAATCAGAGAATTCTGCCTGTTTCTATGGGGTTCGATGTTGGAGATTGGGGGTTTTGTATGGATATCAGCTCCCTGTTCAAGCCAGCTGAAACTTTTGGAGGTGGAGATGGTGGTTATATGCATTTCTGCCACATTTGCTGGTGTTTGGCTGGAGCAAGATGGGTATTGCCAAAAGTTTTTCTGATCTTAGGCCTCTTTTTTTTTCAATCCTGTGGCTGGGGAACAAGCCTTTCAAGAGGATTATCTGTGCCTCTTGATAGTCTAGGTTTAATTCTTTTCAAGAACTCTATTTGTGATATATGAAAAGCAGTAAGGAAGCCCAAGAAACACACAGTCATGTTATTATTCAAATCCCAATGTCTCTTACGCAGTCTGCCTTCTTTTCTTCCACCTTTCAAAGACTTCCTGTGTTTTGTTGTTCTTGTTGTTGTTGTAGCATTTTTAGTTGTAAGCAGGGGACCTGAGAGGAATGGAGTTACTCCATCTTGACTAAAACCAAAAGCAAATCAAAATCTCCATCAATATTTTTCACCTGCAATTGAGTAATAAAAAGTCAAATAATTTATTCTCATGCTATTTCTATTATGTTTAATCTTGTTAGAGTTTCTTTTTCACCTTGCCATATGTATGTGTCAATTTGCAAATGGCCTAACTTCTGTATTGTGTGCCTACAACAGTATATTACCCTCCAGCCTTTGAGACTACTTTCCATGAGCACGGACAAAATTTAATTGTGGCTCCCAAACAATAGTAAGCCAGATTAGACTTGGCCATTGTATGATGGGAGCTAAAAAGCAGAATTCAAGCCCCCCTCAGCCTTCTTAGCAAGGAGTGTTTTTTCAAGCCTTTAGTAATCACAGAGTGGAAATAGTGCAGTTTCCCACTGATAGAACTTTGCCTGATGAATTTCAGCTCAATATCCATTGAAATTGTGTCTCCTCTCCCTCCTCTTCCTTCCTTTTTTTCTCCACCTCCTTCTCCTTCCTTTCTTCTTTTCTTCATTATTATCAGTATCATTATTATTATTATTGTTACTACAGGAATTAATTCTAAATAGTTACAATGGCAAGTGAACTGTCTCCAGAATATAAGGCAGCATTTCCCCAAGCCTTTCCCTTCTTCAGATCTTTCCCAGTTGTATCATGCATTATAAGACACCAGCGGCAGCATCCCAAGGCTACTTTTAGAGCATTTTGACAGCACAAGCAAACCTATTTGTTACCAGGAAGCTGAACTAACGTTTCTTTAATCTCCTTTTACGTTGTGTCTCTGGACATTCTGAAGCCAGAACCTAGCAACCTTAACCATGATTCCTCAGTTCAGTCCTAGTGGAAGATCATTGTCTTACACATTTCCTTGCTGGGCTTCTCAAGATTTACCTCTTCTTTAACTTTCAGGTGAAACAAAGGCCTTGGTAAGTGATGAGGCTTTGTAAGGTTGGGGTATTTAATAACTTTCCCTGTAAAACAACAGGTAGTGGAAAGTGCTACATTTAATGGATGTCTGAGGAAAGGCTTTGGTTTGAATGATGGTGTCCCATCCAGAATTCATGTAGAAACTTAATCCCCAATGCAACAGTATTAAGAGATGTGACCCCTGGAATGTGATTGAGTCATGAAAGCCATACCCTCATGAACGAGATTAGCATCTTTATAAAAAAGCTTGAGTTTGAAAGGAGCACTCTCCTGCCCTTCCATCCCTTTTGCAATGTGAGAACACACTGAAAAGTGAGGAACTCCCCTCTGGAGGATGCAGCAACACACCACCATCTTGCAAGCAGAGGGCAACCCTCATTGGACACCAATGCCTACCTTGATCCTGGACGTTCCATCCTCCATAACTGCAAGAAATAAATTTCTGTTTACAAATTACCTCATTTCAGTTATTTTGTTGTAGCAGAACAAGTTGACTAAAACAGGAAGGTAACAAGAAACCAAGAATGTAGATAAAAATAAGAGTAATTCAACTGATTGCCTAGCTTTGGCAATACATGTCTACTTTAATACATGTTTTTACATGCTTCTTCAAAAGCTTTCAAAACAGTGAAACATTTTATTCGACCACTGTTTAGTGCAATTATAAGTCAGAAAGCAGAATTCCTGAATATATTACATCAGCAATTTTCAAAACATTTGCTTTTGAAACTTCTTTAAACTCTTAATATTCTGGATTTCCAAAAGCTTTCTCTCATATAACTCATGTTTATTAATATATACTACATTGGAAATTAATGTTGAGAATCTTTAAAATGTTTATCAATGCATTTTTAAAACTAATAATAAACTTGTATATTGACAAATCATGAATTTTATAAAAATAAATATGTTTTATAAGACAAAAATTGAGAAGAATGTACTTGTTTCACCTGTTTGCCAGTATTTTTAATATCTGGGTCTGTAGAAGAGAGCTGAATACTCATATTTCTACATTCATTTTTTTGTGATGTGAGATACTGTAGAGTGTTCTTCTATATACTTGTAAGAGAACCAGAGTTTAAAAGGTAACTGTTTTAGTATTATGAAAATTGTTATGACCATGTGGACATATGGAAGAGTTTTATGAGCCTCCCAAGCTCCCAAGACCACAATTTCAGAAATATTGTTTAACTTCCATTCTGGATCGGAACCATTTTGGTGATACCATAGTATACTGTGGTCTCTGTGAGGGCCCTGATAGAAATGATAAAACGTATTATTCCCCAAATGCAATATATAACTAGTGTGCAGAGAGTATTCACTGATTGACCTCTCAAGATCTGCTCTCTACCATTCTTCACCCTGTTCTTAGCTCCAGAAGTTGACCTACATGGATGGCACCAATTAGATTTCCTTGCATTCTGCAAAAGATGAAGAGTGGATGTAGAATGAGGTTTGGGGATTCATTCCCTAGGTTCCCTCTTTGATGGGCTTTGTATTGATAGTGGCTGCCCCTCTACGAAAGGCCACAGACCTCTCTTACGAACCTAGTTGCTGCTATCTCTGCTTTGTAATAATTACTCTCTCCACTTGCCCTTCAGGCCTAGGGGTAGTAATGTCTGCCTGCTGTTTCAAGTCTTACGACATTTTATTATATCAAGCTGGTTGCTGTTAATTCTCTTCATTTCCTTGTTTCAGTGTATTATCTGCTTTTTTCCGTAACCTGACTAACATATCTAATAAGTAAGATATGAAATAATAAATGGCTTAGTTGAATTATTTGGACCTGTATAAAATATTCTTCAGAATAAAGAAAAAATCAATTTTTCTTTGTTTTTCAGTATGAGTTTTAACAAAAATACTAGTAATATAATAATGACAATTTATCACTGTTTAGTATGTGTTTGTATATTTATTTCACGTTTACCATCACATTATTATATTCACTTACTCATTCACTGACTATTTGAGTGCCCACAATGTGCCAGCAATTCAGCAAATTCTATGGGAGTTACAGAGGTGACTCAGTCATTCAACCCTGTTGGAATGAACTCTGTGGTATGTCTCCTAGAGTTTCAGCCCAACTTTAGGACTGAAAAAACCTCATTGCTCCAGCTGCTATTATAGTATTGGCAGCTGCTATTTATTGGCCAAGACACTCTGAAAACTGTTCTTATCTGTAAAGAGCTAGGTTGCCCAAGATCATCCCATCTTTGCAGAAATAGCCTACACCTAAAGAGTGATTGTTTGCTGGAGTATAAATGTGTGGATATCTTTCCTAAAATTTAGACAACTCTGAGTGATCATCCCAGTTCAAGTGCTCCCTTCATGATGAGCTGAAGCTTTTGCTGCAACTGTATGGCAATTAAACTCTTCCCTCCAGTTATCCCTACTTTTTTCACTTCCTCACAGGTGTGAAAACACTCCCTAATAAACGTATTGCATACAGTTCTCCACCTTAGAGTCTGCTTTCTAGGAAAACCAACCTGCAATTTCTGCCTTTAAGAAGCTTAGAACTTAGGTAGAAAAACTGTATTTGGGGGCTTATTTCTGTGAAGAAAATGAGCAGTGATATTATGAAAAGCATGCAAACACATGGTATGTAATGTCTCAGAATGCTATCGTAATTCATTTCAACATGTATGTAGGAAGGCCTCATATTTACCATATAATTTTCAGACAACCTGATGTATGTATATATTACATATATATATAAATACAGTATCTTCAAGAGTTTACAGTAATTGAAATAGGCCATTTTGGGGGCGGGGCAACAAGGTGGCTATACTATGTTCTACTTATTTAGGGTGACAGCATGTATGTTGTACCCTAATATCTTTTCTGTCAATATTCCAGGGGTTCTATGACTTCTGCCTGTAGAGTGGCTTCCTTCTATGGATTATTTTATTAAGCATATCTCACCAATTTTGTTTCCCAGGCCCCAACCACTGTTAAGTGACAGCTTTGGAGACAATATGCAATAAACAACCATGAGGAAAAGACCTACATCAGTGAAGAGAAAGGCTGACTTATAACTGTTCCACATATACAAAATACTGGTAGAAATGGCTGAGCCTTCAATTACAAGTAATATTAACATTGGCAAGAAGTGGTTATTAGAAGGAATTATAGATGAAAAATTATAGATGAAAAAAAACACAAAGCAATGTATAAAGCCTGAAGCATTATGAAATAAGATTTCATAAATTTTGGAATGGTGTGAAAGCCACTTAAATTTTGAGATTTACCAAATGAAGATACATTAATCAATGCAAATGTTGTAGTTCTGAAGACTGGGTTCAGTCCTTAGGTGACCATTTTCTACAAGTCAGTGAGGCTTCCAAAATGTGGCTCACAGGGAACTTGAGTTCTAAGGAGTCCTCTCACTGGCCACTCCTGAAATGTTAATATTTATAAAGATACCCCCATCTAGGATTAAAATAATGTACACATGGGGTCGACAGTGTTTCATAGCAAAAACATATACAATAACTTGATAAAAATAAGATAAATTATTGAAAAGTTATAAAAATTGAAAATTTCTTATGCAATTTACCTAAAGTTTAAATATTTTTAAAAGCATGAAGGCTATAGATGTCAAGTGATTTTTCCACTGTTGCCTAAAGATATATTCTTGAGAGCTGCAACACATTATTTGTTTCAAACGTCTGTGGCACCAGACAAGATTGATATCAAACTGAATAACTGATTAAGTAAATTTGCACATAGCCATTAGCAGTAACTCTAATGAGGATGCTTACAGAGACCTTCAAACTTTGCTCCTAATTTTAACTTTGAACTTCAACTCTTAATGATGCAAATTTCATATGATTATCAGGAGATTCAGACACCCCATTAAAAAAATCTTCAGAAGATTCACGCAATTGAGAAGACATCCAGTATTTCCTTCTCTGTATGAAATGTACACGGATTTAAAATGTTTGGTAGCATGTTTTCAACAAAAATTAATCCAGATCACTTTTCTAAAAATACATCTTGAATCTCCAAACTTTAATATGTAAATTTTTCCCATAAAAGGAACTCAAGAAATATATAATATTTATAGCTTTATGATTATTTGCCCATATACATATATGTCTGTTTCCTCCACACAATATTCCTGAGAGGTACAGAAATAATTATAGCCAATCCTCATTTTGAGATGTGGGAATTAAGCCCCAAAGAGTTTGAATGCAAGGTAATCACCTTAAATGCATATGAATAACTCACTGTTAGAACCAGCATTGCACGTAGGTTATTCAATCCACATTCAATGCTCTTATGTACAATAAGGATGTAGTATATGATTCAAAATAGTTTGAAACACTTTACAACAGAAGCTACATATAAACAAAAATCATTATTCTGGAAATAAATACCAGTAATATAATAAATATGCATGTAGTCATAAGCTAATCTATATCCTGTGGACAGGCATTTACTGGAGATATATATATATATATATATATATATATATTTTTTTTTTTTTTTTTTTTTGAGACCGGGTCTCACTCTGTCACCCATGCTGGAGTGCAATGGTGCAATCTTGGCTCATGCAACCTCTGCCTCCTGGGCTGAAGTGATCCTCCCATCCAGCCTCCCAAGTAGCTGGGACCACAGGTGTATCCCACTACAGCCAGCTAATTTGTAGGTCTAAATTTCATTGTAACAAAGTCAAAAGGCATTACGTAATTTGTATCATCTGAGAAATAGAAAACAAATCAGGTAATGTGATATCATGTTGCACCATGTTAAAAACTCTTCCAATAGCTCTTTTTATTGCATTTATAGGTACTTCAAACTTCACATCCTAGCCTACAAGGCCCAACATAATCTGGCTTCCGTAATTTTTCTATCTTCACCAACTATTACTTTCCCTGTTGTGAACCACACTCTGTTCTTTCTGTTTGTTCCTTCAACATGCCAATCTCATTCCTACCGTCAGGTCTTTGGACCCACTGTTGAATCCACTAGCAATACTATTCACCCATTTCTTAACATGACTAGCTCCTTTTCATTATGCAGACCTCAGGTCAAAAGTCCCAGCTTCTCATTATGGGGTTCTCTTAGAAATCATACCTGATCATCTTATCTAAATTAGTCATTTTCCCAGCTAGCTCCTGTTTAATTACTACAGTCTACTTTCTTTATAGTACTTAGCCCTTTGTGAAATTTTCCTGATTATCCACATTTTTGTTTACTTCTGTACTTAGCCCTTTGTGAAATTTTCCTGATTATCCACATATTTGTTCACTTCTGTTCTTTCCTTCCAACTGGAATGAAAATTTCATAAGAGCCAGAAACTCACATATCTTTACTTACCCACTATTACGTCTTGAGCACCAAAGAAGTGTCAATTGGACACTCAAGTTGTAATTGAATAAATGTAAAGTCATTGACAGGGACATCTTTTTCTTTAAACTTAATCTTAAAACCATTCAAACTCACGAATTATTTAAAAACGTTTAAAACATGATGCATTATGGCTTTAGCATCTCCTTTCTAGAATATGCAGCATTAGCCAGTGAGATGCGCGTAGAATGAAAAGAATAAAGCAAACATAATGGAAGAACAACAAAATAGACTCCTCCGAGGAAGATCAACATGCAATGTACACAGAGGAAAAAAAATCAGTAAGGTTAGTGTCACAAATCAAAGTAAAAGAAAAATTTTTAAAAGCAAGTCATGAATACTGTAAATGGCTGAAAAGTATTCACTGAATTTTTAAATAAAAATGCTACTAGTGACCTTGGAAGAAGCAAATTCAGTGAAGTAGTAGTGATAATGAGAACAAAATTGCAGTGGATTGATGAGAAAGTATAACAAGGAATTTCAACACAAAAAATAGATGACATGGTTTTGTGACGGACATTTTTAGAGTATATTCCCACTTATCTGATTTGACCATTTAAATCATCTCAATTTGGCTCTATTCAAGAGGCTGTTTTAGAGGAGAACTGCCTTATGATTAATTGAATATTTGCAAATAAGTTGAATATTTTCACACCAACCAAGCTTTCAAATATTTAAATACTGTACTCCTTAAATCTTCTCTTCTATAGGCTAAATATTTATAGATTCTCCAACCATTCTTACTTATGACCTAGTTTTAGATCCTTCGTTTACATCCTTATTGTCCTTGACCATTCTAGTTGGTCAATGTCATCTTACAGTGTAATTTCTGGAAATATTTAAGGGCAATCACTTGCCTTTTCAATTACTTGTAATAATTCCCCATTGCCCTATTCATTCAGATTTTTAAGACCTTCAACACTGACTTTTGCAAATATTCTTGGGCATTATCTCCCATTCCCTCTCATATTCACAACACACAGACACATTGGGGTCAGCAAAGTTTTTCTGTAAAGGGTCAGATAGTAAATATCTTTTGCTTTGCAGACTATATAGTCTCTGTTGCAACTACTCAATATGTTATATACAACACAACACAATAGACAATACCTATATAACAGATAATAATAATGAATGAATGTCCATGGCTGTATTCCAGAAAATCTTTGTTGAAGAAAACAACAGGCAGAAGCCTTCAGTTGGCCCTAAGCCATAGTTTGCCAAACTGTGGTCTAGACAAACAAAATGTCTTGATATTTTTTGGGTGCTTCTAAGTCAATTCTGTGCTTTTGTTGATACTTTCCACTATTTCATCTGATTGGTTGAAATGAAAGCTATGCCAATATAACCAACAGATTCTAAAATACAGAAGTTTATATGAGAGAAAAAGTGGTTTTTTTTTTTCTTCTCACATATCAGTCCTTGCCTAAGTGGGCCAGATTGTCTCGTAGCTCTGTTCTGCAAGATCATTCAGTAACTGAGCTTCCTCTTGCTAAATGTAGCAAGTGATTGTCAACCCATAGTGACATACTGGCACTAATAGTTTGTCTCTTAATAATCAGTTCTGCTGGAGATATAGGCACATACACCTTTGTTTTAGCTTCAAAACATTGAAAGATGGCTTTGCCAAATGTTTTAACCATATGAAACTTGGGAGTCTATTTTCCCAGTCTGCTACATATTGTCATTGCCATTAAGCCAGTGATGCATGCTTTAGACTTTTGTTGTACCAATTCCTTTTTTTATGGTACTAATTTCTACATAAGGGAAAGTAGTGTGTGTTAACAAATAGACTAAAAAATTTAAAAGAAAAAAAACACCTAACATATTAAAAGTTAATTTCCCATGTGATATGGTTTGGCTTCATGTCCCCAGCCAAATCTCACTCTGAATTGTTATAATCCCCACTTGTCAAGGTCAGTACCAGGTGGAGGTAATTGGATCATGGGGGCAGTTTCCCCCATGCTATTCTCATGTTAATGAGTGAGTTCTCATGGGATCTGATGGTTTTATAAGCATCTGACACTTCTCCTGCTTGCACTCACTCTGTCTTGCTGCCCTGTGAAGAAAGTGCCTGCTTCTCCCTTACCTTCCACTATGATTGTAAGTTTCCTGAGGCCTCCCAAGCAATGGGGAACTGTGAGTCAATGAAATTTCTTTCCTTTGTAAATTACCCAGTCTCAGGAAGTTCTTTATAGCAGCGTGAGAACGGACTAATACACCATGGATTTAACAGTTCAGAGTGGTTCTGGGTTGCTGGAATATTCTGCTTCACGGTCATTCAGGGATCCAGGATGATAGCAGCTCTACCATAGTCAACATACATCTTCCAAGCGCAGCTTGGTGGTTGCCATAAGAGTGTGTTATATGAAAAAAATAATAAGAAAGAAGCTTATATAAAAACGTGAGTGGTATGGCACTAAGGGAGGAGACCACCCCTCATATTGTCTTATGCCCAATTTCTGCCTCCAAAGAAAGAAGAAGTAAAAACTAAAAGGCAGAAATGAAATCCACAAGCAGACAGCGTGGCACCACACCCTGGGCCTGGTAGTTAAAGATCGACCCCTGACCTAATCAACATTATCTATAGATTACAGACATTGTATAGAAAAGTACTGTGAAAATCCCTGTCCTGTTCTGTCCCGTTCTAATTACCGGTGCATGCAGCCCCCAGTCATGTACCCCCTGCTTGCTCAATTGATCACGACCCTCTCACGTGGACCCCCTTAGAGTTGTGAGCCCTTAAAAGGGACAGGAATTGCTCACTTGGGGAGCTCGGTTGTTGGAGACATGAGTCTTGCCAAAGCTCCCAGCTGAATAAAGCCCTTCCTTCTTTAACTCGGTGTCTGAGGGGTTTTGTCTGCAGCTTGTCCTGCTATAGCACAACATTTTCTCTCATGTTCCATTGGCTCTAACTGTCAAATAACCATATCAAATTGCAAGGGAGACTGAGACATGTAGTTTAGTTATATGCCTAAGAAGACAAAAATGATTTATGGTAAATGGCCAGTAGTTTCTGTACACCATCTATCAAGGTGCTACAGTGTTACTTCATTCATGATTTCTTCTCTTAGTTCCCTTTCTCTTTTGTATGAATCGCCACACTGTTTTACACATATACCTTCCCAACACGCTTTCTCTACCTGATCTGCAGATATTGGCTTGCCTAAATTTGATGATTATCAAAAGCAGGCACTCTGGAAGGATGCCTTATAGATGTCGTACAGAGATGTAAAAATATAGCATTAGGCCTGGTGGCAAGGAAGAGCGGAAGGGCAAATTGGGCCTTGGGTGTACTCATCTTTGTACCACTTATTTCCGGCATAAGGCATTTTAAGAGAAATGGAATATCAGCGGATGTTGAAATGGTTTAAATTACTCTTTATTATCTCCCACTTCTCTTGAACTTCACTGAAATCATAGACTTTAACTACCAACCTACAGTAAACTCTTCTTGGGGTAGTCATCTGATTTATAATAATTCTCCTTTTCCTTGAAACAACCTCAAAACGGAAAGAAAATCAGTGCAAATAATTAAATGAACAAATATGTCACCACAGCTGACTGATCCATAGACCAAATACAATTCTCTTAAGGGTATTTAAAGACCTTTAAACCAAGACTGAGAGTCTTCGGAGCCAAATCATGTCAATATCAAAATTTGAGGGAGAACATTCACAGTTTTCTGCTGCTAGAGTCCCACATCCACCATAATTGCAGGCTTTCCTGAGTCTTGGCTATTAAAATCATTCTTCAAAACTGTGAGAAACAACAGTACCCTTTCAGTGTACTTGACGTTTTGCTGAAACACTAGAATTAGTTTCCTGTGCTTGCTACTAAAAGAAACTTGTTATTCTCCTGTCACTGTTAGAAGACTTTTACTTCGTTGGGGTAGAGGGAAGTACAATAGTACTTGGATCATTGTTTTTTATCTTAAGTATATGTTGACATTATACCACATGCCACAAGCTAGTAGCCTAGTCATTTCATCTTGTTCTTGAATTAAATAAAGCCTTTTTTATTGTACCTGTCTTTTTAATTTTTATTTTAGGTTCAGGGGTACATGTGCAGGTTTGTTATATAGGTAAACTTGTGTCACAAAGGGTATATTGTACAGATTATTTTGTCACCCAGGTACTAAGACTAGTAAAGAATAATTACATTTTTTGTTGCTCTTCCTCCTCCCATCCTCCACGTTCAGGTACGCCTCAGTGTCTTGTTCACCTCTGTGTGTCCACATGTTATCATCATTCAGTTCCCACTTAGAAGTGAGAAGATGAAATACTTGTTTTTCTGTTCTTGCATTAGTTCACTGAGGATAATGGCCTCCAGCACCATCCATGTTCCTGCAAAGGGCGTGATCTCATTTTTTCCTTTGGTTGCATCATATTCCATGGTGTATATCTACCACATTTTTTTTTTTTATCCACATGCTCTATATAGCCATGCAGTTCCCCAAATGTGGCCTACCTTGGCCTGCAGGGTGGATAGGAAACAAGACAGAGAAGAGCCCCAACCCTAAGGTATTTACATAGCTGTAGCTTGGCCAAAGAAAGTCTAGAGGACAACTACTTTCTATAAGCAGTGAGAAAATAGATCAAGTAGTCTCTAAGTCCAGAAACAATACAAGATAATATGCATACTAAAGGCCAAAGTCTGCATACTTAATGTGAGCCTTGGGAACAGCCTTGCAGCTAGGAGGCTGACATCAGCCAAGTGCTATGCTCCCTTTCTAGAAACTGGCTAGATCCAGCTGAACTACTTCCCCAGGAGACTCCAGGGCTATTCAAATTTGCCTCTTTTCAACTTTCTAAACTCTACCCTTGCCCTTGTTCTGGGAGGCAATCTTCACAAGGGCTGCTCTCCTTCTTTCACGCCTAAATGTAAATACCCAATGTGCGAACTGTCTTGGGGATAGTCTTTGACAGTAATATGAAGGCCTTATCCCATAGCCAACCCCTCCATGCTGGATCAGATTTTCTGTGCCTTGCCCAGCAGTCAACTCAGCTTAAAATTCACTATGTCTTAGACTATTTGTTATTCTTTTATCATAACAAGCCAAGATGAGTAATAAACAAAGTTAAAGTATTTAAGGTTCTTATACTGTATTATTCAGAAGGATATTAAAGATAATGACTAACATTACTTCAAGTTAAGTAGGGCATATTGACAATTACAAGTATAACAATTTGTAGAAATACATTGTATATTTTCTGAACCAGTAAACAGTAAGAAAAAGTGAAACAGGAGAAATAAAACACCAAGTCAAATAACAGCAAAAAAAGACAGGAAAACAATCGAGGAATAATTGCAGGATGATGCAATAAAAATTAAAATACAATGGAAAATAAAACAGAAAGAAAATCTGACACTGGGGCATACTTGAGGGTAGAGGGTGGGAGGAGGGTAAGGATAAAAAAAACTACCTATCAGGTACTATGCTTATTACCAGGGTGACAAAATAATTTATACACCAAACTCCTGTGACATGCAATTTACCTATGTAGAAAACATGCACATGTACCCATGTACCTAAGATAAAAGTTAAAAGCAATCCTAATAAATTAGTAATAACAATTATAAATAAACTGACAAAGATTTGAGCAAAAAATCTGACAAGCTTACTCGTATACCCCACATTATAAAATTTACTTTCTTTTCAGGCACATATGAAACATATAAAAGTTAACCTGATATTAGGCTATCAACCTCTTTAACAACTTACAAAGAATTCAGCATCACCCAGACTGTATTTTCTGACTATGATGCATTCCAATTAGAAATCAGTTATAAACAGATAATGCTAAAGCATACATTTGGAAATTTAAAAACATATTCATGTCAAAAAACAAATGATGAGAATTTGAAAATATGTTAAAGTTGATAATTTTGAAAGCACCAAATAGAAAATAACATTTTTTTAGATGCAGCAAAAGTGGCTTTCGAGTGATAAATAATAGTGAAAATTAAATAAGCTTAAGAAGTTTGCAAAATGAGTCTCATAAAATATGAAGCCAGAGAGGTGAGAGATGGAAGGGGACCAGATGACTCAGGGCCCATAAAGTCATAATGAAGATTTTGGCTTTTACTCTGAATGAGGTTGGAAGTCATTGGAGGAATTTACACAGAGGAGTCATATAATACGATTTACTTTTGAGAGGATCACTTGGCTTTGTGTTGAGATTAGACTAAAGGGAGGCAAGTGCAGAGTCAGGGGAGCCAGTTAATAAGTTACTACAATAATCTAGGGAGTGATGTTGGTGGTTTGGACCAAGGTAATGGCAGTGGAAATCATGTAGTCAAATCTGGCATATATTTCAAAGGTACAGCTGATAAGATTTAATGACAAACAATATATTGGATATGAGAAAGAGGTCAAGAATTACAGCAAGATATTTTGGGTGAGGACTGAAAGGTCAGGGTTGCCATTAATTAAGAGAAAGGGAAAGACTATAAGTGGAGCAGACTTGGAGAGTAACATGAAGAGCTTGGTTTAGTACATATTAGGTTTAGGTTGTTATCAGATACTCAAAAGGACGATATCAACTAGGATGTTGGAAATACAGGCCAGGATTTCCAAAATAGTACTGTATTCTTTCAAACATGGTCAATCCGTTACATAACTTGACTACAAAAATTAGTGACTTCCATTACATAACTTGAGTACAAAAATCGGTAACTTAAACGACAGGGTAATGTATAATAACACTGCAATTGATTATCCTAGTCTCTTTTAGTATACTTGGAGATCACAGGGGATCCTCAAACTGAAAGACTATACAGCCGTTTAGCTCTTCTTGCACAGAATCCACACATTTAACGTGGGTGGGACATTCATATATATTCTAAAAAATGAAGTTTTTAATTTCTTAAAATTTTATCAATGGAAAATGTATGTTCCCAATGCTTTTGTTGTTGTTGTTGTTGTTGTTGTTGTTGTTGAGATGATGTCTCGGTGTGTTGCTCAGGCTGGAGTGCAGTGGCATGAGTTCAGCTCACTGCAACCTCTGCCTCCCAGGCTCAAGTGATCCTCCCACCTCAGCCTCCCAAGTAGCTGAGACTATAAGTGTACAATGCCACACCAGGGTAATTTTTATATTTTTTGTAGAGAAGGCGTTTCGCCAGGCTGGTTAAACTGGACTCATGAAATCCACCCGCTTCAGCCTCCCAAAGTGCTGGGATTACAGGCATGAACCATTGCACCCAGCCACCCAATTAGTTTTAATGGTTTGTTTAAATGGCATTTCCCAATCTAGTAATTATTTTTGAAAATCTGAAGACTCTAAACATATTTTTAACTGAATTAACATTCAGTGAATTGAACCAAGTTATAGTTTGATGGTCAGAACTTTTTATTTAGATTCTATAGTTGTTTTCCCGAAAGGAAATATTAAATACAACATGTTTTAAGATAGTTTCTCAACTCTCTCTCTCTCTCTCTCCCTCCCTATATATATATACATACATATATATGACCAGTATAGACCTTAACTTAATTCAGTGTTTTATAATATCTACTCTTAATCTTCTTTATCTCTACCCACTTTGCTAGGTATAGTCAATTAAAAACTGAACTCATTGCCACCCTCTGGCATCTTCAAAACAATAGGTGTCAACGTGTTTTCCATTTGGGTGTCTAACTGTACAATTTCAAAATATTGTCAGAATTTGCCTTTTAATATTGACAGCCTTGGAATACTAACAATCTTCCCAATTTTGCCCACATTCCCTTGAGGGTGGAACTACTTGTAAAAAAAGTCAAGATGAATTTCTAGATATTCTACATTTTTCTGTGACTTTAAATGCAAGACTTTAGTTTACCTGATGCTTCTTCCTGACTCTGTGCTCAGCCAATTTTATTCCTCAGATTCTGTCCTTCCCCCATATTTTAACTAGACTAAACATCAAAATCTGTTTCCTTATTTCCTTCGTAAAGATAATCCTACCTCTATCCATCTGCCTCTTGTATCATATGGGAAATATAATAACTTATTGGCTCATTTATAACACAAATATATACGACCTATGTGTTGTGCCTCTTGGAAAGATTCCATACGATATTGTTTATATTTGGCATTTTTCAACCAAGTCACATTTTCCTCAGTGAAAACTAGAAGGGCTTGGTCTTCTATGAAAACAAGAGAGAGAAACAGAGTTTTAGGCAGTAGACTGTCAAACACAGCAACAAGAAAATCCAACTGAGCATAATGATGAGAAGCATTAGCTCTATTGTTTAATAATCTATATCTGCCATGAATAGAGTTGTTGTGACTAGAAATTACATGATGTAGATTATGGCAGAAAGGAAAACAAAAAATAAACTTCATTTGAACTTCACCCTAGTCCTTCTCTTGAGGCAACCTTGTAAGAAATATTTACGGGTTCATACCTCATTACTACTAATCTAACTGGCCCACAGCTTTGTCCATTATCATGTCATGAGCATGAAGACAAGCAGTAACTGGGGCAACAAGTGGGAGGCACAGGCAGAGTTTATTCATGATCAAAACCTCTTTTTTACTTAGTATCCAGCTATGCTCCTTTTTGCTGACTTTACTTCTATGGTCACATAAATGTGACCATAAATATCATTTTCTTTATTGTCTGGCCTGGATCTCTATACCCTGATGACCAAGATGTGATTTATTCATAAAGTCCTAATTGTCTAATTCCACTGATTTGGTATATTCTTCTACTAACAAACAAAACATATTCAAGCATATGCCAACAAAATCTTGAAACTGCATGCATTGCCTATAATTACTGATCCCACACGTTTTTCTTTTTCAGTAAAATATATTTTTTCTTCTGCTCAGTGCTATATATAGATATGGACTAGGGTTAGGCAGTATAGAGTATGCTATACTTTACATTAAAAACATTAGGCTGGGTGCGGTGGCTCATGCCTGTAATCCCAGCAATTTGGGAGGCTGAGGCAGGAAGATTAACTGAGGTCAGGAGTTTGAGACCAGCCTGGCCAACACGGTGAAACCCCATCTCTACTAAAAATACAAAAATTTGCCAGGCATAGTGGTGCACTCCTGTAATCCCAGCTATTTGGGAGACTGAGACAGGAGAATTGCCTGAACCCAGGAGGCAGAGGTTGCAGTGAGCAGAGATCGTGCCATGGCACTCCAGCCTGGACAACAGAGCAAGACTCTGTCTCAAAAAAAAAAAAAAAAAAAAAATAGTCATTCTGTGTATTTACTTAATTAGTAACCAATCCACACAACTATGTTCTTATGTTCTACTACAGCCCAAATTTAGCCATTGTTTCATAACAATAAGAAAAAACATGAGTAAAGTTCTTCCTAAAATTTAGATACAGTGTATTTCTAATATGAGTTATGAGGGAAGATACAAGTTCTTATTCATTGGTCCAAGTGTATTAGTCTGTTTTCACATTGCTATAAAGATACTACCTGAGAATGGGTAATTTAAAAACAAAAAAATATTTAATCGACACACAGTTCCACATGGCTGGAGAAGCCTCAGGAGACTTACAATCATGGCAGAAGGCAAAGGGGAAGCAGGCACCTTCTTCACAAGGTGGCAAGAAAGAGAGAGAAATTTCAGAGGAAAGTGCCAGACACCTATCAAACAACCAAAACTGGTGAGAACTCACTCACTATCACAATAACTGTATTGAGGAAACCACCCCCATGATCCAATCACCTCCCACCAGGTCTCTCCCTTGATACGTGGGGATTACAATTTGAGATGAGATTTAGGTGAGGACACAGAGCCAAACAATATCATTCTGCCCTTGGCCCCTTCCAAATCTCATGTCCTTTTCACACTTTAAAACCAATAATGCCTTCCCAACAGTTCCTCAAAGTCTTAACTCATGTCAGCATTAACTCAAAAGTCCACATCCAAAGTCACATCTGAGACAAGGCAAGTACCTTTCAACTAGGGGCCTGTAAAATCAAAAGCAAGTTAGGTACTTCCAAAATACAATGGGGGTATAGGCAATGAGTAAATGTTCCCATTTCAAATGGGAGAAATTGGCCATAACAAATGGGCCACAGGCCCCATGTAAGTCCGAAACTCAGTGGGGAAGTCATAAAATCTTAAAGCTCCAAAATTTCCTTTGACTGCATATCTCACATCCAGGGCACACTAATGCAACAGGTAGACTCCAATGGGCAGCTCCACCCCTGTGGCTCTGCATGTCACAGCCCCTGCAGCTGCTTTCATGTGCTGGTGTTGAGTGCCTGTGGCTTTTCCCAGCACACGGTGTGTATGAGTCCATTCTTACACTGCTAATAAAGACATACCTGAGACTGGGTAACTTATAAAGGATAAAGGTTTAATTGACTCACAGTTCCATATGGCTGAGGAGGCCTCACAATCATGGCAGAAGGCAAATGAGGAGCAAAGTCATGTTTTACATTGTGGCAGGCAAGAGAGATCATGCGCAGGGGAACTCCCCTTTATAAAATCATCAGATCTCGTGAGACTTATTCACTATCACGAGAACAGCATGGAGAAGACTGGCCGCCATGATTCAGTTACCACCCACTGGGTCCCTCCCATGACATGAGGGAATTATGGAAGCTACAATTCAAGATTTGGGTGGTGACACAGCCACACCAGATTACAATGCAAGCTGTTGGTGGGTCTACCATTCTGGAGTCTGGAGGAGAATGACCCTCTTCTCACAGCTCCACTAGGCAGTGCTCCAGTGGAGACTCTGTATGGGGCTCCAACTCCACATTTCCCATCCTTACTGTCCTAGCAGAGGTTCTCCATGAGGGCTCCACCCCTGCAGCAAACTTCTGCCAGGAAATCCAATAGTTTCCATACATCCTCTGAAATCTAAATGGAGGTTCCCAAACCTCAACTCTTATCTTCTGCATACCCACAGGCCCAACACCACGTGGAAGCTGCCAAGGCTTGGGGCTTGCATCCTCTGAAGCAATGCCCTGAGCTGTACCTTAGCCCCATTTATCCACTGTTGGAGCTAAAGCATCTGGGACTTAGGGTACCATGTCCTGAGGCTGCCCAGAGCAGCAGGGACCTGGGCCAGGCCCATTAAACCATTTTTCTTCCTAGGCCTCCAGGCCTGTGATGAGAGGGGCTGCCACCAAGATCTCTGACATATCCCGTAGATATTTTCCCTATTGTCTTGGCTATTAACATTCAGCTCCTTGTTACTAATGCAAATTTTGGCAGCTGGCTTGAATTCTTCCCTGGAAAATGGGTTTTTGTTTTCTAACACATGGTCAGGCTGCAAATTTTCCAAAATTTTATACTCTACTTCCCTTATAGACATAAATTCCAATTTCCAATTATCTCTTTCTGTGCACATATAACTGTATGCTTTCAGGAAATGTCAGGTCACTTCATGAATGCTTTGCTGCTTAGAAATTTCTTCCACCAGATATCCTAAATAATCTCTCAAGTTCAAATTTTCACAGATTTTTAGGACATGGGCAAAATGCTGCCAGTCTTTTTATTAAAGCATAGCATGAGTGAACTTTCCTCCTGTTTCCAATAAGTTCCTCATTTGTATCTGAGACCACCTCACCCTGGACTTCATTTTTCATGTCACTATCAGCATTTTGGTCAATGCCATTCAACAAGTATCTAGGAAGTTCCAAACTTTCCCACATCTTCCTGTCTTCTTCTGAGCTCTCCTGTATATTTCACCCTCTGCCTGTTACCCAGTTCCAAAGTCACTTCCACATTTTTCAGGTTATCTTTATAGCAGTACCCCACTCTGCCAGTACCAATTCTCTGTATTAGTCTGTTTTCTCACTGCTATAAAGATACTACCCAAGGAAGGGTAATTTATAAACAAAAAAGGTTTAATTGATTCATAGGTCTACATGACTGGGGTGGCCTCAGGAAACTTACAATCAGGGAGGAAGGCAAAGGGGAAGCAGGGACCTTCTTCACAAGGTGGCAGGAGAGAGAGCAAAGGCAGAGGAAAGTGTCAGACACTTATAAAACCACCAGATTTTATGAAAACTCTCTCACCATCATAAGAACAGCATGTGGGAAACTGCACCCCCATGATCCAATCCCCTCCCAAGAAGTCCCTCCCGCAACATGTGGGGATTACAATTAAAGATGAGATTTAAGTGGGGACACAGAGACAAACCATATCACCAGGCAAAAAATAATACTAAATAATGAAGATAGCTGATAAAAGAGAAAATTGGCCTGGCGGGGTGGCTCATGCCTGTAATCTCAGCAGTTTGGGAAGCAGAGGTGGGTGAATCACGAGGTCAGGAGTTCAAGACAAGCCTGGCCAAAATGGTGAAATCCTGTGTCTACTAAAAATACAAAAATTAGTCAGGCATGGTGGCAAGTGCCTGTAATCCCAGCTACTCACGAGGCTGAGGCAGAGAATTGCTTGAACCCGGGAGGTGGATGTTGCAGTGAGCTGAGATTGAGACTCTGTCTCAAAAAAAAAAAAAAAAAAGAAAATTAAAGTAGAAGCCATGACAGATTATAGCAGGGGTCTTCACTGTTGGTGGTGAAGTTGACAGTCCTGAGTGGTAAATAGGAAGAAAGAGTTCAAAGTAGTATCTTATTGGGGGAAATTCAACCCCCAATATTTCATGTGGGTCCTTTTCTATTTTCCCTAAATGTCGGCCAGTCTGAGAAATAAAGGGAAAGAGTACAAGAGAGAGGAATTTTAAAGCTGGGTGTCCGGGGGAGACATCACATGTCAGCAGGTTCCGTGATGCCCTGAGCCGTAAAACCAGCAAGTTTTGATTAGTGATTTTCAAAAGAGGAGGGAGTGTACGAATAGGGTGTGGGTCACAGAGACCACGTGTTTCACAAAGTAGCAAAATATCACAAGGCAAATGGAGGCAGGGCGAGATCACAGGAACGGGGCAAAATTAAAATTGCCAATGAAGTTTTGGGCACGCATTGTCATTGATAACATCTTATCAGGAGACAGGGTTTGAGAGCAGACAACCGGTCTGACCAAAATTTATTAGGCGGAAATTTCCTCGTCCTAATAAGCCTGGGAGCACCACGGGAGACTGGGGCTTATTTCATCCCTTATTTACAACCATAAAAAAAAAAAAAAAAAAAAAAAAAACAGACGTTCCCAAAGCGGCCATTTCAGAGACCTCCCCTTGGGAACACATTCTTTTTCTCAGGGATGTTCCTTGCTGAGAAAAAGAATTCAGCAATATTTCTCCTATTTGCTTTTGAAAGAAGAGAAACATGGCTCTGTTCCACCTGACCCACAGGCAGCCAGACTTCAAGGTTATCTCCCTTGTTCCCTGAAGATCGCTGTTATCCTGTTCTTTTTTCAAGGTGCCCAGATTTCATATTGTTTAAACAATTTGTGCAGTTAACGCAATCATCACAGTGTCCTGAGGTGACATTCATCCTCAGCTTACGAAGATGATGGGATTAAGAGATTAAAGTAAACACAGGCATAGGAAATCACAAGAGTATTGATTGGGGAAGTGATAAATGTCCATGAAATCTTCACAATTTATGTTCAGAGACTGCAGTAAAGACAGGCATAAGAAATTATAAAAGTATTAATTTGGGGAATTAATAAATGTCCATGGAAACTTCACAATTTATGTTCTTCTGCAATGGCTTCAGCTGGTCCCTTCATTCGCGGTCCCTGACTTCCCGCAACACTTTCTAGGTTTCTGTCTTGTGTAATGAGGGGCACTGAAGACTGCGATTTCTCAGTTCCCAAATTATCCCCAAACTCAATTTAACCTAGTTTAGAACTGTTTAAATTTTGAAGCCTAGCATAATTCCCAGGCCCCAAATTCTGATTTTCAGTAGTTTCTTGTCTGTGTTGACTAAGTAATCTAGTGAGATCCTTGCTGTAGTTCATGCCTCAGCCTGCTTGGTAGCAAAGTTCACCCCATCCATATGCAAGGTGTTAAATTTAACCATACCAATAATTTGTCTGGACTCTAACCCTGTGTTCCTTAAGATGTCCTTTATTTAAGACTTAACCATACTCTGGTCAACCATAAGATGCCTTGGGATAAGGCACTCAGTACATTGATGTTAATGAGCATCCTCAGAAAACATAAACGAGGAAGAACAAAACCAATGACATAGCCATAACTCCGCACTCAAGAGGCCTTGATTACCAATAGACATTTGTGTAATCAACAAATTATTAAATAATTAAAATAAGAATAGGACATTTCAGTAAGTTATATCTTTCGTCATTGCAGCTATCAGTAAGCAGGACAGAGGAACAATAATAGTGTTGAGACTCAAAAATCTATTCTACATTCACATTCAAATCTTCTACTCAGTAGTTCACAGTTAAAAAAAATGCCATGCTAAATTACTTCTCAATTACCCTCTGAATGTGCTTTATTTAGTATCATAGCCAAATGCTGACCAATGACCAGTATGGAATTATTGATGTTAAATGAGAAGACATTCTATTGTATATCTCATACAATCTAGCCTGTGCTGTACAATGCATGAGCCACTAATGACATGTGGCTATCAAACATTTAGAATGTGGCCTGCCCACATTGAGATATAATACAAATTTAAAATAACTGGCATGTTCTGAAGACGTATTATGAAAACACAATGTAAAATATCTAACTAATATTTATATTGGGTATATGTTTTAAATGTTAATATTTTAGATACATTGGGTTGGATAAAATATACTATTAAATAATTCAGCCTATTTCCTTTTACCTTTTTAATGTGGCTTCTAGAAAACAGAATTACATATGAGGCTCACATTATGTTTCTATTGGATATTGCTGTTCTAAACTAGTTTAAAGCATACGTCAGATAACAGTGTTGAGATATCCTTTAATTATCTGTTCTTTCCATTAACATCATTTTTTCCAAAGTAAATTACTGTTGAAAATATTGTTGGCTTATTTCAATATTTCTGAGGATCCTTCATTTAAATAGGGAGTTAGTTTGGAGTTAAATAAAATCTGCTGTTGTATATTGTCAGATTCCAGAATGTAAGTAATTTTATTAGCTATATTTGATATCATTAGTGATTATCAACATATAAGAGGACAGACTACTTAGGCAAATGGTGGAGACATGAAGGAGACATTCTATCTTTTCATTAGTTACTATGTTTTTCATTCTTTTCAATTAGCATGAGCAATCTTCTTGATATAGTAGCAGCACAACATGACTGCATATGCTAAGTGATGTTCTGAATTCAGTCTGTGAGACGTCCTTTGGAGATTAAATTATCTTTGAAATTCCTCAGCTGAAGCAGCACGATTTTCTCTACTACTTTGTTCTTGGCCTGGAATCCTTAGTGATGCAATTTCTTTTCACGGAAAATGCATCTAAATGGCTTTGTGGTACTCTATGGGCTTTGCATAAGTTCAGTATCAACAAAGATGATGAATGATTTTATTTTAGCTTTCCTTGCCATTCATCCGGCTGACTTCACGAATTACAGACAGAATGGTATTAGAATTGCTAGTGACCTCTTCTCTTAATACCAGGCAGAGCATATGGTCTTAAACAAAGGGTAGAGTTATGTTTATAAGCTAGGATATTTTTTTTTCAGTTTGTTAAAGTTTGTGGCTAAAATTTTCTATCAAACTCAACAGATGTATAAATAACTTGGCCAGGAGTACCACTCCTACACACTCGTTCATAAGTCATGATTGCCTCTGATGTATCCCAGACTAATAGACAAAACCTGGACCAGCAATATAGTGAAAAGCCTGAGAAAAAATGAAAAGTTTCACTAATAACCTAGACACTTTATACACTTAGCTGTTAGAATTTACTCAAACATGTAGAAACCCCTACGTAATAAATAAAATGTTCCGTTTTCATTTTATTTTATTTTATTATTATTTTTTGAGATGGAGTCTCACTCTGTTGCCCAGGCTGGAGTGCAGTGGTGCAATCTTGGCTCACAGCAACCTCCGCCTCCCAGGTTCAAGTTATTCTCCTGCCTCAGCCTCCCAAATAGCTGGGATCATGGGTGTGCACCACCATGCCCAGCTAATTTTTGTATTTTTAGTAGAGACAAAGTTTTGCCATGTTGGCCAGGCTGGTCTTGACCTCCTGACCTCAGGTGATCCTCGCCCTTCAGCCTCCCAAAGTGCTGGGATTACAGGCATGAGCCACTGTGCCTGGCCCAGTTTTCATTTATTAATTTGGCTCCATCCAGATCCAGTCATGCTGTAAGCTCTGTCTCACCATGAAGTTATCATGAATTACTTACCTCCTTTTCTTTTTTAATACAAAGAAAATTCGAAACATAAACAGCATTTATTTCAGACTCTTCATAATCCCATACTAATATCAGCATCTGCATGCCCAGAGAAATTGAAAAAGCACACTTCGAAATCAGGTTAGGTACACCTAAATGTCCTGTGGAGTTATTCCATGGAATTATGGTGCACATGGTTTCTGAATATTATGCATATTAAATATGAGTAGTTACAACACTTTGGGCATTATACAGTATCGTGGTGGCTTTCTCATAGCATGCTGTTGTCTGTCTTTCTAATCTTCACTTAATTTTTTAAAAGTTAAATTGAGATATAAAACCTATATTTTATACATTGCATATCTATTGAGATGTGAGTTACATAATACACAATTCACACATTTAAAGTACATGATTTAAAATTTTTTAATATATTTACAGAGTTGTGCAACCATCACCACTAGCAATTTTAGACAATTTTCACCACTTCTAAAATAAATCTCACACAACATAATAGTCACTCTCCATTCCCCCAGCACCCAGCCCTGGATTGTCAATAATCTTCCATTTATTATCTAAAAATTTATTAATTCTGGAATGTGTACATGGAATTGTACAACATGTGGCATTTGTGTCTGGATTCTATAATTAGCATAATGAAATCAAAGCTCATCTGTGTTACAGCATGTATCAGTACTTTGTCATTTGTGTTGTCAAACAGCATTACATTGTATTGACACACAAATTTTTCTTATCCATTCAGCAATTGATAGATATCAGGTTGCTTCCATCTTCTGGCAATTGTAAATATTGCTGCTATGAACATACACACACACATCTTTGTGTGTTCATAAGTTTTCATTTCTTTTGGTTGCATACCCAGGAGTAGAATTGTTGGTCATGTGAAAACTTTATATTTAATATTTTGAGAAACTGACAGATTGTTTTCCACAGAGGCTATAGCAGGTTACAGTCCCACCAGCAATGTATGAGGACTCCAATTTCTCTCTATTCTAAACAACAGTTGTTATTTTACATCGTTTTCATTATAGCCATCCCAGTGGGTGTGATGATATAAATCTCACTGTAGTTTTGACTTGCATTTTCTTGATGACTAATTATTTTGATCATCTTTTCATGCATGTATTGGTCATTTGTTTAATCTTCTTTGAAGAAATATCTATTAGAATCTTTTACACATTTTTAAATTATGTTATTTATCTTCTCATTTTTGAATTATAGTTCTTTATATATTCTGGATATAAATTCTTTATCACATAAATAATTTGTAAAAGTTTTCTCTCATTTTGTTTGTCTCTTGATGATATCCTTTGAATGACAAAGTTTTTAATTTTTATGAAATCCAACTTACCTATTTTTCTTTTGTCATTTCTCCTTTTGATTTCATATCTATAAAATCATTGCCTAACTCAAGGTCATAAAGGTTTACTTCTATTTACTTCTAGAAGTACACTTGTCTAAGAGTTTTATAGTTTTAGCTCTCATAATTAGGGATTCTTATGTATTTCATGTTCATTTTTTACATCTTGTGAGACAGAGTTCCATTTTCATTCTCTTGCATGTTCAGTAGTCTCAGCACCATTTTATGAAAATGCTGTTTTCTCCTATTGAATTGTCTTGGCACGGCTGACAAAAATCAACTGACTATAAAACTAAGGGTTTTTTTTGGACTCTCAATTATATTTCATTGATTTATATGTCTACCCTTATGCCAGTATCATACAGTATTAATTATTAGAGCTTCGTGATAAGTTTTGAAACCAGGAAATGTGCGTCCTGAGACTTTGCTTTTTAAAATACATTTTTTGGCTATTCTGAGCCTCTTGATCTGGTAAACAGAATTTTCACCCTCCACAGATATTCTAATCCCCAGAGCCTCTGAATACGTTACATTGCACGGCAAAAGGGACTTTGCATATGTAATAAAGATAACTATCTCAAAATGAAGAGTTTATCACTATTATTTAGGTAGGCCCAACATAATTACAAGAATACTTATAAGAAGAAAACAGTGCGGTCAGACTCAAAGAAGGAGATTTAACAACATAAACAGAAATCAGAATGATAAATCCACAAGTCAATGAATGGGGGCAGCTTCTAGAAGCTGGAAAAGGCAAGGAAGTGCATTTATCCTAGCATCTCCAGAGGAATGCCGTCTGGTATTCGTGTTGTTTAAGTAACTAATCTTATGGTAAATTGTTTCATAAGCAATAGAGAACTAATACACCTACACTTGTATTTCATTATAAATTTTATAATTGGCCTATCAATTTAGGCAAATAAATGACAGCTTGGATTTTGGCAGGAAAAGCATTGAATCTGTAGAACGACTTTTAAAATATTGCCATCTTAACAATATTATGTCTTCCCATCCATGAGCATGAGGCGTTTTTTTCCTTTTAATTTGGTCTTTGAATTATTCTACTGATGCCTTGTGGTTTTCTGTGTACAGGCCTTGCATTTATTTAGATATATTTATTCACAAGTATTCTATTCTTTTTGATGATATTGTAAATAGATTTTTGTGTTTGGGTCATTTTAAGATTAATTCTAAGTGCATTATTTTTATTATGTTTTTATGTTTATTATTTCTAACAGGATTTCAATAAATTACCTAGGATTTTCTATATTCAAGATTATGTCATCTTCAAATGTACTTTTATTTCTACTGTCTGAATGCCTTTTATTGCCTTTTCTTATGCAGTTGCACTGGCTAGAACCTCCAGTACAATGTCGATTAGGAATTTTAAGAGCAGACATCTTTGACTTCTTCCTGATCTTAGAGGGAAATCATGTAGTCTCACTGTTAATTCTGATATTAGCTGCAGGTATTTTGTAGATGGTTTCTAGCAGCTTGAGGAGGTCACCTTCTATTCCTAGTTTCTTAAGTGTTGAATTTGTCAAATGCTTTTCTCGTGTCAAGAAGGCCTTTTATTTTTTTGTTCGTCCTATGGTGTAATATATTGATTGATTTTTGGATGTCAAACCAACCTTGAGGTGCAGGATAAATCCCATTTGGTCTTTGTGTATAATTTATTTTTTCATATTTTGCTTGATTCAGGTAGCTGGTATTTTCTTCAGGAATCATGAGCCAATATTCATAAGAAATATCTGTATTCATTTTTTTTTTCTTTCTCATGATGTCTTTGTCTGGTTTTGCTATCAGGGTAATACTAGCCTCATAGAAGGTGGCAAGTCTTCTCTCCTTATATAATTTTTGAAAGAGTTTGTGAAGGATTGGTATTGATTTTTGTTTAGATTTTATAGAATTTATCAGGGAAGTAGTCTGGTCCTGTGATTTCATCTGTGGGAAGTATTCAAATTGCCAATTCAGGTCTACAATGATTATCTATTTCTCCCTATGTTGGCTTTGTATCTATTTAGGAATTTGTCCATACTGTTTAGGTTAGATAATCTGTTGTCATATAATTGTTTATACTATTCCCTTATACTATTTTTTCTTTCTATAAACTAGTAGCGATGTCTCTTTTATTTCTGATTTTATTAAATTGAGTCAACTCTTTTTTTTTTTTTTTTTCTGGAAAGTCTAGCTAAAGGATTCTAAATTTTGTTGATCTTTACCAAGAGGCAACTGTTGGATTTATGTATTGCTTCTACTTCCTATTTTATTTATTTCTGCTCTAATTTGTATTATTTCCTTCTGCTTGCTTTCTATTTACTTTGCTCTTCTTTTACTAGTTTCTAAATTTGTGAGTTGGGTTATTGATTTGTGGTATTTCTTAGTTTTAACATGGATCTTCTTTATAATGGTCAATTTTATGTTACGTTAATTTCATCTAAGTGAAAAAATGTTAAATTATTGAGCAGGTTTATGAGATGAAGTGATGTTATCAGCACAGTGGAAGAAGTGGAAAAACTCTCCAATATTACAGGACGGCTCATGGAAGAACACAATAGTGAAAGTATTATGCCCTCCTTTACATAAGGGCAAAGCTCTTCAGAACAGATAATTACAAGCATAGTGTCTAGCATAGTTCCTTACATATACATAGGTTATCAGTAAAAACAGAAAGACAAGAAAAATAAAATGAGAAAAGAAGGAAGGAAGGAGGGAGGGAAGGAAGGAAACATGGAAAAGGAAGGAGAAAAGAAATAAAGATGGCCTGGTAAAAGGCACAGTTGAAAGGACACTTTACCTTCTGAAGATGAAGAAAAAATACGAGGTTTGATGTGCATAGAGGGACTAGTTCTGGTGGGGCGATAGTGTAGGAATGGAGAGAACTCAAATATATAACACTTTAATGATCTGACCTAAATTTTTCTTTTATATGAGTTAGAGTATTTATCCAAGCATGATCAGGGTTGAGATTAGCCAAGGAGACTTGATAAAAGTCATAGTTATTAATATTGAGATGGCTGGAAGAGGCAGGTAAATAAAAACATATAAATGAATTGAAGTATTTCATTGAAGACTCAGCTGAAATTGGAAATTGTTCTTGATTATCAATGCCTAACAAATCAGTAAAATATAGTAGCATAAAAAAGCAACCCTACTATTATTCTTACAGATTCTGTAGGTTAGGAATCAACTGGGCACTTCCTACTTGGGATCTCACACGTACTTGCAGTCCGATATCAGCCAGGGCCAAAGACAACTGAAGATTTTACTGAGTTGAATGTCTAGTATGGCTCATTCACTTGTCTAATAATTGATGCTGGTTATTGACTGGGAGCTCAATTCAGGCTGTTGACTGGAGCATCTAATGTGTCCTCTCCAACTTGGTGCACTCATGGTGGTCAGATTTCTGACATAAAAGCTGGCTTCTATCAGAATGAGCATTACCAGAGAAACAGCTATATGTTAGTATACAAAATAAAATGTAAAAAATCAGATAAAAGCCAAGAGGCTCCAGAATACTGGGAGAAAATATAATGACCAAGAAGTAGGAGATCTCCTTGAAGTCAAATAATAATTATAATGTGAGTTAAATTACATGCCAGTATAACATTAGACATTAAGATTTCAAAGCTGGAGAAGATCTGGGTAGTGATTAAATCTATAACGTGACCATGCAAGAGAGAGATTGATACAAGGTAAGACTGGAGATAAGGATGATTGTAGATGCTGAAGTCAAAGAACTGAATATTCATGTTACAACTCTAGTCACCCACATGAATGCAATAGTTAATAGGAATGATGGTGGGAAATAAAGTAGAGAGGGAAAGTATGACACAGATCCTAAAACCTTCAGTGAATATGAAAGACTTAGGGACCCGGAGCAATCTTTATGGTTACTTAAACATAGATTCATGGCATGGAGGCTATATTGGGTGTAAGAGGATACTTAGTGACGCTGTTCAAATTTAAGTGCACATTATGTGGAAGAAGCAAAAGTCTCAATTTCAGTAAATTGTTGGGGGATCACGTATTACCAAAAAAGTCAGGTTTCTGTTAATGCCAGAAGTGAGAAAGGAGCAGTTTTGAGAATAGATAAGAGAAGTAGTGCTTTGCTTCCAAGATTGTTTTATAGAAATTGATAAAAAATTTAGAAGGGAGGAAAGAAACAGGACATTTATGTGGTATGAAATACCTTAAATCTGTGTAAGAATGAGACTATAAAAGAAGACAAATGGTAAGATGGGTTTCTATTTGGGGAGGTGACAAAAGTAGAAAAGAACGTGAGGCAGCAAAAACTAATATGCTGCTGGTCTTCATCAAGTTACAATTTTGTGCATGGTACATTTGAATGTGCCAGTTATTAATATTATGAAAGTTTGAATAATAATTTACTATATACTCAATATACAGTTGACTCTTGAATAATACAGGGGTTGGGGTGCTGAGTCTCCATACAGTCAAAACTCCACTATTACTTTTGATTTTCCCAATATTTAACTAAGCCTACTATTCATCAGAGGCCTTACTGAAGCAGGACATTTTCCTTGACTCCTTCACAGGCGGAATTGGAGTGCACGGATGCCAGCAGGAGTGAACTCCACTCAGTTGTACCCGCTGTGCTCAATCCCTCATGAGAGGGAGTGCGCAGGTGAGCAGGTGCAGGAGCTAGGGTGAGTGCTTTTGGGTGCTGGAAGGAATGAACTTCATACTGGCCCTGCGGCAGCATCTAGGGGAATGCGCACGACCCCTGAAGCCCCATAAGGAGTGTTACAGTCAGTGCTTTTTTTGCTTTGCCATCCACGGATAGCTTAAGTGTTAACAGCTCAGTGGATGGTGAGTGTGACAGTCTTTTGCACCTTTTGCACCATGCCTGAATTCTTGTCTAGTGTTCAGGAGGAATGAGGTCACATGAACAAATTTGAAGGATGGTAAATGCTGGGGATTTCATTGCTGATGAAAGTGACTCTCAGCAAGAAGAGGAGCTGAAAAGGTGATGGAGGGAGAAGGTAATCTTCCCCTAGAGTCTGGCCATCCCTAGCTGGAGTCTTCTCTGAAGCTACGCCATCAAACTGTCCCTCTGAAGTCAAGCTGCTTCCCTCTGACCATAGTCTCTGATGTCCAGGTGTTTCTCCTCTTCTCCTCTCTCTGGTGACAGAGCCTGGGATTTTTAATGGGCACAGGATGAGGGGTTGGGCGGGCCATGGGTGGTTTTGGAAAAGGCAACATTCAAGTGGAAAAATGAGGATGTGTGTTCTCACTTTGGGCCACAGTTCCAGGCTTGAGGGTAGGGCCCTCAACAGGGGCCTGCCCTCTTCTGCCCAGAATTTCTCTGCCTCCTGTCCCTATAATTACTGATAAACAGTTGCTTAACACATATTTTGTATGTTGTATGTATTATATACTGTATTCTAACAATTAAGTGAGCTAGAGAAAAGAAAATGTTAAGACTATCATGAGGAAAGAACATATATTTACTATTCATTAAGTAGGAGTAGATCATCATAAAGGTCTTCACTCTTCTCATCTTCATTTTAAGCAGGATAAGGAGGAGAAGGAAAAGGAGGAGTTGGTCTTACTGTCTCAGGGATGGCAAAGGTGGAAGACACACCTTGTATAAGTGGACCCACGCAGTTCAAACCCATGTTTTCCAGGGGACAACTGTATATTAAGATAAAAATCCAAGCAAATGTTTGTGGAACACATGAATATCTCTGAAAATATATTTCAGTTTTATATAGTGAATATGAAAAATCACTGACCTATTTAAATGCTCAGGTTCTGGAGTAAGAGCCTTGTGATCAATCACCTTTAGGAACTCAGGAAATTACTTAATCTATTTTAGTTTTAACTTCTTTACCTGTAAAACTAGAATTATATCCACCTAGTACACAGGGTTATGTCAGAAACTAATATCATAATTGAGAGTAACTAGCACAATATTTGTACATAACTGATGTTCATAATAGTTCACTTAGGCTTAAAGCCTACATAGACTAGAAATTATAGATATAATGTTTTAGAGTTATTTGGTGTCCATGTTTCCCACACTGCCGCAGAAAAAAAAATAATGAAAATTCCTTTCTCGGCCGGGTGCGGTGGCTCAAGCCTGTAATCCCAGCACTTTGGGAGGCCGAGGCGGGCAGATCATGAGGTCAGGAGATCAAGACCATCCTGGCTAACACGGTGAAACCCTGTCTGTACTAAAAATACAAAAAAAAACAAAAAACATTAGCCAGACGTGGTGGCAGGCACCTGTAGTCCCAGCTACTCGGGAGGCTGAGGCAGGAGAATGGCATGAACCCAGGAGGCGGAGCTTGCAGTGAGCCGAGATCTTGCCACTGCACTCCAGCCTGGGCGACAGAGCAAGACTCTGTCTCAAAAAAAAAAAAAAAAAAAAGAAAAGAAAAGAAAATTCCTTTCTCTGGAAACTTAACTAGAGTATTGTACTTTCACAGCCATTGTCATGCCCTGTTAGCTGAAACTGACAATAACACATATACAGAATACCATGGTATTCCAAATCCAGTTCACTATGCAGCAACATGGATGGAACTGGTGGCCATTTTCTTAAGTGAAACAACTCAGAATCAGAAAGAAAAATACTGTATGTTTTCACTTATAAGTGGGAGCTGAGTAATGTATATGGGGGCCCCTAATAAATCAATAAGTTCACAGGAACTGGGAAGAAGCCATGCTAGTGAAACAGGGGCCTAATCCCACTTGCAACCACTTGGTGTGGAAAAAATACAGCTGTTGTCTTGCAACTCCAGAGCAGAAGGCATGTTGGTTGCAAGATGGCTAAAAGTAGCAGAGTGTTTCCCTCAGGCACCTGGAGAGGAAAGGCCTCGCAGTTAAAAATTACCCCAACATATTCTTAGCATATAGCACAATCGCACTTGCATGTAGACTCCTCCAACACTGTCCTATAAAACCCCCTCACATTTCTGCCTCTTGGTAGATAGCAGCTCTCTTGCTACTGTCTATTGCTACTACATAGCAGTGTTCCTCCCTAAACACTCTCTTCTGTTGTTTTATTTCTGTCTTGGTAAATTCTCTTACCACCTGGGAAACTGGCCCCAGTCATTGCTCACAGCAGTGTGGACTGAAAGACATTGGAGACTGGGATGGATGTGGGGATGAAAAGGGGGAAGGATGGATGAGGAGAAATTACTTAATGGGTACAGTGTACATTATTCGAGTAATACATACACTCACAGCCAAGACTTCACCTCTATTCATTATATCCAAGTAACAAAATTACAAATAAAATATAAAATATACAAATTAAAACAAATTCAATTCACCTTAGACTCTAAATGAAAATCTTACAACTCTGATATTTTGAATTTTGATTACTGTGGTAACCATATGTCTACAAAAGAGTCAAACTCTGTAAAATATTTGAAGAGATTTATTCTGTGCCAAACGTGAGTGACCATGGCCTGTGACACAGCCCTCAGGAGGTCCTGAGAACATTTGCCCAAGGTGGCCGGGGCGCAGCTTGGTTTTGTACATTTTAGGGAGACATGAGACTTCAATAAAATACATTTAAGAAACACATTGGTTTGGTCCAGGGGGGCGCTTTCAGGTTATAGGTAGATTTGAAATTTTCTGGTTGACAATTGGTTGAGTTTATCTGAAGACCTGGAATCAATAGAAAGGAAATGTCTGGGTGGTAATAAAAGGTTGTGGAGACCAAAGTCTAATCATGCAGATGAAGCCTCCAGGTAGCAGGCTTCAGAGAGAGAAGATTGTAAATGCTTCTTATCAGACTTAAAGGTCTGTGTTGATAGTAATACTGCAAAGGAATAATGAGGCACGTCCAACTCCACATCATGGCCTGAACCAGTCTCTCAGGTTAAATTCTGAAAGCACCCTGGCTGAGGGGAAAGTCCATTCAGATGGTTGGTGGGCCTTAGAATTTTATTTTTGGTCTCTACATACAGTAATTTATAAAGCCACTGTTTAGATTATGATAGAGATGAAAAATGAGTATTCAAGTTAGGGAACTGTGGTATACAGAGTAAGACCCATTATAATAAGTGTCAGGAGATAAGGACATGCCTGAGTGGGAGATTCACTGAGTTGATGCCTTATATATAATACTCAGTACATAGATGATATGATATTATGCTCCAAATAAAATAACCATGAAGAACAAAAACCATTATAGGCATCATACCTTGTATCAGTTTTCTACTCTTGTGTAATAAAATCACCACAAACTTTGAAACTTTAAAAGAGCACCAATTTATTAGCTCCTACATTTTGTAGGTGAGAAGTCTGGCCAAACTGTGGCTGGATTCTCTGTTCAAGCTCTCAAGGGGCTAAAAACAAAATGTTGGTTATGGCTGAGTTTTTTATCTGGGGCTTAGAATCTTCTTCCAGGTTTATTGGTTATTAGTGAATTCATTTTCCTGTGGTGGAAGGACAAAGGTCCTTTCTCTCCCGTAAACTATCGGTCTGAGACCACTCTCACTTCCTAGAAGCCTCCCAAAGTTCAGAACCACAGGGCCCACATTAGCAATTCACAGTGACTTCCTCATCTAAAATCCTTGGAGAAAACTATGTTTAAAGGGATCGCATGGTTAGGTCAGACCTACCCAGATAATCTCCTTATCCTAAGGTTAATTTGAGATCCTAATTACATTCACTCCATTACTTCATAGCAGTACCTACATTAGGATCTAAATGAATAACGAAGAGGTATGTATAGTAGGGGCTAGGAATCTTGTGAGGGGGAATCTTAGAATTCTGCCTGGTACATAGGTCATTTTAATACACTTCTGTTCAGTAAATGACACATCAAGCACATATAAATTAAGGAGGACCTCTAGTGTAACTTATTTTATTAATAGAGCAATGCCTTTCTTAATTATGAACATAGATGGTCTTACTTTAGTACCGATCTTAGAAAGTTTTTAGTCTTTATTAAAAGGCAGAGAAACATAAAGTAAAAAAAAAAAAAAAAAAAAAAACTAGTCTCTTTTAAGCATCCATTCTCACTAAAAAAAAGTAAAACTTCACCAAACTATTCTTTTTATATAAGTGCTACAAATATGCCAAGAATTGATTCAGTGATTTCATCCAAATGAAAAAGGAAATATGGGATTACCTCAATATGTAATAACTGTTACACGTATGTACAGCAATACAAATTTTTACAAAAAAAAATAGAAAAGACAGGAAAGCTTAGAATAACATAATTAACTGAAGCTAATGGACACATATGGGAATTTGTACTGTCAAATCAAAGATGCACATTCTTTTCAAGGATGTGTGCAATATTTACAAAAATCTCCATATCAATAAATAGATAAAAGCCACACACATATCAACATGTAAAGGCACCTGCCAAATTACTCATGATAATTAATTAGAATACATTTATAAATACTTGATAATAAAATCACATATACAAATCTTTCAGGCTGCAGATAAAAGGTACTTAAATAAAATTTGTAGCATGAAGTGCTAATAGTAGAAAAGTATGTTGAAAATTAATTAATTAAACATCCTACAAAATATATTAAAGAACAGTATGATTAACTCAAAGGAAGTAGAAAGAAGAAAATAACTAATGAAAGAGCAGAAATAAAAGAGAAAAAATATATAATAGTAAGAATCAAATGAGCCAAAGGGTTCTTCTCTCAAAATAATAATAAAATAGATAAAACTCGGGCAAAAGGGATGAAAAAGTAAGTACGGAAAGCAATATTGTTCATTAAAAACAAGATAAAAATTAAAACAAGGCAAGTATTTGAAAAAAATATAATATTTATTTTAAACAATTGTATGCCAGTACATTTGTAAAGTTGGATAAAATGGAATTTCTCTTCAGAAAATTAGAATTTTCTAAGACATATTCAAGGTTAAAGTGAAATATATGAATTAACCTAGAGTTCCTTCAAAGAATAGAAAAAGTTGGAATATCCTGAATGAAATTTACAAGGTAGCATAAATTTTACAACCAGAGAAGAATTGCCAAATAAAATAAAAAGCAATGACACTTATGAATATAGATACAAAATCCTTAAATAATATAAATGAACTAAATTCACACACACACACACACACACACACACACCCTATGTACAAATTAGAATTATTATAGAATAATACAGAGATGATTTTAATGTTAAATATATTGATGTAAGATTTACCAAATTGGGTTATAAGGGTGCTTTCTCCACTTGATAAAGTCTATCTATCTACAAAGAAAAATGCACTAGATATCATACACAATTAGGATGATCATATGGAACTAGTCGCATGAAAAAATATGTTAATACCTGGGTCTCGGTGTGATTATCAATTGTACCTTGTGGTAGGGAGAATAGCGCCCCATAAAAGGTTCACACCCTAATTACCAGAATTTGTGAACATGTTACATTACATAGTAAAGGAAAATTAAGGTTGCAGATAAAATTAAGATGGTTAATCAGCAGCCTTTTTAAAACAGAGAGATAATCCTAGATTATCCAGGTATACCAAATAATAAAAAAGTTCATCCTAAGATGATGTATAAATTTGACTCCATTGCAATTATAATTCCAACGGAGTTTTAAGTGTCTTTAAAATTGAACAAGGAAAACAGACAAAAAGAATCGGAGGGAATATGATTACTAGAAAGTGGTCAGAGAGCTGTAATGTTTATAGGTTTGAAGATGGAGAAAGGAGGCCACAAACCAAGACAGCCTCCAGCAGCTGGAAAAGGCAGGGAAGCCTACAGCCTTCAGAGGCAACAGAGCCCTGCCAACAGCTTAATGTTAGTCCTGGGAAACCCATTTTGTACTTCTGACCTCAAGAATGGTAGATAATAAAGTTTTCTTGTTTAAAGTCGCTATGTTCATGCTAATGTGTTACAGCAAAATTAGAAAAACTAATACATACACATTTTCATAAAAGGTCCTGGTATGGGTGATAAATTACATGGTGACCAACAAATGACGTAACAGTAGTTGCATTCCTTTCAAAATGAGAAGCGAGGTGATGATAGATACACTCACTGCTTCTCTAAAACATCCCACTTGGGCTAGTCAGTCAATAAGAGTTGAAAAAGATATAGATAGATAGATAGATAGATAGATAGATAGATAGATAGATAGATAGATATAGAAAGGAATAAAATAGCTTTTTCTTATTTGCAGGAGGATGGCGATTGAGAGCAACCACATGACAACGCACAAAAAGGCATTATAAATCTTAAGAAGATCTTAAGTAGAGGTTGCTGGACAATACAAAGAAATCAACTACATTACTATATGTGAGCAACAAAGAGTTAGAAAATGTAATATTAACAATATGTCATTTACAGTAGCCTTCAAACTGTGTGTTACAAAAAAATAAATTTAACGAACGATATGCAAAGCTCTTAGGAAGAAAAACATGAACTTTTTTGAAACAAATTAAAGTCTTCATAAATAATTGAAAACGTATGCATTTGAAGCCTAAATATTGGGGAGAAAAGTTAATTCTTCCCCAAATGATGTATGAAGTCAATGCAATTGTAAGGATAATTCCAACAAGTTTTTATGTAAGTTAACAAGCTGATTCTAAACTTTATATCAAAGGACAAAGAGCCAAGAAAATTTAAGATAGTTCTAAATTAGAGAAATAAAGTGAGCATGCTTGTCCTAGGCAATATAAACATTTATTATAAGGGCATATTAATTAATATATTAATATGAACATGAGACAACAGACCAAAAAAAAAAGAGCAGAAAGCCCAGAAACCAATCTAAACACAGGAAATGTTAACAGATAATGACAGGACTGACATCACTAATCAGTAGGAAAAGGATGGATTCTTCAACACTGGGGTTGGTGGCAAAAAGGTGAAAAAGAAAAGCTTTAATATTTTCAACACAAAATAGAAAATAGTATTATGATTGCAGGTTAAGGAAGGATTTAACATAACATGAAAAATCATAAGCAATAGAGAAAAAAACACTACATTAAAATAAAAATATATGTGTGTCCGAAGACACTATAAAGCATGTCAAAAGACTATCCACAAACATGGAAAAGTTATTTTCAATCTACACGAGTCACACAAAGTTAACATCCACAGTATATAAAAACCATTTTCCAAATCAATAATGAAAGGGAAACCACCTAATCCTGAAGCTGGAAATTCACTAAAGAATAAACTTGAGGAGTCAAGAAACACGAAAAACTACTCAATTGGCCGGGCGCGGTGGCGCACGCCTGTACTCCCAGCACTTTGGGAGGTCGAGGCAGGTGCATCACCTGAGGTCAGGAGTTCAAGACCAGCCTGACCAACATGGAGAAACCCTGTCTCTACTAAAAATACAAAATTAGCCAGGCGTGGTGGTGCATACCTGTAGTCCCAGCTACTCGGGAGGCTGAGGCAGGAGAATCGCTTGAACCCTTGAGGCGGAGGTTGCGGTGAGCCGAGATCATGCCATTGCACTCCAGCCTGGGCAACAAGAGGAAACCCCATCTCAAAAAAAAGAAAAAGAAAAAAAAGAAAAGAAAAACTGCTGAATCATACTAGTAATCAATGAATTATAAACTAAACAACAATGGACCATATTGTATATGTTTTATTGGCCAAATTTAAGTAGCCTTTACAATACCACATACTGGAAAGGTTGTAGAGCAATGGAAACTACAATAGGTATGCAAGAAAACAATAGTATACATTATTTATTAAAATGCATGAGTGGCAAATTCCATATTTAAAATAATATGACTTGAAAAGGCTACATGAGATTCTTCTACTACATTTGTAATGTTTTATTTTTTCAGGTGGATAGGTGTTGGGTAAACAGCAATTTCTTATATTTTTCTTTAAAATATTTCATGTGGTTGTTACTAGATCATAATTAAAAATGTAAGCATACTGGTAAAAGTTAACTTGGACTATCTCATGTATTTTTATATACACGAACATACTGTTATATATGAACAGTAAATTGAAATGTGTACAATCTTCTTAATAAACTAAAAGTAATTTTTAAATGTTTTATCCACAAAAGAGTAAAATACTAACTATAGTCAAGTATTATCATTCAAGGGGAGCAGGACTAGCTTACACAGTGTTTTCTTTTTCCCAAAAGAGAAAGAATTCGTAACTACAATAGCAAATAGAGGCACAGGTTTCACATTACTTAAGTAAAAACTTTAGTAAAAGAGGAAACAAAGATTTGGAAGAAACCTTTTCAGAATAAAAAAATGCTCAAATTAATTCCTGTTGTGACTGATTTCCCATTTATGCATGACAAGCAAAACGTTAAATGATGTTTTTCGGAAATTATCATTTTGGAATGAAATATGTATTTATTTCAAAATAATAGTTTTAAACAAATTTCCTCAAGTTTGACAAGAAATGAGTCATTTGTACATAGTCCTTTTAAAATGTCTGTCAGAAAAAGAACAGCTTGTATTGCCTTCTAGCAATAAAAAATCCACACTTTATCACTTAAATTCCCATCCTGCTTTAATTATACACCTCCCAGATCAGCAACTTGTGGATAAATGCAAGTAAGATAATATTCGGATGGCATGATGGCTAGTCCTAAAATTAGAATAAGGGTAAAATGAATTCAAGGTCGACACCTTCCAGTAACAGATACTTGGAAATATTGGTCTCTCTGGGGTTCATTCAAAATGGTGGGTGTGTTCTTTGTTACACATTTGCAATAATTGAGTTTCCTTCACTTTGGTAGTTCTCAAATTTATTTTACCCACAGAATCTTATACTTCAGAGGTCAGCAAACTTTTCCAGTAATGGGTAAACGTTAAATGTTTCCAGCTTTAATAATCACACAATATCTGTTGCCACCAGCACACCCATTGTAGCAGGAACATAGCCATAGGCAATATGTAAACTAATGAGCGTGGCTGTGCTCAATAAAACTTTGCAGTGGAGTGCCATATAATGACATTTCTGTCAACAACAGATCACATATACAATGGTGTCACAGAAGATTGAAATGAAGCTGAAAAATTCCTATCACCTAGTGACATTGTAGCTTAATGAATTACTAACATGTTTCTGGTGATACTAGTGTTATAGGAAATAGAAAGAATTTATTCAGGTAGACAGAGTAAAGCGAGTCCCTGGCAGAAAACTTTCCTTCTAAGAAAAAGCAGCTCAGAAATAGTTCCCTTTCTAACCTCACGCAGTTCAAAGAAATCACTTCTCTTCTAACAAAGGGCAGCCTGAAAGATCAGGCTGGAAATCACAGATAAGCCACCACTCTAGCACAGAAGGAGAGGGGCAGTCTCCTGGATAACCACCAAACTTCACACTCATACAAGGGGCCCCAGTAGAAGCAGTGGGCCTTAATAAGCACATTTCTTTCTTTAGGCACACTAAGATAGAGAAGCTAGAAGTGGACGTTGGGGGCCGGGGGGGTGCCTGTAGCTGCAAGAAGATGTCTGGGAACAGAAACTCTCCCTCCCAGATAAGCGACACAAAGCAGAACAGAGCAGCACAGACTAAGATTGTGCCTATGTGGTCAGGGAACGGGGTGAGAGCTGATTAAAAACAAACAAACAAACAACAAACAAACAAACACCTCTTCTCTATACAGATAGCACACCTGGTCCCAACTAAACTGTCGGGCCCTTGGAGGATAAGACATCCCCTCCTCACCAGCCCCCTCCTCTCTAGCCCATTTATAAAAACCCTGACATTTTTTACTACCGCCTGACAACCCGCTAGGGACCCCTCTGTGTGACAGAGAGCTGTTCTTTCCTTTTGCCTATTAAACTCCTGCTCCAAGCTTGCTCTGTGTGTGTGTGTGTGTGTGTGTGTGTGTGTGTGTGTGTGTGTGTGTCTGCAACCTCGATCTCCTTGGCCGTGAGAACAAGAACCTTAGTATTTACCCTTGACAACAAAGCTGCTTCACTGGTGTAAACAAAACTGTACTGCCAGTTGCATAAATGTATAGCACATACAATTATGTACAGTACCTAATACTTGATAATGATAATAAATGACTATGTTACTGGCTTGTGTATTTACTATACATTTATTTGTTATTTTAGAGCGTACTCCTTGTACGTATAAAAGAATATTTACTGTCAAATAGTATGGCGTGTTATACCGGCAGCAGCCACAGACAGCCTTGTCTTTACTGTGTCTCTTGATTGCACCATTTTCTTTCGTCCTTGATTCTCAGGTGTTTTGTTTATCATAGTTCCTAAGCATTCAAAATCCACAGTTAATGTGGTAAGAGGTCACGTTGATAACAAAATGTAAAGTGATTAAGGACCTCCAAAGGTAGAAAATCAGTGATGGTTATTGCTGGCCAGACAGATATGTCCCATTCCACCGTAGCTACAACCTTGAAGAACAAGAACAAAGTGACAGAAATTGTTAAAGTATCTGCTTCATTGAAGGTGACGAGACCAACAAGTTTTAGAAATGCCTATATCAGATATGAAGAAACTTCTAATGACCTGGATTGAAAACCAGACACAGAGACATAGCTCTCTCAGCACCATAAAGACCACAGTTAAAGCAAAAGGGTTATTTATAATGTTGAAAGAAAAGTGTGGATCCAGCTATAATATTGAATGTACTGGTATTTCTGGGTGGTTTAAATAATTCAAGAATCTTTATCCATTACATAATGTAAAAGTGACTGGTGAGTCTTTGAGGGCTGACATGAAGGCAGCTGAAGAATTTCTGGAAACTCTAGATGAGTCGTGGATAAAAAATACTTGCTAGAGCAAATCTTCAATGTAGAGGAAACCTCCCTATTCTGGAAACAGATGCCTGAAAGGACTTTCTGTCATAAAGAGGTCAAGTCAATGCCAAGTTTTAAGGGTTTTAAGGACAGGATACAGTCTTGCTTTGGGGCAATGTTGCAGGCTACAAAATGAAACCCTTTGTGATCTGACACAGTGAGAAACCCAGGGCATTCAAGCATACCAATAAGCACACATGGCCAGTGTACTACAGGAGCCATAAGAAGTCACAGATTATGCATCTCCTCTTCCAGGAAGCCCTCCTGAGTTGCTGTGCCAGAGAAAAATGTACTGTTAGGAGAATAACATACCTTTCAAGATTTTGCTTGTTGTTGATAATGCTCCTGCACATCTTCCTTTTACTGATCATCTTCATCCCAACCTCAAAGTGGTAATTGTCTCTCTAAACACCACCTCTTTGATCCAACCAATGCATCAAGGAATTACAGCAGTTTTTAAAGGACTACTACCAGAGAAGGACCTACACCCAGGCTATTGCTGCAACTGAGGAAGACACTGATGCAATTCTGGAAGGATTACAACATCCAACATGTATCAAAAACCTTGCTTGGAATTGAAGAGATGTCACCAAGGAATGTAGAAATGGCATCTGGATGAAGACACTCAAGAAGTTCATTAATGACTTCAAATAATTTGTCAAGGATGAGGAGGTTGTAACAATTGACAAGGCCATGGTTGACATGACAAACAACTTTAACCTGGATGTGGACGAATGAGACATTGAGTAGTGCCTAGAGGTGGTGCCTCAGAAATTGAGTAATGAGGAGTCGTAGAATGGGAAAAGAAATGCATAGTTGAAGAAGAGGCAAGAGAAAAGGAGACTGCAGGAGTAGGAAAATAGCCCCCAAGAAAAAATTCATAGAAAAGGGTTTGGCAAAAGACTTTGCAGGCCTCAACAAGCTCCTTAAAGAGTTTAAAAACGTGGACCCCAACACTGAAAGGTTTTCATTTAATAAAGAAGAATGCTCATGCTGCATTATCTGCTTACAAACAACTCTGTGAAAACAAGTAAAATAAATCAAGCAAACCACAATGGACATATATTTCTGAAAAGAACGTCATCTCCTTAAGAAGAGCCTCAGGAGGTATTCCAGAAGAAGACATTGTTATCATAGGAGATGACAACTCCATGCCTGTTATTGCCCCTGGGGACCTTCCAGTGGGACAAAATGTGGAGGTAGAAAATAGTGGTATAGATGACCCTAACCTGGCATAGGTCAAAGCTAATATGTGTGTTTAGTTTTTAACAAAACAGTTTAAAACACTCATAGGTGGGAATTGAACAATGAGAACACATGGACACGGGAAGGGGAACATCACACTCTGGGGACTGTTGTGGGGTGGGGGGAGGGGGGAGGGATAGCATTAGGAGATATACCTAATGCTAAATGACGAGTTAATGGGTGCAGCACACCAACATGGCACACGTATACATATGTAACAAACCTGCACATTGTGCACATGTACCCTGAAACTTAAAGTATAATAATAATAAAATTTAAAAAGTAAAAAATAAAAATAGAGAATATAGAATAAGGATGTAAAGAAAGACAATATTTTGTACAACTGTAAAATGTGCTTCTGTTTTAAGCTAAGTGTTATTGCAAAAGAGTCAACCAGTTTATAAAGTAAAACAGTCACAGTAATCTAAGGTTGATTTATTATCGTAGAAGGAAAAGTACTTTTTTGTAAATGTAGTGCAGCTGAAGTGTATGGTGTTCATAAAGTCTACAGTAGTAGAACGTCCTAGGCCTTCACATTCACGTTCACTCACCACTCACTCACTGACTCACACACACGGAGCAACTTCTTGTCCTGCAAGCTTCATTCATGGTAAGTACCTTCTACAGGTGTACCATTTTTATCTATTATACTGCATTTTTACTTTACCTTTTTGTGTTTCTAAATGTTTACATATACAAATATTTATCACTGTGTTCCAATGGCCTACAGTATTCAGTGCAGTGATATGCTGTACAGGTTCATAGCCTAGAAGCAATAGGCTATACCATCAAACCTAAGTGTATAGTAGGCTATACCATGTAGGTGTGTGTAAGTATACTCTACGATGTTTGCACAATAGCAAACTTGCCTAACCTCACATTTCTCAGAATGTATCCCATTTGCTAAGCGACGAATGACTGTATTTATAGCAACAGGTGATGGGTCAGGTGGTAGCTTGTCAATACTTTTTTAATTCAAGTGAAATCTTACATCAAATCCCAATTTGATGTAAGTTATGAAATGCAGTGTAAAACCACAGGTAGGTAGGAAATACCACATTACTGTCTTCCAATCACCTTCCAAATCAAAACATCTATAACTCCAATTGTTGGCAAATGTTTTCTGAGTAATTCTGAAGCTTATCCCTCCCCTTTTCTAGAATCGTATGTAGAAGCAAAACAAGGTGGTGGCTTGAAACAGTTGGGTCCCATTGTTCATATGTCATCTGTGTTGACCTGTTACCACCAAAACCTCCATTAATACTGTGTACAGGGTCCCTTCCGTCCTGACTTCCATGCTACTTGACTCCATGGTCAAAGCATAGATATTGGTGGAAATAACGTGAACCTCCATAAGTACACCATGCAGACATTATTCACTATAGCTTGCCACATATCTAGGGTGCTTCTAGGATTCTGAACCAAGGTTTCACTGCAAGCAGGACAGATCTTTGTGCTTTTTACCAACTTTTGAGAATCTGTCCTTTCATTCATGGTATTTTCAGTATCATTCTCTGGTATCCTCCCTTTTCTCCAGTAAAAGTTCTGCAAATGGTTCAGGGTTTTATATAAGAAAAGAATCAGGGCTTCAAGCTGTTTCTGCCTACATTACTGAGGAAACTTGCTTGAAAAGTAAATGCAATATATAGGAGTGCCACAATAATGTACTACTTTAATAAATTATAATGCACAACATAAAATATGGAAATGGAACTGCTGGAGTTGAAGTATCCTGAGGGTCTGGATTGCTGATCCTGCCCATACAGAGGTTCCTAGATGTATTAATTATAACTTGATGTATATGTAATTGCCACAAACCTAGTGGTTTCAAACAACACCCCTGTATTCGTTAACAGTTCTGTGTGCCAGAACTCTAAGCACAGTGTCTGTGTGTTCTCTGCTCAGGTTTCACATGGCTGAAATCAAGATACTTTCTGGATGCTCTAAAGGAGAATCTACTTCCAAGTTTATTCAGCTCATTGGAAAAATTGAATTCCTTGTGACCATAGGACTTACATCCCTATATTCTTGCTGGCTGTCAGCCAGAGGCCACTCTCAACGTATAGAGTTGAGAGTTAAGAATAATACTGTGCTTTATTCCAGGAGAGCAAGAGGGGTCTCTCTGACATCTGTCGCCCTGTGATTTCTAAGACCCAGATTTAAAGGGCTCAAGTGTTTAAGTCAGTCTTTCTAAATAACCTCACATTCTTAAAATTTATTGTTCCGTATAACATAACCTAAATAAGAGGAAAGGCAAATCACCATAGACAGTTTTAAGGATTATGGGGGACATTACATGGGGAGATGAAAATCTTGGCAGGCATTATAGAACTCTGCCTGTCTCACTAGGGCACATACTAGGAACACTAGATTCTCATATCCCAGCTTGAAAATCTCTCCCTGACTTGATCATAGATCATTTTTGAAAAGAGTTCTAATCTGTCCAGTATAATAAATGTTACTTTTCTCTCATGCCTATTTTGTTCACGTTCACTTGTCATTATTATCTTTTATTAATCCTCAAAAAGAGCATCAAGTTAAAAAATATATTCTTCCAGGATTTCTTAAAGTTTAAATTTCTTCCTAGTTTACTAAAAGCAGCATCTCCTCTATTATATTCATCATTAGAAATACTTGGAGTAAATTGTACATCCTAAATATGTTTAGAATGATTTTATAAGTTTGATGTTTTCTCTAAGTGTGGTACCTCTGTGCTTCCTCCTTTTTCCACCTTTCTGTAGGTGGAATAAATAAACTCCATTAAAATACCATGTATATTAAGGGTACACTTTTTCTTTCTGCATTCAACTTTCTTTTTTACTTCATTATTCATTTATTCAAAGTGTTGAGGCTAGAGATGTACCTTTTTGAGATAAAGAGGAAGTAGGTATCAATATAGGGATAATGTGTATAGTAAAAGAAGACCATAAATGGAACTCTCAGATGCACCAGTTTTGAGATGTTGAAGAAAAGGGGACCCACAGAAGATCATTCTAAGAATTGGCTAAGAGCAAGTGAAAGAAATGTTAAGGAAGCCACCTATCAACATCGAATGCAACAGAGAGATAAACTATTGATCAGGAGTGACAACTTAGAAGGACAATAGTATCTTCAAAGTATCTGCCAGAGTTATGAAAATAGTTGACACCCTAGGTATTCTGAGTAAAAGGAGCTTTCACTCAGATAATTATAAGCTTATATAATTACTGGAAGCCTGAGGGGGAATGTCATTGAGAGCCATGGCTAACTTTCAGGAAATTTGGAAGAATAGGGATTACAGAAAGCTTGCCACCAGTACCTTCAGCCGCCTTCAACTCTCAAGAAAATGATCTGCAGGCGGCCAATATCCAAGCCTCTGCCCAAAGATGCCACCTGAGAATAATGCCTTATCTTTCTTGTCCAACTTCCAAGTCTCATGTGAATGGCTCAGAGAAAGACAGCAGTGAAAAATCATGGAGGCAAAGAATCCTGGGAGAGGCAGTTCCCTAGTGATGCAGAGAAGAATGTAAAGGGGGCAGTCAAGTTGCCTAGTGGCAAAAGACATTCCAGTAAACTCAATGAGAGTGCTAACATTTTTGAGCACCTTACAGATGCTAGCTTTCCATTAAACACTTTACATGCAGTATCTCCTTTAAACTGAGGTAGGTATTCTTATTATTCTAATTGCACAGATAGGAAATGTGAAACTCAGCAGCTTAAGTTCATTCAAGGTTCCATGGCTAACAAATGAAAGAACTGTGTTAGGAATTCAACCAAGTCCACCTGTCTTTAAAACACACGTACATTCCAAGTGATTATACACATTATATCCAATAAGATAAAAGACAATTTACAAATTTACCTGAAATGCTGAAAATTTCTACCATCAAAAATTCAACCCTATGTAATTATTGAAGATATCTTGAACAATAATAGGCACTCCACTTTGAACATCTGTATTCTTGATTAGTACAAGCTTGAACATTAACTCCTTGTAAATGACAAGTGCGCTCTTATAGGCCGTGCATGTTCAGCCTACCCCACAGCTCTGACCTTGACAGTCATGTGACTATCCTGGAAGGGTACGCCTTCTAAGGTTACCCCAATACCGGCTTTCCCAGGGATCAGTTAACTTCTCAAAAAGATAATTTTAGCATGGTACAGATTTTGTTACTAGCTTGTTATTTAATCAGTCAGTAAAATCAGGATTGATTTCAATTTTGACAATCTATATTGTGACTTCACCAAGATAAATGTATCTCTAGTTTTTCCAATTAGGTTAAATTTATAAATTGGAATAGATTGTGTATATGCAACATGGCCACATAACATTAATTAGGTCATCAGCCCAAGGTCCCTTATTACATTTTTTTGCTTATATTAATATATACAAAACACTGTTACTTTTGCTGCTATAATTCTCAAAGCAGCAACCCATTTGCATATCATGATAATTTTGATTATTTAATGGCTTGCTTTTTAATACAGTTTTAATGAAACAGGAAACTTTCATTCCAATTTAAATTGTGCAAATCATAGCTGAAACTGTACTTAGTCAGATTTTATTTTTTTAAATAAATACCATTCAATTGTCATAAGATTTGAACTATGATTATGTTTAATTTCCTAACTGGCTTCTTCAGAGTATATATTCTGATTGATACCATCAATTTATTATTATTGCTTTGAATAATATTTAAAGTTCTGTTGATTTATGTAGGAGATCAAAATTATATAACTGCAAAATTATTTAAACTGAATTTTAAGAATTAGAGAAACTATCAGGATCAGAAAAATCCTTCAATTAACACAAAATGAAATCAACATTGAATTAGACATATTGACTGAAACCCCAGAGAACGAGCTGAGAACCTGAGCAGCCATATGAATTTAATTGCAAGATACAATGTTAATGTATACAAAAGTAAATCATCATATAGGACCCAATGAAACATTAAAGTGCATTAGGTCTTATTTGATAATTACAAATGATTTCACTTCATTGAACTTTCAAACTGATTTTGTTAATTTTAACTTAATATTGCTTTGTATGTGTGGTACATCTTCCAAATCTCCTTTATTCTGGCTAATTCAGCATCTTTGCTGCCTAAGAAATTCAACAGCTCTATCTAAAGAGAAAAATGTGTGTATGTGAAATTCCCAATGAGTACAATTTACATAATGAGGGACAATCACATTGAGCAATTTCTTCCTATGAAAATCATTTGAGAATTTCTTGGAAAAATCCAATAACTTTTAAAACCTTCACTGTATCCTGACTTTTTAATGATTGCCATTCTAACTGGTGTGAGATGGTATCTCATTGTGGTTTTGATTTGCATTTCTCTGATAGCCAGTGATGGTGAGCATTTTTTCATGTGTTTTTTGGCTGCATAAATGTCTTCTTTTGAGAAGTGTCTGTTCATGCCCTTTGCCCACTTTTTGATGGGGTTGTTTGTTTTTTTCTCATAAATTTGTTTGAGTTCATTGTAGATTCTGGATATTAGCCCTTTGTCAGATGAGTAGGTTGTGAAAATTTTCTCCCATTTTGTAGGTTGCCTGTTCACTCTGATGGTAGTTTCTTTTGCTGTGCAGAAGCTGTTTAGTTTAATTAGATCCCATTTGTCAATTCTGGCTTTTGTTGCCATTGCTTTTTGTGTTTTAGACATGAAGTCCTTGCCCATGCCTATGTCCTGAATGGTAATGCCAAGGTTTTCTTCTAGGGTTTTTATGGTTTTAGGTCTAAGGTTTAAGTCTTTAATCCATCTTGAATTAATTTTTGTATAAGGTGTAAGGAAGGGATCCAGTTTCAGCTTTCTACATACGGCTAGCCAGTTTTCCCAGCACCATTTACTAAATAGGGAATCCTTAGTCAGGGAACAACAGGTGCTGCAGAGGATATGGAGAAATAGGAACACTTTTACACTGTTGGTGGGACTGTAAACTAGTTCAACCATTGTGGAAGTCAGTGTGGCGATTCCTCAGGGATCTAGAACTAGAAATACCATTTGACCCAGCCATCCCATTACTGGGTATATACCCAAAGGACTATAAATCATGCTGCTATAAAGACATATGCACACGTATGTTTATTGCGGCACTATTCACAATAGCAAAGACTTGGAACCAACCCAAATGTCCAACAATGATAGACTGGATTAAGAAAATGTGGCACATATACACCATGGAATACTACGCAGCCATAAAAAATGATGAGTTCATGTCCTTTGTAGGGACATGGATGAAACTGGAAATCATCATTCTCAGTAAACTATCGCAAGAACAAAAAACCAAACACCGCATATTCTCACTCATAGGTGGGAATTGAACAGTGAGAACACATGGACACAAGAAGGGGAACATCACACTCTGGGGACTGTTGTGGGGTGGGGGGAGGGGGGAGGGATAGCTTTAGGAGATATACCTAATGCTAAATGACGAGTTGATGGGTGCAGCACACCAGCATGGCACATGTATACATATGTAACTAATCTGCACATTGTGCACATGTACCCTAAAACCTAAAGTATAATAATAATAAAATTGAAAAAAAACCTTCAATGTATCACTATCTAGGCATGTAAAGAAATAACAATTTAAAAATGCATCCTAGTTATTTTCCAACCTCAAACCCAGTCAAATACACATTTGGCCATGACATTTAGAATTCCTGCAAATGCTAGTAACCTTTAAGTATCTGTTTTCTATGTATTCATACTAATATAAAGAAAAACTAAACTTATGATATTTGGAGAGATAATGCACATATATGATAAATGAGTTTCATTTATGAGAATTCCTGACAATCTCTTTTTTTGTGGATTACTGTTTTGACTAAGTCTTTGATCAAAGAATGAAAACCTGCATCTTGCATTTTTCTCCATCAAAAATAATTATAATGAAGTGGGACTTTTTAATTTTAATTCATTTGTTTGCTAATTTCTCTGTTGTGCAATCCCTATTAATTATTTTTTATGTTGAATTCCTCATACCCAATTATTCTAACAAGATTCATATATGAACATAACTGTCACACCCTCAGCCCACTCTCCCCACTTCATTTCAGTAATTATTAATAAGATAAATGTAAACAAATTTCCTGTATGACCAAATCTGCAGTCAGTCTTTATTTTTCATGTATTGCATGAGGAGATTCATTAAAATACTTAATTTAAAGATTTAATTCAGTACCGCCATTTCTGAACAAGCCAGGTATTTTCTCACCTTCAGATTTTTGGCTTGTTTTTTTGCTATGCATAGAGGTTCTTTTCCACAGTTCGTACCTTCAAGTTTTACTTAAAGGCAACCTCATCAGTGATGCTTACATCGTAGTCCCCCCACTTTATATTCCCTCTTCTCAACACTCCCGACATCTCTCACCCTACTGTTTTTCTTTCTCTAATATGTAAGTCCAAAATGGTAGTGATTTTTGTCCCTATTATTGGCCAATGCATCATTACAACCTAAAACAATGTCTGACACAAGGTATTTGCTCAGTAAATATTTGTTATAGGATGATTTCTGCACTGAAAGTGTGGTCTGAGATATCTATGAATACCCATGTGATATGGTTTGGATCTGTGCTCCTACCCAAATCTCATATTGAAATGTAATCCCCAATTCTGGAGGTGGGGCCTGGTGGGAGATGATTGGATCATGGGGGTGGTTTCTAATGGTTTAACACCATCCCCCTAGTGCTGTTCTTGTGATAGAGTTCTCACGAGATCTGGTCGTTTAAAAGCGTGTAGCACCTCTGACTCTCTCTCTTCCTCCTGCTCCAGCTATGTGAAGACGCTCACTCAGACTTTGCATTCTGCCGTGAATAAAAGCTCCCTAACGCCTGCCCAGCCATGCTTCCTGTACAGCCTGTGGAACTGTGAGCCAATTAAACTTATTTTCTTTATAAATTACCCAGTTTCAGGTACTTATTTATAGAAGTGCAAGAATGGCCTAATACAGCAAATTGTACCGATGAGTGGGGCACTGCTATAAAGATACCCAAAAATGTGGAAGCAACTTTGGAATTGGGTAAGGGGCAGAGGTTAGAAGAGCATGGAGCACTCAGAAAAAGACAGAAAGTTGAGGGAAAATTTTGAACTTGCTAGAGACTTGTTAAATTGTTGTGAGCAAAATGCTGATAGTGATATAAACAATGAAGTCCAGACTGAGGAGGTATCAGAGGGAATTAAGGAACTTACTAGGAATGGTAGCAAAGGTCACTTTTGTTATGCTTTAGCAAAGAACTTGGAGGCATTGTGTCCCTGCCTTACGAATCTGTGAAACTTTGAACTTGACAGTAATAATTTAGGGTATCTGGGAGAAAATAGTTCCAAACTTTATATTTGATGAAAGGTTAATATTTAAAATATATAGGGAATTAAGTGGCAAAAGAAATCCCCCAAAATACAAGAAAAGCACCAAATATCCCAATTAAAAATGAGTAAAGGATTCAAACGGAAATTTTCCCAAATAAAACATGCAATGGCCAACAGGTATGTGAAAAGATGCTTAACATTATTTACCATCAGGAAATGCAAGTCAAAATCATACCTGTTAGGATGGCAATTATCAAAAACCTGAGAGAACAAGTGATGGTGAGGGTGTGGAGAAAAGGAAACCCTTGTTTGTACAATGGGGTGAAGGAAAGTCTCTTTAATAAATAGTGCTGGGAACACTGGACATCTATATGCAAAATAATGAAATTAGACTATTGTCTTACAACATATACAAAAGTTAACTTGAAATGGACCTCATAAGATCTGCTTGTTTAAAAGTGTGTAGCACTTACTGCTACCCCTTCTTCCTGCTCTGGCCATATAAAAATCCTGCTCCAATTTTGCCTTCTGCCATCAGCAAAAGCTCCCTGAGGCCCCCACCCCTCAGCCATGCTTTCTGTGCAGCCTGCAAAGCTGTGAGCCAATTAAATCTCTTTTATTTACAATTACCCAGTTTTAGGTATTTCTTTATAGCAGTGTGAAAATGGACAAAAAAACCAAACACTGCATGTTCTCACTCACAGGTGGGAGCTGAACAATGAGAACACATGGACACAGGAAAGGGAACATCACACACCGGGGCCTGTTGTGGGGTGGGGGGAGGGGGGAGGGATAACATTCGGAGATATACCTAATGTTAAATGCCGAGTTACTGGGTGCAGCACACCAACATGGCACATGTATACATATGTAACTAACCTGCACGTTGTGCACATGTTCCCTAAAACTTAAAGTATAATAAAAATAATAGAAAAAAAAAAAGAAAATCTAGCTTCACACAGATATATGGTTGGAAAGGGAATCTTTTAATAGTCTTTTCAGATAAATGTAGATATTTTCTTTTGTTCTAGATCAAAACTCACTAAATGATAAGTTTCTGTAATCATATTAATGACTTTTTCATACTATAGTACATTAAAGCTACTGACCTACCTTGCAAAAAAAAAGAAAATGGACTGATATACTATGAATACACAATAGACATCATATTTAATAATTCCTTATGGTCAACAATGGTTACAACTGCCAATTACATAAAATCTGTAGTTTAGTCAACATTTTTTTTCTACTCCAGTTAAATGAAAATTAACTCTGAGGCATTTCTTTATGATAGTGTCCCAGGTTAATAATTATTCCTCCACCTTTAGCAGTCAATCAGTTAGTTTCCAAACAATTCCCTTTAGACATCTAAACTACTGAAGCCCTACAAAAGCACTTTATTAAGCTTGAGAGGATAAAATATTATTATGCATAACAGTTTCTTTTTTATTTCCATGTACCTAATGTACTGATGCTAATACTACAATATATCTCTTTGGTACATAATATATGTTATAAATGCACAGGTCTGGCATAATGTGCAACAAAGACAACCGGAAAACTATATTATTACAGAAATCAATAAATAATAGAATATAACAATGTTATAAACAATGCAAAATTGAATTTATAGGAAAGAAATATAAATCTCTTGTACTAAAATAAATAGGTATTATTCAGCCTTAAAAAGGAAATTCTTACACATGCTACAACATGGATGAACCTTGAGAGCATTATATTTAGTGAAACAAGCCAGTCACTAAAAGACAACATGATTCAAATTATATGAGATACTTAACAGTAGTCAAAATTATAAAGACAGAAAATAGAATGGTGGTCGTCAGCAGCTGGAGGAAGAGGGCAAAGGGGAGCTATTTTTTAACGATTATAGTGTTTCCGTTTTGATAGAGAAAAGAGGTTGTGGATATGGATGGGGGTTATGGTCGCAAAATATTATGAGTGTATTTAATACTACTGAAGTGAACTGTACACTTAAAATAGTAAATTTTATATTATGTGTATTTTACTACAATTTTTAAAATTAGGAAAAAAACACACTCCCATACCTAAAAAAAAATGAATGAAGAACTAAATACCAGAAGATAAATGCAATTCTTATCAAAATTCCAATGGCATTTTTCACAGGAATAGATAAAACAATCCTAAATCTGTATGGAACCATAAAAGATGTTATTAAATAGCTAAAGGAATCTTGAGAAAGAAGAACAAAGCTGGAGGCCTTACATTGGTTGCCTTCAAAATACATTACAAAGTACTAGTAATGGAAACAGAATGGTACTGGCATAAAAATAGGGAGATTCATCAATGGAAAAGCATAGAGAGCCCAGAAATTAACTTATACACGTATGGTCAAGTAATGTTTGACAAGAGGCCTAAGAACACACAATGGGGGAAAGGAAAGTCTCTTTAATAAATGGTCCTGGAAAAATTGGACATCTACATGCAAAAGAATGAAATTAGACTATTGTCTACAACATACACAAAAGTTAACTTGAAATGATTTAAAAATTTAGATGTAAGGGCTGAATCCGTAAACCTCCTAGAAGAAAATGTGGTAAAAAATCTCCTTAACATTGGTCTTGGTAATGATTTTTTGGATATTACATCAAAAACACAGCAATAAAAGCAAAAAGAAACAAGTAGGACTATGTCAAACTAAATACCTCTGCATAACAAAGGAAACAACCAACAAAATAAAAATGCATCCTATGAAATTGGAGAAAATAGTTGCAAACCTTATATCTGATGAAGGGTTAATATTTAAAATATATAGGGAACTAAAGGGCACAAGAAATCCCCCAAAATACAAAAAAAAAAAGCACCAAATAACCCAAGTAAAAATGAGTAAAAGATTCAGATGGAAATTTTCCCAAAGAAAACATGCAATGGCCAACAGGTGTGTGAAAAGATGCTTAACATTATTTGTCATCAGGGAAATGCAAATCAAAATCATACCTGTTAGGATGGCAATTATCAAAAACCTGAGAGAACAAGTGATAGTGAGGGTGTGGAGAAAAGGAAACCCTTGTACACTGTTAATTAGAATGTAAATTAGTACAGCCATTATGGAAAATACTATGGAGGTTTCTCAAAAAAATAAAAATAGACATACCATAAAATCAAGCAACCCCACATCTAGGTATATTTCCAAAGGAAATGAGATCAGTATCTGGAAGAGATATCTGTATTCCAATGTTCATTGCAGCATTATTCACAATAACTAAGATATAAAATGTAAACAATGTAAGTGTCTCTCAATAGGTGAATGAATAAAGAAAATATTAGATAGAGATATAGACAGGTAGATATACAGATGAATATTATTCAACCAATAAAAGAAATTCTGCAAATTGTGACAACATCAGTGAACCTGGACAACGTTATACTAACTGAAATAAGGCAATCACAGAGAGACAGATACTATGTGATCTCACTTGTATATAGAATCTAAAAACTGAACTAAGAAGCAAAGAGTAGAACCATGGTTGCCAAGGTCTGGAGATGGAGAAATGGGGAGATGTTAGTCAACGAGTACAAACTTTCCATTGTAAGAGAATAAGATCTGGGGATTTAATGCAGAGCATGGTGACTATAATTAATTATACTGTATTGTTTACTTGAAATTTGATAATGTAACTGAAGCACTCACTCCACTTTGAAAGCAAATTGCCATATGCTTTCTTTTACCGTGACTTACTGTGTGCTTGCTTAAGAATTCCAGGAACTAATTATGAGATAAAACCAAGACTGTGAAACATTCTCCCCAGAAAAGAAAAATGCTGAACAGTTAATCTTCAATCTTGTTTCAGTTTAGATGACATCAGCTAGACATCTAGATGGCCCATTACTCAAGATAAAAATCACAACCGGACGTGCTGAACTGCATAGCTAACTCCTACACATAGTTTACCAAGCCTCTTCTCCCTTAAATCCCCTTCTGCAAGTCTGAGAAAATTGAAATATCTTTGCAAAATAAGTCCACCATCTCCTTGGGCTGCCGGCTCCTGAATAAACCTACATTTCTTCCCATCCACCAATGCTTGTCTCTCAAATTTTGCTTTTGGGACATAAGCAGCTGAACCTGAGATTGGTTACAAGAAGAAAGCAGATTTTGAGTCCTCACCACACACACACACACACACACACACACACACACACTGTTAACTATGGTCTGTGATGAATGTGCTAACTTGATTTTGGTAATCATCACAAAATGTGTGTATCTACATATACATTTACATATGTGTATATATATAGAATAATTGAATATATCTATAGATATAGATATATTCAAGTCTATAGATATAGATATATTCAAGTCATCATGCTATAATGCTTGAATACACACAATCTGTATTTGTCAATTGTACTTCAATAAATCAGGGGGTGGAAACAGAAGTAAGAAACAGTACATTCAAGAAAACAGAAACCACTATTAAAAATAGAGGTAATTTAACGAGGAACTTTGTAAAATAAGGGATGAAAGAGTTACAAGACAAGTGGAGTACAGTGAGTAAGCCAAGAGATTAGCTATGATAGAAAACCACTTGCATCCTAACTTTATGGCTGAGGGAATGGAGGCATCCAGAAGAAAGGTGAATTTCCTTGAGTTCTCATAGTTAGTACATGGTGGGAACATACTGCATACCAGGCAAATTGGCTTCAGAATTTGTGTTCTTACTCACCATAATAAAGATTCTCTCCAAAGAGAAACAGGCAGTAGGAAAAACAACCAAAGTAATCTTTTACTAATGAAAAGTAATAAATTAAGATTTAAAACTCATCAAACATAGATGGATAAGTGGTAGAAAAAAACAGTCTTGAATTGCTGACACCCTCCCTCTTCCATCTCTCAGCAGTGACAGAGGAGTGTAGAGATTCTTTCCGTGCTTTGGGGAGAGGAAGAGTGCAGCAATTGTGAGACACTGATCTCAGTGCTGCCCTCAGTCAAACTGAGTCAAACTCAGCTGACATCCACCCACGGAGTGAGTATTTAAACCTGCCCTAGTCAGAAAAGAATCGCTGATTCCAGCGATCAGAACTTGAGTTCCCGGAAGCCTTGTCACCGTGGGCTAAAGCGCTCTTGGGGCTTTGAATAAACTTGATAGGCAGCTGAAGCCACAAAGACTGCAACAGTTAGGTGAATTCTAGTGCTGAACTAGTCCCAGGGCCAGGGGAATTGGGTGGCACATGATCTACTGGGACACCAGCAGAGAGATTAAGGGAATGCTGGCATCACACCACCCTTAATCACAGGCTGCACAGATCCTGGTTCCAAGAGACCCTTTCCCCTGCTTGAGGAGAGGAGAGGGAAGAGTGACAAGTAATTTGTTTTGCCTCTTGGATACTAGCTTAGGCCCAGCAGGCTAGGGCACAGAACAGAGTCATGAGGCCCCGTTTTCAGGTCCTAGTTTCCAGATGACATTTCTAGACATACTGTGGGCCAGAAGGGAACCTGATGCCTTGAAGGGGAATAAACAGTCCTGGAAACATCACATGCTATGTAAAGAGCCCTTGGGCACTGAAAAATCAGCAGTGATACCCAGGTACTATGATGAGGGCCTTGGGTGAGACAATGAGACTTGCCGGCTTCAGGTGATACTAAACACATTTTCAACTGTGGTAGTTACAAGGCGAGACTCCTTCTGCTTGAAAACAGTGGAGGAAAAATTGCAGAGGATTTTGTCTTGAGAGAGACCCTTTTTTCTTTCTCTGGGTTTTTTTTTTTTTTTTTTTTTTGAGACAGAGTCTCGCTCTGTCACCAGGCTGGAGTGCAATGGCGCAATCTTGGCTCACTGCAAACTCCGCCTCGTGGGTTCAAGTGATTCTCCTGCCTCAGCCTCCCGAGTGGCTGGGATTACAGGCATGCACCATCATGCCCAGCTAATTTTTGTATTTTAGTGGAGATGGAATTTCGCCATGTTGGCCAGGATGGTCTCGATCTCCTGACCTCGTGATCCGTCTGCCTCAGCCTCCCGAAGTGCTGGGATTACAGGTGTGAGCCACTGCGTCTGGCCAGGAAAATAGCCTCAAAAGGGTAAATCAAAGAGTTTTTGGCCTTAAAGAGGAGGTAGAAAAATAGGTAATGGTAGAAACTTTATTCAAAGGCATAACAGAGAACTTTCCAAGCCTAGAGAAAGATATCAATGTCCAAGCACAAGAAGGTTAGAGAACACCCAGCAGATTTAACCCAAACAAGACTATCTCAAGGCATTTAATAATCAAACTCTCAAAGATCAGGGATAAAGAAAGGATCCTAAAAAGAGCAAGAGAAAAGGAACCAATAACATAAAATGGAGCTACAATATATCTGACAGCAGACTTTTTATTGGAAACCTTATAGGCCCAGATGGAGAGGCATGATATATTTAAAGTGATGAAAAAATCCTTTTACTGTAACACAGTATGTCCAGTGAAAATATCCTTCAAACATGAAGAAGAAATAAAGATTTTCCCAGACAAACAAAAGCTGAAAGTTTTCATCAACACTAGACCTGTCCTACAAGAAATGCTACAGGAAATACTTCAACAGGAAAGAAAAGGATGTTAATGAGCCATACGAAATCATCTCAAGACACAAAAAACACTGGTAGTTGTAAGCGCACTGAAAAACAGAGTATTATGACCCTGTAACTGTGGTATGTAGACTACTCTGAAGGAGAAAGATAAACGATGAACCAATTAAAAATAATAACTACAACAACTTTTCAAGACATAAACAGTACAATAAGATATAAATAAAAACAAAAAAAAAGTTAGAAAGCAGAGAGACAGATTTAAGGTGTAGAGTTTTTAGCATATTTCTTTTTTTTTTTTTTTTTTTAAATAGAGTCTTGCTCTGTCGCCCAGGCTAGAGTGCAGTGGCGCAATCTTGGCTCACTGCTAGCTCCGCCTCCTGGGTTCAGGCCATCCTCCTGCCTCAGCCTCCCAAGTAGCTGGGACTACAGGTGCCCACCACCAAGCCTGGCTGAGTTTTTGTATTTTTAGTAGAGATGGGGTTTCACTGTGTTAGCCAGGATTGTCTTGATCTTCTGACCTCATGATCCATCTGCCTCGACCTCCCAAAGTGCTGGGATTACAGGCATGAGCTGCTGCACCTGGCCAGCACATTTCTTTTTGATTGTTTGTTTGATTATGCAGTGTTAACTTGTTATTAGCCTAATATAATGGGCTATAAGATAGTATTTGCAAGCCTCATGGTAACCTCAAACCAAAAACATATAAGAGATACACAAAAAATAAAAAGCAAGAAACCAAGTCCTATCACCAGAGAAAATCACCTTCCCTAAAAAAAAGACAGGAAGGAAAGAAAGAAAAAAGAGAAGGCCACAAAACAGCCAGAAAACAAATAAGAAAATGGCAGGAATAAGTCCTTACTTATCAATAATAACATTGAATGTAAAAGACTGAATTCTCCAGTCAAAAGACATAGATTAGCTGAATGGATTAAAAAAAAAAGAAGAAGACAAGACCCACTGATTTGTTGCCTGCAACAAGCAGATCACCTAAAAAGACATACATAGACAGAAAATGAAGGGTTAGAAAAAGATATTCCATGCCAATGGAAACCAAAAAAGACTAGGAATAGCTGTACTTATGTCAGTCAAAATAGATTTCAAGACAAAAACCATAAGAAGAGATATAGAAGGTCACTATATGTAAATATAGTTGTCCATTCAATACAAGGATATAACAATTTTAAATATATATGCCCCCAACAATGGGCCACTCAGTTATATAAAGCAAATATTCTTAGAGCTAAAGAAAGAGATAGACACCAATATAATAATAGCTGGAGATTTCAACACCCCATACTCAGGATTGAAAAGATATTCCAGACAGAAAAGTCAACAAATAAATATGGAATTTAATCTGCACTATATTCAAAATATTTCTAATAAATATTTATAGGGTATTTCATCCAGCACCTGCAGAGTACACGTTATTTTCCTCAGCACATGTATCATTCTCAAGGATAGATGATAAGGCAGGTCACAAACCAAGTCTTAAAACATTGACAAAATTGAAATTATATCAGGCATATTCTCTGTGCACAATGGAATAAAACTGGAATTCAACAATGATAGGAATTTTGGAAACTATACAAAAATATATGGAAATTAAACAATATGCTCCTGAATTACCAGTGGGTCAATGAATAATTTAAGAAGGAAATTGAAAACGTTCTTGAAATACGATAATAGAAACACAACATACCAAAACATATGGGAGACAGCAAAAGCAGTACTAAGAGGGAAGTTTACAGCTATAAATGCATACATCCAAAAAGAAGAAATTCTTCAAATAAACAACCCTAAGAACTCATCTTAAAGACGTCGAAAAGCAAAAGCAAACCCCAAATTAGTAAAAGAAAATAAATAATAAAGGTAAGAGAAAAAAATAGTGAATTATCCTTGAAGAAAACAATACAAAAGATCAATGAAACAAAAAGCTGTGTTTTTGAAAAGTTAAACAAAATCAACAAACTTTTATCCAGACTAAGAAATAAAAGAGAGAATACTAAAATAAATAAATTCAGAGATGGAAAAGGGGGCATTACATCTAATACTGCAGAAATTCAAAGGATTATTAGTGGCTACTATGAGCAACTATATGCCAATAAAATGGAAAATCTAGAAGAAAGAGACAAATCCCTAGACACATATAACATACCAAGATTGAACCATAAAGAAATTCAAAACCTCAACAGACCAATAACAAGTAACAAGATTGAAGCCTTAATGAGCAGTCTTCCAGTAAAGAAAACCCTGAAACCCAATGGCTTCACTGCTGAATTCTACTAAACATTTAAAGAAGAACTAATACCATTTCTACTCAAAGTCTTCCAAAAAAAATAGAGGAGGAGGGAATACATCCCAACTCATTCTATGAGGCCAGTATTACCCTGATACCAAAACCAGACAAAGATACACCAAAAAAGGAAAACTACATGCCAACATCTGGGCAATATTGATGTAAAAAATTTCAATAAAATATTAGCAAACCAACTAAAAAATCTGAATATAAGGAAAAAAATACTAGCAAACTGAATTCAACAACACATTAAAACAATCATTCATTATAAGCAAGTGGAATTAATCCCTGGGATGCAAGGATGGTTCAACATGCAAATTAATCAATGCACTACATCATATAAACAAAATGAAGAACAAAAACCATACAATAATTGCAATTCATACTGAAAACGCATTTGATAAAATTCAACATTTCTTCATGATAAAAACCCTCAAAGAACTGGGTATAGAGGGAACATATCTCAACATTAGTACTGACAAATTCAGTAAAGTTGCAGGGTACGAAATCAACATACAAAAATCAATAGCATTTCTATATGCCAACAGTGAACAATCAGAAAAAGAATTTAAAAAGTAACACCATTTAACATAGCCCCAAATAAAATTAAATACCTAGAAATTAACTTAAATAAATGAAATATCTCTATAATGAAAACTACAGAACAATGATGAGAGAAATTGAAGAGGATGTCAAAAAATAAAATTATATTCCATGTTCATCAACTGGAAGAATAAATATTGTTAAAATGTCCATGCTACCCAGAGTAATCTACATATTCAATGTAATCCCTATCAAAATACCAATGACATTCTTCACAGAAATAAAAAATAATTAAAATTTATGTGGAACTACAAAAGGCCCAGAATAGCCAAAGCTATCTTAAGCAAAAAGAACAAACCCAGAGGAATCGTGTTACCTGACTTCAAATTAAACTACGGAGCTAAGGTCATCAAAACAGCATGGTACTGACAAAAACAAACAAACAAACAAAAAATCCAGACACACAGACCAATGGAAAAGAATAGAGAACCCAGAAACAAACCCAATTTCACACACCTAATGTGAACTCATTTTCAACAGAGATCCCAAGAATATACACTAGGGAAAAGACAGTCTCTTCAATAAATGGTGCTGAGAAGACTGGGTATCTATATGCACAAGAATGAAACTAGACCCTTATCTCTTACCCTGCTCAAAAATGAAATCAAAATAAATTGAAGACTTAAATCTGAGAACTCAAATTATGAAACTACTACAAGAAAACATCGTGGAAACTCTCCAGGACGTTGGGCTGGGCAAAAATTTCTTGAGCAATACCCCACAAGCACAGGAAACCAAAGCAAATATGGATAGATGTGATCACATCAAGTTAAAAAGCTTCTGCACAGCAAAGAAAACAATAAACGAAGGGAAGAAACAACCCACAGAGTAGAAGAAAATATCTGCAAAGTACCCATTTGAGAAGGGATTAATAACCAGAATATATAAGGAACTCAAACAACTCTATAGGAAAAAAATTTAATAATCCAATCAAAAAATGGGCAAAAGATTTGAGAAGACATTTCTCAAGAGAAAACATAGCAATGGCAAATAGGCATGTGAAAAGGTGCTCAACATCACTGATCATCAGAGCCATGCAAATCAAAACTAAAATGAGATATCATTTCGACTCAGTTATAATGGCTTATATCCAAAAGACAGACAGGCAATCACCAATGCTGGCTAGGATGTGGAGAAAAGGAAACACTCATACACTGTTGGTGGGAATATAAATTGGTACAACCACGATGGAGATCAGTTTTGAGTCTTCTCCAAAAATTAAAAATAAAGCTACCATATGATCCAGCAGTCTCACTGCTAGGTATACCATAAAAGAAAGGAAATTCGTATATAGAAGATATCTGCACTCCCATGTTTGTTGCAGCACTGGCCACAATACCCAGTATTTGGTAACCACCTAGGTGTTCATCCACGGATAAATGGATTCAGAAAATGTGATATATATACACCATGGAGTACTATTTATCCTTAAAAAAGAATGAGATACTGTCATTTGCAACAACATGAATAGAATCAGAGGCCATTATGTTAAGTACATAATCCAGGCACAGAAAGACAAATATTGCATGTTCTTACTTATTTGTGGGATTTTAAAATTGAAATAATTGAATTCATACAGGTAGAATAGAAGGATGGTTCCCAGAAGTTGGGAGGGGTAGTGGGTAGTATGGGGGAGGTGGGAGTGGTTAATGGGTACAAAAAAAATAATTAGAAAGAATGAATAAGACCTAGTATTTGATAGCACATCACAGTGACTATAGTCAATAATTTAATTATACATTTTTAAATATCTAAAATAGAATAATTGAATTGTTTGTAACATAAAGGATACATGCTTGAAGGGATGGAGATCCCATTCTACATGATGCGATTATTACACATTGGATGCCTGCATCAAAATAACTCATGTACCCCATAGATATATACACCTATTATGTACCCACAAAAATTAGAAAGAAAAAAATCATAGATGAATAAACTATATTGAACTGGAAGCTATCGATGATTCAGTTACCAAGAGTATGTAACAAAAGAAAAAAAGAAATGTAAACTAAGAGATTAAGAGATGTGGGGGAAAGTATCAGACAATAAACATATTTCTCATCAAATCCCAGAAATAGAGAATAGGAATAATAATTGGCTTTTTCTTCCATAATTGATGAAATAAAGAATTATTAGGAAGGAGCACACTATTTAATCTCAGCAGGAAAAGTCAAATAAAATCCACATGCAACACGATACAGGATATTGAAAACAAATGGAAAACCTGAAAAGCAACTGTAAAAAATTCAGTTTATCTACAAAGAAATGATAAACTGGTAACAGCTATCTCAATAGTACTAACAATGTCAGAGAATAGTTATTGAGAATAGAAAATAAACCCTCAAAATAGTGTAGGGGAAATAGCTAGCTTCCTAAAATTCTATACTCAGCTAGGTGTTATTAAAGAATAAAATTGAAAAAAAATGTTTTCAGGAAAATGCACACACACACACACACACACACACATCTTTCTTGTTAATATTACTTAGAATTATAAAGTGTTCTTCTTTGTCTCATTTAATGTTTCAAAGGCTTGAATTACATTGAGTTGAATATTCAGATTTTGAGACTGATTTTTTTTGTTTCTATTTACCTAGTATGTATCTGCCAATCATTTGAATTTTAACCTATAAAATCACATTATTTTAAAATGTCTCTTGTGTACACTGTAGACTTGAATTGTTTCATGATCTAATTAAAATTATTTTTCTCTTAACCAATGGATTCAGCCCAATTAAATTTTATGATATGACAGGAAGGTTTTGTATCTGTTCTGTCATTTCTGTGTGTCTTTTATTACATAACCTGTTTTCTTAGTTTTGTTTTTAGTCGTAGACAACCAAAAGTTAGAAAGTTACATGTTTTTATTTTAAGGTTTATCTTTATAATTAAACTTTCATATAATACCTTTACTACCCCATGTTATTAAGAGAGAAAAGTCCATATTATTAAAATGTCACTCTTTAGAGGATTATTAATTTATTAACTTAACATGATATCAACAAAACTACACACAGGGTTTTGTTTTGTACTAGACAAGCTGATTCTATTATTGATATAAAAAATAAGATAACAAAAATATACAGTACAATTCTGAAAACAAAAATCAATGGGAAGAAATTAATCCCACCAAATATTATTATAAAGCCTCAGTGATGAAAAACAATATATGGAGCATATGAACAGGACAATGCCATGGCAGTTCTAGAAATAAACTTACATATATATTTTTGAAATAGATATCAGTTTGGGAGAAAACTTTGTAGTAAATGACTTTGAAACAACTGTACAGCCATATGAATGGGAAAAATCAAGTTGAATTTACTCATGCAAAATACCATCACTCCACATGTGACAAATTTTTTTTAAATGAAATTATAAAAGTAATAAAAGAAAAAATAGACACATTTCTTTATAACCTTAGAATTGGAAATAAACTTCTCTAATGGCTCTGAATCTGGAAACTATGAAAGAAAAATTGATGTAGACTATGAGAAAAACACCCATTAATTTCTATATTAAAAAAATTTAGCAAGGTCAAAATGATAATGACATATTTAGAAATAATTTGAAACTCATATTATTACAAAGTTCTGATCTCCCTAAAAGAGTATTAAAGAGATCAATAATCCAATAATGATGAGCAAAAAATATGAATAGCTTACAGAAAAAGATGCAAATTGCCATCAAACATATAAAAAATGGCCAATGTCACTAAATAGAGATTACAATTTTGATTAGATAGCATTTTTTATCTATCAGATTGGCAAATAATCTAAAAGCTTGATAACTTGTCGTTGGCAAGTCTGGGGGAACCACACATTCCCATACATTGCTGATGAAAGTGTAAAATGGTAAAATCCCACTGAAGGGAAATTTGTGAATATCTATTAAAATTACAAATACATTTATACACTGATGAAGCAATCCCTCCTCTTGGAATTTATTCTACAAGTATACATGCATGAGTTAAACATCAGAGAAGTATAAATTAATTCACTGTTGCATTATTTACAATGCATAAAATGAGAAGGAATTCAATTGTCTGTTCATAGTGAATCAATAAATAAACTGTGTTACAATCATATAACGGAGTACTATTCAGCAACTTAAAAAATGAATGAGGAACCTCTCTATATACTTATTTGAAAAGATCATCAGGATACAATGTGAAGTTTAAAAAGAATAAGCAATGTTCAGTAGTACAGTATGTAGAGCGTATGCTACCTTTCTCATATAGAAAAGAAAAAAAAAAACACAAATATTTATGTTTGATTGATTTTGCCTAAAAAATTCTAAAAGGATAAACAAGAAACAGAAAATTGTCACTATCTGCATGTGTAGGAGAAAAATGAGACTTTTCATTGAATTGCTTTTGGTATTGTTTTGATTTTTTAACCATATAAACACTTATTTAAAAGCAAAACTTTTGAAAAATGAATGTAAAAATTAGAAACATGCGAGAAAAATAGAGAAGAGGCAACACATTTTGTTAAAGTTGGAAAGCATACCCGATGGGAATTGCACGTTTAGGTCATCAGCAGTACAAGAAGACAAGATGGAAGCTTATTTGGGCCACAGAATTCCAGAATAGTTCAGAATTGAATGTAAGAGTAAATGGGTGGAGCTGAAAACTAGATTATCTAAATATTGGTAAAAGAAGTAGGTCTACACACCTATCCCACAACGAATAGGTGTCTAAACCTCTGTCAACCTGGCAGGGAAATATACTATTTGAAGACGTTAAAGCAAAATATTCTGGCTTCCTAGGCACCAGACACAACTGATCCTATGGGCATTGTACCAAAATGGAAGAGAGAAAAAATGGAGAGTTGACAGGAAGAAGAAAGAAGGAAAGAAAAAGGTCAAAAAAGGGGGAGAAGGAAAACGAACATTCACTGAGTAATTAATGTATGCCAGAGGCTATAAGCAATTTAACTGTGCCAATTTATTTAATCCTCACGACTACTCTATGTCACACATGAAGAACCTGTGACACAGTAAGGTTAAGATATTTGACCAAGAATGCAAATCCATTAAGTGACAAAGCATGGAATTGGCTAGACAGGCTGCTTCCAAGATCATACCTTTAACACTACACATATTAAAAGGTGAAAATAAAAGACCACTCCCCATCTCAGTTTCTAGAAAACTCACAGCTGAACATATATGCCCCTATCCTGCCTACCCACTACCACTGCCACTGGTATGACTGCCAGCACTCTGCTGGAGAGCCTAATGAGCCCAGAAGTAATCTATAGATTCTAACAGTTGTGAGAGTATTGCAATGAACCGCCCTCAACTCATTTTATGAGGAAGGAACAAGCCTGGTACCAAAAACAAACAAGCACCACATGAGAAACATGCTGTAAATATAAGTAATATAAGTAAATATAAATAAATAAATATTACAAATATAGACCTAAAACCCTAAATGCAATATTAGTGAAGTGATTCCCACAATGTATAAATAATACTATATCATGATTAAATAAGGTTTGACTCTAGGAATGCAAAGATAACAATAGAACATATATTAATATAATTCAACACATTACCAATTTAAAGAAGAAAAATAAACTTTAAATTGCATAAATAGATACATTCTGGATTTTAAAAAATGAATAACCAAATGAGAATGGAAAGAAAAAAATATCCTGAATATGATCAACTGTTTCTACCAAATATTGACAGTAAATATCATGCTTAATTGTGAAACTGTAGGAACATCTTCCTCTAAATACAAGAGAAGTAAGAGCAAGAGAAGTAGGTCCAATATTACCACTCTTAACCTAAGACTAGAGATTTAAGATATATTAAGACAAAACATATATTAGAATCAGAAAGGAAGAAGCATAGCTACCATCATTCACAGGTAAGTTTTTCTAAATAGAAAACTCAAGAGAATCTACATAAAAACGCTTTGTATTAAACGATAAAAAGATTCATAAGTTTTCTAAGTAATACGTTATTTAATTCATTCATTGAGGAAATATTTATTGAACACAAAGTATCTTTCAGGCATTGTTCTAGACGTTGGAAGCCCAGCAGTAAACAAAATGGATAAAAGTCCGTTCCATCCTGAAACCTGCATTCCAGGAACCAGACAGAAACAAATAGTACTTCTATATATCAGTAAAAGGAAATAAAGACAGATAGATAGATAGATAGATAGACAGACAGATAGATAGATAGATAGATAATGTGTGTACAAATATATTTCAAATATACCACTACATTAACAGCAATACAATGAGATACCTAAGAATTACTATTTTAAAATAAAAGATGGAGTCCCTTATGGATAAAATTAGTTTACTGAAAAACATGAGAAGACACGAAAAAGTAAAATACTCATGTTCTAGCATGAAAAGGCTAAATGTTATATACATGCCAATTCTCCTTAAATTAAACCACATATTCAATCTCTAAATCCCAGTCAAAACCCCATCAGGTTTTCTCACAGACTGAAAAGCCAATCCAATCTTTCACGTGGAAGAGTAGGGTGGACTATTCATGGCGTTACTCACGTGTATTCTCTGTCATATCTGCTCCCTTGTCAGCTTTCTCAGTGTAGATTAGAAAATCTGTCCTAGTCCATTTGTACTGCTATAACAAATACCCGAGACTGGGTAATTCATAAGCAACAAATCTATTTCTCGCAATTCTGGAGAGTGAAAGTCCAAGATTAAAGCAACAGTAGGACTGATGACTGGTGAGGGCCCCATCTTTGCTTCCAAGATGGCCCCTCGTTGCTGCATCATTCAAAGGAGATAAATGCTGTGTCCTCACATGGCAGAAAGGATGAAAGAACAAAAGGAACTAATTAGTTCCCCCAGACCTTTTATAGGGTTACTAATTGCATTCATGAAGACAAAGCCCTTGTGACTTAATTACGTGTGTGTGTATGTGTTCTCCCTCTCAAAGACCCCGCTTTTAAATACAACCACACAGGGGATTTAAGTTTCAACATGAATTTTGGAGGAGACACAAACATTCAAACCATAACACACACCTCTTCCTCAACTCTTTTGTTGCAAGATTTAAATATGAGATCCCGTTTTGCCCAGGGATACATAAAAATCTGACAGGGGCTTCTCATAAGGCCTTTGATTTCCTAATAAGACACTGGGTAGGGGCCACACATTCCCCCTACAATGCCTCCAAAGTGAACATGTTACTTGGAGGTGTGGCAGACAACTTCCACTATTGAGGCAAAGACCAAGTGAATTAAATGGGCACCAGTCCTGACATTACTGCGATGCTGAAACAATGCAGGCAGCTATCTACATGCAGAATAAGCAGAATTCTTTTTATGTGTGAAAGGTGTGCTTAAATCTTATACATTTGAGGCTTCTGATACCTGCAGTTGAAATCTTTTGCAATTCATTCAAATAGTAAAGGCCAAAAATAGTCTAGACAACTTCAAATAAGGAAATGGGATGCTTTTCCAACTGAAATTCAGACTTATTAGAAAGCTACAGTATTTATACAATGAGATACTCATTCAAAAATAAGGAAAAAGAGATAAATGGTAGGAAATGGTGCATACAGAAATAGTTTTACATATATACTTGGAAATTTGTATGTTATTATATCCTTCAAATCAATAGTAAAAGCAAGGGTCATTCGATAATGGGTTTTTGATAATTGGCTATCCATATTTGAGAAGCAGATATTAGCTGAGTCACTATTCCATATTGTATAGGAAGATAAATTCTGAATGAATTAAAGATAAATATGAAAAAAACCTGTGAAACTTGTGAACCCCAAAAATCTGAGACAGGTCTCAGTCAATTTAGGAAGTTTATTTTGCCAAATTTAAGGATGCACGCCCATAGCACAGCCTCCGGAGGTCCTGATGACACGTGCCCAAGGTGGTCAGGGCACAGCTTGGTTTTATACATTTTAGGGAGACACGAGACATCAATCAACATATGTAAGCTGAACATTGGTTCGGTCCAGAAAAGCAGGACGACTCAAGCAGGGAGGGCCTTCCAGGTTATAGGTAGATAAGAGACAAATGGTTGCATTCTTTTGAGTTTCTGATTAGCTTCTCCAAAGGAGGCAATCAGATATGCATTTATCTCAGGGAGCAGAAGGATGACTTTGGATACAATGGGAGGCAGGCTTGCCCTACAGTTCCCAGCCCGACTTTTCCCTTTAGCTTGGTGATTTGGAGACCCAAAGATTTATTTTCATTTCACAAACTCTTAGATGAAAATATAGGATAGTATCTTCATCTTTATTGCCTCACAGTACAGAAGAATTTTTTAAACAAGACACTAAGAACACAAATCATAAAAAGAAAATTAATAAATTATACTACATTAAAATATGAGATTTGTTCATGCTAAAAATGTCATAACAAAATAACAAACCACAGATCAAGAGATTATATTTGCAAATGATTAAAACAACTATTAGAAAAGTAACAGAAAAATTCAGAATAGCCATTAAAAATGAAAACATTTTCAAAGCCTTACTATTCAGAAAAATACAATTGAAACAATACTAAGACACAATTTCACACCCATCAAGTTGGCAAAAATTAAAGGGTCTCCCAACAACAATTGACAGAAATGTGAGGAAATGAAAACTCACATTTTAATGAGGCTGTATATTGTTACAGTAACTGTAGAGAACAGTTTGCTGAAACCTAGTTATACTTGCAGAAGCATATGCCCTCCTTTCAGCAATTATATTCTTGGATATATGTCACAGAGAAAGTCTTGAGTTTACATTTAAGACATATTTAAGGATTTCATTCCACATCTACTATAATATACAAAAATAGGGAGAAATCTAAAATGTCAATAGAGAAATGGAAAATTAATTGTGATATAGGTATATTTGACAATAAAAATGAATGAACTAGGTTTACTTGAATCAACAATTCTTAAAATAATAATGTTGAAGGAGTTTACAAAATTATCTACAAAGACTAATGTAGTTTTTATTAATACTAGCCTTAAGTTTGTATTAGGCTGTAATAGTCTGTTCTTGCACTACTATAAAGAAATTCCTGAGACTGGGTAATTTATTTAAAAAAAGTTTAATTGGCTCAAAGTTACACAGGCTGTACAGGAAGCATGGCTGGGGAAGCCTCAGAAAACTTATAATTATGACGGAAGGCAAAGGGGAAGCAGGCACGCCCTACATGGGGAGAGCATGGGGAAAAGAGAGAGGGGGAAGGGCCACACACTTTTAAACAGCCAGATCTTGGGATAACTCCCTATCAGGAGAACAGCACCAAAGGGGAAATACGATCCCATGATCTAATCACTTTCACTAGGCCCCACCTCCAAATTTTACAGGACATTTGGGTGGGGACACAGACCCAAACCATGTCATAGACTTATTCGTTTTTTTTTTTTTTTTTTCCAGCTCATGTACGTTTTTGAATCACACACAACAATACCATATATTGTATATACACACAAATAAACATGTACTAAAATTACAAAAATTGACATTGGGACAATATACAAATGTTCTATGGGGAAAAGAAAAACTATTTGGGTTAGTGCTTCAATTTCTTTTAGATATTGGCTACAAATAAGGCAAAATTTTAATATCTTTTAAATCTGGATAGGTGTCATTTGTTTTCTATTTTTGTATGCATCTGAAATATTCATGAATGAAAAAAATAAAGACAAAACGAAAATGGGTGAGATTTGTGTAGTACATAATGTCTAAAATGCAGATCTACTGGTAAGTAAGCAAATTCATGTCATCAGAGTTTAATTTAGATTACTATTGGCATATTAATGTTTGTGTATACATGACACTAAAACACCGAGTCAATTCAGTATACAAGATTGGTCAGGACAGGAGGATAAAAACCTTAAAACAATGTATTGGCTTGGAGAATTGACCGCTTGTTAAGTTGACCTGTTTATTTAGTCAAAATTATTAAATGACTGTTTTCAAATAGGATATTACAGATTATAATAAGTTATAAATAACATTTCATAAGTAAACACATTAGAATAGCTTTGGAATAATCTTTCATTTTAAATAAGGGGTTTATCAATGGCTATTTTGTGAGGTAAAATAGAAATAAATGAGCAGATTTTGGCTGGGTATGGTTGCTCACACCTGTAAGCCCAGCACTATGGGAGGCCGAGGTGGGTGGATTATTTGAGGTCAGGAGTTCGAGACCAGCCTGGCCAATACGGTGAAACCCTGTCTCTACAAAAAATACAAAAACTGGCCAGGCATGGTGGCATGTGCCTGTATAATCCCAGCTATTTGTGGGGCTGAGGCAGGAGAACCACTTGAACCCAGGAGGCGGAGGTTGCAGTGAGACGAGATCACACACTGCACTCCAGCCTGGATGACAGGGTGAGACTCCATCTCAAAAATAAATAAATGAATAAATAAGCAGATTTCTCACCAGGTAAAATATTGCTTTATAAAATGGTTAGCATAGTAAATGAGCTTTCATCGAAAAGAAGACAAATGCAGGCAAATGCAGACAGATCTTATGAAATGACCAAGTACCCTCGCAACCCCTAACAAAACTTAGGATCCTAAAAGTTAAGTAATCCCATTAAACTTCGGCCAGTGAAACATCATGGTAATGCAGGAGTAATTAGGAGGAGAATACTATGTTTTCATTTGCATTGATATTAATTGTGGTATGATCGTCTGAGAAAAATTAGGAAAGGGTCTTTTTTCCAATGAGTCACATTCCCGGAGGCCAACCAGAGGTGTTTCAGACTGGGGAATTCTTACGATTCCCAAGTCAGAGGGGATACTTACAAGTCACTATTGTTTTTTAGAGATTTTCTACTTCTATTAATTCATTCTGTCTATTTATTCTATCTATTCTATCATTCTCTCTATCTATTGAATTCTTTCATTTATTCATTCATTAAATAAAAAACATTTATTGGAGGACAGTACTTGCTAATAAAAAGTCAGACACAATCTCTTATGGATTAGTTATTTTTTGCTGCCTAACAAATAGTACCAAACTTTAGCGGCTTAAAACACCAATATGTTTTCAGTACTTATAGTTTCTCAGGGTCAGGAATTTCAGGAGCACTTGACTGTACAGTTGTGGCTCCATGTTTCTCAACCAGGTGTCAGAGTTGTAGTCATCTGAAGGCTTGACCCTGTGTGGGGGACACATTTTAAAGGTGGTTTACTTACATGGCTGGCAAGATCTTGCTGCCTGAGAGCAGAAGGAGTCAGTTCCTCTCCATGGAGGAGTCTACATAAGGCTCTTCCTTGGTCTTCTAACATGGCAATTGGCTTTTCCCAGAATGAATGATAAGAGACCAATGTGGAAGCTGCAATGCTCTTTATGACAGTCTTGGAAGTCAATACTGCCACTTCTGCCACATTCTACCGGTTATACCAGGCTAACCCTGATTCACTATGGATGAGGACAACCTAGGAGCATGAATACAATAGGTAAGGATAATCATGGGGCTATCTTGAAGATTGGTTTTTATACCTTTCTTCCAAATAGCTCACATCATGTTAACTCTAATACAGTATAATAAGTGCTATGGCATATTTTTTTAAATCCTTAGATTTGTTTTTCTGGAGAGCAAATTGAACATTTCCAAATATCCTTCTTCAAAGACAGAAGATGCAACAGATAGATAAAGTCTAAAATCACTGACCTTATAATTTTGTTTTAGGATAAAGCCAACACATCTTAAAAGTTGTTGTTTACAGATGTTTCTCTCATTTTGGCAAGAAAGAAGTTAAATTTTTAATATCAATGTTAGAAAAATGTCATTTGAATTTGACACTGAAAAAGTCAAACAGAATGCTTCAGGCGAGACTATATATCAAAAGTGGCAGATAGAAACACAAATGTTGCTTTTGGAATCAGACTGTACACTTAACTTGATTTTCAGCTTTGTTTACTGAAAATAATATTCCAATTTAAAATAGCTTTTATATTTGCTTTTTAGAAGATTAAGTTTATGGCTGTTTAGAAAACAATTATTATTATTATCCCCAAATGCTTTCATATGCAAATATCATGTTTTGAGCTCTAAGTATACCCATTTCTGACAGAGGTCTCTTCTAATTGGATCAAACTACTCAAATGAATGAAAGGAAGAAAAGGGACAATAACGTCACCTGTTTTTTCCCCTTGAAGTTAATAAGAGGGCTTGTGGTGCTGAGAATTACAGATCTCAAGGACATTACCTAATTAGGTGAAGAAAGTTCAAATGGAATAACAAGGAAATTATCAAGTGGAAAAGAGCTTGACTATATCTCGAACTCAGCTAGAAAGGTAGACTATGAAATTTAGAAGCCAAAATGCCAGGGCTTTACTACAGATACAGAAAAGACTCTTTTAATGCTTTCATGGTCCTTTATAACAAATGAAATTTTTATATCAGATCCAAGTTAGCCCTACCTAACCTCTTGATATTCAGTTTTTGTATCTGCTGTGAGCAACTGCTGGAGTCCCAAGAGAGCTAACAAGCAGGTTCCTACCTCTGACTTCCAGTATACAACCATCTATTCTTCTATACGACGCAGAATGGTATTCTGAGATTAGAACATTTGCTTTCAAAACTTTACCATTTGGTTATAGCCATCGCTCTAACATGCTGTTTATATGAACCTGCTCATTTGGTATGGGAACTGTATTCCTGTTTGCTTCCTTCATTCCCATTTGGATTGAGTTCTTATCTTGTGACCTATATCTGTTACTTTGCACATATGCTAATGTACAATTAGATTTGATTCTCCTGACATTTAACTTTACTTCATTAAAGTAACTTGCATCACTGCTTGAACAATTCCTGTTAACATTACATACTAGGTTTTGTTTTGTTTTGTGTTGTTTTGTTTTCCAATATGGCAGGTTCGAGGCATTGCCAGCATACCTCTAATCTGCCATTGCTAGCATACCTCTCCTAGTTGGAGGGACAAAATCGTGAGTAGAGATTCACACTGTGAACTTTTTAAGTGATGCAGAAACTGAATATAAAAGTTGAAGGAATCCACAGACCCTTTGAGGGAAGCAGCAGGCTGCAACCTACACTATGAGTCAGATAAAGGGCTGTGAGTCCCCAGAGTGTAAGAAGGGGAGAGTTTGCCTTGAAGATACACACACACCAGGGAGCCTGAAAGTCCAGACCACAGAGGAAAGCCTTAACCCTACTCAGCACAAGAACTGAGTTCGGAAGGGTCATACAATATAAAACTAGAAGTAGCAATGGGAAGATGCTTGTGTGCACTCCCAATCTCCAGCGTGGATTGAGGGAAGACATTACTTATTGTTCCTCATAGGGGGCGATGTGGAGGTCAGCCAAATAGTTCAGGCCGTGGTTGCAGGTTGAAGGAAGACCCCAACTGGGTTTCACAATACAACCTCTGGTGAGGACAAACCCCCTTGGTCAGGGGCAGGGGCAGGGCAAGTGAAAAGTGGGCTGCAGCCAGGAGTGTGAGTGCAGGAGTCAGGCACTCAGTTTTGCAGGCAGATGTGGAAGGGGCACACCCTGAAAGCTGTGGTTGCTATCTCTGCAGGGAAAGCTTATAACCTGGGGGCACTTGTGAGTTCTGAGTGCAGGCTGTCTGCAACTTAGCTCCCTGCTGCCAGTGGAACACTGTAGGTGGGAGTGGGTCTGCCTTGCAAATTGAGTGAGATCTGTGTGGGGCTTACTGATGCCTGCTACTCCCCAGTCTTCCGTGCAGCAGAGGCAGCAATGCTCCCCTGTAGAACATCAAGCCAGTGGCCTGAGAACTTCCCCTATGCCCCAACACTCACAGGGGCTGCTGCTTGCCCTACCCGTGGAAAGTCAGAATGCAAACCCGCCTGATCTAGCCCCCACCTGGCTTTGCCCTGTCACCTGTCCTGGTAGCTTAACACAAAGTACAGAAACTCTGGGGAGCCATATGACACTGCCCATTGGGTACCCTCCAATAGAGGAATCCAGGGTACCCTCCCTGGGCAACATAAGGCAAGCAAAAATCCCACTGCTATTACTGCAGCTGATGCTCTTTTGCAAGCCCTAGGTCCTGGCTAGAGGCCCACCAACACAGTCCATTACAGCATCTCCTGGTAGAATAACACTGCACCCAGCAAAGAGAAAATGGCTGTGTGACCTCGGCTATCACAACTGCCTGCACCATTCTGGCTAACCAGGAGGTCCTGAGTCTGTCCACGTGACCAGTTCCTTACTACTATAACCTGTGTTCGAGAAAGCCAACACACTAAGGCTATCAATAACCAAGGAATCTCACAGAATCTACGTCACTCCACTGCTACCCCCATTAGAGCTGGTGCTGCCACCCACTGCTGGAAGGCTTCAGGACAGGTCACATCACTGCATCCCTTGATCATATTTGCTAGCACCAGCCTGGAGTGTGACAAGTTCACTGGGTAGCTAGACCCAGAGGAGCAACCATACTCACAGTAGTCTGGCTTCCAGGGATTCTCACTCCTAGGGAAAGGAGGAGCGCACCACAACAAGGGAACACCACATAGGAAAAAGGATCTGGATGGCAGACCTTGAGCACCAGATTTTTCTGCTGGTGGGAAATTTCTTTCAGCAGAGACACAGTTGCAGTGCTGGGCTCAACAGGGAATGTCTGCAGCCCAAATCTAACAGTCAGACAGCTCTGATGCACGTGAAGGGTCTTGGAGTAGGGGCTGCCTTTTCCTTCTCATTCACCACCACAGGCACAGTTGGTACCTCTCCCACATGATCTTGATGTGGGTGCAACTATAAACAGCACTTCTGGAACATGTCACGGTGACTGCATCCTCACAGGAGGAGCGCCACCCCAGGTTCAGACTTACATGAGAGACAGAATCGCAATTCCTGTCTACTTGGAATATCAACATTCCTGCATATAAAAGGAGGTGCCTGTTTGATCTGAATAGCCAGAGCACAGGGACAGGAGTGTGTCTGATAGGTGGACAGTTTTCCTGATGACCCAGCAGGGGAGCTGAGGTGGCTCAAACCCTTTACCCGATAAGACCTCAGTGCAACTCACTGGGAGCTCCTCAAGCAACCTCTGTCAAGGCTGGGGCCTCTGCCCAGCATTGGGTATTGCATTTACCGAACTTTAGCCAGAACTGGTTTCTTCCCAGGGACATCCCCCATACTGAACTGAAGCCTGAACCATTAAACCAGTAAATAAAATACTGGGGGAAAGTTAATTAAAAATTGCATGCCATGGAGGAAGGAGATAAGCTTCAAGAGGACTCTACCATTCTAACCCCATAGGAGACAGTGAACTTGCTCATACACCAAGCACATTGCTACTACAACCAACATACAAGAAATCTATCATAAAAACACTCTCTATAACCAAGGACCTCTTACAGAATCTTCACTCCTGAAAGCACCAAAAACCAAATTAGGCTACAATTAACTGTAAGCATTAAAGTCACATCCATAAGGGGAAAAAAGAAATTTAAAAAGCACAGTAAAATCAAACACAAATTCGAGAATAATTAGAAGAAATATTGTACCCAAATGAGAAGCATCCAGAAAAGTAACTCTGGTAATATGACAAAATAGGGTTCTATAACAGCCCCCAAAAGAGCACACTAGTTTGCCAGCAGTGAATCCAAATCAAGATAAAAATCTATGAAATACCAGATAAAGAATTCAGAAGGTTGATTATTAAGCTACTCAAGGAGATACCAGAGAAAGGTAAAAACCATCATAAGGAAATTAATAAAAGCAGTTTATGAATGAAAAATTGGCTAGAGAGACAGATATCACAAAGAAAAACCAATCAGAACTTCTGGATATTAAAAAATTACAAAAGGCAGTGGAAAGTTTCAACAATAGACTAGAACAAGTAGAAGAAATACTTTCAGAGCTCAAAGACAGGCCTTTTAAATTAACCCATTCAGGCAATAATAAAGAAAAACAAATCAAAATAAATGACCAAAGTCTCCAAGAAATATACAATTATGTAAAATGGCCAAACAAGAATCACTGGTGTTCCTGAGAGAGAAGAAAAATGCAAAGTCTGGAAACCTAATTTGAGGGTGTAATTGAGGATTTATTTCCAGATTTTCTATTCTGGTCCATTGGCCTATGTGTCTATTTTATACCAATACCATTCTGTTTTGTTTTCTATAGCTTTGTAATATATTTTCCAGTGAGGTATCGTGATGCCTCCAGCTTTGTTCTTTTTGCTCAGGATTGCTTTGGCTATTCAGGCTCTTTTTTGGTTCAATACAATTTTTGAGATTTGTTTTTTCTATTTCTGTGAAAAATGCCATTGGAAATTTTATAGGAGTGACATTTGTTCTGTGTGGGAAATACGCGAGGGGGGAAGAAAAGACACACACACAATAACTTTAAGGGTAAACAACCTTTATCCCATGTAAATAGCAATGCACATATAATAAGCAAATGATATGAAAATAAGCAAATGATATAATAAGTAGATTGATATAATAAGCAAATTGCAATGGGATGGGGATAAGGGAAAAGATATTTACACTCACCAGCCTATGGAGGATTCACCATCAGACTGGCGAGCAACAACCTGGGCTCCAGAGTCAGACACTGCACAGCACTGAATATGTAGGTTACTTTTGGATAGTATGGTCATTTTAATAATATTAATTATTCTGACTCATGAGCATGGGATGCTTTTCTATGTGTTTGTGCCCTTTTTAATTTCAACCATCATGTTTTACAGTTTTCCCTGTAGAGATCTTTCACTGCCTTGGTTAAATTTATTCACAGGTATTTTTTAGCTATTGTGAATGGTACTTTCTTTTTTATTCCTTTTACAAGTATTTCATCATTTTGGTACATAGGAAGTCTAATAAATTTTGTATGTTTAATTTTGTATCCTGCAACTTCACAGAACTTCTTTCTCAGCTCTAATAAACTTTGGTTAAGTCTTTTGGTATTTCTAAATATAAGATCATGTCATCTGCAATGCGGGACAATTTGACTTCCGCTTTTTAAAATTTAGATGGCTTTTATTTCTTCCTGTTGTGAAATTGTGCTGGCTAGGAATTCCATTACTATGTGGAATAGGAATGGTGAAAGTTAACGTCGTTGTCTTATCCCTGTTCTTAGAGGAAAGACTTTCAACTTTTCCCCATTCTGTATGATGTTAGCTATGGGTTTGTCACGTACGATATTTATTATTTTGAGGTATGGTCCTTTTATCCCTAGACTGTTGAGAGTTTTTACCGTGAAGAGATGTTGAACACCATAAAATGATTTTTCTGCATCTGTTGATATGATTATATAGTTTTTGTCCTTTATTTAGTTGAAGGACATCTGAATATGATGTCTCATGTTTATCCATTTGCATTTGTTAAACCAGCATTACATCCCTGATATTGATCCCACGTGATCACGATGTATTATCTTTTTGATGTGCTGCTGAATCTGGTTTGCTAGTATCTTTTGAGGGTATTTGCATCTACGTTCATCAGTGTTATTGGTCTGTAGTTTTGTCACATTTGTGTTGTGTGCTTGTTTGGTTTTGGTATCAGGGTATTGATGGTCTTGTAGAATGATTTATGTAAAATTCCCTTCTCTACCATATTTTTGAATAGTTTTAGGAGGATTTGTAATCATTTTTCTTCATGCATTTGATAGAATTTGGCTGTGAATTCAAGTCCTGGGGTTTTGTTTGTTGTTACTGATTCAATCTTGCTACTTGTTATTGGTTTGTTTTGCTTTCTCATTTCTTCCTGATTCAATCTTGGTAGGTTGTATGTTTCCAGGAATTCATCCATTTCCTGTAGGTTTTCCAGTTTGTTCGCAAATAGTTGTTCACAAGTGTCTAATATCTCTTGTATTTCTGTGATATCAGTTTTTTTTTTTTTTTTTTTTTTTTTTTTCTGAGATGGAATTTCACTCGTGTTGCCCAGGCTGGAATGCAATGGCAGGATCTCGGCCCACTGCAACCTCTGCCTCCCAGGTTCAAGCGATTCTCCTGCCTCAGTCTCCCAAGTAGCTGGGATTACAGGCATGTGCCACCACAGCAGACTAATTTTGTATTTTTAGCAAAGGTGGGGTTTCACCATGTTGGGCAGGCTGGTCTCAAACTCCTGACCTCAAGTGATCCACCTGCCTCAGCCTCCCAAACTGCTAGGATTACAGGCATGAGCCACCGCACTCGGCCTGTGATATCAGTTCTAATGTCTCCTTATTTATTTCTAATTTTGTTTAATTGGGACTTCTCTATTCTTTATGTGGTTAATCTCGCTAGTGGTTTATCTTTTATGTTTTCAAAAAAACCCACTTTTTATTTTTGTTAATTCTTTGTATTTTAAGTCTATATTTAATTTAGTTATGCTCTTAAGTCTATATTTAATATAGTTCTGCTTTGATTTTTTTTTTTTTTTTTTTTGAGACAGAATCTCACTCTGTTGCCCAGGCTAGAGTGCAGTGGCGCCGTATCCACTCACTGCAACCTCCACCTCCCAGGTTCAAGCAATTCTTATGCCTCAGTCTCCAAAGTAGCTGGGATTACAGTCATATGCCACCATGCCTAGCTAATTTTTTTTTTTTGTATTTTTAGTAGAGACAGAATTTTGCCAAGTTTGCCAGGCTGGTCACAAACTCCTGTCCTCGAGTGATCTGCCCACCTAGGCCTCCCAAATTGCTAGGATTACGGGCTTGAGCCACCACCTCTGGCCTGCTTTGATCTTTATTATTTCTTTTCTTTTTCTAATTTTCGGTTTAGTTCATTCTTGCTTTTCTCAGTCCTTGAGGTGCATTGTTTTGAAATATCTCTGCTTTTTGATGGTGGTAATTATTGGTATAAACTTCCCTCTTAGTTTTGACCTTGCTGAGTCCTTTAGGCTTTGGTATGCTGTGTTTCCATTTTAATTTTTTTCAAGAATTTTTTTGATTTGCACATGAATTTGTTCAATGACTTTGTGGCATGTTGTTTAATTTTCATGTAACTGTATAGTTTCCAAAGTTCCTCTTGGCATTGATTTCTAGTTTATTCCCTTGTAGTCTGTAAACATACTTGATATGATTTTGATTTTTTAAAACATATTTAGACTTGTTTTGTGAACTAATAGTATCTATCCTGGAGAATATTATATGTGTTTATGAGAAGAATGCGTATTCTGCAATTGTTGGATAAAATGCTATGTAAATGTCTGTTAGGATTATTTTCTAAAATCCAGTTTACATCCACTGTTTCTGTGTTGGTTTTCTATACACATGATCTTTCTATGCTGAGAGTAGTGTGAAAGGAAAAGAAATCTTGGGGCCCCAAAATCACTAAGCTAAAAAGAAAAGTCAAGATGGGCACTGCTTAGGGCAAACCTGCCTCCTATTCTATTCAAAGTCATCCCTCTGCTCACTGAGATAAATGCGTATCTGATTGCCTCCTTTGGAAAGGCTAATTAGAAACTCAAAAGAATGCAACCATTATCTACCTATGACCTGGAAGCCCCCTGCCTGATTTGAGTTGCTCCACCTTTCCAGAATGAACCAATGTTCATCTTACATATATTGCTTGATGTCTCGTGTCTTTTTAAAATGTATAAAACCAAGCTGTGTCCCGAACACCTTGGGCACATGTCATCATGACCTCCTGAGGCTGTGTGGGCCACAGGTGCACGTCCTTAACCTTGGGAAAACAAACTTTATAAATGGACTGGGACCTGTCTCAGATATTTGGAGTTCACGGTAGGTTGTTAAAGTCTCCCATTCTTATTGTATTGCAGTTTATCTCTCTTTATATTGAGTAATATTTGTGTTATTTAGCTTGGTGTTCCAGGGTTACGTGCATACATATTTAGAATTGCTATATCCTCTCATAAGATAAGACTGATTCTTTGATCATTATATAATGGCATTCTTTATCCTTTCCTTTACCATTTTTGACTCAAAGTCTGTTTTCTCTAATAAGTATAGTTATTCCTGCTTGCTTTTGGTTTCCATTTACGTGGAATATCTTTTTCAGATCCCTTTCGATCTTAGGTGCCTTTACAGGTAAATTGTGTTTCTTGTAGACAGCACAGAGTTGGATCATGTTTATTTTTTAATCCACTTAACTAGTTTATCTGTTTTAACCAGAGGGTTTAATCCATTTACATTAAAAGATATTATTCATATGAGAAGTTTTGTCCCTATCATAGTGTGAAGTGTGTTCTAATTGTTTGGTGTATTCCATTTTTCCTTTCTTTTTCTGTTATTATTTGTCACTGCACTTTAGTGGTTTCTTGTAGTGGTACCACTTAAGACCTTTTTCTTTCTCATTTGTGTGTTGGTTTTTCCTGTGAGTTTGATACTTGTGTATGTTTCCATCATGGTAAATGGCATCCTTTTGCTTCCATGTTTAGAGCTCCCTTGAGTATTCCTTGTAGGGCCAGTGTAGTGATGAGGAATTTCTGCAGCTTTTGCTTATCTGGATGTGAAAAGTAAAGTAGAGGTTCCTCTTCGAAGGCTTTCCTCCCCATCTAATTAGAAATAAATAGTAACTTCTCTTAGAAGCAAAATTTATTCAAAGACCTGTGCTAACATTCTTAAATATCTGCTAGCCATAATAAAGAAATCAACGTACTTTATGTTGTAGCTCTCACAATTTAGCCTAAATATTTGCCCCAGCATGCTTATACTGGTCCAAGCAAGCATTAGGTCATAGCCTGTGCCTCTTCCTTATGTGAAGGTGTTTTTACCTTTCTCAGCATTCCACAAGTTACTTCCTCCTTCCTTTGGTCTCCTCTGCCTTTGCCTCTTTTAAAAAGTTCTAAGTTGCTAGCCAGTTGGGACAAATACAGAATGTGAGGTCCCGTTCCAGCCAATGGAAACCAGACACAGCAGCAGGGTGGATGCATCAGGTTATAAATGACCCTGTCTCCTCTGTTCGGTGTACTCTCGTGGCAAAACTGCTGGCGAGTGTACCCTTTCTGCAGAAAGTAAAAATGGCCTTGCTGAAGAAACTAAATTTATGTTCAAGTGCTATTTCTTCTCTCTCGCTCTTTTTTTTTTTTGTTGTTGTTGTTGTTGTTGTTTTTCAGATAGAGTCTCATTCTGCCACCCAGGCTGGAGTGCAATGGCGTGATCTTGGCTCACTGCAACCTCCACCTCCTGGGTTCAAGCAATTCTCCTGCCTCAGCCTCCTGAGTAGCTGGGATTACAGGCATGTGCCACCATGTCCAGCTAATTTTTGTATTTTTAGTAGAGACGGGGTTTCACCATGTTGGTCAGGCTGGTCTTGAACTTAGTGCTGAAAGTAAAACACTGAGAGCCAAAGATACTCTGTCCAGAAAAATTATCCTTCATAAATGAAGGGAAAATAATGTATTTTCCATGTTTGAAATGCTTGTTCCCCAGTGCCGTAAAGAAGTAGCACTTGATGGCACTGGGGAACAAGCATTTCAAACATGGAAAATACTTTATTTTCCCTTCATTTATGAAGGATAATTTTTCTGGACAGAGTGTCTTTGGCTCTCAGTGTTTTACTTTCAGCACTTTTAAAATATCATCCCATTCTCCTCTTGGCCGGTAATGTTTCTGCAGAGAAATCTGATTTAGTCCGATGGGAATTTCTTCATAGCTAAAAATATATATATTGCTGTTTTTAGTGTAATCTCTTTGTCTTTGACTTTTGGCAGATTGACTATTATGCACTGTGAAGAAAATCTTTTTTGCATTTTATCTGTTTGTGGATCTCAGAGCTTCTTGTATCTAGATGTGTAAATCTCTTGCCAGACTTGAGAAGTTTTCACCTATTCTTTTTCTAAAAATAGGTTTTCTAACCCTATTGTTTGCTCATTGCCTTCTGGGATCTTGATAATTGGAATATTTGGTCACTTTGTGGTGTCCCATATGTCACACAAACTTTACTCATTCTTTTACAATTATTTTTTCTTTATTTTTTCTGACTGGCTTCTTGCAAAAGACCTATCTTCAATTTCTAAGGTTCTTTCTTCCGTTTGATTTAGTCTATTGCTGAAGCTTTCAAACATACTTTGTATTTCATTCAATGAATTCTGTGGTTCCAGAATTTCTGTTTTGCCCTTTTTGATGATATGTATCTCCTTGGTAAATTTCTTATTCATATCCTGAATTGTTTATCTGATCCCTTTGTATCAATTTTTAGAATTAACTTGTATTTCACTGAGCTTATTTAGAACCAATAATTTGAATTCTGTTTTGAGGATTTCATGAATTTCTTTTTTATCAGGATCTGTTACTAGAGAATTATTGTGTTTCTTTGGAGGTGCCACATTTCTTTCCTTTTTCATGTTTCCTGTGTTCTTATGTTGATATCTGCACATCTGGTGTCACAGTTTCCTGGGAGGGCAGAATCCCCAGGGGCAAGTGTCACCCTGGGACTATCTCTTAGAGGAAATGTTCTTTATGGAGGACATGTATAGAGGAAATGTTGTTTATGATTGTCTCTGATTGGGACACTGATATAGGCTCCGTGCAGGATTAAAATACTGGGCAGAAATAACAAGTAAAATGTTACTGAGATGATTAGAATTAAAGCACTCTAAGGTGTTTCTACTGCTTGAGAAAAGAATATGTGATTTTAGAATCTTTAACTATTAGAAGCTGTATGTAATAGAAAAAAATCCAAGATGATTTTCTTCTCTTAGAGTTTCTCAGATGGAGTCTCTGAGTTTGGATTCTCTTAGAGTACAGAGGAAGGCAGTTGAGGACCATACTATGGATGTGCAAATTCACCAGTAACACAGATTCTGTTTTACTTCCTTCACTGCCAAACTCAGAGTGTGGTAGTCTGTCTCATGCTTACAAGATGACTGTTCTGCCTGATATTCTGGGTAGGAAGAAGAGTAAAGAGTAAAAGTGAAAAGGCAAACACCAGTCAGATAACCTCCCCCCCCGCTTTTTTTTTAAATCAGGAAGACAGTTGCTTTATGAAAGCCCCACACAGTAGACTGAAGCTTAAAACTTGCTCACCCAAAGTGGGTGGCATTACCACTCCTACTTGTCTGAGATCCTGAGTAAATCAGACTTTTTAGCTGGACACAGAACAGAATTAATTTCGCCACTAGAAATGTCTACCATATGTATACATTTCAAGATGGCAAGATTAGTTATAATAGAAAAGAAATCTATATATCCTTCAATTTGGCAAAAATAAAACAAAGATTTAAAAAATGATCAGCTCATAAAAAGTTAAAAAGGAGAGAAAAAATGAAGCACAGATTAATCAAAGTAAATAGAAAGAATAACTTTTGGTAGCAAAAATTAATCAAAATTTATCCATAATTAAATGTAATGTTAATTGATTTGATTTAAAAGTTAAAGATAGAAATTATCAGACTGAATTTAAAAATTAAATCCTAAAACACGAAGATACACAAAGATAGAAAATAGATGCATGGAAAATATATATTAAATGAGTACTAAACTAAAAATAAATTAGTTCTATTAATATCAGACAAAATAAACCACAAGACAAAAATGTTATTATTGATAATTAGTGTCTCTATACAATGATAAAGGTACAAATTATGATATTATAAATGTTATAACAATTCAAAATTTGTTTGAACTTAAAAAGGCCTCGCAATATGTAAAAAACAGATTGTAGATATAAAGACAAATACTGGCAAATCTACAAACACAGTGGTAGATGTCAACACATCCCTCTTAATTATTGAGCAGTCAGAGAGAAAGACAAAATTAATAAACATTTAGAAGAATTCAAAATAAAAAACATTTAAAAACTTGATTTAATGTATTAACAGCACTCTTTACTTGACAATTGGAGAGAACACACCTTTCTGTTAAGCCCATGTGAGAGATTTCCAATAATTGATAATGTGATAGGCTATGAAGCAAGTTTCAATAAATATTAAATAAATGTCATAAAACATAAGCTATCTTCTAACCAGCATTACCTTTTATTAAAAATCAATCACTAAAAAATAAAAATGAAAATTTGAAACTATGAACTAAAACACTTGCTTCTAAATAAACTCAAACCACTTATAAAATACTTAGATAAAAGATAATTAAAATGGATACAAAACTTGTGCAATGCCTCTAACATTGTACTTCATGGGAAAAAGTAATATTGAATGTGTATATTAGAAAATAATAATGAAAATACATGAGCTAAATCTCAAGTTTATTTAAAAGTTTGAAAAAATTATAAAGATCTGAGCTAAAATTAACAAAATATGAAAATATATGAAACAACGAAGAGAATCATCAAAGCTGGAAGTGTATCCTTTGGAAAGACAAAACTGACATACTTTGGCAATACTGAATATGAAGAGATAAAAAAAAGAAGAGGAGGCTTGTAAGGTGGCTCACACCTGTAATCCCAGCACTTTGGGAGGCTGAGGTGGGAGGATCACTTAAGGACACAGCAGCTGAGATCACTGTTTTACTCTTTAGCCTACCAGTTGCAAATTTCTGCCGTTTCTTTGAATTCTTTACCTGCTTTTATGATGTTTCAGAGTGAGCAGCCTATGTCCTTCATGAGAAACACAGATTAGGAGTTGCCCGTTCTGTGGTTGTCCTCTCTAGAAAAATTTCCCCTTTAGTATCCATTCATTTAGACAGTGCCAAGTTCTGAATTATATCTCCCTTAGTTCAGTAAGACTGACACTTGTTTTCAGCAAACTAGGAAGCATTTCCTAGTTTGAAAACTGCAAAGGGTAAGCTGAGTAAGAGTGGAACCGTTTTTGTGTATTTCCCTTCTTTCTGGAACCATATTCCTTAAGAGCCTTTCCTCTTCTTTTTCTGGTTCAGGACAATTCAATTGTAAAGACATTAAATGAGCAAAGTAAGGCAGGGCGCCATGCCTAAAGTCTAGGAGAAGCTCTGGTGGTGCAGGTAAGATTGTCAAAGCCTGAGTAACGTCAGGTGAGAACCCACCATAAAAAGTAGGTATCAGAAACTAAATGCGATAATGGAAATATCTGTAAAATAGGGATGCTTAGTGCAGACAGTCAGAGCCCAGGCAAAGTGAGGACAGCATCCATAGTGCATTTTCAGGGTGGTGTAGTAGAATACCTTTGAGACAAAAGATCAGGATCTTATTTTTGCTTTGTTGCTTCACCTGTGATATTGGCAACATCATGTATTTTCTTGGCTATTTCGTGGTAACATTGGTATCTACTGGTAATATTGGTATCTATCGCTGAGGCTTGATACGATTTTCAAATGAAATTGAAGTAGTGTAAGGATAATGTAGAATAAAAGGACTTATTATATAAGCATTATATAAATATAAGTTGTTATAAACTTATAATAATGGTTTATTCAGATCAGAAAACTTCTTGCATAATACATGACTAATCACTATTGTATTTTTTTTTGAAAGGCTGTATGTATTCAAAACCTGGATAGATCACAGGTTTTGGAGTTTGTATCCCAGCTCTACCAGCTAAATGATGCTGAACAAGTCACCACCTTTCTGATATTTAGTTTCTAGATTCAAAATAATTTCAAGGCTTCATTCTGAGAAACAGACTATATAATATATGCACTCTGGAGTAAAGAGAAATTATTATTATTAACCTGATGAAGATAACATCAATTTCTGAAATCCTTATTGCCACTGGGAAATATAGGTACTAACCCAATGTTATTGAGGTTCTTAACTTTCTAATTAATATTTTAATATTGCCTTATGCAATTTATTTTCTTATGTCTGTGAATGAGCACTTTTTTAGCATTTAAGAAACTAAAATATTATGTTATCTCATGTATTTTAAAGATGAAGAATTTGCAGGAGGTCATTATAAAAAGGATGTCTAGTAACTAATTAATCCCAATTTAAATTAAGTAAAGAACATGAGCAAAGCCAAATTAATCGCAAGTAAATAATGTTTTTATATCTGTTTGTTTAAAAAATGCCATTTGTGGAAACTGATGAGAAACCAACCACAATTTGCTTAGGTATCTCACCATTTTGGTGCCTCATCATTTTGGTAAGTGGGAGTCTATTCATTTGAAATGTGAAAGGCTGACATTTTTAGTCAATAGCTTGAAATGCTAAGGTTGTTTTAATCTGGGAACAAATCATTTTCTATTTCAAGGGATCAATTTTGTCCAGGAGTAAAGTATAATCTCTAATGATCTGGTAAGTCATTTAGAAATAATTTGAATTGCTATGGAACCAAATGTTCTGTCGCTGAAAAAGATCAGCCAATAGTTTTTTTAAAAAAGGTTTAATATAAAATATGTGCAGGTAAGTGAACATTCACTGTCCTGGGTCATAATAATTATGCTAATTGTGTGATTTTAAATAAACACAAACAACCATGGCAAGGAAAGTGGTAAAGATGAGTACACTTGACTGACCTCCAACAATGTTTCTTCTTTTCACAGAAATTGTAACTATTATTGAGAAGAAGCTCTTGAATTGTTAGACTATGGTGTCACTCTTCATTGTTTCTTGAAGATTTTATCTTGACACATCGTCACTCCCTCTAGGACTATTTTAGCCATAGTTACTGATACTTGCATTATCCACATGGATGATGCTTCAAGTGCCCTAAAATTTCACTTTTAAAATGTCCTCTTCTCAAATGATTTTGGCTTCCACCCAGTCTTATCCATGTACTCCCATGGGTATATCCTAGACCTTGTCATAACCAAAAATATAACTACCTTATAACTTCAATTTCCAGAATCCCGTTCTGACTACCGTATCCTATAATTTCAGTGTACTTCTTCTAGTACCACAATTCCAATTATTTTTTCCCCACCAAGGCGCATTTCTCCTGGTAACTTTTTACTATACCTTGCCCTGTTGCATCCTCATTTCCCCCTAGATTGACTTCCACAGTCTATCAGTGGAATAGTCTTTACATCTGCTTACTAGTATCTGGTTTTCCTTCACTTCTGGAAACCTAAGAGGATTACCATTCTACACGTCATGAAGTTAGTCAAGGACCTTAATGACACTAGGCAATTGTAATATGTTTCTATAGTTCACTCCTTTCCCCACTGTCACAGAAATCTATTTTGTGCATTTTCCTCCTATTTCAAATATCCAACACTTCCTTCCCAATCTTCACTCTCAGCTAATGGCATTGACTGGAAGAGGAGGAGGAAAGAAGAGAGAGGGTAAAGCAGAATTTCACAAACAAACCTTAAATTATAACATATCTTATATATCTTTTGGCAAATATGCATATATGCTCTACCTTTCTATTAATATTGACATATTGTCTGTGCTACATTCTAGGATCATCTGTTCCACTTTTGTGTAAGACCCTAACCTAGAAAAGAATGCCACTTTCCCAATTCTTCCCTCTTTCCAGAATTTTTATAATTTTTCTCTCTGTTGGATTTTTCACATCGATACAGAGACATACTACAGTTTCTCTTATCTTAAAAGACTTCTGAATCTACATTTACTTGAAGCTCTAGCCCTGTTTCTCTGTTCCTTATAATCTCAAAGTTCTTCAAATGAATTGCTTGCACTCAAGGTTTCCAGTTCCCCACCTCTCATACTTTCTTGGACCCATTCCAATGAGACTTTCAACTCTACTATTCCATCAAAAATGTACTAGACAATGCTACAAATAACTTCCATGTATTTAAATCATTTTCTTACCCCCTATTTTCTTTCTTTCTTCCAGCAGTGTTTGACACAGTTAACCATCCCTCCTTGCATGGTCTCTTCACTTTGTTTCCATGGAACTATGCCCTCCTGGCATTCATTTTTATGGCACTTGCCATTTCTAATCAGTCTCCTTAGCAAATTCCTTCTCATTTCACTAAACTTCCAGAGATTGGAGTACCACAGGGCTCATTCTTTGAATGCTCTTTTGATATATTTTATGATTCTGTCCAGTATTGATGTTTTAAATGTAGCTACAGGTAGATTATTCCCAAATATATGTCTCCATCTTATAACTCTCCTTAAGTCAAAATTTATATAAACTCTTGTATAATTAATGGCATCTGAAATATAAACTGTACCACACAACGCTCCTTATCTTCCCTCAAGTCAGTTCATTACACAGGCTTCTCCATTTCGCAATCATCTGATATAGTTCGGATCTGTGTCCCTGCCAAGTCTCATATCAAATTGTAATCCCCAATTTTGGAGGTGCGGCCTGGTTGAAGGTGATTCTATCATGAGGGCGGTTTCTCATGAATGGTTTAGCACCATGCCTCTTGGGACTGTCCTTGTGATCATGAGTTCTTGTGAGACCTGGTCATTTAAAAGTGTGTGGGACCTCCCTCTGACCTCCTGTACCTGCTCCTACCATGTAATATGGCTGTTCCCCCTTTGCCTTCTTCCATGATTGGAAGCTTTCTGAGGCCTCCCCAAAAGCAAAAGCCACTATGCTTCCTGTACAGCTTGCATAACCATGAGCCATGAGCCAGATAAACCTCTTTCCTTTATAAATTGCCCAGTCTCAAATCTTTCTTTGTAGAAATATGAGGAAAGACAAATATGCCATCTTTACAATTTCTCAGGTCAAAACATGGAGCTATCATTAACTCTCTCACACCCAAAATGAAATATAACGGAATACTATTTGGCCTTAAAAATGAAGGGAATCTAAATTTGATTAGATAGGAAGAATACATTCATGGGATCTATTATATGATATGGTGACTAGAGATAATGTATACTTGAAAATTGCCAAGAAAATAGATCTTAAATATTCTCTCCACAAAAAAATAAGTGTGAGGTGCTGAATAAGTTAATTAGTTTGATTTAACTATTTCACAATGTGTATGCATATATTTTAAAATATCACATTGTACATATTAAATATATATGTTTATTTGTCTGTTTTATCTCAATAAAGATGAGGAAATTAAGTAAAATAAAAATAAAATAAAATCACACACACAAGCAGATGCGCAATGGATCAATCTGCCAAACTAGAGTACATTTGAATCAGCTAACAGCCCCTAAGTGTCCAGGAGTGGGTCAGTGCTTTCCTGTCAGAATCTGTGTGCAATATCCAGTGGTAGAGAATCCTAAAAGCAAGCTCAGGAGAAAACCTGAAGGCCCCAAGGGAGCACTGGGAGGCTTCTGCATTCAGAATGACCAAAATCCACTCCAAACATTACACGCTCACAGGGACACTCAAGGCTCTGAGAGAAGAAGGACACAGAAGGTAACTTCATTAAGAGTTGAGCCTATGTTAATGAGACCTGGATTGGAAGACTCTGGCTTCTAGTTTGCCTTGGTTTCTGGACAACCACATGTACTTTTCTGCACATTTCTAATATTTTAATATCTTCCATTCGAATCTTCTTGCTGCTTGCCCCAGAATCCAATCCTCATAATGCCTTGCTTCTTTATTCTCTCCTTTTCTTGCTCTCTCTCTCTCTCTCTCTCTCTCTCTCTCACTCCTCCCTCTCCCTGATATCTACTTCCACTCAACATACCAATTAGTATGTAAGACAGTGTGACTGAGCAAGAATACCACCATAGTAAGAGCCAGCAGGCCTGGACTTCATTTCTAACTCAGCCACTATCATGTCGTGTGACTTAGGCCAGTGGTTCTCAATTAAGGGATTTTCTCCCAGGGGCATTTGGCATATCTGGAGACATTTTTTTGTAGTTATGACTCGGGACGGGGAGTTGCTACTGGAATCTAATGAGTAGAGGCCAGAGATGCTGCTCAACATTCTACAATGTGCTGGGCACCCCGCTCAAGTGGCGAGAAATTATGCAGATCAAACTGTCAGTAGTGCCAAGACTGAAAAATACATCTATAAGAAAATTATTTCTCTGGATTTTGGTCTTCTCATCTGTGAAAGATTTTAATCATGTCTCAGAGACTCTCTTACTAATAAGCTCAATGATATAATGAATTGCACTCATGAAATCGTACCAAAGAATTCAATGCAGTTCAAAATGATTTAGAAACAGCATTTATTTTCAAATATAGTTCAGAAGAACCTCATATAAACAAGGTAAAGGACTTGCTTGAGAAAACCTGGAATGGGAAGAGAATGCTGGTCTGTGGAGTCTCCAGTCAACTGCACTGTCAACCTCATCACACTGCTTCCAACAGACAATGTGACATTGTAAGAAATGCCCGACTGAAAATATTTGCTGAAGTTTTGGTCACAAACTACAATAAATTCTGTTTTTATTCTTTTATCTGTATAGAATGGGTGCAGTTTCTCTTCTCGTTTTGGGTTACTTTCAAAGACTTCAGGCACTTGATTTCATCAAACAATCGATTTGATTTTTTCTATGTTGCTAACTCAAGTGTTTCTGTATAAATCCTAAGACACAATACAATTGAATAATTGACTGCATAGGTCTACCTTTTGAATTTTACAAATCAGTATCAAAACTTTCATGTCACATGGTGATCTTTTCAGGTAAATAAGATTATGTATCGTATTTTATTAAGCTAATACCGACTTGATTCATTTCTTATTAGGGAATTAACCACAAATACAGGGTCCTATATATTGTAGTCATTTGAAAAGTACTTTAAGAAGGATAAATGCAAACATACTGGCTCCCCACACCGTACTATCAGAAGCCCAGTGATGACACAATTTACAATGCTTAGCTGTTTATACCATTTACGTATGTTTCTGCTGTGAGATACAGATGAAAAAGATTGAGAAGCCTGTGGTAACTAAGTAACCAACGTTCTCTGACAGTTTCACAGGAAGCACAACTTACCAATTATCTCTATATTGGAGCTAAATTACCCTTATCAAAGGCTAAAGCAGCCATGAGAAGAGTCAAGACCGATCACAAATGTTCATGCGCTGGCTGTGCCAGACATTTGGTTTCAATTTGAAAGTTACTTATTTTTTGACAGAAAGTGTCACTGGAACAGGTAGTTAAGACATCACTATATCTCTTCTGCTTTTTTAGTGAAGGTTAATTTGAGGGATTGTGAAAAGCAAAGAGAAAATCAAGCCTTTCAGTTTAAACACCTTTAATGAGTGAGAAAAGCCAATTTTGTATCAAGTAAGCACCTATGGTAGCCAAGGAAATGACAGCCAAATGGCAGCCAAGGATATGGCAGTCAAAGGGCAGCCAAGGACATGGATCTGAAAAGGGTGATTTTAAGCCAGGTTTTGATACCTCATCTTTTTGAAAGCAGGACAGTCTACCGAGGGAATAGATTATTGGACTAAAAAGAAGACATCACTCTAAACCACAACTATCCCTGGGAAAGACTCATTTTTGCTTAAGGAGAATGACAGAAAAACAAGTATTGAGTTTATGATCAAAGATTTCTCCAAGTGAAATTAAGAAGTAATTTATTAACTTCTAAATTCTGATAATATATTTTGCAAAAGAAGCATTGACTTAGGCTAAAAAAAGTAATACTGTTTAAATACTTTCGAGGCTAGCAAAACAGGAGAAGCAATATTTTCAACCAATATTAGAAATACTTCCATTAAAAGGCAAGGTATAAAAATGAAATATATAAAATATGTATCTAGAAAGCCACAGAATATAATAGATGTTTATCTTGCTAATATCTCAAAGTTATTTTCTATAAATAGTTATCAATACATGTTTATTTCATACTCAGGGCTCAGGACTTCTAAAGCTTTATTTTATCCCAAGGCTACAAGAACAACAATAACAACAACAACATTTATGCATATTTGTGACAGTGAAAACTGTAGAGATGATAGTGAAAAACTTTATGAACAATTTTTCTTAAAATGATGAGGGAAATTTGATGAAGCTTATAAACAATGCAGATCCATCATTTACTTAAATTAAGTATCATTAGGTAACATAAAACAAGCAAACATGTTATAGACATCAAATACATTTCAGTTTCACCACCGAGATCATCTCATCTGAGCGACACAGCTCTATTTACCGGTAGAAAAATAGTTAAATATTCTTCATATGTTATATACTTTGGATGGGAGTAATAATGTTAAAAGACTCCAGATTCTTACTACATGTGGATCTAGTCCACCTAGAAATAATCATTTGTCATCAATTAAATTACTAAATACCTTTTTAATTAAGTAAATATATTGAAAGTCTCTGGAACTGAAATACGTGTATGGTTTGATTTTTGTTAGAAAGGCATCAGGGATCCTTATATGGTCCGAGATTCCCACAGTTCTATATGTTTATGCTGTTCTGTTGAAAGCTAAACTTAAGTAATATTCCTCCTTGACTTCTCTGCATCATTTGAAACTGCGGATCACCTTTTTATCTGGCTCCTAGCCATTGAAGTCTCCATTCTCCTTCTCTGGCCATTCTTCTGCTACTTTCTGTTCCTCCTCTTATACCTAAATGTTACTACCTTCCCTAAGACAGGACAAATTACTGGCTCCTTTCTCTATATTGTCTTCTTTAGCAATTACATTTTCTCATATCATATCCTTAATTACCACTACTAGTAGTGATATATCCCTTGTACCACCTCACACAGATAATGCATCTATACTAGCTTTTCTGTCCAATGTGGACAGATCAACATATCCCTATTGAATGGCTCACTTGAGAAAACTAAGCAAAAGAAGAGAATACTGGTCCCCGGGTCACCATTCAACTTGACTGTCAACCTTATCATACTGCTTCTCAGAGGAAATGTGACACTTTAAGAAAATGCCTAGCTGGTGTACTTTGCTTAAGTTTTGGTCGTGAACTAGAAGAAAAACCTGTTTTTATTCTTTTCTGTATATATACTAGGAGAAGTTTCCCTCGACAAATTTAGTTTTACTTCCTAAACCTCATGCACTTGAGCTCATCAAAAAATCCACTTGACATGTTTTCCATGTTTCTAACCAAAGTGTTTCTCTATGGATCCCAACACAGTAAATATCCCTTGTTCTTCAGATAACTTTTTAAGCCAATTTGACCACTAGTCTGTAATACACACTTGCCCGCTTTTGTTGCCCACATCTAACAGGGAAAAGTAATCCTAACAAAATCAATTTTATTTTATTGACTACTTATCTTGCAATAACCTTGTGATGTATTATTATCATGAAAATATAGATAAGCCAATCCTCAGAACTCTCCTGTAACTTGTTGAAAATTGCACCAAGTGGCAATCATGATTCAATGAATTCAGCTATGAATACAAAACCTAGTCTCTTGCCACAATGCTATAGAAGGCAACAAGTCTTTCTTGCTGTATGTTTTGATTATCTGCTCAATTGAAATCTCTGTCAGTAACATGCTTGGTTGGACTTTCTCACTTAGGTGTTTTAAATTAAATGGAATTGAGTTTGAATTTCTAGGTCTTATGACCTATTCCTAAAACTCTGATCAAAATACTATAATTTTACAAGCCATAATTTTCTCTTCTGTAAGTTGGTACAATAGTATCTAACTGAATGCAATGGACTATTAATTAAATCAGACAGTTATTGTACAGAACTTAGCATAGTAGCTGAAGGTATTCCATGAAAGGCGACCACTACAATTATTGTTCTCTACCTTTGCCCTCCAGCATTCTCAGCTCCTCCCTTATCATAACAGTATATTTTATTACTTCTTTATTTATGCTATTAAATATCCCTTAAGTCAGAGACTGCATTATATTTATTTTTTATTTTGTTGTGACAGAGTCTTGTTCTGTTTCCCAGACTGGAGCACAGTGGCATGATTATCATTCACTGCAGCCTCGACCTCCCTGGTTCGAGTCATCCTCCCACCTCAGCCACACAAGTAGCTAGGTCTACAGGTGTGTGCCACCATGCCTGATTCATTAAAAAAAAAATCACAGAGACCGTGTCTCATTATGTTGCCCAGGCTGGTCTCGAACTGCTGGGCCCAAGTGATCCTCCCACCTCAGTCTCCGAAAGTGCTAGGATTACAGGCATGGGCCATTACACCTGGCCTCAGAACCGCATTATTAACCCATTTTCCCAAGCATCCAACCCTGCTAGGTACTCAATACATTTAGGTAGTTTTTCCCCCAACTGCCATAGAACACCTTGACTAGAAATGAAGTTTCCACCTGTATTTATTCAGGATTTCAGGCTGGTCCCACCCCTCCAGGTGTTCATTAGCTTCCCGGTCTTTTAGCTAATGAAATTTTTAATGTTGTTAAACACTGACTCCTCCAACCCATCCCTCCTGGCAGGAGTTTCCTGACCAGTCATAGTCCTTGAAATCCAGTGCAGACAGATATGCCTCACCATGAGGCAAGACAGCTTTTAGGTGAGGAAACCCAGGTAGCTATGAAATAAGAGAAGCCTGTAGAAATTGCAGAGGTCCTGTACTTTTGGGTGCAGCTTCTTGAGCTGAATTTGTAAAGCTTGAATGGGATCAGCCTAAAATTTCATCTTAGATAAAGAAGATCAAGGCATATGTCTTGTCAAGCAAAATAAACTACCTTGACTTTTCAGAAATAGCAGAGGTTTTATGAAGCACATAAGATACTTTTTAAGGTCACTTCTAGGGAATATAAATATAAATGCTAATAAGTGAATACATAGCCCACAGGAATTCTTATGACATTTGATACGTAAAATGATCCAGAAGGATATTATTTTTAAAATGGAATCATTCAGTAAATGAAAATATTATTTTCATTCTAAAGGTGAGGTGGGGTTTTAACCTATCAGTCATATGCCAATAAAGATTTTGTGATATTGCTTTATACTGGTTTAAAGAGGAACACTGCATCAAAAATTTTACATTTTCAAAGATTATCTCTTGTAGTAAGTTTTGAGGTCTTATTTGAGAGACATTCTGATGATGTAGAAATCAATATGTATAAGCATGTATTGTCCCAAAGAATTTTATAAAAAATAAACTTCTTTCTTGTTCATATTCAGTATTAGATGTGAGGCCCTAATGAACTGTGTTAAAAGAGGGAACAGTAAAAAGTGGCTGCCTGAGAAGAATTATTTCTAATTTTTTTTTTAATCCTACTCACCACTATACAACTGAAGATACTTCTGAGTTTCTTAAGGGTGATGATAGTTGTTGCAGATAGACTCTAAGATAAGCCCCAAAGATCCCACCTCCTGGCATTCATCTTTGTGTGATTACCTCCCTTTGAGTATAGGTAAAAGCATTTGTGGCTTTCTTCTAACAAATAGTATGTAGCCAAAAGTGATAGGATGTCATTTTCATACTTATGTTACATAACATTGTAACTTCCATCTTGCTAGCAGAGTCTATCCCTTGATAGCTTTAATGATGTCAGCTGCCATGTTGTGAGCTGCCCCACGGAGATTCCCTCATGAAAAAGAACTGAAGCTTATATCCAGCTAACAGCTTGGATGCAACTGAGGTTCCAGTCCAAAGATCAAAAGGAACTGAATCTTGTCAGAAATCCCACAAGTGAGCTTGGAAGTGAATTCTTCCCTTGTTGAGCCTCAGATGAGAACACAGCTCTCACCAGCATCTTAAAGGTAGCTTAAGGCCAGGTGCGGTGGCTCACACCTGTAATCCCAGCACTTTGGGAGGCCAAGGTGGGTGTATCTCTTGAGTTTGGGAGTTTCCAAGACCAGCCTGACCAACATGGAGAAACCCCGTCTCCACTAAAAATACAAAATTAGCTGGGTGTGGTGGCGCATGCCTGCAATCCCAGCTACTCGTGAGGCTGAGGCAGGAGAATCGCTTGAACCTGGGAGGCGGGGGTTGCGATGAGCCGAGATCACGCCATCGCACTCCAGCCTGGGCAACAAGAGCAAAACTCTGTCTCAAAAAATAAATAAATAAATAAATAAATAATAAATAAAATAAGTAGCATAATGAGAAATCCTGAAGCAGAGGAATAACCTAAGCTGTGCTTGGGCTTCTGACCCTCAAAATCTGTGAGATAATTAGTCATTTTGAGTTTCTATGTTTGTAATAATGCTACATAGCAACAAATAAATAATACAATAAAAAATAAGAGTAATGGCTACATTTGTCTTTCAATAGTATCCATTGTGCATCGGGAACTCTCTTAAGTGCTAATACAGCTAGATACATTGACAGCTATATAGCTAGATCATAGACGCGTAATAGTTGATACGTAGATAAATAGATAGATACTTGCTTAATTGCCATAATAACTATGAATTAAGGACTATTATTGTCCTCATACAGATGAAAAAAGTAAAACAGAAATTTAACTTTTTATCTGAATTTGCATAACTGCTTATATACAAAGTCCTTACTGAGTAGCACTTTTCTATGCTATAGTAGTTGATATCTAGCATTAAAAGAACAAGTTGAAATAATTAGAGAGTATGGTAGAAGAGAATGAACAAATAAACAAATTGGAACAAAGCCAAGAATTCTGTAAATTAGGTAAAATTATAACTATCAATTTTCCTGTACAGAATTCAATATTTCTTCATATAGGTATTAGGCTTTATTACTATAATCCTATTTCAGAAAAATTTGTTTTGTATTTCAAAAATTGTGAGTATGAGAATAATGGAAATATAAATAGTAAATCAGACAGTGATTTTAAATACTGTTTATTTGGTATGATATTATCTATTGACATTTTGTAGTTTCACCTTTATTCCAACACCTTCACTTCCCATTTCAAGTCTGTATACCTCTAGTCTAACTCCTTACAATATTGTGTATAAAGAAGCAACTTTTCTCTGACCAAACACGTGACATATTACCGAGAAAAAAGATGAGAGCTTGAATATAGGCCAGTCGAAAATGTAAAGACTGAAACATAAAGAGAAAAAAGAATAGAAAATACACAGATTATCATAAAAGACATAAAGAAATTGGAGAGAAAATTTTTAAAATGGAAAAGAAGCAATATTTACAGAAATTTTAGCAGATAATTTTCCAAGCCTAGTGGATTGCATCAAACTATAGTTTAAAGAAGCATTCTGCATCCAAGCAAGATAAATAACAGACATCACAACTACACACTTCTTAATAGTACTACCAAACACCAAAAACATGGAGAAAATCCTAAAAAGGCTATAGATAGACACATTACTATGAAAGGAGAAACAATAAAATCAATAGCTAATTATTCATCAAAAATGAAAAAGCCAAGACAAAATGAAATTATATTCTTATACTGCCAAAAGAAAATAACCACCAACTTAGAATTCTATATCTAGTAAATATGTCCTTCAAAAAGCAATTAAATACATATGCATACGAAAAAACTAAGAGATTCACTGCCAGCAGACACACATAAAAGAATAAAGGCAGCTATTCAAGGAGAAAGAAAATTATCCCAGTAGGAAATAAGAAAATGAAGAAGGGCCTGAAAAACAATGAGAAATGCATATAAATTTAAATAAATATTGACCATTAAAAACAAGAATACTAAATACTCCTGGGGTATAAAAATAGAGACTTAAAAACATGAAAATATAAGCACACATATTGCAAAGGGGTAAACATGCAAAAAAAGTCACAGTAACATTGCAATAACAAAAAATGCAAAATAACCCAATCTCTAACAATAAGAGAATGAATAACTAAATTATGCTACAGTCACAATATGTAAGAGAAAAATGAATGAACTATAGCTATACACATCAGTCTAATAAATAAATCCTAAAAGCATAAGGTTGGTTGAAGAAAGCTACAGATGACTATATGCTGTGTGACATCATTTTCATAAAGATAAGAAACTGAACAATATAGTGTTTAAGTATGTTTATAAAAATTGTATTAAAAGCAAACAGCAATGGAGAAATAAACATAAATGTGGGAAATAGTTGCCACTATGAGGAGTCAGGGGCACAGGTTAGATGAAAGAAATACAAAGATCGGAAATGCTCTAATTCTTAAGTTGCATGGTGAGTTTACAAGTATTCCTTTTATAATTAGGCTTTCTAATGTGTGTAACTGTTACTTATATTCTTCGATATGTACCAATTATCTTTTAGATGGTAGAGATAAATATTTACTAAAGACAACAAGCAAATTTTGGGAAGCATTTCAAAACTCAGATTTGTAAACATGATGCTTCCCATTTCAAATGGCAATGCTTTGAAAAAAACAACACAATTTGAATCATTAGTTGGAATTATTTGCATAGCTTGTGTTCTCTCAAGATAAAAACAAGTGACAGTTTCAATCAAAGACAATGAATAAATATAATGAAATGAAAATGTTTATTGTTTGAAGAATCTTATTATATTGTGGAAATTTCTACATTTCTATGTTAAGGGTGAGTTTGCATTAAGAATGCTTTATCTCACAGCTTCTATAGTTATTTAAAAAATGGTCCAAAAAAAAGCTAGGTTTAACTGAAAACATTGCACGTTACTCACTATAGGCTTTTTTTTTTTTAACGTATATAATTTTGATTCATAGACATTGGATCCTCAATATCTTTTAGAAAGAACTGGAAACACAAATTTTGAGAGTAAAAAGGAAGAGATGAAATGGCTTGAAAAGTACATAAAAATTAAGATAAAATAAAATGAAAATTAAATAATAAACAATAAACATAAATGTCAAAATTTAAAATTAAAATAAGAAAGAGGAAAAATTAAAATTAAAATAATAATACTGAAAGTTTCTATAGAAAAAGAAGTTTCATCCCTTAAGAATCTTACAGGAAGGGCCAGGTGTGGTAGCTCATACCTGTAATCCTAGTACTTTGAGAGGCCAAGGCAGGAGAACTGCTTGAGCCCAGGAATTCAACACCAGCCTGGGCAACATAGGGAGACGCTGTCTCTACAAAAAAATCGGCTGGGTATAGTGGCATGCATCTGTACTCCCAGCTATGAGCGATGCTGAGACAGGAAGATTGCTTGAGCCCAGGAAATGGAGGTTGCAGTGAACTTTGATGGCACCACTGCACTACAACCTGGACAACAGAGTGAAACTCTGTCTTAAATACAAAGAACCTTATGGGAAGTAATTAGGATTTTTTTTTTAATTTTACTTTAAGTTCTGGAATACATGTGCAGAACATGCAGGTTTGTTGCATAGGTATACATGTGGCATGGTGGTTTGTTGCACCTGTCAACCCATCATCTAGGTTTTAAGCCCCGCATGCATTAGGTATTTGTCCTAATGCTCTCCCTCCCCTTGTCCTCCACCCCTGACAGGCCCCAGTGTGTGATGTCCCCCTCCCTGTGTCCATGTGTTCTCATTATTCAATTCCCACTTATTAGTGAGAGCGTACATGGATTTTTAAAAAAATAAGCTTATGTTTTTTTCTGATCCAAGTGTTGCACTAGTGCCATGGATCTACTTGCTTTTAATGTGAACCAGCTTGTTATAAAGATACAGGCATCTATATTTCTCTGCATAAAAAAAGTGATTAATCTATTTCATCTTTTGATATTAAGGGAGATTTTAAAAATTAATATCATTATACTCTTTTGAACCTGGAGAAAGGGGATTTCTTTTTGAACCTAGGTTAATAACTGTGCTAGATAACATCAGCATTTTGGCACACAAGACCTGTTATTAATCATATTCTGCTATAAATTCCAGCTCATAATGCTGACGTTGCTCAGAGAAAACTATAGTGAAATACTTAGTAAATAATCTGGGAGCCAAGATGTTGGACAGGTCTTCACAAATGCAGTGCAAACCATTTTATCTCTTTTACTGGAGTTTGGCTTTGCATCTTCATCTTGTCTTTTATGATCTGTCTTCTGTTTCTGCATCATCTCAGTATTGTACTTTTGGCTCTTTGCTCTACATTCTATAAATTTATATTTAAAATTCTGGTCAGGCATCAAATGTTTTCTCTTCATGAGTTTCGGATACTTCATTTGAAATAAAATAGAGGCTAACATTTCCAAATAAGTGTGTTTATTCTTCTGGTTCTCAAATATGCTACTGTTTTGACTAAAAGTGTGTATTAGTCTGTTTTCACGCTGCTGATAAAGACAAACCCAAGACTGGAAAGAAAAAGAGGTTTAATTGGACTTACAGTTCCACATGGCTCAGAATCATGGCGGGAAGTAAAAGGCACTTCTTACATGGAGGCAGCAAGAGTAAATGAGGAAGAAGCAAAAGTGGAAACCCCTGATAAACCCATCAGATCTCATGAGACTTATTCACTATCACGAGAATAGCACGGGAAAGACCTGCCCCCGTGATTCCATTACCTCCCCCTGGGTCCCTTCTCACAACACGTGGAATTCTGGGAGATATAATTCAAGTTGAGATTTTGATGGGGTTACAGCCAAACCATATCAAACTGTCAACATATGGATATTGAATCCCAGGTCTTTCCACAAGAATGGCAATTGGAATTTACAGGCTGGGGATGCTTTGAAATGGGAAGGTGGGCCGCAGGCAGTGGTGAAGAGGGGCTGGCATTAGCTGAAGAAGGTGGTAGAACGCCTGCAGAAGATTTTTCACTGGTATTATTCAAATGACCATTTGATGTTGACTATACTATAATTTTCCAGAGAGATATTCTAACTTATTATTTATTTAAGGGATCAATAAAAGCTGAATTGAAAAGCTCTTTCCGAGAACATGATGCGTCATCTGTACTAGAACCTACAGATGATTCCAGGTGATTGATATTAGCAGCATTCTGAAATAGATCTACTTTTCTGAAAAGTACCAACTCCAATGTCTGCCTGTTTAGCCCATTGTGTCTAGGCTAGTCTCTTTGAAGCTCTTTGAAAACATAATTTTTTAAGACATATTAAATATTCTTGGTATTCAGATTGGCTACCTGGTACATAATTTTTTCCAAGGGAGTTCTTGTTATTTTTTGAAGGCTGTCTTTCTGCACTGAAACAAGCAACTCTGGTTTCATAGTCCTTCAGTTCCAGGAAGTGAATCACCCTGTGTCTATACGGCCCCATGAGAACACCATTGGCAACCCTTGACTTTTGAGTTGTATGTGCAAGATTAATGGAGGCTGTTCTTTTCCACTTGGGCATTGGATCTGGAATGGCTTGAGGTGCTTTCCAAATTGGCACTCCACACATGGTTATCTAATTGTTTACTATTCATTGCAGGATTCCTCTTCTGCCTAGGCCATTCTTACTTGTATTACCTGATAAGAGCCGTTTGTTCTACACACTATCTTTTTATCTTGTATCAAGTGTAAAAGTATCAGCTTTAGAAAGCTTGTTGGGTATGGTCAGCTCTGTCTTGACAGTTACTCATATTTGACAAATGAAAGGTAAAGTTGTATATATCAGTAGATGAATTGTTTGGGGAGATTCTGATAAGCCCTTGGAGTCCCTGGAATGAAAGAGAAGCTAGAGGAAGTAGTGCATTCTCATGGTTCTGGTAAGAGTCAATTGCCTAGGTGACTGCCTGGTAAGCCCCATGGACAGCACAGTGATATTTCCTGCTCTGGCTCCATGCTGTCTGCCGGCTCCACTGCCACGTCTCCTTCCTGGTATACCACTTCCCCTACTTCTCTGTCTCCAGAGGCTGTCAAATGGTTATATCTGTAGAGATTAAATTTGAAACAGTAAAATGTGTTAGAAAATAATGACTCTTCTTAGCAATAATTGTCTGTTATTACTATTGTTTGTAAAACTGTAACTTGAAAAGATTTTGTACCAATAGAGCAAAGAAGATGAGTATCCGATGGAGGCAATGTGAAAAGGTAAAGCTGATTGTTAATGATCTAATCACTTTTTAACTTTTCAAGTTTCTCTTCAGGAGGAACTGTTAACCCAAACTGGAAGGTACTAAATTACTCTTTGATCTCAGTGAATAAATGTCATTTCCCAATAAATTCAACATCAAGTAAAGGTACCTGGTGGGGGGATCAACAGGATCCACAAGCTTTCAGAAAGTGGAGAAGAGTTCTACCTGATATGATTAATATCATGTCCTCCTTACATTTACTCTGACATCCAAGTGGGTTGTTGAATCGTTTTGCAGGATAGAGCCTTGCCTATCCACAGAGGCTCTCATTTCATAGCTAAATACAGTATTTGGATTAATAATAGATAAAAAGAAACATTTTAGAGATGTCTATTTCTCAACTTTCTAACCATCACCAATAAGTGGAAGCAACTGTCACCTCCTTAGCTTGCCACTGATGTCCATGATTCTGCTTCTTTGCACAATCCCTCCAGAGGAGCCTCAGCAAATCACAAGCTTATCCAGGTCCTTAAGGGTAACCTTATTCACGCTAAAAGAAATCTTACAGTAAGCATGTTAAACGTGTACAAATTAGGTACAAAATGTACACAGATAACTTGGAATCATTTCCAATCAGTTTCACTTCTAAAATTTTAAGGCGCAATTATCCCTCTTTGTCCACCTTCACATTCCCCTTTTCATATTCTTTTCAGATTTCCCTACCTTAAATTAACTGATGGTATCATCTTCCACCTAGACACACAACTAGAAAACCTGGTGATATGGTTTGGATTTGTGTCCTCACCCAAATTTCATGTCAAGTTGTAATCCCCAGTGTTGGAGGAAGGGGCTGCTGAGAGGTGACTGGTTCATGGGGGCAGATTTTCCCCTTGCTGTTCTCATGATAGTGAGTGAGTTATCACAATGTGTTTGTTTAAAAGTGTCTAGCACCTCCCCCTTTGATCTCTTCCTCCTTCTCCAGCCATGTAAGACATGCCTGCTTCCTTGCCTTCTGCCATAATTTTATGTTTCCTGAGGCATCCCCAGAACTGTGTTTCCTGTGCAGCCTGTGGAACTGTGAGTCAATTAAACCTCTATTCTTTATAAATTACCCAGTCACAGGTAGTTGTTTATAGCAATACAAGAATGGACTAATACAGAAAATTGGTACCAGGAAGTGGGGCATTGCTATAAAGATACCTGAAAGTGTGGAAACAACTGATACGGCTTGGCTCTGTGTCTCCATCAAAATACCATGTTGAATTGTAATCCCCTGTGTTGTGGTGGGGGTGGGGGTGGGGGCGAGACCTGGTGGGAGGTGATTGAATCATGGGAGCAGATTTCTCCCTTGCTGTTCTCATGGTGAGTGAGAGTTCTCATGAGGTCTGGTTGTTTGAAAGTGTGTAGCACTTCCCCCGTTACTCTCTCTTCCTCCTGCTCCAGAGATGTAGGACATGTCAACCTCCCCATGCCTTCCACCATGATTGTTAAGTTTCCTGAGAACTCTGCCAATCATGCTTTTTGTACAGCCTGCAGAACCCTGAGCCAATTAAACCTCTTTCCTTTATAAATTACCCAGGCTTGGGTAGTTTTTTACAGCAATGTGAGAATAGACTAATACAGTGACTTTGGAACTGGGTAACAGGCAGAGGTTAGAACAGTTTGGAGGGCTCAAAAGAAGACAGAAAGATGAGGGAAAGTTTGGAACTTCCTAGACACTTATTAAATTGTTGTGATCAAAATGCTGATAGCAATATGGACAATGAACTCCAGGGTGAGATGGACTCAGATGGAGATGAAGAACTTATTGAGAACTGGAGCAAAGGTCACTTTTGTTATGTGTTAGCAAAGAGATTGGAGGCATTGTGACCCCGCCTTAGAGATCTGTGGAACATGAAACTTGAGAGTGATGATTTAGGGTATCCGGTAGAATAAATTTCTAAGCAGCAAAAAGTTCAAGATATGGCACGGCTGCTACAGCAGCCTAAGCTTATATTCATGAGCAAAGAAATGACACGGACCAAGAATTTACATTGAAAAAAGAAGGAGAGTATAAAAGTTTGGAAAATTTGCAGCCTGCACATGTAGTAGAAAAGAAAAAAAACAATTTTCTGGGGAGGAGTTCAAGCTGGCTACAGAAATTTGCATGAGTAAAGAGGAGCCAAATGTTAATAGCCAAGACAATGAGGAAAATGCCTCAAAGGAATTTCAGAGACCTTCACTGGCAGCGCCTCTCATCATAGGCCTGGAGGCATAGGAGGGAAGAATAGTTTTGCAGGCTGAGCCCAGAGCCCTGCTGCCACGTGTAACCTCAGGTCACTGCTCCCTGCATCCTAGTGATTCCATCTCCAGCCATGGCTAAAAGGGTCCCAGATATGTCTCAGGCCACTGCTCCAGAGGGTGCAAGCCATAAGCCTTGGAGGCTTCCAAGTGGTGTTAAGCCTGCAAGTGCTCAGAGGAAAAGAATTGAAGCTTGGGAACTTCTGCCTAGATTTCAGAGGATGTATGGAACCAACCGGATGTCCAGGCAGAAGTCTGCTGCAGGGGCAAAGTCCTCATGGAGAACCTCTAGTAGGGCAGTGCAGATGGGAAATATGGGATTGGAACCCCCACACAGAGTTCCCACTCAGGCACTGCCTAGTGGAGCTGCGAGAAGAGGGCCACCACCCTCCAGACCACAGAATGGTAGATCCACCAACAGTCTTCACTGTGCTCCTAGAAAAGCCACAGGTACTCAACGCCAGCCCATGAAAGCAGCCAAGGGGGCTATACCCTGCAAAGCCACACGGCAGAGCTACCCAAGTCTTTGGGAGACCCCCTCTTGCATCATGTGGCCTGGATGTGAGACATGGAATCAAAGGAGAGTATTTTGAAGCATTAAAATTTAATGATTGCCCTGGTGTTTCTTGGACTAGTATGGGGCCTGTAGCCTTTTTCTTTTGGCCGATTTCTCCATTTTGGAATGGGAATGTTTATCCAATATCTATACCTCTTTGTTTTGGCTATTTTCTCGCTCTTGGAATGGGTGTATTTACCCAATGCCTATACCCCCATTGTATCTTAGAATTAACTAACTTGCTTTTGATTTACAGGCTCATAGGCAGAAACAACTTGCCTTGTTTCAGATGAGACTTTGGTCTATGGAATTCTGAGTCAATGCTGAAATAAATGAGTTAAGACTTGAAGGACTATTGACAAAGGAGGACTGTATTTTGTAATGTGAGAAGGACATGAGATTTTGGAGGGGCTAAGGACAGAATTGTATAGTTTGGATTTGTGTTCCTGACCAAGTCTTATGTCAAATTGTAATCCCCAGTGTTAAGAGAGGGGCCTGATGGGAGGTGATTGCATCATGGGGATGGATTTCCCCCTTGCTATTCTCATGATAGTGAGTAAGTTCTCAAGAGATCTGATTGTTTAAAAGTGTGTAGGACCTTCCCCTTCACTCTCTTCCTCCTTTCCTGTTCATGTAAGACATGCCTGCTTCCCCTTCCCCATCTGCCATGATTGTAAGTTTCCTGTGGCCCTCCTCAGCCTGTGAAACTATGAGTCAATTAAACCCTTTTTGTTTATAAATTACCCAGTCTCAGGTAGTTCTTTATAGCAATGCAAGAACAAACTAATACACCTGATCATCCTTATCCCCTGAAACATGCTTCTCATTAATTTTCCTTGAAAGCATCTAGTCAGCCACCAAATTTTCTACTCATCCAATAAATAGTTAATGGGCACCTATTACATTCTTGTGTTCTTGATGCTTAGGTAAGTTGCAATGAACAAAACAGAAACAAAAAAATATAAATCTCTGCTTTCATCATTACTAGATTCCTGTCAAGTTTCTGAAATGCCCAACATCACTAATCTTTAGAAAAATGCACATCAAAACCACAGTAAGATATCATCTCACACTGGTCAGAATAGATATTACTAATAAGTCAAAAAATAACAGATGCTGCCAAGGTTGTAGAGAAAAGGGAATACTTATACACTGCTGGGGGGAGTATAAATTAGTTCAGCCATTGTAGAAAGCAGTATGGCTACTTCTCAAGTAACTTAAAGCAGTATTACCATTTGACCCAGCAATCCCATTATTGGGTTGGATACAAAGGAATATAAATTGCTCTACCATAAATACACATGCACGTGTATGTTCACTGCAGTATTATTCACAATAGCAAATATATGGAATCAACATGAAAGCCTATCAATGGTAGACTGCGTAAAGAAAACGTGGTACATATACACCATGGAATACTATGCAGCCATAACAAAGAACAAGATCATGTCCTTTACAGTAACGTGGATGGATCTGGAGGCCATTATCCTAAGCAAGCTAATGCAGGAAGAGAAAACCGAATACCATTTTTTTCTTACTTATAAGTAGGAGCTAAACAACAAGAACACAAGGACAAAAAAAGGGGAACAACAGACACTGGGGCCTAACTGAGGGTGGAAAGTGGGAGGAGGGTGAATATCAGAAAAAAATACCTATCTGGTACTATGCTTATTACCTGGGTGATAAAATAACCTGTACAGCAAACCCCCATGACCCACAGTTTACCAATATAACAAAGCTGCACATGTACCCCTGAACCTAAAATAAAAGTTAAAGAAAAGTTTCTGCATAACATCTAGAATTCACCCTGTCCTCTCCCATGTCATGGCCATTGTCCTAAAATAGGCTGAGAATATCTTAGCCTATGCTATGTGCTTTCCTCCTAACTTGATTACTTGCTTTCGGTCTTCTTCTTTGATAAATCATCTTCTAAACTGCCAATGATGATTCCAGTCAACTTTGCTTTAAACCAATTAAATCAATTGGTTTGCTTTAAACCAATTGATCCCAATTACTTAAAAAATAAAATAAAAATGCTTTGGTGTGGCATATAAGACTCTTCTTATTTAGTCCCTAACTTATCATAAAGCCTGTGCCATATATCTAAAAGCTACATTGATGTATTTGCTTTTCTCTGAATATGCCCCCAAGCATTTTCCTGTTTCAGTCTTTCACTTGATATTTCTTCTGATCCTTAATGTTCTTGCTCCTTACCTTTGCTTGCATTGCTGCTTCATTTATGAGATTATCATTCTTTTTAAAACAGTGCTCAAGACACCCACTCCAGGACTCTCGTTTCATTATCCTGTTTTACTTTTCTTCAGACCATATATTACTACCTGAAATTATATTACATATATTGATTTGTTTAATGTAAATCACCTCCACTGGAATATGAGCTTAATAAGAATTTGGATTCTGTCAGTCTTTGTACTGTTTTATCTCCAGTGGCTTGAACAGTAGTTCCTGGCATACATAGTAACCACGCAGTACATATTTTTGAGCAAATCAATATATCAGTGGTGTCTACTGTTAAATCCCATGTGTAATGGATTCAGCCTGCTAAATTTCTACTCAATATTAGAATGCTAGCTCAAATATCACTGTATGTATAAGACATACCTCTAGTCAAAATTAATATTTCCCTTCATTATAATCCCAGAACATTTTATACAACCTGTATCATCACTCCACTACAGTCTAGTGGAGGAGACAAACACATGTTTGTCTACACCACAGCAACTACATTCTGATCAAATTTGTCTGATCCTTCCTTTTAGTCCCTAGTATCTCTCTCTAGAAGTAGCAAATACACAGCAGAAGGAACTCTCTGAACGTTTGTCAAAAGAATGAATAATCATAATAAGCTCACAGGTTCCAACCATACTGACCTTTATTTGATCTCTAAAATGTGTTTCTCATTTTTGCCTTGAAGGCTTTGTATATGCAAGTCCCACTCTGACAATATTCTCCTTTCCCAATCTGCTTCTTATGCCTCCACGCAAATTTCTCTTCCTATCAAGCCTCTACTCATCTTCCTAGTGTCAGCTTAACTACCTTAACAAAGCCTCTATTAATCAGGGACACAGCAAATTAGGATAAAAAAGGGCTTAACTGTGAGACTATTTACAAAGATGTGGACACATTTTAGAGAAACTACAAGAGACACTGAAGTATTTTAGGGCTAGTAACACCCCCTAGGCCAGGAGATAAGAAGGAGGAAGAGAATCCTGTAGAAAGTGTGGGATAGACATATGTAGTGGCTGATGGTCAAGGGACAAAAACAGCCTAAGGCAGCCATGCAGGGTGAAAAAAAAGGAGGGAATAAATATATCTTTATTTTTTCCTTTCTTTAATCTCTTAGAGTTCCTCCATTGGCCAAACCCTTCCAAAAGTCATAAAAGAATGAATAATTAATATGCCATATTCCTATAACAGAGAGATCTTCACTGATAACCCAGAATAAGTCAATTTTCCCATTAAACACTCTTATAGTAATCTGTACTTATTATCATTTAGTTGGAGAACTAAAGCTGTAACTGCTTCCCTTAGTTACAATCCCCTTCCTTGGATATTAATTTTTTTAAGTGAAGATACTACGACTTACATATGTTTTATAATAAACTTGCCAATGTTGTAGTTCACAAGTACAAATTTCTGAAAATATTCACGTTACTTTTGGTGTACATATCCCATTAGTCAACGAGTCTTCCACAGCAATGTACAGCGTACTAACAATGTTAATGACTTGGACAAGCAGTATTTCCACTAATATTTGAAAACACAGATTTGCATGTATTATGCTCATGCTTCTGGTCCATGCTTGTGTGTATCTATATGCATTGATTACAATGAACCCAATTCTTCAAGTGAGTTCATAATGCTTTTAATTATTTTATTCAGAGTTTTACAGCCTTATGAAATAATTTCTTCCACATACTCACACTTATTTTCTCAAATTGTTTACAATAATCTATAGCAATACTTCAATCTGTTTCCCTGAGAATACAATGAAATAAAATGTAAATCCAGAAAGGTGGTTGAAAATGCCCTCATTTTAAATCAGCATATACAGTGTGATTAATTTAGTATTTGTCTTTTATAAAAATTATTTCAAGGAAAATTCTGTATCCACCTTTCTTCCTTCCTTAAATCCCCTTTTACTTAATGTGGTGGTCCCTGCTACTTCCAAAGCAGTGTTGTAATTTATTTTCTGCCTGACTCAATAGATAATAAGAAAAGTTGTCTAATCTCAATATCTCTGGGAAACCTGAGATAGATAGTAACCATTCTCCTGTCATCTGACTGATATCCTCAACAATGGTGGTCATTTAACTTTTGTGGTTTTTTTTTTTTTTTGAATAGTCTTGTTTTCTACTCAGAACAAAGAATGCTAAATATAAATAAATTTCAAAGCACTGATTAATGTTCTAAAAATGTGTCCCTGCTAAGTAAAATGTCATTAAAACTGAAATGTTCACAATCAGGCCATAATGGTACATGTATTAATGGGCTTGCCTGCTCCTTATCAGATGGCCCAGAATAAGAACATTTTAGTCAACTGCTGGCACTCATTGGGCTGTCCAGTAAAGCCCAGCATGCCTCAGGCCAATTAGGGTGTTTAGTGGATCAATGTAGTAACAATGTGTTCTATCATTGTTTCTAGCAGCCAAGATCGCACCTGGGAAAAGGACAAGATTCTAAACAGTGACTCAATTTGGTGAACATAACCTTTGAATATAATTTAAACTGTTTTGGCCTTTCGGTTTACAGGACTTTAATATCATCATATTTTTCTATACTGTAGTTCATTTTTAAAGTTTTCATCCATTTTTTTAAAAAATAGCTTTTAAGAAATGTTTTCATGCTCTTATTATTGAGGCTTTTGATTTGAGATTACGTCTTTACCAGGCTGACATCCAATTAAAAAGGAAAAATTTATCCAAATAATTTTGGAGGGTAGCCATATGTTTTACATTAATGTTGAGCTGATGTTTCCATCCATTGAACTAACACTTTATGTTGGTGGTGTTTTAGACACAGTTAGTTAGATTCAATGTATATAAATGCTATATGAGCACCTTCAAAGGATGAAGATCTCTATAACTTTATCATAAGCTGGAAAATAAAAGTCTGATAAGGATTACCAAAAAACTACAATTATAGAGTATTATTCTTTGGTTCCTAATTTGATTAACTCTGTAGGCAAATATTATAGTGCAAGTTTTTTCTCCTTTTCTCACTGTCACAAAGATACAGGTTGAAAGAATTTCAGTTCATTTCACCCAACCTCTTTTTTTTTTTACAGCAACCAAAAAGTGAGGCACAGAAAAGAGGAGTACACTAAGGTATAGTATTTCAGATCTCAGGTCATCCTATCCCTGTCCAAGTGTTCTTTCCACTGTACCAATGTCCATGTTTAGGATATGGATTAAATTATATAACCTAGTAGATAAAGAGTAAAGAGACAGTCATAGAAGTAGGATGAGAAGCTTAGAGTTATATTTGGATCAGAGTGTTCAGTATAGAAGGAAGTCTATACAATTTCAGTTGATCATTCCACCTCTTCAACCTGCATCTCAAGCCCACATTGCCCTAAATGAAATATTCATCTTGATATGCACTAGCCTGTTTGCATAGATCCATGAGTAATGAATCTTATTAATACTGACTCCCCTACGAGTGCTACTTGTGGGGACATCAAAAAGAATCACAAATCATAAGATCAATCAAACTTTTATGTCATATCCAATTCTGTCAGTATCAGAAGGACATGGCCATAATTACCCAGAGATGAACTGGATTTATGGAAAATTGTGCCTCAATATGTCTCTAAAGAATGTACTTTTTTTCCAACTCAGTTCTTAACTTTAATAAAATTCTCTTTTGGGGAAATCTCAAACATAATTCCACTACTAGTAATTTCCATAAACTAAACAAATTAAAAGTAAATTGCTTAGAAATCACTGGAAAGATTAAGGATAGAACAGTGACAAGAATGAATTAATCAATTTTGACTTCCCTAATTTATGACTGGATAAAATGACAGTTGTTAGAAGCCTCCAGTTTCAAACTGAACAAGATATCATAAGATAAATTTGAAGTAACATCCATGGAAAAGCTCATTGACGCTAAGCCTCATATAAAATGTGAAATTCAATATTTTATAAATGAAAGGAATAGAAATACATTCATATGTACATGTCATTATTGACTTCTATTATTATTCCCACTTTATTTCCAGAGTTACTATTTATATGATAGGAAGGCAGCATGCTATAGCAAAAAGAGCCCAAATATTCAATTCTGACAGACCTGGCTTTGAATCTTAACTCCTGATATAGCTTGGATATTTGTCTCTGCCAAAATCTCATGTTGAATTGTATTCCCCAGTTTTGGAGGTGGGGCCTAGTAGAAGGTATTTGGCTCCTGAGAGCTTATCCCTCATGGCTTGGTGCTGTCCTCCCAATAGCAAGTGTGTCCTTGTGAGACCTGGTTATTTAAGAGTGTGTAGCACCTCCCCTCACCTTGCTCTCATTCTGGCCATGTGATATGCTGCTTCCCCCTTCATGTTCTCCCATGATTGACAGCTTCCTGAGGCCTCCCCTCAGGAATCGTGATTCCTATACAGTCTGCAGAACTGTAAAGCCAATTAAATGCCTTTTTTTTTTTTTTTTTTTAATAAATTACCCAGCCTCAGGTATTTCTTTATAACAATGCAAGAATGGCCTAATACATAAAATTAGTACCTAGGAGTGGAGCATTGTTATAAAGATTCCTGAGAATGTGGAAACCACTTTGAAATTGGGTAACAGGCAGAGGTTGGAAGAGTATGGAGGGTACAGAATAAGATAGGAAGATGAGGAAAAGTTTGGAACTTCCTAGAAACTAGTTGAATGGTTGTAACCAAAATGCTGATAGTGATACGGACAGTGAAATCTAGGCTGAAGAGGTCTCAGATGGAAATGAGGAGTTTATTTTGAACTGAAGCAAAGAGTATGTGTGTTGCACCTTAGCAAAGAGATTTGCTGCATTGTGCCCCTGCCCTGGGGATCTGTGGAAGTTTGAACTTCAGAATGCTGATTTTGGGTATCTGACAGACTACATTTCTAAGCAGCAAAGCATTCAAGATTTGACCTCGCTGCTTCTAACAAACAATCTATGCTCAGATGCAGGACCAAATAAATGACTCAAAGTTGGAATTTACATTTACAAGGAAAGGAGAAGATAAGTCTGGAAAATTTGCAGCCTACCTATGTGGCAAAGAAATGAAAAGCTTTTTCTGGAGAGGAATTCAAGCAGGCTGTGGAACAACTACTTGCTAGATATATTTGCATGACTAACAAAGAGTCAAGTGCTAATATCCAAGACAATGGGAAAAAGGCATTGAAGGCATTTCAAAGACCTTTGTGGCAGCCCTTCCCATCATAAGCCCAGAGGCCCAGGAGTTAAGAATGGTTTTATTGGTGAGGGCCCCCTGACCCCCCGCACAGCCTCAGGACAGGGCTCCTCACATTCTGACCATCCCAGCTCCAGCCATGGCTCAGAGAAGCCCAATCAAGGGTTCAGGCTGCCATTCTGTAGAATACAAGCCATAAGCCTTCACAGCAACCACATGGCGTTAAGCCTGCAGGGTTACAGAGTGCAAGAATGAAGGCAGGCTTGACAGCCTTTGCCTAGATTTCTCATACATCTCATACAGAGGATGTTTGAGAAAACCTGAGTGCCTAGGCAGAAGCCTGCTGCAGGGACAGGGCCCTCACAGAGGACCTCTACCAGAGTAGTGACAAGGGGAAATGTGGGGTTAGAGCCCCCACACTGAGTGCCCCAATGGGGAACTGCCTAGTGGAGCTGTGAGAAGAAGGCCACCATTCTCCAGACCCCAGAAAGGTAGATCCACTGGCAGCTTGCACCCTGCACCTGGAAAAGCTGTAGGCACTCAGCCACAACCAATGAGAGCAGCCAAGGGGGACTGAGCCCTGAAAAGCCACAGAGGCAGAGCTGCCCAAGGGCTTGGAAGCCCACTCTTCACAGCAGTGTGCCCTGGATGTTGAACAGAGAGTCAAAGGAGATTATTTTGGAGCTGTAAGGTTTAATGACTGTCCTGCTTGGTTTCAAACTTGCATGGGCCCTGTAGCCTTTTTTTTTATTTTTGACCAATTTCTCCCTTTTGGAATGAGAATGTTTATCCGATGCCTGTACCTCCATTTTATCTTGAAAGTAAATACCTTGTTTTTATTTTTCAGGCTTATACGTGGAAGGGACTTGCCTCATTTCAGATGAGACTTTGGACTTTGGATTTTTCACTTAATGCTGGAATGAATTAAGATATTGAGGGACTATTGGGAAGGCATGATTGTATTTTGCAATATGAGAAGGACATGAGATTTTTGGGGGACCAGACGTGGAATAATATAGTTTGGATATTTGTCCCTACCCAAATCTCATGTTGGATTGTAGCCTCTAACATTGGAGGTGGGACCTTGTAGGAGGTGTTTTGGTCATGAGAGTGCATCCCTCACAGCTTGGTTCTGTCATCATGATAGAGAGTGAGTTTTCATGAGATCTGGTTCTTCAAGAATATGTGGTACCTCCCCACTCCCCCTGCTCCCATTCTGGTCATGTAACCTGCTGGCTTCCCCTTCACCTTCTCTCATGATTAAAAGCTTCCTGAGGCCTCCGCAGATGCCAGGATGATGCCGGCAACATGCTTTCTGTTCGGTCTACAGAACCATGAGTCAATTAAACCTCTTTTCTTTATAAATTACCCAGTCTCAGGTATTTCTTTATAGCAATGGAGGAAAGAACTAATACAATCACATATTATAAAATTGATTAACTTCCCTTAAGCAAAAATTCCTTATGTGTAAGATAGGAATATTAACCTTACCTCACAGATAGCATCTGTACATTCAGTTGTTCAATACACAGAACACAGAAACTTAATTATGTTTACAGGCCAGCATAAAGCAACTCTAGCCTCAGCTCAGTAACTAAAATTTTTAAAAAGATATTGGAAATGTCATATATGTAACATACAGATCATATATTTTTAGTACTTTGGTATTTATATATAGTTGCCAAAGAGTATTTTATTACTTTATAAAAGAGATCCTCTACCTTTCAGGAGTCTATGGACAATGATTTATCAGCAGCAGCCATTCTCAAAGTGTGGGCGTCTTCAACACCCTTTCAGGGGGTTCATGAGGTCAAAACTATGTTCTTGATAATAATAAAGCACTATTTGTCCTCTCTGTTGTGCGAAGCAATGGTGGTGTAAAGTTAGTGTTGGACAAACTGCTGAGTCTAAGCATGAATCAAAGCAGTTACACACACACACAAAAATCAGTTTCACTTATGAATATTCTTGAAGAAGAAAAGAAATTATTAATCTAATTAATCTTGACCATGAGGATCTAACTTTTTAATATTCTGTGTAACACATGAAGAGTACTCATAAAACACTTCTACTGCATATGGAAGTAGGATAGTTAATACTTACCTGGCAGGAGAAGCAGGATGGTTATATTAGGAAAAAGCATTTGTGTGATTGTTTTAGTTGTAACCTGAATTAGCCATTTTTATCATAGCACAGAAAATTCACGTGATAATAACAACTGTCAAGCAAACTATATCTTTGTCAGATTTGGTTGTTTGGAAAATAGTTTCTGGAAGGTGACCAAAACGGGCCTATAACTTCAAGGACAATAATGACCAATGATAAAATTCAAGGTCTTTAGCAAAAAGCAGTATTTTGAAAAACTTGTATCCACCACGGTAAGCTTGAAAGCTTTCCAAAACTTAAACTCTCTTCTGATATTAGTAATATTAAATAATTATGCAGGGATTATCAAGGTATTTGCCCAATGGAAGCAAAAACATAGATCCATAGAATGTAAATAGAAGCTTTGTTGATAATCACCAAAAACTGCCAACAACTCAAATGTTCATCAACTGGCAATGGTCTACATACATTTTGATACATCAATACAATTGGAATCCTCATAAATGAAAAGAAACTTGTAGTAGGCATAAAAAAATGCTTCCTAAACATGACCATGTTTGAATTCCGAGAATGTGTGAGTATATTACTTGCCATCATAATGGGAACTTGGACATGGGAATCAAGTTATGGACCATGAGACTGGGAAGTTATCCAGGATTGTTCAGGTGGACCAGTCTAACCTTATAAATTAGTAAAGGTAGAGAGTGTTTCCTGGTTATAATCAGAGAGAACAATATAATCTAAGAATGTTCAGAAAGATATAATGTTGCTGGCATTGAAGATAGATGAACAGGGCAACAATTCAAAGAACGGAGGTAGTTTCCAGAAGCTGGAAAAGTCACGGAAACAGATTCTTCCCTGGAGCATCCAGAAAGAAGCATAACCTTGGTGACAGCTAGCCCAGTAAGACCCGTGTCAGACTTTTCCTACAGACCTTTAAGATAATAAATGTATGTGTTATACAACAATATAGATGGGTATTAAATGTATTATGGTGACAAAAACCAGTGTGTGATTCCATTTACATGACATCCTGAGAAAGAAAAATTATAAAGATTGGCCATTTGTATATCTTCTTTGGAAAATGTCTATTCAAATCATTTGCCCATATAATAATTAGATTTTATCATTGAGTTATAGAATTCTTTATACAGTCTGTATTCAAGTCCCATATCAGATATAAGATTTAGAACAATTTTCTCCTATTCTTTAGGTGGAGATTTTTAAGGTATTGTGGTGACCAAGTTATTTCTTAATAAAAATAATGCATCATATCAATCAATTTTTAAAATAAATTCTTAAAATAATTTAAATATATTGGATTTTCTAATTGTTAAACAATATATTCATGTGGTAGACAAAGATAAAAGACAAGTATTAGAAATAAAAACTCTGAGAATATTCCAATTTCTACAATGAGAAATTTTGAAATAGTAATATAAATTAATGTTTCTTAGAAGATATTCGTCACTTTTTTTTTTTTTTTTTTGAGATGGAGTCTTTCTCTGTCGCTGAGGCTGGAGTGCAGTGGCACAGTGGAGCCATCTGAGCTCACTGCAAGCTCTGCCTCCCAGGTTCACGCCATCCTCCTGCCTCAGCCTCCCGAGTAGCTGGGACTACAGGTACCTGCCACCAAGCCCAGCTAATTTTTTGTATTTTTAGTAGAGACGGGGTTTCGCCATGTTAGCCAGGATGGTCTTGATCTCCTGACCTCGTGATCTGCCCGCCTCGGCCTCCCAAAGTGCTGGCATTACAGGCGTGAGCCACCACACCCGGTCGATATTCGTTACTTTTAATCTCAAATTTATTTTTTAATATTTGACATAATTTAATGCCTAAAAATACTCTGGATAAATTATTTGATATTATTTATAGAATATTATTCTCTAGAGAGACATACTTTCACACAGCAGTTGTCAATTAGCACTGAAAAGATCACTTGATAATTTTAATCACAATTGACTAATTACCAAATTCACAATTTATTCGGTAACTTGGTTGGCAGGACTAATAAAGGAAATAATCTGATACTTGCTTACTGTGCAATTTTGCCTCTCAGTAATACTAATTCAATATTTTCATGTATACTCTACTCATTTGTATTACATGCTTCTGTGTGTGTCATCTAGCAAAAATATGTATACAATGTCAAGCTTTTTTTTCTTTTTATTATTTTCTTCCATACCATCTATTATTTTCTCCCTTCCTTTCTTTTTTAATATATTTTTTTTTTTTTGAGACAGGGTCTCACTCTGTCACCCAGGCTGGAATGCCATGGCACAATCTTGGCTCACTGCAGCCTCAACCTCTCTGGGCTCAGGTAATGCTCCCACCTCAGCCTCCCGAGTAGCCAAAACTGCAGGCACGTGCCACCATGCCTGACTAATATTTGTGTTTCTTGCAGAGCCTTCTTTCTTTTAAAGAGCAATTCAATTGTTTGGATGTTGGTTGGTATAATATAACGGGAAAAATACAAAATGCCACTTAACATCAATGGTGGCATTTATCTCATTATGGTTATAGCTAAGTATATTATTAATGTATTATTCACTTTTCTTTAGAACATAAATTAAAGACATTAACTTGAACTTGATTTATATACACTACCTTATGCAAAATACTTTTCACAAGTTACATTGTTTTAGAAGATTGGAAATTGAATAGCTAAGTTGATTTACATTTTGTCTTGATGTAACAAGAAGAGGAAAAAACCTTCAGTCAAGAAGGATTAAGACATTTATAAGAAAGGTTATACTGATAGTAAATCTTTTAAAGTTAAAATTATCTTCCCCTCCCTTTGTATTTAGCACAGGTGACGTAATGTCCTGAGAGGATTCATTTTGAAAAAAAAATGTCAAGCACAGCTTTAAGACCTTACTTTGGAATGAACTAACGAGAAGACAAACAGGAAAGTGAAACTTTATCGTGTTTTCAAATAAATGAACTTAATTTTTCTTTACACAGAAAACACTTTAAATCAGTTTATTATAAATATATATAAACCATTAATGTTTGCTGCTTTCAGGTAAAGTCCAGCATTTCTTTACATACAGGCAATGAGAAGGAAACTGTAGAAATAATCTAATCTTAAATCGTAACATTATACATTTAAGTTAGCCTAATCACTCTCAGTAACAACACAATATTCCTGTTTATGCTTGGTCATCTTTAATAGACGTTAGTTTGAAAACTTGAAAGATTTCAGGTACAGTCAGGCATGTATTATTTAGCACCTTGTTTATTAGCAAAAATCAGCATTCCAACTTTCCTTGGGTGCACAAGTGCTAACTTTTTATAAAGTTCTTCTGTAGTTACAGAAATCCTTTCTCTGTCTGTACCGTCCATGACAACTATTACAAATCCAGTTAGCACAGTAAGTGTCCAGGAAAAATGAAGATGTTATTGGACACCAGTATCTCACATTAGGAAATATGTACTACTAAACCACTGTCTCTTCAACATTACTTCCTATTGTGGGAAACGGATGCGAATCTTCATTCATAAAAAGCTGGTGAAGACTGGTAGATTATCTTGAATTATCCAGCCCCAAAATGATAACTTTGTGTTGAGAGTAACTGAACAGTCTCCATATTCTGAAGAGAATTCCCATTCTTGGACAGTAGAATCCCTTCCAGCCATTTGGACTGTATGGCATCTCACAACTCTGGTTGAGGGGGAGCACATAAACACTCCAGAGCTTATACTTATGCTGCTGTTGCTTCCACACTTGCTGCCAGTCAACTTCTTGCAACCTAAGGGGAGACTGAAGCCCAGGCTACCCCATCCCCAAGGCCCCTCCACTGCCAAGGAGCCATTTGCCTAATTTTCGAACACTGGCATTGTGTGTTTGCCACAAGCCTCATGGACCACTGTCCTCTTTCAGCTTTTCTTTGGGAAGGAAGGCTGCCTGTGCATTTTGTTTATTTTTTTACTTTCCTGGATAGTGCCCTTTGAAGCACAAAAGTTTTAAATGTTGATAAACTTGAGTTATTTTCTCTTTATTTGTTTGCACTTTGAGGGTCATGTCTAAAAATCCTTTGGCTAATACAAGGTCACAGGTACTTACTTCTATGTTTTCTTCTAAGAATTTTATTATTTTAGTTTTTACGTTTTGAGTCCTGATCTATTTTGAGTCAATTTTTGTACAAGGCATGTTTGTAGGGTCCCAACTGCATTCTTTGCATATGGATATCCACCTGTCCCAACACCATTTGTTGAAGAAAGTATTATTTCCCCATTAAATTGTCTACGTTCCCTTGTTGAAAATCAGTTAACCATAGGCATGTGGGTATATTTCTACCATCTCAACTGTATCTCACTGATCTACACGTGTTTCCTTATGCCAGTACCTCACTGTTTTGATTACTGTACATAAGGCTTTGTAATAGGTTTTAAATCAGTAAGTAGTTCTCCAACTTTGATTTTCATTTTCAAATTTATTTTGGCTATTTGGGGTTCATTTACATACCACATAAATTAAGGATCAACTTGTCATTTTCTGAAAAATAAGCAGTTGGGATTAAATAAAGATTAATTTGTATCCGTAGATCAATATGAGGTGTATTGTCATTTTATCAATATTGTCTTCTATTCCATGAATCCAGGAAAACAGTACATTTTTCCACTTCTTTTGGTCTTTCTTAATTTCCAAAAACATTTTGTAGTTATCAGAGTCTAAGATTTGCTCTCCTTTTATTAAAATAGTCCTAAATATTGTATGCTTTGGGATGCAATTGTACATGTTAATTGTTTCCCTAATTTCATTTTTAAGTTGTTCATTAGGCCAGGCACGGTGGCTCACACCTGTAATCCTAGCACTTTGGGAGGCCCAGGAGGGCAGATCACCTGAGGTCAGGAGTTCGAGACCAGCCTAGTCAATATGGCGAGACCTAGTCTCTACTAAAAATACAAAAAAAAAATTTACTGACCTTTTTTTTTTTTTTTTTTTTTTTTTTTGAGATGGAGTCTCACTCTGTCACCCAGGCTGGAGTACAATGGCACGACCTCGGCTCACCGCAACCTCCGCCTCCCAGGTTCAAGCCGTTCTCCTGCCCCAGCCTCCCGAGTAGCTGGGATTACAGGCATGTGCTACCACGCCCAGCTAATTTTGCATTTTTAGTAGAGACGGGGTTTCACCATGTTGGTCAGGCTGGTCTTGAACTTTTGACCTCAGATGATCTGCCCACCTCAGCCTCCCAAGGATTAGCCTATTTCTATCCTAAAGAATATTTGATGTGTACTCGAGAAGAATGTGTACATTACGCTGTTTTGGGCTGCAGTGTCCTAAGGTCTGTTAGCTTCAGTTGTTCTGTAGTATTGTTCACATCTTCTATTTCCTTGTCGATTTCTTTCTAGTTGTCCTATTAAGTGGAATATTGAAATCTTCAATTAGTTTGGAAAATTTTCAGCCATTATTTTTATAATTTTTTTTCTTCTGTATCTCTTCCCTCTTCTTCTGGTGCTCACATTATGTATATTTTGGTGTGCTTAATGGTGTTACACATTTCTGTGATGCTGTATTTATTTGTTTTCATTCTTTTTTCACTCAGTTCTTAAGACTGCGTAATATCAACTGATCTGTCTTCATGTTCACCAATTCTTCTGCCAGGGTAAATATACATTACAAAATTATTATTTCAGTTAGTATTCTTGTCACCTCTAGAATATCTATTTGGTTATTTTTTCTTGTAATTTCTATTTCTTTAGTGATACTCTGCATTTGATGAGACATTGTCATTATAGCTTTCTTCACATCTTTTGGCATAATCCTTTTTTCTTTCTTTGAAATACAGTTGTTCTCATTATTTGCAGTAATGATGTTCTATAAAGTTGCTGTGAACAATGAAGTAGCAAATACTGAAACATTGATCCTATGGGAAATAGAGATTTTGGCTCTTGTGAGTCTCTGGTCACCACTAATCAATACAGAAGCTTGTTTTATATGTGTTATTGTTTAAATACCCTTTATTTAATATGTGTTTTTGATTAACATTGAGCTCACAGCCAATGACACTATAACTTATGCTAGAATAAAGCTTATCTAATGCATGGCTTTTCTTTGTAGAGAATATCACAACCTTCTTGTGCCTAGGAACACTAGACATCAATTCAGCTATATGATTAGGGACCATTGTTTTTTTGTTTGTTTGTTTGTTTGTTTGTTTTGAGACAGAGTCTCGCACTGTCACCTGGGCTGGAGTGCAATGGTGTGATCTTGACTCACTGCAACCTCTGCCTCCCGGGTTCAAGCAATTCTCCTGCTTCAGCCTCCTGAGTAGCTGGGATTACAGGCACCTGCCACCATGCCCAGCTAACTTTTTTTTTTTTTTTAGTAGAGACGGGATTTTACTATGTTGGCCAGGCTGGTCTTGAACTCCTGACCTAGTGATGTGCCCACCTTGGCCTCCCAAAGTGCTGGGATTACAGGCATGAGCCACAGCACCTGGCCGTTTAGGGAACATTTCATTTTAAACAGCAAAATCACCAATGAAATGAACAAAAATTATTAAAAATGTGTTCCAAACTACACAGTAAGAAGGACGCTTGTTTATATGAGAGTTGACACAAAAAGACACAGTGTCTCCCTGTTTAATCTCAGCTGGGAATTGCTACTCTGCACATGTCTATAAATGACAATAAAATTGTCACCAGTATTGATTTAAAAGTTACAAATAAACTTTACTAAATTGGTAAATTTACCAATGTGGAATCCACAATTAATGAGAATCAACTATTTATAATGGCTGCTATGATGTCTTTGTTAAATTTAACATCTGGGTTTTTTTCACAAGCAATTACTGTTGCCATTTGTTTTCTCTTTACAAGGGTAACCCTTTCTTGTTGCTTTGCATGTCTCATAATATTTTGTTTTAAATGGAATATTTTAGGTAATATATTGTAGTAAATAGGAACACCAATTCATCTTCCCCTGTCTTGGCTTTGCCATTATTATTGTTTGCTTATGTATTTGTTTAGTTACTTTGCTATATTATTTGAATAAAGTCTTTTTCTTTTATAGCGTGAAGCTTCTAATATTTCTCCACAGAAAGCACAGGCTTGGATATGTTTACAGTCATGATGAGATGACAGTGGTTTGGGTTGTCACTTTTCTATTATCTCTGTTAAACTTTCTGCCTACCTTGGTGTCACACCTAGCTGTTACGCTCTACTAATTGCCAACTGATTGCTCCATAGGCTTCAACCATGCTCTGGTGCATAAATTGCTCCACAGTCTAATCCAGTTAAGTTCAGACAGGAGTAGTTTTTCAGGTCTGTCTTTGAGGATGTTTTAACCTCAGAAAGACTCTTCTTTAACTTTTTCTTCTTTTCTCTAGTAAACTAGCTTGCCTGTGGTTTAACCTGTTGCTCTCACAGAGCTACTAGCTTGCTCTTAATGGCTTACGACCTAAATACTTGTTTCTGAGAGTGTCATTAAGCTTAAACTTCCTTGAACTGTGTTAAAAATAAAATGAATTCATTTAGGAAGAGCTTTTGACCTGTCGTTCTTATGGCCTGCCGCTCCCCTTGGGTAAAATCTGTGAGCCACTGTTCCAGGTGCTGAGCAGAGGCAATAGATTTTATTCATTTGGACTTACCTCTCCTGGTATGGAATCTTTGGCCTATGGATGAACTGGGATTAAGGCATGAAAGGCCTTTGTAGTCTCAGCCTGCCACACCTGTGGTAAAGAATCCCTTCCATGAGTGGAGACTGGGTGAAGAAAATGAGCCCCCAACCTCTTATCTGAACTCACCAGTCGTTTAGCCTTTGCAACTTAGAGTTAAATAGGGTAAGAATGATGGTATCCTGCCTCTTCCATTAAGACAGTGTATTCCTTATTTTGTAGCTAAGTAGAGAAGTGCCCTCTTCCTGGCCATGCCTACACAAATTGGAGCTTACAAGACGAGCTGGAGAAGAATAAGGGATGGTCGTGTCTCAAGTGCCACAGATACTGTTTTTATTGAGAGTAATCTTTTTAAATAAGTTACTCTTTATTCACTATATGCCCTTAGCACAATTCCCAAAGGCTTTATATTGTTATTTCATACATTTTTCATCAATTAGAATTGTTTCACTGGAAAACCTGTCCAGAGGACTCCTTACACCATCGTTCTCGAAGTCAATAAATAATTTTAAATGAGCCTGCTTAGTATTGCATTCAAATCTTAAGTGATATAAATATTACAATATTTTATAAATAGGGCCCTATTATTTTAGATGGATCAAATCATGTTTTGTTAATATAATAAATAATCGGAGACCATAAAAGAATATCAAAAGACACTATGAAAATTAAAGTGTTTGCTCTATCTACCAATCCTCAATCTTATATCATGATCCTTAACCTAATCAAGGCCCTATTTTGAAGATCCACAGTTAAACAAGACTGCAAAATCTTGTAACTATGCTGACTTTCTTCTCTTCCCTTACAGAGGTAACTAACTCTGTCCAGGTGATAACCTTTCTGACTGCAGTGAGAATACACTTGGGTTTGGCATATCAACAGGTTGTTTTGGTGGTACATGCTGGAAGCTATCATTCAATGATACTGCAGTTCTACCAAAATCCACTTGAGACCTCCTTACTACTATAGTCCAAGACCTTTAACTTGGTATAATAATAGCTTGCTTCTCTGAGGCCCCTTGATTCTCTCACTTGGGAGTCACATTGACAGCCACAGGTAAGTCAGTCTTACATCCAAGTCATTTCTTTTAAAAATATTTTTTTTCCTTTTATTGAACTCACTGAACGCTGTTTAGTTGGTTTCCTAGGAGTGAGGAACCCAATTTGAGGAATGCTTTAATATTATCATATTTAAAAATATTTTATCCTTTGTTGAATTCTTCTTAAATTACTCACGACACTGCTTTTTCTCTTTGTTTTTCTCATTGTTGGCTGTATGGTCAGAAAAGAAAATATTCTAGGGAAGAGGAAAGGCATATGGGCCTGGATGCCATTTCCCAAGCCAGTCCCTGAGTCTAAGTCCAGAAAGCTTCTGATATGAGCAATCTTGGGAAAACTTGGCTTCAGATTATGAATAAAAACCTTTTAAGAACTGTGATCAGGCTTGTTTTGCCTATTGAGTGTCTGCTTCTTAGGAGTCTCCTCTCCAGACCTTTGACTGATGCACACTACAGTTTTATTATGTTTGCAGCTGAACGTCAACTGCAAACATAAGTTGGCAGCCATACACTAGGCCAAAGAACCTGAGATATTAAAAAAAAAAAAACAAATACAATAAGACTTTATACAACTTTTCCCAAACTCGGTTTGCTTATGTCTAAATATAATTTCATATCCTCTCCAGGCTTAATTCCTGCTTCTTACAAATATTTGTGCTATAAATCAAACTTGTGTACTTTATTTTGTAAAGGTAATAATATAACCAAGGAATATTTCGAATTATAGTGGCCAATTTAGGGACTTTTATATGAACGTAATTGTTTCTTTGAAAGACAGAACAAAAAAGGGAATAATTACTAAATGTTCAATAGTCTGTCTTTTTCATTGGCATAAGGAAGCATCCAAAATAAATTCAGATATTGGAATGCTTTTTTAACGTTATCCTTTGGACAATTCAAAAGTAAAGTGTAAAAAAACCCACAAAACTCTCTTTTATATCCATTCAACCATAGCTCAAAACTAATAGTTTTTATCTTACTATTCTTCTTATTCATTCTCCCTTTTCTTTATCCTTATCTTTTCCTTTGATCTGCTCTCCTTTACCCCAGGCCAATGGAAAAATTCACAAAGCTCAATTACCTCTAAAATAAGTGCCCTTTCAGAACAGGAAAAAAGGAAAAATCTTTTTTTAAATTTTAAGCTCCGGTTTTCCTTCTAAGCTGAGAGCCATTGTCAAAGACTTGGCAAAGCCTAGACAAAATGGAAAAAAAAAAATTTGCAGGGGAATTTGGAATTATTTTTAACCATATAATATAGAACCAAAGAATCTATACCAATTTATTCATATGATGGTGGGTACCTCATACAGAGAAAAAAAACAGATTTAAACGCTAGAATAGGAAGATTCCAAGCATGTCTTTAGCATTCCCCCAGACTGCACAGGAAACCAGAAAAGCTTACAAAAGCTTTAAATATTGAAGAAGGCTGTTTGTAGCTGCTACGGTTTGGATATTATGTGTTTGCCTCTACCAAAACTTATGTTGAAATATGGCAGTGTTGAAAGATAGAGTCGAGTGTGAGGTGTTTGGATCATGGAGGTGGATCTCTCATCAATAGCTTGGTGCCATTGTCTCAATAGTGAGTGAGTTTTCCCACTCATAAGAATGGATTAGTTCCCAAGAGAGTGAGCTTTTAAGAGTTGAGCTCCCCTGGTTTTGCTTTCTTGCTTCTTCCCTTACCATATGATCTCTTGCCATGTGATCTTGCACACATCAACTCCCCTTCCACTTTCCGCCATGAGTAGAAGCAGCCTGAGGCCATCACCAGGCACAGTTGCCTAATCCTGGATTTTGCAGCCACTTGATTTGTGAGCCAAATAAACATTTTTCTTTACAAATTACCCGGTCTCAGGTATTCTGTTACAGCAACATAGAATGGACTAAGACAGTAGCCAATCTCCCAAATCCTTCTTATGAAAATAGATTGGGCTTGGATTCAGAAGTGTAAGCAAAAAAAAAAAAAAAAAAAAAAAAGTACTCTGGAGACTTCAAAGATAGTCATCTTAACTTCTTTATGTATTCAGAATAAACTCCAAAGCATATGTGGTCTCCTTTCTCACTCACATACTGTGAAGGATCTTAAATCCCTTCCCAGAGATTGGGAAGGCATTTAAATGCAAGCAACACTAGACTGAAACAGAGCCTCATTTACACACCTTCAACATCTCTCTGAACATTTTCAAATAGCCTTAGAATAGAGACAGTATAATACTCAAAATAAATTGTTGGCCTTATTAACAAAATGTTCCCACTCCAGTCATTACACACTGGAAGAGGTAGTCTTGAAAAAGACACTTGTAATACTCTCAAATGAAAAGATACTGGAAAAATATTGTCCTGTGTTAACTAAATTTCCAAGGGAAAAATATGTGAGTAATTACCAAAGGTGCTCCAAAGGAGAAAAAAAAAATATTCTGTTTTCCCCCTAAAACTCATAAGACAAAATTTCTCAAAATTAAAGGCTACTCATAAACCGGTTTTATCTTGATGCCAGAAATATAATATGAAGCTTAAGCTTAACACCGTTATACAACATATCCCCCAGAATCAATGAATTGCAGGTGGTTGGTATGGTTAATAACTCACAAACATCCCGCCATGCTCCAGCACATAATTACCATCCTCGGATCTTTAGCCAAGGAGCATTATTTTCTCCTCTATTATATCACATTCCATAATTCAATAGAAACTGATTTACTATGCAAAGTAAATTGCCAGGTAAACTGCTCTCCTTATAATCTCAAAATTTTTGAGGAATTTCATATTTATAAAATAAGAGCTAATTTAGACATTAATTTACTGCTGCCCTTATGTCAAAATCAAGCCAAGTGGAAGATTTCAATGAGGTACCAGATATTTTTGTGTGCTAAAATATAGGAAGAAAGCTCCTTGATATTGGCCTTGGCAATGATTTTTTGTATATGACACCAAAAGCACAGGGAATAAAGGCAAAAATAAACAAGGGGAACCATATTAAACTAAAAAGCTTTGACATAACAAAAGAAGCAATCAATGGGAGAAAGCATTTAAAAACCATGTATCTGATAAGGGTTTAACACCCAAAATATATGAAGACATTTATACAACTCAATAGCAAAAAAGAAAATAAAATCTAACCTAATTAGAGAAAATGGGAAGAGGACCTAAATAGATATTTTTCAAAAATGACATACAAATGGCCAAAAGATATATGAAAAGGTGCTCAACATCATTAATCTTTAGAAAAATGCAAAATCAAAACCAAAATGAGATATCACCTTACAATTCTTCGGATGGCTATTATCAAAAAGACAAGCCATAACAGGTGGAGAAAAGGAAACTCTTGTTCATTGTTGGTGGAAATGTAAATTGGTATAGCCATTATGGAAAACAGTACAGAGTTTGCTCAATAAATTAAAAATAGAACGATCACATAATATAATAATCCTTCTTCTGGGTATTTGTGCAAATGAAATAAAATCAGTGTCTCAGAGACACTGCCCCATGATCACTGCAACATTATTCACAATTACCAAGATATGGAAAACACTTGTTTGTGAATGGATAAACAAAGAACATTTGGTGTACACATATATACAATGGAACGTTAAGCCATAAAAAGAAGAGAATCCTGCTACTCGCGACAACATGCACAAACTTGGAGGACATTATGCTAAGTGAAATAAGCCAGACATAGAAAGAAAAATACTGTATGATTTCACTTCCATGTGGAATTTTAAAAAGCTGAACTTATGGAAGCAGGGAGTAAAATGGTTTGCCAGGGCCTAGGTAGGTGAGAAATGCAAAAATGTTGGTCACAAGATACAAACTTTTAGTTATAAGATGAATAAGTTCTAGAGATTTAATGTACAACATGGTGACTATAGTTAATAATTCTGCACCGTTTTCTTGCAATTTGATAAGAGAGAAAATGTTAGATATCCCCTTGATACACACTCACAATGGTAACTATGGGTGGTAAAAGAATGTTTTAATTAATTTGGTTGTGGTAATAATTATACAATATATATGTATATCAAATAATCACATTGTACACCTTGAATATATACAACTTTTATTAATTAAACGTTAAAATTTTTTAAAAAATATTATTCTGCTTGGATTTTTAGGGAGTCAGAATTCAATAACACTTTAACCACCAGAAAAAGTAAAAAAAAAAAAAAAAAAAAGAAAACAAAAGAAATAACCACTATCCAGTCATATACCATTAGTTCTTGAAATTCTCTGATGTAATAGCTACTTTATTTTATTTTATTTTTTGAGTTGGAGTCTCGCTCTGCTGCCCAGGCTGGAGTGCAGTGGCACGATCTTGGCTCACTGCAAGCTCCGCCTCCCGGGTTCATGCCATTCTCCTGCTTCAGCCTCCCCAGCAGCTGGGACTACAGGCGCCCGTCACCGCGCCCGGCTAATTTTTTTGTATTTTTTAGTAGAGACGGAGTTTCACCATGGTCTCGATCTCCCGACCTCGTGATCCCGTCGCCTCAACCTCCCAAAGTGCTGGGATTACAGGCGTGAGCCACCGCGCCCGGCCAATAGCTGCTTTAGTTCTCATTTTACAGAGACAGACAGTGGTTTGGTGCAACTCAGGCAATATAAACTTTTCTCTGCTTCATTAACGTATGGATGCAATTCGAACCTCAATTTGTAAAATACAGGACTTTTATGACAATGAGATGTAAATGGAGATGCTAATTATACTACTATGTTACATCATGAATTATATGAGGTACAATAGAAGAAAAAAACAACAAAAACACTTTATTCCATGGGATACTGAAAAAGATATCAACATAGGTGGTGATTGTGGAACTATAGAGTGGGGGATACATGATACTTTATCAGCAGAACTAGCAGGACCTCTTACATTCTCTTTTTCCTGGTGCCATGGTTTGAATGTGTATGTCCCTTCAATGTTTATATGTTGAAACCAAATACTCCATGTTATAGTATCAAGTAATGGGGCAATTTTGGAGACGATTAAGTCACGAGCACACTGTCCTCATGAATAAGGTTAGTGTTCTTACAAAAGAGATTGAAGGGAATGCCCTACCCTGCTTCACATCTTCAGTCATGTGAGGATGCTGTAAAAGCTGCCTATGAGAAATGGGTCCTCACTAGACATCAAATCTGCTGGTGCCTTCATTTTGGACTTCTTAGCCTCTAGAATTGTAAGACATACATTCCATCATTTATAAATAATTACTCAGTCTAAGGTATTTTGTTATGGCAGCAGGAACAGATTCAGACACTCAGTTCTCTGATTGTCAAGTTATTTCTATCCAAATTTAATTTGCATCTTCCTGAAACCACTCCTCTATAAATATCATTATACGGTAATAGATTAGCATCACTTCTGATACACAATTACTACTCAAAAATATTTATTGAAATAATAAATTCTATATATGCCCCCTTCTCCCCAGATCTAAGGTTCAGTTCTAAGGAACTCTACTACCAACCTTCAATACCTCCTTTCTTTCCTTCAGCATTTCTAAAAATAATTTAATTAGAATTCATCCCCCTAGTTTTGAATCAGGCAATTTTTTTTTTTTTTCTTGCACAGGGTATCACTTGCCGTAAATCAAGCTTTTTCCTGGAAATAATAATACATGTTTAAAAACACACAATTTGATACTTTTAAATTTTTTAACTAGGGGAAAGTATTCATACAAAATCATGTTCATATACATACACATATAACTTTACATAGGTAGTAAAAGTTGGAGAATATATTTTTCTGAAGTGATATGAATTCCTATTTACTGATACTTTTCAATTATTTTCATAAAATTAAGGGGGAAGATTATAAAATTTTGACTTGAATGTCATTCAGCCAATTGAAAAACTATATTCTTTGGAACCTTGATTCACTGGTTAGAAGAATATTAGTAGTATGACATCTTAAGTGCAATACTTTCCCCTCAAGGTGTGGAAGAAACAAAAAGCTTTTTGTTAAAGATAAAAAGAAACTGACAGTGTTAAAAGTCCTGGGATTGGGTTCTAAATCAGAATATCTAAATGTGTGAACTCAGGAGAGGTTGTTTTATTATTATTATTTTTTCCTCATTTGCACACAGTTTCAAATTCAAAATATTGGATGGCTGGACTAGAAGGTCTATATGGACACTTTTACTTCTGCAAAACAATGAATGGTTATAAATATTTAATTTCAGTTTCTGAGTCATCTGTAAAAAATGGTTTCAAAAACGAGCTTTGCAGCAGGAAACCTTTCTTTACCATAGCAACTACCAGGATCATGTTATTAATACTTTGTGACACAGCAGAGCTGGAAGTTTTGCAGCACAGATGAAGATGCTTATTATGTTAGTACTACTATCTAGCATCACAAATGCAGGCAGATGGTATTCCTGAATCAGAGGCAGTAAAAGAAAATGCTTATAAACAAAGTGGGAGAGAACGATGGGATCCCTTTGTTCTACCTGACTAGAGATCTCTGCTTCAGCCAGTCAACAAGCACAGATTATATGCATAATCAATAGGTTTTAAGTGTTGGATATGCAAAGATCAACAAGAAATGTTCATTGTTTTTGAATATCTCAAAAGCAATGTGTGAGGAAAGGAAAACATGAATTCAACTAAATATAATACAGGAGACTTAGAAATGAGATCATAGAGTTAAAACACAGCTTATACAAATACTAAATGATAGAACAAAACCTCCTTACCTGGTATACAAGGGGGTGACAATGAGGAGTAAACCTCTTTCTGGTTTCGAATCCAATCATACTAATCGTTTTACCTATTTGTACCCTATACTCATGGTACACTAATATTTGTCCTATTCTCAAATATGCTCTGCCCTTTCTTAACTCTGTGCCATTATCCATGTCATTCCCTCTTTTTTTAAAGTCGCTGCCCATTTCCACTATTTGCCAACTAAAATTCAACCATCAATGAACAGAAACACATTCTGATTTTCACAGGCAGTAAGTCACCACCTCTCGCTTCTCTTCTTTTACATAACTCTGTTAGAACCTTTACCAGATTGCATTATAATTTAATTGTTAACATCTGTCTGAAGCACTTCCAGCTAAAATTATAGTAAAAGTCATCAAAGTTGGAAACCACCCTTTATTATCAGAGTTCTGAAGTCAACTCACTCTGTATGTTAATTTTATCCTTACTAGTATTACTGTTCTAATCAAATGGTTCATTTGTTACAACTACAATATTTTGATATTTTTTCAATAAATGCACTTATATAACTGCTTAAGTATCCTTTGTGAAATGGAGCAGATTATAAGTAAATTTGAAAATATAAAAAAATTCATTTGACTTAGAGAACATACGTGTTTTTCTAGACTATAGAACGGCACGTAGTACATACCCATTTTTATGTACCGAATGAAGAAACACATAAATTGAATGGAACTTTGTAAATGAAATTAAAATTAGTGTAACCAAGGAAAGCGTTATGGAGAACGACACATTTAAGCCAGAAGCTGAAATCTGGATGGATTCTCAGCAGGCCTGTGAGAGAAAAAGTAGGACAATCCACGCAAATGAGATAGTCTGAGCAAACATGTGGGCTATTAATATGAAAGGCTGATGAGGCTGGTATGGCAGTAACAAAGGAACTGTTGTGCAGTGGAGTGGGAAATCAGGCTTAAAAGGCATCTGTGAGACACCTTAAAAGCCATACTAAGGAATTGACACTTTATACGGCAGATGATGAGGAACCTGAAAGATTTATGAAGACGTGGGTATGCCATGACGATATACATATTTTTTGACTACCAATTCAAAGGAATGAAAATTTGCTTGGAGATGGGGCTTGAATGGAAGCCCGGAGCCCAGTTAGAAAGTTATGGTAACAATTCAGGAAAGAAATTATGGTAGCCTGTATTGAGGCAGTAGCAGTGGGGATGGAGAAAAAATATATACAAATAATGGACATCAATAAGGTTTGGTAATTAAACATCAATGATGGAAAGGGTGATGGAGGAGTCAATGGTGATTATCAGGGATTTTTTTAACTTTTCATTTTAAAATTATTATGGAGTCACAGGAAGTTGCAAAGATACTACAGTAGTACAGAGAAGTCCTGTTCAACCTTCAAACAATTTCCCTCAATGGTTACATCATACATAATTATAGTACAATATAAAAACTTGGAAATTAGCATTTGTATGCGGTGTGAACATTGGTACTTTGTCATTTTATCACATGCATAGATCTGTATAGTGTCCATGACAACATCAAAATATAGAACTATTCAGTCACCACAAAAATCTACCTCATGCTGACAATTTATAGTCACAACCACTCCTTATCCTCACCATTCCTAAACCCTGCCAACCACTAGCGTTTTCCCCTCTCCATATATTTTTCATTTGAGAATGTTATGTAAATGGAATAATGCAGCATGAGATATCTGTAATTCTCAACAAATGGATATCAAGCAATTCAATTCTGATACTGTTTACCTGGAATTAGTGTCAGATGTCACAAATTAAAGGGCTCAGTCCAACAAGACTGCATTCAATTCAGATGCCAGCCATGAAAGGAGTGCCCAGACTACCCACACTTCTACCAAGCAGAACAGAAGTTTGGAGGTTCTCATATCCTCCCTCAGTGATTCAATGATTTGTTTCATCAGCTCACAGAATCCAGGAAACCACTTTACTTATGTTTATCAGCTTATTATAAAGAATACAACCCAGGAATAGCTAAATGTAAGAGATACATAGAGCAAGATAGGTGGTGGGGGACAGAACTCCCATGTCATCCTACCAACCTGTAAGTTCTCTGAATCTCATTGTTCAAGAGTTTTTTTTAGAGGTCAATCTCCAGCTTCCCCTTTGCCCTCTGGAGAACCCTGTCTGTGGCTGAAAATACCACCCCTATTATCACTTGGTCTGTCTGGTGACCAGTCCCCTCCTAAGCCTATTCAGAGGCCCCACACAAGTCACCTCATTCTCCTGAACTAAGGTGTGATAGAAAAGGGCTCATTATGAATGACAAAAGACACTTCTATTACTCAGGAAATTCCAAGGGTTTTGGAGGCTTTTTGCCAGGAATGTGAGACAAAAGTGAAATACTGTATACATTTTTATTACACCACAGACCTTTTGAGATTGGCTTCTTTTTGCTCAGCAAGTTGTCCTTGGGATTCATCCTATTGGTTGTATCAATAATTTGTTTCTTTTTGCTGATTTTATTCCATGATATGGTTGTGCCACAGTGTGTTTCACCAATTCACTCATTGATGGATATTTGCATGTTTCCTGATTTGAGGCTACCATAAATAAAGATGCTAGGAACATTTATCTCCATATTTTTTGTGTGGACAAAATTTATTTCTTCAGGATAAATGTCTTGAGTGTGTAACCACATAGTAACTATATGTTTAATGGTTTTAAGAAACTGCCTAATTATTTTTCAGAATGGCTATAGCATTTTACATTCCCACCAGCAATGTTTGGGACATTCAGTTTCTTTGCATCCTCAACAGTATTTGGTAATTGGCATGGTTATTTTTAAAAGTTTAGCCCTTCAGTGTAGAGCGATATTTTATTTTCATTTTAAATTGCATTTTCCTAAAAGCTAGTAATATGCATATTTTCATGTGCTTATTTGCCATCTGATATGGTTTGGCTATGTGTCCCCACCCAAATCTCACTTTAAATTGTAATAATCCCCACGTGTCAAGGGCAGGACCAGGTGGAGATAATTGAATCATGAAAAGGGGGTTCCCACCAGGCTGTTCTCATGATAGTGAGTGAGTTCTCACAAGAGCCAATGCTTTTATAAGGGGCTTCCTTCTTCGCTCTGCACTCACCCTGTCCTGCTGTCTTGTGAAGAGGTACCTTCTGCCACGATTCTAAGTTTCCATAGGCCTCCCCAGCAATGTGGAACTTGCTGTAAGTCAATTAATCCTTTTTTCTTTATAAATTAGCTGGTCTCGGGTATTTCTTCATAGCAGTGTGAGAATGGACTAATAGACCATCTTTATAGCTTCTTTTGTAAAATGTTTTTTCTTGTTTTTTTTGGCTATTTTCTATTTAAACAGTTTGTCACTTTTCTGTTGAGTTTGAGAGTTTTTTTCTTATAATCTTGATACAAGTACTTTGTCAGGTATGTAGATTACAAATGTTTTCATTCAATCTCTAACTTGTCTTTTCATTCCCATCACAGGGAATTTTATTCATACAGCATTATTGTTTTTTTGTGTGTGTGTGAGACAGGGTCTCAGTCTGTCACCCAGGCTGCAGTGCAGTGGCACAATCACAGCTCACTGTAGCCTCTACCTCCTTGACTCAAGCAATCCTCCTAACTCAACCCCCTGAATATCTGGGACTAGAGGCATGAGCCACCACATCTGGCTAATTAAAAAAAATTTTTTTTGTAGAAATGGGGTCTTTCTATGTTGCCCAGGCTGGTTTTGAACTCTTGGGCTCAACTGTCCCGCCCACCTTGGCCTCCCAAAGTGCTAGGATTACCGGTGTTAGCCACCACAATGGGCTGAGTAAAAGTTATTAATTTTGATGACATTCACTTTCATTTATAAATAACGTTATTTTATGTCAACTCTAGGAACTGTTTACTCACCTCTCGATTCTACATTTTTTTAATCATCTAACGTTTTATAATTTTACATTCAAATCAATGATCTATTTTAATTTAATTTATATAAGTTGCAAGGTTTAGGTGGAGGTTAATTTGGTTTTCAATCTATGGATGCCCAGCACCACTGTTGGAAATGCAGTCTCTGAAATTGCTATTTTGCACTCTTGTCAAAACCAGTTGGCATATTTTCAAGGGTCTACTTTCAGATTTTGTATTTTGTTCTATTGATCTATATGCCTAGTCCTGTACCAATACTATAGATTATTGATTACTCTAGCTATATAATAAGTCCTGAAATTAGGCAGAATATTCCTGCAAACTTAGTTTTGGAATTGTTTGAGCTGTAATATTTACTTCATCTTTCCACATAAACTTTAGGATATTATTGTATCTACATAAAAACTTGCTGAAATTTTGATAAAATTGCATTAAACATCCACATTAATTTTCATCTATAGTTCAATATAGAAAATTTAAATAATTTACATCTTTGCCATGTTGATAAACACTGAATATGTCTCCACTTATTTCAACATACAAGTCTTATACATTTTAAAAAATTTATACATAAGTATTTCTTTCTTTGTGAACAATTGTAAATGGTATTTTATTTTTAATTTTTTCTTTTGACAAATTATTGATAGTATAGAGAAATACAACTGAGCTTTCTGTGTTGACCTTGTATCCTGAAACCCTGTTATATGTTCTGTGGGTATTTGGAAAAAAAAAATATGTTCTGTTGCTGTTGGGTATTGTATAGATATCTGTTAGATCCTATTGGTTGATTGGAGCTGAAGATTTTCTATATCTTTAATGATTTTTCTGTCTAGTTGTTCTATTAATTTTTGAGAGAGTTAAAGTCTCATACTATAGTAATGGATTCTTCAATTTCTCATTTCAATTCTATGCATCATTATTTTCTTTATTTTGCAGCCCTGTTGTTTGGTGCATACACATTTAGAATTGCCATGCCTTCTCCATAGATGGACTCTTTTGTCATTATGTAATGTCTCTTCTATCCTTGGTGATAACATTTTCTTTAAAGTCTACTTGATTTAGTATACCTGCTTTCTTTTGATTATATTGGTTTTTATTCTTTTATTTCAAGCTGCCTATGTCATTATATTTGAAGTGAGTTTCTTATGGACAGCATACAGTTGGGTCATGTTTCTCTTTTACTCAACTTTGAATCTCTGTGTTTTAATTGGTTTATTTTAACCACTTCCATTTGAGAAATCATTGATATATCAAGACTTTCTTCCATTTAATTTTTTGGTTGCTATTTGTGATCTGTGTTTTTCAATTCTCTGTTTATCTTTCTCTGCCTTCCTAAGTGTTACTTGAAGATTATCTAGAATTTCATTTTTGTTCATACTATTGAGGATGTATCATTTCATGTAACATTTTTATAGTCGCTATAAGTATCACACTATACATATAGTATCACACTATATATCTATATATAGATTATATATATATACATCTTCTTGTATAGTGTGATACTTTTATAGACTTTCATATGTATACATGAAACTTATCAAAGTCTACTCGTGCCAACATTTTTGCCAGTTCTAGTGACGTATAGAGACCTTACCACCCTTAATGTCCCTTTACCTTCCACCATTTATAATAAAATCATTTTAAATGCTTTCTCTAAATACATATATTGCGAATCACATTAGACAGTGTTACCAATTTTGCTTCAACCATCAACCATAATTTAGAAAACTCAAAAGGATAAGAAATTCTTTTGTATTCATCCAATTTTTGTTCTTACTGTATTTGTTTTTTTTTACTTTTTAATTGTCCAATATTTCTTATTTAATGATTTTATGTTTAGATAATTTTTTAACCACTTTAAAGTGGTTTAATAGTCACACATTCTCTTAGTTTTTCTTCATCTGACAAGGTCTTGATATCCCTTCATTTACAAAGGATAGTTTCACTGGATATGTTATTCTGGGCCAGCAATTTTTTTTTTTTTATTTCACCACTTGAAAAATGTTATGCTACTTTCTTTTGGCCTCCATGGTTTCAGATGGGAAGTGAACTTCAGGAATGAATGGCTAAAGGAAAAGTTCTTTAAACAGAAAGAAAATGATTTTTAAATAAGGACATTAAGAATATTAGGAAGGAAATAAGCACAAGTGAATGGGTAAATATAATAGCCTATTTATCTTCTTTTGAGTTTTATATTATGTTTGATGTTTAAGTGAAAATTAAAATATGTAATCTTATTCAAAGTGCATGTGGAGAACATGTCTGCTGTTGGAAACAATTTTATTACAAAGGGAAGAATGTAAGGGGAACTAAATGGTGACATTTTATTCAAGGTCATAAATACAGACAACAATACGTTGTAATAAATTACATGTCTATAGTGTTATACATACCACAGGCACTAATAATTTATATAATGAAATATACTCAAAAATACTAGATGAATCAAAATGGATTTTTAAGAAAATGTTGAAGTGACTCAGTAAGGCAATAAGGAAAAATAGATGGGCAAAAAGAAAACAACAACAACAAAACAAATGGGAGTCTTAGGCTGTAGCATTTCAATAATTACCTTAAATATAAATGATCTAAATATACCCATTAAAAGGTAGAAATGTATAGGATAGACAAAAGGTGATTTGATTATATTTAGCCCACAAGACACTCACTTATATGTAATTATATAAGTTGATTGAAAGTGAACAGTGGAGAAAATCTACATCTTTCAAATATTAATCAAAAGAAAACAATATGGCTACATTAGTGTCAGATAAAATAGGCTTCATAGCAAAGAAAACTATCAGGAACAGAGAGATTCTTTAATGTTAAACGTGGCAATTCACCACAACGACCTAAAAGTGCTAACTATACACCCATAAAGGAACAAAACTTCAAAATGTATAAAACAAAACTGATAGAATTGAAAGAAAAAATACACATTAGAAATTAGAAAGAAAATTAGAAAGAAAAGAATGTTAACGTGCAATGAGTAATCATCTGACACTACAAAACTCACTAAGAATAGTAAGTACACAGAAAAACTCTGAGTATTATGAAACTGTAACTGTGATGTGTAAACAACACTTATCCTGAGTAGAAAGACTAAATAATGAACAAATCAAAAATAGCAAGTACAACAACTTTGCAAAACATGGACAACCCAATAAGATATAAATAGGAACAACAAAAAGTTAAAATGCAGGGAGATAAAGTAAAGGTGTATAGAATTTAATAGTTTCATTCTTGCTTGTTTTTTGATTATGTAAAGAGTGTTCAGTTGTAATCAGTTTTAAGTAATGGGTTATAAGGTAGTATTTGCAAGTCTCATAGTAACCTCAAAATAAAAAACATACAAAGGATGCACAAAAAATTAAAAGCAATAAAGTAAATCATATTACCTGAGAAAATTACCTGCTCTAAAGGAAGACAGGGAGAAACACTGAGGAAAGAGAAGCCCACAAAAATACCAGAAAACAAGTAACAACACGGTAGGAGTAATTCTACACTTATCAATAATAACATTGAATGCAAAGGGAATGGACTATACAATCAAAACCCATAAAGTTTCTGAACACATGGAAAAACAAGACCCACTGATCTTTTCCCTATAAGAAACACACTTCAACTATAAAGACACAGATTTACTGAAAATAAAGGGATGAAAAAAGATATTCCATCCAAATGGAAACCAAAAAAAATCCTTATAGCAGAAAAAATAGATTTCAAGACAAAAATTATAAGAAGAGACAAAGTAGGTCATTATGTATTAATAAAGAAGTCAATTCATCTAAATGATATGACAATTTTAAATATACATGCACGTAACACTGGAACATCAAGCTATACATAGCGAATATTATTAGAGCTAAAGAGACAAACAGGCCACAATACAATAATAGTTAGAGACTTTAACACCCCACTTTCAGCATTAGACATATCTCTGGGACAGAAAATCAACAAACATCGAACTTGATATGTACTGTAAAACAAATGGACCTGATAGATATTTACAGAATATTTCATCCAATGGATGAAGAACACAGAATTTTTTCCTCAGCACTTGGATAATTCTCAAGAACAGACCATATATTAGGTCACAAAAAGTCATAAATCATTCAAAATAATTATATAATATCAAGCATCTTCCCTGACCAGAATGGAGTAAAACTAAAAATCAATAATGGGAGGAATTTTGGAAACTATACAAACACATGGAAATTAAACATTATGCTCCTGAATGATCACTGGGTCAATGAAAAAATTAAGAAGAATTTGAAAAGTTTCTTGAAGCAAATAATAATAATGAAAACACAACATACCATAACCTACGGTATACAGCAAAAGCAGTAGTAAGAGGGAAGTTTATAGCTGTAAGTGCCTACATAAAACAGAGGGAAAACTTTAAATAAACAATCAAATCATGCATTTTAAAAACCTCGAAAAGCAAGAACGAACCAACCCAAAAATTATTAGAAGAAAAGAAATTATAAAGATTAGTGAAGAAATAAATGAATTTGACATGAAGAAAACAATACCAAAGATCAATGAAACAAAAAAAAGCTTTTTTTTGAAAAAATAAAACTGAGAAACAGCCACACTAAGAAAAAAAGAGAGAAGATACAGATAAATAAAATCAGAAATGAAAAAGAAGACAATGCAACTTATACAACAGAAATTGAAAGGATCATTAGTGGCTACTATTAGAAACTATATTGTCAGTTAATTGAAGAAATCTAAAAGCAATGGGCAAATTCCTAGACACATGCAACATACCAAGATTGAACTAAGAAAAAATTAAAAACTGAAAGAGACCAGTAACAAGTAATGATATTGAAGACATAACAAAAATCCCCCAGTAAAGAAAAGCCTGAAGGTTACACTGCTGAACACTACCAAACATAAAAAAAATCTAATACCAATCTTACTCATACTGTTCCGAAAAACAGAGAAGGAGGGAATACTTCCAGACTCGTTCTGTGAGACCAGTATTACCCTGATATCAAAAACTGACAAAAACACATCAAAAAAAGAAAACTTCAGGCCAGTCTTTCTGATTAATATTGATGCAAAAATTATCAACAAAATAATAGTGAATCAAATTGAACAATATATTAGAAAGATTATTCATCATGACAGTGGGATTTCCCCTTGGGAGGCAAAGATGGTTCAATATATGCAAATAAATCCAATGCGATACAACATATTAACAGAATGAAGGATATAAACCATATGATTATTTCAATTGATGCTGGAAAAGCACTTGAAAAAATTTAACATTACTTCCTGATAAAAACCGTCAGAAAAGTGGGTATAGTAGAAACATACTTCAACATAACCAAAGCCATATATGACACACCCACAGCTGGCATCACACTGAATGGAGAAAATATGAAAACTTTTCTTCTAAGATCTGAAACAAGACAAGCATGCCCACTTTAACCACTATTATTCAGCACAGTATTGGAAGTCCTAGCTAGAGCAGTCAGACAAGAAAAGGGCATCCAAATTGTAGAGAAAAAGTCATATTATTTTGTTTGCCAATGATATGATCTTATATTGGAAAAGCCTAAAGACTCCACAAAAAACTATTACAACTCATAAACAAAGTTCAGTGAAGTTTCAGGTTACAAAATAAACATATCGAAATCAGCAGTATTTCTATATGCCAACAGTGAACAATCTGAAGAAGAAATAAAATGTAATCCCACTTATAGAAGCCACAATTAAAATCAAATTCTTAAGAATTAACCAAAGGAGTGAAAGATCTCCATATAATAAAAACTATAAAACATGGATGAAATAAATTGAAGAGGACACCAAAAAAAAAAAAAAGGAAAGATATTTACATGTTCATGGATTGGAAGAATCAATACTGTTAAAATATCCATGCTACCTAAAGCAATCTACAAGTTCAATGCAATCCCTATCAAAATATCAATTACATTCTTCAAAGAAATAAAAAAAATCCCAAAATTTATATGGAACCACAAAACACCTAGAATAGCCAAAGCTATCCTAAGCAAAAAGAACAAAAGGAGGGATTACACTACCTGACTTCAGAGCTATAGTAATCCAAACACAATGGTACTGGCATAAAAACAGACACATAGACCAGTGGAAAAGAACAGAGAACCCGGCGGGGTGCGGTGGCTCACGCCTGTAATCCCAGCACTTTAGGAGGCCGAGGTGGACGGATCACGAGGTCAGGAAATTGAGACCATCCTGGCTAACACGGTGAAACCCCGTCTCTACTAAAAATACAAAAAATTAGCTGGGCGTGGTGGTGGGCGCCTGTAGTCCCAGCTACTCGGGAGGCTGAGGCAGGAGAATGGTGTGAAGGCAGAGCTTGCAGTGAGTCGAGATCACGCCACTGCACTCCAGCCTGGGTGACAGAGCGAGACGCCATCTCAAAAAAAAAAAAAAAAAAAAAAAGACAGAGAACCCAGAAAGAAATCCACACACTTACAGTAAACTCATTTTTGACAAAGGTACCAAGAACATACACTGAGCATATGACAGTCTCTTTAATAAATGGTACTGGGAAAACTGGATATCCATATACAGGAGAATAAGACTAGACCCCTATCTCTCGCCATACACAAAAATGAAATCAAAATAGATTTAAGACTCAAATCTAAGACCTTAAACTATGAAACTCCTACAAGAAAACTTTTAGGAAAACCTCCAGGACATTAGTCTGGGCAAAAGTTTATTGAACAATACTCCACAAGCATAGGCAACCAAACAAAAAATGGACAAATGGGATTACATTAAGTTAAAAAGCTTCTACACAGCAAAGAATGCAATCGATGAAGTGAAAACAGAATCTACAAAATGGGAGAAAATATTTGAAACTATGTATCTGATAAAGGATTAATAACAAGAATATATAAGGAGCTCAAACAACTGTATAGAAGACAATCTAATAATCCCATCAACGAATGGGCAAAAGATTTGAATAGACATTTCTCAAAAGAAAACATACAAATGGCAAACAGGCATATGAGAAGGTTCTCAACATCACTGATCATCAGATAAGTGCAAATCAAACTATAATGAGATATCTCACCCTCCAGCTAAAATAGCTTATATCCAAAAGACAGGCAACAACAAATACTGGCAAGAATGTGGAGAAAAGAGAACCTTTGTACACTGCTGGAGGGAATGTAAATTAACACAACCACTATGGAGAAGAGTTTGAAGGTTTCTCAAAAACTAAAAATTGAACTACCATATGATCCAGCAATCCCACTTCTCGGTATGTACCCCAAAGAAAGAAAATCAGTATATTAAAGAGATAGCTGTACTGCCATGTTTATTGCAGCACTGTTTACAAGAGTTAAGATTCGGAATCAACTTATATCCCCCAAGAGATGGATGGATAAAGAAAATGTGGTGCATATACATAGTGGAGTACTATTCAATCATAAAGAATATTGTGATTCTGTCATTTGCAACAACATGGATGGAACTGTCATCATGTTAAGTAAAATAAGCCAGGCACAGAACAAACAATATCACATGTTCTCACTTATGTGGCATAAAAAAAAATGAACTCATAGATATAGAGAATAGGAGGATGGTTACCAGAGATTGGGAATGATAGTAGGGGCAGGGAGTGAGGTGGGGATGGTTAATGAATACAAAATAATAGTTAGAGTGAATAATATCTTGTATTTAATAGCACAACAGGGTGGCTATAGTTAAATTACTTTTACACTTTAAAATAACTAAAAGTGAGTAATTGGATTGTTTATAACGCAACGTATAATTCCTTCAGGGGATGAGAACCCCATTCTCCATGATGAAATTATTTCACATTGCATGCATCAACTCATCTCGTGTACCCTCTGTTAGTTTGTTTTCAGTTCTATAAAGAACTGTCCAAGACTGGGTAATTTATAAAAGAAAAATATTTAATTGACTCACAGTCCACCATGGCTGGAGAGGCCTCAGGAAACTTACCATCATGGCAGAGAGGGAAGCAAGGACCTTCTTCACATAGCAGCAGGAGAGAGAAGAGTGAGGAGTGAAGAGGGAAGAGCCCCTTATAAAACCATCAGATCTTGTGAGAACTCACCCACTATCATGAGAACAGCAGCATGGGGGTAACTGTCCCCATGATTCAATTACCTCCACCTCCTCTCTCCCTTGACACATGGGGATGATGGGGGTTACAATTCAAGATGAGATTTGGGTAAAGACAAAGCCTAACCGTATCATTTCACCCTGGCCCCTCCCAAATCTCATGTTCCTTTCACATTTCAAAACACAGCATGCCTTCCCACAGTTTCCCAAAGTTTAAACTTGTTCCACCCATTAACCCAAAAATCCAAGTCCAAAGTCTCATCTGAGGCAAGGCACGTCCCTTCTGACTATGAGCCTATAAAAACAAAGCAAGTTAGTAACTTCCTTGATACAATGGGGGTACAGACATTGGGTAAATACGCCCATTCCAAATGGGAGAAATTGGCCAAAACAAAGGAGCTACAGGCCCCATGCAAGTCCAAAATTCAGTGAGGCAGTGAAATCTTAAAGCTCCAAAATGATCACCTTTGACTCCATGTCTCACATCCAGCTCATGCTGATGCAAGAGGTGGGGTTCCATGGACTTCGGCAGCTCCACCTGTGTGGCTTGCAAGGTATAGCCTCCCTCCTGGCTGCTTTCACAGGCTGGCATCGAATGTCTACAGCTTTTCCAGGTGCATGTTGCAAGCTGTCAGTGGATCTACCATTCTGGGGTCTGGAAGACAGTGACCCTCTTCTCACAGCTCCACTAGGCAGTGCTCCACTGGGGACTCTGTGTGGGGACTCTGACCTCACATCTTCTGCACTGCCCTAGGAGAGGGTCTCAATGAGCGTTCCACCCCTACAACAAACCTCTGCCTGGACATCCAGGTATTTCCATACGACTTCTGAAATCTAGACACATATTCCCAAACCTCAATTCTTGACTTCTGTGCACCTGCAGGCCCAATACCACATGTACGCCACCAAGGCTTGGGTCTTGCACCCTCTGGAGCAACGGCTTGAGCTGGATATTAGCCCCTTTTAACCACAGCTGGTTTGCAGGGCACCAAGTCTTGAAATTGCACAAAGCAGCAAGGCCTTGGCCCAGGCCCATAAAACCATTTTTTTTCTCCTAGGCCTCTGGGCCTCCATTGGGAGGCAATGCTGTGAAGACTTCTAACATGCCCTGGAGACATTTTTCCCATTGTCTTGGTGATTAACATTTGGCTCCTAATTACTTATGCAAATTTCTGCAGCAGGCTTGAGTTTCTTCCCAGAAAATGGGTACCAATTTATTGTATTAGTCCATTTTAATACTGCTATAAAGAACTGCCTGAGACTGGTTAATTTAAAAAGGAAAAAGTTTTAATTAACTCACAGTTCAACACAGCTGGGGAGGCCTCAGGAAACTTACAATCATGGCAGAAGGTGAATGGGAAGCAAGATGCCTTCTTCACAAGGCAGCAGGACAGAGAAATGCTGAGCAAAGGGGGAAGAACCCCTTATAAAACCATCAGATCTCATGAGAACTCACTCACTGTCACAAGAATAGCATGGGGGAAACTGCCTCCATGATTAAATTACCTCCACCTGGTCTCCCCATTAACACATGGGCATTATGAGGATTATGAGATTTGGTTGGAGACACAAAGCCTAACCATATCATACCCTGTGGATCTATACACCTACCATACACTCACAAAAATTAAAAATAAATAAATGAAAATAAAATTTTAAAAATCTGACAAAATTGAAAAGAAATGTTAGTGCTAAATAAGTGAATTTCATAATGGTAAAAGTATCAATTCATCAAGAATATATGAGAATTATACAGTTACATGTATCTAAAAGTAGAGCCCCAAGATGTAAGAAACAAAAGATGACAGAATTGATAGAAGAAATAGACAATTCAACAGTCATATTTGAAACTCCAGTATTCCTAAGAAAGTAACAGAGGTAGTAGACAGAAAACTAATGTGTATGTAAAGGACCTGAACTCAACTATTAATGAATTTGATCTAAAATATATGAAACACTCAACTCTTAAGAAGTAGAATAAATATTCTCTTCAAGTGTATATGGAAGTCACTATGACAGATCATATTATGTGTCATAAAACATATATGAGCAAATGTAAAATTATTGAATTTGTAAAAAATGTACTCTTTGACAACAGTGAAATTGAACTAGAAGACAATAACCACAGGTATCTAAAAAATCAATAATTTTGAAATTCAATTATACTTATTGGTGAAAGACTGAAAGTTTCCCCACTATGATACTGAGATTTATTTTCTCCAAAAATGTAGCTGTAATAGTTTTTAATATATAGTATATTGGATGAGTCCCATCTGGAAATGTCTGCAAGAGGGCTAAGGAAATGGCACACTTCATCTCTGTTTCTGGAAAAAGGGAGGAAGTTTTAGGTATGTATGGGTGAGAGCAGGGACAGCTTTTTAAAGAAATTTCTAATGATTTGAAGAGCTAATAAATGCAATTGCTAATGCTGTTAAGATGACTGTCCACATAGGTGCAGGTTCAGACTGATAGTTTAAAGAGCTTTACATTTCAAAGGATTTGTTAATAGAAAGTTTAAACTTCTTGAGGTACACATTAGGCCCAGATTCAAGAGAAATCTGCAAAAGGAATGATGCTAATGCCAAAGCACGGCTTCATGCTATCTCTCATTCTCCCTTTCTCCACATTTATGTTTTATTTGAACCTTCAGTTAATTGGATACCATGAAATTTTTGTATAAGCTCAATTTTCTGTGTACAAATTAGCTTTCCTCATTCTCTTCACATGACTAACACGCATCTGGGTAGAGCTTAGATACCACTTCTCCTGGAAAATTTGTCCTGGCTCATAAGCTTTGGGTCAGGTGCTCTGTTTTCTGCTCCCAGAGTATCCTGCCTTTTCTTGCCATAACAAGTATAGCATTCATTGTAATTGACTATGTATTTTTTCTGTATACTCTACTAAACTAGGATCTCTATGGTAGTAGGGATGGATTGTTTTTATCTTTTTTACTGTTGTATCCATAGTGCCCCATAAAATACATAGCTCACAATAAACAATTAGCAAACATTTGCTGAATGAGAAGGAATGAAGTATCAAGTGCCTACTATATGCCAAGCATTGTTCCAGTCACTTTATCTGTTATTTAATTTAAATGTTGTGTTAGTTAGGATTCTTCAGAGAAACAGAATGATAGAAGATAGATAGATGATAGAAAGATGACAGATAGATAGATGGATAGATAGATAGATAGATAGATAGACAGATAAAAAGATATTTACTACGAGAGACTGGATCATGCTATTATGAATGCTGAGGATTCCCACAATCTGCTGTCTGCAAGCTGGAGGTCAAGAAAAGCCAGTAGTGCAATGCCACTCCACACCCAAAGACCTGAGATCCAGCCATGCCAATGATATTAATTTCCATTAATTAATAAGTCTGAGTTCAAAGACTTAAGAACCAGGAGGGCTAATGTCTGTGGTAGGAGAAGATGAACGTCCAGCTTAAGAAGAGACAGTAAATTCACCCTTTCTTCACATTTGTGTTTTATTTAAACCCTCAATTGATTGGATCATGTCCACGCACATTGGGGACAGCAATCTTCTTTACTTAGTTTACCAAGAAAAATACTAATCTCCTCCAGAAACACTCGCACAGATATACTCAGAAATAATGTTCTGCCAGGTATTTTGGCATCCCTTAGCCCCCTCAAGTTTATACACACAATTAACCATCATAAATAGTAACGTCCAGATCTTTTAAAGCCTGATATGTCTGCTCAGGACCTCCAAAAATCACACTTCAAGATGGGATTAGATGTATAAGACATATATTGGTGAATACAATTGCAAAGGATGAAAAAGGTGGGAGCAGAAATATGTGGGAAGAGCCCTGAGACAGTAACACAAGTCTGACATTTGTGATAGAAGAAAAGCAAGGAGAAGGACTGGTTAGGAAGACCTTCAGATGGAAGTGGAGCTCTGAGACGTTATCAGTCAAGTCAATGGGGTGTTTTTCATAGAAAAATCCCAGGTTGTAGAGAAGAAGTCTGCCTCTAGTATCCCTTTCATGCTCAGTCATTGGCTAGGTGCAGTCTTGGAGAAATGGCTTCAATGAGAGTAGCATAGCAAATCCAGAGGTGCAGCAACTGGACACTGCTAGTCAAATATGCTTCCTACAGCAGGTTTTTTCAGAGGACAATCTGAATCGTGCTTTACTATGGCCACCACAGTCCACTTGTTTAGTCACACAGATGCACTTTCCATTACATGTTTGGAAAATATCTTCTAAGTGACCTTCACAGACTTCCGTTCAGTCAGAAGAGGGAGGTCAGTGGAAATGAACTACATATCTCCCATCACATCACTGCAGTTAATTTCACAGTCATGAATGAAATTCTTGCTTTTTCTCTTCAACTCTGCATTCAACAACTGTCATCTCTACAGATCTCATTGGCTTATCTGATGGTGTAAACCAAATATTTATTTTCCGAGGGTCTAAGCCTTTGATATTCATATACTTCTTAGGCCAAGGCTGCCACAAGTGTTCATTCATTGACATAAATAAGCACTTGAGTAGCAGAAAATACACAGTAGATTTACACACATATTCTTCCTCGTCCCCATTATGTAAAAATAGTCCTACTACTGCTTCCTATGAGGATCAATTACCTCTGCCAAGATGCAACTCAAAATGGCGAGCAGCAGCCGTAGCTTGTATTTTAATGTGTCATATGGCAAAAGTAGAACCATGAACTCTAACTCCAAAGGATACAATTGTGTAAGAACAGAAGCGCAAGTCCTCCAGTGGGTCATCAGGAAGAACAGTAAGTGATACTCGAATCCTCTACATGTTTTATTCTTATTAAGGACACAGCACCATATACAAGGCACTGAATCAATGCATATAGTGAATCCTAGAAGACGGCATCTCATCCACATGAAGTAATATCTCCACAGCAACACTTTATCTATCAGTTCAATGGAATTTTTTTTCTTTTCAAACTATAGAGTACAGTTAAGTGATATGACAAATAGGTAACATGATTCATTCCAGAGGGGACACCTAGTCTGATGTTTATGTTGTGTGGGAATTAAAGTCTGTGGATCAGGAAGCCTGTAATCTCTCAATGGTTGTACTGCTTAAAGGTTTGCAGGCAAGAAAGAAAACCCATACCCAGAATAGGAAACTCTCATGTGGGATGAACCGCTGGCCTTTCCAAGACAGGAAGATCTCGTTATCCATTTTATCTCAGTTGCTGAATTTATCAGCCTAAAGTTGTTTGTAATATTTCTTTACTGTCATTTTAATGTCTGTAGAGTCTGTGTCAATAACTGCTTTTTTATTTCTGATATTTGTAATTTGTATGTGCTCTATATTCTTCTTGGCTAGGCAGGATACATATTTATTAACTTTATGAGTCTTAACAATACAATTATGGCTTATTGAATTTCGCTATTGTTTTGTTTTCAATTTTATTGGTTATTGCTTTTATTATGCTTGCTTTCAGTTAAATGTGTCCTTTTTTGATGACTTTAGAAATACATGCTTTTTTGAACTGTCTTCCAATATAGGCAGTTTTTAAGAATTTTTTTTCTTATAGAAACATTGTAGGCTATAAAGTCCACTCTAAACACTGCTTTAGCTACGTGCCAAAAATATTAGTATGTTTTTATTTACATTTAACTCAAAATATTTTCTAATTCACCTTATGACTTCCTCCTTGACTCCTATGTTACTTGTGGATTTGTGCAATTTCCAAATATTTGATCATTTTTCACATATCTTTTTGTTATTGATTTCTAGTTAAATTCAGTTCTAGTGAAAGTATACACTTTATATAACTTCAATTCTTTTAAATTTGCTGAGGTCGGCTTCATGGCTTATGATATGGCTTATGATATCTTGTTGGCCATTTCTTGTGCACTTGAAAAAGAGTGTTCTCTGTGGCTAGGTAGAATGTCCCAAAGATCTCGTTTGGGACATGCTGCTTGATAGATAGTATTGTTGCTGTCTTACATACCTTTACTAATCAATGTCTACTAGTTCAATCAGTTGCTGAAATAAGGAATGTTGACATCTCCAATTGTCACTATGAACCTATTTCTTCTTTAAGTTTTGTCAAGTTTTACTTCACATATTTGGCAGCTGTGTTGTGTAGTGCACACATATTTAGGATTGCTAATGTGTTTGTGGTGACGTGACCTCTTTATCCTTATGTAATGTCCCACTTTATTTGTGGCAATACCCGTTTTTTGAGGCCAGTATTATTTGATATTCATAGAGCCACTCCAGCTTCCTTTAAATTAATATTAGCATAGTATATTTTTTTTTCAATTTTGACTTATAGCTGTCTAGGTCTCTACATTCAAATTAAATTTCTTAAAAATAGCATAGAAGTAGGCCTTTTAAAAAAATATCCAATCTAGCAATCTCTTATATTTTAAAAATTTGTTATGAGGTAATTTATTTTATTTCATAATTTTTAAAAATTTCAAGAGCATTAGGGGTACAAATATTTTTGGATACATGGATAAATTGTTTAGTGGTGGAGTCTGGGGTATTAGCATACCCCTCAGCTCAATAGTGTACGTTGTACCCAGTAGGTAATTTTTTATTTCTTCCCATCCTCCTCCCCTCTCTCCTTCTGATTCTCCAATGTCGCATATACCACTCTCTATATCCTTGCACACTCATAGCTTAGCTCCCACTTATAAATGAGAACATGCAGTATTTGGTTTTCTGTTCCTGAATTATTTCACTTAGGATAATGTTTTCCAGTTCCATTCAAGTTAGCAATCTCTATTAATTGGCATGCATTACATTTAATGTAATTGTTGATTTGCTTGTATTAAAGTCTACCATCTTATTAGTTACTTTCTTGTTATTCCATCTATCCTTTCCTACATGATATGGCTTGGCTCTGTGTTTGCACCCAAATCTCATCTTGAATTGTACCCCCATAATTCCCATGTGTTGTGGGAGGGACCTGGTGGGAGATAATTGAATCACGGGGGCAGTTTCTCCCATACTGTTCTCTTGTGGTAGTGAATAAGTCTCACAATATCTGATGGTTTTATAAAGGGAAATACCTTGCACTTGGCTCTCATTCTCTCTCTTGACACTGCCATGTAAGAAGTGCCTTTTGCCTTCTGTCAAGATTGTGAGGCCTCCCTAGCCACGTGGAACTGTAAGTCCATTAAACCTCTTTCTTTTGTAAGTTGCCCAGTCTCGGGTATGTCTTTATCAGCAACGTGAAAACGGACTAATACACTACATATTTCCCTTTTCTTTCCTTTGTTCCAGATAATACTTGAGAGCCTTGTATGATTTCATTTTATCTCCACTATTGCCTTATTATGTATATTTTAAAAATATTATTTATGTTATTTACTTATATTTTCATAGTATTTATATTAATAATATATTATTTATATTTAATTATAGTATTTGGTTATTTATACCTCTTTTTAATTTTTTTTGGTGGCACTAGTGTTTAAATTATATATCTTTAATTACCTACAGCCAGTCTTCAAATAATATTATCTCTTCTTGTGTAGCTTAAGACTCTTATAATAAATAGTATACTCTCAACTCTTCCCCTCATCTTTTGTCCAATTATTTTATATATTTTACTTTAGCGTATGATAGAAATTCATAACATACGGCAATTATTTTTTGTTGCTTTAGACAGTCAGCTGTCTTTTAACACACTTAGAATAAGAGGCACTCTATTATATTTCCCTTTATTCAACCGTTTACAGACTTCCTCATTACTTTGTATAGATTCAAGCCTCTTTTTGGTATTATACTCCTTTTGCCTAAATAACTTCCTTTAACATATCCTGTATTGCAAGTAATTAACTTTCTCAGTACTCAGATTAAAAAGGACCTTACTTCTTCATTTTAAGAGATACTTTTCTCTGTATATATGTTGAAAGTTTTTTTTTCTTTCAGCACCTTAAAGTTGCCACTATTACTATTTGCCTGTCTGACAAAATTTCGACTTTCATAATATTTTGTCCTGTTGTATGCAATATCTCTTTTTTATCTTTATATACTTCTGGCATTTTCTGTTTATCTTTGGTTTTCAACTGTTGGAGTTAGATATAATGTGTCTAGTGTGTGTGTGTCTGTGTGTGTGTGTCTGTGTGTGTATGTTTATCCTGTTATCCTGCTTGGGGTTCTTTCAGCTCCTTTGATCTGTGTTTTGATGTCTCTCATTATTTTCTGAAAATTTTCTTCATTATTTTTGAACATCTCTGAGATTCCAATTTCACATGCATTAAAGTGTTGGATATTGTTCTAGAAGATTCAGATATTCTTTTTAAAAAAACACTTTTTCTTTTCTCATTGCGATAAATTTAGGTAATTTTTATTAATCCAGTTTTAAGTTCACTGATTCTTGAGTCTAATAATGAGCCCATCAAAGGCAACCTTCATTTCTGTTGCCATGTTTCTGTTTTCGTTTCCAGCGTTTTCACTTAACTCTTAAGGTTTTAATCCTTCCATTGAAATTCATCATCTGATCATGCACATTGTCCAGATTTACTTTTAAAGCCATTAAAATATTAGTGAATGGTTATTTTAAATTTTCTGATAGTTTTAATGCCTGGGTGAAATCTGAGTCTAATTTTGTTGATTGATGTATCTGTTCACAGTAGATTGTTTATTCTTGCTTTATTGTGAATCCCATAGGTTTTATTAAATGCTAGGTATTTCATAAAGGATAGCAGAGACTGAGGGAAATAGGATGATGGCTTCAAATTGGCAAACTTCTTCCTTTGGTAGGTCATGAATGTTGGAGGTTGAGTCAATCTCATCAGGAATTAAGCTTGGTTTGAATTTCGTTGTTGCTATTATCACCCTCAATGTACCGCTGGGCAGAAGTATCTAGATTGAACTTTGTAAGTGACAGTCCATGTTTGTTGGGCCCATTTATAGCCTTAATCTCTTTTATGACGGCCACCAGTCCTCACCTGCATTCGTTGCACCAGTTCCCAAGTGGCCATCAGTAAAATCAGGCTAATATCAAGTTGTTGAGTCATTGGTGTCTGGTTGGTCAATGCCTCTTTCATGGTAGATGGTCTCTGGTAGGTATTGATGAAGCAAAAACCGTCACACTTTTTGGTCCATCCTATGCGTCCATTGACATACCTTATTACAGGTTTCCTTTTCTTCAATCTTCTAGTCTTTTGACTTCCAAACCCTTAACTAGACAGCCAGGCCATTTGGCCACTGCCTCAAAATTTATTCATACTATCAGCTAAAGCCACTTCTTCCACACAATGTTGATTGCCAAATACATTAATCCGAAATCTACACATTGGGAAGATAACCTCTCTCCTTTTCTCTCTCTCTTTTTTTTTTTTTTTTTTTGAGACAGGATCTTGCTCTGTAACCCAGGCTGGAGCACAGTGACACAATCTTGGTTCACTACAATCTCCACTTCCTGGGCTTAAGCAATCTTCCCACCTCAGACTCCTGAGCAGCTGCGACTACAGGCACATGCCACAACACTTGGCGAATTTTTAAACTTTTTATATGGATGATGTCTCACTATATTGCCCAGGCTGGTTGCAAACTCCAGGGCTCAAGCGATCCTCCCATCTCAGCCCTGCAAAGTGTTGGGATTGCAGGCATGAACTATCGTGCCCAGCCCCCTTTCTCCTTATTTTAAGGCCACCTCTGAATGTGGTTGTAATGCAGCTACGATCACCTTTGGGCTTGCACCCAAAAACTAAGCTGATACATTTGTAAAATGGCTTGGGCTTTTTTCCTTCTTTATCAGTTAAACATAGAAAAACCCCATATGGCCATAGGTGTGCAATACATGTGGAAACCTGAAACAACTATGACAGGTGGTGTGAGGGGCTGAGCTATCTGCTGATCTCTTCTCTTCCTGTTTTTATTTGAATCCTGGAATGACAGCTATAATCGACTATTATTTGATTTATCTTGCAGTAGACTACAGTCATTTTCCTGTATCTATCTGGTTTCTTCAGGGCCCAGAATACCAAATTAGGCAGAGATGATAGGCAGAGATGATAGGGACCACACTATTTTTCACCATCTTTTTATCTCCCCAAGGGTGCACTATTTTTTTTCGTTTTGTTTTTAATGTATTATCTTGGCTTGAGGGTAAACGGTGAAGTTTTGAGACATTCAGTTGGTATTCTGCTCTCTGATACCTCTTAACTAACAAACCAATCACACCATGTGGGTGTTACTCTAACTTCCAGAAGGGCACACCAAAATTATACACTTGAGAACTGGAGAGGTAAACACTGACTGGCTCTGAAGACCCAGTGGACCCACTGTAATTCAGATGTTAGTCAGTACTTCATTCATCACCTGCATTATAAGCTCTCACTCTAGTAGGGGGACTATGGTGACTCTTTGGGTCTCCAGATATCCGTGTCTACTTAGATTCTTTGATCAATAGTTCACAAAATGTCTGGGTATTTCCCTTTTATCAGTGTAAAGTAATTCACATAAATGGTCATCAGCATCCTGCTCTGGCATTCTTGCTTTTCTTTCTGGTTGTAGATGTTAAGCAGCACCCTTGTTGTCTGCCTTCTATTTTTCTCCTAGTTATATCAGGCTCAAATAACAATCTCTGTATCTCCCTGCATGTCAAGCCCTTTTAAGTGCTACTCCAAACTAGCTGGTCATTGTGGTGTTTGTATCATTCTGGCTTCTGGCCTTTGTTACTTGGGGACCTCATCATCCTCCTGAATATATATATTTCTAAAAGAAGCTTACATCGCTGACCACCTCTGTAACAATCAACCATGGCCTACAGAAAAGGGTCAACACTTAACTAGGCAATGCTGGTGGCCTCTCACAAACACATTTCTATTTCTATGTGTCATCTGGGCCATCTCGTGAAACATAATACTCAGGAAGGCCTTCTGGTATCATATACTAATGTATTCTAGCTCACTTCCCCAAGCGTTTTTAATTCCTTAATCTCTCATCTGCTGGAGAAACTCAGAAATTTCCACTTCATTCTGCATGTGCCATTTTTTTTTACTGCTGGTCTCTAATGAGCCATTCTAACAGCAACTTTTCTCCATCCACTGAGGTCCTTGCAAGAGTATTAAATTCCATATTCTGAAAAAAATGCCTCCAAGATAATGAGTTCTTACTTATCTGCATCCCTTGATCAAGCACTTTCAAAGTTGAGTCCCAGGGGTAATTTATTGGCTCCTGGTCAGTACATGATAGTGTTACGGAATGAATGTTTGTGTTACCCGCTAAATTCACAAGGTGAGATTCCAACAACTTGATGTGATGATATTAAAAGGTAGGGCTTTGGGAGATAATTATGTCATGAGGGTAGAACCCTCCTGAATAGGATTAGTGTCCTCATAAGAAGAAACACAAGAGCTTGCCTCTCACTCTCTGCCTTCTCCAATATGAGGACACAGCAAAAAGACAGCCATATACAAACAAAGAAGAAGACCCTTAGCAGACACCAGATCTGATGGTGCTTTGATCTTCAACTTCCCAGCCTCCAGAACTATGAGAAATAAATATCTGTTGTTTAAACCACCCAGATAACGGCAATTTGTTATAGCAGCCTGAACTGACTAAGACAGCTAGCTACTTCTTGGAGCTCCTTTAGGGTGTAAACCCTTTTCTCCATTATCAGGCTCAAAACTCCCCTATCTGGGTTTTGTGGGAACTTAATCCTAGTTGTTGGTCTGACAACCAAGAAGGCAGGTGGTCACTACTCCTGAGGGGATTACCTGTTACCTTTTCTGAAAGAGCCCTCTTCATTGTCTTCCCACATGGAAGGGGGAGGCCGGGTCATACTAGGGAGTGCTGAGCAGCTTCTGCATGCTCTAAAATTCCAGGATGTCTCCAGAGGCAAAAATCTTAGGGCCATACACCCAGTTAACCCCATCTCATATTTCAGCTTCTTAAGTTGTTCTCCCCAGGACGCTGAAGTTAGCATAACAGACTAGCCATGGACAAACATTATTAAAATGTCTTTGGAGCCCTCAACCTTTAAATCCTGAGTATATTCAGCTGTGTTTACCCTTCCACTGTTGGAAAGGGCTTCTTTGTAAGCTATCAGAAACGTTCGCTAACTCACACACTTAGCCCTTAACTACTTCGTAACCGCTATCAATTTTTTCAAAATCCTTCTACAGGGTAGCATTACAAGTTAATTATAACCAGCCACCTGTACTGTTCTTATAGACATTTTTTCCCTACCCACCAAACCTTTCAAATGCCTGAATATTCACTCCAGCAAGTACATTCTTCTCTACCAAAACATTATTTCAGTTCATCACTGGAAAAATCTTCAGCAACTGTGCTGTAATGGTGTGCCAGGGATTATTATTACTTCGCATTTTACTTAGAAAGGGGTCATTCTTTCCAGCCAGGCAGTGAGTGAGCCAGTCCTGAAACCCATCTTACCATCTTCTTCTTTTTCTCAGATTTCTTCTGCCATGCCCGGTGTCAATTTGGAACTTCCAAGGAGCAGATGTTGAGATGGGATAAGACATGCAAGAGATATATTGATAAAGGGAGAAGGAACAAGAGCAGGTAGGGAAGGACTTTTGATTATGATACAGTTTTCTGACTGCAGCATACTACTGAGAAACTCTCAGGCTGACCAATGAGGGGGCCCCACACAAAAGTAGCTCATGAGAGGAGTCCTGCATCAAGCAGAGATGGACTGGCTCTGGTACCCTTGTTGGATCAACACTTAACTGGGAGCTGCCTCCAGGGGAAGTGTGGCCTTGAAGCAAGCGCCACAGTGAATCCCAAGATGCAGCAGCTGGAAGCTGCCAGTCTGCTATGTTCCCTGCAGCACGTTCTCTTTAAGGGTGATCTGAGCAGTGCACCTCCATGGCTGTCACACCTGGAAAATGCATAATACTGTTTCCCAGGAAGCTTCCAGATACTGCACAAATGAATCTATTTTAAGTTTGTTCTCCAAGTGGAAAAGCCTTCTCTTTCAAAATTACGCTTTAACTTTTTAATCATGAAGAGAGAAATCACTTACTACATAAACTCCAATCCAGAGCATTCAGATTACAAAGTAGAAAATTGCCGAATCAGTCCTTGGAATAATAGGTGAAGGCCGGGAACACTACCTTCACTAATAAGGGGAATGACATAAGCAATGGCTATCCCATTGCAGATCAGTCCGGACCACAATGACCAAGAATAGTTTGGGAAGCCAAAAGTAAGATCAAGACCATACCAGAATTATTCTCTTGGCAATAAGAGTTTCAGATTATCACATGAGCTTTTTATAGAGTGATGAGACACTGCCCCAGAATAAGTCCAGCCTGGGTGCTTGTAGGATACTTGGAGACAGTGAGTGACCATAAGTGGCTTGGGTAAAAAACAAAGCAACACAGATAGAAAGCAGTTGCTGACATTTATTTATTTATTTTTTTATAGTGGCCACTTTTTTGCAACCTTTCTTGACACTAACAACATGGCCTCATCAATGAGTTATACTCACCCACAAATCCCCACAGACACGCTGGACAGGGAAGACAACCTATCATAGGGCTTCTGTCTAAAGACAGGTCCTTAATTCATTTATTCAGCACATATTTACTAAATATCGATGATTTGCTATATCCTGTGACAGTCACTGGGAATGCACGCTCCTGACCTCAAGGAGATAAATAGAATTTGCAGTTGGTAGAGACTGGCTCTACAGTATATGTATGTGTGATTAGTTCTCAGAATTTCTCTGTCACATTGATACAAATAAAATTTGCTTTTTTTGTTTTTTCAAGACTACAAAATGAAGTAATGAGTTTGAAAATATTTGGAGACTATGGAATTCCATACATATTTGAGGAGTAAATATTATTTCTATGACAACACTTTTTAGAAAATGTTATGCTCGTTTTACCAGAGCTCTGGAACATAGATAGTCTAACTCTTTGCGTGGCCTTTATGGAACTAAACGTTCTCTCATTAGTGAAAATAATTTTAACACATTAACCATTACTGAATTATTAATTCTATAAATATTTTGGACTGTTGTTTTATTTCTAAACCCTTTTGGGTATATGAAATATAATGTACATGGTCTTGACTAATTCAGACAAAAGAACAATTTGACAGCCTGAATATTTTCCTTCTTGAATTGGTGGCTTTGGAAAAAGAGAATTTTAATAAAACTTCATTAAAAACACAAAATCAATAGTTGGGTGCATTTTCTGGCTGTGAAATGTTAACAAGTAGCATTTCTGAATACACACACACACACACACACACACACACACACACTGTCATGAGAGCAAGATTTGATAGTTTTATAGGAGAAAATTCTGTAATATGAATATTTAGGCATATTGTGATATTTACTGACTTCATATTTTCTTCTGAAAAATATTTGAGAAGGAAATAACATTTATGAGGACATGAAATAAGTATAATATGGTAATACAGAAGTAGGGATTTCTACTGGTAAGGAGTACCCTTATTCATTAGCATATATACACTTTGGAAAGATGGGTGTGAAACATTCCTTTAGATTATGGGATTCTTTAGCTCTCATTCTTCCTGCTAGAGGTTCCACTTCTAATTTATACAGTCACTTATCTTGGTCACAGCATGAGGTCTTACAGCTGAGCAAGCAGCTTTGGCAAAAAGTCTAACCTACTAATGTTGAGGCGGGAAAATGGGAATTTAGTTGGCTGGAGGCCTGGGTATCTCAAGGGCATCTAATATGAAATCAGTTAGTTTTCAGTACTTATGTAAATGTTAGTAACTTCCTGCCTCTGTTTCTCAATAGGATAGGAGAATTTTGGCTGCCTGTGGACTTGTCATAGCAACAAAGAACAATTTCACTCATTTTGCCTAGGAATAGCTTCTCATGTATATTTGTACAGAATGATAGAAGATCATTGAAGTGAATATTGGTTTGAGAGTTTGGGGGATTACAAAAAGAGAGCACAGCTGTGATTCTTTCTTCAGTGGCTAGCTTAGTAGAGGCAGACATTTAAGAGGAGTGGAGAAAACAGCTGGAATGGAAGCATCAGCAGGAACAGCAAGAAAGGTGAAACTTAAGATCCTGAGAACCAAAACGCACAAGCTCCCCTCTAGCTCTCTGCTGTTGAATAGGCTTTCACCAGAGGCCATCCAGAAAAGATTTTAACCTATTATACATCCCCTTATGGCAGAGTGACAAACTAATGGCAGTGGGGAAGGAATTGGGGGAAGCTGTGGAAACCACAGACATGAAGTTTGAACAGAAGCAATATTCTGACTCTCCTTAGGAAGCTTTGGTCAATGCATCCCACCTCTCTTAGCATAATACGTAGCCATGGATAGTAAAATTCCTCCAACTGTGGAAAAAAAAAAAAAGAGCACAATAGAGCTGAGAGAGAAGGGAGGAGAGAGAGGCCAGTGTGAAATCCTTTTTAAGGTGATAGTAATAGGTAGAAGATATTTTGCAGAATATTTTGGAAGAGAGAGACATATCTTATGGTCTATGTAATTAATGACAAAACGCCTGGATTAAGAAAGCACAGACATGAAATCTTTGAGTAATTGAGATAATTGTTAGTGATAAATACAACAGCCATGATACATAGATGCAACCATTTCAATGTAGATGGAGAACATGCACAAGAGGGAAGCTAATTCAAAATTATTTCCTGACATAAAAACTTTGCCTTAGTTATGTATTCAATTACCATATGTAAGTTCTATTTTCACGATATGGGTTCAAAAACTCACATTTAAAATTTTTTTTATTTTTAATATTTGTGGGTACATAGTAGTTGTATATGTTTATGGGATACATAAGAAATTTTGGTACTGGCATAAAGTGCATAACAATTGCTTCATGGAAAATTGGGTATCTATTCCCTCAAGCATTTATCCTCTGTGTTACAACAATCCAATTATACTCTTTTAGTTATTTTTAAATGTACAATTATTATTGACTTTAGTCCCCCTATTGTGTAATGAAATACTAAGTCTCATTCATTCTTTCTAACCATATTTTTTGTACAAACTAAGCCCCCCCACCTCCCCTCAACCCCCCAAAACCCTTCCCAGACTTATAAGCGTCCTATTCTCTATCTCCATGAGTTCAATTGTTTTGATTTTTAGATCCACAAATAAGTGAGAACATGTGATGTTTGTTTCTGTGCCTGGCTTACTTCACATAGCAAAATGACCTCCAGCTCTATCCATGTTGTTGCAAATGACAGGATCTCATTCTTTTTTGTGGCTGAATAGTACTCCACTGTGTCTATGTATCCCATTTTCTTTATCCATTCATCTGTTGAGGGAAGCACTTAGGTTAATTCCAAATCTTAGTTATTATGAATAGTGCTGCAATAAACATGGGAGTATAGATCTCCCTTCGATGTACTGATTTCTTTCTTTTGAGTATATACCCAGCAGCGGGATTACTGGATCCTATGGTAGCTCTATTCTTTGTATTTTGAGGAACTTCCAAACTTTTCTCAATAGTAGGTGTACTAATTTACATTCCCACTGACAGTGTAAGATGGTTTCCTTTTCTCCACATCCTCGCCAGCATCTGTTATTGCCTGTCTTTTGAATATAAGCCATTTTAATTTGAGTGACATGATATTCATTGCAGTTTTATTTTCATTTCTCTGATTATCAGTGATGTTGATTACCTTTTCATATTCCTGTTTGTCATCTGTATGCCTTCTTGTGAGAAATGTCTATTCAAATCTTTTGCCCATTTTTTGATGGGATTATTAGAATTTTTTCTACACAGTTTTTTGAGCATCTTATATATTCTTGTTATTAATTCCTTGTCAGATAGGTATCTTGCAACTATTTTCTCCCATTATGGGGTTTTTTTCTTCTCTTTGTTGATTGTTTCCTTTGCTGTTCAGAAGCTTTTTAACTTGATGTGATTCCATTTGTCCATTTTTGCTTTCATTTCCTGTGTTTGTGGTGTATTACTCAAGACATATTTGCCCACACGTCCTGGACAGTTTCCCAAATGTTTTCTTTCAGTGGTTTCATAATTTGAGGTCTTCAAGTCTTTAATCCATTTTGACTTGATTTTTGTGTATGATGAGAGATGGGGTCTAGTTTTATTCTTCTGCACATGGATATCGAGTTTCTCCAGCACCATATACTGAAGAGACTGTTTTTCCCCAATGTATGTTCTTGGCACCTTTGTTGTAAATGAATTCGCTGTAGGTGTATAGATTTATTACTGGGTTCTCAATTCTGTTCCATTAGTCTATTTGACTGTTTTTATGCCAGTACCATGTTGTTTTGATAAATATTGCTCTGTAGTATAATTTGAAATCAGGTAATGTAATTCTTCTAGTTTTGTTCATTTTGCTTGGGATAGCTTTGGGTACTCTAGGTCTTTTGTGATTCCATATAAATTTTAGAATTGTTTTTTCTATTTCTGTGAAGAATGTAATTGGTATTTTAATAGAGATTGCATTGAATCTGTAGGCTGCCTTTGATAGTATGGACAATTTAAAAACACTGATTTTTAAATCTATGAACATGGAATATTTTTCCATTTTTTTGGTGTCCTTTTCCATTTCTTTCATCAGTATCTTATAGTTTTCACTGTAGAGATCTATCACTTCTTTGGATAAGTTAATTCCTAGGTATTTAATTTTATTTGTGGCTACGGTAAATAAGATTGCTGTTTTTATTTCTTCTTGAGGTTTTTTTCACCATTTTGCATACAGGAAGGCTACAGATTTGGGTATGTTGATTTTATATTCCTCTATTTCACTGAATTTTTAAATCAGTTCTAATAGCATTTTGGTGGAGTCTTTAGGTTTTTCCAAATATAAGATCATGTCATCTGCAAACAAAAATAATTTGAATTCTTTCTTTCCAATTTGGATATCTTTTATTTTTTTCTCTTGTCTAATTGCTCTAGCTAAGACTTTCAGTGCTATATGGAATCACAGGGGTGAAAGTAGGCATCCTTGTTGTGTTACAGATCTTAGAGGAAAAGCTTCCAGTTTTCCCCCATTCAGTATGATACTAGTTGTGTATCTGTAATATAAGGCTTTTATTATGTTGAGGAATACTGCTTCCATACCCAGTTTTTTGAGGGTTTTTATTTTGAAAGTATGCTGAACTTTATCAAATGCTTTTTCAGCATCAATTGAAATGATCATATGGTTTTGTCCTTCCTTCTGTTGATATAAGGTGTCATATTGATCAAATTGCATATGTTGAACCAACCTTGCATCCCAGGGGTAAATCCCACTTAGTATCATGGTGTATGATCTTTTCAATGTATTATTAAATTCAGTTTTCTACTGTGCTATTGAGGATTTCTGCCTCAATACTCATCAGAGATATTGGCCTGTAGTTTTATTTTTATTTGTATTTTTTCAAAGTCAGGGTAATACTGGCCTTGTAGAATGATTTTAGAACTATTCCCTCCTCCATTATTATTATTATTTTTTTTTTTTGAGACAGAGTTTCACTCTTGCTGCCCAGGCTGAAGTGCAATGGCACGATCTCAGCTCACTGCAACCTCTGCCACCTGGGTTCAAGTGATTCTCCTGCCTCAGCCTCCCAAGTAGCTGGGATTACAGGTATGCACCACCATGCCCGGCTAATTTTGTATTTTTAGTAGAGTTGAGGTTTCTCCATGTTGGTCAGGCTGTTCTTGAACTCCTGACCTCAGGTGATCTGCCCGCCTTGGCCTCCTAAAGTGCTGGGATTACAGGTGTGACCCATCGCGCCCAGCCACATCCACTATTTTTTACAACATTTTGAGTAACATTGGTATTAGTTCCTTAAGTGTTTGGTAGAATTGTGCAGTGAAGCCTTTGGGTCCCATGGTTTTCTTTGCTGGCAGATTTTTAAATTATGGCTTTGAACTTGTTGCTTGTTATTGGTCTCTTCAGGTTTTTTATTTCTTCCTGTTTCAATCTTGGCAGATTTTGTCTATGAATTTGTCAATTTATTCTAGATTTTTCATTTTATTGGCATACAGTTGCTCACAGTAGCCACTAGTGATCTTTGAATTGTTGTGGTATCAGTCGTAATGTATCATTTTTCATCTCTGATTTCATTTATTTGGGTTATCTCACTTTTTTTCTTAGTCTGGCTAAAGTTTTGTCAATTTTGTTTAAAATTTCAAAATACCAACTTTATGTTTCCTTGACCTTTTATATTTTCTTCATTTCAAATTAATTTATTTATGCTCTGATATTTCATATTTATTTTCTTCTCCTGATTTGGAGTTTTATTTGTTCTTGTTTTTCTACGTCTTTAAGACATGTTGTTATTTTATTTATTTGCAGTTTGTATTAGTCCATTTTCATGCTGCTGATAAAGACGTACCCGAGACTGGGAAGAAAAAGAGGTTTAATTGGACTGAGAGTTCCATGTGGCTGGGGAGGCCTCAGAATCATGGCAGGAAGCAAAAGGCACTTCTTACATGGCAGCAGGAAGAGAAAAATGTGGAGGAAGCAAAAGTGGAAACCCCTGATAAACCCATCAGATCTCATGAGACTTATTCACTATCATGGGAATAGCACAGGAAAGACTGGCCTCCATGATTCCATTACCTCCCCCTGGGTCCCTCCCACCACACCTGAGAATTCTGGGAGTTACAATTCAAGTTGAGATTTGGGTGGGGACACAGCCAAACCATATAATTCCACCCCTGGCCTCTCCAAATCTAATGTCCTCACATTTCAAAACCTATCATGCTTTCCCAGCAGTCCCACAAAGTCTTAACTCATTTCAGTATTAACCCAAAAATCCACAGTCCAAAGTCTCATCTGAGACAAGCAAGTCCCTTCCACCTATGAGCCTGTAAAATCAAAAGCAAGCTAGTTTCTTCCTAGATACAATGAGGATACAGGTATTGGGTAAATACAACCATTCCAAATGGGAGAAACTGGCCAAAACAAAAGGGTTACGGGGCCCATGCAAGTCCAAAATTCAGTGGGGTAGTCAAATTTTGAAGCTCAAAAATGATCTCCTTTGACTACAGGTCTTGTATCCATGTCATGCTGATGCAAAAGGTGGGTTCACATGGTCTTGGGCAGCTCCACGCCTCTGGCTTTGCAGGGTCCAGCCTCCTTCCTGGCTGCTTTTATGGGCTGTCATTGAGTGTCTGTGGCTTTTCCAGGCACATGGTGCAAGCTGCCAGTGGATCTACCATTCTGAGTTCTGGAGGACGGTGGCCCTCTTCTCACAGCTCCACTAGGCAGTGCCCCAGTAGGGACTCTGTGTGGGGGCTCCAACCTCACATACATTTTCCTTATACGCTGGCCTAGCAGAGGTTCTCCATGAGCCACTCTGCCCTTGCAGCAAACTTTTGCCTGGGGCATCCAGGCATTTCCATACATCTTCTGAAATCAAGGCAGAGGTTTCCAAACCTCAATTATTGACTTCTGTGCACCTGAAGGCTCAACACCACACGGAATCTGCCAAGGCTTGAACTTCCACTTTCTGAAGCCACAGCTCGAGCTCCACATTGGTCCCCTTCAGCCACAGCTTTCGTGGCTGGAACCCAGGGTACCAAGTCCCTAGCCTGCACGCAGCATGGGGACCCTGGGCCTGGCCCATGAAACCACTTTTTCTTCCTGCGCCTCTGGACCTGTGATGGGAGGAGCTGCTGTGAAAGTCTCTGACATGGCCTGGAGACATTTTTCCCACGGTTTTGAGGATTAACATTAGGCTCTTTGCTACTGATGTGAATTTCTGCAGTCAGCTTGAATTTCTCCTCAAACAATGGGTTTTCCTTTTCTTTTCTTTTTTTTTTTTTTCTTAGATGGAGTCTCGCTCTGTCACTAGGCTGGAGTGCAGCGGCACGATCTTGGCTCGCTGCAACCTCCACCTCCCGGGTTCAAGAAATTCTGCTGCCTCAGCCTCCCGAGTAGCTGGGACTACAGGCACACACCACCACACCTGACTAATTTTTTTTTTTTGTATTTTTAGTAGAGATGGGGTTTCACCATGTTGGCCAGGACGGTCTTGATCTTCTGACCTCGTGATCTGCCCACCTCGGCATCCCAAAGTGCTGGGATTACAGACGTGAGCCACTGCGTCTGGTCAGGGTTTTTCTTTTCTACTGCATTATCAGGCTGCAAATTTTCTGAACTTTTATGCTCTGTTTCCCTTTTAAAATAGAATCCTTTTAACAGCAACCAATTCAGATTTTGAATGATTTGCTGCTTAGAAATTTATTGTGCCAGATACCCTAAACTATCTCTCTCAAGTTCAAAGTTCCACAAATCTCCAGGGCAGGGGCAAAATGCCGCCAGTCTGTTTGCTAAAACATAACAAGAGTCACCTTTGCTCCAGTGCCCAACAAGTTCCTCATCTCCATCTGAGACCACCTCAGCCTGGAACTTTATTGTTCATCACTATCAGCATTTTTGTCATAGTCACTCAACAAGTCTCTAGGAGGTTTCAAACTTTCCCACATTTTCCTGTCTTCTTCTCAGTGCTCCAAAGTGTTCCAGCCTCTGCCTGTTACCCAGTTCCAAAGTTGGTTTCACATTTTCAGGTGTTATCTTTTCAGCAACACCCCACTCTACTTGTACCAATTTACTCTATTAGTCTATTTTCATGTTGCTGATAAAGACATACCCAAGACTGGGAAGGAAAAGAAGTTTAATTGGACTTACAGTTCCACATGGCTGGGGAGGCCTCAGAATCACGGTGGGAGGTGAAAGGCACTTCTTACATGGTGGCCTCAAGAGAAAAATGAGAAAGAAGCAAAAGCAGAAACCCCTGATAAACTCATTAGATCTTGTGAGACTTATTCACTATCACGAGAATAGCACAGGAAAGACTAGACCCCATGATTCAATTATCTCTCCCTGGGTCCCTCCTACAACACGTGGGTATTCTGGGAGATACAATTCAAATTGAGATTTGGGTGGGGACACAGCCAAACCATATCACAATTTTTCTTCTTTTTTTTTATGTAGGAACTTACAGCTATAAATTCCACTCAGTGTTGCTTTTACTGTATCCCATAGGTTTTGGTCTGTTGTGTTTTCATTATTATTTGTTTCAAGAAATTTTTCAATTTTCTTCTTAATTTCTTTATTGACCCATTGGTCATTCAGGAGCATATTGTTTAATTTCCATGTGTCTGTATAGTTTCCAAAATTCCACTCATTATTGATTTCTTGTTTTATTCCATTGTGGTCAGAGAAGATGCTTGATATTAATTTGATGTTTGAATGTTTTAAGATTTGTTTTGTGACCTACTATATGTAATATGTTTGAGAATCATTCATGTGCTAATGAACATAACGCTTATTCTGCAGCCATTGGATGAATTGTTTTGTAAATATCCATTCATTTATTTTATAGTGCAGATAAAGTCCAAAGTTTCTTTTCTGATTTTCTTTCTGGGACATCTGTACAATGCTAGAAGCAGGATGTTGAACTCTCCAGAGATTACTGTTTTGGGATTTATCTCTTTCTTATTCTCTAATAATACTTGCTTTAAATATCTGGGTTCTCCAGTGTTGGGTGCATATATATTTACAATTGTTACATCCTTTTGCTAAATTGACCCCTTTATCATTATATAATGATCTTCTTTGTATCTTCTTATAGTTTTGTCTTAAAATCTATTTTGTATGATACAAGTGTAACTACTCCTGCTCTGTTTTGGTTTCCCTTGCCATAGCATATCTTTTTCCATTCTTTCATTTTCAATCTGTGTGTACCTTTACAGGTGAAATGTGTTTCTGATAGGCAACAGATCATTGGGTCTTGTTTTTTCATCCATTCAGTCACTCTATGTCTTTAGATTGGAGAGTTTGGTTCGTTTGAATTTAATGTTATTATTGATAAGTAGCAACTTACTCCTGCCATTTTTTAATTCGAGTTTTGGTAGTTTGGCAGTTTTTTTTTTTCTTCTTTCTTTTCTTGCTGTGTTTATTTTAGTGAAGATGTTTTTCTCTGATGGTCTGCTTTAATTGCTTTTTTGTGTGGATATCTTCTCGTGTGTGTGTGTATGTGTGTGTGTGTGTGTGTGTGTGTGTGTGTGTATCTGGGGTTACTAGAAGGCTTGCAAATACTATGTTCTAATGCACTGTTTTAAATTGATGACAATTTAACACTTACTGCATGCAAAAACTAACAAGCAAACACACAAAAAGCCCAATGGCTCTTCTGTCAGTTTGTGGTAAATACTGCCTGGCCTTGGTCTCATCCTTCAGGGCAGTGTGCTGTACTCTGACCGAGGGCAGGATTAGAAATGCTATCTATGTGGCTAGGCCTGGACTGAGGTTCCCCCAACACCTAATTTTTGCTCTACCCTACTGTAGCTGAGCTGGTACCTAAAGTTTAAGGCAAAGTCCTCTTTACTTTCCCCTGTGTTTTCTCATGCAGAAGGAGTCTTTCACTCTAGCCACCACAGCTGGGAATTTGCTGCATCATCCTAAAGCCAGCATGTCTCAGAGCCCAATGCCCACAGCACTCCCTGGATATTGCTCCTGGTTATTCAAGGCCAAAGTGCTCTTTATTCAGGAATTGATCAATTCTGCCAGAACTGGGTTCTTGCTTTCAAGGAAGTGTGTTCCCTTTTAGCCCAGGAGATATCTAGAAATGTTGTCTTGGGGATAGGACCTGGAAAGGGTACCTCACATCTCTGCCTGGTACCCTATCCTACTATGGCTAAGCTGGTATCCAAGATGCAAAACAAAATCCTCTTTACTCTGCTCTCCTCTACTAAAGCAAAAGGAAAGAGTCACTTTTGTTACTGTGAGCTGCACTGCCTGGGGTTGGAGGAGGGAGGGCAAAAGCACTCCCTTAGCCATGCCAGCTGGTGTCTCCCTAGGTCATGTGCCACTCTAGTACACTGGCTCTAAGCCTAGCCTAGTACTAGGAATTGCCTAGGTATTGCAGTTCTCATGTGCTAGACTGCCTTCCAAGTTTACCTAGGACCCCAGAGCACTTCAGTATGCAGCGGCAAGGTTTGCCTAGAAACTCAAGTTCTGACCACTAGGATGGGCAATTTCCTTCTGGCTAGGGCTGATACAAACTCCCCCTCAATGTGCAGGCATTGACTAAGCCCAGCATAACTTTATTCACCAGTGTGACAGGGCAGCACTGAGTTCAATGTAAATTCCCTCAGTCACCGTGCTCTCCCTCCCCAAAGTGCACAGCTGCTGCCAGGGGAGGATACAGAAAGGCTGGTATTGGCGATTCAAGACTGTCTGTCCTGCTGTCTTTGGTGCCTCTTTCTGTGATATGAATGTAAATCCAGGTACTGTGATTGCTCACCTGATTTTTGGTTCTTGTGATGGTGCAAATAGTTGTTAAAATTTGGTGTTCCAGTGGTGGGGGAATGAATGCTGTCGGCTTCTATTCTGCCATCTTGCTCAGCCTTCCTGTGTTCACAACATTTCTTTCACTAGGTTTTGGGCCAAATATATTGAAATTTTTGAAACCTAAAATTAATATGATAGTTTATTTTTTCTAAGAAACCAGTATTAGTTCAAATTACAATTAAAAACTCTTACAATTGATTGCATCTTGGAATTTATATGGCATAAAGGGTTAGGCTGACAGTATGTCATCTACCCACAGCTCTGTGTTGTAAAAGTTTTTTTTTTTTTTCTTGACAGGTGCAACCTAAGATATTGTAACTTCCTTGCTTTACATATTCCACATTTGTAGAGAGGAAGAATTAACTCCATGTGAGACAGGCTGAAGACACTGGGACCCAATAGCCTCTGTTCAAGCTTGTTCATAAGGAAACATTCCAAAATAGAAGGGACAAGTTGAAAATACAAGGACCTACCGTCACAGTTAAGTTTACCCACTCATAGAACTGCAGAATTACATTCCAAGAGAAGCATTTCACTGTAATTGTATCCATCTCAGGTACAGTGGCACAGAAGTTTTGTTCAGGTGGAGAGGCAGGGCCGCAAGAACATACAAGTCTGCAACTCTGGCTAAATAGACTGACTTTATTTGAAACAGACTGTGGGAGGTTTTGTAGGTGAGAGAATTACAGGAAAGCAGTGGAGATCTTGGTAGTGAGCAACAAACAACAAATAAAAGTGTAGTTCAGCTAGAATTTTAACAGAGAGAACAAGAGAAAAAGAATCTAAGAAAAGCCCTCCTGGAGTCAGAGCAAGACTCAAAGACCAAAAATATCCTCCCCTAAAAAGTAAACCAACTTCAATTTCATCAGGCCATAGAACAATTTTTGCCTCGGAGATTTGTGAAAAACAATATAGCAATCAGTTAGCAATTAGTGGAGGCTAACAGCTGGCCATGATACTAATAAAAGCAAACGAGCTTGATGGAGATATCAGATAAAGAGAAAGAGAAAGCCTGGCTAAAACCAGTCACTGTTTATTGTTAAGGTGACTGTATACATGTTGATATGGTTTCGCTCTGTGTTCCCACCTATATCTCACCTTGCATTGTAATAATCCCCATATGTCAAGGGTGGGACCAGGTGGAGGTAATTGAATCATGGGGGCAGTTTCTCCCATGCTGCTCTCCTGAAAGTGAGTTCTCACGAGATCCGATGGTTTTATAAGGGGCTTTCCCCTTTGCTCGACACTCATTCCCTCTCCCGTCACCCTGTGAAGGGATGCCTTCTGTCATGATTGTAACTTTCCTAAGGCCTTTTCAGCTATGCAGAACTGTGAGTCAATTAAACCTCTTTTCTTTATAAAGTACCCAGTCTTGGGCATTTCTTCATATCAGCATGAGAACAAACTAATGCACATGTCTATGGCTGCTCTTCATGATGAGCAAAGTCAGAGGTTGTACACTTTGGGTGAAATAAATTTTACACAACTAATCCAGCTAAGGTGCAAAAACAAAAACAAAAATAAACAAGCAAACAACAAAAGTAAGCATTGAGAAATGAGGCGATCCACCATCTAGAGATGCTAAAATATATTATCTTAAGTTTCCACTGATTAAATAAAAGATTGCAAAATATCTGTAAGTGTGAAGTATGCAAACACAAAACAACAACAAAAAACCCAGGAACTGACAATTTGAAGCTTTTGAGGATAAACAAATGTTGGACTTCAAAGCAGCTATTTGAAATATGTTCAAAGAATTAAAGGAAACCATTTTTAAAGACTTAAGGTAAAATGACAATGCCCAATCAAAATCTTAATATAAATACAGATATAAAAATTATAACTTAAAGAACCAAATGGAAGTTCTGATGTTAGAAATCTCTCAAATCCATATCCTGATTGAAATAAAACATCCAGTACAAAGCAACAATACTAGATTTGAAGTGGCAGAAAAAACAATTAACCAATTTGAATATACATTAAAAGAAATTCTGTAATCTGATAAGCAGAAAAAATAATGAAGTATTTTTTCAGAAAAATTTGAGGCACAATTAAGAACACCAAGAAATATGTAATTGGATGTAATTGGAATAGAAGAAATGGAGAGAGAGAAAAGACCAGGGAAAATATATACTAAAAGAAACAACTGAAAACTTCCTAAATATGTTGAAAAATGTTGACTTATAAATTAACAAACTCCAAATATGACAAACACAGAGATCTATAAGCAGAAACATCATAGTAAAACTGATGAAAGCCAAGGGGAATATTTGATCTATATCTGTTATCTAACTACAATTTTGCATCCCTTGACAAATATCTCTCCATTTACACCCCCACCCCAACAACCCAAGCCTCTGGTAATCACCATTCTACTGTCCACTTCTATGAGTTCAACTATTTTATATTCCACGTGTAAGTGAGATAATGCAATATAGCTCCTTATGTGCTTGGCTTATTTCACTTAACATACTATCCTCCAAGTTAATTCATATTGACACAAATGACAAAATTTTACTTTTTTTAAGTCTGAATACTATGATGTGTATATATACCATACTTTTGTATACGTTAATTAGCTCAACTGAGACGTCACACAATGTAAACACATTTCAACATGTAGTACATAAAAATATACACAAAATCTATTTGTCAGTTAAAAATAATAAATTTTGTAAAGGACAAAAATTAGAGAAAATCTTGAAAGCAACAGGAGAAAAACAAAATAATTCATCATGTACACGGGAACCCAAATAAGTTGAATAGATAACTTTTCCTCAGAAACAAAGTAGGCCAGAAAGTCAAGTATTAGCAGATTAAAAGGGCTTAAAGAGGGAAAAAAAGGCCAACTCTAAATCTTATGTTCAGGAAAACTAACTTTCCACAAATGAATGCAGATGTGCAGGAACCAAGGCAAAGACAAAGGAAACATGAAAAAAATGAGGTAATATGGCACCCTCACAGTAACACAATAATTCTGCAGCAATAGAATGCTGGGCCAAATGCTCTAAAATGCTCTAACCAAAAAGAAACACTTGAAATGCCAGTTAAACATTTCAAAATATTGATTTTCATAAAGCTCAGTGATATGCAAAAGAAATCCAAAAACCAATACAAATAACTCAAAAAGCCAACTCAGGATATGAGTAAAACATCTACTAAGGAGATAGGTATCCTTAAAATAAATTAGCAATGAAAATTTTGAAACTGAAAAATTTATTGAAGAAAATACAAAAAACACTTGAAAGCTTCAATAATGGACTAGATCAAGCAGACAAAAAATTCAGAACTTTAAATATTTGAAATAACCTAGTCAGACAAATTAAGAAACAATAATAAAAATAAGAACAAAGCTTTTTAAACATTTGGGACTACATAAAACAACAGCGCTTATGAAGTATCAGCATTAAAATGGGAGAAGTAAGAGTAACAACTTTCGAAAACCTATGTAATAAAATAACGGATAAAAATTTTAAGTCTAGCAAGAGATTTAGACATCAACATGTAAGAGTTCCAGCAATCCTCAAGAAAATACAACACAAAAATGTCCTTCCTGGTCAAGCAAATGCTGAGGAAATTCATCGTCACTACACCGACCCTACGAAAATGTTCAGGAGGGTTCTAAACATGGGAGATAAAGAACATAATCGCCATCATAAAAACACATAAAAGTATAAAACTCATAGGTAAAGTAATTACACAAAAGAAGATAAATGAATCAAATAGCACCATTACAGAATACCACCAAACAGTAGTCAGCATAAAAGAAATAAACAAGCAATTTATAAAACAAGAGGAAAATATTTAACACTACTACAGGCACAAACTTAACATGAAAATATTAGCCTTAAATATAAATGGACTAATTTAAATTCCCCCTCAAAACATCTAGGTTGGCTTAAGGGAAAAATATAAACATATTTCAAGTATATGATGCTTGCAAGAAACTCACCTTACCTTTAAAGACACATATAGACTGAAACTAAACAAGTGTAAAAAATATTCCAAACCAAAGGTGATAAGGAGTAGGCAAGACTTATATCAGAAATAAAACAAACTTTAAATCAAAAACAGCAAAAAAAGACAAATAAAGCCATTATATAATAATAAAAGGTTTAAATTCTGCAAGATGACATAATGACTCTAAACATAGATGCACCCAACACTAGAGTTCCCATTTCATAAAACAAATATAACCTGATCTAATGGAAATGTGTACACTTCTGTAAACATACAACCTTCCAAGATTCAACAAGGAAAAAAATAGAAAACTTGAAGAGAGCAGTGATTGAATCAATAATAAAAAAATTCTCCTTACAACAACAACAAAAATTCCAGGACCAGATGAATTCACAGCTGAATTCTATCAGAAGTGCAAAAATGAACTAAAATTAATCATTCTTAAACTGTTTCAAAAATTGAGGAGGAGAGAGTGCTTTTTAACTCATTCTTCTCTATGACACCGGTATCATCCTGATACCAAAACCAGATGAGGACACACACACACAAAGAAAACTACAAATTAATATCCCTGATGAACATAGACACAAAAATCCTTAATAAAATACTAGGAAACTAAATCCAATAGCACATTAAATAGATACTATATTATCTTAAGATAGATTTTGTACCAGGGATGCAATGATGGTTCAGTGCATGCAAATCAATAAATGTGATACATCACATCAATAGAATGAGGAACAAAATGTATATCATCCTAATAAATACAGAAGAAAGCATTTGATAATATTCAGCATCCCTTCATAATAAAACCCCTCAAAACTAGTCATAGCAGGAACATAACTCAGATAATATAGGCCATAAGTGACAAATAGCCAGCATCATACTGAACAAAGAAAATTTGACAAAATTTCTTATGGGAACTAGAACAAGACTAGATGGTGCACTTTCAACACTCCTATTCAAGATGGTATATGAAGTCTGAGCCAGAGCAATCAAGCAAGAGAAAGAAATAAAAGATATCCAAATTGAAAAATAGGAAGTGAACTTATCCCTGTTTAGTGATGATATGATATCATGATAACACAAGCAAATGGGAAAACATCTATGCTCATATATTGCAAGAATTAGTGTTACTAAAATGACCATACTGCCCCAAGCAATCTACAGATTCGACGCAATCTCTATCAAAATATTAATTTCATATTTACAGGATTATAAATATGTATTATTAAATTCATATGGAACCAGAAAAGAGCATGAATAGCCAAAGCAATACTGAGCTAAAAGAAAAATGCTAGAAGCATCAAATTACCTGAATTCAAATCATATTAACCAAAAATAGCATGTTATCTATATAAAAACCCGACAACTAAATGGCACATAATAGAGAACACAGAAATAAACCAACATATTTACAGCCAACTGATTTTTGACAAATATTACTAAAACATATATTGGAAAATATAAAACCCTTTTAATAAATGATGCTGGGAAAACTAGATTGCTGTATGGAGAAGAATTCAGCAGAACTTCTATCTCTCACCAGGTACAAAAATAAACTGAAGATGGATTAAAAACTGAAACACAAGACCTGACACTATAAAAATATTAGAAGAAAACCTAGAGAAAACTCTTCTGGGCATTGGTTTTAGGACAGCAATTTATGACTAAGACCTTAAAAGCCCAGGCAACTAAAATAAAAATTTTAAAATGGGACTCATATTGAAAATGGTCTCCACAGCAAAAACAAAACAAAACAAAACCAAACCAAAAACAGAGTGAAGTGTCAACCTGCAAAATGGGATAAACAAAATGGAATGTACAAGCCATTCATCTGATGGGGACTAACACCAAAAATATACAAGGAACTCAAACAACTCAACAACAGTGACAACAAATACAAAACAAATAATCCCATTAAAAAGTGGGCAATAACCATAAGGAGACATTTTTCAAAAGAAGATATACAAATATCAACAGGAATATAGAAAAGCTCAATATTAATAATCATCAGAGAAATGCAAATTAAAACCACAGTGGGATACCACCTCATATCAGTCAGAATGGCTAATATTAAAAATATTAAAAACATATTGGCTAAGATTCAGAAAAAAAAGGGAATTCTTACACACTGTTAATGGGAATATAACTTAGTACAATCTCTGTGAAAAACAGAAATGGAGATTTCAGAAAGAACTACAAATAGAACTACCATTCAATATAGCAATTCCATTACTGGGTATCTACCCAAAAGTAAAGAAATTATTATATCAGAAAGACACTCGCACTAATATGTTTATCACAGCACTATTCACAATAGCAAAGACATGGAATCAACATGTGTCTATCAGTGGATGACTGGATAACGAAAATGTGGTATATATGCAATGGAATATTCATTCATAAAAAAGAATAACATGATGGTCTACACAGCAACATGTGTGGAACTGGAGGTCATTAACTTAGGTGAAACAAGCTAAACACAGAAACACAAATATTGCATATTCTCTCCCATAAGTAGGTGCCAAAAAAGATGTACAAAGGGATGTATAGAAGGGAATGACAGACGATGGATACTCAGAAAATTAGGGGCATGAGGGGAGGTAGATGATGAGAAATTACTGTGCACAATGTATGTTATTAAGGTGACGGACAGCCTAAAAGCACTGACTTGCCTAGTACTCATGTAACAAAGTTGTACTTATACCTTGATATGGTTTGGCTGTGTCCCCACGTAAATCTCATTTTGAATTGTTCCCATAATGCCCATGTGCCATGTGAGGGACCTGGTGGTAAGTAATTGAACCATGGGAGTTGTTATGCTGTTCTCATGATAGTCAGTGAGTTTTCACAAGATCTGATGGTTTCATAGGGGCCTTCCCCCTTCGCTTGGCACTTCTCTCTCCTGCTGCCATGTGAAGAAGGATGCATTTGCTTAAAGAAGGATGCATCTGTTTCCCCTTCCACCATGATTATAAGTCTCCTGAGGACTCCCCAGCTATGCTGAATTGTGAGTCAATTAAACCTCTTTCCTTCATAAATTACCCAGACTCAGGTATTTCTTTACAGCAGCATGAGAATGGACTAATACATACCTCATAAAGTTTTATGAACAAAATTAAAAAATAAATGCAATATAAATACAGTCTTACATAAACAAACACTGAGATAATTTATCACTAGCAGATTACTTTACAGGAAACACTAAAGGAAATTTTTCAGGCAGAATTAAAGTAATGCAAGACTATAGTTTGAATCTACATATATAAACGAACACACATACACACACAAAATTAAATACAAAGAGAATTGGTGAAGAAGAGGATGTAGGTAACTATAGCACAGTACAATTGGCTATTTGTTCTCTTCTCATAAGTGATTTGAAAAGTAATTGCAGTTTCAACAAACTTATCCCTCTGGTGTAGAATGTGAATGCAGGAGAGAATGTATGTGTATGAAGATGGAAAATATAAGAACTCTGTGTGCTTTCCTCTCAATTTTGCCACGAAAAACAAAAACTACTCCAAAAAGTAAAGTATATTAGCGGGTGGAACAAGATTGTGGATTAGAAGATTCCACCAATTATCCTTCCTACCACAATGACACCAATTTAACAACTATATACACAACAAAAGCACCTTCATAAGAACAAAAATTCAGCTGAACACTCAAAGTACCTGGTTTTAACTTCATATTATGGAAAAAGGCACTCAAGATGTAGAAAAGAGTCTTGAATTGCCAATGCCATCCTTCCCCCAACTCCTGGCAGCAGCTGTGTGGCGCGGAGAGAGAATCCATGTGCTTGGGAAAGGGAGAGCACAGCAATTGTGAGGCATTGCATCGAACACACTGCTGCCCCATCATGGCAGAATGCAAAATCAGTCTGAACTCAGCTGATGCCCAATCATAGAGGGAATATTTAAACCAGTCCTAGCCAGAGGGGAATTGCCGATCCGAGGGTCAGAACTTGAGTTACAACAAGCCTCACCACAATAGGCTAAAGAGCTCTGGGGCTCTAAATAAACTTGAAAGGTAGTCCAGACCACAAGGACAGCAAATGCAAATCAAAACTACAATGAGATATTATCTTGTCCCAGTTAAAATGGCTTATATCCAAAGACAGGCAATAACAAATGTTGGTGAGGGTGTGGAGAATAGGGAACCCTCACACACTGTTGGTGGAAATGTAAATTAGTAAAACTTCTATGGAGAACAATTCAGAGAGTCCTCAAAAATCTAATAATAAAGCAACCATATGATTCAGCAATCCCACTCCTAGATATATACCCGAAGAAAGGAAATCAGTATATCAAAGAGTTGTATGCACTCCTATACTTACAGCAGCAACATTTACAATAACCAAGATTTGGAAGCAACCTAAGTGTCCATTAGTAGATGAATGTATTAAACAAATGTGGCACATTTACATGATGGAGTATTATTCAACCATAAAAAAGAATGAGGTTCTGTCATGTGCAACAACTAGAGGTCATTATGTTGAGTGAAATAAGCCAGGCACAGAAAGATAAACTTCACATGTTCTTAGTTATTTGTGGTAGCTAAACATTAAAATAACTGAACTCAGAGATAGAGAATAGAAGGATGGTTACCAGAGATTGGGAAACGTACTGGAGGTTTGGGTGGGGGAATGGGGGTGGTTCATGTGTACAAAATAAACTGAATTAATATGATCTAAAATTTGATAGCACAACAGGTTGAATACACTCAAAAATAATTTAATTATACATTTTTAAATAACTTAAGAGTATATAATTGAATTGTTTGCTACACAAAAGATAAATGCTTGAGGTAATGTGTACCCAATTTACCCCAAAGTGATTATTACACATTGCACACCTGTATCAAAATACCTCATGTAACCCATAAAGATATATGCTTACTATGCACCCGCAACAATCAAACCATAATAATATCAATAAAAAGTAAAAGATTTTAAAAATAAATGAATTGCATGTGCACATACACATATTGTTGGGCTTACAACACATATAAATATAACATAGTTGATGATATCAGCACACAAATGTGGGCACAAAATCAGTATTAGAGTGAAGAAATGGCACCAGATGGTCTCTCAAAACTAAAGGGAGAAATTAAGAGAACGAGAAATAGAAAATAAAAAGATAACATAACAACCTCTATTAATACATGTTTTGTGTTCTCTCAGCTTTTTAAAAAGACATAAAATAATTATTTTAAAAAAATAAAATATTTTATTTAAAAGTCATAAAATAATTATTTGTAAAATAATTATTATAGTAATGCGTTGTTGAGTTTATAACATATATACATGTAAAGTATATTGCGCTAATAGCACAAAAAGTGGGGAAAATAGAGCCATATAGGAATAATTTTTCTACAGTTCCCTGTAATTACATTAATATAAATCTCGAGTACATTCAGATAAACTAAGATGTATAGCATCAGCCCTACAGCTATCACTAAGAAAATGACAAAAAAATAAATATGCATATGGTTTAAAAATTATTAAAGGAATTAGGTTTTTACAATAGCAAATGTTCACTTAAGGTAAAAAAGACACTAACGCAAGAACATACGAACAAAATAGATATGAGACATAGAGAAATAAAAACTGAAACTGCAGATATAAATTCAACCATATCAATAATAAAATTAAAAGTGAATAGATTAAAGAATCCTAAAGGGAGAGATGATCACACTGAGTTTACAAACAAAGCAAGACACAATTCTATGCTGTTTTCACTTGTCTAGTGAAACTTCTGTCTAGAAGATTCAAAGGTAGAAATAATAGAAATAGGTTCAAAGTAAAAGGATGAAAATTGATATGCAAACACCAACCATAAGAAATCTGGAGTAGCTAAATTAATATCACATAAAATATACTTTTAAACAAAAAATTTACTGGAGAACATTAACAAAATGGTCAAGCCACCAACAAATAAAACAAGTATAAATATATATGAACTTAATAAAAGAGGGCCAAAATAAAGGATACCAAGAATTGTAAAGTTAAAAGGAGAAATAAACAATTCAGTAATAATAGCTTGAGATTTCAATAACCTATTTACAATAATGCATAAAACGATTAGATAAAAGTGGATAATGAAGACTTGAAGAACAGCATAAACCAACTAGATCTAACAGATATCTATAAAAGACTCCATCCTAGAACAGCAGAATACTAATTCTCCTGAAGCATGTATAGAACTTTCCTAGGAATAACCATATGCCGGTCTATAGAACAAGTCTCAAAATTTAAACGTATTGAAATCATACAATGTTCTCTAATTACAAGGGAAATAAATTAGGTATTTATAAGAAAAGGCAATACGAGAAATTCATAAATATGTGGAAAGTAGACAATACAAACAACACATTTTTGGCTGGGTGCAGTAGCTCATGCCAGTAATCCCAGTGCTTTGAGAGGCTGAGACAGGAGAATTACTTGAGGCCAGAAGTTTGAGACCAGCCTGGCCAACAGAGCAAGACCTCATCTCTAAAAATGTTTGAAAAATTTGCTGAGGATGGTGGGATGCACGTGTACTCCCACCTACTCGGGATGCTGAGGTGAGACAATCAATTGAGCTTGAGCCCAGGATTTTGAGGTTACAGTGAGCTATAATTGCACCCCTGCACTCCAACCTGGGTGATAGAGTAAGAATCTGCCTCTAAAAAAATAAAAATTAAATTTCTAAATAACCAATGGCTCAAAGAAGAACTTAAAAGTTTAAAAACGCTTTGAGATGAATGTAAATGAAACTCTAAGAAACCCAAATTAAGGGGATGCACTGCTAAAGCACTGTTTAAAGGGAAGTATATTTATTTATTTATTTATTTATTTATTTATTTATTTTTCTTGTGATGTCATTGTCTGGTTTTGGAAACGGGACAATACTAGCTTCATAGGAATATGACCTACCCTCTTTTATGTTTTGGAAAGGTTATGAAGATTGCTATTGATTTTTCTTCAAACGTTTAGTTAAAAATTACCAGTGGATGCATCTAGGCTTGTCTTAAAAAAGAAGAAAAATCTCCAATTAATACCATAAATTTCTACATTAGGAAACTAGACAAAGTAAACTAAATACAAATCAATCAGGAAGAAAATATTAAAAATTAGAGTGAACATCAATGAAACAGAGAATACCAAACAATATAGAAAGTCAATAAATCAATGAAACAAAGAAATGGTTCTTTGAAAAGATCAACAGATTGACAAAACTTTAGCTAGACTGACAAAACAAAAAGAGGGAAGACTCAAAATACTAAAATCGGGAATAAAAGAGAAGACACTGCTAACAAATATACAGAATTTAAAAATTATAAAGGAATATAAAAAAACTATTGTACACCAACAAATCAGATAACTTAGATGCAACTGGACAGATTTCCAGAAAGACAGTAACAACCAAAACAGGTATAAAATGAAATAGAAGTTTGAATACAGACAAGTAAAATATGAAGAAACAAGTAAAGACATTGACTCATGATTTCACAACTTCTCACAAAGGAAATCCCAGACCCAGATCGATATGGTCTGGCTCTGTGTCTCCACCCAAATCTCATCTTGAATTGTAATCCAAATTGCAATCCCCACGTGTTGGGGGAAGCACCCCCTGGCAGGTGATTAGATCATGGGGGTGGCTTCCCCATGCTGCTCTCCTGATAGTGAGTTCTCATGAGATCTGATGGATTTATAAGGGGCTTAGCCCCTCATTGTTCTGTGCTCATTCTCTCCCCTGCTGCCATGTGAAGAGGTGCCTTCAACCATGACTGTAAGTTTCCTGAGGCTTCCCCAGAAAAGTTGACTGTGAGTCAATTAAACTTTTTTTCTTTATAAATTACCCAGTCTTGGGTATTTCTTCATAGCAGCATGAGAATGGACTAATACACAGATGCATCTATTGGTAATTCCTACTAAACATTTACAGAAAATTTAGTACTAGTTCTTCACAAATTTGTGAAGTAATAAGAGTTTAGGTCATTTTCCAACACATCCTATGAATCCATTAATGTCCTGTTACCTAAACCAGACAATGACATCGCAAGGAAAAAGAAAGCACTCTCCTCCCCAACTTCTTCCTCATTTACATTTTTTTGTACATCTGGGCCCTTAGTTTTTATTCTGCTTATTATGCGTCTCTGTCTCTATTCAGCATGTGTGTGTGTGTATGTGTGTCAGCGTGTGTGTATGTGTGTGTGCATGTGTGTCTATGTGTGTATATGTGTGCATGTGTATGTGTGTGTGTTTGTGTGTATATGTGTATGTGTGTATGTGTGTGCACGTGTGTGCATGTGTGTGTGTTATGTGTATGTTTATATGTGTGTATGTATGTGCGTGTAAGTGTGCATGTGTGTTTGTGTATGTGTGTGTGTTTGTGCATGTGTGTATGCGCACGCACGTGTTTGTGCGGTGCACGAGTGCCACTCCCGGGACCCTGTCAGCCTCTCCTTTGCCTCTATGGCTGCCCAGATGTTTGTTTCTGTGAGTATCCTTGGGGCCATCAGGGAATATCAGGAGCAGAAGGAGCCCACCCTCCCTGTCATGCTGCTCCATTGGGCACCTAAGGGCCCCTTCCATGGAGCCAGACTGGGTGGAGGGGCTTCTGGGATTTGGTATCTGCTGCTGCCAGAGAAGGAACCCCCAGTCTAGGAGTTGGGCATTTTAACCAAGAGAAAGTAGTGGCTTCCCCTTTTCTCACTCTCCTTTTTCCCTTTAAGCCCCTAAACAGGTCATGCCGAAAGCTCTCTGGTTGTAACCTGCAGATGTGTGAAAGGCTGTGGCAATGGGATTGTAGGACTCTCCCCATCCCAGCCCCTGACCCTGACCCTGACCCTCGCCATTGACCCAAAGACAGCTGATAGGTTTCCTCTCGGAGACAATCCTGCATTTTCCTGGGCTGGCCCTGGTTGCTCCTGGCTTTTGCTGATCTTCCCGGCATGGAGGCTCCCCAGCCCTGCTTCTTGTTGGGCCTTGGGCACTGATTACCAGAGTGGGGTCTGGGTCTGCTCAGGATTATATTTTCCAGCACCTCCTGTTAGAGGGGTGGAGAGATGTTCTTCTGAGTTAGGCTGAGACTGTAACCCCTCCTTCCCCACCACATCACCCCTGTGGCTGCTACAGGAGCACAGTAGTGAAGATCTGAGCTCAAGGTTTGAAAGTCCCAATTGGAGTGTGGGTGGGGCAGGTAGGGAGTAGTGAAAGGGACACTTCCAGGCTCAGCACAGAGCATTTAGCCCTCTGGAAGAACCCCTGCCTGATGTGGAGTTGTGCAGGCCGGAGATGGTGGTGTTGGCCTGAACCCACTTGGACTGACTTCTCTGCACTGAAGCCACAGGTGTGGGGTACCCTGGTGGGCGGGGTGGTTCCTTCTCTAGCCGGGGCAAACACCCAGCTGGCTGGGTCATTCCTCAGCCATGCCTCCTCCTATCCCCAACAGCTCCTTCAGCTCCTGACGTCCCCTGACCATCCCAAGGATTCTCACAGAGACAGATAAACAGGTGGGCAGCCATGGAGGAGAAAGGAGAGGCTGACAGGGCTCTGGGGGTGGCACTCCTGTGACATACGCGCACACACACACACACCTACACCTCTCCTTTCCTCCTGCTTGTGGACTGCTGGTCCCCTCCCCTTGCCTCCTTCTAGCCGATTCTAGTTACCACCCACCCCTGGCCATGAACTAATTAGATCAGCATTCAAAATAAAAGTTTGTTTCAAGTAAACAAAAAAAAAAAAAAAAAAGGAAAAAGAAAACAACACTGACCAGAATGTCTTACAAATCTTACAAATCTAGGTGTATAAATCTTTAAAAAAAATCTATCAAATAAAATCCAGCAATACATAAAAGAATTATACACCATGACCAACTTGTATTTATTCTAGGAAGGGAAGGTTGATTCAAGATCTGAAAATCAATTAATACTAAATAATTAATTTTGTATCATAGAACAAAGGACAACATGATCATCTCTCTAGATGCAAAAAAAGTAATTAGACAAAATTCAACAATGCTTTATATTAAAAACACTCAACCAACTTTCATGATAGAAACACTCAATAAGAACATAAGAAAACGTCAGCAACATGTTAAGATCAGTTAGAAAAACTCACAGATAACATACTTGTTGGGCAAAAGATAGTTTTTTTTATATTGGTCTTTTTGTTTACTTTATAGCATGCTAAGAACATTAGCTCAAAGCTCAGTGGCATCTATCTCAAAATTTTGCACTTCCAATTGCTTTAAATATAGCTCTCAAAAATCTATTTTTAGCCATTCAGAGCCTTCCTGCTTTGCATGTCTTGCAAAATTGCATCCAACATCTGCTAGCCATTGATAAAACAAACTATGTTGTCTATAAAAGATCCCACATGGCTTCTGCCCTTTGAAGCTCTGTGACCCCGAGATTTCCCACTGTGCTGCTGAGCAACAGTATCTAGACACGTAAGTCCTCTCTATATTTCTCCTCTCCCTAGTTAGTCCCTTGTCCTCTTCCCTCTTTGGGCGATAACCCTTCAGCCCTGTCTCTGGAAGGTCTCCCACTATAAGAAACTCCTTCTTATGCAATTCTGCTCAGTCAGTGCCCAATAAAGCTCATTCTGCAATACTGACGTCTCAAAGTCATGCCTTTTACTTGATCAGCCCCTAAATCCTCTAACTCACCGCAACTTTACTGATGAAAGATTTACTGCTTTCTCCGTAAGATCAGGCCCAAGACAAAGATGTATTCTCTTGTCACTTGTATTAGTTTACTTGGGCAACTGTAACAAAGTACCACAGAATAGGTGTTTTAAACAACAGAAATTTATTTTCTCACAATTCTGGTAGCTAGATGCCTTAAATAAATGTGTTGTTGACAGGACTGATATTTTTCTGAGGGTAAGGAGGAAAAAATGTGTTTCAGGCCACTAGTCTTAGCTTGTAGATAACCATCTTCTCCCTGTAACTTCACATTGTCTTCCCCCTGTATGTGTCTGTGTTAAAATTTTCTCGATTTATAAGGACATTAGCCATACTAGAGTCCACCCCAGTGATCTTATTTTCACTTAATTACTTCTGTAGACTCTGCCTCCAAATATAGTCATGTTCTGAAGTACTTGGGTGTTAGGGCTTTAACATATGAATGTGGGAAGGGGGACATAATTTAGCTGATTCATTAGTACTAGAAGCTCTATCTAGGACAATTAGGCCAAAAAAAAAAAAAAAAAGTGGGAAAAAAGAAAAGCCACTCAAATTAGAAAGGAAGAAGTCAAGTTTTCTCTACTTGCAATCAATATCATAAATGTAGAAAACCCTAAACAATACACCAAAAAGAAGAAAAATAGAACTAGTTCATCAAGGTTTCAAGATAAAAGATTAATGTACAAAAATCAAGTGTATTTCTATACACTAGCAATAAACAATGTGAAAACGCAATAAAGCAAACTCATAATATCATCATAAAGAAAAAAATACTTAGAAAAAATGTATCAAAACAAGTGCAAGATTTGCAGACTGAAAGCTACAAACATTGTTGAAATAAATTAAAGAAGACCTAAATAAATGAAAAGACATCCATGATCATGAATTGGGAGACTTAACATTGGTAAGATAGCAGTAATCCTCAAATCGATCCTTAGCTTCAGTGATACCCTGGTTAATATCCCAGGTGAATTTTAAAACAAAATTAACAAGCTGGTCTTAAAATACATTTATAAATGCAAGGAAACCAGAATAGCCAAACCAATCCTGAAAAAAATAACAAAGTTGAAGTGCTCTCACTTTCAAATTAAAACTCATTACAAAGCAATATAAATCAACAAGAAAGTGTGTAACTGGCAAAAAAGAAAAATAGACATTTAATGAGATTGCCTCAAGTGTCCAGAAGCATATCCTTATGTTTTTGCTTAATTTATGCTTTACAAAAATGCCATGACCATGCAATAGGGCAAGAATAGTCTTTTCAGAAAATGGTGCTGGGATAAATGAATATCCACAAGCAAAAGTTAGAAGTTGAATTCCTATGTCACACTGTATATAAAAATTACATAAAAATGAATCAGACATATATATATATAAAATGAATCATATATATGTGTGTGTGTGTGTGTATATATATATATATATATATATATATATATCACAGCTCAAGGTAAAATGACAAATAATACAACTAAAAAATGGGAAAAGTATTTCAACTGACATCTCTCCAAAGCAGATATGGCCATTAAGCACATGAAATGATTCTCAACCTTAGTAGCCATTAGCGAAATGCAAATCAAACCACAGTGAGATACTTCACATCCTCTAAGATTAATATAAACAAATGAACTAATAATACCAAGTGTTGGTATGGATGTGGAGAAATTTGAACTCATGTACGCTGCTGCTGGGGTTATAAAATGTAGTTAATTTGAAAACAGTCCAACATTTCTTCAAAATGTTCAAACCGGAGAAACCATATGACCCAGCAATGAAATTTCTAGGTATACACCCAAAAGAAATGAAACATATGTACACACAAAATTTTGTACATGAATATTCATAGCAGCATTATATTTAATATTAAACATGTAAGCAACCCAAATATCCATCAACTAATGAATGGATAAACAAAATGTTGTATATTATACTCTAAAATATTATTCAGCCACAGAAATAATGAAGTGTTGATACACGCTATAATGTGGTTAAACCTTGAAAATGTAATGCTAATTGGAAAAGGCCAAAACAAAGGCCATATATTGTATGATTCCGGTTACATGAATTTTTCAGAATAGGCAAATTTATAGACACTAAATTGTGTCAGTGGTTTTCAAGGGCTGGATGTAAAGGAGAATGGGAAGTGACTGCTAATAGGCACATAAATTATTTTGGAAGTGATACGATGACAAAATTCAATAATTACACCGTTGTTATGGTTACACATCTCTATATAGACACTAAAAATCATTGAATGTATATTTTAAGTATGTTTTATGGTATGTAAATTTTTTCTCAATAGAGCTGTTTAAAAATACAACTCTGGATGCTTTGTATACAGTTTTATTTCTGAATTAGAAAGGAGAAAGTAGAGTTGATATTTAAAAAGTAGGTAAGTTAACATAAAAGTCTAAATTTACATATTCACTTAAAAATTTGAAGTTATTACAGCACTGGATCTGTATCTTCGTTCAAATAAAAAGACTAGCTGGGTAGCTATTGCTCCCTTTAGACAGTCTACCCTCTTTATTTTGGCAGTCTTTCAACCCATCATAAGTCACTAATTTATGTGATCTGTATAGCCTCTTTGCTGGAGAATGGTTAAATGCTGGGGAATATGTTAAAAGCTCCACACTACAAAAGGCTATCTTAGTAGGGTTCAATACTATTAAGGCATGTTATTACTTTAAATTTTTTCCAGAACTGACCAACACATTGTAAAAGCTGGAAAAATTCTTGTTGATTATAGATGTACTTAGGCCTGTCTATAACTAACTTGCTAATTGTATCATAGCTGGCATGATTTCCAGTGTTAATTCTAAGGATGCTGACCTCCAACTGTGATAAGTGTGTACCTGATCTTTGAAAATAAACAGTGCTAGAAACTGTATTAATAATTTTAAAATCTTGAAAATATCAAGAAACATCAACATATTTATTTGGTTTAGGTTTTTATCAATTAGCAATAAATGCACATCTACTCAGTTTAAAAACATGTTCATTGGTATAGAGGTAGCATTGCTAAACTATTTGCTGAGATTATCTTAAAAAATTATATGGCATTCACATTGAGACAATAATCCATCTCCTTTACATTAAGTACAAACTTTATTTATATAGACAGAATAGCATTATACACTTTAGTGGAATGGGAATTATAGTGATTTACATTATCTTTGTGCCAGTTCTAAAAAATGCAATAAGGTGATTTTAATAATTAATTACACAACAGGAACTTATTACGTGTCACAGAGTGATATGTGGTAAGAGTGCTAGATGGGAGTAAAACAAATAGTGTTATTGTCATAAACTGCCACTCAATTTTCCTGCACTAAAACCTATGCTTATTAGCAAAACAATGAAAAAATAAAGAGAAGTAAAAAGATTTTAAAAGCAAATATGCAGATATTGACTTAAATGTTATAAAACATGTTTTATATAATGGTGATATCTATATCACCTAGAAAACAGAATTCAATACTTATATCTTCTTATGACCCAAACAATATAATAGCCATTAAATATACTACTGTTTCACACTTTAAATGCCTTTTGTACACATCACTAAACAAACATTCTTAAGTAAAACAAAATAATCAGTATGATAAATTAAAGTTTATCTCAGAATGATCTTGGACAACAGGAATCAAATAATTCCTAGATAAAGTACATTGCTTCTATGAAAGTTATGTGGAAATAAATTTTAAAAACAAAAATAAGTAATATTATTTTTTGAAGTTAATTTGTAATATTCCTTTTGCCTCTCTGAGTATTTAGGCATTCACTTTTAACCACAACGAACAAGCTAATAAATTGTCTGTCATGACCAAAAGTTCCATTAACGTAGAAAGAAAACGGTACAAAACATAAAATTGAATGCTCCTAGGAATAATTATAGACATTGGAAGCCTATGAGTTTATTGAGTGAAAAAAAATGTGACACAAAGACAAATGTCAAAAAATAATAGAGCATACATAAAACCATTATCAAGTTGAATTTACTTAACGTATTTCCCCAACTTACTTCTAAATGGCCTCTAAACCTGGCAGGAGGCCAGGTGCAGTGGCTCATGCCTGTAATCCTAGCACTTTGGGTGGCCAAGGTCAGCAGATCACCTGACCTTGATCAGGAGTTCAAGACAAGCCTGGCCAACATGGTGAAACCCCGTCTCTACTAAAAATACAAAAATTAGCCAGGTGTGCTGGCGGGCACCTGTAATCTCAGCTACTCTGGAGAATCGCTTGAACCTGGGATACTCTGGAGAATCTCAGGAGAATCGCTTGAACCCGGGAGGTGGAGGTTGCAATGAGCCGAGATTGCACCACTGTACTACTCCAACCTGGGCAACAGAGACTCCGTCTCAAAAATAAATTAAAAAATAATAAAATAAATAAATACAATTACAAAAATAAAATAAAATAAACCTGGCAGGAAACGACCAATTCTTAAGATGTAACTCATGAATAAAAAATGACAACGTAAGAATTTATGTTATTCAAAATAAGCAGTTCAAGAAGTATGGCATAGATGATAGTCACTTGCCATTCTCCTCCTCCACCCCACTCCAAAAAACACCCAAGGTCCAGAGGGAACCTTTGGGTGAAAATAAAATTAGAGAAACCAAAGTCATAGCATGAAAGACATTAGATTATAAACTGGAGGCAGAAATAATATATGGCAAGTGACATCTAGTACAAATCGTGAAATTGGTACAATAACCGCCCTGCCTCCAAAAAAGAAAACCAGTAATGAAAGTGAGATTTAACTATCTATGCCTCAGGGAGAATCTCATTCTTCTAAGAGCATAGCACTCAACAGGATTTTTTTTGTTTTGTTTTGTTTTGTTTTGTTTTTTGTTGTTGTTGTTTTGAGACGGAGTCTCGCTCTGTCACCCAGGCTGGAGTGCAGTGGCGTCATCTCGGCTCACTGCAACCTCCACCTCCTGGGTTCAAGCAATTCTCCCGCCTTAGTCTCCCTAGTAGCTGGGACTACAGGCGCATGCCACCACGCCGGGCTAATTTTTTGTATTTTAAGTAGAGACGGGGTTTCACCATGTTAGCCAGGCTGGTCTCGATCTCCTGACCTTGTGATCTGCCCGCCTCGGCCTCCCAAAGTGCTGGGATTACAGGCATGAGCCACTGTGCCCGGCCTCAACAGGATTTTTCCTGGTACTTCTTCCTCTCAGAAGACAAAAGTATGTGTATCAGAGTGGGGTTTTGTTTGTTTTGAGGTAAATTAACAGAAAACCACATAAAAATTAGTATAAATAAAGACAGGCAGTTACTTGGCTCAATTGACTTAAAATGTGGTGATGTGGAAGTGTAAAAAGATATGGTGCCAGCAAGATTCCAACTTTGCTTCTTTTTATTCTCCAGAGTTCCAAGCTGAAAGTGGAATGACTATATTACTTTCATAGTTCACATATGCACATGGCAATGTCCAAAGCAAATGAACTTATCATTTATACTTGTTTTTCTCTTAAGAGGGAGAAAATATTCCTTCTCTGGAAACCTCCCTCTTCATTAGTCCCCTTCCCCCAAAATAAATACTTTCTTGTATCTTATAGGTTAAAGTTTAGTCACGTACAGATACCTCATGGCCAGGAGTATTCTATATGTTTACTGGCATATATTATAAACTCATCATTGACAAAGAAATGGTATTATTTTAGATTGATCACACGCACTGCTGGAGCTGGGAATTAGGTCAGCTTCCTCTGAGAGACAGGAGCTACAATTCATGAAGAGCTGGATATATAAACATATATCATAATATGTTAGGAGGAAGTATAATAAAGAGTCTGACTTCATTTTTGCTGTTTGCTAATGAATTTTAAGCTCTACCCCACTCTCTGCTTTTGTCCAGGAATTCAACAAGAAAATAAGAAAGCCTGGTTGCTACCTCATTTGATAACCAGTTCAAATCTCTCAAGCCTGGCTAATTCACCCCAGCCCCATCTTGTAACCACAGTTATAGCCAAAGACAGTTATCTCTTCTAGCTCTCTCAAGGTATTTTCTGACCTCTAGGAGAGCCACACTGCTCCACTTAGAAAGCTTCATTGCACCATTAAAATTTCTTTATATTCTCTTGCTCCCTTTTGGCGTTATTAGAGTAAACATTGGAAAATGTGTTGGGTAGGGATTAATTCCTCCACTGCAGAGTGATTATAACAAAGTGGGTAGTGGATGCTGAATCAATAATGAACATAAAGAAGGGAATCACAACTCTCAATTGTTACTAAAAAAGACAGTGATTTGAATGATATAAGAAATGCTATTATTTTAAGAGTTTGCAATGGTGATGAAATGGAAAGTTAATATATGATCGACATCTAAGATATTTGAAAAGAACATTTCAAAAAGTATATAAAAATGTGAAACTGTTACTACTACCATATGATTAAAATATTAAAATAATCCCAATAATAAATTAAATATTAAAGTTAGAAATCATGTTTTAGCTACCAGAGTGGCAAATATAAGTTCTTGTAATTTACAGTAATGATGATGGTCTAGGGAATCAGGAACTCCTCTGTTGTAAAGTGGACTGGAATATAAAATGATGCAACAGATTTAAACATTCATTTGGCAGTATGTATCAACCTTTTAGGTGTACATGACCAAAATTTCACAAGAAAAAGATTAATTTAAAAATGCATAATTTTTAAAATAATTCCAATGGGGAAGTTAGAGTGATGCCAGCAAGAAGGAGAATGTAGAAGACTGCAGACCCCCACACCACAATCTTCACTGATGCTGACCTTAACTGACAGAGTTGGATGTAGACTATTCCATTGTGTACTCTCCAGAGGTAAAATTACAGCCTTTCACTAAGCCATCGCCTTTGCAGCCACCCATAGGTGAAGATCTTACTCCACTGACACCAGTTTTAAAAATCTGGAAAAGGTGACTGCTCAATCAGATGTGCAGACATCAATGAAATGTTACAATAAACAAACAAAAAAAGCAAGGAAACGTGACACCAAAGGAACACAATAATTTTCAAATAACTGATCATAGGAAATGGAAATCTATAAATTGCCTGACACAGAACTCCAAATAAGTGTGTTAAGGAAGTTCAGTAAGCAAACAGCGAACACACATATACTACCACATAAAATAAGAAAAATAATACATGAGCAAAAATAGAAATTAAACACAGAGAAATTCTTAAAAGGAACCAAATAGAAATTCTGAAGCTAAAGAATACGATGAATGATTGTATCATCCGCAAACAAGGATAATTTGACTTATCCCTTGCCAATTCTGATGTCTTTTATTTATTTATCTGATATAATTGCTCTGGTTAGTACTTCCGTTACTATGTGAAATAAAAGCGGTGAAAGTGGGCATTCTTGTCTTATTCCAGATCTTAAAGTTTTCATCTTTTCCTTGTTCAGTATGGTACTATATATGGATTTGTCTTACATGGTTTTTATTGTGTTACACTATGATCCTACTATATACAGTTTGTTGAGAGATTTTATTATGTAGGAATGTTGAATGTTATCAAATGGTTTTTTTGGCATCTATTGAAATTATCATACAGGTCTATTCCTTTATTCTGTTGATGTGATATATCATATTTATTGATTTGCATATGTTGAAACATACTTGCATCCCTGGGATGAATCCCATGTGAGTAAGTTGAATAGTCTTTTTAATGTGTTCTTGAATTTGGTTTGCGAATATTTTGTTAAGGATTTTTACATCTATGTTCATCAGAGATATTGGTCTATAGTTTCTTTTTGTGCTAAGTCATTATCTGGTTTCCATATTAGGGTAATACTAACTAGGGTAATACTCCCAGAAATGAGTTCAGAAGTATTTCCTTCTCCTTGATATTTCTGAATAGTTTGAGTAGGGTTGGTATTAGTTACTTAAATTCTTATGTATGAAACAACCTAAAGACTCTATCAAAAACTATTATAATTAATAAACAAATTCAGTAAAGTTGAAGGATACAAAATTAACATACAAAAATTAGTAGCATTTCTATATGTCAAGAGTGAACAATTTGAAAAAGATCACACACCAGTTTTCCACAAATGGATACAAATCAAGTTGAAATCTTGGAAGTATCAGATAAAGCATTAAAAATGTTGATTATGAAGCTATTCAAGGAGATACCAGAAGAAATTAAAACCAAGCTAAAGATATTAAAAATACAACTCAAGATGTGAATGAAAATTTTTCTAAAGAGATCAATATTTTAAAAAAACAACAACAATCAGAGTGTCTGAAAATAAAAAACACATTTAGGAAATTACAAAATGAAGTGGAGAGTTTTAGTAATAGACTACAACAAGTAGAAGGAAAATTTCAGAGCTCAAAGACAAGGCTTTTGAATTAACCCAATTAGATAAAGATAAAGAAAAAAGAATCAAAAGAATTGAACACATTCTCTAAGCAATATAGGATTATGCAAAACAGCCAAATGTAATAATAATTGGTGTTCCTAAGGGAGAAGAGAAAGCAAAAAGTTGTAAACTTATTTGAGGAAATAATTGAGAAAAAAATTCCCCAGCCTTGTTAGAGGCTTGGATATCCAAATACAAGAAGCACGAAGAACTTTTTGGAGATTCATTGCAGAAAGCATATAACCAAGGCATGTAGTCATAAAACTATTTATTATATAGATGGCCAAATAGGAACAGCTCCGGTCTACAGCTCCCAGTGTGAGCGACGCAGAAGACGGGTGATTTCTGCATTTCCATCTGAGGTACCGTGTTCATCTCACTAGGGAGTGCCAGACAGTGGGCGCAGGTCAGTGGGTGAGTGCACCATGCACCAGTCAAAGCAGGGGCGAGGCATTGCCTCACTCGGGAAGCGCAAGGGGTCAGGGAGTTCCCTTTCCAAGGGTGACAGACGGCACCTGGAAAATCGGACCACTCCCACCCGAATACTGTGCTTTTCCGATGGGCTTAGGAAACGGTGCCCCAGGAGATTATAGCCCACACCTGGCTCAGAGGGTCCTATGCCCACGGAGTCTCGCTGATTGCTAGCACAGCAGTCTGAGATCAAACAGCAAGTCGGCAGCGAGGCTGGGGGAGGGGCGCCTGCCATTGCCCAGGCTCCCTTAGGTAAACAAAGCAGCCAGGAAGCTTGAACTGGGTGGAGCCCATCACAGCTCAAGGAAGCCTGCCTGCCTCTGTAGGCTCCACCTCTGGGGGCAGGGCACAGGCAAACAAAAAGACAGCAGTAACCTCTGCAGACTTAAATGTCCCTGTCTGACAGCTTTGAGGAGAGCAGTGGTTCTCCCAGCATGCAGCTGAAGATCTGAGAACGGGCAGACTGCCTCCTCAAGTCGGTCCCTGACCCCTGAACCCCGAGCAGCCTAACTGGGAGGCACCCCCCAGCAGGGGCAGACTGACACCTCACATGGCCGGCCAGGTACTCCAACAGACCTGCAGCTGAGGGTCCTGTCTGTTAGAAGGAAAACTAACAGAAAGGACATCCACACCAAAAACCCATCTGTACATCACCATCATCAAAGACCAAAAGTAGATAAAACCACAAAGATGGGGAAAAAACAGAGCAGAAAAACTGGAAACTCTAAAAACCAGAGTACCTCTCCTCCTCCAAAGGAATGCAGTTCCTCACCAGCAACGGAATAAAGCTGGATGGAGAATGACTTTGACTAGCTGAGAGAAGAAGGCTTCAGACGATCAAATTACTCCGAGCTATGGGAGGATATTCAAACCAAAGGCAAAGAAGTTGAAAACTTTGAAAAAAATTTAGAAGAATGTATAACTAGAATAACCAATACAGAGAAGTGCTTAAAGGAGCTGATGGAGCTGAAAACCAAGGCTAGAGAACTACGTGAAGAATGCAGAAGCCTCAGGAGACGATGCGATCAAATGGAAGAAAGGGTATCAGCCCTGGAAGACGAAATGAATGAAATGAAGCGAGAAGGGAAGTTTAGAGAAAAAAGAATAAAAAGAAATGAGCAAAGCCTCCAAGAAATGTGGGACTGTGTGAAAAGACCAAATCTACGTCTGATTGGTGTACCTGAAAGTGACGGGGAGAATGGAAACAAGTTGGAAAACACTCTGCAGGATATTATCCAGGAGAACTTCCCCAATCTAGCAAGGCAGGCCAACATTCAGATTCAGGAAATACAGAGAACGCCACAAAGATACTCCTCGAGAAGAGCAACTCCAAGACACATAATTGTCAGATTCACCAAAGTTGAAATGAAGGAAAAAATGTTAAGGGCAGCCAGAGAGAAAGGCCGGGTTACCATCAAAGGGAAGCCCATCAGACTAACAGCGGTCTCTCGGCAGAAACCCTACAAGCCAGAAGAGAGTGGGGGCCAATATTCAACATTCTTAAAGAAAAGAATTTTCAACCCAGAATTTCATATCCAGCCAAACTAAGTTTCATAAGTGAAGGAGAAATAAAATACTTTACAGACAAGCAAATGCTGAGAGATTTTCTCACCACCAGGCCTGCCCTAAAAGAGCTCCTGAAGGAAGCGCTAAACATGGAAAGGCACAACCGGCATCAGCCACTGCAAAATCATGCCAAAATGTAAAGACCATCGAGACTAGGAAGAGAGTGCATCAACTAACGAGCAAAATAACCAGCTAACATCATAATGACAGGATCAAATTCCCACATAACAATATTAACTTTAAATGTAAATGGACTGAATGCTCCAATTAAAAGATACAGACTGGCAAATTGCATAAAGACTCAAGATCCATCAGTGTGCTGTATTCAGGAAACCCATCTCACGTGCAGAGACACACATAGGCTCAAAATAAAAGGATGGAGGGAGATCTATCAAGCAAATGGAAAACAAAAAAAGGCAGGGGTTGCAATCCTAGTCTCTGATAAAACAGACTTTAAACCAACAAAGATCAAAAGAGACAAAGAAGGCCATTACATAATGGTAAAGGGATCAATTCAACAAGAAGAGCTAACTATCCTAAATATATATGCACCCAATACAGGAGCACCCAGATTCATAAAGCAAGTCCTGAGTGACCTACAAAGAGACTTAGACTCCCACACATTAATAATGGGAGACTTTAACACCCCACTGTCAACATTAGACAGATCAACGAGACAGAAAGTCAACAAGGATACCCAGGAATTGAACTCAGCTCTGCACCAAGCAGACCTAATAGACATCTACAGAACTCTCCACCCCAAATCAACAGAATATACATTTTTTTCAGCACCACACCACACCTATTCCAAAATTGACCACATACTTGGAAGTAAAGCTCTCCTCAATAAATGTAAAAGAACAGAAATTATAACAAACTATCTCTCAGATCACAGTGCAATCAAGCTAGAATTCAGGATTAAGAATCTCACTCAAAACCGCTCAACTACATGGAAACTGAACAACCTGCTCCTGAATGACTACTGGGTACATCATGAAATGAAGGCAGAAATAAAGATGTTCTTTGAAACCAACGAGAACCAAGACACAACATACCAGAATCTCTGGGACACATTCAAAGCAGTGTGTAGAGGGAAATTTATAGCACTAAATGCCCACAAGAGAAAGCAGGAAAGATCCAAAATTGACACCCTAACATCACAATTAAAAGAACTAGAAAAGCAAGAGCAAACACATTCAAAAGCTAGCAGAAGGCAAGAAATAACTAAAATCAGAGCAGAACTGAAGGAAATAGAGACACAAAAAACCCTTCAAAAAATAAATGAATCCAGGAGCTGGTTTTTTGAAAGGATCAACAAAATTGATAGACTGCTAGCAAGATTAATAAAGAAAAAAAGAGAGAAGAATCAAATAGATGCAATAAAAAATGATAAAGGGGATATCACCACCGATCCCACAGAAATACAAACTACCATCAGAGAATACTACAAACACCTCTATGCAAATAAACTAGAAAATCTAGAAGAAATGGATAAATTCCTCAACACATACACCCTCCCAAGACTAAACCAGGAAGAAGTTGAATCTCTGAATAGACCAATAACAGGAGCTGAAATCGTGGCAATAATCAATAGCTTACCAACCAAAAAAAGTCCAGGACCAGACGGGTTCACAGCCGAATTCTACCAGAGGTACAAGGAGGAACTGGTACCATTCCTTCTGAAACTATTCCAATCAATAGAAAAAGAGGGAATCCTCCCTAACTCATTTTATGAGGCCAGCATCATCCTGATACCAAAGCCTGGCAGAGACACAACAAAAAAAGAGAATTTTAGACCAATATCCTTGATGAACATCGATGCAAAAATCCTCAATAAGATACTGGCAAACCAAATCCAGCAGCACATCCAAAGGCTTATCCACCATGATCAAGTGGGCTTCATCCCTGGGATGCAAGGCTGGTTCAATATATGGAAATCAATAAATGTAATCCAGCATATAAACAGAACCAAAGACAAAAACCAAATGATTATCTCAATAGATGCAGAAAAGGCCTTTGACAAAATTCAACAACCCTTCATGCTAAAAGCTCTCAATAAATTAGGTATTGATGGGAAGTATCTCAAAATAATAAGAGCTATCTATGACAAACCCACAGCCAATATCATACTGAATGGGCAAAAACTGGAAGCATTCCCTTTGAAAACTGGCACAAGACAGGGATGCCCTCTCTCACCACTTCTATTCAACATAGTGTTGGAAGTTCTGGCCAGGGCAATTAGGCAGGAGAAGGAAATCAAGGGTATTCAATTAGGAAAAGAGGAAGTCAAATTGTCCCTGTTTGCAGATGACATGATTGTATATCTAGAAAACCCCATTGTCTCAGCCCAAAATCTCCTTAAGCTGATAAACAACTTCAGCAAAGTCTCAGGATACAAAATCAATGTACAAAAATCACAAGCATTCTTGTACATCAATAACAGACAAACAGAGAGCCAAATCATGAGTGAACTCCCATTCACAATTGCTTCAAAGAGAATAAAATACCTAGGAATCCAACTTACAAGGGATGTGAAGGACCTCTTCAGGGAGAACTACAAACCACTGCTCAAGGAAATAAAAGAGGATACAAACAAATGGAAGAACATTCCATGCTCATGGGTAGGAAGAATCAATATCATGAAAATGGCCATCCTTCCCAAGGTAATTTACAGATTCAATGCCATCCCCATCAAGCTACCAATGACTTTCTTCACAGAATTGGAAAAAACTACCTTAAAGTTCATATGGAACCAAAAAAGAGCCCGCATCGCCAAGTCAATCCTAAGCCAAAAGAACAAAGCTGGAGGCATCACACTACCTGACTTCAAACTATGCTACAAGGCTACAGTAACCAAAACAGCATGGTACTGCTACCAAAACAGAGATATAGATCAATGGAACAGAACAGAGCTGTCAGAAATAATGCCACATATCTACAACTATCTGATCTTTGACAAACCTGAGAAAAACAAGAAATGGGGAAAGGATTCCCTATTTAATAAATGGTGCTGGGAAAACTGGCTAGCCATATGTAGAAAGCTGAAACTGGATCCCTTCCTTACACCTTATACAAAAATCAATTCAAGATGGATTAAAGACTTAAACGTTAGACCTAAAACCATAAAAACCCTAGAAGAAAACCTAGGCATTACCATTCAGGACATAGGCATGGGCAAGGACTTCATGTCTAAAACACCAAAAGCAATGGCCACAAAAGCCAAAATTGACAAATGGGATCTAATTAAACTCAAGAGCTTCTGCACAGCAAAAGAAACTACCATCAGAGTGAACAGGCAACCTACAAAATGGGAGAAAATTTTCGCAACCTACTCATCTGACAAAGGGCTAATATCCAGAATCTACAATGAACTCCAACAAATTTACAAGAAAAAAACAAACAACCCCATCAAAAAGTGGGCAAAGGACATGAACAGACACTTCTCAAAAGAAGACATTTATGCAGCCAAAAAACACATGAAAAAATGCTCACCATCACTGGCCATCAGAGAAATGCAAATCAAAACCACAATGAGATACCATCTCACACTAGTTAGAATGGCAATCATTAAAAAGTCAGGAAACAACAGGTGCTGGAGAGGATGTGGAGAAATAGGAACACTTTTACACTGTTGGTGGGACTGTAAACTAGTTCAACCCTTGTGGAAGTCAGTGTGGTGATTCCTCAGGGATCTAGAACTAGAAATTCCATTCGACCCAGCCATCCCATAACTGGGTATATACCCAAAGGACTATAAATCATGCTGCTATAAAGACACATGCACACGTATGTTTATTGCGGCATTATTCACAATAGCAAAGACTTGGAACCAACCCAAATGTCCAACAATGATAGACTGGATTAAGAAAATGTGGCACATATACACCATGGAATACTATGCAGCCATAAAAAATGATGAGTTCATGTCCTTTGTAGGGACATGGATGAAATTGGAAATCATCATTCTCAGTAAACTATCGCAAGAACAAAAAACCAAACACCGCATATTCTCACTCATTGGTGGGAATTGAACAATGAGAACACATGGACACAGGAAGGGGAACATCATACTTCGGGGACTGTTGTGGGGTGGGGGGAGGGGGGAGGGATAGCATTGGGAGATATACCTAATGCTAGATGACGAGTTAGTGGATGCAGCACACCAGCATGGCACATGTATACATATGTAAATTACCTCCACATTGCGCACATGTACCATAAAACCTAAAGTATAATAATAATAATAATAATAAAAACTACTTATTATAAAGGAAATAATTCTAAGAGCAATGAGACAAAAGTATCAGGTAACCTGTGAAGAAAAACCTATCAGACTTCAGCAGACTTCTCAGAAAAATGCTTACAAGCCAGAAGGGACTAGGGTCCCATCTTTAGCCTCCTTAAACAGAATAACTTTCAGCCAAAAATGTTTTATCCAGCAAAACTAAGTTTCGTAAATGAAGGAGATAAAAAGTCATTTTCAGACAAACAAATGCTGAGGAAATTTGTCGCTACCAGACCAGCCATACAAGAAATTCTAAAAGGAGTTACAAATATTGAAACAAAAGGTCAATATGCACTGGAATGGAACCTCTTGAAAGCAAAGAACTCACAGGGCTTAGAAAACAATAACACAAAAAAGAAAACAAAGTATCTAGGTAAAACTTAAATTGAGGACTGCAACAGTACTTCACATCTAAATATTAACATTGAATGTAAATGGCCTAAGTGCTCCATTTAAAAAACACAGATTGGCAAAATGAATAAAGCACCACAAGCCAAATATCTATTGTCTTCAAAAGACTCACCTAACACATAAGGATTCATATAAACTCAAGGTAAAGGGGTGGAAAAATAAAAATGGAAATCAAAAATGAGCAGGAGTAGCTATTCTTGTATCTGATAAAAACAGAGAAGCTTTACTGAAATTCTACTCATCAATTATGAGGCAAAAAAGAAAAAAAAAACAGGAATGTGGTGGGTCTGTATCGGACATAGTTATAGGTAAACAAAGGAAGGCATTCATGAGTCTTCTCTAAGTCATATGGGGAAGGGTAGTTTGCAGTAAGCTGTTTTCTGGAGCACCAAATGGTAAGGGGAATTTCTTAACCATTATGTTTTTTCAAGAACATGGGGCTCATTTTAATTTCAACATTTGAAAGGGCTTACGATTCCTGTTTCCCAGGGTTGTATGTATGTCTCCCCATTAGGCTTCCATATGTATCCCCCTGGGGAAGAGGAGTAGGAGTGCTTCATTACTGTTCCCCACATGTCTTCCACTGACTCTGTGATGTGGTGGACTTGTCACTGCTGTAAAGTGGTGAAAGTTCTGGCTCTCTAATGGGCCTCATCTGATGCCACTCCATCAGAGAGGCAGAGGGCCACCTCATTACATTTTGGGGTGAGGTTAAAAGTCCTGGCTCTCCACGTGGCCTCTAATGACACCATGGAGTGAAGAGATATCTTGTTATCAGCTTGAGGAGATGAAAATCCAATTTCACACTCAGCTTCTCTGACATAACCCTAGCAGGGTTAGGTAGGAGTTGGGGTGCCTCATTAAAGCTTGGTGAGGGTAGACATCTAGGTTCACCACTCAGCTTTTGTTAATCTTGGTGAGGTTCCACCCACAGATCTTTCTGTGGTGTTTGGCTGGAGTGGAGTGGTTATTTTCTGAAAGTTCTTTTGTCTTGCTTGTCTGCCCATCTTTGTGTGTGGGTGGGATACTTTGGTCCGCACTCATTGGTGATTCAAGTTGCTGACTTCTTCAGCTAGAACTCTGAGATGTGTGAAGTAAAAAGAAAACCCAGGAAATTCATCACTGTGTTGTTCCTTGTGTCCCACGGTCTCTAACTAATCTACCTTCTTTCCACCTATCAGAGTTTACTTTTGTTTTCTTCATACATAGTGCCTAGGGTTTTTAGTTCTATTTAGTGGGAGGAACAGGAAGAAAGTATGACCACTCAATCATCATGGAAGTCAAAGTCCCCCAACCTCCATTTTAGTGCCAGATACATTCCCAGCTACCCCTGCAGCAGGGCATGGATGTAATTTAATCCTAGATAATGATCTCTGAGGATAAGTTTGCTAGGAAGTTTTTAGTTATGATTTTCCTTCTCAATATAAGAGTCAAATCTGTGAATATTACAGGTAGTTAAATAGGCATGAGCGGGGCAGGAGAGGCCTCTCCCTCCACCAACCAGGAATGTCAGGGGACCGTCAGGGGATGATTCAGCAGTTATCACACTGCCTCTCCAAAAATGATAATTTGGCAGCTGGAGCCAGCGGGAGACAATCTCCTGAAGGTCCACAGCTGTCACACTAAAGTGTTAATTGATCACAGGCTCCAGGGAGAGGCAACTTTCCAAACAGATAAAAAAAAACACTTGAGATTAGCAATCAGCTTCCAATAAAATCTCAGGAGTTGGGCAAGTGAGTTCAGGAATGCACACTAAGAGACAAAATGGCAGAGTATGACGTTCCAGGTGAATTCCACAGGAAATGGAAAGAAAGTCTCAGGTGGGCATACATACAACTTCTTAAACACACTGGGCATGCTCACTTCTCAAGTTTAAGGAGGGCACTGCACATGCGGGCAGCCCACCCTAAGGGAAGAATCATGAGAAAGGGGCACAGGATGCCAGAAGTGGGGCAGCATATTAAGTCCTAGGACCAAGGTTAAATGCTGCACTTGTCCTTCAATTCTCCCGCTTGGGTCTCTTCCAAGTGTACTTTCCTTTCTTTCCTGTTCTAAAGCTTTTTAATAAACTTCCATTACCACTCTGAGACTTGCCTTGGTCTCATTTTCTGCTTTATGCCCCTCAGTTGAATTCCTTCTTCTGAGGAGACAAGAATTGAGGTTGCTGCAGACCCATGTGGATTCACTGCCGGTAACTCAGACACCTTCTACCCCTAATGTGAACAATATAAATGATCCTGCCTATGAACACTATCAGTGAAGGTCTAATGCTTCGCACCCATTTTATAACCACTTTAGTTACAAATCTGAGGTTGAAAGCCAATGGGCCAAGGATTGATGAGCAGAGAGACAGATCCTGGGGTTTTGATGTCATTTAGCCTCAGAATAAACCAAACTTGCTTCCAGAAATGTTACATTAGATAATAAATGTCTTTATTTTTAAGCCAATTTTAGTTGGATAGTCTATTATTTATAGCCAAAACCATCCTCATACACTTCGTATCATCTAAGTTTAGGATTGTCATGAATGTTCTATTGAAATCAACATTTCTAGACACTTAGATTTCATGCTTGAAGTGAAAAAGAGAATGTCTTCTAAAGAACATCCTGATAGTTTCTGCTTTAGCATCTGTGATATTGATGCTCATCTAGCCATAACTGTAGCTCAAACATTGTAACTGAATGTTAAAAAATAATTTCAAGTTTGATTTTAGATTCAGGGGGTACATATGCAGGTTTGTTACATGGATATAGTGTGTGGCACTGAGGTTGGAGGTACAAATAATTCTGTCACCCAGGGAGTAAGCATAGTACCCAATAGGTAGTTTTTCAGCCTTTGCTCCCCTCCTCCTCTCACCCCAGTGTCTGTTGTTGTCATCATTATGTCCATGAGTACCCCATGTTTAGCTCCCACTAATAAATTAGAATAAGCAATATTTGGTTTTCTGTTTCTACATTAATTCACTCAGGGTGATGGCCCCCAGCTATATCCACGTTGCTGCAAAGAATATGATTTCACTTTTTTTTTTTAATGAATGCATAGTATTCCATGCTGTGTATGCACCATATTTTCTTTAATCCACTGCATGGACACCTAGTCCGATTCCATGTCTTTGCTATTGCAAATAGTGCTGCAATGAACGTACAAGTGCATCTGACTTTTTTTGTAAAACAATTTGTTTTCCTTTGGTTATATACCTAGTAATTGGATTGCTGGGTTGAATGATAGAGCAGTTTTTATTTCTTTGAGAAATCTCAAAACTGCATTCCACAGTGGCTGAACTAATTTACATTCCCACCAGCAGTGTATAAGTGTTTACCTTTCTCCACAGCCCTGCCATCATCTGTTATTTATTATTATTATTTTTTAATAATAGCCATTCTGACTGGTGTGAGATGGTGTGTCGCTGTTGTTTTTATTTGCATTTCTCTGATGATTATTGATGATGAAGATTGTTTCATATGTTTGTTGGATGCTTGTATGTCTTCTTTTGATAAGTATCTATTCATGTCCTTTGCCCACTTTTTAATAGGGTTATTTATTTTTTGCTTGAGTTAAGTTCCATATAGATTAGGCATATTAGACCTTTGTCAGATGCATGGTTTGCAAATATTTTCTCCCATATTGTGGGTTGTCTGTTTATTCTGTTGATAGATTATTTCGCTGTGCAAAAATTCTTTAGTTTAATTAGATCCCACTCGTCAAATTTTGGTTTTGTTGTAATTGCTTTGAGGACTTAGTCATAAATTATTTGCCAAGAACAATGTTCAGAATTATATTAATATTTCCTGGGTTTTCATCTAAGATTTTTATAGTTTGAAGTCTTACATTTAAATCTTAATTCATCTTGAGTTAATTTTTGTATACAATGAAAGGTAGGGGTCCAGTTTAATTCTTCGGCATATGACTAGCCAGTTATCCCAGCACGAATTATTGGATAGGGATTCCTTTCCCCGTTGCTTTTTTTTTTGTCGACTTTGTAAAAAAACAGGTAGATGTAGGCGTGCAGGTTTATTTCTGGATTCCCTATTCTGTTTCATTGATCTATGTGTCTGTGTTTATACCAGTACTGTGCTGTTTTATTACTGCAGCCTCGTAGTAGAGTTTGAAATTGGGTTATGTGATGCCTTCAGATTTGTGCTTTTTATTTAGGTTTGCTTTGGTTGTTCTCCTCTTTGTTGATTCCATATGAATTTGAGAATTTTTTTTTCTAATTCTGTGAAAAATGATATTGGTAGTTTGGTAGGAATTGTGTTGAATCTGTAAATTGCTTTGGGAAGTATGGACATTAATAACTATATTAATTATTCCAATCCATGAGAACAGAATATTTTTTCCATTTGTTTGTGTCTTCTCTGATTCATTTCAGCAGTATTTTATAGTGATCCTTGTAGAGATCTTTCACCTACTTGGTTAGCTGTATTCTTAGATATTTCACTTTTTGTGCCTATTGTAAATAGGATTGTGTTATGATTTGGATATTAGCTTAGAACATTGGTGTACAGAAATGCTACTGATTTTTATATGTTGATTTTTTATGCTAAAACTTCACTAAAGTTGTTTGTCAGGTCTAGGAGAATTTTGGCAGTCTTTAGGGTTTTCAGGATATAGAATCATATCATCAAAGATGAGAGATAATTTGACTTCTTTACCATTTGAATGGCTTTTATTTCTTTCTCTTGCTTGATTGTTCTGGATACAACTTCCAGTACTATGTTGGATAGGAGTGGTGAGAGTAGGCATCCTTGTCTTGATCCTGTTCTTAAGGGTAATGCTTCCAGGTTTTGTCCATTCAGTATGATGTTTGCTATAGATCTGTCACAGAAGGTTCTTATTATTTTGAGGTAGACTATTTTAATGCCTAGTTGGTTGAGGGTTTTTATCATGAGGGAATGTTAGATTTTATTGAAAGCTTTCTCTGCATCTATTCAGATGATCATATAGTTTTTATTTTTAATTCTGTTTATGTGTGAATCACATTTATTGATTTGTGTATGTTGAACCAATCTTACATCCCAGTAATAAAGCCTACTTGACTGTGATGAATTAACTTATTGATGTGCTGCTGGATTCTGTTTGCTAGTATTTTGTTTAGAATTTTTCTGTCTATGTTCAGAAGAAATAATGCCCTGAAGTTTTCTTTTGTCATTGTATCTTTGCCAGGTTTTTTTTTTAATTTTTATTTTTTAATCAGGGTGATGCTGGCTTCATAGAATGAGTTAAGGAGGAGTCTCACTTCCTCAATTTTTTGGAATAGTTGCAGTAAAATTGGTATCAGCTCTTCTCTCTACATCAGGTAGAATTTTGCTGTAAATGCATCAGTGCAAGGCTTTTTCTGTTTGGTGGATTTTTTATAACTGATTCAAGTTTGGAACTCGATATTGGTCTGTTTAGTTACCATTTCTTCCTGATTCAATCTTGGGAAGATGTGTTTCTAGGAATTTGTCCATTTCATCTAGATTTTCTAATTTGTGTGCATAGACATGTTCATAATAGTCTCTGAGAATTTTTTTGTATCTCTGTAGGATCAGTTACAATGTTACCTCCTTTGTCCTTTCTGATTGTGCTCATTTAGATCTTCTCCCGTTTTTCTTTGTTCATCTAGCTGGCAGTCTATTAATTTTATCTTTCCAGAGAACCAGCTTTAGGTTTCATTTATCCTTTGTATGGATTTGGGAGGCTGAGTTTCATTCAGTTATGCTCTGATTTTAGTTATTTGTTTTCTTCCTATAGCTTTGGAGTTAGTTTTTTTTTTTTTTTGTCCTCTAGGTGTGAGGTAAGATGGTTAATTTGAGATCATTCTAATTTCTTGATATAAGTGTTTGGTGCTATAAACTTTCCTCTTAATGCTTTTTGCTGTATCCCAGAGATTTTGGTATGCAATGTTTGTTTTGATTGATTTCAAATAATTTTTGATGTCTGCCTTAATTTCGTTTTTTACTCAAAAGTCATTCAGGAACAAGTTTTTAAATTTCCATATAATTGCCTGGTTTTGAGAGATCTTCTTGTTACTGATTTCTATGTTTATTCCATGTTGTTCTGAGAGTATGGTTGGTATAATTTTGATTTTTATGAAATTATTAGGGCTTGCTTTAGGACCAAGCATGTGCTAAGTCTTAGAGTATGTTCTGTGTGCAGAAGAAAGGAATGTATATTCTGTGGTTGATGGATAGAGTAGTCTGTAGATGACTATTAGGTAGCATTGGTCAGGTATGCAATTTAAGTCCACAATTTTTTGTTACTTTTCTCATTCAATAGTCTGTCTAATGCAGTCAGTGGAGTGACTAAGTTCCCCAGTATTATTGTGTGGTTGTTAGGTCTTTTTGTAGATCTAGAAGTATTTGTTTTATGTGTCTGCATTTTCCAATGCTGGGTGTGTATATATTTAGGATATTTAAGTCCTTTTGTTGAATTGGATATTTTAACTTTATATAATGTCCTTCTTTGTCCGTTTTTACTGTTGCTTGTTTAAAGTCTGCTTTATCTGATATAAGAGTTGTGATTCCTGTTATTTTGTTTTCTATTTGTATGATATAACATTCTCCAAACTTTTACCAGGAGCCTGTGGGTGTCATTACCTGTGAGATTAATTTCTTGAAGGCAACAGATGGATGGGTCTAATTTTTTATTCAAGTTACCACTCTGTGTCTTTTAAGTGGTGCGTTTAGACGATTAACACTTAAGGTTTATATTGATAGGTGAAGTTTTGATACTATCATGAAGTTGTTAGCTGGTTGCTTTGTAGTTTCTATTACGTAGTTGCTTGATAGGGTCTGCGGACTATATACTTAAATGTGGTTTGGGGTAAGGGATTGTTGCTTTGTTTCCATATTTATTGCTCTCTTGAGGATCTCTTGTAAGCCTAGTCTACTGGTAATGAATTCCTTTAGTGATTGCTTGTCTGGAAAATATTTTATTTCTCCTTCACTCATGAAGTTTAGATTGGAAAGGTATGAAATTTTTGGTTGGATTTTTTTTCTTCAAGAATACTGAAAATAGGTCCCCACTCCCTTATAGTTTGTAAGGTTCCTGCTGAGAAGTGTGCTGTTAGCCTGATGACGTTACTTTCGTAAGTGATCTGACCTTTTTCCCTAGCTGCTTTTAAGATATTTCATTTAGCTTTGACCTTGAACAGTCTAGTGACTATATATTCCTTGGTGATATTTATTTTGTATAGTATCTTGCAGATGTTCTCTAAATTTCTTGTGCCCGGATGTCTACCTCTCCAGCAAGACTAGGGAAATTTCCTTAGATTATTCCTTCAGAGACATTTTCTGGGTTGTTTACTTTTTCTCTTTCTCTCTAAGGAATGCCAATAAATTGTAGGTTTGGTCATTTTACATAATCCCATATTTCTAAAAGGCCTTATTCATTGAAATTTTTTTCTTGTTTTTATTTGAGTTTATTTGCAGGACTGTTCCTCAACCTCTGAAATTCTTTCTTCTGCTTGGTCTAGACTATTCATAAAGCTTTCATTTGTGCTTTGAAATTCCTTAAGTCAATTTTTCAATTCCAAATGCTCTGATTGATTTATCTTCAAGATGTTTATCTCTTTATTTTCTGAATTGCTTTATAAGTTTCTTTGTGTTGGTTTTCAAACTTTTCCTGGATCTTATTAAGCTTCCTTGTATTCCATGCTTTGAGTTCTTTATCTGTCATTTCCAATTTTCCATTTTGATTAGGAACCATTGCTGGGGAGTTAGTGTGATTATTTGGTGATGCCACAACATTCAGATTTTTCATGGTGCCAGAATTCTTACACTGGTTTCTTCTTATCTGGGGACACTGGCACTTCTAACTTTTGCAATTATTTTCATGTGTATAGGAATATTTTCCTATTTTTGCTATATTATTAGTAATTTTTCCCCTTCCCACCCCCCCTAGGAGATGTGACTGTAGAGAGTGTTGGGTACTGTCTTTTGGCTTTTGTTTCTATAGCCCTATACACTTCCTTTAGCTGGTTTTATATTGGGCTATGTGGTTCAACCTGCAGGCCAGTACATCGTGCTTATAGGTAAGAGCTGTCTGCAGCTAATGTGGATGAGTATATACTTGATCCTTGTTTAGGAAATGGGCTGATCTGTGGAGTGCATAGTGGTGTGAGCTCCCTGAGAAGCCCCATAGCAGGAAACCAAGATGGGTAGGGCTGGACCAGTGAGGCCTGCCTACAGATTACTTAATGGCAGACTAAAACACCAGCACTGAGGGGTGTCAACTGGCCAGTCACCAATTTCTCAGAGGTGTAGCTAGGCATGGAGCTGGGGAACCTCCTTTATCCCAAGTTTTCTATATGGTCAGGGAGGTCTGCGTTTACTCCTAATCCAAGAGAGCAGGTGCTCCAGATGCCTGCAGATCTGCCTGGGCATGGAGCATAGGTGGCCACATTGCACCACAATCTCTGCACTAAAATGGTGGGGTGAATCAGTCTGCAGATCCAAGTAAGCAGACACTGCAAATACAAGGAAATCTGCCTGGGCATAGAGCAGAGAGGGCCTGGCTATACCACAATCTACGCACAGGAAGGGTGGGGCAGTTCAAGCAGCTGCTCCAGGCAAGGGAGTGTACCAATTGCCTAGAGGAATAGAGTGGAGAGGGTCCCACTAGACTCTAATCTGTGCAAGTGGGTGCTCCGAATGCCTGGAGATCTGCCTGGGTCTGGAACAGAGAGGGCCCCTCTGCACCACAATCCCAGGTGAGCAGGCTGCGGTACTGAGCAATGTCACACGCAGGCCAGTTCCAGATTGCTAAGCTGGCATTGGCTTCAAGTCTTGTTACCAAGGAGAAACTGCAGCTGTAGCAGTTCTCCTCGCACCCTTAGCCTGTGATGGGGGACACTGCAATTCTAGCACCTACCTCTGAGGTGATTTCCACAGTTCTGGCTATGGAGGACCCTAGCCCACTCCAGAGTGGGTACTACCGTCTTTGGCCCAAGACTAAAATGCCTGCATGACCATCCTCCCAGGTCACCAAAGAATGACTGACTTTGTATGGGCCTGGATAAAAATGGTGTCCTGCTCTCCATCCCTGGTCTGGGAAAATGCTTATAGCTCTCCCCACTGTCTTCCCTTCTCAATGTCTTCTAGCCTGTCTGTAAGGTAGCTCCAAGACTTGGGAGAAATAATGTTCTCTCTCTTCTTCTAGGTTGCTTAGATCCCCAGTGGAAAGGTGAATCACAGAGACTTCCTGCCCCTTTCTTATTATGGGCTTCACTCACTCACTTTTATTCATCAAATGCCATCACGGGGGCTGCTTGTCCACCTTCTCTACGGGATCTGGAGTGTCTTTCAGTATTTCGGTGGATTCCCATTTTCATTGTTGAATTAAAGCTTACAGAGTTGATTTTATGCATGATTTTGGTCTTCCCAAGTGGCAGACGCATGATGAAAGCCTCCAATCTGCCATCTTGGAATACAAAAACCTAATTGACTATTGAAAACTTGTTTTTCTGTTATCTTTCAAAAATACAATATGAAGTTCTTAAAATATTAGTTGCTTTTCTGCAATTATGCTGAACTCATAATATTAAAAAAGATGGACATTTTAATAAGAATATAATGCTTTGCTGTATTATCTCTGATTTACTTTTATGCTTTAATAAGTTAAAAATCTAGCTCAAAATTTAGTTTTTCATGGGAAATTAAACTGGGTTGACTGAAAGTTAACAATGTTCTGAAAAGATAATGTTTTGTACTCTCCTAAAATATCCTAGTGTAGAATCATTAACCAATAGTAAACTTTTGAGTTTAGAATCATTAGCTAAAGCAAAATGAAATAAAATACTTCATTCCTCTGCCTCAAACACCAAAATGAGCAGCTCTTGATTTTCACAAGGGAGAGATACATTTAAAAATGCAGAAACAGCTTCTAAGTTCTGTTAAGCTTAGTAAATAATTCAGGGAATCAATTCTTTTTTCTTTAACATCGTATAACATAAATCTTTCAGAATATGTAAGTTTATTTGAATATTGCACGGGCCAATGTCGTGTGAACTGTATCTTAGATGCAAAATAACACAAATAAGTCATACTCACTCTGGTTATGTAGAATGATGTCAGTATAAGGACTCTGCTTTAATTCTGAGTGTATCTAATCAAAGCACAGGCAATGAACTCTTACTCTCCGATTACTCTCCCATATTAGGTAGGTCAAGTATAGATTAGGTCGCTCCTTTGGAGATGTTTTCTAAAATTCTGGGAGTCTATCTTGCTTTAAATGTGTTATACGAAGGCAGAGGGCAAATAGCCGGGTGCCAGGCCAATCCTAAGAAGTTTAACCAACTGAAGTAATGAATCCACCAGTATGTAAATCAGAACTCATGAGTCAAGGTATACAGTCAAATGAATGTAAGAATTCCAGAGAGAATGAAAATGAATAATTGTGGATCAAAATGAATGCAACAGGACAAAGACAGACGATCCTATGATTAGAACTTTATAAGCTCATAGGGTATGCTTGTGGGTCAGGGGGAGGACCTATTAAGGAGGTCAGAAATAATGGAAAATAATACTTTTTATAGTTTTGGGCTCAATGAAATCATAACAGAAAACAGTTAATAATGAAAGTATTGCATTTCTCAGAACCATGACTTATTTCTACAGAAATCATTTAAGGTTTTCTTTGTTTTCACATATAATATGAAACATTTTATATAGATATATATGCATGTGTGTGTGTATACAGGAAAATATCACATAGATATTGAGGGCCTACTATAAGCTTAGTTTCATATCTTCATTTACATATAAATAGAAAGTTAAAATTATCCCAATTAAAGCCTTGTGTCAGGTGCTTTCAGGAATACTAGAAAATATTAAGCATAATTGCTGCTCTGAAGACCTAAGATTCCTACACAGAAGATGAGACATACATATGCTGCCGGCAAATAACAAGAAACATCAATTTCAAACTTCTTATTCAAGACTAAATTGGCAATAAGTGCTCATTTAAGAGGAGGAAGACGGCAAGATAAGGCAACATAACTGTGAATTGGAAAAGATGAGGCAGGCTTGATACAGTAAATGAAAGCGAAGCTGACTCACTACAATGGGAATTAGACCAATATATTAGTAAGTTGCTGTTGCAATCCATGCGTAGAATGATGAGAATCAACCTAGGTGAGAATGGCAGTACTTAGGAACTAATATATCATTACAAACTCATAAGTGGAAAGTGACATGGAATATACCATAAGTAAAGGGTTTCCTGTTGATTTCTGGCAGCAGCCAGGATAAACCAAGTGATTGCAAATTACTTCCTCTAGCGATCCACAAAATAGAGGCATGTTTGAGCATATTTTATCTCAGATACAGGACAAGAACCAAAATTGTAAAAAAGGAGATTAAAGCAGATATGAGTAAGAATCTACTGAAATGGTACTGAGTGAAACAGAAATTCGATATCCAATAAAACTATAAAGACTCTTCTGTGGATAGTTTTAGGAAAAAAGGGTATGTGTGTGTGTGTGTGTGTGTGTGTGTGTGTGTGTGTGTGTGTGTGTGTGTGTGTGTGTACACATGGGTTCATGCATGTCCCTGCACATTCTCACCACTAGCAGGGAAGATCAGGAGAAAATAGTTTGATGGAATCTTTAGGTGGTTTCTGGTCTATGATTTCTGGGTACCATCTCTGTTTAATTAAAAAGCTACTCAACATGCACAGAAGATACTAAAAATGACATTAATATTAAAATAAAGAGAATTGCAGAATCATTTTAGAATCATTATTAAACATTTAAATTTCCATTAAGGAAAATGGAACAATGAATCTTTAAAGGCTCCTAAATGGGTGGCACTCCACATTGTATATTCCAGCACTTATGAATAGCCAATTGTAAGTAATCCAAATTTCAAAAGACAACTGGCCTGGGGAGGTGTATACAAGTGATTAGAATTTCAAAGAGCTCAGAATAAATACCAGCTCTTTGATAGGATAATTTATGCATAAAGTGGCAGGAAGAGGTGTCTGAGTTGTTGTTGGAAGTTTACACATAGCTATATCAGGAGTTTAAAGCAAGCTTTGGTAATTTTTCATGTATAAGGAAACTTTAGGCAAGATGCTTTTTCATATTAAGAGGTTATTGACCAATGATATACACAGAAAACATCGCATTGCTTTATCATAAATAATAAAGCTATAGTATTTGAAAAAAATAGAAATTGTGATCTGTCTGCTCGGACATCATTTCAATTGATGAATATGATCAAAACCGGCCCAAAGAAAACCGAGAGAAATGAACATTCAGAGGGATACTTGTGCTCAATGTCTTTCTGGGACCACCAAGAAATCACAGGAAACTCTAAATCCTTGAATGTATAGAGCTGTTTAGTAATCTGTAGTTCTTTGGGGGAAAAAAAGGCTAAAATAACCACCGCATTTTGGAGGCCAGTTGAGGATTTACGCAGGTAACATTAAAGAGGGCATCACAAACAATTTAGTATTTGTCTTGCCTTTTTCCACAGGGTAAATATTAGAGAATGTAAGAAAAAGGTACCATTAAGAAGAAGAAACCACATTTATTCTGAATGTATGTATGCAAGATTTACAGTCTAAAACATTAAGTTTCAAAACCTCCCGGTCCTGCATGCTTGTGTTTAATTTGTTTCTTATGAGTATACCAGGGAGAATTTAAATTCCAAAGATCTATTTTGTTCTGGGAAACAGAACTCTCTGATTTGTATAGTGCCTATTGCTGAGTCAATGAAATATCAACAAACGTAAAAGCTGCATGGCTGATGCATAACATTTTAGGGGATTCATGGTACATATCTTAAAATTTCCCAGGCCCCCAGCTGATGCAGTTCTCAGAGCAGTATGACTGGGTCTCTGTTTGGACTCAAGTACATCACTCTATGCCTGGGTCCTAGGATCCCTACACATGAACTGCAGTCTGGCATCTCTCTCTCCCAGAGCTCAATTCAACAATTATTGCGTACATTTCAGGGCAAGTGAAGTGCCTGGGAGCATGCAATTGTGGGCACTTTGGATTTTGGAGCTAAGCCAGAACAGCCCTTATTAAAAATCCCTGTGAGGAACTATCCTCAGTTTGTATGGTGTGCGATGCAAGCTAATCATGCTTTCTTTGCTCAAACCAATAATCTGAGAATGAGGCATTCTCTTAAAACAAATTAAAGGTACTTGCTTCTCAGAGTAGGAAGAAGACTGTATGATTTATCCAAGCAAGGATTTATGGGGCCTGAAACATGAATGATGAAAGGGGTCAAAGATAGATCACTGGTATGCAGGACAGAAGAGGGGCAAAATTTGGAAGGAAAGTAAGATATTGTTTAAAAGAAGGTACTATGGCTGAATGTTTGCTTTGTTATTTTGTTGTCTTCTAATTTCAGAAGTCAGTGTGTAGGATAGGGCTTTGGTTGAATAGCTTTGTCTGATTCTAATAAGGGATTTCTAAGGCTCTTTGCCTTCCTTGCCTGTTTAATTGCTACCTGATATAACACCTTTTAGCAAAGAGAATAGAATGCTGTAAAAAAAAGTTGTTTAGCAGCAAGGTCAGGATTAAACCATTCTTATGCAATTCTAAAGAGCAATTGAATATGGCCTCCACAATGAAAACTGTGTTAAAAAAAAAAAATGCCTCTTTTCAGGCCTCCCCGAAGAGTCTGAGACTAGTTAAACTCTTACTGGGATTTCTATGCTGAAAGGTTTTCATTTTGGCTTTAAGGAAACCAAATAGACTATCCTGTAAAAGACATATATTTTATATTTCCTATTATCAATGGATCCCAAACACGTGCTAGAATAGTACCTTATGTTGCTGGCTCTGTTTCATGTAAGACTAATATACTTAATGAAATTAAGAGAGATAACGAAAGACTATAGTTTCTGCTTCAGAGATTTTAATTTCAGGAATGGAATCCAACAACCTAGTAAAAATCTCAGATAAATGAGCTAGGCTTTAACTTAAAAGACAGAAGACAAGTAGAAAGCTGTGCTATGTCCATGTGAAGGAGCTCTAACCAGGCCTTCACTCTGAAGCAAGTATGACAGCTGGCTTCCTCAACCTGGTGCCTGGGGAAATATAATACAGTATATTTTTACATAATTATCTGTCGTGGTTGTAGACCATACTGCATATTTGGTATATATGTGCAGCATAGCATACAGCATAAGAACATGGGACTGCAATTTAGTCTACTGCAATTCAAGTGCATGTTCCCTTATTTACTAACTCTTCTCACAGGAAAGGTCATTTAACCTCTGCGAACCCTAGTTTCCTTATTTTTCAAAATGACAATATCAATAGCACTAAACACCTAAGACTGTTGGGGGGTGATGCTAAATATATTAATGAAATTAACATGCAAGACACCATATATGACCCAGAGTAAACACTGAAAATTAATTTATATTCTTTAAGATGACAACACCAGAATATTTCTACTTTATCACAGCCAGAGGGAAGCTCAGTAGACTCTCAGAAGTAGTGGTTCACACAAGAGGAACAAACTACAGCCCAATTACATGAGTTTTCTGACACATTCCTCAAGGGAGTCTTCAAGAAAGTGGGTGCTCACGAAAGGAACCTGTGTAGCGTGGGCATGCTTAGTAAATAAAAAATAAGACACCCAGTTAAATTTGAATTTCATATAAACAAAGAATATTTTTAGCACAAATGTATTCAAATATCATATACTTAAATGACACATACTTATATGAAAAACATATACTTAAATGACACACACTTATGTGAAAAAACATACACATACTTATATGAAAAACTTATACATAATTCAAATTTAACTGGGTATGCTGTATTTTACTGGCAACACTACACTAGTGTCATTCCTCTTAGAACCAGCCAGAGGACAAATTCAGCTGTTGCCCTAAGCCCACTTTCTGTTGTAATAACCAGAGATAATATTGTGGAGCACTTGTTATGCAACCGCCACTGTGCTAAGTTCATTCTTCGCAGAGTCACATTTAATGTCCACAATCCTATGAAGTTGGTATTTTTATTATTATTTTTTTTTACAGGGGAGAACACTGAAACTCCAAAAAGTATAAGGGACTAACTTGTTTTAAACCATAGAGCTAGTAAGTGGCAGATCTGCGATAAAAACCCAAGTCTCTGATATCAAAACTAATGCTTTAAGTAATTATAACCCAATTATGTCTCTGGGAAAAAAATGAATCATTAACTAGATCCATTACAAATATGAAATGCTGCCAATCAAAATTATGTTCATCTGGAGACAGGAGGAAGATGGCAGCTAGGAGGCAGGGCTAAAGTGCATCTCCTACTGGGATGGACAGAACAGTATGTGGAGATGTATACTGTGAACTTTTGTTCCAGGAACCACCACAGGAGCATACCAGGAAAACTGAAAGAATTCACAGATCCTTTGAAAGAAGTGGCACACTGCTGCAAATTTTGTGGCACAGGCAGAAAACTGTGAGTTCCCAAAGTGTGAGCAGAGGAAACCTGTCTCAGCTATGTAAATTACTGTCCTAGTGCCTTAATTATTGTCCAAATGAATGTACTAATCACTTAATCTCATGATCTTTGGTTTCCCCATCTATGAAGAAGTGATTAAATAAAAGAGTCTATATGTAAGGTGAAAAATAGTATCCTTGTTTGGGGAGAAGGTGAAATTTAGCTGATTATACATTACTAACAGGAGTTTAACAAACTGTTATTGGGCAGAAAATCAAATCAGAAGGAGGTAAGTAAGAAGATAATTTGAGCATCCAATAAAGGTGTCCTAGAACCAGGTACCCAATGACTGGTAGATTATGACTCTGAGGCTGTTATTAAACGGTAACCCTGAAGACTCTATAAGCTTTACTGACAGGACACTCAAGTAACACCATATCCAGAGACTACAGCCAACTCTATGATGTTCTGCCTCATAGAGCAATTTTTGCCAAAGGTGAGATTCCAACAGCTTTTCCACCTCTAGTCACTTACTATCTATTGCACTCCCCTAAGAAATCATACACTCAATGAATTTCAACATTAAAGGTTTTCAACTCAAAATTGTTCTGCCAACTGAAATTCTCCAGTGTTTAATGAAGATCATGCTTTCTAGGACTCCAGATGTAGCAAGAAATAATGATGACTATAATCTCAATAATAATAGTAATGTTTAGATTTTATAGTGTGCTTTAGAGTTTACATAATATTTTCATTCCCATTATCTCATTCCATAATGTTTCAACTGTGCCACTCACCCCTTTTGGGGTGTCCTGTTTTTTTTTTTGTGGCATTTCAAGATAATGGGCAGATTCTTCTTAGGTCTAAATCTCTGCTCTCCTGTATTGCATTACCTGAGCTCTTTGGCTTTGGGGTTACCAGAGATTACCTTGTACCATGAGAAGATTTGACCTTGGAGTGTGTAGTGTCAGATGAGTGAACAAAGTTAGGGATAGCTGAGGGCAGTTTACAGGAAGTAGTCTTGGCTTTTTTTTTTTGTCTCCTAGGAAGTTATTGTTTAGAATTCTGATACTAGTTCAGAAGGGCATTCTAAAGAGTCTTCTCCATTGCCTTTTTTCTCCTAAAATTAATCTCGATTGTCGTCTGCACATTTGTATGAGGAACTGAACTGCTGTTTTCATAAATAAATGAGAGACTGAGTTTCCTCAGCTCTGAGGAGAATGGGCATTTTGATCATCCCAGCCAAAAGGCAGCTCTGGGTGACTGGGGGCCAAGTGGGAGTGTCTGGGGGTCAGTGGCCCTTCAGGAAACCCCCAACAAAATTAACTGTAAAAGGCTCGACCAAGGAGAGCATATAGGAGCTGGTCACTCTGCGTTTTGAGCCCTCTCACAGGTCTAGACCTCCAGATAGAGAAACTGAGACATGTGAGAGGGTGGAAGTGACTCAGTGGTGACACTCTGTGGAGTTCGACCCCAACCAGCACACTTCTACTCACTGCGCTAAAATCCTAGGCCACAGCTCAGTCCCTCCCTTAAAAAAATAGTTGGAAACAAATAACCTATGAATGAGGAAAAACAAAGAGAATGACCCCCTCTCAGGCACACCTTTGGTTTTATGGCACCTGTTCTTGCAAGTGTTTGCGTAAAATGGACATATATGGTCTTTTTGTGCACAGTTACATCCGTGAAAATTCAGAACCAAAAGGTTGACCTACAACTATAAAGTTCCCAAACTAAGATGAAATCCACTGTTTGCATCCAACCGTTTTTTTTTTTTTGTTGTTACTGTTTTTGCAAACCAGTGAGTTTGCATTAATAGCTGATGGCTAAAGTTCTGAAGTAAAATCTAGAGTATCTTTGGTTGTATGACTGTGTATGTGTGCATTTATACATAAGTATACATATTTTGTTGTGTTTTAGGCCACAAGGTATGAAATTGGCTTAAAGCATACTCATAAAAAATAAGCCCAAATGCTTTTCAAGTTCACGTGACTAAAGTAAAATCTTTAATAAGCTAGCTTTAAAATTATTGGTAAAGTAATATTAGAAATATCTTAAGAACTGCCAGCATACAACTTTGTTTGCATTTATTGCTCAAGTGATTTCATATTATCCATGAGAAATACAGATGATCTTTGCTTGTGTAATTTTTAATAAGTAGGACATTAATATTGGTTTAGTGGAAATAGCTAAATCTTGAATTTAGTAAAATAATCATCTATTTAATATTAAGTTTCTTACTTGTGTAAAGACCTGAAATTTAGAAGCTATAAAACGGTTGACAGGGAAATAACTGTAACCACCCAATGGGTTCACCATGCCTACTGCCTAGACTGAACCAATTTATCAAGACAGGGGAACTGCAATAGAGAAAGAGTAATTCATACAGAGCCAGCTGTGCGGGAGACCAGAGTTTTATTATTACTCAAATCAGTCTCCCAAAAAATTTGGGGATCAGAGTCTTTAAGGATTATTTGGTGGGTAGGGTGCCAGTGGGTCAGGAGTTCTGATTAGTTGTTTCTAAGATGAAATCATATTCCTACGAAGCTGTCTTCTTATGCTGAGTCAGTTCCTGGGTGGGGGCCACAAGACCAGATAAGCCAGTTTATTAATCTGGGTAGTGTCAGCTGATTCATCTAATGCAGGGTCTATAAAATATCTAAAGCACTGAACTTACATTTTACAATAGTGATGTTATCCCCAGGAGCAATGCGAGGATATTTAGAATCTTGAAGCCTCCAGCTGAAAGCCTCCTAAATCATAATTTCTAATCTTGTGGCAGTCTAGTCCCCATGCAGGAAGGGGGTTTGCTCTGGGAGAGGACTATTAGTATCTTTGTTTAATAGCTAAACTACAAACGACTTTCTTCCAAACTTAGTGGACCCTACACCCAGGAATGAGCAAGGACTGCTTAGAGATTAGAAGTAAGATGGAATCAGTTAAGTCAGCTCTCTTACAATGTATCAGTTACAGTTCTGTGATGGTGGTTTCATAATTTTAAGTGATGAATATTGTAGTTTTCATGGGTAAACCATTAAAATAATTAGGTAAATGGGATACTTGTAGACAAACATTATAATTTAGAATCTAAAGTTATATAAAATTAAATAATACATATTTCATTAATTGAGTATTTTCCAATAAAAATACTCTAGGAAAACATTCTAAAAAAAATATGTCCTTTTAAAAGGTGAATAATTTTTTTCTAATTCAAAGGTTACGTATAAAATAATGTAAAAAGAACCAGGAAATAAGAGAGATGCAAGAAAGTTACGGAAATAAAGAAGTATTTTGTGCAAGAAAGCTTAAAGAAAAATAATTTCTTTTTATGAGAAGGAATCTTGTATGGTAAATTTTTTCCTAGACAAAAATAACTGGTTGTTTAAGAAACAAGGATGTTTAGGACAAACCAGAAAGTCCACACATGCCATGAGTGGTTTGTGTAAGTCATAATAAAATAATTTTTGAAAAAAAGCTTTTATGTGATCAAGTTGTCCATAATTAAAGGGAAATTATAATGGTCTTTCTAGAGATTGGGTTTTGGTTAGTAAAAAAACCACTTATACGTTAAAGAATTGGTTCAAACTATTAAATTTTCTTAAGGTATTGCTTTAATCTTAACAAATTATTAGACATTATAAAATTTAAAGCAAATTTTAACTTTTGAGTCTGTTTTTAGCTTTCAAAAGGCCTGAAAGAATAATTCTATTCTTCAACTCATTTTCAGCTCCTGTAAGTTTTTTTTTTTTTTTTTTCCCCTTTCTGGTTCTAACTTTTGTAGCCTGATTAAAAAAAAAAAAAAAAAGTTTTATCTTAGAGGTCTAAAGGGAACGTTTCCTGCCAACATAATATCAACATAATATTCCCCATAGGAAACAGCAGTCACACTGCAGGTCTTTTCCCTTGCCTTTGGGTAACTGGCCTAATAAACAGATCTTATGCTTTATCAAAATAATCCCTATTTCATTATTACTAAGCTTTGTTTGCTTAAAGAAAACTGAGATTAAAAAGAATTTTAATTACAGTTATTACATCTGTGTAACTTTCTGTATGTGCTTTTAAAGTCCTTGTGCCATCAAGTTACAGGGCTTTGACTCCTGGGTCTAAAAAGTACTCTAGGTTCTGCAAAATCTTAAACACTGACAGCAATTAAAGCCTAATCTTCAGACCTGGTAGAAGATTCCAATTAAAGTAAACTTTAAAGTAAAGTAAAGTTTATGATTCACAGGGGCAGAATTCCAAAGTATTCAATTCCTCAAGGCCAGGGACTATCGCAAAAGAGGAGGGCATGTGAGACTGTAAGGGCCAATTTTGAGAGACAAAATATGTTCAATTTATCTATAAATTAACCATTAATGTCAAAGGCACACTGATGCAAGACCAGCATATGGACCCCTGTGTTAGATTAACAAGGTGTTCTTGAAGCATTAACCTACTCCTTAACAAAGGTTACACAAGTTACAAAAAGGCTTATGGAAACTATATCTCATGGTATAAGATGATTAAAATTTTATGGATTGTTTATAAAATTTTGAAAAGCAAGTTTAATTGGCCTCATGCTGCTTTTATTAGGGCTTATTGTTTGAAAAATTAAGTCTCTTCTCTCAAAGAATAAAGGTTTTCACTTTTTTTGCAATATTTGAGTTATCACTTTGACTAAATGAATGACTTATTTTACAATAACCTTTGGTCCTATTTTGTAATATCAAGTGTTTTCAATTTTTTATATTTGACAAACTTTCCAAAGTCAAATTCTTAGGTCCTTGTTAATTTTTGATATTAGTCCCCTGAAGTCCAAAAGACACATATTCAGCTTATTTGATATAATAAAATCATACAGGAAGTATTGTTAAATATGAAATAGTGTTTGACCTTCTTTGGATTATATTTATAAAAATGTGTTATCAGTGTATGTTCCAGAATTGTATGAAATTCTGGTGATTCTGATACATTTTAGCATATGTTATCAGTATAGGTTGGTGTAAAAGTAATTGCAGGTTTTGCCATTATTTATCACGGAGAAAACTGCAATTACTTTTGCACCAATGTAATAGTAATTATGATTATTATGTAAAATTTCTGTATGCTCCAGAAGTAACCAAGTTTCCTTATCAATTGTGTCTTTAGCTATGACCGTTTTAAAACTTTTGTCATCCACAGTTGTTTTACTTTTATTCTTTTGAAAAGGTGGTTTTATAATTAACATGGGACTCTGCCAGGTGCTCCTGAATGCAGTTTTTGGAGACTGTGACACTCGAATAGAGAAAAAACTTACAAGACTCCCATGGAGAGCTGAAATGTTCATGAATATAAAGCAAAACAGGAGTTAACTGCGTGGACTGAACTAATAGAAGACTGAAATAATCCTTTTATGACTTTTTGCTGAAAATGTTGCTGATCCTTTCTTTGTTTTTCAGAGCCAATAAAACTTTTCTCTTGAGCTATTTACAGCTTTTAATAACTGAGTAAAGGATACCCATATAAAAATGGAGCATATTTCTCTCTACATAATTTCTTCAAAATTCAGAAACTAGTATTTTTAACTTATAGCAATATAGTTATTTACATAAGTGCAATAAGAAACTGTTCTCTTTGGTAAAAGGACACAATTGGAGACACTGGTTATTTTACCAGGGTTTTGACTGGAATAGAATACTATGAGATAAAGACTCCTTTAAGGAATCAAAGTTTACTTATAGAGCCAATAAAAGCCCCTTGGGAAAGCTGCCCTCATATCTTGTCTACACAGTCCCTGTATAGGTTCCTGACCTGTGGTAAGTAACAAATGTCACTTTCTGACAGGCCCAGGAGCCCCAAGCCTTCTTGGGACTTCTAGATGAGAAATTTACCCAACTAATACGGTATTTACAGGTACAGGCTGGGCTTACATCATTAAAGTCAAATCTGAGATTCCTTATAAAATGAAGTTATCGGGGGAACCTGCCCCTGATAGTCATGTAGGTTCTTTTCTATTTTCCCTAAGCGTTGGCCGGTCTGAGAAATAAAAGGAAAGAGTATAAAAGAGAGAAATTTTAAAGCTGGGTGTCCGGGGGAGACATCACATGTCGGCAGTTTCTGTGATGCCCCACAAGCCGCAAAGCCAGCAAGTTTTTATTAGTGATTTTCAAAAAGGGAGGGAGTGTACGAATAGGGTGTGGGTCACAGAGATCACGTGCTTCACAAGGTACTAGAATATCACAACACAAATGGAGGCAGGGCAAGATCACAGGACCACAGGACTGGGGCGAAATTCAAATTGCTAATGAAGTTTCAGGCACGCATTGTCATTGATAACATCTTATCAGGAGACAGGGTTTGAGAGCAGACAACCGGTCTGGCCAAAATTTATTAGGTGGGAATTTCCACATCCTAATAAGCCTGGGAGTGCGATGGGAGACCGGGGCTTATTTCATCCCTACAGCTGTGACCGTAAAAGACAGCCATCCCCAAAGCAGCCACTTCAGAGGCCTACCCTCAGGGACACATTCTCTTTCTCAGGGATGTTCCTTGCTAAGAAAAAGAATTCAGCGATATTTCTCCCATTTGCTTTTGAAAGAAGAGAAATATGTCTCTGTTCCGCCCGGCTCACCGGCAGTCAGAGTTTAAGGTTATCTCTCTTGTTCCCTGAACATTGCTGTGATCCTGTTCTTTTCTCAAGGTGCCCAGATTTCATATTGTTCAAACACACATGCTCTACAAACAACTTGTGCAGTTAATGCAATCATCACAGGGTCCTGAGGTGACATACATCCTCCTCAGCTTACAAAGATGATGGGATTAAGAGATTAAAGACAGGCATAGGAAATCACAAAGGTATTGATTGGGGAAGTGATAAGTGTCCATGAAATCTTCACAATTTATGTTCAGAGTGCAGTAAAGACAGGTGTAAGAAATTATAAAATTATTAATTTGGGGAACTAATAAATGTCCATGAAATCTTCACAATTTATGTTCTTATGCCATGGCTTCAGCCGTTCCCTCTGTTCGGGGTCCCTGACTTCCCACAACATAAAGTTATAGCAAACTAACTTTTAAAAATGAGGAGACTATATGACAAATAATTATTTTTGCTGATCTCATGCAAATACTCCAGCCAAGTATAATAAGACTAAAATTTATTTTGCAAATGAACTTCTTCTATGATTTGTCTTTAGTGAAAAAGGGACTGGAGAGAGAAATTATGTTTCAAAATAAACTATAGGATACCTGTTTTTAGATTCTAGTCTTGCCTAATGTTTTTAAATTTTTATTATTTTCCATGGTTTGGACTAAATTTTAAAATTTCCCTGGCTACAAGACTCCAAAATAATATTTTCATTTTTTTCTTTTTTTCTTCCTCATCCCATTTTTCATAATTTGAAATCACAGAAAACTAAGCTGTGTTTTCTTGAAGCCCTGAGAACTGAAATGAGACAACTTAAACTTCAGAAGAAAATAACAGCAACCTATTTACATACATAAGCCACTTTCATACCTGCCTACTGATGTATGGACTTCAGAGTAATATGGCCTATATCGATTTTCCAGGATTATTCTATCTTTTGTTTGTTGTTGCTTTTTCTCCCTTCCTCCCCCTGTTTTCTCTTTGTAGAATGTGAGACTTCATAACCTGCTAAAAATGAGCTTTCCTAATAACATGGGATGACCTATCTGTCTAGGAATAAACTATCTTAGCTGGCCATCAGAGATCAGAGGAAACCTGAGACCAAGGACTTATTTTCTTCTAAAATGCTTACTCTGAAAGATTTTAGAAAAAAAAAATGCAGTAATTGTGAAAGGAAAATAAATCTTGGGACCCCAAAATCATTAAGCTAAAGGAAAAAGTCAGGCTGGGAACTGCCTGACTGTTCAGCTTGATATTCATGAACACGGCAGCTCTCCATGGGAATTTTGGAAGATTTTTCTCTATTCTAGTGTCACGGTCTCCAAACCCTGCATTCAAGAGCACTTGTCAGAGTCCTATGCTGATTATAAAACCACCTTTTGAAAAGGATAAAAGTAAAAGCAGTTTACAAGAATTCCGTTCTTTTAGGCAGGGTGCAGTGACTCACGCCTGTAATCCCAGCACTTTGGGAGGCCAAGGCGGGTGGATCACAAGGTCAGGAGATCGAGACCATCCTGGCTAACCTGGTGAAACCCCGTCTCTACTAAAAAAATACAAAAAATTAGCCAGGCGTGGTGGCGGGCACCTGTAGTCCCAGCTACTCAGGAGACTGAGGCAGGAAAATGGCGTGAACCCAGGAGGCGGAGCTTGCAGTGAGCCGAGATTGCGCCACTGCACTCCAGCCTGGGCAACAGAGTGAGACTCTGTCTCAAAAAAAAAAAAAAAAAAGAATTCAATTCTTTTCAAAGTCATCCCTTTTTTCACTGAGATAAATGCATTTCTGATTGCTTCCTTTGGGAAGACTAATCAGAAACTCAAAAAAAATGCAACCGTTTGTCTCATATCTACCTATGACCTGGAAGCCCTCTCCCTGCTTTGAATTGTCCCATCCCATCTTTCTGGACTGAACTAATGTACATATTACATATACTGATTGATGTCTCATATCTCCATAAAACATATAAAACCAACCTGTGCCCCGACCACCTTGGGCACATGTGGTAAAGACCTCCTGTGGCTGTGTCATGGGCACATATCCTTAACTTTGGCAAAATGAATTTTCTATATTGACTGAGACCTGTCTCATATATTTGGGGTCTATAACACAAAATGTCATCTCCAGAACTGGAGCCAGACACAGTGACAAAGTAGTTACACAACTCCCGCCAATATCTTAAGACACTTTGTAGCAGTTGTAATGGTGCTTTGTAAACTGTATATTGCTATATAGATGATTAAAATTCTGAATTTTTAAATAAAGGTGAACTTATATTATCAGGTATACCCCATATAAGCAGAACAGAGATTTTGAATAGGGCCCATAATTACATTTTTACATTAGCCTGAAGGAGAAATAATTAGTACTGTTTACACTATACATCTGATACCTCCTTCTACCTACTATGCTTTCTCTACCTTCCTAATATCAAAGTATCTTTTAGAAACATACGCATACACACACACACATACACACGCACACACATATGTATATCTATCTATCATCCATCTATCTATTTATCTAAGTACCTACCTATCTATCTACATTTATTTATTTATTTTAATTGAGACAGGGTCTCTTTTTCTGTTGCTCAGGCTAGAGTGCAGTGGCACAATCTCTAAGCTCACTGAACTCTCTGCTTTTCAGGCTCAAGTGATTCTCCTGCCTCAGCCTGCTGAGTAGCTGAGACTACAGGCATACAAAACCAAGCCCAGCTAATTTTTGTATCTTTTGCAGAGACGGGGTTTTGCCATGTTACCCAGGCTTGCCTCAAACTCCTGAGCTAAGGTGATCCACCCACCTCAGCCTCCCAAACTGCTACCATCACAGGCATGAGCAACCATGCCCGGCCCTAGAAAGACGAATTTATATTTTATCTATATGTTCTTATTTCCCACATACTCCACAATTCAGTGCAATTTCAACTCCTATCACTGTAATGAATCTGCATTTTCAAATATCACCAGTGACCATCACATTGCAAGACACAATATTTTTAGTTCTTATTTTTCTAGGTTTCTCTGCTCTTTTGACGCATAAACAGCCTTATTTCTCCTTGAAACTTTCTCTATTTTTGGTTTATAATCTTAGTACTCTGTCTCAATTTTGCAATTTTGTATGTGATGCATGCAACAATTTGCAGTAAAGACTTTGTTAATATAGTTTGATATATATGTATTTAGGCACCACATATGTATACATGTACAAATATGTAAAATTGTAAAGCTTTTAACTATGGCTTTTAAAATATAATTTATCGAAATATTAAATAAATCTATATGTTATATTAGATTTACCTTCTGAATATACTGGCAACTTTTATGAAAAAGAAACTGATATTGATTGCCTTGTATACATATTTATATTTTTCTACAATTATTGACCTAGAATAATTAACCCTTTATGGTAATTATAATCTTTAACCAACATAATCAATGTTTTTTTCTTCAGACCAAGAAATACTAGAGAATATGAAACAATCAAGAAATATTTTGATGTTGATTTTTCCATGAATAAATACTTTGGATTATTTTAGCAATTGTTTAGAGGCAAAAACAATTGAATGTTTGAATGAATATACAAATACATGGGTGTTTAAAATATCATCTGATATAGTTTGGATGTCTGTCTTCTCCATATTTCATGTTGAAGTGTGATCCTCAATTTTGGATGTTGGGTCTAGTGGGTGGTGTTTGGGTCATGATGTGGGATCCCTCGTGAATGGCTTGGTGCCCTCCCCATGGTAATGAGTCAGTTCTCACTGTATAAGTTCTTGTGAGAACTGGTTGTTAAAAAAGCGTGGCACCCCTCCCCTTGCTCTCTCTTGCTTATCTCTTGCCATGTGATCTCTACACGCTGGCTGAAGCTTGCCTTCTGCAATGAGTGAAAGCTCCTGAGGCCTCACTGGAAACAGATACTGGCACCATGCTTCTTGTACAGCTGGCAGAATCTTGAGCCAGATAAACCTCTTTTTTAAATAAATTAATTACCCATTCTGGAGTATTCCCTTATAGCACCGCCAACGGACTAAGACATCATCCAAAATCATTTGTATTTTTGTTGTTATTCTATTTAGTCTGTTGTCATTTTAAGAAATAATTAAAATGTGTAGTAACCAGTACGTTGTGTCTATTTTTTAAATTGTCTAGATTTTCATAAAATTAAACCTTTTAAAATATATCCATTATTATACATAATTGCTTAATTTTATACATATAATTTTTAATTTTAAACAATTTGTGAAAACAGTAACTTTTTTTAACTCATTAAATCAATGTGGGAAATATACAATTTTGAATTGCAAGGAAATTAACCCTGGTCTTGAATGAACCAAAATATTTTGCCAACATTATTTGTGTGTGGCAAACTAATACTATGAAAACTCTGAATCATGCCAAATGTCTTATTTTATCTTGAAACTAAAGCCCTTTCTTATTTATCTCATAGCTATAGTAACAAAGGGTATTATGTAAATATACTTTTCAGTGTCCACAAAAAGAAACACTGTTTAATATATTTGCTTTATTGTTTTCATTTTTTAGACAATATGGATTACCTAGATTACATATTCTTAGAGTGCAAAAAAAACCAAGCGAATCATTTGTTGATCAGATAATCTTTAAAGTTTCATAAAGGAGGGGAAAGAAAAAATGAGGAGAGAGCCAGCTCCAGACAAATATGAAATTATTATGACAGGAAGGAAGCTTCAGACACATATGAAATTATCATTGTAAAAGGCAGATTATGTTATTTCTGCAAAGAGAGGAAAGAAAGTTTGGATGTAGAAAAAGAGATTTGACATATACACACGCAAATGAGAATATCACACAGCCAGTTTTGACATGAGTTGGGCCCTTGACAATTTTAAGTCATACATTTAAAAAGCCGGCACTTATTAATCTTTAATGTACAGAAAAAAAGGGTAAGTCTGTCACATTAAACAAAATGATGTCTCTTTCAGACAGACATGACAGTCTCCTAATGAGAGTTTATTTGCTTTTATTCTAAGGCACTCCTCACATGAACAATTTTGGTCACGTCAAAAGCTCCACCAAAGTGGCTACTACTACTCCACTTTGTCCCTGATGAAATGGTTCCAGTTAGAAAAATAAGCATACAATTTAGCCTTCTAATAAGAAAACATGAAGGAAGCAGGCATTCAGCCTACAAAAGGCACAGTTTTAGATGTAGAATATCCCATGAAAACTGAACAATCTGTTAAGAACAGTGTTTTTGTAACTTAGTGAATCCAGTGTTTAGCTGAAGGTAGATCATCGCCAATCAGAGGCCAAACAAAACCTCCTGATTCTGGGAAGCTGAAACTAAATAGAACAATTCTCTGGAAAACAAAGGCAGGACTGAGGAGGAGGTCCTTTTCCGATTTCATAATGATGACCCATGATAATGATTGTCCCAAGGACCCTTGTCTGAGGAGAGATTCTGAATACCTCAACCCCTGGGACCAGGTCAAGGATGACTTGTTGGACTTATACTTGTCTTCTTTCCATAGACTTTTCTTCTTATGGACAAACATCATTCAAGACCCTAGAACAGCAGACAGACCACAGGAGCACGTATCATAAAGCTTCAAAACAATCTACCGAGGAATAATACACGTCTCATCAGGTAACATAATTATTCCAACTGACCTTATTGTATTCCTAGGAAAATAAAACAAACCCAATGTTGAAGAGCTTCAGTGAAACAGTAGAGCTTAATTCATAATGAATTTGCTTTTTAGCCATGAGAAAGGTGGAATATCAAACAGAAAGAAACACATGGAATCTCCAATATACATATTATGACTGAGTTGAGGTTCCTGGTTCAAAGCAGAGAGTAGTACATCAGCTAAATCTTAGGATAACCTCCATTTCTGTCAATGCCCTCCAAGCAAAGACCACTAGGAACATGTAATTAGTTAAGTTGTATTTATTACTGACAGCAGGAAGGAAGAACGTGAACTATAGAAAAGACTTATCATAGAAAGAACTTACTTAATTTGCGCTCATATTAGATTATTTTGAGGAAGGTTTAAGGAATGAGGGTTTCACTCTGGATTGGATGCTGTTAGGAAGTGGGCTAATTCTATGATTGGATATTTTAATAAATCTAATCTATAGGGAAGGTAGACCAGAGTGAGGCTAAAGCCGTAATTAGTAAAGAAGCATCAGCCATTCATATCAGCCAGGGTAGGGGAATGTTTGATATTTTTTAACTTGGACAATGTTCGTGTTTTGCTTGTGTTCAGTAATGATTACGAAATTGTCTTTTTGTCTCGATCCATCATAGTCGAAGAGTGGCCTTGTTTGATGTTCTGTGACATTGTTTATGTTCAAAAGGAGAATACCAAGGCCTAGCAATGAATGCAATACTGTCTTGTAGCAATTCGCAGACAGTGATCGTATCAGTCCAGCATCTGGATGTCACTGGCTGCTTTTCACTTGTCCATCTTAATCCAAGCCATTTTTTCCTAGGATCAGCAGACATTATTTCTGAAGACAAATGTAATGTGAGCAGTGGGTAAAAGTTTTCCAGTAGAGAATAAATGTGTTATAAATGACCTAAAAAGTCCACATCAGAAGTATGTTGTTAAATTATCAAGAAATAACTCAAATTAGCTCCTGTATAGAAAAAAATGGAAGTGAGAAGATACATATATGACAAAATGATGTTCTTATGTATTTTTCATAAATGGTTCAAACAGGCTTATTTAAGAGCCTATTTTGAGTGAGATTTCTAGTTAAAAGTATCTAAATGAGAACAATATACCCATTTTGCTCATCACAGAAAAGCTCTGTAATTTACTGGAGAGATAATAGAACTGTTGCTCAGACAAAACCAAAGCTTGTAAAAAATTTTTACCACTGGCCTAACAATAAATCATCCTCTCTTAGTATTTTCGTTTGCCACTGATATCTGGAGGTTGAACAAGTTTGTGACTCAGGTGTTTAAAGTTAGTTGAACTAATTTACTATCTCAGTACCACGCTGGATTGTAGGCAGCAATGGAATTGAAGGGAACAGAAAGAAACTTGAACTCATTAAATGAGTTTGGGCAAGAGGTCAGATAAACAATAAGTGTTAAGACAACATAAATACTAGAGGGTCACATCACGTAGACTTCCAAAAACCAGTCAAGTGTCAGGCCTCATGAGGTTGGGTGAATAACTAGAACTAGTAACTGAAGCAGATATACTGCACCAACCATAAGTAAAGGGCAGAGTTACTGAGGCAACTCCAGGCACTTTTGCACTGCTAATGGTGAACTCGGCCTGAGGAGTTGCAAGATCCTTTGGTAAGAAAAAAGGTATACCAGAAAAAAGGTATAAAAAAATCCTATAAATAAACTGCTGGATGGACTAAAACATACAACTGAAGTAGAAAGCTCAGAAAATAAATCACCGTAAGACACAGATTTTACCTTCTCTGATAGCGGCGATATTATTTAGTCAACATTTTATCTTTTTAATAACCTCCTGGAATGGGTTTGTATTCCTCCCATGTTGTTTCTGCTGCTTGTAGAGTCTCTGGCATGGTTTTAAATAATAACTACTTTTTCATGGGAATAATCACTGTACCAGACACTATATTAGGGACTTTAATCATTTTTAATTCACACAACAATCTTGCAAAGCACATATTACTCCCATTTTACAAGAGGAAATAGATATTCAAAGAAGTTAAATGTCTTAATCAGGTTCAAACCACTGAATCCTGGATTTTCTTGTTCCTATATTAAGCTGCCCACTTTTCTCATTACACCACTGCTTGTTCTAAGACTTAGCACTTTTGAGGCATGTCTTCTTGATCACTTTAGTAAAAATGTCACCTTTCTAGACAAGGCAATTCTTCACCTGAGCCTCTGTCTCTCACAGTAGCTCCTTAGGTATATAATTTTCCACCAGAGACAAGCACAAACCAAGATAAGGGAAACAACCACTACTTTTGTGAGTCATCTAGTGACTCTTCTCTCTGTGGGTTTTCCTGCCTCTCATCCACTTCCTGTGTCTACTGGGCTACCCTATCTACTCAGTTTTCCACCTCCAAAATCACTGTCATGTGTATATTGAGTAATGTCAATTTTAATATGGTAACATGGTGCAGGAAGTGGCACACATTTATTGAATTTTAGGACTGTTTAAGCTTCCATGAATCACACATTTTAATTTTTAATTTGGCGAAACGGAGACACACAAAGAACTTGCAGCAGAGGAAGATGACAGAATAGAAGGCTCCACTGGTCGTCACCCCTCACAAGGACACAAAATTAACAACCATCTACACAAAAAAGCCACCTACATAAGAAACAAAAATCAGGTGAGCACTCACAGTGCACAGTTTTATCTTCCTATCACTGAAAGAGGCACTGAAGAGGTAGCAAAACAGTCTTGAATTACACCATCCCTACCCATTCACCAGCAGTGGCAGAGTGGTGCATATATAATACATATTTACATATTTTGTATATATGTCACATGTATAAACTATATATACATATGACTCTTTTTAACTTTTAAGTTCAGGGGTACAAGTGCAGGTTTGTTTCATAGGTAAACTTGTATCATGGGAGGTTGTTGTATAGATTATTTCATCACCAAGGTATTAAGCCTAGTATCCATTAGTTGTCTTTTTTTGGTCCTGTCCCTCCTCCCACCCTCCATCCTACAAAAGGCCCCAGTATGTGTCATTTCCCTCGATGTGTTCATGTGTTCTCATCATTTAGCTCCCACTTGTGAGAACATGTGATATTTGGTTTTCTGTTCCTATGTCAGTTTGCTAAGGATAATGGCATCCAGCGCCATCCATGTCCCTGCAAAGAACATGGTCTCATACATTTTTATGGCTGCATGGTATTCCACAGTGTATATGTACCACATTTTCTTTATCCAGTCTATCATTGATGGGCATTTGGGTTGATTCCATGTCTTTGCTATTGTGAATAGTGCTGCAATGAACATATGCATGCATGTGTCTTTATAATAGAATGATTTATATTTCTTTGGGTATACACCCAGTAATAGGATCACTGGATTGAATGGTATTTCTGTCTTTGAGGAATCGCCACACTGTCTTCCATAATTGCTGAACTAATTTACACTCCCACCAACAGTGTATAAGCATTTCTTTTACTCCACAACCTTGCCAACATCTGTTATTTTTTGACTTTTTAATGATAGTCATTCTGACTGCTGTGAGACGGTATCTCATTGCAGTTTTGCTTTCCATGTTTCTAATGATCAGTGATGTTCAGCATTTTATTAGCTGATTGTTGGCCACATGTATGTCTTCTTTTAAAAAGTGTCTGTTCATGTCTTTTGCCCACCTTTTTTACGTGGTTGTTTGGTGTTTTTCTTTTGTGTGTAAATTTGTTTAAGTTCCTTATAGATGCTGGATATTTGACCTTTGTTGGATGTATAGTTTGCAAAAATTTTCTCCCATTCTGTAGGTGGTCTGTTTATTCTGTTGATAGTTTCTCTTCTTGTGCAGAAGCTCTTTAGTTTAACTAGATCCCATTGGTCAATTTTTGCTTTATTGCAATTGCTTCTGTCGTCTTCTTCATCAAATCTGTGCCCATGCCTATGTCCTAAATGGTATTGCCTAGGTTGTCTATCAGTTTTTGCATAGTTTGGGTTTTACATTTAAGTGTTTAATCCCTCTTGAGTTAATTTCTGTATATGGTGTAAGAAGGGGTCTGGTTTCAATCTTCTTCATATGGCTAACCAGTTATCCTAACACCATTTATTAAATAAGGAGTCTTTCCCCATTGCTTGTTTTTGTCAGGTTTTTCAAGCATCAGATAGTTGTAGGTGTGCAGTCTTATTTCTGAGTTCTCTGTTCTGTTCCGTTGGTCTATGTGCCTGTTTTTGTACCAGTACCATCATGTTTTGGTTACTGCAGCCATTTTGTATAGTTTGAAGCTACGTAGCATGATGCCTCCAGCTTTGTTCTTTTTGCTTAGGATTGCCTCAACCTCCTTGGCTCCGACGATCCTCTGACTTCAGCTTCCAGAGTAACAGAGACTACAGGTGTCTGCCATGCCTGGCTATTTTTTGTATTTTTGGTAAAGAAGGGGATTGACCATGTTGCCCAGGGTGGTCTTGAACTCCTGGGCTCAAGGAATCCATCCACCTTAGCCTCCCAAAGTGCTGGGATAACAGGCGTGAGCCACCACATCTGGCTTTAAAAACTGGAACATTTTTAAGGGGTAACAGATGAGCTACCAAGACTTATTGAGCATCAATCTTGGTATGTATAAATTTAATTCTATAATATTTCCGAGAAACTCTGCGTATGTCAAAGGAAAATAAAATTACAAATAGTTGCATTTAACATAATTTTTAAAATTTAAAAATTATATTTACATTTATTTAAAAATAAGATTATATCTTATAAAGAATCTGTGTAGTCAAAATATTTATCACATGGATGCAGAATGCATAACATATGTCAAAAACTACTGACAAATAACCGGTAAATGGAATAACAGCCTGCTATTTCATCACTTTATTCTAGTTTCTCTAAAGCCTCAATGAACATGCAATTCTGTCAGTTGATGCTACTTTTTAATAAAAAACTGAGGACACAGTGGCCTCATCATAAATTATAAGCCCCACATCATCTATCATTACCATTTTCAAGTCACAAAATGTTATTAAGAGATTTTATAATTTTTACAGAGAAAGCCTGAGCAAGAATAAAATAATTTGAAGGCGGATGCAAAGAGCAAGTCCATCTTCAAATCTGTATTAGGCTTCTGAAGGCAGCAGCAGAAATTTCTGGAATAAAACCAAAACCTCCACATTTGGCTCTGGGAGCAGCATATCCTCATGAGGGTGTTGAGCTCACCTGCCCAGCTTGATTTTCCTTGCTGTGTTATTTTCTCTTTATGTTGGAACCTCTTGCTCCAATTTCACACAACGGCCTTATGTGTGGTGAGGTGGATGGCTGATAGAAAATGCATGGAGGCATGATGGGTAACTATACACTGTTAATTGGATGTAGGCTACATCTCCATAAAATGATTAGCTCACTACATTTCAGACAACCTATACTGTGGGAAAACTCAAAAAGCTGTAACTTTTCTCATTCACAAGGGAATTAAGGTATTTTAGCCCCCTACAAAGAAACCAGCCCCCTTTCTCCAGGGCAGGACCATAGGTTAATATATAGGAAAGAGGTAGGACCTGCATGGGATAAAGCAGGTAAATCTGAGAAATGTTCTGCAGGTAAGGAGATTTCTTCCTTGTTGCATGCGCGCACACACACACACACACACACACACACGCACACATGCACGCATGCATGGACACACACAGCCTAGCAGGCAGAACAAAGTCAGTGTAGTAGCAGATAAAAAGAACCAAAACAGTAGCAGTGGCAAGACAATGTGGGGACGAACATGCCTAGTCAGCACCCCAGTGAGCAAGAAAAGGAGACAGCTTAATATTTTTTAAAGATTATTAAAGTAATTACCTTTTCACATAGATTTTTCAATTATTGATTCATTCTGGAGGCCATGAATATCATGCATAACAAAACATTATAACTTATTTGTATGTATATAATACTAGAGATTGGAAATTTTCATGTACCCTCTCTATTACTGAAACATAAAATCAATCCTTTTCTTTTTGTTGCTTTTGGTTGCAATTACAGTGATTCAGTAGTCAAGATTATTTTGGTATCAAATGACACATCAACTCAAACTACATGAAGCCATTAAGTGGAGTTCTATTAGTTTATGAAACCAGGTAGGAGGGACAGGATTTTGCTAGAACTGATAAATGAGCATTGAGGAAGCTTTTGCATTTTTTTTTTCCTTGAGTCTTCCTTCAGTTGTAGGCATAAAGGAAAATAAAACTGCCAGGGTAACTTGACATTCTGGTTAGTAACGCAGTTGACAGGACATCGCTGATCAAAGTTCATGACTTTCACTTTGAGCCTTCCATATTTACCACTAAGTATGCCCTGCTCCCTCACCACAATTACAATTAAGTGGAATCATAAGAAATAAAGAATATGTAAAATATTTCATTTGGGATTTTATTTGGGATTTGTGGTAGCGGTAGTAAACTAGTGCAGCTATCATCACAGGCTTTGTGAATTTATTGTAATCTCTCTCTGGAATTTCAGTTGTGTCTGGCCAATTTTTTCCTTTTCAATTTAATATAATGGTATGTTTCTGAGTAGGCGTAGATATTTTACATCACAGATCTCAATCCCTCCTACACACAAACATACCTTTGAAAATACTTATGCAATTTTGAGTTATTACATCAATTAACTGGGAACAGGCTGAGGTTGAAGTGAATAGGGAGCATCATAACCATTCCACAATTTATATCTAAGAAACAAGAAATAAAGACGCTTTTTATCAAAACAGAGATTTCAGAGGAAAGAGATGAAAGAAATATAAATTATTAGAGTATTTTAAACCTGTGATTAAACATGCTGCCAAAGTTTAGGAAAGGCTTAGCGCCCTAGGAGCAGAGAGGGTCCATCCAGGCCCCATGTGGGAGAAAAACACGGTCTCCTCCTTATGGCAGAATATCTCATGTTGGGCTACATGAGGAAAGAGAGTGTCAACGTGCGAGATAGAAAGGTAGGGAGAGGAAGGCAAATCATAAGTTGATGAAACCTGGATAAATAAGCTCATTGCTTATTTCCAGAGGAGATAAAATGTTGTGTACACTACTGCCACCAGCCTAAAGGCACGGACCATGGGCCATGTGGCCAGGAATATCTTTTGTGCCCAAGTAGATACTAACGTCTTATAGTTTAATAAAAGTGTCTTTTGTTTCTTTTAAATTTATATTTATATTTTTAAATATATATTTAAATTTATATTTACCATTTTGGAACGTTTCAAGGATACAGAAAAGAATCACAAACACCCAGGTACCCACCCAGATTGAACGATGTTGATTAACCCCTTGGCCATTTACCTAGATCGTTGATGGGGTACAATAGCAGAGATCTAGAGATTGCTAGTTGATAACCAATATCCCTTCTTTTATTTTCTTTAATTCTTCTTTCCTTCTTTTGAAGTAAAAGAACCCCTGATTTAGCTGTGCTTAGGGCTCCCCAGAAATAACAGCTCTACGCCTCATCCTCCTTTCAGACAATGTGTGACAGTGTGATAAAGTTATGGACAATGGGATGTGAGTGGAAGGGTCACCTCCTCCTTCTTTTCCCTTTGCTTCACACCAGAATAAAGACTTAGTGAAGTGGTGAGCCATGTTGGACCGTGCTGTCTGATTCAGCACATTAAAAACAGGAGGATAATAAGAGAGAAGGAATCTGAGTCTCTGACCCTGTGTATCACTTACAGCAGCCATTAATTTTTCACATCAAGCCTGTTATGTGAGAAAAAAAAAAAACTTTAATCTTGTTTAAGCCACTCAACTTTGGGTCTCTATTCTAGCAACCAAATCTAGATCCTAACTAATATAAATATTCATTATGTGCTTACTATACACTGGATGCTCTTCTAGGCCTTAGAGATAAAGTAATAAACAGATAAACAATAATCCTTACTCTCATGGAGCTTAAATGTTAGCAGAGGAGACACACAGTGGCAATAGAAGTTGAATATAGAGGATGATAGATGATGGTGCAAAAGGCTATGGAGAAAAATATACCAGGGAGAAGAAGGGTGGTGTGGGAGTTGCCATTTTAGATGAGGTAGCTCGAGAAGGTCTCACTGACATTTAAGTAAATATGTAAAGGAAGTGAATAAATGAACCATGTAGATATCTAAAGGAAGAACCTTCCAAAATAAGAGAACAGCTAATGCAAGCAACAGCCATCAGGCAATAACATGCCTATTGTCTGTGAGTAACAAAAGAGAATAATACGGCAAGATTCCGTGAAACTAGGTGGGAAAGTCGTAGCATATGAGGTCACAGAGCAAAGTGTCACACGGAATAGAGCTCTGTGGCTCATTATAAGAACGTTGAGGTCAAATCAATGGGTGTAGTATAAAGTGGTCATATTCCAGATACATTATAAAATTACAGCCAATGGTATTTGCTAATGGGTTTGATGTGGGGCGTGAGAGAGAAAAACCAAGGGTGGCTCGAAGTTTTTTGGCCAGAGCAATGAAAGGAATGCAGTGTAATTTCCTGAAATAAGGAAACACATGAAAGGAGCAGATTTAGCTGGGAAAATCAGGTCTTTGGTTTTGGACAGATTAATTTTGCAACATCTAACAGAAATCCAGTTGTAGATGCTCAATGAGTAGCTAGATATGTGAATCAGGAGTTCTGCACAGGGGTCTAAGCAGAAGATATAACTCTGGCGGGGGGCATCAAAATACATGTGGCATGTAAAGCCATGATCCTGGGGGAGGCAATATAAGAACTGTAAATAGAAAAGTAAAAATAGTCTAGAGCTGTACCACTCTGAATGTGCCTTATCTCAGCTGATCTTGGAAGCTAAGCAGGGTCAGGCCTGGTTAGTACTTGGATGGGAGAAAAGTGAAAACATTCAAGTCCTGGACACTTCAATGTTTTCAAGCTGAGGAGATGAGGAGGATCCAGCAAAGGAGATGGAAAAAGAGCAATCAGAAAAGGAGGAGGAGGCCGGGCGCGGTGGCTCACGCCTGTAATCCCAGCACTTTGGGAGGCCGAGGCGGGTGGATCACGAGGTCAGGAGATCGAGACCATCCTGGCTAACACGGTGAAACCCCGACTCTACTAAAAATACAAAAAATTAGCCGGGCGTGGTGGCGGGCGCCTGTAGTCCCAGCTACTCAGGAGGCTGAGACGGGAGAATGGCATGAACCTGGGAGGTGGAGCTTGCAGTGAGCCGAGATCGTGCCACTGCACACTCCAGCCTGGGCAACAGAGGGAGACTCTGTCTCAAAAAAAAAAAAAAAAAAGAAAAAGAAAAGGAGGAGGAAAGCCAGGACAGAGCAGTGTCCCAGAAGTCAGCTGATGATAGTATTTCAGAAAGTAGAGAATAATCAACTGTGCTCACTGCTATTAAAAAAATCAAGTAACAAGAGGAATAAGAATGTGCTATGGGATGGAGAAACATGGATGGAATTTGGTAACTATCACATGGCTGCCTTAGTGAATCTATCATTTTATTATTTTCATCACATAAGGATCATATTATTTCAGAGTAAGAAGGCTACAAAAGTCATCCATCTGAACATTTAACTCAGATTACAGAATCCATGAAAGCTGTTTGTTCAGCCCTTCTTTAAGCATGTCCAGTGGCAGATGGCTTTCAACTATGTGGGACAATCATTCCATTTTTGGTGACGTCATAGTTGTCCCTTGCGTTGAATATGTGTGCATTTTAATTTCTACTATTCAAAGTTCTGCTTTTGTAGTCACATAATATAAATTACTGCTGCCAGATATACAGAAGGCATTTCTGCTTTTTTTGAAAAATCTCACACTCTTTAACTTCCATCAGATATGAATCTTCTCAGGGTGGCACCTGAAAGTATGATAATAGCCCCAAGGCAGCCACTTCCCAGGTTCGGGGGATCCTGCTTGGGTCTGTCTTATCTTACCACTCCATTCCTCAGTGGCACACAGTAAAAGAAGCTCCTCTCAAGTACACCTGATCTCTGATCATTGTTCCCCACTCCCACCTCCAAATATGGTTCCTCTCCTCCATGCCACAGTTCTGTGATTGGCTGTCACTCAACCTCATCTGTTAGCATCTGCCTACCTCATGTCTCGTCTGTTACCAAGCCATTGCAAGTTCATTCTCCAAACTAATTAGAGGCCAGATGTTCACAACTTTGTGATTGGTTTACCTGGTCTGCAGTCCTTACTCCAAGTACACAACTGAGACAACCCAGGTACTTCCCAGATACTCCTACCAGTGACCACTGAATCCAATGCCACCCCAAATATTACTCCATATCCTAACCCCAATCTACCCTAACACAGAGTCAAGACATAAAGTTAGAGAATGTGGCCATCCCACTGTAAAACAGTATTGCCACAAGCTCACTCTAGTGGGCATGAGGATGACTTCATCCCAATTGTTACGTGTACTTGATAACCATAGGTGAGAGCATGTTCCAGAAAAAAACAGGTACAAAGGAAGGGTAGAGGCAACATGGGTTGCTAAAAGTCATTAGTTGTCTAATTTCCCACACGTTCAGAAAACTTCTCCAGAAGACTTACCAATGTCATCCCAGTGCTATTCAGCCTTGAATGGGAGCCAATTCACTTTGAAGAGTAGGTAGGACCTGTTGAAGAGTAGGCCAACAGATGATCCACTGATAATCTCTGCTCCAACATAATTAGAATGCCATAAGACATTTTTGTTGTAGGCGTAGCTAGTCCCAGGACAGAGAAGAGCCATGTAATCTGAAGTGGCTCTATGCTGAGTAAAGCAATGCCCATATAGAACCAAATTTTTGCTCCTATCTCACTCTCTTTCTCCATTATTAGCTACTTAAAAAAATAAAAATAAAAATAGAACAAAAAAACCTCTTTCAACAAAACAGTCAATTACATATATGCCCTGTTATGCCTCCCTGGATTGATAAATGCTTTTCAATGGATATTACCACTTCCCCAAACCCATCTCTTACAATAATTAAACTTACATACATGAGCAGTCAGCGTTTATTTGTGTCATTTCACCAGGCCCTATTCTTAGAACTAACAGTCATTCTCTCTGCTTCAGCCCCACTAAATGAAACTCTCAGCCTTGAACTAATCATAGACTAAAGGTTGACTACTTTGCCTTTGTTTTACCCAAGGAGTAGCCCCCAGAATAGCAGCCTTTCATAAAGAGCATAAACCTCAGAGCAGAACCTACACACACTATTGACAGTCCAGCTTTCCCAAAGCACTCGACATTCCCTTCTTCCTCACATTCCTACATATGTAGGATTCCTACATATCCTAACACCAAATGCATCCAAATATATTTCCAGAATGCTTTAGGTAGGCAGTTTCTGTACCATCAGATTTGTTTTCAAATTTGTTAAAGTAGTAGTTACATTTCATGATACTTATAGTCATGTAGTTAGCTATGATTAGTTATGGTTGGTCACAAATACTACCTTTTATGGTTACCAACTATAGTTATGACCAATTATGGCTAGTATTATAGTTATAAGTTCTAATTAGTTGTGGTTGCTGGTTGTAGCTACAAACTAGTGGCAGTTCCTGCTTTACAACTGCTAACTATTCATTGTTACTAGGCACAGTTACTAACTAGTTGTGGTTACTATGCTGTGGCTAAAAACTAGTGGTAGTTACTGGATTGTGGCTGCTAACTAGTCATAGTTAACCAACTGGTTAATGATTAGTAGCTGATGCCAATTTGTGGCTGCTAATTAGTTCTGGTTACCATATTGGGCTACTAACTAGTTGAAGTTTTCCAGTTTGTGATCATTAAGTAGTTGGGGTGGCTGGGTTGAGAATAGCTTGTACTTACCAGTTCATGACTGCTAACTAGTCATGGCTACGATGTGTTGCTACTAAAATGTTGTAGTTACTCACTTCTGACTGTTGACTAGTGCTGGTTACCTTGTTGGGGGTGATAACAAGTTGTGATTGTGAATTTGGGACTACAAACTAGTTATGATTCTGCTTTGTGGGTGCTAAGTACTCGTGGTTCCTACTTTGTAGTTGCTGTTTTGTGGCTTCCAAGTAGCTGTGGTTACTATGTGTTCTTGTTAACAAGTTGTGGTTACTGGCTGTGGATAATAAATAGTTGTGGTTTCTAGTTATGGCTAATTGGAGTTGTGGTTAGTTATACTTAGGTTTGGTGTACTTGTGGATGGCTGTAGTTGTAAAGTTGATTATGGGTATAGTAATACAGAGTTATAGGATTAGTTAGTTATAGGTGTAATAGGTGTATTTATAATTATAGTTTTTGGCTATAGCCATAGTTGTATATAGTTATGATGAGAATTGTTATAAATTGTTAGTATTATAAAGTGTTAGAATGTAAAAGTTGCAGTTATTTAATCTGGAATGTAATCTATTCAATTACATAACCAGATCTTCCAAAACTTTTATGATCCATGGCCACTGAACAACATACTTTTAGTATTTAATTCCACTACATTCATTTGGAAGTAGTTCTAAAATACTGGAGTAAGTAATACTTGTGAAATCAGTCACAATTAACATTACTAATAGAATATCAAAGCTTAAGATGGCATAATTTTGTTACACACACATGCATGTGTATACATATGTGTGTACGTATTCATTCTAGGCTATAAAAAATACATAGCCCTGTGTTATATTGTGATAGGCCTTCATTCATTCAGGAAATATGTTTGAAGTATCTGCTTTGAACAAAGCACTATTTCAGAAGTGTGAAACATATCAGTGAACAAAAGAAAGATTATTGTCCTAACCTTCCAGTGGCATGAGGCAGACTAGAGACCATCGGCACAAAGAATGAGTTAATTATATAATAGGTTAGGAGGTGATAAGTTCTGTGGAATAAAGAAAAAATACAGTAGGGTAGAGCAAAATGGATGTGCCTTGGGGTGAGGGAAGCCTGCAATTTTTAAAAAGGTATCCAGCATAGGCCTCAGTGAAAAGGTGGCGTTTGACCTGAAAAGTGTAAGAGGGTCAGTGCCATGGATGTATAGAGAAGAATCATCCCAGGATGAAGAAGCAGCCAGTGCAAAGGCCCTAATTAGGGAATGAGCCTGGCATGATCCAGGGGCAGCAAGGAGTCCAGTGCGGTTGAAGCAGAGTGGAGTGAAACCCCACTTCTCCATGCACCCACCACGTCCTGCACCCCAATACACTGCTGCCCTCCCTCTATCCTCCCCACTGTTACCTTGCCATGCTATCACCTGGCACACTGTCACTTTTCTCTCATGGGACTTGGACAACTAACTCCCTCTTTAGGGATAGTTTCTGCCTCAGATTGCCGAGACTTACCTGCTTCTCCTTTTACACTCGAGTCCCTCACTGTGGCTCACTGAAGTCCTGCATTCCAGTGCGGGGTGAGGTTATTCTCCCATACAGAAGCCATCCAGCACTGCTCCCTGGTCACCTGCTGGCTGTGGCACAGTCAGCAGTGCCTGAACCTGACCTCAGGAAGGAAGCTTGGCAGGTGCTTGTGGTTTCTGGAGGTTCAGGAGAGGGAAGGAACGTAGACGTGGGAACTCCGGAACACAGTCCTTAGCTGAGGAGACAAAGACTGACAAGAGCAACAGCTAGATCCCTGTCGACAGGCATCCACCGGCTTTGCCCGTTAGGCCACTGCATCAGACTCTTTAGCTCATTTGATCCACCTGAGAGATAAGGATCAGGAAACTTGAAGGGCGTTCCCAAGCTCACACAGTTTGTGAGGTTTGGAGCTGGGATTTGCATGAGGCTCCTGGGTCCATGCCCATAACTGCTGTGCTGTGCTCACTCAAGTCCCGTGTCACCTGTAGGTAAAAGCAGACAATGGGACTAGACATTTTTAGTGTCCCATCTGCCTCTAAAGGGTTGTGAAGCTGGTCAGAAGAAAAAGTCTACAGAATCAGCTGCTCTGCCACTCTTTTTTAATTTGCTTTTTAACGTCTCAGATTACTTGCAGGTGATGTGCTTGTATTATGCAGAAAAGCAGACCTTTCTTTGGAGGTTTTAGGCTTGCCCCCTGAAATCTGAACAGACATCAGGTATATTCTTCCATCTAAGAATCTTGGGATATGGCAGTGGACCTGACCTACTTGTGATTCCCCATTTGAATTAATTAGGTTTCCAGTGTTTTTCATATCTAGATACTGGCTCTGAAACTACAGGCCACAGGAGTAAGGAAGACAAATAACAGAGTCTGGATTGGTATGTATTTAAACTAATTACTGGAAAGAAAAAAAAAACCCTCACTGTACTTTGCCTCCTTGTACTGGGTCAAGCATAGAATAGTGTGTAAGGAGAGCACATTTGTATGGCAAGTGGGTATCACACATTTTTCTTAGAGTTCCTTGCTTTGGGGAAAAAGTAAATATTCAATTTCAACCTTGGTTTTTGAAAATATGTGTAATTGAAATTATTTCTGTAACAAGGAAGAAGATCTTTGGTTTAGTATATGAAGTATGACTGTATAATAATGAGAATAGAGTTTTAGTGATTCAATTCAGCAAATATTTATCAAGTATCTACTGTATGAAAGATACTGAGCCAGTCAAAAAAGGCTGCAGCTTTAGTCTCTGACTTAAAGGGATTCGGGGAGCCCTAGGACATGGAACAAAAAGACATATAACTTGGGGATCAAAATTTCTCCAATGCTGTCCACAGTAGGAAAATGAAAAGGATACTCTGACAATACTGGGGACTCACCTCAAGGGAAGAGAAAATTAGTCTCCACTTTGGAATAAAGCTTCGTGGTGGACATAAGCAGGTAGATCAGGAAGATGGTGTTCCAAGATAACTGACTTAACGTTTATTCACAGAAGGGCTTAGAAAGTTGAAAGAATCAGGGAATCTTTCGGAGACTGTAAGATCTACAGTTATTTAATGTCTCAAGGTTGATTGAAATGGCTATAATTCCTTGGCAGAAAGCCATCTTCCCCTTCAGGAATATAGAACACAGCTGTAGGAATTGCATGAAAGGATGCTGATTTTGAAGGATCTGAAAATTGCGATGGCTGCCTAGGAGCAGCGTAAACCACCCAGGCCCACAAGGAAGGAAACACAGTCATAACACTGCATGGATGCCTAGAGCCAAGTATCAGTGTGATTGTATTCAAGACTGGTGCAGCCTTCAAACATTCAGATTACCGTCATCATAAATCAGCAAACATAGTGCAACAAGATGAAATCCACAAGTATTTTGAGCAATGATGACACCATCATTTATCGTCCAAAGTCAAAATCCTCATGCAAATAAAATATTCTACTTAATACCATCATTTTGTAATAATCACTAACTCATGGCTTAATAGTGCTTTATATTAAACAAAGCATTCTCTCATCTTTAATCTCATGTAATCTGCATAACAACTCCATGATACAATGCAGGCAGGACAGAAAACATCTCTGAGTCACGGATTAAAGAACTGACACTCAAAGACGTCAATTGATTTGCACAAATACATAGGACTAATAAGTAGAGGAGCCAAAATTCAGTTCAGTTCAACAAACACAGCACGTCCTACAGGCGTACTACGTGGTCGGCACAGTATAAGATTTAGGGAACTAGAAAGAAGAATAAAACAAAACAGAATCTTGAGGACTTCATCTACTAGTAGAGAAGCAGACATGCAAACTGCTAATTCCAATGCAATGACCTACGTGCTTCGATATATGAAGACCCAGTAGAAGCACAAAGAAGGATCAACCAATATAGAGGGTCGGGGGGCATCAGGGAAAGCTTCCTGGAAGAGATGATATCTCAACTGAGTCTTAGAGACTGAGCAGAGGCTAGCCAAGTGAAAATGGATTGCTTACAGTACTGCAGGATAGGGACAGCTAGTAGGGTAAAGCAGGATGGCACGTCTGAGGAATTTCAAACAATTAAGAATTTCTATACTAATTTGGGGAGTGGATTCCTATACATAGCAGAAGATGGGGAGAAACTGAGACCAAGTGGCTCGGAACGAGTCAAACCAAATGTTCAGGAATGATCCTTGGCATATATACTATATATAATTGATCTGTCCAAGTAATTCCAATATGCACCCAGGATGAGGATTCCTGATATAGACTATCTGTAGACCATGATTTTTATGTTTTAGTGTGCAAAGAAATCACCTGGGTAGCCTGTTCAAAATGGAAATTTCATAAGTACTTCTCACAGATAGTCTGTTTCATCAGGTCTGAGGTACTATTTTGGTATATACATTTCTAAGAGATAGCAGATAACTCTGATGTAGGCAGTAGCCAGAGTACGCCACAGATGACCCTGATCCACCTAAACATATCCAGCTTCAATATAGAATAATTTCCAAATCTGTATTTCCAATCAGATCACCTTTCTGGAGGTCTAGACTTATATACTTAACCTCCTATTAGGGAGCTTCCCTTGGATGTCCCACAAGTATCTCAAATTCAATTTGTTCAACAGTGAGCCTATTATCTCTCCTCCTCCAATGTACTGCTTATCAATGTCCCCAGTTACAGTGCTGAAAGCTCTCCAATGGCTACCCATTACACTCAAGTTAAATTCTAAAACCTAAGGTGGCCTACCAGGCCCTGAATGAGCTGGCTCCTAAGCACGTGTCCACTTTCACCTACGCCATGGCCTCCCTTTCATGTATTCTACTCTCAGAATTATGAACTTCTTTCAATTATATCAAAATACCCTCTTCTCTCATAAGCTGGCCTTTACTGTGCTTTTGCATCTGCCATCATGCTTTACTGCTTAGTTCCTGTCTATTCCTTAATTGCAGTAAACGTCATTTCCGCCAGGAGTTCTTCCTACCCAATACTATATACTCCTCTGTATAAGGGTCATAACAATTGTCATTTGCATTTTTTTTTAAGACAGAGACTTGCTCTGTCGCCCAGGCTGAAGTGCAGTGGTGCGATCTCGGCTCACTGCAACCTCCACCTCGCTGGTTCAAGCGATTCTCCTGCCTCAGCCTCCCGACTAGCTGGGATTACAGGTGTGCACCACCATGGCCAGCTAATTTTTGTATTTTTAGTACAGATGGGGTTTCACCATGTTGGCCAGGATGGTCTCGATCTCCTGATTTCATGATCCACCTGCCTTGGCCTCCCAAAGTACTGGGATTACAGGCATGAGCCACCATGCCCGGCCAACTTTTGTATTTTTAGTAGAAACGGGGTTTCACCATGTTGGCCAGGCTGGTTGCAAACTATGTTATTTGCCTTTTTGCTGTACTGTAGTCCAGCTCAACTGTGAACTCTGTTAGGGAGGAGTCTATGTTTGTCTGTTTCAATACAGCATCCCCAGTAACTAACACAATGTCTGGCCTGTAGAAAGCAATTGATAGGTATTTTGAGCAGAAGAGACAAAAGTTGTTTCCAAATAGTTATATTCAGGACAAGAATTTGTGCTAAGGAAAAATACAAAATTCAGACAGATACTGAAGTGCACAGATGTTAATCACAGCAGTGTATAACATAGCTGAAAACTGGAAAATATTTTCAAATGTTCATCAATAGGAATAGGGATAGATAAACTACGGTGTGTACCCATGTGAAGTAATGTCATGTATGCATTGAAAAGATGGCTGACTGTAATATTCTGTAATTAAAATAACAATTTCACACCTAGCAAAATTACTTATGAAATGAAATAGTCTTGGAAATGTTATTGTTCTGGAAACTATACAAGGAGAATGGGAGAAAGCCCCTTTCACCTAGAATTCTGTATCAGTCAAGGTTTAATCAGGAAAATAGAAGCTGCTGGATATACTCTTAGTGTGAAGGTTGTTTTTTTTGTTTGTTTGTTTCTATCAGACTTAGGAGAATTAATACAAGAATCAAAAGTGCTGGAGAAGAGACCAAGGAAGTCGCTACAGACAGTGTAGCCAGTAACAAAAGACCAAAGCAGGTTGTTCTTAAGTGTTTTCCTGGAAATCCCTCAGGATGCAAGTGATTCTGAAGAAACTCTCCCACTAAGTGGTTTCAAACCCCTTGTCTTCCCATGGCTGCCTGTAATTGCCTCCTGAAAATAATGTCCTCTATACATCTTCTGCATTCCAAGTAATGCACAAGTGACCTTGCTCTTGGTGGACTTTAATCTGTAAATATGTGGTGAAGAAAATTCTGGATAAAAGGGAGCAGTTTCTGGCTTTTCATTTGAAATGCAAAGGAAGTAGCAACACAGCTAAATAACAACAAGGGACTCAGCTGAAATCCCAATAAGGTACAGCCCTAATGTCAGCATCTAAACCTCAGATACACAAATACTTACCATTGTGCTACACTTGACTACAGTATTCAGTACAGTAACATGCTTTATAGGTTTGTGGCCTAGAAGCGATAAGTTTTAATATACAGCCTACATGTGTAGTAAGCTATACCATCTAGTCTATGTAAGTATGTTCTGATGTTCGCACAACAACAAAATCATTAACAACACTGTAGTGATGCGTGACTGAGTATTTTGTGTTTAGTTCCTCCAAACTCATAGTGGGCAAGTGAGTAGGATTTAAAAGGTCTCAGCACAGGTAGGCTAATGAGGTCATTTCCCAATTAGTAAACAGAAGACCATGGAACTGAGACACAAGAAGCATATGCTCATGGCTGGGGGACAGTGCCCTGTTGTCCAAGAACAGCTCAGGAGCAAACATCTGCTTCAATCACTTTACTAGCCCTGTGACTTGGGAGTGGTGTGCTGGAACTAGCTTTATGCTAATATATTGTATTAGTCCGTTTTCACATTGCTATGAAGAACTACCCCAGACTGGGTAATTTATAAAGAAAAGAGGTTTAATTGACTCACAGTTCCACATGGCTGGGGAGGCCTCAGGAAACTTACAATCATGGTGGAAGACAAAGGGGAAGCAGACACCTCTTCACAAGGCAGCAGAGAGAAGAAGGGAAGAATGAAGGGAAAAGATCCTCTTATAAAACCATCAGATCTCATGAGAATTCACTCACTATCATGAGAACAGCATGGGGGAAACCACCCCATGATCCAGTCACGTCTAACCAGGTCTCTCCCTTGACAAGCGGGGATTACGATTCCAGATGACAGTTGGGTGAGGACGCAAAGCCAAACCATATCATTTATGAAAGACTATTAAATTTTCAGGAGATTTTTTTAAGTTGGTTGAAGAAATATTGACAGCTTGAAAGTAATATTGGTGAGAGTATTTACACCACAGAAATCATCAAATGCTACAAATTAGCATTTTTCAAAATGATTCATTCATTCATTCATTTTGGAGAGCGTTTTTACCAGCACACCATTGGCTGAGGAACATCTTTCTTTGCCTTTCTAAGCCCTAGAATCCTTAGCTGTAAAATGGGATTAATAATAATTAGGTCTGCTACTTCCAAGACCCTGGAACAGGAAAGAAAATGGAGGTCATCATGTATAAATATTTTAAAATTCTTTTTTTTTTTTTTGAGACAGAGTCTTGCTCTGTCGCCCAGGCTGGAGTGCAATGGCGCGATCTTGGCTCACTGAAACCTCTGCCTCCTGGGTTCAAGCGATTCTCCTGCCTCAGCCTCCTGAGTAGGTGGGATTACAGATGTGCACCACCAAACCCGACTAATTCTTGTATTTTTAGTAGAGGTGGGATTTCACCCACCCCTACTAAATGTTGGTTAGGCTGGTCTGGAACTCCTGACCTTGTGATCTGCCTGCCTCGGCCTCCCAAAGTGGTGGGATTACAGGCGTGAGCCACCGCGCCCGGCAATATTTTAAAGTTCTAAGTCAACCTATTAAACGGTTAAATTAAATATGTTGTATTCTCTAATCTTGACAACTATAGATCCATAATAACTATATCAAAAAATATAAAGCTATGGTTTATATATCACTTAAAGTTGTTAAAATGTCAAAAGGAACTAAAAATATAACACAGGTCTGGATTTACTCTACTGACTGGCAATGTTTGGGTGGGGACCAAAACAAAGTTGTACTTTACTAATAAACTATTATGTGTTTATTCAAAGGGATTTGTTTTTCTCACCCTTATTTCATCAAAATCCTTCATTATGCTGTTACAATCAAGATTTTGGTATAGCTTGTATTCAATGAAAATAATGATATAAAGATTTAGGAAACTAAATTGCAAAGTGTGCAAAATTTTAGTATATTTTAATAACAATGTAAATTGTATTTTAAAAATAAAAATTTGTTACCATGTATACAAAAGTTATTTTCTCTTAAATTTTCAAACATCATTAAATTAAAATATATGAATTATAATTAATAAATATAAAATCTAAAATCAATGTTAGGGAAATAAAACATAAATTTAGAGGAAATTTTTTAAAAAATATTATTAATTTTTAAATTAATAATCGCAATGGTGTGATCTTGGCTCACTGCAACCTTCACCTCCAGGGTTCAAGCGATTCTTCTGCCTCAGCCTCCCGAGTAGCTGGGATTACAGGCACCTGCCACCACACCCAGCTAATTTTTTGTATTTTAGTAGAGATGGGGTTTCACCGTGTTGGCCAGGCTGATCTTGGCCTCAGGTGATCTGCCCGCCTCAGCCTCTGAAAGTGCTGGGATTACAGGCATGAGCCACTGTGCCTGGCCATTTTTTAATTTAAATAGCTATTAAGTAGTTCTATAAAAATAAAACCATTCCAGTTTTCAATGTCTATTCTTGCTCATGTAAAGAAATGATATTACACTTTATATATATTAGCTCTAAACCTATATAAATAGAAAGCTATGAAAATATGAGTAATTTAATATTGAAAAATCTTCTTCAGTTGCTATGTAACTGTTAAGAATACCATGCTAATTGGTGTGTATTTCTAGAAATATAAATTTTTTTTAAAAAAAGGAAATCAAAATTTGGCACTTGAGGGAAGCAATATTATGGAAAAATCCATTGCATTCATTCTATTAAAGAAGAAAAATGGGTTAATTTGTCTCTTCGGTTACCTAAGGACTTCTACCACTCAAATGCTCCCTGTGCCCTAAAGCAGTGCCCCTCTCTGATGTCAGCAGCGGCACAATTGCATTTGCATACAATTTTCTTTTGGGGTACATGTAGGGCAAGAGATGTGAAGCTTCAAGAGTGTTAGTTGTGAGAGTGGAAGCTTAGTGTCATGGGTGACACTTTGCCAGCACTGAGCAGGAGATCTTGAATGACAGAAGTACGCATGCTTTTTAAAACAAAACTTGTCCTGTGCTTTGTGATTCTATGTGCTGTGCTTTTAAAAATGAAACTCATCTCTGTGTTTTGCATTCCTTTGCTTATGATCCCTTCCTCTATCTTCAAAGACAGCAATGGAGAGCTTCAGACCCTCCCTTCTTGCATCACTCTGGCTTCTTCCTCTCTCTTATATTTGTGATTACATTATACTCACCTGGATAATCCAGGATACTCTCCTGATCTCAGGATTAGTAAATTAATTACATCTTCCATGTTCCTTTTGGCACGTAAGGTCACTTATCCACAGGTTTCCCGGATTAAGACACGGACATTTTGGCAGGCCAAATTCTGCCCTCCACAGAACCCCCTACATTTGGACTTTCAAACCTTCAAATTTCCAGTAACTAACTGTGGATCATAGTTCCCTAATTTCCCACTTCATAGAAGTATTGCCTTCCTTTACATTAACGGAAAACTTACTGTAAGCCAGATATTATTCTTGTCTTGGTGCAGAGGATATGGCAGTGAACAAAACTGATGTGGCCCCTATGATAGGAAATTTATCATATACTGGAGGAGAAAGACATTGATCAAGAATTATGCAAATTAATGTGAAATTCCACTATTGTCATTAGAGTTGCACCCAGGCAGTGGTCGAGAAACTAGAGAAAGGTGTATACTTTGGAGACCACTTACTGGAAAGATAACGGTAATGGCAGGTGCCTCACACGCTTAGATAAGACATTTTTCCACGTGATTTTAGGGCAATAAGCATGTTTGTTTCTTTTTTTTTTTTTTTACAAACACCTTTTTAATTTCAACCTTATAACCTTTATAAATGCTGTCAGTATTTACAGGAAATAAAAATATGTTTTAGATTATTAGGCAGTTACAGAAATTTTCTCCTTGAGTACACTGGAAGGGTCATTTCCACTGATGGATACTTTTATAATGCTCTTTGATATAACCATGCAGACATAAGCCAAAAGGATCAGCTGTATCTACTTAATACAGTATCAGTATTAAGTATTGTTAAATAATACAGTATCAGTATTAAGTATTGTTAAACACTTAATACATGGCCGTTCCTCCCATGTTCAATAACATAAGCTTCTAGCTGAAGGAAATGTGGGTGAGAGCAAATAGAGGATTGGAACACCATGATTTTGTGTACATGTTTGTTTTTCTATTACCATTCGTGTCTGTGCTTGTTTGTGCTATTACCATAAACCTAGAGAGGGAGGAGAGTGCCTGAACAGAGACTATAATAGGTAATATAGAATGCCTTTCAGGGTCCCAGGGGCACTATGACTTGGCTGATTATTTAAACTACAGAGGAAATCTCTGCTTTCAAGAATAGACTTCAAGAATAAGCAGGAAAATTAAATATTTGAGGTATGAGAAAATTGTGAATTGTACAATAGAAGATGAAACACAACAATCAATCAGAATAAAACACAAATATTGGTTCAAAATAGTCTGGCATACATTTGGTATGTTTACAGGGAACTCTAAAATCATTTCAGATTCAAGCAACTTATTTCTTATTTTCTTGTTACCATTTTAAAATACTAACAGATTTATTTAGAACAAAAGTATATATTGATATTTTTCACTATTGTCTTTTTAAATGCAGAAACTCAGGAGTGGGGAAGGACTAGTCTAAAAATGCTGCATATTTTTGTGATGTAGGAATTTACAGGGAAGTTCAGCACCTATGCTTCCATTTCATCTTTGACGGTTATTTAAAACCACACACGGGAGATCAGTTTTGTGTAGACTTTCATTTATTTTCCTCAGTACGTACATGATTACTTAAAGCAACAAAATTCAGATCTGGAAATTGGTATTGTAAACACTTTGCTAAGCAACATCTGTCAAATCAAGATGGTTGATTTGGCCTTGAGTGTCCTTTAAAATGAGGTTTCTCCATCTGGGGTGCATTATTTCTGAAATCCAGGTTTTCTATGAAGTAATTTATGGTGTCCAGAACACCCTGGATAAATGTAAGTGTTTTGTCTTTATCTAGAGACTATTTTCAAGTCCAGGGACATATTATATTTTTATAGAAAACAAAGCGTCAACATATCAAGGTGTCATCTGTAAGAATGCCATGTACTACATGACTTATTATCAGTATGGACCTAAGCTCTACCTGATAGATATTCTGCAAAACAAAGTCAAATAAATTCAGGATATATAAAGGAACAAATTTCCACATAAAATGAAATATCCTTTTAGTTAAAGCAAAGCACAAAGTCCTGCAAGTTCTGAAAGGAACCTCTAGTGGGTAAGGATAGTTCAAGAGGATTAAGCAATAGTAATTTGCTACAATGAGGATTTCTATTCTTCTTGAAATCCACTTACATGATGTTTACTGCTACCAGCATGCCTGTCCTCCCACAGGTCCTTGGTGCCCTTTGAAGATGATAACCTTAGTATAGGTAAAGCCAAGAACCCTCAGCAGAAGTGATACTGGCTGGGGTTTTCAAAAGAAACATTGCAGAAGTCAGGCAAAATCCTCAAAGGAAATGAATAAAGGAAAATATAAAGAGTGTAAAACAGTGAAGGTTACAAAGTATAGATCTCTTATTTTAAGATAACCTAAGCCTAGACCCTGAAACATGGCAAGCATTTAAGTATTTAATCTGTCTTGAGTCAATTTTCGTATGTGGTATAAGCAAGAGGTCCAGTTTCAATCTTCTGCATATGGCTAGCCAGTTATCCCAGCACCATTTATTGAATAGGGAATCCTTTCCCCATTGCTTGTTTTTGTCAAGTTTGTCAAAGGTCAGATAGCTATAAGTGTGTGGTGTTATTTCTGAGTTCTCCATTCTGTTCCATTGGTCAATGTGTCTGTTCTTGTGCCAGTACCATGCTGTTTTGGTTACTGTAGCCCTGTAGAATAGTTTAAAGTTGGTCAGCATGATGCCTGCAGCTTTGTTCTTTTTGCTTAAGATTGCCTTGGCTAGTCAGGGTCTTTTCTTGTTCCATATGATTTTGAAAATAGTTTTTTTTCCTAATTCTGTGAAAAATGTCATTGGTAGTTTGATAGGTATAGCATTGAATCTATAAATTCTTTTTTGGCAGTAGGGTCATTTTAATTATATTTATTCTTCCTATCCATGAGCACGGAATGATTTTTCATCTGTTTGTGTCATCTCTGCTTTCTTTCAGCATTGTTTTTAAATTTTCGCTGTAGAGAAAATTTCCCTACCTGGTTAGTTGTATTCCTAAATATTTTATTATTTTAGTGACAACTGTGAATGGGATTGCCTTCCTGATTTGGCTCTCAGCTTGGCTGTAGTTGGTATATGGAATCATTGTGATTTTTGTACATTGATTTTGTATCCTGAAATCTTGCTGAAGTTTTTTTTTGTTGTTTTTGTTTTTTTTTTTAATCACCTGAAGGAGCTTTTGGATAAAGACTATGGGGTTTTCTAGATATAGAATCATGTCGTCTGCAAAATAGGTATAGTTGGACTTCCTCTCTTTCTATTTGGACACCCTTTATTTATTATTTTTTTCCTGATTGCCCTAGCCAGGACTTCCAATACTACGTTGAATAAAACTGGTGAGAGGGCATCCTTTTCTTGTGCCAGTTTTCAAGTGGAATGCTTCCAGCTTTTGTCTATTCAATATGATATTGGCTGTGGGTTTTTCATAGATGGTTCTTATTATGTTGAGGTATGTTCCTTCAATACCTAGGTTGTTCAGAGTTTTTAACATTAAGGGATGTTGAATTTTATTGAAAGTCTTTTTTGCATCTATTGAGGTGATTATGTTTATGTCTTTAATTCTGTTTGCGTGATGAATCATGCTTATTGATTTGCATATGTTGAACCAAACTTGCATCCCAGGGATAAAGCTTTCTTGATCCTGGTGGATTAGCATTTTAATGTGCTGCTGAATTCAGTGTGCTAGCATTTTGTTGAGCAATTTTTCATCAATGTTCATCAAGGATATTGGCCTGAAGTTTTGTTGTTGTTGTGTCTCTGCCAGGTTTTGGTATCAGGATGATGCTGGCTTCATAAAATTAGTTGGGGAGGAGCCTTCCTCTTCAATTTTTTGGAATAGTTTCAGAAGAAATGGTACCAGCTCTTCTTTTTATATCTGGTAGAATTTGGCTGAGAATTCATCCAGTCCCGGGCATATTTTGGTTGGTAGGCTATTGATATGGATTGGATCTGTGTTCCCCTCAAATCTCATGTCGAATTGTAATCCCCAATGTTAAAGATGGGGTCTGCTGGGGGGAAGGTGATTGAATTATGATTAGTAGATTACTCATGAATGGTTTAGTACTCCCCTTGGTACTGTCCTTTAAATAGTCCGTTCTCATGAGACCTGGTTGTTTAAAAGTGTGTAGCACCTCCCCCTTCTGTCTCTTGATCCAGCTTTTGCCATGTGATGCGAAAACTCTCATTTCACCTTCCACCATAATTTTAAGCTTCCAGAGATCTCCCCAGAAGCAGATGCCAATGTTACACTTCCTGTACAGCCTGCAGACCAGTGAGCCAATTAAACCTCTTTTCTTTATAAATGATCCTGTCTTAGGTATTTCTTTATATCAATGAAAGAATGAACTAATACGGCTATTTATTACTGATTCAATTTTGAACCTCATTATTGGTGTGTTCAGGGATTCAGTTTCTTCCTGGTTCAGTCTTGGGAGGGTGTATGTGTCCAGGAATTTGTCTTTTTCTCATATTTTTTAGTTTGTGTGCACACAGGTGTTCAAAGTAGTCTCTGATTGTTATTTTTATTTCTGTGGGGTCAGTACTAATATCCCCTTGGTTGTTTCTACTTGTATTTACTTGGATTTTCTCTGTCTTCTTCTTTATTAGTCTTGCTGGCAGTCTATCCATCTTATTCTTTCTTTCAATAAATCAGCTCCTGGATTCACTGATCTTTTGAATGATTTTTTTGTGTCTCAGTCTTTTTCAGTTCAGCTCTGATTTTGGTTATTTCTTGTCTTCTGCTAGCTTTGGAATTGGTTTGTTCTTGCTTCTCTAGTTCTTTTAGTTGTGATATTATGTTGCTAATTTGAGGTCTTTCTAACATTTTGATATGTGCATTTAGTGCTATACATTTCCCTTTCAACACTGCCTTATCTTTGTCCCAGATATTCTGCTATGTTGTATACTTGTTCTCATTAGTTTCAAAGAACTTCTTGATTTCTGCCTTAATTTCATTATTTATCCCAAATCACTCATGAGCAGATTGTTTAATTTCCATGTAATTGTATGGTTTTGAGCAATTTTCTTAGTCTTGAATTCTATTTTCATTGCAGTTGGTCTGAGGGAGTGTTTGGTATGATTTTGATTCTTTTGCATTTGCTGAGGATTCTTTTATGTCCAACTGTGTGGTCTATTTTAGGGTATGTGCCCTGTAGTGAGGAGTAGAGTGTATATTCTGTTGGTTTTTGGGTGGAGAGTTCTGTAGATGTCCAGCAGATCCATTTAGCCCAGTGTTGACTTCAGGCCCAGAATAATTTTTTTTTTTTTTTGGCAGTGTCGCTCTGTTGCCCAGGAGTGCAGAGTGCAGAGTGCAGTGGTGCAATCTCAGCTTACTGCATTCTCTGCCTCCCGGATTTAAGTGATTCTCCTGGACCAAGGAGCCAGATAATTCCCAGGACGCAGAGAATTCCCGATATGCATTCTTTAACTAACATGTCTCCATTGTCCCTCCATCTTCTCCCCCAGCATCTGGTAACCACTGTTCTACTCTCTACTTTCATGAGGTAAACTTTTTAAGATTCCATAAGAGTGAGATCATATGTTATTTTTCCTTTTGTGCTGGGCTTACTTCACCGGACATAATGACTACTAGGAGTTCATCCATATTGTCCCAAATGAGATAATTTTATTTTTTTAGAACTCTGTATAGTATTCCATTGTGTGTGTATATAACGTATATATCTATATGATATATAAATATATGTGATATATATAATATTTGTGTGTGTATATATATATAACATTTTCTTTAAGCATTCATGTGTTGATGGACACTTAGGTGGATTCCATTTATTGGCTATTGTGAAGAGTGCTGCAATGAAGAGTGCAGATATCTCTGCAATGTGCTGATTCCATGTCTTTTGGATATACACCCAGAAGTGAGGCTGCTGTACTATACAGTAATTCCATTTTCAGTATTTTGAGGACACTCCATACAGTTTTCTATAATGGCTTTACTAATATACATTCCTACCAACAGGGTATTAAAGTTCCCTTTTCTCCATATCTTTGCCAGCATTTATTTTTTCATTCTTCATGATAATATTTATTCTAACTGGGATGATATGATATCACACTGTGGTTTTGATTTGCATTTTACTGATTATTAGATACATTTCACCTTTTTTTCATATACCCATTGGCAATTTATGTTTCTTCTTTTGATGAATGCCTATTCAGATATTTTTACCATTTTTAATCAGTATATTAGTCCTTTCTCACATTGCTATAAATAAATAACTGAGACTGGGTAATTTATAAAGAAATGAGGTTTAATTGGGTCACAATTTCACAGGCTTTACAGAAAGCATGACGGCTTCTGGGGAGGCCTCAGGAAACTTTCAATAATGGTGGAAGGTGAAGAGGAAGCAAGCATGTCTTACATGGCTGGGGCAGGAGGAAGAGATGATGCTACATGCTTTTAAACAACCAGAACTTGTATATTAGTCAATTCTCACACTGCTATAGAAAATACATGAGACTGGGTAATTTATAAAGAAAAGAGGTTTAATTGACTCACCTAACATAATGACTACTATGAGTTCATCCATATTGTACCAAATGAGAGAATGTTTTTTAGGTCTCTGTCTAGTATTCCACTGTGTGTGTGTGTATAATATATATATTGTGTATAATAAATATATATGCTATATACAATGCATGTATCTAGTAAAACTAGATATCTGGATATCTAGCTTTCTCAGCAACACTTCTTGAAGAGACTATCTTTTGCCCAGTGTGTGTTCTTGGCTCCTTTGTGAAAAACCAGTTGGCTGTAAATGTGTGAATTTATTTCTGGGTTCTCCATTCTGTTTCATTTGTCTATGTATCTATTTTTATGACAATACTATGCTGTTTTGATTACTATTGCTTTGTAATGTATTTTGAAGATAAGTAGTATGATGCCTCTAATTTTTCAAGTATTCTGCTTGAAGCAGTCAAAGGCTATAGAGAATGCAATCAAAAGGAAGGTAGTTTGGAATTAGAATTAATATAAAGACACAAAGGCTGAGAAATTTCTTAGCCCTCCCTTTGAGTTTTAGCCAGGGAGGTACAATCCTGGATATTACCCTAGAAGGAGCAGAGAGTAAAACTCTGTTCCTGTAATTCACTATGGAAAAAAAATGCTTCACAGATCTCTCTCGAGCAGGTCTTCTGACATCACAGGGGTAAGAAAGTATCCCAAAGAAGATGAGTCTTTGTATTGTCTCCATTAGTCTGGGACCCTAGGAGGTTACAATTTGTGTAGATGTTTGTGTGCATTTGTGATTGTGTGTGTGTTTGTGAAGAAGGCCCAGGGAGCAGAGGATGGTCTAGCATCAGGGCCCACTACCACTAGAGCAACACAAGCCTATACACAACTGAGATAGAGATAGATTTTATATATAAATTCACCATGCAATATTCATATGACAGATTTTAGAAGTGCAATGTCCCCATCCTTAACAAATAATGATCCACTATTTCAGAGCTGAAAAGTATAATCATATTTATACCAATAAATACGAAATACTAAATTTCAGAGTTAAATATTCAACTGCCATTTAGTGTGTGAGGAAAGCTTTCATGAATGTGTGACATATATCAAAAACTGTGGTAAGGTTTTTCTTTTTTCTTATGTTTTTATTCTCTTTTTATGATATTGTAGTTTGCAGATAAAGCTATTTTCAAATAATCAGGATTTTTAAACACAAAGGCTCAACTGTACTATTTCATGAGGAATCTGAAGCAAAGATTCTATTTTTGGAAAAGAGAGCCAGCAAGAAGGATCAAGTACATCTGTGATTACAATTGCTTTATATTGCTAGAGTGATTAGAATATCTGTTTGAAGAATAGAAAATGCCATGATGTCAGTTTAAACAAAGGAAAAAAATGACAAATAATGATTTCTTGCTTCCTGAAAGTACAAATCCCTCAAGCTGAAATTCCATAGCTAATTCTTTATTTGGAGGGTTTTATATTCTGAAGGAACAGTTACCAGGTATCAATGCTGCCCAAGAGAGGAAAGAGTAATGATTTGGGCACTCTCTAGAATGAGGTCCCTGTTCTTAGATCCACCAGTACCCAGTTGTGCAATCTTAAATTACTTAACCTTTCTGAACATCAGTGTTTCCATCTATAAAATAGCAACAATAATATCTCACTTCTAAGTGTTGTTATGAGAGTCAAATAAAATTATGGATATAAAATGATTTATTAGTCTTAAATTTGCACAACAATGGAATTTGTTAATACCTTCATGCATTGAATAAAGTCTGGGTAAAGAAGGGCTTTGGATATAATTATATAGTAATTATTTCCTGGTTTCTTACTCTTTGTCAGATCCTGAATTCTATAAGCATGTCCCCCACACTAAACTATGGAAAAAACAATGAAGAGATGAAAATGATGAAAGAAAATGAGAGATAGGACAAGAGACAGCCAAAATTTGATTTGCAGGTAATTGGCTACCCAAAGGAAGAAACCAAAATTAAGCCGAAAGAATAACTAAAGGCATAATAGAAGAAACTTTTTATGAGCTGAATAAAGGGTCTGTTGATGAAAAAAGTTAACTGTATTTCAGTTAAAGTTAATGAAAAGAGAAAAATATGTAGACAAATCCTAGTGATATTTTTGAATTACATGTACAAAAAAATTGTACATACAGCTCAGCAGAAAAATCAGGCAACTCACAAAGGGACAAAAATCCCAATCTGATATCAGAACTTTTCTCTGCAATATTGAGCACTGGAAGAAAATGAAGCAGTGTCTACAGAGTTCTGAGGAAAGAAAAGGTTGTGACCTAAGTCACCTTTACCAATTTGAGATCTCATTCATATATAAAAGTTTCATTTCACCATGAAGAAGTTACGGCCATGAACTTTTATGCTCTGAATAACAGAGGTAGGAACAAATTGTTAAAAGTATTATATGATCTAATGATCTACCTGGAATATACACCAGAAAAAAATGGAAGCATAATAAAATAAAATTATATGGGAGTTCTAGAGCTTTTCTAGTTTAAAGTAATAGTGCAACAGACAATAATTATTTTAAAAATTAAATATAAATGTTACTAATTATATAGAGAATTATATTCACAATAGAAATAGAAGACATGAAACATCTAGAAATGATCTTAAGATAATTAATTGAACCTAAATAAAGGGAACTAAAAAAAGACAGATAAAAGATTATTTAGAAAATATTGTAATAACTGAAGATCCATCAAGATTTGTAATGATCTTTTGAATAAGAATATTATATATTATATATGTATTCATTTTTGTAAAATTAGTTTATAGTTTTAAACAATATCTATGAAGTTCCAAGCTTTCCTTAATTTTCCTGTCTTCTTCTGAGCCCTCCAAATTCAAATAAAAATACCATAGGAAAAAATTGAATTAAAATTATATTCTAATATTCTTCTGTAAAAATAAACTTTCGATACTTGTAATAGCTAGGAACATGCTGAATAAGTGAAAAAAGGACATTGCAGAGAGATTTGCTCAACCAGATATTAAAATGACTGTCAGTCACGGGCATTAAGAATTTGGTACTGATGCAAGAATCAATAGAAAGATAAATTGCATGAACTATATTGCTCCGAAAGGGACTTTATTATAAAAACAAAATCAGCAAATTAAAAGTGAATTGCCACAAAACAACGGAAACAAAATATTCCTTAAATGATGTCAAGCAAAGAAGATAACTATTTGAAAATCTCTTAAGTATATCCTGACCTCAAATCAAATACTAAGGTAAATTTCAAATGTATTAAAGAGCTGAATGTAAAATATAGAAGGCATGAAAACTCTAAAGAACATGTAGGTGGATATTTAACAACATAATGTGCAAGGATATGAATACAATATGATTACAGAGGCATAATATTAATTGAGGAGTCTAAAGGACAGAACCCTTTTGCATGGGTAATTTTATTGTTCCGTTCTCATGCTGCTATAAAAAGCTGCCCAAGGCTTCATATATTTTAAAGAAAAGAGGTTTAATTGACACAGTTCCACAGGGATGGGGAGGCCTGAGGAAACTTTCAATCATAGCAAAAGAGAAAGCAAACATGTCCTTCTTCACATGGCAGCAGGAAGGAGAAGAATGAGAACCAAGCAAAGCGGGGGAAGCCCCTTACAAAACCATCAGATTTTGGTTGTGAGAACTTACTATCATGAGAATAGCATGGGGAAAACTGACCCCATGATTCAATTACCTCCCATCGGTCCCTCCTACCACACATGGGGATTATGGGGATTACAATTCAAGGTGAGATTTGGGTGGGAACAGAGCCAAACCATATCAGGCTGAATACTTAAGTTCCCCCAAATTTCCTATATTGACAACCCACCTCTACTTGGGATATTATCAGGAGACAGGGCCTTTGTGAAGTGATTAGGACTAGATGAGGTCATAAGGGTGAAGGCCTCGTAAATAGGATTGTGACCTTATAATAGTCAAGAGAGTATGTTTCCTTGGTTCTCCTCTCTGCCAGGTGAACATTAAACAAGAAGTCAGTCAGTGTGCAACTCAGAAGATAAGAGAATCCTCATCAGAAATAAAAAATGCTGGCATCCTGATTCCCAACTTGCAGACTTCAGAACTGTGAGAAATAAATTTCCATTGTTTATAAGCCACCCAGTTTATGGCATTTTGTTATAGCAGCCCAAACTGACTAAGATAGTTCTCTATCCCCATTATTTCCTCTAGTCAAAATAATGGACATCTAGCCACAGGATTGTGAAGTGACTTACCAGTTCATTTCATTTCCAGAAAATTGTGTTTAATTTTCTTTTTGGTTTTCAAATATATCTGATAGGTGTAATCTCTGCTGATATAGAAATTTAGGTAACATGATATTTTAAAGGTATAATGACAAATTATTGGTGGTGGTATAAAAACTTAAAATTTCCAACGATTAAACAAAGTTAGTGGGGGGAAAATAAAAACAGGACTCTTCCATTTTGCTATTACAATAGGAGTGGAGAGCTGCTGGAAGAAGATTGGATAACATAGTACTGAAATATTTCAACTTTAAACAATTAAAAACTATATTTTTGAAAGTGTCCTTCTCTTAAATCTGGCAAAATTTCCATGGCATGAGGTGTGTCACAGATAAATAAAATCTCTTTTAAAAAATCTCCTAATCAAATTGTATCTTTGGATTGTGTTCTTCTGTATCGCATCAAATGTTTTGTTTTGGTCCTAGGACTCTCAAAATGTAATCAAAACATTCAAGGGAAGAAAAATCTCTAAATATAAAAGCAATAGGAAAACTCACCTCAAGAAGAGCGTTGTTTCTATGTTGTTTCTTTGTACGTGAAATTTTTTATTTATGCTCCTTATGCTTTCATTACAATGTATTTAGGGACAATTATTTTTAAAGTGAACTTGACACTGTGGAATTTCTTAAGTTCTCATTTTTGAAATATTCCTTTGAATATTGCCATAATATTTATTTAATATAATCTCTCAGAATATTTAATCTCCTCAAATATCTCCTCTTTGACATTTTATTCTCTCCTCTTTAAGTTCTATGGTAGAGCTCCTCATTCTCTTCTTCCTGTAGCAGAATATTCTGGTTATATTTTATATATATATTTATTTATTTATTTATTTATTTATTTATTTAAGATAGAATCTCACTCTGTCACCAGGCCAGAGTGCAGTGGCATGATCTTGGCTCACTGCAACCTCTGTCTCCCGGGTTCAAGCGATTCTTCTGCCTCAGCCTCCCAAGTAGCTGGGACTACAGGCGTGTGCCACCACACCCAGCTAATTTTTATATTTTTAGTAGAGACGGGGTTTCACCATGTTGGCCAGGATGGTCTTGATCTCTCAACCTCGTGATCCACCTGCCTCAGCCCCCCAAAGTGCTGGGATTGCTGGCATGAGCCATTGCACCCAGCCTACTTCAATTTTTTTTCTTATTTTTTGATCAAAGAAAATGTTTATTTTCTCTTCTAGTCCATTAATTATTTGTTTAGTTATGTCAAGAGTAATATTTAACTCATATTTTGTTTCATGTTAACTACTTATTTATCTCTAAGATTATTGTTTATATCAGTTCATATCATACTCAATTATTGTTCATATTAGTTTGTATATGCTTCTTAGCTTCCTGTTAAATGGACAAAATATTTGTCACTTCTTTTTTTATCTCTAAAATGTATAAACATATGTACGGACATCTTTAAATTGCTCTGTTGGCTCTAATTTATCAAGTACAGTTTATCTGTAAACTCTTTTACATGGAGTTGTACTTCCATTTATTTCTTTGTTTGCTTATTTAGGAATTTTTATCCTACAGCTCATCTTCCCTGAAAGTTATATTTTTCTTCTATTTTCTCTCATGAATGGCTTAAGCTGTGGAAACAACCCTAGGAGACAGTGTTACAAACTACTTTTTATGTTTGTTTCCAGGCTCAGGATTTTTACATTGAGTCGAGATTGCACACCTTAGCCCAGCTAACTCTGCTGCATAGTGTTTTTCATGCTTTAGGTTTCTTGCAGAAAGTTAAAGTTGGGTATTTTGTCCAAGTCTTTATTCCATCTGGTTCCCTTTTGGGTCTCAATGCATCAACTCTGGTTCAAATTCAAATCTCAAGACAGTCAAATTACTACCCATCTCCCCATCTTTCTATTATTCTCTCTTACTGCTTTCAGATCCTTACCTTCATTTCACTTAATCAGTTTATCAACACCTTCTTTGTTTTTATTTGTGTCATTTGGAATTTGTCTTTTGCAACTAGACTGCAAGTCTCCACACCTATTTCCTTCATTGCTGTCTAAATCCTGACAGGTAGAGGTATTATATTGCCTCAATAAAACAAGGGGCCTAGAGCTTGAATTATCTTGGAAAGTAAAATGCAAATAGTGGTTATCTCTTGAAGTAAATACATAATTTTAATTTTCTTCTTTACATTTACAGTTTCTAAATTTTCCCCAATGACAAAAAAAGAACAAAACAAAACAGAAAATATATAAATTGCTCTTTGATTACACAGCTTATAAACATTATTAATTTTGGCATAATTTAACAAAACCAATGACTAATCTGTAGACCTGCTGATAAAGACATACCTAAGACTTGGAAGAAACAGGTTTAATGGACTCACAGTTCCACACGGCTGGGGAGGCCTCACAATCATGAAGGAAGGTGAAAAGTTCTTACATGGTGGTGGCAAGAGAGGATGAGAGAGAAGCCAAAGCGAAAACCCCTTATAAAATCATCAGATCTCATCAGACTTATTCACTACCACAATGGTATGGGGGAAACTGCCCCCAAGAATCAATTGTCTCTCACCAGGTCCCTCCCACAACATGTGGGAATTATGGGAACTACAATTCAAGATAAGATTTAGGTGCGGACACAGAGCCAAACCATATCATTCCGCCCTTGGTCCTTTGCCAAATCTCATGTCCTCACATTTCAAAAACAATCATGCCTTCCCAACAGTCCCCCAAAGTCTTAACTCATTTCAGCATTAACTCAAAAATCCACAGACCAAAGTCTTATCTGAGACAGGGCAAGCCCCTTCTGCCTACAAGCCTGTAAAATTAAAAAGCAAGTTAGTTACTTCCTCAAGACAATGGAGGCACAAGTATTGGGTAAATACAACTATTCCAAATGGGAAAAATTGGCCAAAATAAAGGAGCTAAAGGCCCCATACAAGTCCAAAATCCAGCGGGGCAGTCAAATCTTAAAGCTCCAAAATGATCTCCTTTGACTCCATGTCTCACATCCAGGTCACACTGATGCAAAAGGTAGCTTCCCACAGCCTTGGGCAGCTCCACCCCTGTTGCTTTGCAGGGTATAGCCCGGCTCCTGGCTGCATTTACAGGCTGGTGTTGAGTGTCTATTGATTTTTCAGGTGCACGGTGCAAGTTGTCAGTGGATCTACCATTCTGGGGTCTGGAGGACAGTGCTCCTCTTCTCACAGGCCCACTAGGTGGTTCCCCAGTGGGCCCTCTGTGTGGGGGCTCCAACCCCACATTTGCCTTCTGCACTGGCCTAGCAGACGTTCTCCATGAGGGCCCTGCCCTTGCAGCAAACTTCCGCCTGGGCATCCAGGTGTTTCCAGATAGCCTCTGAAATCTAGGCAGAAGTTCCCAAACCTCAATTCTTGACTTCTGTGCACCCACAGGCTCAACACCACGTGTAAGATGCCAAGGCTTGGGGCTTGCACCCTCTGAAAACAACAACCCGAGCTGTACCTTGGCCCCTTTTAGCCATGATGGGAGTGGCTGAGACACAGGGCACCAAGTCCCCAGGTTGCACATAGCGGGCAGGCCCTGCATCTGGCCCAGGAAACCATGTTTTCCTCCTAGGCCTCTGGGCTTGTGATGAGAGGGGCAACTGCAAAGGTCTGTGACATGTCCTGGAGTCATTTTCCCCATGATCTTGGAAATTAACATTCGGCTCCTTGTTACTTATGCAAATTTCTGCAGCCAGCTTGAATTTCTGCTCAGAAAATGGGTTTTTCTTTTCTATCACATTGTCAGGCAGCAAATTTTCCGAACTCTTATGCTGATTTCCTTTTAAAATGGAGTGCTTTCAATAGCACCCAGGTCACCTTTTGAATGTTTTGCTGCTTAGAAATTTTTTCTGCCAGACACCCTAAACCATCTCCCTCAAGTTCAGAGTTCCACAAATCGTTAGGGAAGGGCCAAAATGCTGCCAGTCTCTTTGCTAAAACATAGCAAGGGTCACCTTTACTCCAGTTCCCACCAAGTTCCTCATCACCATCTGAGACCACCTCAGCCTGCATTTTATTGCACATACCGTTATCAGCATTGTGGTCAAAGCCATTTAACGAGTCTCTAGGAAGTTCCAAACTTTGCCACATCTTCCTTTCTTTTGAGTCCTCCAAACCTCTAGGAAGTTTCTATCTTTCCCACATTTTCCTATCTTATTCTAAGTCCCCCAAACTGTTCCAATCTCTGCCTGTTACCTGGTTCCAAAGTCGCCACCACATTTTTGGGTATCCTGATAGCAGCACCCCACTACCTAGGTAACAATTTGCTGTATAAGTCCATTTTTATACTGCTATGAAGAAATACCCAAGACTGGGTGATTTATTTAAAAAAAAAAAAGTTTAATTGACTCACAGTTCCACATGGCTGGGGAGGCCTCAAGAAATTTATAATCATGGCAGAAAGCAAAGGAGAAACAGGCACCTTTTTCACAGGGTGGCAGGATGAAGGGAGTGCAAGCAGGGGAAATGTCAGATACCTATAAAACCATCCGATCTTGTCAGAACTCACTTACTGTCATGAGAACAGCATGAAGGAAACTGCCCTCATGATTCTACTATCTCCACCCGGTCCCACCCTTAACACATGGGGATTATGGGGATTTAATTCAAGGTGAGATTTGAGTGGGGACACAGAGCCAAATCACATCAACCCAAATAAATACAATTCAAAAATGTCTCACTGGCATATGATAGTGAAACCGCCATAAGTCACAGACAAAGGGATAATTCTAAAAACAGCAAAATAAAAGCATCTAGTCACATATAAACAAATCTCCATCAGATTAAGAATGGATTTCTCAGTCAAAACTTTACTGGCCCAGAGATAATGGCATGAGATGTTAAGTGCTGAAAGAAAACAACTGTTATCCAGGAAAACTATATCCAGATCATTTTTTTAAAGAGTTAAATAAATTGTTTGCCAAACAAGCAAAAACTGAGGATTCGTAACCATTAGACTGGCACCACAAGAAATGCTTAATAAAGTCCTAACCTGGAAGAAAAAGGGCAAAATCTACTATCTTGAAAACATATTAAAGTATAAAACTCACTCTTAAAGCAAACACACAAATGAGTAATAAAAAGTCTCAAATTTTACCGCTACAGAAAGCCACCATACCACAACACTAAACAATAATAGGTTTTAAAAAAGAACAAAGAATACTCAGAACATCCAGATAAAAATTGCACTGTCAGAAAGAAAACCTCATATATCCATAATAACTTTGAATGAAAATAAATTTGCCACTTCAATTATACAAATGGACTGAATGGATTCTAAAAACAAGACCTAACTGTATGCTGCTGAAAAGAAACACAGGTCACCACTAAAGACACATATAGACTGAAAGTAGAGAGATGGAAGAAAATATTCCAAGTAAAGAGAAACCAAAAGCAAGCAGGTGTTTCTATTCTCATATAAGATAAAACAAACTTTAAATCAAAAACAATAACTAGAAAAAAAGAACATCATTATATACCACGGAACACTACGAAGCCATAAAAAGAATAAGACGGTGGCCTCTGTAGAAACACGGGTGGAGCTGGAGGCCATTATGTTTGAAAAATTAATTCAGGAACAGAAAACCCAATACGCCACATTCTCACTTATAAGTAGGTGCAATTCATTGAGTACACATGGGCTCAAATAAGGGAATAATAGACACTGGGGTCTATTTGAAGATGGAGGGTGGGAGGAGGGTTAGGACCACACTAATTACCTGGGTGGCAAAATTATTTGTACACCAAACCCCCATGAGACATAACTTACCTATGTAACAATTCTGCACATGTATCCCTGGAACCTAAAATAAAAGAAAGAAAATAAATAAATTTAGCAAACAGATACAACAGTTCTAAAAAAAAGTATACAAATATATATTTTTACATATAAATGCAAATATATATATAAATTTATATATATACTATATATAAATTTATATATATATTATATATAAATTTATATATATATATATCTACCCAACACTGGCACATACAGATGTAGAAATCCAATATTACTAGATCTAAATAAAGAGATAAGACTCAATTACAATAACAGTGGATAAATTTAACACATGACTCTCAGCATTAGACAGATCATCTAGACAGAAAATTAACAAAGAAACATTGAGTTTAAATTACACTTTAGACCAAATTGACTTAACAGATATTTACAGAACATTATATCCAACAGCTACAGAATACACATTCATTCTATGAGCACATGAAACATTCTCCAGAATAGACCACATTTTAGGTCACAAAACAAGTCTCAATCAATTTTTTGAAGTTGAAATTATATCAAGTATCTTCACAGAACTTCAGAAATTATACAAATACCTAAGAATTAAACAACATGCACCTGAATAACTATTGGGTCAATGAAGAAATTGAGATTAAAATCAAAAATATGTTTGATATAAATGAAAGTGAAAACACAATATAACTAAACCTATGGGATACAGCAAAAAGCAGTGCTAAGAGGGAAGTTTATAGCCATAAGTGCCTACATAAAAAGTAAAAAAATTCAAATAAACAATTTAAAGATGCGTTTCAAGGAAGTTTAAATGTAAGAACATATCAATCTAAAAACCATTAGAATGAAAGAAATAATAAAGATCAGAGGAGAGCTAAACAAAATAGAGACTAAAAAGGCAATACAAAAAATCAACAAAATGAAAAGCTTTTTTTTAAATCCATAAAACTGATAAAACATTAGCTAGAGTAACCAAGAAAAAATACCCAAGTAAACGAAATTAGAATTGTTCTTTCTAACTCATTCTATGAGTCCAGCACTCTCTGATATCAAAACAAGACAATAATACCACACACATACACACACACAATAAAAAATTAAAAAAATAAAAAACACTACAGGTCAATATCCCTGAAGAATATAGATGCAAAAATTCACAACAATATACTAGAAAACCAAATCCAGCTGTACATCAAAAGACAACACACCATGATCAAATGGGATCTATTTCAGGGAGGCAAGGATAATTTAACATACACAAATAAATAAAAGTGATGCATCACATCAACAGAATATAGGACAAAAACCATATGATCATCTTAATAGGAGCAGAAAATGCATTTAATAAAATTCAACACTTCTTCATGATAAGAACTCTCCACAGGGAGCAAGATGGTGAAACAGAAGCCTCCAGTGATCATCTGCCCTGCAAGGACACCAATTTAATAAATATTTACACAAGAAAAGCACCTTTTTAAGAGTTAAAAATCAGGCGAGCACTCACAGTGACTTGTTTTAATTGTATACCACTGAAAGAGGCACTGAAGAGGCAGGACAGTGTTGACTCACTGGTGCCACCTCTCCTCTAATCCCTATAGTAGTGGCATGGTGTGGAGAGTGTTTCTGCATGCTGGCTGAGGGAAAGCACTGCAATTGTGAGACACTGAACTCTGTGCTGTCTGTTATAACAGAAAGCAAATTCGGAACAAACTCAGCTGACACCCTTGGAGAGAGCATTGAAACCAGCCCGAATCAGAAGAGAATGACTGATCTCGGTGGTCAGAAACTGAGTTCCTGCACGCCCTGTCACCACAGAATAAAGTGCTCTGGGGCCCTACTAAACTGGAAAAGCAGTCTAGGCAGCAAGGACTGCAATTTTCATGTAAGACCTATTATGGAAATGGGCCCAGAGACAGTAGGCCAGGTGGGCATGCCACCTACAGAGACACCAGCTTGGGTGGCTAAAGGAGTGCTGGCATCACCCTTCCCCCAAACCCAGGTTGCACAGCTCATGTCTACAATAGAGACAGCTTCCTTCCGCTTTAGGAAAGAAGAGGAAAGAGTGGGGAAGACTTTGTCTTGTATCTTGGATACCAGCTCAGCCACAGCAGGACAGGGTACTGCTCAGTGTTCCAAAGCCTGCTTTTAAGGCCCTAGCTCCTGGATGACATTTCTAGGCAGCCTCTGGGCCAGAAGGGAACCTGCTGCCTTGAAGAGAAGAACCCACTTTTGGCAGGATTTGTCACCTGCTAACTGAAGGGCCTTTGGGCCCTGAATAACCAGATGTGATACAAATGTATTATGTAAAGGGCCATGGGTGAGGCACTGAGACCTGCTGGCTTCAAGAAGAGACTCAGCACATGCACAGCTGTGGTTAATATGGGGTGAGACACCTTCTGATTGAGTTCGGCAAAGTAGAGCACCAAGTGGGCACCTGGGGTCTCCAATTCCAGAACTTGGGTCTTGGATGGCGTTTCTGAACCTGTTGTGGGACAGAGGGGAGCTCATTGCCCTGAAGGATGAGTTCCATGTAAGGCAGCGTTCACCACAAATTGACTCAAGAGCCCTTGAGCCTTAACGGGACATTGGTAGTAGTCTGGAAGTACTATCCATAAACCTGTGCTGGTGTTGGCCATGGGGTGAGGCTCCACTGCCTTTGGAAAGTGGAGGAAAGAGTGGAAAGAACTGCATCTTGTGGTTTGAGTGCTAGCTCAGCTGCAGTACAAGAGAACACCGGGTAGACTTCTAAGATTTTAAACTTTAGTCCCTGGCTCCTGGATAGCACTTCTGGACCCTACCAAAGACTGGGGTAGCTTACCACCCTGACAGGAATGACATAAGCCTGGCTGGCTTTGCCACCTGCTCATCGTAGAGCTCCAAGGTCTTGAGCAAACATAGGTGGTAACCAGGGAGTGGTTACAGCAGGCATTGGGTGAGATATCGAGTGCTGTGCTGCATTTAGGTCTGACCCAGCGTGGTTGTAGGAAGAGAAAAAATTGGCCACGCTAACAGCATTTTAAAATATGCCTCCATCTATAAAGGCAGGGGCACCTAAAGTGTAAAGGTAAACACCTTGTGTGAGATTTGGCTAAAAGCCTAGAAATTAACTCAAATCCTGGAACACATTCCTGGAAACTGCTCCCGGAACGATTGTTCAAGTCCCCCGAGCATGTCCCCCAACACTGCTCCCAAAACACCACTCCCGGAGCAATTGTTTAAATGTTGCTTCCTCGGGAAGGGCCCTCCCAAGGAAGCAACAGAGGGTGCCCAAGGTAACAACTGGACTAATAAAAGGAGCTTACACTAAGGAGGAGCTGAAGGCTGCTGTGTTGTCGTATGCTGGGGCATGACCCAAGTCTGACTGCAGGATCCCGGGCGTCTGCCTTCTGACTCCGGTAATGACCTTCCTGTGGTCTGGTAAGCTTTGGTTACATTTTGTCTTCTCCTCTCGTAAGGTTGTTTTTGCTGTGACATTTGCTTAAAACTTTGACTGCAGGCTCCCGGGCATCTTCCTTTCGACTCTGGTGATGACTCTTCCTGCGATCAGATGAGAATCGGTTACATTTTGTCTTCTCTTGTGATAAGGTTGTTTCTGTTGTGATATTTGCTTATAGTAATAAAGTTTTAGTCTTCCTCTCCCACCCACTTGAGTGTTTGAGTTGTCCTTCCTACACCGTCCTGAAACAGTAGTCATAGTGGTGGTGGCTACAAGGGTGCTTTGATCACTCTACCCCCAGCTTCAGGTGGCTCAGAACAGAGAGAGATTTCGTTTGTTTGAGAGACAGTAAGGGAATAGAAACAACAACAAAAAAAGTCTGTGCTTAGTAATCCAGCGAATTCTCCTGGATCTTGTTGAGAATCATGAAAGTGGTAGCTATATAAGTCTGCAAGAACCACAGTGTTACTGGGTTTGGGGTGCTCCCTAAAGCAGACACATCTTAGATCACAACAGCCAAGTCCTTTTGAATATGTGGAAAGCCTTTCCAAGAAGCATGGGTACAAAGAAGTACAGTCAGTGATGACTATGATACATGCCAAACTCTTTAATGCCCTGACACAGATGACCATCTATAAGTATCAAGACATTCCAGAAGAAAATAACCTCACCCAATGAACTAACTAAGGTACCAGGGATCCACACTGGGGAAAAAGAAATATGTGACGTTTCAGAGCATTCAAAACATCTGTTTTGAGATAGCTCAAAAAATAATATAACACAGAGAATGAACTCAGAATTCAATCAGATACATTTTTCAAAGAGATTGAAATAATTAAAAAAATGATCAAGCAGGTATTATGGATCAGAAAAACAAAATTGGCATAGTGAAGAATGCATACAAGCCTTTTAATAGCAGAGTTGATCAAGCAGAAGAAAGAATTAGTGAGCCTGAAGACAGGCTATTTGAAAAGATACAAAGGAGATAAAAAAAAAAAGAATAAAAAACAATGAAGCATGCTTACAGGATTGAGAAAATAGCCTCAAAAGGTCAAATCTCAGTTTTTGGCCTTAAAGAGTAGGTAGAGAAAAAGACATGGGAAGAAAGTACATTAAAGAAAGAAAGAAAGAAAGACAGAAGAAAAGAAAGAAAGAAAGAAAGAAAGAAAGAAAGAAAGAAAGAAAAAGAAAGAAAGAAAGAAAGAAACAAAGAGAGAGAAAGAGAGAGAGAGGGAGGGAGGGAGGGAGGAAGGAAGGGAGGAAGGAAGGAAGGAAGGAAGGAAGGAAACTTCTCAAACCTAAACAAAGATATCAATATTCAAGTAAAAGAAGGCTATAGAGTATCAAGTGGATTTAAACCAAAAAAGATGACCTCAAGTCATTTAATAATCAAACTACCAAAGATAAAGGAGAAAGAAAAGATTCTAAAAGCAGCAAGAAAAAAGAAATAAATAACATTCAGTGGAGCTCCAATATGTCTAGCAGCAGATTTTTCAGTGGAAAACTCACAGGCCAGGAGAGATTGACATGACATATTTAAAATATTGAAGGAGTAAAACTTTTACCCTAGATTAGTTTATCTTCAGAAAAAATCCTTCAAATATGAAAGACAAATACAGACTTTCTCAGACAAACAAAAGCTGAGAGATTTCATCAACACCAGACCTGTCCTATAAGAAATGTTAAAGGGAGAAATTCAATTAAAAAATAGGATGTTAATGAGTAGTCATAAGTAATCACCTGAAAGTACACAACTCACTGGTAAGTACACAGAAGAACACAGGATATAATAACACTGTAACTATGGTGTCTAGACTACTCTTATCCTAAGTGGAAAGATTAAACTAGTCACCAATCTAAAATAATAACTACAACAACTTTTCAAGATATAGACAGTACAATCAGCTATAAATAGAAACACCAAGAAGTTTAAAAAGTAGAGGTATAAAGTTAAGGCATAGAGTTTTTATTGGTTTCCTTTTTGCTTGTGATTTTATTATGCAGACAGTGCTAAGTTGTTATTGGCTTAAAATAATGAGTTACATGAGTTATAAGATAGTATTTGCAAGCCTCATGGTAACCTCTAACAACAAAAAAAAAACATGCAACAGATACACAAAAAATAAAACAGAAAGAAATTAATTATGTCACCAGAGAAAATCACTTTTATTAATGAAGACAGGAAGGAAAGAAAGAAGGAAGGAAGAGAAGATCACAAAACAACAAGAAAAAGAAATAAGAAAATGGCAGGAGTAAGTACTTACTTATCAATGATAACATTGAATGTAAATTACTAAACTTTCCAATCAAAAGAAACAGAGTGGCTGAATGGATTAAATAACAAGACCCTTTAATCTGTGTCCTACAAGAAATGCATTGTGCCTATAAAGACACATGTAGACAGAAAATGAAGAGATGGAAAAAGATATTCAATGTCAATGGAAACAAAAAAAGAGCAGGAGTCACTACACACATGTCAGAAAAAATACATTTCAAGATGAAAACCATAAGAAAAGAAAAAGAAGGTCACTGTATATATAAAGGGGTGCAATTTAGCAAGAGTATACAATTCTAAATATATATATACGTATATATGTATATATACGTATATACATATATATATACGTATATATGTATATATACGTATATACATATATATATACGTATATATGTATATATACGTATATATACATATACATATATATCTCACCAGAGCATTCAGATATATAAAGCATATATTATTAGAGCTAAAGAGAGAGATAGGCTCCATTACAACAATAGCTGGAGATTTCAACGCTCCACTTTCAACACTGGACCGACCTTGAAAATCAACAAAGAAACATAGGACTTAATCTGCACTATAGAACAAATAAACCTAATAGATATTTATGAATCTTTTTATCCTATTGTGGTAGAATACACATTCTTTTCCTCCATTCAAGGATCATTCTCAAGGATAGACCATATGTTAGATCACAAAGAAGTCTTAACACATTCAAAAAAATTGAAATAATATCAGTATTTTCTCTACCCACAAAGGAGTAAAACTAGAAATCAATAACTAGAAATTTTGAAATCTATACAAATACATGTAAATTAAACAATATGCTCCTGAATGACCAGTGAATAAATGAAAAGGGAAATTTAAAAAATTCCTGAGACAAATGAAAATGAAAACACAACATTCTAAAACCTATGGGATACAATCAAAACAGCACTAAGAGGGAAGTTTATAGCTACAAGTGCCTACATCAAAAAAGTGGAAAAACTTCAAATAAACAACTTAACCATAAAAGAATGAAAAAACAAGAGCAAACCAAACCCAACATTAGGAGAAGAAATACAAAGATCAGAGCAGAAATAAATGAATTTGAAATGACAAAACAGTACAAAAGGTCAAAAAATGAAAAGTTGTTTTATTGAAAAATTAAACAAAATTGACAAACTTTTAGTGACATTAACTAAGACATCAAAATAAATAAAATCAGGTATGAAAAAGGAGAAATTACAGTTGATACTGCATAAATTCAAAGGATTATTACTGGCTACTATGAGGCATCTATACACCAATAACTTGGAAAATCTAGAAAAAGTAGACAAATTGTTAGACTTATATAACTTACCAAGACTGAACCGTGAAAAAATCCAAAACCTAAACTGATCAATACCAAGTAACAAGATCAAAACCATAACAAAAAAATCTCCCTTATAAGAAACTCTCGAGAACTGATGATTTTACTGCTGAATTCTACCAAACATTTAATAAGAACTAATAGCAGTCCTACTCAATATATTCCAAAAAATAGAGAAGGGAATACTTCCAAACTCATTGTATGAGCCCAATATTACCTTGATACTGAAAGCAGACAAAGACACATCGAAAAAAGAAAACTACAGGCTAATATAACCATTGAATATTGATGCAAAATCGTGAACCAAAACACAAGCAAACCAAATTCAACAATACATTAAAAAGATCATTCATCAGAACCAAATGGAATTTGTCCCTGGAATTCAAGGATGGTTCAATATATGCAAATCAATCAACATGACACATTGCAAGAACAGAATAAAGACAAAATCAATATGATCACTTAAATTGATGCTGAAAAAGTATTAGATAAAATTCAACATCACTTCATGATAAAAACACTAAAAAACAGGGTATGGAAAGAGCATATCTCAACATAATAAAAGCCATATATGTCAGACACACAACTAGCACTATACTAAATGGGGAAAAACAGAAAGCCTTTCCTCTAAGATCTGGAACACAACAAGGATGCCCCCTTTCACCACTGTTATTCAACATAGTTGTGGAAGTCTTAGAGTAATCAGATAAGAGAAAAATATAAAGGGTATCCAAATGGGAAAACAAGAAGTCTAATTATCATTGTTTGCAGATGGTATGATCTCATATTTGGATAAGCCTAAAGACCCACAAAAAATATTCAAATTGATACACAAATTCTGTAAAATTGCAGGATAAAAATTCAACATAGAAATATTAGTAGCATTTCTATATGTCAACAGTGAACAATTTGAATAAGAAATCAGAAAAGTAATCCCATTTACAATAGCCACACATAGGATTAAATGCCTAGGAATTAACTTAATCAAAGAAATGAAAGATTACTATAATAAAAAGTATAAAATGCAACCAAAGAAATTGAAGAGGACACAAAAAATGGAAAGATATTCCATGTTCATCAATTAGAAGAATCAATACCAAAATGTCTATACTACTCAAATCAAACTACAGATTCAATGCAATTCCTATCAAAATACCAATGACATTTTTCACAGAAATGGAAAAAACTATCCTAAACTGTATGTGGAACCATAAAAGACCCAGAATAACCGAAGCTATTGTAAGAAAAAAGAAGAAAACTGGAGGAGTCACATTACCTGACTTCCAATTATACTGCAGAGCTGTAGTAACCAAATGGTATGATACTGGCATAACAACTTACACATAGACAACTATAACAGAATAGAGAATGCAGAAACACATCCACACAGCTACAGCAAACTTACTTTTAACAAATGGGCCAAAAACATACCCTGGTAAAAAAAAAAATAGTTTTTTCATTCAATGGTTCTGGTAAAACTGAATATTCATATGGTGAAGAATGAACTAGACCTCTATCTCTCAACATATACAATAATCAAATCAAAATGAATTAAAGACTTATATCTAAGACCTAAGACTGTGAAACAACTACAATAAAACTTTGGGGAAAATCTCCAGGACATTGATCTGGGCAAAAATTTCCTGAGTAGTATCCCACGAGCACAGGTGTCCAAAGCAAAAGTAGCCAAATGGGATCATATCAAGTTGAAAAGTTTCTGCACAGCAAAGGAAAGAATTAACAAAATGAAGAGACAGCCCACAGAATGAAAGAAAATATTTGCAAACAACCTATCTGAGAAGGGATTTATTTTAAGAATATATAAGGAGCACAAACAATTCTATAGGAAAAAAAATCTAATCAATTAAAGAATAGACAGAATATAAATGATGAGTTAATGGGTGCAGCACACCAGCATGGCACATGTATACATATGTAACTAACCTGCACATTGTGCACATGTACCCTAAAACTTAAAGTATAATAATAATAAAAAAATAGAATATATGAATAGATATTTCTCAATAGAGAATATACAAATGGCAAAGAGGCATATGAAAACATGCTATGCATGTAACAAAATATTACATGAACTCTCATTAACATGTACAAATATTATGCAGCAGTTAAAATTGCTTTTAAATACATGCAATATATATTTTTGTATTTAAAATTCACTCTCAGCAGTTAGATATGTAAAATTAATTCTCATACTACAAATTCTCAAAAATGCTAGATCTTGTAAACTGCATCAAAAGTCCAATTTACCTACTCATTCTGAGTGGTAAGAAAGGCATTATCTTTATATGTTAGTGAAAATATTATACATATACCATTAAATGATGTCCCATGAAACCACAATGTTCAGTTTCGGGTACTTGATGCTATTATTGGCTTTAGTTTAGTAAGAATCCTGAAGGGACATAAGGGCATATTACTGGAAATTAATCACATTTGCAATAAATAAATAGAACTTACTTAACAATCTGTGAAGAGATTCTCAAAAATCAACGCTGGATAGAAAGCATGGCTTTTTAAAGGAACTATGCATGTATATATGATGATTCTTTGCGCTCTCAAAGTCATGAAATTTGCTGTTATTATTCATCTAGTCTACTTTCTGAGAGCTATGCCAAGTTCCAGTGTAATTTCCGTTGCCTTTCTGCAAAATTTACCATTTCTAGTCAGGCCAAATTTAAATTTACTATAATCAAGATTCTATTCTTTTTACTCTTTCACGTGACCACTTTTTAAGCTTGCTCGGCTCACCATTCTTGCTATAATAAAGATGTAGGACTCCAGTCTTCATTTTGAAAGCTAATCCCAAATGCTCCCTTTGATTTGCAAAATCACTTTCAAACTGCTTTTCTGCAATTAGGGAATTTTTTATTGGATTCATTTGCCAAGAGCTCTTATTTCATACTGCTCAGATATTGGAAAAAAAGATTTATCCTCCTTTTTAACTATTTGTTAACATAGTTATATTATCCGATTTATTACCAAGTTCAGGAGTTTCTACTCAGAATAAATTATTACTCTAGTTACCTTGCAGGGTGCTTCGCGTTAGGTTTAAGTGCTAAGTCACTTATAAATTCTTTACTTCTCCCTCAGTTAGAATGCGCTTGGGAAAGGCAAGCAAAATATCACCTACATGAGTAAATGGAGGTAAGATCTCCTAACACATCATTTAATAGTCCTAGTCTAAGAATTTTACTAACATAGAAAGGTAGCACCTTTTAGTAGGTAAAGTGGACTCTTGATGTGGCTAAAAAGACAGCATTTTTGAGAATTCATAGTGTACCAATTAATCTTACATTACAACCTTCCTAGTGTATTTTAAATATATCTTGAAATTGCTTATTTTCAGATAATTATAAACTGAAGCCGATAGTACTGTCAAGAGTAAAAACGGTGAATATTGGGACTTCATGGACTGGACAATAGAAAACACCATGCAGTCATGCAAATCATGTCATAAAAATATTTGATGACATGGGAAAATGAACAGAATTTATTATATGCAAAAGTCAGGTTACTAAACAATACATATTCCCAGTCTAATTTCAAACATCATTCAAATTTTTTAAAAACTCTACTGTGAGTGCCAGACCAGCTGCATGATTTGTGAAGCAGAGTGCAAAATGAAAATGTGAGGCCTCCTACTCAAAACTTATTAAGAATATCAAGAAGGTAACAGCAGTACATTAAACCAAGTGTCCTTCTAAACATGGGGCTCTGTGCATCTACATAGGTTGTGAACCCATGCTCTGTTTTATATATATATGTATGTATACATATATATATATACACATTACATCGACTATAAATATATACACCCAAATGCCTACATTTTATGACATATCTCTGAGTGGTGAAATTATAGGTGATTTTAATTTTTTTCTTTGTTCTTATCTAAATTTTACACATCTTTGACAATGAAAACACTATTAAAGTGATTAGGAAAAATAGTAACACTTGTTATCATGAAAAGATGATACTTTTAATCAAAGACAGGGCAATGTTCTGGAAATAAAAGTACCTAGTGTTTTTGTCTGCATAAAATGTGCCAGACAAGTGTTAGGTACTTCATATGTCATCTCCTGCCATTCTTTACCCTGTGGGGTAATATTTTTTTTCCCTTTTATAGGTTCTAAGTTTTAAAGTAACTTGTTGAGTCATAAGAGGAGGACTGAGGCTTAATAATAGAAATCCATGCTTCCCCATCATAATATGAAGCAAAAGTCAGAAAAGCTGACTGAGATTTAAACATCTTTGAGCTTTTATTTTTTTATCTATAAAGTGGATACTATATGATGATAACACTTCTGCTTAATGAACAGCACAGCCACGGAAAGCAATAAAGAGATATGCTTTGATAACCATAACAGCCCTATGCTTCTTTGTTCAAGAAGTCATTTAGTTGGCCAGGCGTGGTGGCTCATGCCTGTAATCCCAGCACTTTGGGAGGCCCAGGTGGGCAGATCACGAGGTCAGGAGTTTGAGACCAGCCTGGCCAATATGGTGAAACCCTGTCTCTACTAAAAATACAAAAATTAGCTGGGCGTGGTGACATGTGCCTGTAGTCCCAGCTACTCAGGAGGCTGAGGCAGGAGAATCTCTTGAACCTGGGAGGTGGAGGTTGCAGTGAGTGGAGGTCTCGCCACTACACTCCATCCTGGCGACAAAGCGAGACTCTGTCTCAAAAACAACAACAACAACAAAAATGTCATTTAGTCTTTTGCTTGTGTTTGTGTAACAAAAACTGAAAGCCATGTCATACCAGCATACGTAACATGTATTCATGTGGCCTGGGAATTTACACCCAAGAACAGGTTTTACATCCATGATGAGTAACTTGGGCGAAAATTTTAAGTTTGTTCCTCTATTGCCCATCTTCTGAAGTCATCCTCATCCAATAAAAGAACAAATGGTGATCTGGAATTTAAAGCTAGGCCGTTTGACCTCAGGTAGAGTCACTCAATCATGACTCTGTATCTTGATTTGAATCAAACGATGCCCTTTACGGCAGATAATCCAAGTCTTTCAGTCCAGGAGTGCATCACCAGGGAAAGAGATATGTAGCAATGTCCTTAACATTATGATGATTTTATTAATGCTTTGATTAGTAGCAGCTGGAATTTAAAACACAAAAAGTTAATAAAAGAGTAAGCATGAACTTAAAATATGTATACAAAATGCCCTCCTTAAATATGCCACTAAATTTTGGATTTGAGGTTTGAGAGGACTATAAGAAACAATATTTTTCATCACAATTGATGGTTACTAAATCTTCCTCTCAAATGCAATTGCATCAAATATATTTGGGTATTATAAGACCTTCCTGATACTAGGTATAGAAACTTACTCTGATTGAAATATCAGTCCTCTTCCAACTCAGCTAATTAAACATGAATGAGGAGCATGTTCAATTGAACTTTAAACATTTACTTATGTCATACACTGGCTGGTTGGTAAGAATACAGCTGGTAGAGCCCAACCAAGGACCAAATGGACCAAAAGTAGCTAGCAAAAACCTCTTCCCCTCTCTCCTTCCCTCTTTCTCCCTTCTCTTTCTTCTCATACCTTCCCTTTTCTCTCTCTCCCCACTCTCTTTTTTCTTTTTCATTTCCTTTCCCTTCTTCCCTCTCTACATCCCTCACTGTTTCCCCTACTCTCTCTGTTTCTCTTCTCTCCAATCTTTTATTCCATCTATATCCCTCCTTCTTCTGCTCCCTTTCCCTCTCTTCCCCCTCCCACCCTGCGTCTTTCAACACCCCTCCTCCTTTTACTCTCTCCCTCCTTGATCCCTGTGCCATCTTCTCTCTATTCCGACTTCTCCCTCCCTCTGCCTCCCCTTCTCTTGCTCTCTTTCCCACACCCTGCCTACTCTGCTTCCTTCCTCTCTCTCCATCTTCATTTCCTCTAGATGTCCACTCCAGCCTTTGATAACTGGCCTAGACTTTAGCTCTTTTCCAAGAAGCCTCATATGTCTTTTTCACCTACCCATCATCTTTTTTTCTTAATTTATTGTTTGGCATATGCTATTTTTCTTTCTTGTCCCATTTAATTTCATACTGTATGTCTTTTCCTTATCCCTCTAGGAGGAAATACATCCACCTGCTCAGTTCTTTTGGTTTCAGAATTTCTCTACCTTTTTTGAACAGCTTCCATTATCTCCTATTTGTTACTAAACAAACAGGAAATAGCTAAACAAAAATTAATTTGCTATCACTACATCATCTTAGAAAGAAAGCTAGAACTAAAAAAAGGACTTTTCTAAAATGTGTTTAATGTGTTTTCTTCATGGCCTTTGTAATTTAAAAGAGATGTAAAATTTGATAATTAGGGATAATAAACAAAGTTATCAGAACTTAAAAATAAAAGGGGGTTAAACAGTTACGAAATAGTTAATGCCTGAGCCACAACTCTGTACCATTACCACTTGGCAGCCATTATCATTTGCCAGCTTAACGAAAGTCTCTAGGAAACTGAAAACCAGAAGTTGGAAATTATAATAAGGGTCACAGCTTTTCTGGAAGGATGAGGGCAAAGAGGCATATTTGAATTTAAACAGACAAAATTCTAGGTAAATGTGGAAGATTTTATGTCCTAATAGAGTAGAAAAATACTAAGAATTGGGATATTGTGTTTTCTCAGGAGTCAAGTAAAATTTTAGATGAGAAAAGAGGGAAAACAAACAATAAAATTTATCCTAATAATAGAAATCAGTATTCAGCTTCTGAACAGAATATCCACGTGACAACTGAAAAGACGTAATCCAAGCTTAACATTTGAACCCTAAGCATAACCAGGAACGTGAACTAAAAACAAAACCAGCAAGCAAACAAACAAAAACCGGGAGAGAATTGATTCTCAGGTTTTAACTAATTTGGAGTCAAGATCTAATTATTTTAGCAGCAGAGAACACATACACAAAAAAAGTTCCAAGCCATAGTGTAAAATTACTGTAGATACATAAGAATGACAATTAACAATTGTCCTGCCACATATATAGGCAAGTGGGAGATTACACTGGAAAGACAAGTAGTGAAGGGACATAAAAATGACAGCACCGAGCGCTCAGCCAGTGCCCATAGATGATGTTTAATTATGGGTAAGTAAGAATTTGAATTATGCTTTATTTTCCAATTTTTTCTAATTTACATATCTTTTTATTTATCCCAGCAGGAGTGATAGATGTCTATAACTTTTCCAACGCACGCTTCTTTTTATGAACAGTTTTACTTATAAAATATTGTGAGCATGAGAGTATACATATAAGACTGATACATGTGGAATGTATTTGCTGCTGCATTGAGACACCGTAGTGCTCACTCGTACCAAGGGGATTTTTAAAAATTTAAGTTTTGTGGATACATAGTAGATGTATATAAGGTGTATATATGTATGGGTACATGAGAAGTTTTGATACAGGCTTGCAACATGTAATAGTCACATCATGGAAAATGGGGTATCCATCCCCTCAAGCATGTTTTCTTTGTGTTACAATCCAATTATACTGTTTTAGTTATTTTAAAATATATAGTTGAGTTATTACTGACTATAGTCACTCTGTTGTCCCAGCAAATACTAGGTCTTATTCATTTATTCTAACTAATTTTTGGTACACATTAACCATCCCCACATACTCCCCATTCCTCCACTACCCTTTCCAGCCTCTAGTAAGCCTAGAGTTCAACTATATCCATGAGTTCAACTGTTTCTATATCCATGAGTTCAACTGTTTTGATTTTTAGATCCTAAAGTGAGAACATGAGCTGTTTGTCTTTCTATGCTTGGCTTATTTCACTTAAGGTAATGACCTCCAATTCCATCCATGTTGTTGCATATGACAGGACCTCATTCTTTTTTATGGCTAAATAGTACTTCATTGTGTATAGGTACCACATTTTCTTTATTTATCTGTTGATGGACACTTAGGTTGCTTCCAAATTTTGGCCACTGTGAATAGTGCTGCAACAAACATTGGAGTGCAGATATCTCTTCAATATACTGATTTCCTTTCTTTTGAGTCTATACCTACAGTGGGTTTGCTGGATCATATAGTAGCTCTATTTTGAAGTTTCTGAGTAACTTTCATTTTTGGTGTCCTCTTTAATTTCTTTCATCAGTGTTTTATAGTTTTCATTGTAGCTATCTTTCGTTTCTCTGGTTAATTCCTAGGTATTTGATTTTATTTGTGGCTGTTATAAGTGGCATCATGTTTTTGTTTCTTTTTCAGATTGTTCACTGTTGCTATATAGAAATGATACTGAATTTTGTATGTTAATCTTGTATCCTGCAACTTTATTGTTTATCAACTGAATTTGTTTATCAGTTCTATTTTCTGGCAGAGTCTTTAGTTTTTTTTTTTCCAAGTATAAGATCATAACATCTGCAAACAAGGATAATTTGACTTCTTCCTTTCCAATTTGAATCCTGCCTCCCTCCCTCCCTCCCTCCCTCCCTTCCTTCCTTCCTTTCCTCCTTCCCTCCTTCCCTCTGAGACTTCTAGTACTATGTTGAATACCAGTGGGGAAAGTAGGAATGCTTGTGTTATTCCAGACCTTAGAGGAAAGGCTTTCAGTTTTTTGTCATTTAGTATAGTGCTAGCTGCAAGTCTATTGTGTATGGTTTTTATGTTGAGGTATGTTTTTTCTCGTTTTTTTTTTTAATCATGAAAGCACACTGAATTTTATAAAATGTTCTTCATCATTAATTGAAATAGTCATGTTTTTTGTCCTCCATTTTGTTGATATGATGTATCACAATGATTGATTTGTGTATGTTGAACCATCCTTTTATCCCAGGAATAAATCCTACTTGGTCACGATAAATTATCTTTTTAATGCATTGTTGAATTCAGTTTGCCATTATTTTCTTGAGGATTTTTGCAATATTTGTCAGAGAGATTGGCCTGAAGTTTTCTTTTTTTTGAGGTGTCTTTGTTTTGTTTCGGTAACAAGGTAATACCAGCCTCATAGAATGAATGTGAAAGTATTCTCATCCCCTCTGTTTTTAGAATACCTTGAGTAAGATTGGTATTATTTCATCAAATGCCTGATACAATTCTGCAGTAAAACCACCAGGTTCTGATCTTTTCTTTACTGGGAGACTTTTTATTATGGCTTCATTCTTGTTACTTTTTATAGGTTTGTTGAAGTTTTGGATTTCTTCATGGTTAAATCTTGGTAAGTTGTATGTATCTAGAAATTTGTCCACTTTTTCTAGATTTTCTACTCTATTAGCATACAACTGCTCACAATAGCCAGTAGTAATCCTTTGAATTCCTGTAGTATCAGCTGTAATGTCTTCTTTTTCATCTATGATTTTATTTACTTGGGACTTATTTTTTCTTAGTTAGTCTGACTAAAGGTGTAACAACTTTGTTTAACTTTTCGAAAAACCTGATTTTTGTTTCATTGATCTTTGATATTGTTTTCTGGTGGTATGATTTAATTTTTTATTTTTATTTCTTGTGCATCCATTGTATAAGTTTTGCTTTAAGGTTACCATGAGGCTTGCAAATAGTATCTCATAAACTATTATTTTAATGTGATAACAACTTAATGCTGTTTGCACAATCAAAGAAATAAGCAAAAAAAATACTAATAAAATTTCTACACCTTGATTTCATTCCTAGGCATTTTGACTTTTGTTGTTCCTATTTATAGCCTCTTGTATTGTCCATGTCTTGAAAAGTTGCTGTATTTATTATTTTTGATTGGTTCATTATTTAGTCTTTTGATGTAGGATAAGAATTGTTTACACACCGCAGTTACAGTTTCATAATATTCTGTGCTTTTCTGTGTACTTACTATTGTCAGTGAGTTTTGCACCTTCAGATGATTATTCATTGCTCATTAACATCCTTTTCTTTCTGATTGAATTAGTCCCTTTAGCATTTCTTGTAAGACAGATCTGGTGTTGATGAAATCCCTCAGCTTTTAGTTGGGAATGTTTTTATTTCTCCCTCAGGTTGGAAAGATATTTTCACTGGATATGTTATTCTAGGGTAAAAGTTGTCCTTCAGCATGTTAAATATGTCATGTCACTTTCTCCTGCCTATAAGGTTTCCACTGAAAAGTCTGCAGTCAGATGTATTAGAGCTCCGTTGTATGTCATTTGTTTCTTTTCTCTTGCTGCTTTTAGGACCCTTTATCCATGACATTTGGAAGTTTAATTAATACATTCCTTGAGGTAGTCTTCTTTGGGTTAATCTGCTTAGTGTTCTATAGCCTTCTTGTACTTGAATATTGATATCTTTCTCTAGGTTTGAGATGTTCTCTGTTATTATCCCTTTGAATAAATGTTCTACCCCCTCTCTTACTCTGCCTCCTCTTTAAGGCCAATTACTCTTAGATTTGCCTTTTGAGGGTACTTTCTAGATCCTGTAGGTATGCTTCATTGTTTTTTATTCTTTTTGTTTTGTGTTCTCTCCATGTGTATTTTGAAATAACCTACCTTCAAGCTCACTAATTCTTTCTTCCTCTTGATGAATTCTGCTATTAAAGAGTGCTGATGCATTCCTCAGTATGCCAATTGCATTTTTTAACTCAAGAATTTCTGTTTGATTTGTTTTAATTATTTCAATCTCTGTTCAATTTATCTAATATAATTCTAAATTCCTTCTGTGTTATCTTGAATTTCTTTGAGTTCTATCAAGACAACCATTTTTAATTTTCTGTCTGAAAGTTCACGTATATCTGTTTCTCCAGGATTGAACCCTGGTGCCTTATTTCATTCGGTGAGGTCATGATTTCCGGGATGATCTTGATGCTTACGGATATTCATCTGTGTCTGGGCATTGAAGAGTTAGGTATTTATTGTAGTGTTCACAGTATGGGCTTGTTTGTACCTGTTCTACTTGGAAAGACTTTCCAGGTATTTGAAAGGACTTTTATGTCATGATCTAAGCTGTATCTGCTTTAGGAGGCACCCTAATCCCAGAAATGCTGTGGTTTTTATGGACTTGTAGAGGTACTACCTTGACGGTCTTGGGTAAGATCTGAAAGAATACTCTGGATTACCAGGCAGAGACTCTTGTTCTATTCCCTTATTTTCTCCCAAACACACAGTATCCCCTCTCTTTTCTGAGCTGCCTGGAGCTGAGGGTGGAGTGACACAAGCACCCCTGTGGCCACCACCACTGGGACTAAACTGGGTCAGACCTCAAGCCAGCATGGTATTGATTCTCACCTAAGGTCCACTGTAATCACTCCCTGTCTTACAAGCCTCAAATCTGGCTCCGTGACTCTACAATCAGCAGGCACTAAAGCCAGCCAGGCCTGTGTGCTTCCTTTCATGGCAGTGAGCTCCCTCAAGCCCCAGGTGTGTCCAGATGTGCCATCCTCTGGGCGCCAGGGACTAGAGTAAAAAACCTTAGAAGTCTACCTGGTGTTCTATTGTACTGCCACTGTGCTGGCACTAAATGCACGAAATGCAGTCCTTTCCTCTTTTCCTGCCCCTTTCCAGTGTCAGAAAAGCCTCACCCTGTAACCAACAGTACTACAGGCCCACAAGCAGTTCTCCCAGGGTACCTTTTTTCTCCCAGGGTACCAATTTTCCCTTTATGCCCAAGGTCTCTTCAGTCAGCTTGCAGTGAATGCTGCCTGGCCTGGGATGCACCCTTCAGAGCAGTGGGCTGCACTCTGGCCCAGAGCTATTCCAGAAATGCTATTCAAGAGCCAAGGTCTGGAACTGGAGTCCCCAGGAACTTACTTGGTGTTCATCACTACTGGTTATTCATGACCCAAGGTCTCTTCAGTTAACAGGTGATGTATCCTGCCAGGACTGGGCCCTTCCCTTCAAGGCAGTGGGGTCCCTTCTGGCCCAAGAGGGCAGCACTGAATTCAATGCCTCACAATTGCTACAGTCTCTGTCTCCCCAGCATACAGAATTGCGCTCTGCACTATGCCACTGCTGCAGGTGATGCGGGAGGGGTAGCACCTGTGATTCGACATTATTTTTCCTACCTCTTCAGTGTCCCTTTCAGTGAAATGAAGTTAAAACCAGGTATTGTGTGTTCTCACATGATTTTTGGTTCTTATGAAAGTGCTTTTTTGGTGTGTAGTTGTTAATGTTGTACCCTTGTGTGGGGGGTGTTTCGTGAAGCCTTCTGTTCTGCCATCTTGATCTGTTTCTCCTGAGGGAATGTTTTAAGTAGCTCAATGACTTCAAGAAGACCAGGTCACCCTGTGCCTGACATACTTTCATTTATCTAGTTCATTAATGATATGGGGTGTAATTTTATAAAAATTATCTTAAGAAAGATACATCTCTTTCTAGTCATGATTGGTCACTCAGTAGTATGTGTGCCCATTTTCTGCCAGGCATGGTCTACCGTGATGTTACATTATCTTCTCTGAATTTGAAGAAGGGAATTTAAGTAGTTGTCATAATACCTTAGAAGAAATATGCACGTGACAGCTAATGGCAATTGCTAAACTCTAAACTCACAGAGGGAAGCCACTCAGAATTTCATTATTTGTTCATGCAACTTTGGCTACATTGCAGGCATTATATTTATAGCTTCATGGTGTAATATTAGTATGTTACAAGTCTGTGATATTTTCGTATGTAATCCTTCAGCAGAATAGCTGCATCCCTTATTGTTTTCATACTGTCAGGTGGGGAAGTCAGCACCTATATATGTCCACTCAATTTCTCAGGCTGCTAAAGGTAGATTTTACAAGATAAGCACTTTTGTATTTAATAAGAACACAGTCAGTGAATATTTATTGAGTGCTTTCAACGTTCCTACTGGTAACGAAAACCCCTGGTAATTTATAATGGAATTGTTTGAAAGCAGGGACATTAGATGCTTATAATCTTGTGTAACATTAAGTTGAGTAAACATTTAGATAAAGAAGAGGTAGAGGAGGTTGGCCTCCATTTTCTGACAGAGGATGAAGAAAACTGACAGAGATTCTCTAGAGAAACGACAGGTAAAGGAAATGCCAGAAATTTGACTGAGGGAAAATAAGTCTCCAGGGTTGAGGCTGATTGATATGGAAAGTATATTATACATGACCTAATTAAATTAATGCATTCTTAATTAGGTTAAGGGAGTGTCTATATTTAGGCTCTCACCAGAAACTAGTTAGAGAAAAAATGGGAAAATGAGAAAAAATAGTTTATACATAAAGTTGTGAGGAGTAATAGCCTTAACCACAATTCTTAAAGAAACAGGATAAAGATAAGAGGATATTAAGTATCTTACTATTATATTGTATATTTAATTATCTCACATTGAAACTGAGTTTACAATGTACTTTTTACTCATAGGGCTTTATATTATTAATTGACATATTATTGAAGCCATTTATGGGTTTAAATACCATTTTGGTGTTTATATATATAGTTTGATTTCTGGGAGAAATTGACAGTCTCCTCTCACTTATGTGAATTCCTTCAGAAAAGAGGTTTTGTATAAATTATCCAAGTGCCTAGACTACTCTGTCTAAACTATTATAACTTGAGACACTTGCAGACTCCTGGTGGCAGCATTGTCAGGGACCCTTGGGTTAGCACTCATAGTTAAACTTTCCTAATGAGGGTTTAGGTTGAATATACAGCCTCCCTAAAAGAAAAAGTAGGTTTTGGCTGTGCCCTGCACGTATGAGATTTCAAATTGTATGCACCATTACATTTTTGAGTTCTGTGCCTTTTTAGTTTTCTAACCAGAGATATGGAAATTGATGATGCAGCCATGCAAATTACAACTTCATTACTGGAAAAACAGTTTTAAAACCACATCCATCCTCACAGCTTGTTCCCATCCTCCAACAGGTAGGTCAGCAGGTTCCGGAGAATTACTTATTTCCAACCAGTCTCCTCTCTGATCCTTTGATTCAGCTATATTATTATATCAAATCATTCCTCAGTCACAGAACTTCCCCTTTCTGGTAACTATTCCCTAGGACTTATTTTATATTTTCAGGTAACTGTTTAATAAGGTTTTTCATTTTCCTAACTTTTCTTCAACCAACAGTTATAAAGCTAATATAAAAAATAACCTTCTTTGACATTTCTTTGTACATTTTCACTTTTATCTCTTCTTAAGCCCTTCTCTTTTCAAAGTTTAATTTTCATATTATGTCTTCCTCTATTATCTTATTGCAAATTAAGTTGTAAAACTAGTAAAAAGTCAGATTCTAAATAATGTAAATTTCATGTTTTAATTAAATGCATTTGTAAACCATCTTTTTTCTAAAATTACTTCTCATTATATTTCCAATATAGAATATTAATTTCCACCAAACATGCACTTAAAACATGAATTTATTGAGAGCATGACTGTAAAATTATTTTGTTCATATGTACAAACATTGCCAGAAATTTCATATCCATTGAATGAAATTCACAATATCTTACATATGTTGACCACATCTTTTTGGTTTTAGCACTGAAACTACTAACTCCTGGCAACCTCTTCAGTTGCAGAAAGACAAAGACCTAATAGAGTTTTTGAGAGGTTGAAAGGAGATAAAAGGCAGCTAGCACAGCATTTAGCTAACAGTGAAATTTTGGCTGGGTGCGGTGGCTCACGCCTGTAATCCCAGCACTTTGGGAGGCCAAGGCGGGAGGATCACGAGGTCAGAAGATCGAGACCATCCTGGCCAACATGGTGAAACCCCGTCTCTACTAAAATACAAAAATTAGCTGGGCATGGTGGCACGTGCCTGTAGTCCCAGCTACTCGGGAGGCTGAGGCAAGGGAATCGATTGAAACTGGGAGGCAGAGGTTGCAGTGAGCCGAGATGGCACCACTGCACTCCAGCCTGGCTATAGAGCAAGACTCTGTCTCAAACAAACAAAACAACAACAACAAAAAAACAAACAACAACAAAAAAACATACATTTCTGGGGACAAGTTACCCAGTCATGCCAAACCTCAAATTTCATATCCACTCAAGGAAATTCACAATATTTTACATACATTAACCACATCTTTTTGGTTTTAGCACTGAAACTGCTAACTCCTGGCAACCTCTTCAGTTGCAGGAAGACAAGGACCTAATAGAGTTTTTGAGAGGTTGAAAGGAGATAAAAAGCAGCTAGCACAGCATCTAGCTAACTGAAATTTCATAGCTGGTTACTCCCCTTTTCCACTCTTCTCTCTCTATCTTCTGGTCTTATAAAGAATGCATTATTTAAGAGAGAGACAGCAGTGTGATACTGTAAAATGACACACCTGAGCTCTACTACTGACAAGCTGAGTGACTTTGGCCAAGTCATCTCCACTCTGTGCCTCGGTTTCCTCATGGATAAAATGATGATAATTATCACTATCCTTACATTACAGTTGTCACTAGGATCAAATTAAATAGAGCTTATAAAAGCACCCTCTAAGATAAAAAGCATGGTAAACCTGAATCCCGTAAGTACAGGCTTTCCAAATACTGTCATGTTGGATGTGACAGTATCTTTATTTCTTGGTCTGCTTTCTGGTAGCTGATGTTGTATCAGCCACATTCACCTTGAAATAGGAACACTTCAAAAAAATACCTTACTTTATGATTCTTAAGTGGTATAAACATTCCTCACACAGTTTGAGAGCATCAATACAGCTATTCAATGCTCACTTCACCAAATTCTCAGATTACAAACCCTCACCATTGGCCATGTTGTCTATTTGCTTTACAACTTGACAGCTTTTCACTATTTCAGGAAATATGCAAGCATATAATCAGCAGAGTGGCAGTAAATTGGAACTCTGTGACACAGCTGGGGTTTCATCTACTTGCCTCCCTGAGGCCGCACAAGGTCATTCCGGTTTTTTCCTTGTCAGAAAGCACAGCATAATTATTGATGCACTTTCAATGGTCACGGCAAGGGATGCATGTAAGCACCAGCAAAAAATATCAAAAATTGTGTCTCAGTCATGGTTAACAGGGTGAGACACAGTTATAGAAAAACACAAAAGGGGACCAGCAATAGAAATCTATTCCCTAATGTCATTAGGGAATGTCAGAAAGCTTTAGTTATAACTTAAGTCAAGCAGACATTGTATTTACTAAGACATTTTCAAATCAGATGAACATTCCAAGATGATTTCATCCTTAATTCCTATCATAGAATCTGATACTAAGAATGCAACATGGTGTAGTGGAGAGAATACAGGATATGAAAGACAAAGAGAAGCAACATTTCTACTCCTGGATCTGCTCTAGGAGGTATGCTGTGACCTGGGGCATAGAGGAACTTGCTAACTAGTTGTCATCTGATGAATGTGTTGTACAAAATATCAGAAGTAGACTTCCCTGTGGATAACCAAAAAAAGAGAAAAACCTAGTACTTAGTGCCCTCAAGTACGAATATACAAACATACACATAAAGAAAAAGACAGGATGATCTTCCAAAGACAACAATATATGCAGATTTATTGACACCTGGAACAGGACAATGTGTTCTCACTAGTTAGTATCTTGATTACGTCGCAGGGGTGGGGGCAGGAAGGGGATCAGTGGAATTGGACAATTTGAAAAAAAAAAGCAAAAAACATATAGAAGGCTAGATTGTGCTTATATACTGTGCTAGAGGCTTTGGACTTTATCCTACAGTTGGTGGAGAGCCTGGGCTGGGAGTGGCAGAGAAATATTGCTATCTCAAGAGCTTTTTTTTACAGAAAAAGAAATAATCCAGTGGTAGTATAAAAGATGGATTGGTCATTGACAGACTGGAGGGACATGGAGACCAGGTTAGGAGGCTATAGCAATAGACAAGAGATGTTAATGGTTTGAATAATGGCTCCTGTGACAGCATACACATTGCTTTGTTGACTTTTGAAGGTTTACAGGCTGCCACCCACTCCAAGGAAAAGATAATTTTATATTTTCCTTCTTGGTTTCTTCCCTTGTCCTTGTCTCCCACCACCAACACACACAGCCACTTGCTTTCCTCCTTTAGCCTTTGGAAGCCTAAGGATTCTTGCTTTCTGGGAGAGAGGATGAATGGATGTAAAAGAAGTAGAAGAGATGACAATGAAATCGATAAAGGTTTTTTTTTGTTTGGTTTTTTGTTGTTTTTGGTCTGATTGTATGTTTGTTTTTAATCACATTGAGTCAGGTTTGGAGTTGAAGACATAAGTTAGACATGGGAATGGCTCTGGGGAAGATGTGACTGAAAGGGAATTAAGGAATGGAAAAAGAAGACTGTAAGGCTTAGTCCAATGGATTGCAAGTTAGATCTCACACTAACACTCCTCAAGAGATGCTAGTAAAGAATACAATTATTTTAAACTGTTCTTCGACTGCTGAGCTAAACTGCTTACAAGATCAGATGACATGTTATCAACAGATTAAAAAGGAGGCTTACATTTCTTGAACTTCTTCTGTCTCCATTACTCAGGGCATTACACTCAAGGTAGGTATTAGGATCACCATTTTACAGATGAAAAAACTGAGGATCAAAGATTCAGTAATTTTGCCAAGGCACGACATCACGTAAGTAGCAAAGTGGGAATAGATCTTGTAGTCTGTACTCTTTCTACTTTTTTTCTCTGCCTGACAAAGGTAGATTTTTACATAATGATTTTACAAGTGAAAAGATAAGTAACTTATCACTCTTTTTACTCTGCCATGCTGCCTTCTAAGCCTGGAATGAAGCAGACATGATAAGAATGGCGAAGAGGGCTTGAAATAATAGGTTTTTCTGAGGTAGATGGTGAGGCTATTATCCAATATTGACAGGGGAAGGAGCAGAGGAAGCTGGAATGTGATCGAGTAAATGAGAGTTTAGGCATGATGAATTGCAGTTTTTTAAGAGACATCCAGTTGGAGATGACCCAGAGAAATTTGTAAGTACGGTATAGAACCTGAACTTAAGAGACAATCTGGGCCGGGACTAGTGATTTAAGAAAATCTACATACAGATGAGAATGATTTTAATTGGAGTGAATGAGATTACCCAGGAAGAGTGGCAGAGTCTTCTTGGATCCAGAACCCACAGACTCCTTGTAAAGCTAAACCTTTTCATCATCCTCATTGAGTCTTTCAGCTATAGCTTTCACTTAGCACAAAACAACTCTAATAATATTTGTTACAGAAAACATGTATTATTTTACACTAGAGATTATTGTTAGCCCTGTTATAAATACTATAGAACAGAGAAGGTATGTAACTTATCACAATACGCAGAGTTAATTAGTGGCTGACCTGGGAACCAAAATTACGCAGTTTGACTACAGTACCTGTACTCTGAACCACTGTAAGTCAGTTGTTTGCAACATCTAATATCTGGTGAAATGAAATAAAATCCATTCATGTGAAAATTATTCGTCTTTTCTTGGCACTTTGAAGAGCCAAGTGGAGAAATCCCTGCATTCCTTACTTTGATTCTTAGTCTCTGGTAATTCATATCACAATTCATTAGAAGGCTGAATAAAATAATGAATTGAAAATTAGAGAAAAATGGCAGATAGGAGGCAAGGCTAATTTGCAGCTCCTGCTTGGACAGACAGAGCAGCATGTGGAGACTCACATCATGAACTTTTGCTCCAAGAACTAATACAGGAACATACCAGAAAAGCCCAGAGAATCCACAGACCCTATGCAGGAGGCAGCTTGCCACTGCAGGCTCCATAAGACAGACAAAAACTGTGAGTGCCCAAAGTTTAAGAAGGCAAATGTCTGTCCCCAAACACATCACTGGGAAACTCGAAGGTCCATATCATGGGCCTTAAATTAAAGGGGTGGGAAAAGATATTCCATGCAAATAGATGCCTAAAATGAGCAGGAGTAGCTACTCTTATATCAGACAAAACAAACTTTAAAGCAACAACAGTTAAAAAAGATAAAGAGGAACATTATGTAATGATGAAAGGACTAGTCTAATAGGAAAATATTACAATTCTACCTATATATACATCTAACACTGGCACTCCCAAATTTATAAAACAATTACTACTAGACCTGAAAAATGAGATACACAGCAACACAATAATAGTGGGGGACTCCAAGACTCCACCGACAGCACCAGACAGGTCATCAAGACAGAAACCCTCATGGAACTGGAGAAACAAGAACAAACCAAATCCAAACCCAGCAGAAGAAAAGAAGTAACGAAGATCAGAGCTGAACTAAATGAAATTGAAACAATAAAATCACAAAAGAAAAAGGGAACAAAAAGCTGGTTTTTTGAAATTTATTAAAATCTCTGGTGCCAGGCAGACGTAAGTCATTTTTTATAAAGTTTCCAGGTGGTTTTAATGTGAACCCACAGGTAAGCATCAGTCACTGAAATAACTCCATGTACTTGTTTGACTTACCTTATGGATATTCACTGCAGCAACCTTAAGAGATGATATAGAAATCATATTCATAAAACTTCACTTGTCAACCTTGATAAACTCCAGGAAAAAGCCGTTGCAAGTTTATTTTCCCTAGAAGAAAGAGAAAAAATAAATACAATATTTGATTCTGAAACATTAAATATTGCTACACGGTTTCATAAAAGAACTTTGTGCAGCTATAAAATTACCAACTATAAAATTAGACTCCTCAATCCTCAGAGCAAATGGAATATTTGTCCCTCAGTGCAGCAGTGTTGATCCATAATGACTGTTATTAGTTTCATTTTAATACTACAAAATATTTCACTTGCACTAGTTATTAGATCTTTGCAATGCATTCTGTCTCCATAGCTCTTTTTAACTCCACGTGATATTTATTTTATTGTCGTCATCTGTGATATCACCATGACAAGTGGCACTTATCGAAACATGATAAGCATGTTTGCCATCCCTGCCTAGTGACTGATTTATTCAGAGGTCTTTTTTCAAACTTGAATTTCTTTTGAATTGCTATAGAATCTGATTTGCTTCATTGCAAATAGAATAAAGACCCCTGTCCCTGTTTAAATCACTCCTCAAACCAGCAAAATATGTTTCTTAAATATGTTAATAGCCCAGGATATCACGGGGACTTGGTCAGCCCAGAATCTTCTCAAAATAATCTCCCCCGTGCTTAATGCCTTTCTTCTAAAGTCTACAATGCTCACTAGTGACCTGAATTTCTGTATTCCTTCTCAGATTTGGGTATGTTACATAACCTCTTTGAACCTTAGCTACTTGCTTCAGAAAATGGGGCTAGTGATGCCACATTGCATTATTGTTCTGTGAATTAAAGACAAATATTTTAAAATACAGTGTCTAACTTATAATGACTATGCAATAATTCTGGCTATTTTTATTAATCACCAACTTATCTATTCATTTACTCAACACTTATTGAGCACTTTCTATATGTCAGGCCAGCAGTCAACAAAAGAAAAATACTCCCCATCATGAGACAAAGAAATAAACAAAATATAAAAGTAAAATATAGAAAGGATATTCAATGGTGACGAGTGCAATGGAGAAAAACAAATCAGGAAAATGGAGTGGGGACTAGCCAGGTCAGGATAGAATGGTTTCAGTTTTATATGGGGTGGCCAAGAAAGGCTCAGTGATAAAGTGATCTGAAAGAATTAAGGAGGGATTGGGCCATTCTGTTAACTGGAAGAGCAATCCAGGCAGAGAGGACAGCAATTTCAGAGGTATGCCTTGCGTTTTTAACAAATAAAGGTGCATAAATGCCTTCTTTTGAGAAGTGTCTGTTCATGTCCTTCGCCCACTTTTTGATGGGGTTGTTTGTTTTTTTCTTGTAAATTTGTTGGAGTTCATTGTAGATTCTGGATATTAGCCCTTTGTCAGATGAGTAGGTTGCGAAAATTTTCTCCCATTCTGTAGGTTGCCTGTTCACTCTGATGGTAGTTTCTTTTGCTGTGCAGAAGCTCTTTAGTTTAAGTAAATCCCATTTGTCAATTTTGGCTTTTGTTGTCATTGCTTTTGGTGTTTTAGACATGAAGTCCTTGCCCATGCCTATGTCCTGAATGGTAATGCCTAGGTTTTCTTCTAGGGTTTTTATGGTTTTAGGTCTAACGTTTAAGTCTTTAATCCATCTTGAATTGATTTTTGTATAAGGTGTAAGGAAGGGATCCAGTTTCAGCTTTTGATTTTAGACACCATTGCTTTAGGTTTCACTGATTGAGATGTGGAGCCACTGGAGAGTTCTGAGTAGTGGAAGAATAGGACCTGATGTGCATTTCAGAAGGATCCCTCTGGCTGCTGTGTTGAACTGGGGGCAAGGTACAGCAGGGATATCAATAGAACACTAATTCAAGGCAAAGGTGATGGTGGCTTATCTCAGGATGGTAATGAAAGAAGCAGTGAGAAGTGGCCAGTTAGTGGATACACTTGAAGATCTGCGTTCCATATATTAGGATTTTTGCATCTATGTGCATGTGTGGGCTGGGCTGTATTTATCATTTTTCATATTACTCTTTGCTTTCTTTGCTATTATGTTTCTACTAGCCTCACGAAGAGAAGGATATTTTGTTTGTTTATTTATATTTACTGAAGAATTGTGCAAATAGTAAATTTATCTCTTCCTTAAACTATTGATAAAAATCCATCATAAAACCACCTGGGCTTTATGTTTTCTTCATGGAAAGACTTTTAAATGCAGATTTCATTTCTTTTATATTTATGAGACAAATCCAGGTTTCTATTTTTTCTTGAATACATTTGGTAATGTCTCTTTTTCTAGCATTTTGTCTATATACCATACATTTTCAAATACTTTGTCATAAAATTGTTTATAATATCCTCTTATCCTTGTCATCTCTACTACATCTGTCATTACATCACATTTTCATTTCCACTGTGTATTCTTTGTTCTTTCTTTTTTCTTGATAAATTTATCCGAGATCTATCAATTTTAATTATCTTTTTACATATTAAGCTTCTGGCTTTGTTGATCTCTCTTCTCTCTATGTTTCTACTTAATACATTCCTGTTACTATCCTTATTATTTTCTTCTACTTTATTTGGGTTTCTTATATATTATTTTTCTAACTTATTATCTGGAATTACTTCCTCATTATTTTCAGCTCACCCATCTCATGGAAGTTTTAAGCCTACACATGTCCCTCTATGTGCTACTTGAGCTGTGTCCCGTAAGTTTTGATATGTAATGTTTTCCTTATTGTACATAGGCATTTTCTAATTAATATCACGATTTATTCTTCGACTCATGAACTACTCAGCAATTTGCTTTTAATTTTTAAAACCTATGATATTCAATTAGTCATCTAAATTTTCATTGATTGTGTGGTCTACATGATATCAATTCTTAGCAAAATTTTAAGTCTAACTTTATAAACCTTAGTATCACTAATGAATGAACGATCTCTTACTATCTTCTGCCTTTCCCGATTGCTGATAGTACTGCATCCATTCCACCAGCTTTGTGACCATATGAAGACCTCTAACACAATTAATCTATTGCTCTTTAAACTGTTTATTACCTCCTTCTCCTCTTACCCATCATAGCTTCTAGAGGCCAGCATCTGTTAACAAGGGAGTTAAATATATGTCAGTAAAACTCCGTGTCCTTCTCTCTCTCTTCTTTCTCTCTATTGACAAAATTCTAGCACTACTCAAACATAAATCTCTGGAGCTTTTGTTTACGCAGCCAATGGCTACAGAAAAACAGCAACAATACTGACTGACTCATCTTACATTCAATTTAGGGCCATAATTTTCAATTGTATACTCTGTATTTCTCAGGAACCTAACCATATTTCCTTAGTAAATTCTCTCTTCTCTATAAACTCCACTTCCCCTACTGCTATAATGGGTGATCTGTCCCGGCTGCCCAGTAAAGTAACACTTCATCGGGGCACTGGAGCCTCCTTATCTACCCAAGGACTTTGTTCATGCGATTGACTCCAGTCTCCCGCAACACCAATATTTTGCTACACACTAGATAATAGCCTTCAGCATCCAAATATTATATAATAGATCCCATATTTTTTAAAGAAAGCTGTCTTAGCCCCTACATCCGCTTCCAGCTTCTGCCCCATTGTTTTGTCCCCTTTTAAAGTAAAACTCTTTGAAATTGTTCCTCTTAACTCCTTTCCCCCTATTCCCAAAGCAAGCTTTTATCATCATCTAAAAAAGTTTCTCACCTGAGGGGGTCATTCGCCATAGTAGAGATATACAGAAATGAACCATTACTTGAAAAAAAAGTGTAATGTTTATTGACTTTGTCACTGTAAATCAAAATTTGTATCTACTTCTGTAAACTATGTCTCAATTGATTCACACTTCAGAGGGAACAGGGATGCATCCTCCTGACACAAACAAACCCAAATGAAAGAGCTGTCAATACCATTAGTTTTTTTTCATATATGTCTGGCATATTCAGTTCTTGGCTACCACATCACTTACTCCATAGCAGAAAATAAGCAGCTCTCAATCTTTCCTTTGTTCATGGACCAAATGACTAATGAAGTTCACATGCATGAAATACCCTCAAAGAATCCCTGGAACACTAGCTGCACCTCCACTAACACCTTCCTCCCTTTTGAAAAACCAACACTTATTAAGTACTTGCTCTGCATTAGGTATTATTCTAAGCACCTGGCATACATCGACTCATTTAATGCTCACAACAACTTTACAGAATAGCAGAGTAGGCACTATGATTATCCTCATTTTACACATCAAGAAACTGAGGCCCAGAGAGGAGAAATAGCATGCCTAATGTCACATGGTTAACAAAGTGGCTGAGTCAGAATTCAAGCACAGGCTGCCAGGCTCATTATAAATACTCTTAAACCATTCTGCTTCACTTCCCCTCTCCTTCCACTCCTACTAAAGAGACCAAAATCAAGCAGATTAGAGTGCCACTATTAAAGGTGGAATCTTGAAAAATGGTACCCAGAAACATCCATGCTCTAACATTAACGAATGACTAAAATAAAATAAAATTATTTTATTTTCTTTCCTTTGATCTAGTTCCACTCTCCCTCATGCCTACTGTGCTTTATTTCAGTCTCTCCAGCATGGCAACTTCTCTCAACGCTACAGGGACCATGTACATTCTCTTCTCTCTCCTGAAGTATTTTCACCCTGGCTCTCACATGGCTGGCATCTTCATATCCTGCAGCTTCACCATCTAACTACCTCTTCCTCTCCCATTATTTACCATTGTACTCTGTTTCCTTCATAACTATTATAATTTGAAATCATATATTTATTTGTTTGATTACTTAATTACTTTCTATTTTACTATTTAGATACAAAATCCATTAGGGCTGAGATTTTTGCCCATATAATTGCTCTTATAATTTAATACATCAGTCCTGGCACCATCAGGGCAGAGCTAGGGTGTGGCCATAGCTACCTGAGCACAGGGGAAATGATTATCCAGAAAAACTCAGGCATAATACACTCTGAACAGTACATAAAATAGTTGTAATCAAATGCTGTTTACAAATTTCCACGTGTATCCATGTAAATCTGTTCTAACTTCTTTATTGTTGTAGCCCTGGCTATGAGCATAGTGTCTGATACCTAGCAGATGCTCAATAAATGTTTGCTGAATATATCAGTGAATTAATTAGTAAATGAAATGGCTACTCCAGGTAGTCTCCTCTCTTTAAACGTCATAAGGCAAATTTACATATTCTGTTTCAGCAATGGAAAGACTGCTTGCTGATTGGCAATAAAAATGAGGTTATTAAGGGGTTGTATCCATGTGACATTATAATCTTGTTCATTCAGGAATGCAGGAAAGCCCAAATCTTGCCTGCTGGCATTGTCACATCTCTACATAAGTCAATTGAATAGTATGCATAAAAGAGACCGGGGTAAGCAAAGTAACACTTATCGTTAACTAGAATGTTGACATGTAATCTCCAAGGTACATCTCAACTGTATCAGTTGCAGTATTGACAGACATAAAGGGCAAAAAAATTCTGGAATCAAACTAGCTAAAAAAAAAAAAAAAAAAAAAAAAAAAGAAAGAAAGAAAGGCATTTGCCTTCTCAACTAGCAAGTTCAGTGATCGGCCAGGCTCCATACACAGTTCTAAATTTCAACTCTTCATGATTCTTTGGCTCTCTGCTCTTCCATGTGCTGATATCGTCCTCAGACTAGTGGAAAGATGGCTGCAATAGTTCCCAGTGGCATATCCATACATGAGAAAGTCCAAAAAGAAAAAGAAGGTACTATCTTATCTGGTGTTACTTAATTTTTTTTTTTTTTTTTGAGTTGGAGTCTCACTCTGTCGCCCAGGTTGGAATACAGTGGTATGATCTCGGCTCACTGCAACCTCCGCCTTTCAGGTTCAAGTGATTCTCCCACCTCAGCCTCCCAAGTAGCTGGGACTACAGGCATGTACTACCATGCCCGGCTACGTTTTGTATTTTTTAGTAGAGATGGGGTTTTACCATGTTGGCCAGGCTGGTCTCGAACTCCTGACCTCGTGATCTGCCCACCTTGGCCTCCCAAAGTGCTGGGATTACAAGCATGAGCCACCGTGCCTGGCCAATTTTTTTTTAAAAAGAGAGTTATGAATACTCTTTCTGCCCCAGCAGATTCTCTTTCAGGTATTAATCGGCCACCATGGGTTTATAAGTTCATTCTTAATCAATAGCAAGGAGAATAGGACTGCCATAAAAGATGTACCGGTGGTACAAACTACTACCCTATGGAATTTTTGAAATGTATAGAGGTGTTTTTGGTTGTCATGATGCTTGGAAAGAACTACTGGCAATGTTCTAGACAGTCTCACAAAGAATTTTCCTGCAAAATGTTAATGGCATCCCCATTGTTATTTTACTTCCTTTTAAAAATTTAACACTGGGTTAAAGAAATCAAGATCTACTCCTAAAGCTGGTGATGAGGTCACCCTCCTCTGAATCATGTGGGTGACGAATGCCTACCTGAACATGATTAAAATATTCTTAGGGAGGCAGTGGGGTGGAGAAAGCTTAAATAGGCAGCTAAGATGTCAACAATATCTCGTAAGCAAGACTGGAACCCTTGGAGTTCTCCTGTTTTCCTAACTAGTTAGACTAAAAGAACCTCAAAAACAAAAGTGGTCATTAGACTGTTATTTTTGCCCTAAACCCAAAACCGGATTATAAATCTTGTCTTACTTGAAAAGAAAAGGCTGGTCTGAAAAGAAAAGGCTGGTCTAAGAAATGCCTGTGAGTGTCAGAAATAAAGCACCCAAAGAGAATGAGAAAGATTTTTTTCCTTTAATGCCTAGAGTAGAGCTAATAAAATCTTTAGACGTGGAAGATAGGAAGAGAAGGTAGAGATAAAAAGAGATGTCGGGGCCTCTAGAATTTGGAGGCGTTAGCCATAGGATTTGCTCAGTTTCAACAGCTTAATGAGTAGAAGAGGAGGAAAAAAGAGAGATCATCTCACTCTTTTTACCTCAGCCTCATCATGAAATCATATGAAAAGAGGTCAAATCCAAGTTTCTTAGACCTTTAAATAAGGCATGATATCTCCACTCATCATCACAGGGAACCAACCAGTATCTTAGAATTTAATGAATTTAGAACATTCCTTTTCTTTGAGGATGGATATAAAGAACTATATAGCCATGAATCAATAGTTGTCAAACTTGGATACTTATTAACTATGTAGATTCCAGATCCAGATATTGAGAGGACTGAGATTTACACATATATTATATATGTTTTTTATATATATGTTATATATATATACATGTTTTATATACGTGTGTGTATATAAAACATATATATATAAAACATATACAATTATATAATATATATGTTTTATATATATTATATATGTTATATATATATACACACACACACACACACACACACACACTGTAATGATTCTGATAACAGATGGTCATGGTCCAGGAAACTACACTTCGAAAACAAATTTACACAGTACAATTAGGCAGTGAATGGCTTGTTTATAAATGAACCAATTCAATACAAATTACACAAATGGAAATGTTTTTGACTGCATAGGAAATATTTTATTTAGAAGGGATGGATATAAAATTCATGTTAGACACTTGAAGAGGTTAAAAAACACTGGGCTCAAAAGCAATTGTACATTTATAAGAGTTACAAGATAGTCATTTAAAACTCGAGTTTAGATCTTTCTAAGAGTAATATGGCCAAATAGAATAGACACCAATTTAAAAACTATGTACACACAACAAAATATCTTCTTATGAACCAAAAACAAGATAAGCATTCAGAGTACGTGGTTTTAACTTCAAATCACTGAACGAGGCACTGGAAGAAGGTAGGAAAGACAGGCTTTAAGCAGCAACACCACCCCTCTCCCATCCCCTCACAGTGACCACGTGGCATGGAGAGAAAATCAGTGCACTTGGTTCTGTGAAATATTGCATTCATCTTAGTGCTACCCTGTCACAGCAGAAAGCAAAACTAGTCTGAACTCAGCTGACACTCTCCCACAGTGGGAGTATTTAAACCAGGCCTAGCTAGAAAGGTATCACCCATAGCAGCAGTTGGAACTTGAATTCTGGCAAGCCTTGCCACCATGGGCTAAACTACTCTGGGTCCCTAAATAATATTAAAATACAGTCTAGGCCCCAAGGACTGCAACTGCTAGATGAGTTCTAGTAGACAATTGGGCTCAGAGCCAGTGAACTTGGGGAACACATGACCTACTGAAACACCAGCTGGGGCAGTTAAAGGGGTGCTTGCACCACCCCTTCCCCAACCCCATGCTGCACAGCTTGTGGTCCAAAAGACACTCCTTCTTTTCACTTGAGGAGAAGAGAGGGAACAGTAAAAAGGAATTTGTCTTGCATTTTGAATACCAGATCAGCCACAGCAGGATAGGTCACCAATCAAAGTTTGAGTTCCTATTTCCAGGCCCTAGCTACCAAACGACATTTCTAGACATAGCCTGGGACAGAAAGGAAACGACTGCCTTGAAGGGAAGGACCTAGTCCTGGAAGGACCCATCACACACTGACTAAAGAGCCTTATGACTCCAAATAACCAGCAGTGATACCCAGGTAGTACGCTGTGGGGCTTGGGTAAGACTCTGAGATTACCTGGCTTCAGATGAGACTCAGCACATTCCCAGCTGTGGTAGCTATGGGGAGAGACTCCTTTTGATTGCAAAAAGTAGAGGGAAACACAAAAGGGATTTTGTCTTGCATCTTATGTACCAGCTCAGGAAAGGGGGGTAGAACACCAAGTCATCTCCTGGGGGTCCCAGAATCCATACCTTGGCTATTGGAAGATATTTCTTGAATGGCTCTGGGCCAGAGGGGAGCCCACTGCCCTGAGGTGTGAGTCTCAGGCCTGGCAGCATTCACCATAAACTGACTAAAGAGACATTGACCATAAAGGGAACATCGGCAGTACTCCCCATGGTCCTGTGGTGCTGGTATCCATGGGGTGAGTCTCCTCTGCCTGAAAAAAAAGGGTGGTAAGAATTGGAAGAACTGTGTCTTATGGTTTGAGTGTCAGCACAGCAGCAGTACAATATAACACCAGGTAGACTTCTAAGGTTTTTTACTGTATTCCTTGGTTCCAAGATGGCGCCCCTGGACCTTCCCCAAACCTGGGGGATCTCAAAACCCTGAGAGCAAGGATAGAAGCCTGGCTGGCTTTACAAAATGATGATTTTAGAGCCCTGGGATATTGAGGAAACATTGGCAATAGCCAGGCAGTAGTTACAGCAGACCTTGGGTGAGACACAGTGCTGTGCTGGCTTCAGGTCTGACCCAACTAAAGGGAGTACTTCAATCTGAAGGAAAAGGAAAAGGAAAAGGATGTTAATGAGCAGTAAGAAATCATCTGAAGGTAAAAAACTGGTAGTAATAGTAATAAATGCACAAAACACAGCATATTATAATACTGTAACTGTGGTGTGTAAACTATTCTTATACTATGTGGAAAGGCTAAATGATGAACCAATAAAAAATAACAGAAACAAGTGTTCAAGACATGGACAATATAATGAGATATAAATAGAAACAACAAAAAGTTAAAATTTGAGGAGACTAAGATAAGGTGTAGAGTTTTTATCGGTTTTCTTTTTCCCGTTTGTTTCTTTCTTTCTTTCTTTCTTTCTTTATGCAAACAGTATTATTATCAGCTTAAAACGGGTTATAAGATAGCACATGCAAGAATCATGATAACCTCAAACCAATACACTTAAAAATATATGCATAAAATAAATAAAAAGCAAAAAATAATATCATGTCACATGAGAAAGTAAGTTTCACTAAAAGGAAGACAGGAAGGAAGAGAAAGAGAAGAGAAGACCAAGAGAGATTCAGAAAATAAATAACAAAATGGCAGGCATAAGTCCTTACTTATCAATAATAACACTGACTGTAAATGGACTAAAATCTTCAATGAAATGACATAGGGTGGCTGAATGGATGACAAAAGAAGACCGACTGATCTGTGGTCTACAAGAAACACACTTTACCTATAAAGACACACATAGACTGAAAATAAAGGGAATGGAAAAAAATATTCAATGTCAATAGAAACCAAAAAGAACAGAAATAGCTATACTTATATCAGAAAAAATAGATTTCAAGACAAACATACGAGAGATAAAGATGGTCCCTATGCAATGATAAAGGGGTCAATTCAGCAAGAGGATATAACAGTTTTAAATATATACACACTCAACCCTGGAGAACACAGATGTATAATGCAAATATTATTAGAGCTATATAGAGGTAGACACCAATAAAATAATTGTGTGAGACTTTAAAACCCCAAGTTCAGCATTGGACAGATCTTTCAGAGGGAAAATTCAAGAAAATCAGAATTTATCTGCTCTATAAAACAAATGGACCAATGGATATTTACAGACCATTTCATCTAATGGCTACAGAATACACTCTTTTCCTCAGTACATGAATCATTCTCATGGATAATCTATATATTAGATCATAAAAAGTCTTAAAACGTTTACAAAATTAAAACAATATCAAGCATCTTAACTGACCACAATGGAGTAAAATTAGAAATCAATAAACATAGGAATTTTGGAAACTACACAAATGCATGGAAATTATACAATATGCTCCTGAATGACCAGTGGGTCAATAAAGAAATTAAGAAAAAAGATTAATAATTTCCTGAAAAAAATGATAAAGGAAATACAACATGCCAAAACCTATGGGATACAGTGAAAGCAGTACTGAGAAGGAAGTTTATAGCTATATGTGCCCACAGCAAAAATGAAGAAAAACTTCAAAAAAAAAAGCCTCATAATGCATCCTAAAGAACTAGAAAATCAAGAGTAAACCAAACCCAAAATTAATAAAAGAAATTGCAAAGGTCAGAGCAGAAATAAAGGAAATTGAAATGAAAAAAACAATACAAAAGATCAACAAAACAAACAGTAGTTGTTTTTAAAGAACAAGATAGACAAACCCTTTTTCTGGAATAATTATGAAAAAATAGAGAAGACTCAAATAAAATCAGAGATGAGAAAGGAGACAGAACAACTAGTATTGCAGAAATTCAAAGGATCATTAGAGGATTCTATGAGCAACTATATGCCAATAAATTGGAAAATCTAGAAGAAATGGATTAATTCCTAGACCAAGATTGAACCGGGACGAAATCCAAAACATGAACAGGCCAATATCAAGTAACAATTTTGATGGCATAATAAAGGTCTCCCCACAAGGAAAAACCCGAGACCCAAAAGCTTCACTGCTGAATTTTCTAGCAAACATTTAAAGAAGAACTAATACCAATCCTACTCAAGCTATTCTGAAAAATACACAAGGAGGGAAAACTTCCAAACTCATGCTACGAGGCCGGTGTTACCCTGATAGCAAAACCAGGCAAATACATATCAATAAAAAATAGGGCAATATCACTGATGAATATTGATGAAAAATTCTTCAACAAAATACTAGAAAATTTAATTCAACAATACATTAAAAAGATCATTCATTATGGTGAAGTGGGATTCATCTCAGAGATGCAAGTATTGTTCAATATATGCAAATCAATTAATGTGATACATCATATCAACAGAATGAAGGACAAAAACCATATGATCATTTCAAGTGATGCTGAGAAAACGTTTGATGAAATCAACATCTCTTCATGATAAAAAACAAAAATAAAACTGGGTATAGAAGAAACATTTCTCAACATAATAAAAGCCATATCTGATTTACCCGTAGCTAGTATCATACTGAATGTAGAAAAACCAAAAGCCTTTCTTCTAAGATCAGGAATCTGACAAGGATGCCCACTTTTACAACTGTTATTTAACATAGTACTGAAAGTCCTAACTAGAGAAATCGAACAAAAGAAAGAAATAAAGGGCATCCAAATTGGAAGGGAAGAAGACAAATCATCTTTATCTGCAGTTGATACGCTCTTACATTTGGAGAAACCTAAAGACTCCACCAAAAATCTATTAGAACTGATAATCAAATTCAGTAAAGTAACAGGACACAAAATCAACACACAAAATTCAATAGCATTTCTCTATACCAATAGTGAACAATATGAAAAAGAAATCATATTAATTGAAATGAGAAAGCAATTCTATTTAAAACTACAAATAAAAATAAACACCTTGGAATTAACTTAACCAAAGAAGTAAAAGATGTCTTCAAGGAAAAGTATAAAATATTGAGGCAAGAAATTGAAGAAGACACAAAACATGGAAAGAAATTCCTTGTTCATTAATGGGGAAAATCAATATTGTTAAATGTCGGCACTACCCAAATTAATCTACAGATTTAATGCAATCCCTATCAAAATACCAATGACGTTCTTCAAAGACACAGAAAAAACACTCCTAAAATGTATTTGCAGCCACAAAATACTCAGAATAGCCAAAGCTATTCTAAGCAAAAAGAACAAAACTGGAGGAATCATAATACCTGACTAAATTATATTAATACTGTAGAGCTATGGTATAATGGCAGTATCAAAATTGCATGATACTGGCATAAAAACAGACACATAGATCAGTGGAACAGAATTAAGAACCACAGATAAGTCCACACATCTACAATAAACTCATTTTTGACAAAGGGGACAAGAATATGCATTAGGGAAAGGACAGTCTCTTCAATAAATGGTGCTGGGAAAACTGGATATCCATATGCAGAAAAATGTAACTAGACCCCTATCTCTCAACATATACAAAGGTCAAATAAAAATGGATTAAAGACTTAAATCTAAGACCATAAACTATGAAAGTACTGCATGAAAATTTTGGGGAAACCCTCCAGGACATTGTGCTGGGCAAAGATTTCTTGAGTAATACCTCAGAAGTACAAGCAATCAAAGCAACAGTGGACAAACAGGGATGACATCAAGTTTAAAAAGCTACTGCAGAGCAAAGAAAAGACTCAACAAAATGAAGAGACAACCCAGAGAATGGAAGAAAATATTTGTAAACTACCAATCTGATAAGGGATTAATAACCAGAATATATGAAAATCTGAAACAACTCTATAGAAAAAAAACTAATAATCCAATTTAAAAATGGGCAAAAAGACCTGAATAGACATTTCTCAAAATAAGATATACAAATGGCAAACAGCCATTTGAAAAGGTGCTCAACGTCATGGATAATCAGAGAAATGTAAATCAAAACTACAATGTGTTATCATCTCCCTCCAGTTAAAATGGCTTTTATTCAAAAGTTAGGCAACAACAGAAGGTGGTGAGCATGTGGAGAAAAGGGAACCCTTGTACACTGTTGGTGGGGTTGTAATTAGTTCAACCACTACGGAAAACAGTTTAGAGGTTCCTCAAAAAACTAAAAATATATCTACCATACAATACAGCAATCCCACACCTATGCACATACCCAAAAGAAGGGAAATCATTATATCAAAGAGATATCTGCACCCCCATGTTTATTCCAGCACTATTCACAATAGCCAAGATATGCAGGCAACATAAGTGCCTATCGACAGATAAATGGATTAAGAAAATGTGGCACGTATACACAATGGAGTACTATCCAGCCATAAAAAAGAATGAAATCCTGCTATTTGCAACAACGTGGATGGAAATGGAGGTCATTATGTTAATTGAAATAAGCCAGGCATAGAATGAGAAACATCACATGTTCTCACTTGTTTTTAGGATCTAGAAATTAAAATAATTGAACTAAAGGAGCTAGAGAGTAGAAGGATGGTTACCAGAGGATGGGAAGAGTCATGAGGGGTTTGGGGAGAAATTAAGATTTTTAATGGGTATGAAAAGTATTTGGAAAGAATTAATAAGACCTAGTATTTAATAGCAAAACATGGTGACTATAGTCAAAATAATTTAATTGTAATTTTTAAAATAACTAGAAGAGTTCAATTAGATTGTTTGTAACAAAAAGGATAAATGCTTAACTGGATGGATACTCCATTTACCCCGATGTGATTATATTATGCATTACATACCTGTATCAAAGTATCTGATGTAAACTATAAATACATACACCTATTATGTCCTCACAGAAGTTAAAAATTAAAACAAATAGCAGGTGTATTATTGAAAAAGAACAACTTCAGTTCAAAAGATGTTGAAGCTTGCTGATTTAATTATCCAGAATTCACTGTGTAAGATCATATGGAAATGTAGAGCTCCCGCTCCCTCAGTAAACAGATTCAACATTGGCTTTAAAAATAGCCCCCTGGTAGAGTTGGGACAGCAAACAGATGTTCAGACCCTGAATTGTTTGGCAGCTACTCTTAGTTCTATGGTAACACTAGAATTATTTTCTCATGCTCACCACGGTCTGTTAGATGGTTTTTAGCTTTTGGTCCTAGTGATTTTTATATTTCTAACTACATCTTAGTGGTTTAAGAGCTTAATTTAGTACTACTCCATCTAAGAAACATATTAAATTGTGCTACTTTTAAATACTACCATGATTGCCTCAGTCTGAATAAAGAGCCAATGCCCATCAGACTAATCATCATCCTTAAACCACAAAAGACATGCATTTGAATAATACTTTTTCCGGGAACAAAGAAACTGCTGTATCAATGGCAAAGCCATAAGTCTTGACCATCTGGAGGACAGTTATTCTCTCAGAGCAAGTTTCTGTGGATTGTTGGTGTTCTGTGACCTGGAAGAAGGGTTCAGTCACTGAAATGGAATATGGCGATTATGGTAATTTCCAGATATTTTGTTAGATACAATTTTCTTATTTATATAATTTTAATGAAATAACAGTTGTCCCTTTCATTATGAAAGTTATACATTCTTATTACGAAGAATCTGAAAAAAAAAAACAACAACAAAGGTGGAATGGCAAAACGAAAAGCTACTCTTTCTTTTACCAGAGATACTGCTGTTCTGATAACCACCATTAATATATTTGTGCTTTCCCATACAGTAGCTTTTCTAAGCATATATGTAATCTTTTTAAAAAAACTGAGATCTTACTGCATGTTTTACAGTATATCCTACTCTCTGTATATATTAAATGACCATAATTAATTGTCTGGGGCTAGAAGTGAGGGAAGTTAATTGACTACAAAAAGCACCAGGGAACTTTTTGGATGTAAGTGTTTTATGTCCAGATTCTGATAGTGTCAAAATTCATTGAATTGTTTACTAACAATAAGTTTAGTTTATTTCCTATAAATTATCCTGCAATAAAATTGACCAAAAAAATGAAAATTGGCTTGGCTATAAAAAATTATAAAAAGGTCAAAACACCACTGCAAGACTTATTTGGGAAACAGATGTCTCACGACCATCACAAAAGTTCAGGATTATTTAAAACACTTTATCAGATTGATGAATGTGGCAAATTAGATAATTTAGAAAATTTAGAGACAGTCGATTTTGGTGAAGGGAAAATCTTAAGTAGAGAAGAAGTGTAAAATTGTACATGTATTCATACATATGTATGCACATGTGTGTGTTTCTTGGAGTAGCACAGGGTTATAACTAGTGACATTGTCAGCAAAAGGAGGTTTCAGTGACTATACTGCAAGCTAAGAGAAAGAAAAATGAAAACAGCTATAAAAGATGAACAATATTTGAGATTTCTAGATAAGGAATGGCAAAATATATTTATATTAGAAATACTATGTACAGGAAAACACATTCTAATATTCTTGAAAGCAAAGCAACTATTCTTGATCCCTGCAACAGGGTAACTTTTCTGTATAATTCAGGAAAGCAAAAATATGATTCATGTCAGAAACTGAAAAGTTCAAACATGGTATCTGTCATCAACACCACCAAACAGTGTATAAATATGCTATGAGGTGGGGCAATCCACAAATGACTCTATGGTTGACAATTCTCTTTTCTATTAAGAAGTTGAAGATAAGAGCCTCAAGGCCAGGCGCTGTGGCTCACGCCTATAATCCCAGCACTTTGGGAGGCCGAGGCGGCCAGATCACGAGGTCAGGAGATCGAGACCATCCTGGCTAACACGGTGAAACCCCGTCTCTATTAAAAGTACAAAAAAATTAGCGGGACGTGGTGGTGGGCGCCTGTAGTCTCAGCTACTCCGGAGGCTGAGGCAGGAGAATGGCGTGAACCCAGGAGGCGGAGCTTGCAGTGAGCCAAGATTGTGCCACTGCACTCCAGCCTGGGCAACAGAGCGAGACTCTGTCTAAAAAAAAAAAAAAGATAAGATCCTCAAATAATCTTTAGTGAAAAATGAAAAATATAACCATTGAGTGGAGAGAAGAAAAGAATCCTGCCACCTGTGACTAGAAAAATATATTATGATGACCAGAAAAAAAAATTATGATTATTCGTCTCCCCACAAAGACAAAATATCTTTTGATTATTTAAATAAATTCATTGGCCATTAATATATGTAATAATTTACACATAGGATGGCTTTGTAAATTGTATATCATAAAATTTACAGTCAAAAAATATATCTCCCTTTTGAAATTAGCATCCGTCTATTACATCTTTTATAATTTTTTTACTTGTAAATTTTTTTTTACTTAATTTTTTTCTATTTTGTAAACTGCCTATTCATTTCTTTGCCCATTTTCTTCTGAATTCATTGTCTTCCTTTTAATGTGTAAGAACTCTTTACATTATAAATAAAAACCTCTCTTTCTCAACTATGTGTTGAAATTCTTTTGTTTTGCAAGTCTATTGTCCATTCACTTCCATTGTTATTTTCCGTAACAGTGACAAAATTTACATAACAAATATGTTTTTTTTCATAGCTTCTAAATTTACAGTCTTACTTAAGAAAAATTCCTTCACCTCTAAAACATACCCATAGTCTCATAAATATTCTTGTAGAATTTTTATCTTATATATTAGCTGTTAGGTCTCACTCCCTCTGGAATTCATTTTTGTAGTTGGTATAAGATAGGAATACATTTTTATTTTCTTCCTGGTGGAGAGCTAGTTGTACCAGAACCATTTGATGAATAATCCATCATCATCTCACCAAATTTGAAATCCTTCTCTTGACATATATACATTTTTCATTTATATGAGGATCCATTTCTACTTGTTTATTTCTACACCAGTAGCACCAATATTCACCGAATGCTCCCCTTTTCCTTTTTCCAAAATTCCCTTGAGGGCTCCAGTTTAGTGTCCCTACAGCCCTCCCAAGTGGTGTCTAATTTCTCCATCACACTTTTGCTCTACTATGCCCAGTACCCTATAGAGGCAGGGTAGATGTTCTCTCTGCTTCCTATTGCTATACCCATACCCTGTTTCTCCTTTGTGCCCAATACCATCCAGCTTTGAAATTTGTGTCACCAGACTTTAGAACCCATTAACCATCAGTGGCAGGGTCACCTACTAACCTGGATCACTCTCCCTCATTCTATAAGAGTTTTAGCTTCGGGATTATTGCCACTATTTCTAACCAATTAGAATTTTGCCCCAACCTCCATTCCATATCCACTCCCTCAAACTTATTTTCTTAAGATTATCAGTGATTTCCAGAAAGCTAAATTCAATAATCAATTATTAGCCTTATTTTGCTATTTCTAGTGGTAGCAGCTGACCAGTTAATCATTTTTCCTTATTGTGAAGCAATTTATTATTCCTTTGGCTTCCAGAACATTACCTCTAAATGGTAGGCAATCAATCCAAGGGCTCTCTCTCTAGACTTGGTCTCCCGATGCACACTGACTCCCTTGGCCATTTCATCCTTTCTTAGGTTTAAATACCAGTTACATGTGGACAATTCCTAAATTAAATCTCCAGCCCTTCTGGTCTGACTCAATATGCCGATATTAAACTCCCTTCTCAACACCTTTACTTGCGTGTCTGCCAGACGTCTAAAATGTATCATTTCTATATCAGTAAGAGTTCAGGGAAGGAAATTGAAACCACAACAGCTATTGTAAGCAAGCAGGGATCCAATACAGGGAATAAAATGCTAATAAAGTCATTGGACTGCTAGAGGATGTAGCCCTACTGGCCTCCTTGTTTCTCTTCAACACACCTTAAAACGATTGTACTGGATGTTCCCCCACGCCTAAGTTGCTCTTCCCCTAAGTATAAGCTTGGCTACCTCTTTCCTCGGGTCATTGTTTAAATATCACTGTCTCTAGCCTTATTATTTTTCTTTTACACACGTTTTTGGCTATTGTCTGGAATTCACTTTTCCATTTAAATTTTGAATTTGCTGAGCACATGACTTGTTTGTTCAGATTAAACTGACCTCTGAGACTCCTTAGGTGCATTGCTATTCTTGGCTGGCTCTTTAGCATTCATATCAGTTGGCTGCCATATCCAAGAAGCTGATGGTGCCTTGAGGAGTGGTGGAAGCATAAGCCCTTCTCCTGTAGGAAGGAGGGAAGAAGCAGGTGGCCACTTAGTTCCGTCATGAGTCACCTGGAGAAAGCCTCCAGGTTCTCACTGTCTCCTCTCTCCGACTCAGGGCTATTAATTATCTCCTAATCAGACTATTCCTTATCTCCTTTGGGGCCTGTTATGGACCAGATAGATGAAGTATACTAATGTTGGGGTGGCAACAGACATAGATCTCCTCCTGGGGTTTCATAGAGCTCTGTGGCACATGGCTTTCAAATCTCTGCATTGTAACCCTAATCCAAAATCTCATATAATCTCATATACTTGTCTTTGAGATCTTGCCCCGTTCCAGAAGAAGAAAGATCTGTGTTGGTTTTCTCTTCCCATAATACCTTAAAGCCTAATTTGCTCCCAGGGATGGAAGGACCCAGCAGCTGTTGACTTAGATGAGGTGCATACAATCACTGTGCTTCTTCCTTCTCTAGAATATTCTATTTTTGCTTTCTACATAGCTAGATAATATTTTTAAAATATTAACCAGTGTGATTTCTTGGTATCCTCCTCTCTGCCCTTTGTTCCACCAGGTTGGACTACTAGATAATTCATTCAGTGAAAGGAAGTGACAGCCTCAAGCAAAAGAAGTGTCTTCCAGCTTTTGAAACACAAAACTCCATTGTCTTTAGAGAATGAATTTTGAAAGAAAGCTTTAGAGTTAGAAAGACATCATAACCCCTTAGTTAGAATGGAAGTTCCCAGGCTAGAGGAAAAGAGAATCAGAGGGGAAGTCAAGAGAGTGGATGATGTTGGGCCCCAAAGAGAGGTCCAAGTTCCAGGAGTAGGTAAATCACCCTAGATAGGTTTGTAGATATGAAAGCAAGATACACTTCTGCCCTGTTGCTAAGGGACAGATCAGGGAAATGGCAAGTTACAGAGTAGAACTGACTGTGTGGCTCATTTGGAAAATTGAGCCTTAGACAGTCTCATGGATTTTCCTTTTCCCGTGTGTCATTTAGAAGCAGTAGATGCTTTATATATGCCCCAACATGAGAAGAATGCAGGGGAAAGGGGTCTCTAAAGGGAACCTTAGGTAAGGAATGATGGGTATCACTCTGGTGACCTGCATATCCATTTTACTGCCGCTAGGATGGACTAACAGGTGTCACATCAAATATCAGTGTGGACATATAAAATAGAAGTCTAAATGAATCTTCAACACTTTGACATATGTGACCTCCTTCAGATTTCAAGCACAGCCCCAAAGAAAGGAAGGGACACTCAGTAGACTCACAATAATTATATCCTGCCCTAGTGAATAGGATTTATAATAGAAATTCAGTTGTTTTAGAAAATAGAGCTAAATTTCTTACAAGCCTTGCTTGCGGACTGAAATTAATTTGCATGTAGAGTATCATTCTTTTTCTTTCCATAACTTTATTTCTGTCCCACAAGTTTTCAGATGTTGCTAGATTTATGTAGTGGCATATCTTTGGCTCCTCAATTTTCTAATCCTTACCCATTTGTGTGCCATTTTTCAGAATATCTCCACGTGTTTTTGTAGCCCTTCTAGTATTTTCTTTTTTCAACGCATTCCCCTCATCTATCATTAAATTATTCAGAAACATTTACTCCAGGGTACAAGTCTTAGTTGAATCCAATCAATTTCTTCAAGTATGTGTGACTTTGGTTGGGGTAATACAAAAATTATTAAAAATAATGCAAATCTGCTATGTAGAGAAAAGCTGATGATCAGTAGCAGGCCTGTTTAAAGGGCATTTGGAGAATTGGTTATATATCACCAACTGCATGAAAAATCAGTGCGACTTTGGTTGTATGTGTGACTTTGTTTGGGGTAATATAAAAATTATTAAAAATAATGCAAATTTGCTATGTAGAGAAAAGCTGATGATTAGTAGCAGGCCTGTTTAAAGGGCATTTGGAGAATTGGTTATATACCAACTGCATGAAAAATCCGTGCAAAGAAGATTCTAAATGTTGTCTACATTATTTTCTAAATGTTGTCTACTACTTTTGTCAAGGACAGAACTCACATGCAAAAAAGTCAAGTCTGTCAAATCCAGGGAAAGTCATCAGTCACTTGCAATTGTAACTATTTTCCTATGTCTCCTACTCCCAAGTTTCAATTATAAAAATCTCTAATGTTTATTTTTTTCATATCTCTTAAACCCATCAAATTGCTGAGTTCCTCATTTCAGGCCACATATATTTTCAATACACATAATTATTATAATACAGAATCAACTTCATTAATGCCCTTAGAGACATAGTTCAATACAGTATAAACCGACATGAGAAGACAATTGAAGTGTAAATTAAATAAAATATATGGAAAATGTTGAAGTTAATTGAAAACAGTAGGGAAGGGTAAGAATCACTGTGTCATGATGATAATGGAAAGTCACACAAGATACATAGAAATAAATAATTTTACGCAAATAATCAGTGCATTTTTAAAAACAAAGGAATGGAAAGTTTATGTTTCTATATTATTAATATTAAGCTTACTCAAATGTTTTTGGCAAGAAAAGAAATAAAGAACAGATTGGATTCATTTTCAAACATGTTGTACTCACTTATATCCCTACCCACATATAGCATCATCTTCATTTTTATAAATTAAATAGTACAAGTAGAATTCTGTATGTCTGACAGTAGCAAAAATTTCACATAAATCCTGATTCACACTCCCAATGGTCTCCTGTTACAACTATAATTAACAGATATTATGCATCTAGCATGTGTAACCTGCAGATGTTAATGTTTTATACTAATGATGTCAGCAATTTTTCTGTAAATTTGTATTTTACTACTGCAGTTAAGTGACCCAAATATCCTCAGTGCTTCCACAAAAATTTTGCCCTGCATACTAACATGGAGTAGGAAAGAAAAGAAGTCTGCTTGCTTACAATGGACTTGGCAAAAAATCTAAACAAGTTAATAACAGAGGAGCATGGGCCTGGAGCATCAACTGGATGGATGTACCATCCCCAGGCACTGCAACATTCACATGAAGATTGAGACATTTTTTAGTGGAAGCCCATGTCAAAAAGAAGTAATATTGTACGTTTCTATTTTGTGAACACATCACTATTTCTTTAAAACCAGTCAGAACATAAAAATAACACTCAGTATTCACACACAGCCTCTCCCCAACAAGCTCTAATCGTTTCTTCTAAGGAACTTTGACAAATGCTTTTGTTATGACATCTTTGCTAAACTGCAGTGAATTCTGGACTTTTAATAGGAAAAAACTACCACATACCATTACAATACAAGAAATCCAATACCAGTTTGCTCACCATCTTGGGAATAAGCAATGTTCTGCCTTTGCGGATGCAAGCACAGAAACGGTTTTGGCAAGAAAAAGCATTTTAATTGATCAGACAACTAATTATTTTGAAAACAAGTGAAATTTAAGCATCTCATCTAACTAGGTTTTGTGACATCATATGATATTTTATATTTTTATTATGGTTATTGGCATACTATAGTTCAGAAGAAGTCAAGCTCCCTCAAGTCCTTCCAAGGAAATACAGTCAGATACAAAAGTTGGGCATCCGTAATAATAATGAACTGGCCGGAGGCCATAATGCCAGGTCACCTTACACTGAATAGCCAAGTGATGTTTGTAGATCTTAGTCGTATGACATTACTGTGCCAAACAGTCAGAGTATATGTCATATTCCTATGCAATTAATAGTTATCTTAAATTGCCAACATTTAGTAAAAATGTGTCAAGGACATTTGAGAAAATTTCCTAATATAGTTTCAAATTTTGGATGGTGCTTTCCTCCAATTTTCAGTGTTCTCTTCCACCTCGCCTTAAGAAATTGACTTACTTATGGAAGCGAATTGACTTACAAGGAAGCGTTCTGCTCAGCAAATAGCCCTTGCTTCTCTGCACAAAAATGACAACCACCTTACAAGAGCCACCTCTGGTTATGGCAGCCCACGTTATCCAGTCCTGGTGTGCTTTAGCGGAATCTGTTGATTAGTTGTTGAAAATAGCAAAATTGTTTGAGCCAAAGAGTACCAGAAAAGCATGGGAGAAAAAAAAGTAGCTACAAAAATGGGGAAAATAAGGCAAAAGGGACACCAATTATATATTGAGGACTCAATTATAGTGCCTGGTATATAATAAATAATGAGAAAATAGTGATTAGTAAAGAACCAAAACAGAGAAGATATGTGTTTCTTACTTCCAGTGAGGAACTGTTCTCACTTTGCAGACACTCATTTGGTGTCTGTAATGCAAAGTAAAGGAGTAAATCCTAACATTAGTCCTTCCACAAATATTTGTTGACTATATAACCTTGACAAAGGGCTGTCAAACTTTGAGTTTGTTTCTTCATTTGTAAAATGGGATGAGAGTGATAATGTATGCATTCTCTAGTTCCTCTGCACTCATGTGTGTGCATATGGCATCGTGTTTATACCTGCGTAGTAAACTATGTAATATATGATACCACGTTTATTTCTTATTTTCAACATTTCTTTCTTTCAGAGTTGCTTTAAATCAAGCTTTACTCAAGCCAGTTCTTTCTGGTTCATATATTTTATGGCAACACCCAGTGCTAAGAAATCTTGGTTTTTTATATAAGAGGTTAAGATGAGTAAGAAATATGTCAAGCTGAAGTACTTTCTCACAGTTCCAATCAGGGGATAAGGTTAAATTGTAACTCATAAATTCATTGGATCTGGTGGGTCAATAAAATAACTCTTGCGTTATAGAATAAGTTTTAGCAAGACAAAGGAAAAGTCTAAATCTATGCCAGCCTGGATTATTATCAGGTGTGTTAGGATCATGCTCCAAGAAATCCATTACTTTCTAACAGCCTTGAAATATGGGTATTTGCTCTTATAATCTCTTATTAAGGAAATAGTGCCGAAAGCTGTTGAGTAGAACAGAACTCAGCTATGGTTGTAAAACAAAAAATTGCTAATATCTGCAGGCTCAGAGAAATATGCTAAGAATTTCTTCAAATGGATTTTAATCTGGAATTTTACAAATAAATTTTAGACACAGCATGTTTAGTTTGAAATACTATGATAGTTTTAATAAAATGAAACAATGGTTAGTCATCCATACTGAGAAAGTTGTTATTTTTTTAATTGAGATTTAACTGTTAGATGTCTTTTGAAAAATAAAAGCACTGTGCATAATCAACTCATCACATGAATACTGTTTCAATGTTAAAAATATTTTTCTGACAAAATTCTACTGTATCCAAGCTTTCAAATTTATTGACAGGTTATTATTTTGAATCTTATCATGTTTTTAATCTCCACACTACAATATCACCTTTTAAACTAGCATTTTATTTTCTTTTTGCCAACTCTATTTAATTTTTTCCTGAGAAATCGTCTCAGATGTTTATTGTTTTCAAACAAACAACTTTTAGGTTTGATGATTTCCTGATCTAACCAGAAAACTATATTTAAAAATCAATTTCAGTAATTTATATTTTTCCTTTCCTTCTATTTTCTTTAGTTTTACTTTCTTCTTCTTCTATATTCATGCTTTGAGTGCACTACATTAATTCTCAGCATTCTTTTATATGTAACACTTTTTGGCTAAAATTTTTCACTTATGGAGCAATTTAACTGCATTGTTATTTTCTTAAATGAGGTGCTCTGCTCATCATTTGATCATCACTAAATCATAATTTTCATTGTTTTTTTTCCTAGATCCATGGGTTACTGAAAAGTATAATTTTTATTATCAAACATGTGAAAAAGTGGTGATATTGGCCCCCTTTACTGCTATTTATTTGATTTTGCTACAATCACAAAATATGATCTTCATGATACAATATAAATCCTTTAGGAATTGTTTAGACACCTTCTGCAGCCTAGTCCAAGGTCATTTGTTTTTTGGAACTCTTCCACATGTTCTTGAAAGAGCTGTATTTTCTACTATTTGGGTGAAATGCTCTGCATCTGTTCGTTAATCAAGTTCACTTATTAGGTTGATCAAATTATCTGTATTCATATTAGTTTTTCTATTTTATCTATTGATTTTTTTGTATGTTCTTTTTTAAACAATTACTCTCCAGCTCATTCATTATGACTTTTAGATTTTCTTTTACCTTTTCCATCATTTTAAACATACATATTTTATAGTCTTTTCCAGGTCCTTATTTTCTGAATTTCCTGGGGTGTTAGATTTGTAATTTGTTATATTTGCTGGCTCTTTCTATTATTGCTAGTTTGATCATATGATTTATAATTCTTTTATCTGGGCCTCATCCCCAGCTTAGAGTTGGTTTGTTTTTGTTTTCCACATTGAGCCTCTGTGCCCTAGGTTACAAAAATGCCCTTACAAAGTGATTTTCTATTTCCAAAAAGGATTGTATGGCCCTTGTCAAATTTTTACTGTGTTTTGAGGGCTTCTAGTATTTAACCTACATAAGCAGTATAAGATTAGATGCATGCACAGAACTGTGCATGTGCATGTATATGTATATATGTAAATGCACATACATATGTGTTTGTATACATTGATTTTGAACTCTATGTTATCCAGAATATCTATGTGTTTGCCTGAGGATATGGGCCTCTTCATAGATAGTTAGTCCTCCATGTGTGCCATTTACTTTTAGTACGCTGTGCTGCCTGAAGCCTTTCCTAACTCTTTTCCCTGACCAAGTAGATTTGCTTGTTATTGCCTTTATACTTTCATGGCGGTACTGTCTATTATATTAGTAATCCTGTTACTGGAAAGTGGTCCCTATCCAGACCCAACAGAGGGTTCTTGGATTTCAAGCAAGAAAGAATGTGAGGTGAGTCTAGAGAGTCAAGTGAAAGCAAGTTTATTAAGAATGTGAAGGAATAAAAAATGGCTACTCCACAGGCAGCCCTGAGGAGCAGCCCCAAGGGCTGCTGGTTGCCCATTTTTAGGGTTATTTCTTGATTATATGCTAAACAAGAGGTGGATTATTCATGCCTCCCCTTTTAAGACTATATAGGGTAACTTCCTGACATGGCCATGGCATTTGTAACTGTCATGGTCCTGGTAGGAGTGTAGTAGTGAGGACGACAAGAGGTCACTCTCATCACCATCTTGGTTTTAGTGGGATTTGGCCAGCTTCTTTACTGCAGCCTGTTTTATCAGCAAGGTCTTTACGATCTGTATCTTGTGCCGACCTCCTATCTCATCCTGTGACTTAGAATGCCTTAACCTTCTGGGAATACAGTCCAGCAGGCCTCCTCTGCCTTATTTCACCTAGCCACTATTTGAGATGGAGTTGCTCTGGTTCAAACGTCTCCAACAATCGCACCCCTGCAATTATCCTTTTACACGTTTTTTACTTACTGAATTGTGAATTCCTTGAAAACACAAGCTGTGAATTCTTTTTTCTAGCACTTAAAATTGTGAAGTCTGAAAAACTGGAACCAGAATGATGCAGAAACTGAAAAGAAAAATATCCACTCAAATTTTCCCTCTATTGTGCTTTTATTCAGCGCATATGAGGAACGTGGGGAGAGTATTTTTCTAACAAAACAAAGAAAAGAAAGTCAGAGTGCCCTTGGGTACTCAACAAAATACACCTGTTAAAATGTGTATGCAAATGTGCCCTCAATTGACAGTTATCCTGAAAGAGACAATTTGACAAATTGCATAAGATCGCCCTATCAACATATTATTGGTAAGCCTGAATACTTCCTGAGTGTAGCCAGGCAATAAAGTAGAAACTTCAGCAATTAACTGGTGAATTTGATAAATAAATTAATCCAAGTGACCCATTTGTGTCAACATGTCTGCTTTTACTTTGAAAGCAATGGTCACTTTCACTCTCCACTTCTGTAGACAAGCCTTAGAATAAAAACAATGCATCCTGTTGACATGACAGGAAGAATATCTATATAAATGAAATGCTTTGTATAACAGCATACTTTTATAGCCCTTGCAATAAAACCTTAGGGAGGGAGGAACGACGTGGTTTCTTAGCAACTATTGTGTTGATGCTGTAAAACCATGTTTTATGTAAAATAAAATAAATAAAATCAGGATATCTGTATATATCAATACAAATCAAACCCCACGTTCCGCCAGTGCTCCTAAGCTAAAGCAAATAAAACACACCTCCTCTCAAAATGTAAACCACCATGTTAAAAGTATACAGGAGGCAAATGGTAACTCTGTTTATGCCCCTTTAACCTTGGCTTATGACAGGCTACAGTTATTACACATTTTACCAACCTAAGGAATGATCGTTAAGCAGGTATCAGCAATGCTGCTGCATATACTAACAATAATGGTAACAAACTTAATAATACCTTCAGAGAAGGACCTAAGGTATGGAAACAGTCAAGTAAACACAGGGGCCTAAAGCTACTATTACAAGGTTCCCAACACTGTTGCTATTAGAAGTCAGCGCATTCAAAAGCTTAAATGAATATTTTTCCAAGGTATCTTTGTATAATTGGGGAGGGAGGTACTTACGTGACCTGATTATAAGCTCCATGAGGACAGGAAACGTGTTTGCTGTTTTTTGCCACTAAATCCCCAGCACTTAGCACGCACACAGTGCCTAGTGCATGGTGGGAACTCAGTACATGATGAGTGGATTTGAGAGGAAATTCTTTCCAGAATAAAATTAGAGACTGAATGAGGAAAAGCTCAACACAATTCACAGCTGCCTTCAAGGCCAAGTGTATAAAATAGCTGTGGAATTAAAGAAAATTTGAATTATCATATAGGAAATACTCCCATGTATTACTTGCTGTTTTATAGCCTATTCTGCCATTATATCAAGGGAATTTTACATAGCTCTGAGAGGATCCAGGCAAATGTTATCATTTCCAATTTACAGATGCACAGGAAAAGTAGCATCATGGGCATTTTATTGGGAATGGTAAAACCAAAATTATTTTTACAATTAGTAAGTGTAACCCCACATATCACCTATGTGATCCTGAGAGCATATGTCCTTTATGTGGGACTTTTTCTGTGTGTCCTCCTACTCTTTAAGACTCACAGCCTAGAAAGTATATTGTACAAAGCCACACCTAGCATCACTTTTTTTTCTTATATGCCTTTGTAGTATAGAGTTTAAAGGCAGGATGTTTGATTACATTCATCGCGAATAACTCTTTGAGGCAGGCACTTTAATGATGGCTGACTCTCCAAAAGCATTGATGGACAGTTGAGTGGAGGAAAGAACAGAGACTATCCCTGGGAATTAATGAAAACCACAAGAGAGAGACTGATAGGAAAAACCGCTGTTATAGGACAGATCAGGTAAACACATGATAACTACCATATTTGAATCCATCACTGCATCATTTTTAGAATTTTCTGATTTGAAATTTCAATAAGGCTCTTCTGCCTCCGCAACATATTTCTGCTTTCTCTTACTTGCCAAAAAAAGTTTTCCTAAAGTTGCACTCCAGAAATATCCAGGTTAGATTCATCATTTTCTCCTAGCTCCTTAAGGGATGGTACATAAGCGTTATCAGCTCCAGTGTGGTCACTACTAGTAGGTGGAACTAATGCAAGCATTGCAATTCTATGTAATTATTTTATTCGTTTTACTTTGCATGCTGTGACGGCAGAATGTGCTAGCACTTAACATCTGGGAGTCTCCCCAGCTAGCCCTGCAGACATTAATGATTCCCAATGCAAGCATATTTTAGGCTCAAGCTGGGACCCTTGTTAAAAAATGTTAGTATATTATTGGACACCATATTACACTCAAAAATACAAATTGCTTCCACTACAAATTCATAAACATCGACTGTCATTTGCCCTCAATACTGCCTGTCTAGCCTACTACATCCTTTTAATCAACATTTCTACTCTCCGCAAACTTCTATTTCAGACATCCTCCAAACTACTCAATTAATCAACTCCTCTACCACGCATCTTTCTCCCTTTTCCAGAGGACCTTACTTTTTACTTTACATAGAAAATAAAAGCCACCAGATAGATATGATCTTTTCTCTGTTACCAAATTTATTTTCATACCTAATCTATAATCTATTTCTATAACCTTTCACGTAAGAGGAGCCACTCCTGTCTATGGACAACGTTCATTTATCCTAAGGCCCCATCCTTTTCAGGAACTCCTACTTATGGTAGCAATTATCCTTCTCTCTTTTGCATATTCAATCACTTTTTTTCATACAGATCCTTCCATTAGATTTAGTCATGCTTAAGTCTCCACCATTAAAAAAACAAAAAGCAATAAACAAACAAACAAAAAAACAGGCTGCGCACAGTGGCTCACACCTGTAATGCCAGCACTTTTGGAGGCTGAGGCAAGTAGATCGCTTAAGCCCAGGAGTTCAAGACCAGCCTGGCTAATGTGACGAAACCCCATCCCTACAAAAACTCAGCCTGGATGACAGAGGGAGACCTAGTCCTCCCACCCCCCCAAAAAAAATTAAAAATATCTCATGGAACCTCACACTTTTTCTGGTTATTTCTATCTCTCCTCCTGTCCTAACCAAATCTCTTCAAAGATTCCTCTATACTCATGATCTTTCTGCATTTCCTCACCTCTCATTCATTTCTACTTGACTCCGTAAGCCTTTCAGCAACATTACAACTAAATTCCTGACCTCCATGTTGCTAAAAGCTAATGGACACTATGCAGTTTTCATCTTACTTTACTGCAACAACTTTTCATATCATTGCTCACATCTGTTTTTTGGGAGACACATTCCTTTCTTGGCTAACATGACACATTATCCTTTTCTCTCCTTCTCTTTTTTTATTCTCCATTTTTATTTCAAATGAATACTCTTCTACCTGGTCAAGAAATATTGGAGTACATCATGATTTGGTTCTAAGCTCACTTATTTCATCATTCCCAGGTGAAGTCACCCACACTCATGGCTTAAATCACCACCTATGCACAGATGGTTCCAAGGTTTTCATCTTCCATGTAGACCACTTTTCTAAGTATCAGCTCTGTATTTCCAATTGTTTACCTGAAATTTCTTCAATGTTTCAAAGGCACCTCAGGACCAAAATGTCTAAAATTGAGCTAATAAACTTCTTACCCAAAAGGATTTCATTTTTCCCCCACTGTTTCCTCTCTCATTAAGAGTACCACTGTCCATCTTGCTATATAAGCCAGAAATCCAGGAGTTGTCACTGTTGCTTCTACCACCCTCATTATCATCTCCAATCATCATAATTCTTATGTATTTTACCTACAAATGGGATCCACCCACCTCTCCTCTTATTCACTACTACTTCACTAGTCAAAGCTGCCACCATAGCTCAACTACATTGCTGCTATAAATTCTTAACTGCATTGCTGGCAGCTGTTCTGGTTCCGCTCCAATTCATCTTCTTCCAAAATCCAGGGTGATCTTTTAAAAAGTGTGGAACATATTACTTCCTTCCTTAAAACTTTGCAATGCTATTAGGTTAAGGATAAACAAAACTTTTTAATATGTTCTATATGTTCTGACTCCACCCTCTTTGTCACATCAAACTCACCCTTACTCTCTGTGCTCTGATTACACTGACATTCTTTTAGTCAACTATGTTTTCTTTCATCACAGAGCTCTGCATGTACTGGCCTATAGGCCTGACATACCGGCTCCTTCCCTTTGTGTAATTATACTTCACACCTCAGATCCATTACCTCTTCTTCGGGAAATCATCTCCCTATTACAAGATACGTTCTTTGTAGTATTTGTCTCAGCTACCATTTTACATTGGATTTTTATGATTATTTGTTTAACAAGTCTTTTCATCCTTAGACCTGTAGTTTCCAAGATGTAACAAAATATGCTTATCTTGACCACAATTTTATCCCCAGCACTTTGCTTAGTGTTAGACACATAGTAAATGTTCAATAAATATTTGTTGAAAGAACATTTAAATAAATCAGAATGATGGAGAATGGCAGGGAAAAAGGAAATAACTAGCCAAAATATATCAGTTAAAATAACACAAGTCAAGATATAGGAAAAAAAAAAAAGCTGCGTCTTTACTTGACAAGAGGCAGACAAGAAATTCATTGCTTGACAAGACATTCCCATGCTGAGTAGACACTATGTGTGACATGACATTAATTACTAGGAAGTCACAACAATGGATGCCTTCTAATGTGCTAATTCATAAATGTTTCTCATGACCCTTCTACACCTTTGCAGCTTTTGTCACGTTGTCATGTCAAAATGATATGATTTGCCAGGTGAAATACAGAAGGTCCACTTAAATAGTTAAATTTGAATTTTAGATAAATAACAGATTTGTTTCAGAGTAAATATGTTCCATGCAATATCTGGGACATACCTATACTAAAAAAGCATTTCTTGTTTATCTGAAATTCAAATGTACCTGGGTGTTCTTTTTGTTAAATATGACAATCTTACCTTGTGTCCATATCTTTTTTTTTTTTTTCTGAGACTGAGTCTTGCTCTGTCACCCAGGCTACAGTGCAGTGGTGCAATCTCGGCTCACTGCAACCTCTGCCTCCCGGATTCAAGCGATTCTCCTACCTCAGCCTCCTGAGTAGCTGGGATTACAGGCACCTGCCACTGTGGCTGGCTAATTTTTGTATTTTTAGTAGAGACGGGATTTCACCATCTTGGCCCGGCTGGTCTCGAACTCCTGATCTCGTGATCCACCTGCCTTAGCTTCCCAAAGTGCTGGGATTACAGGTGTGAGTCACCGCGCCCGGCCACCTTGTGTCCATATATACGGTTACTCCTCTGCTGTCTTATTGTTCTTTTCCTTCTCACTGTGGGTGAACTTAGCCTTCTGCTTTTTATTTTTATTTTCCCCCACTGATAACAGCTTTCACTAAACCTTATGCTGATAGCTCTTAAATTGTTATTTCTCTTTTCTTACCACTTATCTAAGTCTCTAACCTCATACATTAACTGCCTGCAGGCCACCTCTACCTAGATATCTCATCATTGTTTCAAATCTAAAATATGAAACATGAGTCACAGGTTTAGCCTCCAAAATGTGTAGTCCAACCAGCCATTGCTGTCACTTAAAGGGACATCACCATTCTCCAGGTCTATCTGGCTTTTTTGCTGAACTTTCATCCGAGTGACTCCTTCCACTTGGCCATTATATGCAGGCATTTTCTTAGACCTGCTGATCTGTTTTTTGCGAGCCTTTAACTTTTGTACATTGCTGCTGTCATCAGTCATCTCCAAGCTTCCCTCATAATGGGCCCCAAAATTAGTTTCTCTTTGGATGCTCTTCTTTTAGGGAGAAATATTTACTTACAATATTCAATCTTGGCACTGAATCAGGACAGGAGGCAGTGTAATGTAAATTGAGGATAACTATACTTAGCATACAGGATATTCGTAAAAATATGCAATACATATGTATGTAGAGAGAAAATAATCATTATTATTATCATTAACCACTGTACAAGAATAACTACAGTATGGATCATGTGTTAAATATTAACCACTGTTATGGAAGGCAATGGGAAAATGGAGTTGTATTCTCTCCCATTTGTCTTAGTCTCAACTTTTTCTTTGAAATTTTGATAAGAATCTCTTCTATTTACAGCGCTCATGGATGCACACCAATCTACATATATCCATGCGCCAGGGATGATATTTAAACAGGAGAGTTCCCTCAGTGTCAGTGTCTGAAATTTAAGTACAGAGACCTTTTGCCTCAATTACACAAATGTCAATTGTCTATTATTTTAGCTATTTCTGGGCCAGTAAGTTAAATGCTTTTTAACCCAAATGCAAACAAATTCTTAAAACTCTGAAGTGTGGCTCACCTTCAGACCTTCAGTGTGAATTTTTTTTCCTTTTTTTTCTTTTTTTTTGAGGCAGAGTCTCACTCTGTTATCCAGGCTGGAGTGCAGTGGCACAATCTCGGCTCACTGCAGCTTCTACCTCCTGAGTTCAAGCAATGATTCTCCTGCCTCAGCCTCTTGAGTAGCTGGGACTACAGGTGCACACCACCACCCCCGGCTAATTTTGGTATTTTTAGTGGAGACAGGGTTTCACCATGTTGGCCAGGCTGGTCTTGAACTCATGACCTCAGGTGATCCAGCCGCCTCAGCCTCCCAAAATGCTGGGATTACAGGCGTGAGCCACTGCACTCAGCCTTCAGTGTGAATTTAAGCCATCATTACCTTCAACAAACTGTTCACGAATGTGTCATATATTACTTTTGTGATGTAAGTGGAGGTTTGTAGACATTAGTGATTTTAAATGGGGAAAACATCTTAGAGAGAAAGTGCAACTTGAAAACTAATTCCCTGTAACACTCAGCAATTATTTGCTCTATATTTATTTCTCAGCTTCCGCTGTTGAACATTTTCTCCATTAAAGGTAACAGAGATGGGGGTGGAAAAAACAAATGACCTTTCTATGGGAAAATGCTGCCTGCCCTCCTGTGGGTTTATTGTTTAAATATTTCTTGCGCAGTGTAGTTACAACTGGAGTGTCAGTTTTCTTCTTAGTTCTTCCTCCTTTAGTTTAGCTCACTCCAACTTACCTTATGCCAAGCTAATCTTCCTAAAATTTCCCCATTTCATTTCTCTACATAATAGCTCTGGTGACCCCCTGCTGCTTAGAAAGTCATGGCCAGTGCCTCAGCCAGACCCATACAGCTGTACATCACAGGCCTCATCTTTCTAATCTTCAAGTCCTCTCATCATTTTTTGTTTCCACTCCTCCTGTCTCTCTCAACAGGGGCAAGTTTATCATGTGCTCCAGACCTTTGCTCATGCTACTGCTGCCGACCACCTCTTCTCAACCTTCACAATTGCCCCCAAGGCTCATAATACAATCATTCTCCTCCATTCATTCTTTAAGGACAATCACAATCTCAAAATAATAATTTTCATGTTTACATATGATACTCCCCTTTTTAGCCATTTTGCATTTTGTCTCCCTAATCAAATTAGCATAGTGTAAGGGACGACGGTGGCCTTCTACTTCTTTGAGTTCCACTTAAGACAGGTCTTTACAAAGTTTGTGATTTTAATTGAATGGGTAAAGAACTGAATGGTATAGTGGAAAGACCACTGGACTTGAATTCAGTGAATCAAGACTGAAGTCTCAGTTCCACTTTTTACTAGCATATGTTCTTCAACACAAGTGATTTTAGTAAGTGGTGCCCATTCCCTTCCCTATAAAACGGGGATAAACCCGCCATCCTAACTAAGTCATAGTGTTGTTGGTTGTTGTGAAGATAAAATCAGGTAATATTTTTGAAAACCATAAACCGGGGCCTTAAAGGAAATACGATGTTCGGTGTTCAGTGTCATTGTGTGTCTATAGCTTTTATAGGTCAGAGGCCTAAGGCCATTAAATTACCCTTCTAAGAACATAGAAATAAACATTTATCTACCCTTTCCTAGCTTTGGGTCAGACTTCATATTTTCTCATATTTCGTCATGGTAATACAGAACCAAGCAACCTACCCATGAATTTATTCTATGTTGGCAATGTGCCTTCTGCATAAATCCTTTTTGTTTCTTTCCAAAGGTCAGATGTATTACCGAACATAGGCTCTAAGAAAATGTTTATGAAGTCAATGTTAATTTGGAAGAAGAAGCTATTTAATGGTTCCCAGGACATGTTTCCTATCGTCTACCCTTGTCAAATTCTTGTGCCTTATTGAACACCAACTGACACATAAAGCATGTTAAGAAATGTGACACGATTTTAAAGAATGCGATCAGAACCAACGGCCAAAGCATTTCTAAAAATACAACATATGTAGTTATGTGAAAATCAATGCTTAATAAATAATAATAGAAAATATTTATATAGCACTTACTATATGCCAATCAACGTTCTAAGTGCTTTCCCCAGTGAATTAGTAACTACTGCTTTCCATACTTTATAGAAGAGGAAACGGAAGCACTGATCATGCAGTTGGTGAGTAGCTCACCAGAATGCAAACCCAGGTAGCTGAGCTTTTGAGTTTATATTCTTAACCACTGTCCTATTTGCCTCAAAGGACAAATTTAACTAATTCTTTTGAAAATTAATATAGTACTTCATTGTATGAATGGATCATAATTTATGTAACGAATCCCTTATAAATGAACATTTTGGTTGCTTTACCCTTTTGCCATTATAAACTTTTCAATGAATATCCTACTAAAAACTAATTGCATATTTGTCTAAGTATTATCTTGGGATTAATTTTTATACATTTCAGAATAAAGTATTCCAGAACATTTATACTTTGAATTATTATTTTCATACGTAAGATCTCATTTAATAGACATGACTTTGGTTCTTTCAATTATCTCAATTTTAGGTACAAAGTCCTTGGAATCAGAAAGATGAAAGTGCTCAAAGTCATATTGCTAACATGTGCCACCTGTCAGATTGTAATCTGAGAAGTCTAAAGTCAAACCTCTTACTCTTTTTACTTATATTCCACTGTCTTCCTATAACTAAAGGGGGCACCTTCTCAGATCGCATGCAATAGACTTGAATGTCAATTCCTCTTTGAGTCCTGCTCCACCCCAGTGGGGCTCATCCTATCGTACATATCTTCATTTTGTTGTCTATAGAAAATACAAACAAAATCAAAGCCAAGAAATATCATTTCACTTCAGATGTCTAATTTGCCACTGAATATTTTCAGATTTTGAAAAACTATGATTTAATAAATAATATTTCTATGTCATAATATAACCATAAAACTAGGCCAAAAGTGATGAGAGTAACAATCTAGTGAGAATCAGGCACAGTTATTTGTGGCTCTGGTTACTTGTGACATCTTACCAAGCAAGTTTCGAGTAAGTGCTGTTGAATTAGGAGAGTAGTTGAAGGAAATTTTTTTTTAATGGGTGGGAGAGGTTTGGTTAAAAATTGGTGAATGAAATATACATATTTACCACTACTCCTACAATCCCCAATAAAATGACACTAAAAGAAAGAAAAGGGGGTTGGCCAGGTGTGGTGGCTCACGCCTGTAATCCCAGCACTTTGGGAGGCTGAGGCAGGCAGATCACCTGAGGTTGGGAGTTCAAGACCAGCCTGACCAACATGGAGAAACCCCATCTCTACTAAAAATACAAAATTAGTCGGGCGTGGTGGTGCATGCCTGTAATCCTACCTACTCGGGAGGCTAAGGCAGGAGAATTTCTTGAACCCGGGAAGTGGAGGTTGCAGAGATCGTGCCACTGCACTCCAGCCTGGGTAACAAGAGCAAAACTCCGTAAAAAAGAAAAAAAAAAGAAAGAAAGGAAGGAAGGAAGGAAGGAGGCAAAAGGAATGAGGAAATAGAAAACAGCATAGAAAACAGGTTAACAACATGTTAGAAGATGGAAATCCAAAGGTCCTTTGTTAAGTAAGCAGGTCTGAAATGTGTTTAACGAAGCAGGCTGTCACCAAAGTAATCACCAGAAAGTCATTGTTAGCATTCAGACTGCTGTGTAGATGCTTCACCTTGACTCTGGGCTGGCCCTGTGATTTTCTTTAATCAGTGGAGTGTGACAGAAGTGATCCTGCGTCAGTTCTGAAGATCAGTTGAAAATCAGCTCTTTTTTTCCCTTCTAGACTATGAGAACTCTGATATGCATACCTTAGGCACGTGTTTGGACATTCTTCTCAGAAGAAACTGACCAACACGGGACAAAGTAACTACAGGAAATTCATATCAGGAGAATTGTGAAGGGGATTCTTAAGATGGGGTTAGATGGAAATAAAAAGATTTCAATGTACATCAGGCCAGAGAGCTGTAAGAACAGGACAGACAGTTCCAAGAAGAGAAAGCAAACAAACAAAAAATGATAGAATAGTTGATCTCCTTGAAGAAAGATTTTACAGTTATACAGGGGAGTTTGAGGAAGAATATAGGACTTTATGTTGAAAAGTAATCAAGTGAAAAATCAAGGCAATTATCTAGTCTAGGCAAACAAAGACTAATAGCAGGTAAGATATATGTGTATGATTCTTTCGTGAATAATTTGTATAAAGACACTGACTAGTTAATAAACCAAAAATTCTAATAGTATTTGGATGGTGAGGAAGGGGTAACTGAGAGTATGTGAGGGTCGTGTGGTAGTGGCTAAATCTACACTTTCCACGGTATATAAAACAGCTAACATCTAAAATTGAAAAAAAAATTACTGGCAGCATATGTACATTATTTAGAAATAGGAAAGTAAAATCCACAAGAACAGGGTTTTGACATGTGAGGAGAGAGGTGTTGTCTTTCTTTATGAGCCTTGACGCATTTATATAAATTTTTAACACATACTGCCTTGAATAAGATACACACGATGTTAGAAAAACAAAATAAAAAGAAAGAGAAAGAAAAGTTGAGCTATAAGAAGTAGGAAGTTTTTCTTGCAAAACTGAATGTGTAGACCTAATAATTTTCAAACATCTCCTCTTAAGTCTGTCCAATATAAACAATGAGACCTGAATGCTGATTTTCTCCTACAGCTACACTGGCAACGCCATACAGGTTTCCCAGGTTCAGATATCAAGTAAAACCAACCTGCAGCCAGATAACCTTATATTTATAATTTATGTTTTCTATTTATTTTTTAATCCCAAAATAAGGTCTACTTTTTTCCTGGAAATTGGATAAAATCAACTGAATATATTAGAGTAAAAAAATATTTTCATGAAAAAAAATAACCTTATGGCAGTTTTATTTAGTGTTTCAGTTTTGCCATTCTGGATATCTAGAGAAAAAGAATGCCCAGAAGTTGTCTCCAGGCAACAACCCAAATGCAGCAAGCTGAGGAGCAAATGAACTCAGCAAGTGACAAGATCTAGGCATAAGTATAGGGAGACATGATGACATGTGACTAATTGAAGAACTTTCACAGCATAGGGGAGACATCCTATGTATGGAGACAAGAAAAAGACAATTGAGATTTTGGAAACAACTAGAAAATATAAAGTTTAAAATAGAACTGAAACCATGATAAGTGGGATGTTAGCTTTCCATTTTTCTATAATGTGAAAAAATAATACATCTGAATGATGAATCAAGTAAAAGAAGACAGCAGAAAGAAAAATAAGCCAAGTAAAGTAAAGAGATGAAAACACCCGAGCAAAGAAATAAATACGAAAAGTGGATGAAAAATAGCAATAGAACAACAACAACAACAACAACAACAACAAACCCCACAAAGCAGAAATATTCTTCATTGCTTTATAGAGCTAGAAATAATCCACTAGTAACTTTCTATCATTATTGCCAACTATGCTGACACAGAAAACACCTCCTCTTTCTTCAAACACAGAAATACTCAATGACACGCACTTGGCTTTTTTAGAAGGATATACTCAAGTCTAAAAGCAAGAAAGGGAAATCCCCAGCAACAAAAATAAAACTGGACCTCAGAGCAAAAGGGTGAGCAGGAGTGATATGAACTTGGAAGAAGCCTCAGGCCTGCGTGTGGCTAAGGAGCTAGAACTGAGATGCCTGAATAAAGTCTATCAAACAATGTCTATTATTAAAAGTAGAACTAAGTGGGAAATGTACTTCCATAGGAAATATATTCCCAGACACAAGGCAAGGAATCTTCCCTGTCCTGCTCTGCCCTACTCTCACTCCCAAATCAGTTTGGATGAAAACACTAATGACTGCTATAATGAAACACAAAAATGCACCAACCACTGGATAGTGAAAGGGCAAAGGTAAGAATTAGCACAAGACTTGAACTGGGGAATCCTGAAGCAGTTAATACAGAAGTGCACCAAGAGGAGTAGACCCACTTTATTGGCATGAGAGGCCTCCCCGGGAAAAAAATAATAACAATTCTATGTTTATAAAGAAAATTGAACTTTAAGGAAGAAGTAGGACAAAAAAGCAAAGAAATTTGTTAAAACATATTGCTATATGTAAATAAATATTGACAATAAATAATAATAATAGCAATGAAAAGTTTGAAGAGGTAAATAACAAGATAAGATGTTAGATTTACATGGAATGAAAAATACAATTTGAGAGTTTGGATTTAATCTTTCTGAAGGCTTAAGGAGTAAGAAACATTGATTAGCTTTAGAGTTTAAGCACATATGTTAAAAATGTTAAGGGTGGCCATTAAAGGACCAGAGATAGAACCCTTTCCTGAGTAAAGGGTTCTCAGTACCATTTGCTTGGTCTTAACTCTTCCTTGCTCTGATCTATGCATCTAGAGGCTTATCTCTAAGGACTGTATCAACTGGCCTTTCTCATCCTCCAGGTTCTTAGTTTGGCCACAGCTGTGTTACTCTGTTAAAGGCCACATCTCCTACGGAATGAGCCCCTCCTACAGCTTTTGCAGTTGTTTCACCCTATAAATGGCTGCCTCATCTTGCCTCTCAGACCCGGGGGTAGTAATAGGTTCTTTTTGCCTCTTGGAGCCTGTAGAAAGATGCTCAGGATTATCCATGATCTCTTGTTTTTGTTAACCCTGCCCACATCTTTGCATGCAGTCTTTTTGTTCAACTCTTTTCAATAACCCCTTTGAAGTGTGTCATCTGTGCATCGCTCTGTGTATTGGACCCTTACCAATACAAAGACATAACTTCCAAATCAATGTGGAGCAGAAAAAAGTAGAGCTGGAAAAAGTAAGGACAACTCCAAATCTTAGGAATCCATGGAAAAGGGAAAAGGAAAAGGAACAAGTATGCTAAATAGAAACTCCAAATCTTAGGAATCCATGGAAAAGGGAAAAGGAAAAGGAACAAGTATGCTAAATAGAAACATTAAATAACACAGTGGACGTAAAAGAAAATGATATGAGCAATAGGATATACCATTTATGTACATTTTTGAATGAACAAAACAATATTATATATTGATTATAGACACATACGTGCATAAAGAAATTATAAAAGCATGGAATGGAATTATATATGCCAACTTCAAGCTAATGCTTGCTTCAAGGAAGGCTTAAAAAGGGGATCTAAAAAGAAAACATTTAAACATATCTGAAGTGCTTTATTCTTCTTATTTTTGTCTTTTTTTTTTTTTTTTTTTTTTTTTTGAGACGGAGTCTCACTCTGTCACCCAGGCTGGAGTGCAGTGGCACGATCTCAGCTCACTGCAACCTCTGCCTCCTGGGTTCAAGCAATTCTCCTGCCTCAGCCTCCCAAGTATCTGGGACTACAAGCACCCACCAACACACCCAGCTAAGTTTTGTATTTTTAGTAGAGATGGGGTTTCACCATATTGGCCAGGCTGGTCTCGAACTCCTGACCTTGTGATCAGCCTGCCTTAGCCTCCCAAAGTGCTGGAATTACAGCCACGAGCCACTGAACCTGGCGTGAAATATTGCATTCTTTAAGAAAACTATTTGAAGTAAATATGCAACATATTAGTACTTTTGCTTATTTTAAGTAGAGTACATAGGGGGTTATAAAACTTACTGCAGTGTTCTGTGTGTCTCGACTATTTTATAATAAAACAATCTATTATTCTAAATTAGAACTGTTTGGTTCCTACTCAAATCCTGTTGTATCTTGATTTTTTCCCATTTATGTGACCTACACTACTGTCTTAGAATGAAAGAAGTCTTAACAGGTCACAATTGTTGGATCAAAGATCTTATCTCCATGTATATTAATGAATACTTTTGCTGTACTACCTTTAACATACAAAATGTCATCGTCAAATATCTATTAACATGATTTACAAAACATGAAGAACACACTGTCTCAGCCCTCAAGGATCCAATAATAATAAGACTTTAACACCCCTACATGATATTAATTAAATTAAAAAATAGTTGCATTAAAGAGGCATTGTAGCCATATCACATTCTAGATTGCTTAAACCATCCATGGATATTTCAACATAAAGTCATGTGATCATTTAGCATTTTGAGAAAATAATAGCCAGCTCCCAATGACATTGATATATCCTAATAAAATAAGATGGATTCTAATGGCCATCTTTCTGAGAATTAACTATATTATTCACATTTTTCATTTTGTCATATGACACTGTAGATATATGAAAATGTAATTCAAATTTTCTTGCAATCATTATAGGTCTTTCTGCCTCAGATATAATATTCTTTTGTGCTCTAAGAAGCAGAATAAATGTAATATATATTGGCATAATGTTACATTGAGAATAGTAAATATTTTAATTCAATATTCTAATGCTTTTCAATTTTCCCTGTGTATTTTTATGATCAAAAAAGATAGATCTCTCTGGGACTCATGTCAAGGAAGAATATTCATAAACATGCAGATTATCCAATTTTAATAGAGAACATTTCCAATTAGGGAAGGACTGATTTCACCAAGTTCTGGATTACATGCAGGCCTTTGAGCTCCTTTTCATTACCAAGATCTGTGTGGGGTACTTTCCCCTCACTTGTAATTCAAGTCTTCTTTCAAATAAGAGTAGAATAAGGAAAGAGGAAAAATCTCAATTCAGGCTATATTTGATATGATAGTGTTCTAAATAGGTTTTCTTATGGAGAAAGATAGTAACATAGATCAAATAGAATTTGGGGACTACACATAAATTCATTTTTGATACCATCTTCCCCAAAAGCACAGAGAAAAGGTTAATTACAAAATGCTTATTCTAACACCAAATAAATAGTGAAATGTACTTGTATTTTCAATGATAAGTACAGGGGACAGTAGCTGAATACCATCATCTCCTGTGGGTCAAGGAGCTTTGAATGCGTTATCTCACTTAATCCTCAATAATCTTACAGCAATTCTACAGATGGGGAAACTGAGGCCCAGAGAGGTTCAATAATTTTCCTATAATCACATAGCAGTTAAGCTGCGGATGCAGAATTCTAGTGCCAACAATTTTGGTTCTAAATTACCAATTGTAATAACAAGTGGAATTAGGAGTATTGGTTTTAAACCAGGATAAAAAATGCAAGTATTTCATTTACTTACTACGTACCCAACCAGATAGCACTCCATTCTATGTGATCGACTGCTACATAAAGAAAATCTTACTTTTCTTCCACCTCTTAATGTAGATCAATTCATCATTTTTCAAGAAGAAAAACTGTCCTCAAGGCTGGGTTTTTGCAAAGTGAAAACATACACATACATCACAAAATGATTTTTCTCATAAAAAACCAAATGTAGAGATTTTCACGGTGTAAAGATATAGTAGTTGTGTTGACATGTTACATTCCTTAATAATTCAATCAACATATCTGTAGAGTTAAACAAATGCAAGATTTTATATGATGGCATGAATCAGAAATGAATATTACAGACCTGAATGAAGGCCAAGAAATTAAGTCCAATAGTTTCAAAGGGTTCTCAGGGACTGTGGAGGGAGGAAGAGTCAGAAATCAGTGGCAATAACCTAAACCCTATACCTCTGATTCAACCAGAACAGTTTTGGTTTTATCTGTGTTAAGTAACAAGCTTCTTCACTGAGGCGTCATTTGAATATATTGTTTCACAATTGAAACAACTTGAAATTTACTTTTCTGATCCAATTGGCTCATTTTTCAGATAAGGAATATGGGTCCAGCTGAGTTAATTCACTTGCTCAATCCTGCACAACTACTTGGGGCTGAGCTGGAATTTAAAAAATATCCTCCATCATGTCTCATTCTACACCTAAGTTCTCATTACTATAGGTAGCATACAATTAATGGCTACTAATAAATTATAATCTTTTCTATACTGTGAATATAATTTCTATAGTGCACTATAGTTTGAAGCATTTTGTTTTTATGTGTGTGTGTGTGTGTGTGTGTGTGTGTGCATTGATTGTTCCTCACAGTTTTTTCTATGGATTGGACAGTGTTAATAGCATTCATATTTACAGATAAAGATGTTGATGCTCAGTGAGTAAGTGATTGACTTAGGGTTAGAACGCAGTTTTCCTAATTCTTAGTCCAATGCACCTTCTTCTACCTCCAACGGTATCTCTGAATGTCTCTCCCAACCTAGATTAAGGATAAGCATCAGGACTATTTCTTACCAAAAATATGCTGTGCAATATTTACTCTAGAATTGCATTTATTTCTATTAATGTTACTTGTAAAGAACACAGTGACTCATGACTTTGCTGTAAATTCCAGAGCTTGCTGGCACTGTAGTAATCTCACAGGTAACATCCCTACTTGTTTGAAGAGATTGGGAAAACAAGAGTTGCAAACACTGGCAAACATCAAAGATCTATTATTGCTGATCAATGTGAAAAACACACTTAGATATTCTTTTCCACAAGTTTCAAAACAAAATTTTAGTGAAAAAATGTCAAGCTATTTTTCTATAACATTCATAATAAACGCAGACTAATTCCATCAGTCACATGTTCTACCAAAAGCGGCATTGCTACTCACATTCACTATGTCAATGGATGACAAAAAAAAGGTCAATGGATGAATAAGGAAATGCAATGGCCTTGTTTTCTTTAAATGGTAATATACTTTATATATACTAATATACTTTATACTTCAGCTACAAGTAGTAATTAAATTTTTAAAGCTATCACAGACTTTAAAGAGTAATGGCAGTTCCCTTAAGGAAATGTATTTTTAGATTTATTTTAAACAGCTATTTATCACCAAACAAATATAGGTGTGTGCGTACACACACACATACACACACACACAATTTCATTTGGCTTTATCTACCACTTAAACCCTTTTGGTGATAAATAAATGTTGCAATACATGTGAAAAAAATTATAAACTGTAATTCTCCATATAAACGCAGTAAATCATTATTACATCTTAATAGTGTAAAAAATAAAGTAGAGGTTCCTCTTCAAAGACTTTCCTCCTCATCTAATAAGGAATAAACAGTAACTCCTCTTAGAAGCAAAATGCATTCAAAGACCTGTGCTAACATTCTTAAATATCTGCTAGCTGTAATAAAGAAATCAATGTACTTTATGTTCTTAGCTCCCGAATTTAGCCTAAATATTTGCCCGGACAGGCTTATACTGGTCCAAGCAAGCATTAGGTCATAGCCTGTTCCTCTTCCTTATTTGAAGGTGTTTTTACCTTTCTCAGCATTCCACAAGTTACTTCCTCCTTCCTTTGCTCTCCTCTGACTTTGACGCTTTTAAAAAGTTCTAACTTGCTAGCCAATTGGGACAAATACAGAATGTGAGGTCCCGTTCCAGCCAGCGGAAACCAGACGCAGCAGCAGGGTGGATGCGTCAGGTTATAAATGACCCTGTCTCCTTTGTTCAGTGTACTTTCATGGCAAAACTGCTGGCGAGTGTACCCTTTCTGCAGAAAGTAAAAATGGCCTTCCTGAGGAAATTAAATTTATGTTCAAGTGCTATTTCTTTACAGCACTGGGGAACAAGCATTTCTAACAATAGTATCAGCTGCTGCAATATAGTTTGGGATAATAATCAGTCATAGCTTTCACTTGAAATAGTCATCCATCACACCATTTCCTCATGTCTGGACTGTTGAATATCTCATTTTACACCTTCATTATAAACTCACACTAATTTTTGCAGTTATATAATTCACTAATTTTCTGCTGAAATTTCATCATTCTGTAGTTAATCTCATCTTAAGATTTACTTGAATCAAAAATGAGGATTCTTCTCTGATTTCTTATTGTATTCCCTCAATTTTGCCTGAAGTGTTTTAACTTCTATAGTACAAAGAGCACTTGAAGGGCATTTCCTAAAGCTCCTTTTTTGCCTGATGGGAGGAAGTGACTTGCCTAAGTCAGCATAGTAACAAAACTGTTTTTTGTTGTTGTTGTGGTTGTTTTTGGTTTTGTTTGAGATGGAGTTTTGCTCTTTCACCCAGGCTGGAGTGAAGTAGCGCCATCTCGGCTTACTGCAACTTCCGCCTCCCAGGTTCAAGCAATTCCCCTGCCTCAGCCTCCCAAGTAGTTGGGGTTATAGGCACCCGCCATCATGCTCGGCTAATTTTTTGTATTTTTAGTAGGACAAGGTTTCACCATGTTGGCCAGGCTGGTCTGGATCTCCTGACCTAAGGTGATCACTTGCGTCTACCTTCCAAACTGCTGGGATTACAGGCGTGAGCCATCGTGCCCAGCCACAAAACAGGTTTTTGATCCTTGTCTTCCAATTATGAATCAAGTCTTCTTTTATAACACCAAGCACAAATAACCTAAAAGTGTTACTTTCTCAGGGGAATAACTCTTCAAATAAAAATGGAAAAAGAAGTCTGTGCTTCATTGATCTCTCTGGTTTATTTTCTGAGAGTACAGTCACCTATAATGCAAAGACACTTTTCCTATTACTGTCAACAACACGACACTATTATGTTGTTACAACATATAGTGGCCATAACATATTCCATTATATCAGCAGATTTTGTATAATAAGCAACACAAACTCATGGCTCTCCTGCTCTCCCATTTAATTATGAATGCAGTAAAATAGCAATACGAATATTATGAAGTTTCCCCAAAGGGCTACTTCAGTTATTATTTTTATGACATATATAGGCTTAAAGTATTTCCCAATACATATTCAAAAACAGAATTACGAAAAGTGAACTTGGGAAGACAATTCCACATGAAATCCCATTGAAGTTATAAGACAAAGCATTCATGAAACTGCAAATTCATTTTAACACATTATGTTTAAAAAGATAAAGTGTACTTAATGGTTTTATTCTGCATAACATATAACCATAAAGTATCCAGAGAATGTTCTTAGTGAATTTGGTTTATTTCCTTCTTAAAGAAAATTACGAAGAATAGTCAATGGAAACTCACTCCGTGCCAAACCCCACCCCACCCTTGAGCAGGAGACCCATTTTTTTTCCATACTAGGTAATAAAATGCACCTGGAACTATACAATTTTCTAAAGGTCATAAGAGGGAGAGGGAATCTGAACCACCATTTGCAATCTTATTCAGGATCTTTAGCATTCTCACTACAAGCCTGTCAGAAATGTGAAGGGGGAAACATTGAAGTGTTATCTACACAACTGAAAATTACATATTTCTAACAAGAGTTCAGGTGATGCTGATGTTTCTGGTCCATGGACCACACTTTGCATAGCAAAAATTAATACATTAAGCACCGGGCACGGTGGCTCACGCCTGTAATCCCAGCACTTTGGGAGGCCAAGGAGGGTGGATCACCTGAGGTCGGGAGTTCGCGAGCAGCCTGACCAACTTGGAGAAACCCTGTCTCTACTAAAAATACAAAATTAGCCGGGCGCGGTGGCACATTCCTGTAATCCCAGCTACTCGGGAGGCTGAGGCAGGAGAATTGCTTGAACCTGGGAGTCGGAGTTTGTGGTGAGCTGAGATCGCACTATTGCACTCCAGTCTGGGCAACAAGAGCGAAACTCTGTCTCAAAAAAAAAAATTAATACAATAATATTTTACCAAGGTCATTAGCTAGTAAGAAGAAAAGAAAAGAAAGGTAGAAAGACCTAGTCTTCTCAAGACCTCCTAACCACGGTGTCTCAGCATTCTCTTCCAAACTGCTTCTCTTTTAAGAATGCAATGCCAGCCTGGCGCGGTGGCTCACGCCTGTAGTCCCAGCACTTTGGGAGGCCGAGGCGGGCGGATCACGAGGTCAGGAGATTGAGACCATTCTGGCTAACACGGTGAAACCTGGTCTCTACTAAAAATACCAAAAAAAAAAAAAAAAAAAAAATTAGCCAGGCGTGGTGGCGGGTGCCTGTAGTCCCAGCTACTTGGGAGGCTAAGGCAGGAGAATGATGTGAACCCGGAAGGTGGAGGTGGCAGTGAGCCAAGATCTCACCACTGCACTCCAGCCTGGGCGACAGAGCGAGACTCTGTCAAAAAAAAAAAAAAAAAAAATGCAATGCCATACTGTGCAACTCTGAATTTTACATGGAATAGGGACTGACTCATGAAGTTGTGCATGGATAAAATACAAACAATGGTATACATTCATATTATGTTACATGTGATGTATAAAGCTAAACACAGAGTCATAACTCTGGTTCTTCAGTGTTTAAACCTATTTTATGGTGTATGGTTTTATGCAAACAAAAGTGATGTGTGAAACCATAATGTTATAGGAAATAGAAAGAAATTATTTAGGTAGACAGTTAAGGTAAAGCGAGTCCCCAGCAGAAAACTTTCCTTTTAACAAAAAGCAGCTCAAAAATAGCTCCCTTTTTAACCTCATGCAGTTCAAAGAAATCACTTCTAACAACAAGCTGCCTGAAAGAGCAGGCAGAGATAAGACAGCTCCACACAGAAGTGGGGGTGGGGGGAGTCTCCTGGGTAATCACCCAACTTCATACTTATACAATGGGCCCAGTAAAACAGTGGGCCTTAATAAGCACATTCCCTTCCCTTTAGGCCACTAAGATAGGGAAACTAAAAGCAGACTGGGGGGAAGGGGGATGTCTGCAGCTACAAGAAGATATATGGGAATAGACATGGAAACTCTCCCTCCCAGATAAGCTAGACAAAGAAACACAGACTAAAAGTCAGCCTACGTGGTCCAGGAATGGGGTGAGAGCTGATCAAAAACTCTGCTCTATACAGATAGCACACCTGGTCCCAGCTGAATCATCGTGCCCTAGGAGGATAAGACCTCCCCTCCTCACTAATCCCCTCCTCACTAGCCCATTTATAAAAACCCTGACATTTTTACTACTACTTGCCAACCTGCTCAGGACCCCTCTCTGTGACGGAGAGCTGTTCTTTCTTTTTGCCTATATAAACTCCCACTCCAAACTCACTTTGTCTGTGTGTGTGTCCGTGACCTCGATCTCCTTGGCCACGAGACCAAGAACCTTCGTATTTACCCCAGACAATGAAGCTGCTTCAATAATAAGCAAAACAGGCCAAATTTATATCACATTCTCTGTCTGAATGGACAGCCCATCAATTATAATATAATACAAAATTATCTACCTATATATCATCATACCCTCCTAATACAAACGATGTGATACCAGAAAGCTCTCCGCATTAGAGAATTAAAAAAGGGTATGCCATTTTTAAAAGCCACACCTCAATAGAAAAGTCTGGTGAGAGTAAGACAATGTGATTTCTTTTTTTTTTTCTTCTTTTTGAAACAGAGTTTCACAGCAGCACAATCTCAGCTCCCGAGTTCAAGCAATTCTCGTGCCTCAGCCTCCCGAGTAACGGAGGTTACAGGCGTGCACCACCAAGCCCGGCTAATTTTTGGTATTTTGGTAGTCACGGGGTTTCATCATGTTGCCCAGGATGGTCTCGAACCCCTGAGCTCAGGCAATCCTCCCACCTCAGCCTCCCAAAGTACTAGGATTACAGGCGTGAGCCACTTCATCCAGCTGCCAATGTGATTTCTTCAAGCAGCCATTTTAAAATAAAGTACCAAGCAACAGAACAACAACATAAAACTGAAACACAAACGATGACAACGATCTTGCACCTGAATATGTAAATAATACCTGCAAATTAATAATTAAAAATCAACTCAACAGAAAAATGAACAGAAGTCTTGAGAAAACCAAAGAGGATATTCAAATGACCAAAAACATCAAAAGGTTCCCAACCTCATCAGCAATCAGGTGAATAAAAATTAAAACCAAAAGGAAATGTTATTACAAACCCATAAGAATGGCTCAAAATTTTAAAATATGATAATTTCAAGTGCTATGAAATGTGTAAAGCAAAGGAAAACTTCATAAACAGCTATTGGGAATGCTAGTTGTTACAACCACGTTGGAAAATGGGCAGTATCCACTACAGTTGAAAATATGACCCAGCAATTCCACCCTAAGTATAACCCCAACAAAAAAAAATGCATCAATATTTGCACAAAGACACGTTCAAGTATTTTCATAGCAACATTGTTCATAATACCCCAAAACTGAAAAATAAATTTTATGTCCATCATCACCACAATGGACATCTATATTACGGTTTAGCCATACAATGTAATACTGCACAACAATGAAAATTAATGAACTACTGCTTCATAAAACAATGTGGAAGAGCTCAAAAACAACATTGCATGGAAGAAAGTCAGGACCAAAATAAGATAAATTGCTTGACTCCTTATATATGAAGTTCAAAGGTAAGAAACACAAGTCACGCAAATATTTTTGTGGGGGGATGAAAGAGGAGATGTAATCAGGAGGGGATATAAGAGGCTTCTGAGGTGCCAGCAACATTCTATATCTCGACCTGAGCATGTTTACATATATGTGATCACGCTGTAATAATTCATGGAGTTGTACATTCATGATTTGTGAATTTTTCTGTATGTAGTTTATATTTCAATGAACAATTTAAAACAGAGAAAGTCAACAAATACTTATTGTGCACTTACTTGTGTGCTAGGAATTGAACAGCAAAGTGGAAATTGTTCCTGCTTTTATGGGCTTTAAAGTGGAGAGAAGGCATGCGTGAAATAAGGAAGCAGCTAAATAAATACACCATTATAAACCAATTAAGTGCTATAATATATAAGGACAGGGTGCAATGAGAGAAATGACAATAAATGAAAAAATTACCTTTCATAAATCCAGGGGAGCATCCCAGTGCTGTTGAAATATCACAAACGAGACAGTGGTTGACCCACAAATAAACAGTATGTTGGAAACTACTTTATGAAGATCTGCTATGTTCCACCTCCTTCAGAAATCAGATCACTTGTTAGGGAAAATATAATGAGGAAGATGTAACATGTACAAGCAGCCCCTTCTTATTACCACTGGGCAAGGTTTCTTAAAATGAGATCTATACCTAGGCTTCTCAAACTTTAAAGTGCATATGAATCACTGTGGGACCTTATCAAAATACAGATTTTGATACCATAGATACTGGGTGGGGCCTAAGGTACTGCATTTCTAACAATCACACAATGATGTCCACAGTGCTGGTCTGTAGATCATACTGTGAGAAAGGATGGTCCATATGGTACCAAGCCAACTGATTAATTTAGCCAAACAATGACTTACTTCAATGGGAAACAGCAAAACCCCTAAGGAATCACTTCCCTGAATTGACAGCTTATTTGAAGTTTAATTTCAGTTTTAACATTGAAATCTTTAATGCTTATGTTTATTTGTTCACTTATTTATATATCTGCCTTATTAAAAAATATTTGAGGAAAATTCCAGTCAGTTAAAATGACTCAGTAGAACATCACAAAACCATTTAAATTGTTTCTTTAAAAAATGTACTATATTCTGCTCAACATCACCAATTACCAGAGAAATGCAAATCAAAACCATAAGGAAATATCATCTCACACCAGTCTGAATGGCCACTATTAAAAGTCAAAAAATAATAGACATTGGCAAGGTTGTAGAGAAAAAGGAACACTTGTACATTATTGGTGGGAGTGTAAATTAGTTCAACCATTGTGGATAACAGTATGACAGTTCCACAAAGAGCTATAAACAGAACTACCGCTCAACCCAGCAATCCCATCACTGAGTAAATACCCAAAGGAATATAAAATTTTCCATCACCAAGACAAATGCATGCATATGTTCATTGCAGCACTATTCACAATAGCAAAGACATGGAATGAAACCAGGTGCCCATCAAAGGTGGATTGGATAAATAAAATACGGTACATATACACCATGGAATACTACACAGCCATAAAAAAAGAACATGGGTGCAGCTGGAGAACATTATCCTAAGTAAATCAATGCGGAAACAGAAAACCAAATACCACATGCTCTCACTTATAAGTAGGAGTTAAACACTGGGTATTCATGGACATAAAGATAGAAACAATAAACACCAGAGACTACTCGAGGGAGGAGGGAGGGAAGGCGTCAAGGGTTGAAAAACTAACTTGTTTACTATAGTCACACCTGGGTTATGGGATCATTTGTATCCCAAACCTCAGCATCATGAAATATAACCATATAATAAACCTGCACATGTACCCCCGAATCTAACAGTTGAAATTATTCAAAAAAATAAAAGAAATATTGATACAGACTATTAAAATTATCATGTAGATATGATGCTATTATCAATTGAAAACAATTATATTTATCTGTCATTGAAGGTAGCCCTGAGACCAGGAGATTTAGGGGACAGAAAACGGGATATGGAGTGAGAAAACTTGAGTTAGAGTTTTGTTTTTTTTTTAATTAATATTTGCCAGATGCCTGCCTATTGCACTTTACAAATAAACTTATTTCTGCTTTTTAAATTGAGGTTTATTTGATATATAATGAATTACACGTATACAGAGTGTAAAATTTAATGAGATTTGACATCTGTACATCTTTGAAACCATCGCCTATGATTGATCCACATAATGAACATAACCATCACTCCCCCAAAATTTCCATAAGCCCTTTTGTAATCTCTCTCTCCCACCCCTGCCCACCTCTACTTTCAGCCCCTAGGCAATCACTTATTTGCTTTCTGTCATGATAGAGTATTTGTATTTTTAAAGTTTTATATAAATGTAATCATAAAGTAGATTCTTATCTGGCTTCTCTCACTCAACATAATTACGCTTTGATTTACCCATGTTGTTGCATCCATCAACAGTTTGTTTCTTTATATTGCTGAATAGAATTCTATTGCATGAATGCACCAAAATATATTTATTTATTCATCTCTATTTTAGTTCCAACTGCTATAACAGAATAGATAGACGAAGTGATTCATAAACAACAGAAATTTATTTTTTCACAGTTCTGGAAGCTGAAGTCTGAGAGCAGCGTGCCAGCATTATTATGTTCTGAAGAGGGCTGCTCTCTTCCAGGTTGCAAATTTTCATTGTATTGTCACATAGCAGAAAAGAGAATCCAGAGAAGCTCTCTGTTTTGTTTGCTTTGTTTTGTTTTGTTTTGTTTGAGACGGAGTCTTGCTCTGTCGCCCAGGCTGGAGTGCAGTGGCGCAATCTCGGCTCACTGCAAGCTCCGCCTCCCGGGTTCACGCCATTCTCCTGCCTCAGCCTCCCGAGTAGCTGGGACTACAGGCGCCCGCCACCACGCCTGGCTAATTTTTTGTATTTTTAGTGAGACAGGGTTTCACCGTGTTAGCCAGGATGGTCTCGATCTCCTGACCTCGTGATCCGCCCGCCTCAGCCTCGCAAAGTGCTGGGATTACAGGTGTGAGCCACCGTGCCCGGCCAAGCTCCACCTTCTTATATCATCACATTAGGGGTTAGGATGCTCACCTATGAATTTTGGGGAAACACAAACATTTAGTTGTTAGCGATCTCTTCATAGCCATTTGGTTTGATTCTAATTTGGGGGTATTACAAGTGAAACACCTATGAACTTTTGTGTAAAAGTCTTTATATGGACATATGCTTTATCTTACATAAATGCCTCACAAAGAAATGGCTAGGTCACATTGTAAATAGTTGCATAACTTTTTAAGAGACAAACTGTTTTCAAAGTGGTCGTCCCAGTTTAAATTCCTACTAGCAGCTGATAAGCCTTTCCATTTCTCTACATCCTTGCTAATACTTAGTATGCTCAGTCATTTTAACCTTAGACATTCTGGTAGGTATATAGTAATATCTTATTGTGGTTTTAATTTGCATTACCCTAATAACTAATAGTGTTGAGCATCTTCTCATGGAATTATTTCCCATTCATATATCTTCTTTACTGGTGTCTGTTAAAATTTAGCTCATTTTTAAAGAATTGGTTAGTTTAGATTTTATTATTGAGTACTGAAGATTATTTACATATTCTAGATGATAAAGGATTCTAGAAGGCTTTATCAGATGGACCCTTTGCAAAGATTTTCTGCCAGTTTATGACTTGTCTTTTTTTTTTTTTACAGTGCCTTTAGAAGGGAAGAAGCTTTTAAAATTGATGAAGTCCAATGTATAAATTTTGAATTTTATGGAATATGCTTTTGATGTTATACCTAAGAAAACATAGCCTAACCCTAGGTCACAAAGATTTTAGGCTACATATTTTTCAAGAAGTCTTAGAGTGTTAAGTTTTATAACCAGATCTATCTTCAAATGTAAGTTTATTTTTAAATATAAATCAAAGGTGTGAATCAAAGTTCAATTTTTTTGGATATGGAGATCCAAATGTTGTTCGAGAACCATTTTTTTTTAAGACTGTACATAACTCACTAAATTGCCTTTTCACCTTTGTCAGATTCCAAAGACTTTCTACGTGTGGGTTTATCTGGAAACTCTCTTCTGTTCCATGAGCTATTTGTCTAATTTTATGACAATACTAATACACTGTCTTGATTATTATATCTCTTTAATACTTCTTAAAATCAGGTATTTTTATTTCTCCAACTTTGGTCTTTTTTTTTTCAAAGTTTTATTTTTCCGGTACTTTCACATTTCCATATGAATTTTAAAATTAGCTCATAAATGTTGTACAGAAAAAGACTGCTAAGATTTTGATTTTGATTACACTTAATCTATAGATTAATTTTAGAAGTACTGATATCTTAACCATATTGGATCTCTGACTCACAAGAAATACATATTTCTCTATTTATAAAGGTCTTCTTTAATTTCCCTGAGTAATACGCTGTAGTTTACAATGTACAGGTCTTGAAGATGGTTTGTCAAAGTTGCCCATAATTATTTCACATTTTTGGTGCTAATCTAAATATTATTGTTTTCAAAGTCAAATTATGATTGTTATTCCTAATATAGAGAAAAGTAATTAAATTTTGAATATTGATCTTGTATCATATAACTTTGATACATTCACGTATTAGCTCTAAAACTTTTGTAGAATTCATTGCATTTTCTACAGAAATGATTATGTTATTTACTAATAAATATGGTTTTAGTTCTTTTCCAATCTGCATGTCTTTTTCTTGCCTTATTGAACTGGCTAGATACTTCAGTACAATGTTGAATAGAATTGATGAGAGCAGACATCCTTGCCTTCTCCCTGACCACAGGATGAAGGCATTCAGTCTTTCACCATTAAGTATGATATGAGCTTTAGGGTTTTCGTAGATGACATTCATCAGATTAAGGAAGTTTCTTTCTATTCCTAGTTTGTTGAGAGTTTTCATCTAGACATGGATGTTGGATTTTTTTCAGATACTTTTATGCATATATTGAGATAATCACGTGGGTTTTTTGGTTTAATATGATGAATTACACTGATTTATTTTTTACTGTTAAATCAAATTTGCATTTCTAATATAAACATACTTCGTTATTACATATTGTTCTCATATTTTGTTGGATTCGATTTGCTTTGCTAAAATCTTATTTACAATTTTTGCATTTATATTCATGAGTTTTATTTTTTTGTAACATAATTCTATGGTTTTATTATCATAGTAATGCTGGCCTCATTTGATTAGTTGAAAAGTATTCTCCCTTGACTTTTTGAAATAGTGTGAGAGAAAATGACGTTATTTTTCTTTACATGGTAAAGATAAATTAATGTTGCAGATGTATGTAAAGTTGCTGTTTGGCTGACCTTAATATTGGGAGATTTTTTTCTAGATTATCCAGATGACTCTAATGTAATCAACAGATTCCATAGACGTGGAAGGAGAAATAGGAAAAATCAGTGTGAGCGTGATGTGATGTGAGACTCAACTGACCATTGCTGGCTTTGAAGCTGGAAGGGAGCCGTGACCCAAGGAAGACAGGCAGCCTCTAGAAGCCGAAAAAGGCAAGAAAATGGATTATCTTGAGCCTCCAGAAATAAATCTAGCCCTGCCAACACAATGATTTTAGTCCATGTCAGACTTCTGACTTACAGATTAGTAAAATAATAAATGTGTATTGTTTAAATCACTAAGTTTGTGGTAATTTGTTATTGAAACAATAGAAAACTAATACAGCAGAATTCACCAATGAAGAATTATTAGGTCGTCATTTTCTTTGCATGAAGCTTTTAAATTTCAAATTTAATTATTTTAATACATAAAGCTCCACTCAAGTTGTCTATAATTTCTTCTGTGAGCTTTTGCAGTGTGTCTTTAAAGCAATTTGTCAATTTCATCTAAGTAGTTGAATTTATTGGCATGAAATTGTTCATAATATTCCCTTGTTATACTTTAAAAAAAATAATTAAATTTTATTTCAATCTCTGGGATACATGTACAGGACGTGCAGGTTTGTTACATAGGTAAACCTGTGCCGTGGTGATTTGCTGCACCTATCAACCCATCACCTATGTTTTAAGCTCCACGTGCATTAGCTATTTATCCTGATGCCCTCTCTCCCGTCAACCCCCTGACAGTCCACAGGGTGAGTTGTTCTCGTCCCTGTCTCCATATGTTCTCATTGTTAGCTCCCACTTATAAGTGAGAACATGCAGTGTTTGGTTTTCTGTTCCTGTGTTAGTTTGCAGAGGACAATGGCTTCCAGCTCCATCCATGTCCCTGCAAAGGATATGATCACATTCCTTTTTATGATTGTGTTGTATTACATGGTGTATATGTACCACATTTTATTAATCCAGTCAATCATTGATGGGCATTTGGGTTGATTTCATGTCTTTGCTATTGTGAATAGTGCTGCAATGAACATATGAGCGCATGTATCTTCATAATAGAATGATTTATATTCCTTTGAGTATATACCCAGTAATGGGATTGCTGGGTCAAATAATGTCTCTTGTTCTAGGTCTTTGAGGAATTGCCACACTGTCTTCCACAATGGTTGAACTAATTTACATTCCCGCCAATAGTGTAAAAGCATTCCTATTTCTCCACAGCCTCACCAGCATCTGTTGTGACTTTACTTTTTAATAATTGCCATTCTGATTGGCATAAGATGGTATCTCATTGTGGTTTTGATTTGCATTTCTTTAATGATCAGCGATGTTGAGCTTTTTTTCATGTTTGTTGGTTGCCTAAAAGTCTTCTTTTGAGAAGTGTCTGTTTATGTCCTTTGCCCACTTTTTCATGGGGTTGTTTGCTTTTTTCTTGTAAATTTGTTTAAGTTCCCTGTAGATTCTGGATATTAGACCTTTGTCAGATGGATAGACTGAGAAGTTTTCTCCCATTCTGTAGGATGTCTGTTCACTCTGATGATAGTTTCTTTTGCTGTGAGAAGCTCTTTAGTTTAATTAGATCCCATTTGTCAATTTTTGCTTTGTTTCAATTGCTTTTGACGTTTTTGTCATGAAAGCATTGCCCTTGTCTATGTCCTGAATAGTATTGTGTACATTTTCTTCTAGGGTTTTTATAGTTTAGGATTTCACATTTAACTCTTCAATCCATATTAATTTTTGTATAAGGTGTAAGGAAGTGGTCCAGTTGCAATTTTCTGCTTAAGGCTAGTCAGTTTCTCCAGCATCATTTATTAAATAGAGAATCCTTTCCCCATTGCTTGTTTTTGTCAGGTTTGTCAAAGATCAGATGGTTTTGGATGTGTGGTCTTATTTTTGAGATCTCTATTCTGTTCCATTAGTCTACGTCTGTTTTTGTACCAGCACCATGCTGTTTTAGTTACTATAATCTTGTAGTATAGTTTGAAGTTGGGTAGCGTGATGCTGCCAGCTTTGTTCTTTTTGCTTAGGATTGTCTTGGCTATAAGGGCTCTTTTGGGGTCCCATATAAATTTTAAAGTCGCATTCTCTAATTCTGTGAAGAATGTCAATGGTAGTTTAATGGGAATAGCAGAGAATCTATAAATTACTTTGGGCAGTATGGACATTTTCATAATATTGATTCCTTCCTATCCATGAGCATGGAATGTGTTTCCATTTGTTTGTGTCCTCTCTTACTTCCTTCAGTAGTGGTTTATAGTTCTGCTTGAAGAGGTCCTTCACTTCCCTTGTTAGCTGCATTGCCAGGTATTTTATTCTCTTTGTAGCAATTGTGAAGGGGAGTTTATTCATGATTTGGCCTTCTGCTCGTCTATCGTTGGTGTATAGGAATGCATGTGATTTTTGCCCATTAATTTTGTATCCTGAGAATTTCCTGAAATTGCTTATTAGCTTAAGCATCTTTTGGGCTAAGATGATGAGGTTCTCTAGATAGAAGGTCACGTCATCTGCAAACAGAGACAGTTTGACTTTCTTTCCTCCTATTTGAATATCATTTATTTATTTCTCTTGCCTGGTTGCCCCGGCCAAAACTTTCAATACCATTTTGAATAGGAGTGGTGAGAGAGGGCATCCTTGTCTTGTGCTGGTTTTCAAGGGAAATGCTTCAAGCTTTTGTCCATTCAGTAAGATATTGACTGCACAATTGTCATAAATAAGTCATTATTTTGAGGTACGTTCCATCAATACCTAGTTTATTGAGAGTTTTTAACAAGAAGGGGTGTTGAAGTTTATGGAATGCCTTTTCTGCATCTATTAAGATAATCATGTGGGTTTTTTCAGGAGCTCTTGCAAGGCAGGCCTTGTGGTGAGAAATTCCCTCAGCATTTGCTTGTCTGAAAAGGATTTTATTTCTCCTTCACTTATGAAGCTTAGTGTGGCTGGATAAGAAAATCTGGGTTGGAAATTTTTTTCTTTAAGAATGTTGAATATTGGCTACCAATTTCTTCTGGCCTGTAGAGTTTCTGCTGAGAGGTCCACTGTTAGTCTGACGGGTTTCCCTTTGGAGGTGATCTGGCCATTCTCTCTGGCTGCCCTTAACATTTTTTTCCCTTAATTTCAACCTTGGAGAATCCGGTGATTATGTATCTTAGGGTTGATCTTCTCACGGAGTATCTTACTGGACTTCTCTGAATTTCCTGGATTTGAATGTTGGTCTGTCTTGTTTGGTTGAGGAAGTTCTCCTGGATAATATCCTGAAGTTAAGTTTTCTGACTTGGCTCCATTTTCCCTCTTTTAGGTACCCCAATCAGTCATAGGTTTGGTCTTTTTACATAATCCCATAGTTCTCAAAGTTTTTTGTTCGTTCGTTTTCATTCTTCTTTGTCTACTCTTGTCTGCCTGTCTTATTTCAGCAGAACAGTCTTCAAGCTCTGAAATTCTTTCCTCTGCTTGGTCTGTTCAGTTATTGATGCTTGTGGTTGCATTGTGAAGTTCTCATGTTGTGTTTTTCAGCTCCATCAGGTCATTTATGTTTCTCTCTAAAATGATTATTCTGGTTAACAGCTCCTGTAATGTTTTATCATGGTTCTTAGCTTCTTTGCATTGCATTAGAGCATGCTCCTTTACCTCAGCAAAGTTTATAATTACCCACCTTCTGAATCCTACTTCTGTCAATTTATACATCTAAGCCTCTGCTCACTGCTGTGCCCTCACTGGAGAGGTGTTGCAATCATTTAAGGAAGAAGAGGCATGCTGGATTTTTGAGTTTTCAGCATTTCTGTTGTTGTTGTTGTTGTTGTTGTTGTTGATTCTTTCCCATCTTTGTGAGTTTGTCTAGCTTTAATCTTTGAAGCTATTGACATTTGGAAGGGGTTTTTGTGGGGACTTTTGTGTTGGTGCTGTTGTTGCTCTCTGTTATATTATTTTATTTTATTTTATTTATTTTTTTAACAGTCAGGCCCCCTTTCCATAGGGTTGCTAGTTTGCTGGCAGCCCACTCCAGACCCTATGCACCTGGGCCCTCCCACACCTGAAAGTGTCACCAGTGGAGGCTGCAGAACAGCAACGATGGGTGCCCACTCCTTAATCTGTGATCTCTGTTTCACAGGGGCACCAACCTCATGCTGGAAGGAATACTCTTTTATAAGGTGTCTGACAACTCCATTGAGGGGAGTCTCACCCAGTCAGGAGGCACACGATCTGGGACCCACTTAAGAAAGCACTCTGGCTGCCTCTTGGCAGAGGGGTTGTGCCACACTGGGGAGAATCCCACTGATCTGGGATGCCTGGATTCCTCAGAGCCAGAAGGGAGAAAGACTAAGTCTGCTGACCCACAGAGACCATGGCCACCCATTTTCCCAGGGGCTTTGTCCCAGGGAGATCAGAGTTCTGCCCCTAAACCCCTGGCTAGAGTTGCTGAAATTTCTACAGGGAAGCCTTGCTCAGTAAGGAGGGATAGATCAGGGTCTGGCCTAAAAAGGCAGTCTGGCCATGATCTTCCACAGCTGCTGTTCTGCACTGTAGGGAATTCCTCCCGGGTTCAAAGTGTCCAGTCTCCCTGGAACCAGCAGGGAGAAAATGGCAGACTGGAGTTTCGGTGATGGCTGCCACATCTTTCCCCAGGTGCTCAGTCATCTTAGGCAGCAGACAGCTTCCCTCCCTCAGGGAGCTCAGGCATCTTAGGCCGAAAGCAGCCACAGTAATGATGGCTACCCTTCCTTCTTGGACCTGGGTAGTCTTAGGTGTCTCCAGCCAATTGGCCACTGAGAATCTGCACAGCTCTGTGCTTGGGAACGATGAGAACACATGGACACATGGGAGGGGGAACAACACACACTGGGGCCTGTTGGAGGGTGGTGGGTGGGAGGACGGAGAACATCAGAAAGAATAGCTAATGAATTCTGGGCTTAATACCTAGGTGATGAGATGATCTATGCAGACAATCACCATGGCACACTTTTATCTATGTAACAAACTTGCACATCCTGCACATGTAGCCCTGAACTCAAAAATTGGAAATAAAAAAAGAAGATATAATGCATCCTATACCTAGCAAGTAGAATTATCTCTTTATCTTGGTCCTGGAAATTTTGAATAAATAAGGTTAATGCAATAAACATAGTTGCATGAATGTATGTTAGTTATATACCATGAAGTACTATTAATTTACTTATGTTCAATGGCAATTTAATAGCTACTCAAATTGAGTTGACATGAAAATTCCTTCTTAAAAATTCAAATGTAATATGCACTACATTTCATGTACATTATTAGTTTTGTATATATTGAATACATACTAAGTCAGCAAAAAAAAAAAAAGGATTATTTCCTTCAGTCACAGTGGCAGTTTTAAATAATACAAACAAGTATTTACCCCTTATAAAATTCTCTAGTCCAAAGTCATGCTACAAGGCCAATTTTACCCTGGTACCAAAACCAGAAAAAAAAATCACAAGAAGAGAAAACCACAGACTAATATTACTTATGAATATAGAGGCAAAAATCCTCAAAAAACAAACAAACTAGCAAATCAAATCTGGCAACATACAGAAAGTATTATACCACATCAAAAAGTGCTATTTATCCCAGGGTTCCAAGGTTGATTCAATATACACAAATAATGAAATACACCATATGAATAGACTGAAGGGTAAAAACCACATGATCATCTCAATAGATGCGTGCAATCATTTGGCAAAAATCAGCACCCTTTTATGATAAGAATATGTAATAAAATTAGGATAGACAAAAACTTTCTAAACCTGATAAATGAGTTTTACAATAAACTGACAGTATCACAATTTTTTTAAAAAATGTTTATTCTAAGTTCAGGGGTACATGTACAGGGTTGCTACATGGTAAACATGTGTCATGAGGGTTTGTTTTGTAGATTATTTCATCACCCAGGTATTAAGCCTAGTATCCATTAGTCATTTTTCCCGATACTCTACCTCCTCCTAACCTCCCTCAAGTAGGTCCCAGTGTGTGTTGTTCCCCTCGATGTGTTCATGTTTTCTCATCATTTAGCTCCCACTTATAAGTGAGAACCTCTTATCTGGTTCTCTGGTATTTGATTTTTGGTTTTATGTTCCTGTGTTAGTTTGAGGAGGATAATGGCTTAAGGAGATTATGATGGTGGTGCAAATTAGTCATTCTAGACGTACTAATCACAGCTGGAAGGGTCCAGAAGATATGCCCTTGACCAATGTTTTGCAAAATAGATTTACGAGGGCAGCACCTGCATCTATGAAGAGCCCTGTAATTGCTTTTCTCTGTATGTCCGATCTAACAGCGAGAACTGCAGTAACTGAACCACAATATTTAAATACAATGGGAATAATTGGATCTCGAGGTGGCAGGGACCATGTGGTGGCACTCAACCATCAAAGGCAAGGTGGGTGAAGCTACTATAGCGGACAGTAGAGGCAAAGCGGCAATCAGAAGAGTCTGCCTCATGTGGAGCTCTGGTATTGGCTAATTAATCATGGTGTTCCTAGAAGTGAAATTGATAGGAAGCCTACTGCATTCCTACTTAGTTTATATAAGCAGAAAACTTTCGGGTCAAATGAAAAAAAAGACTAATTTAAATTATAAAAACAGAGAATCACAGCCTCTCAATCAATTTCCAGACTTGAGGTAGTTTACAGACCCAGAAGCTCTTGAATGAAGTTGAGGCTGGGTTCCCTTGAAGGAGGATCCCACTACAGTACCAACAATTTATGTTGTTAATCTTTCTCCCATCCATCCCAAGGAGACCTCCAGCCTTTTACCAGGGTAACTATTCTTTTGGCTCAGGTCCGACTTACTGTGGGTCCAGTGAGACCCCATCCTGTGGTCATTTCCTCAGTGCCAGAATGCATAATTAGCACAGACATACCTAGTAGCTGGAAGAACTCCCACATTGACTCCCTGACTGGTAGGGTGAGGGCTATTACGGTGGGAAAGGTCAAATGGAAGCCATTAAAGCTGCCTTTACCTAGAAAAATAGTAAATCATAATCAATACCACATCCCTGGAGGGGTTGTGGATATTAGTGCCACCATCAAGGGGTGGTGATTCCGATGGATCTTGGAGAATGACAGTGGATTATCATAAGCTTAACCAAGTGGTGACTCCAATTGCAGCCACTGTACCAGATGCGGTTTCGTTGCTTGAGCAAATTAACAAGTCTCCTAGTACCTGGTATGCAGCCATTAACTTGGCAGATGCCTTTTTCCCTGTTCCTGTCCGTAAGGCCCACCACAAGCAATTTGCCTTCAGCTGGCAAGGCCAGCAATATACCTTTACTGTCCTACGTCAAGGGTATATCAAGTCTCCGGTTTTGTGTCATAATCTTATTCAGAGATACCTTGATCGCTTTTCGTTTCTGCAAGATATCACACTGGTCCATTACATTGATGATATCATGCTGATTGGATCCAGTTAGCAAGAAGTAGCAAACACACTGGACCTATTGGTGAGACATTTGCATGCCAGAGGATGTGAAATCTGACTGAAATTCAGGGAGCTTCCACCTTAGTAAAATTTCTAGGAATCCAGTGGTGTGGAGCCTATTGAGATATTCCTTCTAAGGTGAAGGATAAGCTGCTGTATTTGGCCCCTCCTACAACCAAGAAAGAGACACAACTCCTAATGGGCCTATTTGGATTTTGGAGGCAACACATTCCTCATTTGGGTGTGTTACTTCAGCCCATTGATCGAGTGACCTGAAAGACTGCCAGTTTTGAGTGTGGTCCAGAACGGGAGAAAGCTCTGCAACAGGTCCAGGCTGCTGTGCAAGCTGCTCTGCCACCTGAGCCATATGATCCAGCCGATCCAATGGTGCTTGCAGTGTCAGTGGAAGATAGGAATGCTGTTTGGAGCCTTTGGCAGCTCCCCATAGGAGAACCACGGAAGGGGTCTCTAGGATTTTGGAGCAAGGCCTTGCCTTCTTCTGCAGATAACTACTCCCCTTTTGAGAGACAGCTCTTGGCCCGTTACTGGGCTTTGGTGGAAACCGAATGTTTGACTATGGGTCATCAAGTCACCACGTGAACTTAACTGCCTATCATAAACTGGGTGCTTTCTGACACAGCTAGTCATAAAGTGGCTCATGCACAGTAACATTCCATCATCAAATAAAAGTGGTATATATGTGATTGGGCTTGATCAGGTCCTGAAGGCACAAGTAAGTTATATGAGGAAGTGGCTCCAATGCCCATGGTCTCCATTTCTGCCACCGTGCCTTCTCTCCCTCAGCCTGCACCAACGGCCTCGTGGGGAGTTCCCTATGATCAGTAGACAGAGAAAGAGAAGACAGATCCTGGTTCACAGATGGTTGTTCACAATATACAGGCACCACTAGAAAGTGGAGGGCTGCAGCACTACAACCCATTTCTAGGCCATCCCTGAAGGACAGTGGTGAAGGGATATTGTCCCAGTGGGCAGAACTTTGAGCAGTGCACCTGTTTGTGCACTTTGCATGGAATGAGAAATGGCCAGGTGTGTGATTATATACTGATTCATGGGCTGTAGCCAATGGTTTGGCTGGATGGTCAGAGACTTAAAAGAAGCATAATTAAAGAATTGGTGATAAAGAAATTTGGGGAAGAGGTATGTGGATGGACCTCCCTGAGTGGTCAAAAACTGTGAAGATGTTTGTATCCCATGTGAATGCTCACCAATGGGTGACCTCTGCAGAGGAGGACTTCAATAAACAAGTGGAGAGGATGACCCACGCTGTGAACACCACCCAACCTCTTTCCCCATCCACCCCTATGATCGCCCGATGGGCCCATGAACAAAGTGGCCATGGTGGCAGGGATGGAGGTTATTCATGGGTTCAGCAACATGGACTTCCACTTACCAAGGCCGACCTGGCTATAGCCACTGCTGAGTGCCCAATTTGCCAGCAGCATAGATCAACACTGAGCCCTCCATATGGCACCATTTCTCAGGGTGATCAGTCAGCTACTTGGTGGCCGGTTGATTATATTGAACCTGTTCCATCATAGAAAGGGCAGAGGTTTGTCCTCACTGGAATAGACACTTATTCCAGGTATGGGTTTGCCTATCCTGCATGCAATTCTTTTGCCAAGACTACCATCTGTGGACTCATGGAATGCCTTTTCCACCGTCATGGCATTCCACACAGCATTGCCTTTGACCAAGTCACTTACTTTATGGCTAAAGATGTGTGGCAGTGGGTTCATGCTCTTGATATTCACTGGTCTCACCATGTTCCCCATCACCCTGAAGCAGCTGGATTGATAGAATGGTGGAATGGTCTTTTCAAATCACAATGACAATGCCAAGAAGGTGACAATACTTTGCAGGACTGGGACAAAGTTCTCCAGAAGGCCATGTATGTTCTGAATCAGCATCCAATATATGATACTGTTTCTCTCATAGCCAGGATTCATGGATCCAAAAATCAAGTGGTGGCATGAGCCACATAAGGAGACCCCACGGAAGCAAAGTATCCATTTGATAAGAAATGCACCACTATGGAATTTTCCACCTGTTGTATATGAATTATTTCTCTATCAGAACAACTCCAATAAGGGAGATTATTTCTCAGTACCAGGGATCCTCCCTGATATGGCCTGGCTGTGTCCCCACCCAAATTTCATCTTGAATTCCCGTGTGTTGTGACAGGAACCCAGTGGGAGGTAACTGAATAATGGGGACAGGTCTTTCCCATGGTGTTCAGGTGACAGTGAATAAGTATCATGAGATCTGATGGTTTTAAAGGGGAAGTTTCCCTGCACAAGCTCTCTCTTTGCCTGCTGCCATGAATGTAAGACGTGACATGCTCCTCCTTGCCTTCTGCTATGATTGCGAGGCTTACCCAGCCACATGAAACTGCAAGTCATTGAAACCTCTTTCTATTGTAAATTGCCCACTGTCAGGTATGTTTTGTTTTTTTTCTGTATTTCTTCCAAAAAAAATGGGATACATGTGCAGATCAAGCAGGTTTGATACATAGGTATATGTATGTCATGCTTGTTTGCTGCACAGAGAACTTACAGGTATGTCTTCATCAGCAGTGTGAACACAGGCTAATACAGTAAATTGGCACCAGTAGAGGGGGATGCTGCTGTAAAGCTTCCCCAAAATATGGAAGTGACTTTGGAACTGGGTAACAGGCAGAGGATGGAACAGTTTGGAGGGCTCAGAAGAGGACAAAAAATATGGGAAAGTTTGTAACTTTCTAGAGATTTGTTGAATGGCTTTGACCACAATGATGATAGTGATACAGACAATAAAACCCTGGCTGAGGTGGTCTCAGAGGGAGATGAGGAACTTGTTGAGAACTGGGGCAAAGGTGACTGTTGTTATGTTTTAGCAAAGAAACTGGCAGCATTTTTTCCCCTGCCCAAGAGATCTGTGAATCTTTGAACTTGAAAGCAATGATTTAGGGTATCTGATAAAAGAAATTTCTAAGCAGCAATGCATTCAAGATGTGACTTGGGTGCTGTTAAAGCCATCCAGTTTTAAAAGGGAAACAGAGCATAAAACTTGGAATATTTGCAACTTGATAACGTGATAAAAAAGAAAATCTTATTTTCTGAAAAGAAATTGCAGCTGGCTGTAGAAATTTGCATAAATAATGAGGAGCCAAATGTTAATCCCCAAAACAATGAGAAAAATGTTTCCAGGGCATGTCAGAGGTCTTCACAAAAGCCTCTGCCATCACAGGCCTAGAGGCCATGAAGAAAAAGATGGTTTTGTGGGCCAGGCCTGGGGCCCCCCTTCTCTTTGCAGCCTAGGGACTTGGTACACTGCATTCCAGTCACTCAAGCCAGGGCTAAAAGGGGTCAAGGTATAGTGTGGGCTGTTGCTTCAGAGGGCAGAAGCCCCAAGCCTTGGCAGCTTCCACATGGTTTTAAGGCTGCAGGTGCATGGAAGTCAAGAATGAGGTTTGGGAACCTCCACCTAGATTTCAGAGGATGTATGGAAACACCTAGATGCCCAGGAAGAGTTTGCTGCAGGGGTGGGCCTCTCCTGGAGAACCTCTGCTAGGGCAGTGCAGAAGTAAAATGTGGGGTTAGAGCCCCCACACAAAGTCCCTACTGGGGCACCACCTAGTAGAGCTGTGAGAAGAAGGCCACCATCCTCCAGATCCCAGAATGGTAGATCCATTGACGGCTTGCACCATGGACGTGGCAAAGCCACAGAAACTCAATGCAGCTCCTGAAATCAGCCAGAAGGGAGGCTGTCCCTGCAAAGCCACAGGGGCAGAGCTTGCCAAGACAATGGGAATCCACCTCTTGCATCAGCGTGACCTGGATGTGAGACATGGAGTCAAAGGAGATCATTTTGGAGCTTTAAACTTTGACTGCCCTGCTGAATTTTGGACTTGGATGGGGCCTATAGCCCCTTTATTTTGGCAAATTTCTCCCATTTGGAATGGCTGCATTTACCAAATGTCTGTACCCCCATTGTATCTAGGAAGTAACTAACTTACTTTTGATTTTACAGTCTCATAGGTGGAAGGGACTTGCCTTGTCTCAGATGAGACTTTGCATGGTGGACTTTTGAGTTAATGCTGAAATGAGTTAAGACTTTGTGGGACTTTTAGGAAGGCATGATTGATGTTTCAAATGGGAGGACATGAGTTTTGAGATGGTCCAGGGGCAGAATGATATTGTTTGGCTGTGTCCCCACCCAAATTTCATCTTGAATTCCCATGTGTTGTGGGAGGGACCCAATGGGAGGTAACTGAATCATGGGGGCAGGTCTTTCCCGTGCTGTTCTCTTGATAGTGAATAAGTCTCATGAGATTTGATGGTTTTATAAGGGGGAGTTTCCCTGCACAAGCTCTCTCTTTGCCTGCTGCCATCAATGTAAGATGTGAGTTGCTCCTCCTTTCCTTCCACCATGATTGTGAAGCTTTCCCAGCCACATGAAACTGTAAGTCCATTACACCTCTTTCTTTTTAAAATTGCCCAGCCTCAAGTATGTCTTTATCAGCAGTGTGAAAATGGGCTAATACACTTTCCAAAGTCTTTAAAACTAGAAATGAATTTTAGATCCATCAAAGTTTTGAGACATTTCATAAAATTCTATAGTAATTCCACAATGGTTGTCCCAAACACTAACAAGCATCCCTAAAATTATCCTTACATCTGTCTATGGTTTGGAAGGGTATCTATGTAGCTTTTCTTTAAGTTTCTGATAATAATCATCAGTGGAAGAGTTTGTTAAAAATAGTATGCCAAACTTCTCTCCTGAATAATCTGCTTTAGACTGTCTGGTGTGGGACTATAACTTTATTTTTTAAGCAAGAACCCTAAATAATTCATGAAATCAGGAAAGTTTTCTAAATAATGAGCTAGAGGACCCCTTGGCCAGCAGATACCATTTAGAAATACAAACCATGGTTACAATGTCCCCTCCTTGGCTCATACTTGGTCTACTTTCTTCTTAGCCAAAACAAATTCACTGTGTATGGGTAGTAGGTAGTGACAGATGAAAGTCAGGTTATTTTTATGATCTGACAACAAAAAACAAATTAAATTTTTATGGTATATTTTTGAGAGGAAAAAATAAGCCCTCATATCTCCCTGTACTTCAATTTCATTTGATATGTGTTTCCAAAATTTTTGCACCCACAATTTGCCAAGTTGAATAAAACCATGGAAATAAAGTGCTTTGCTATATCCTACTAGATACTAGAGCATTTGGTATCTTGACATATGTCATGCAAGTGGTTTGTCACTCAATGTAAATAGCAGAACATGTGAACAAGAAACAACGGACAACTGAATGACATTTAATAAGATCCCAACATCATGTCTTTCATATTCCTCACAAGGGATCTGTCAAGAGACAGACTTTATTTAGGCAATTTTTCCAATATTTGACTTGATAGTTTTAAAGAGCATAGTTTGTGGCTACTTTAGAGGCATGCAAGTCAAAAGTTTGTTTAGATGGCATGGTGGTCAGAAGAGGGCCTGGGGATAGGAAATAATATAACACCTGGAAGCAGAACTCTAATAGATAGCTGACAATGTTGGAGCACTTAAATGCCAAGTACTGTGTCATGTGCTTTACACATATCATCTGATTTAATCATTATGACAACCCTAATTGAAAATGTGTCTTTGGCCAGGCACAGTGGCTCACATCTGTAATCCCAGCACTTTGGGAGGCTGAGGTGGGTGGATCATGAGGTCAAGAGTTCAAGACCATCCTGGCCAACATGGTGAAACCCTGTCTCTACTAAAAATACAAAAATTAGCTGGGCATGGTGGCACACACCTGTAATCCCAGCTACTCAGGAGGCTGAGGCAGGATAATCACCTGAACCCGGGAGGCAGAGGCTGCAGTGAGCCGAGATCACGCCACTGCACTCCAGCCTGGTAACAGAGTGAGACGCTGTCAAAAATAAATAAATAAATAAGAAAGAAAATAAGTCTTTGACTCTGGATTATCAGGGGGTAGCCATCTCTATGGGTATGTTTTCCTGAGGAATTCAGAAGAGTGTTAAATGCTAACACCCTGGAAAACAGTTAACAAAGAGCCTAACTCTGTGAGGACTAAATGTTATCAATCTGCAGACAGTGTCCTGGAGCAAAGCCCTTGTAGAGTCTTTTTATAAGCACAGGGAAGGCAACTGGTAGAATCTAGTCAGAACCCTCCAACCTCAAGTTTTATTTATTGTTCTAGGCAATGAACAATAAATAAAATCACATACCAACCTGTTGCCACACTGTTATTTGTCATACAGAAGGAGTGGGGTGTTAAACAGTGTTTAAGAAGTAGCAGTCACTTATGTAAGTATCTTATATCCTAATGCTCTCATTTAATACCACATCAGAGGTGTTATGTTAGTCCATTCTCACGCTGCTATAAAAAACTGCCTGATGCTGGGTAATTTATAAAGAAAAGAGGTTTAATTAACTCACAGTTCCACATGGCTGGTGAGGCCTCAGGTAACTTACAATCATGGTGGAAGACACCTCCTCACAGGGAAGCAGGAGAGAGAATGAGTGATGAGCAAATGGGGAGCTGCCCCTTATGAAACCATCAGATCTTCTGATAAATCACTGTCATAAGAAAAGCACGGGAGAAACCGTCCCCATGATTCAATTGTCTCCCACTGGGTCTCTCTCACATACGTGGAGATTATGAGATTAAAATTCAAGATGAGATTTGGGTGGGGACACAGAGTCAAAACATATCATTTTGTTTCTGGCCCCTCCCAATCTCATATACTCACATTTCAAAACACAATTATGCCTTCCCAGCAGTCTCCCAAAGTCTTAACTCATTCCAGGCTTAACTCAAATGCCAAGTCCAAAGTCTCATCTGGGACTAGGCAAGTCCCTTCCACTTATGAGCCTGTGAAATAAAATGCAAGTTAGTTAAGTCTTAGATACAATGGAGGTACAAGCATTTGGTAAATATACCCATTCCAGATCAGAGAAAACGGCCAAAACAAAGGGGCTACAGGCCCCATGCAAGTCCAAAATCCAATAGGGCAGTCATTAAACCTTATAGTTACAAAATGATTTCTTTTCATTCCATATCTCACTTCCAGGTCATGCTGATGCAAGTGGTGGGCTCTCATGGCTTTTCACAGCTCTGCCCCTGTGGCTTTGCAGGGTACAGCCCCACTCCTAGCTGCCTTCCCAGCTGACATTGAGTGTCTGCAGCTTTTCCAGGTGCATGGTACAAGCTGTCAGTAGATCCGCCATTCTGGGGTCTGTGGGACAGTGGTCCTCTTCTCAAAGTTCCACTAGGCAGTGGCCCAGTGGGGACTCTGTGTGAGTTCTGACCCCACATTTCCTTTCTGCACTGCCCTAGCAGAGGCTCTCCATGAGGGCTCCACCCATGAAGCAGACTTCTGCCTGGACATCCAGGTGTTTCCATACATCCTCTGAAATCTAGGTGGTGGTTCAAAAACATCAATTTTTGACTACTGTGCACCTGTAGGAGCAATACGATACAGAAGCTGCCAAGGCTTGGGGTTTGCACCCTTGGAAGCAATGGCTTGAGCTGTATCTTTGGCCCTTTTAGCCACAGCTAGATCTGAAGCAGGTGGGACACAAGGCACCAGGTCCTGAGGCTGCACAGAGCAGGGGGGCTCTGAGCCTGGTCCAAGAAATTATCATTTCATCCTAGGCTTCTGAGCCTGTGATGGGAGGGGCTGTCATGAAGATCTCTCACTTGCCCCAGAGACGTTTTTTCCCATTTTTCCTGCTGATTAGCATTTGGCTCCATGTAAATTATGCAAATTTCTGCAGCCAGCTTGAATTTCTCCCCCAGAAAATGGGTTTTTCTTTCCTGCTGCATTGTCAGGTTGCAAATTTTCCAAACTTTTATTCTCCATTACCCCTTGAATACTTTGTTGCTTAGAAATTTATTCCACCAGATACCCTAAATAATCTCTCTCAAGTTCAAAGTTCCACAGATCTCTAGGACAGGGGCAAAACACTACCAGTCTCTTTGCTAAAGCACAGCAAGAGTGGCCTTTACTCCAGTTCCCAACAAGTTCCTTATCTCCTTCTGAGATCACCTCAGCCTGGACTTCATTGTCTATATCACCATCAGCAGTTTTGTGAAAGACATTCTACAAGTCTCTAGGAAGTTCCAAACTTTCTGACATCTTTCTGTTTTCTGAGCCCTCCAAATGTCTAGGAAATTCCAAACTTTCCCACATTTTCCTGTCTTTTCCTGAGCCCTCCAAACTATTCCAACCTCTGCCTTTTACTCAGTTCCAAAGTTGCTTCCACATTTTGGGGTATCCTTGTAGCAGCACCCCATTCTCTCTCTGCAGTACCAGTTTACTGTGTTAGTCCATTCTCATAGTGCTATAAAGAACTGCTCAAGACTGGGCAATTTATAAAGGAAAGACGTTTAATTGACTCACAGTTCCACGTGGCTTGGAAGGCCTCAGGAAACTTACAATCATGGCAGAAGGCACCTCTTCATATGGCAGCAGGAGAGAGAATGAGTGTTCAGTGAAGGGGGAAGCCCCTTATAAAACTATCAGATCTTGTGAGAACTCACTCACTATCACAAGAACAGCATGGGGGAAAACACCCCCGTGATTCAATTATCTTTTACCGGGTCCCTCCCACAACACATGGGGATTATGAGATTACAATTCAAGATAAGATTTGAGTGGGGACCCAGAGACAAACCATATCAGGTGTGTGTGTGTGTGTGTGTGTGTGTGTGAGCATGTGTGTGCACACATGTACATGCACACAAGCACACACCTGTGCACAATAACATCCTTCAGTATTTCAAACATTCATTTTCTTTCAGAGAAGCTATAAAAATGTACTTTACTTCTTCTCTGAGTGATAACTTTTTCTAACATATGGATATTTTTTAAGATATAGTGAGCAATTATTTTAATGGCCGTTCCCATGAAGTAATATAAATACCACTTCATTAGCTTCAGAAGACATTCCTATGCTTTTACAACTATAATTGAAACTGCCATATTGTAGTGCTGCATGACATCAATGCAATACGACATGTAATGTTACACTTGGACAAGCCCAGTCCTCACAGACTTGGCTTCTATCTAAGTCAATACTTAAGAGCCATTTCAAGAAAGCAGTTGGTAAGTCCCAAAGCCATAACAACTATTACACTTAGATTTAAAAGCAGCAAAAGTCTATTTATATATTATTATGTATCAAAGTTTTAACTACAAAAATGTATGCAGTAAACATCAAAACCCTTCAAAATACCCACTTTTCTTTTAAAGTATTATTAATTATTCAAATCAAATAGAATACAAAATACTAAAAATATTTTGCAAAATCATATAAAATAGTGCACCTTTCTTGGCCCATTGCCCCATTTTTCTTTAGTCATCTTAATACCCTATTGCTCATTAGTCATCACATGTACTAGATTTCTATTACTCTCCATAGCTTTGGGACATCAAAATTTCCCATGAGATCCTGCCAAAAAAATAGGAAATGGCTACACCAGTCCTGTTTAGTATAAATTTCAGTTATAATAAAAATGTCCTGTATCTTCTTCACTTCACAGTTGATAGCTGCTGGTCACATGTGGTTATTGAGCAATTGTACATTAAGTACATTAGAGTGACTTGGGGGTGTCTGAATTTTTAGTTTAAGTTAATTTTAATTAATTTAAATTTAAATAGCTACATATGGCTAGTGGCTACCAGTTTGCACACTGTAGGCATATACCAATGATATTTAAGACCATCATCTAATTTAAAGACTTGTTAACATCATGGAGAAAGGTGAGAGCCAAAAAAATAAACATGTGTGATATCTACTCATATTCTCTTCTTCTATCAATACAAAGCTTGATAAACAAAGCTGGGAAGGAATTTCCACTTCAGTGCTCTGGGATGTGTGGACAGACATTTCTCCTGTTTCATAAAATGGCAAAAAGTAAACCACCTTCAAACCGTATCTTTGGAAATAAAACTTATACCCCTAACCCATGCCATATTATGTTGTCTATTTATCACAGAATCACAAACTGACTATAATTAAAGAGGACATTTGACTCAGTGCTAGTTAAGCAAATAAGAGACTATGATATAGGTGATATCTGGCAGTGCCATGAACGCCAAATATTAGACTGCATCTAAAGATAGAGGTGGTTGTGAGGAGTGTGAAGCATCAATAGCTTTTGAACCATGGTGAGTACTATACTTTACAAAGCACATGCTTGTCCTAAGAGCAACGGTTTAACTCAAGGAAAGACCACTTCCTTTGCAGAGAACATTCTATTTCACTTGGCTCATCACACTCTCTGTACAATGGTTGTCATTTTATTTCCTTCTTTCTTCTTGCAATACACACTTACCTAATATGACTGACAGAGCCTATTACAGTCTAAATCCATAATCCAATAATCTCTATATAGAATGACCTCTAATGGAATAGTGGAGTATTTAAAGTTTCAAAAGCCAACACGGTAAGTTGCTTGTGATGGTTTTCCGTGGCCTAGGAAAAAAATCAATATCTCAGTGCAGCTAATATAATGAAGACATTTTTGCTGGTAAGGCTGAAAAGTGTAGAAATTTGAGACTTCCATTAAAAGTCCTTAAAACAGAAGAAATTCTGATATAGTTAGTGTTGCTTTAAAGATTCCTAGTACATGCTGACTTACCAGGCTTCTCAGCACAATCAGTATGTTTCTTTAAAAAAAATTTAAATGTATTTAATTACTTGTTTGTATTAATCTGTGTCACAGTGTTTCATTTATATGTACTTTTTCTGGTCTTCTCATAACTACAGGTTCTATTCATGACTATTTTTTTTTCTCAAAGGAAAACACAGGACGCCAACCTTTCATTATACTTGTTGGAAGCAGAGAGCAACATGTAAGCATTTTTCTTTGTCCAAATAGTGACTGTCGTTCTCTTAAGGTTGACAAGGAGAGTCATAAGAGATGACTGAGAGGCACAAATCGTGTGCAAAGAGGCAGCTACAGGAGTGGTGTTTGAGAATATGAAAAAACACAGGGAAAGATGAAGAATAGATTCACAAAGGGTCAGAAAGGGCTTGACAAAAGCTGAATGTGTGGGAATATAAGAACAAAATGTTTGTTCATGATGCGACTGTCTATCTCTCCTACCAGAATGTGAACTCTTAGAAGGCATGAGCTGCATTAGCTGCATGGGCTGTATGTTTTTTGGTTTTTTTTGTTTTGTTTTGTTTTGTTTTTTTGGTTTTCTTTTTGGTAATGTATCCTTGCTCCTCCATAATCTTCCAATGCAGCAGCTTGCACACTGCTTGATGCTGGTATTGTTGAGAAAATGTGGGACAAGAAGATGAATGAATGAGTGAATGAATAAATGAATAGAAAGAGGTAGGTAGGGAAGAAGAAAGGAAGGAACGAAAGGAAGGAGGGAAGGAGAGAGGGAGAAAATAAACAGAGGGCTGAAAGAAACCATAAAAATCACCTAGCACAGGCGAACATCTGATGCTTTGATTCTATTTGAAAGAAAAGGGGCAGCAGCTTGCCTATTGCTACCCCTTCCCCTGGAGTGCCTATTAGTATGCCACAAATACACAAGATGCTCAGGTTGGAGAGGTGAGCCCAGTTGTGTGGCATGGCTCATCACTCAATTTATGAGTTCTGGTTACTTTGCAATGGCAAACTCAGAGGCAAATGAGAAGAAATAAAATGTTTCAACACAATTTACTGTTTCTTACATCAAGTTAAATGACATTTTAAAAGTTACCTCTTTCTAACTCTCATCTATACCCATGCTCCTCCTCTCCCTTAAAAAAAAAAAAAAAAAAAAGATAACAACAAAAGTTTTAGTGTTTTGGTTGAACACCTCCCCTGAGAGGGGTACTCTACCTTCTGAGGACACCCAATTGATTTTAAGAGAGCTCTTGTAATAGAAGTGCTAAATCAAGCTATCTCTTCTCAGAACTTCTGTCTTTTAATGTTAGCACTTTCCTCTAGAAACACAGTTTAGTCTGCCTTTTACACGAAGGCTGTTATCCATCAATATTCCGATGAGAAACACACTCTAAAGATTTAAATAAAGTGACTATTTACAAGGGCATGGATGGAAAGAGAGTTGAAGAAACCTGGGCTACCAGGTTGCTGAGAGGGCAAGAGGGGGAATTCCAGGGAGAAAGGCAGTTTTAAGAGAAGGAAGTCCAACAGGAGCTATGATCTTCAGGAGAAGAGCACAGCCACTGTTAAGACAAACCCTAGCCAGGACGTCATAGGGAAATAAATCCCCTGACTTTCCTCTCTTCCCCCCCTAGCCGTATCTTATTGGTGGTTTTTATTGGCTAAACCCAATCAGAAGCCAGAAAGCAATAGAGTGGAGAAGTGTAGAAAAGGGATCTTGAAGGGCAAACAAAACTTCACATATTTGAAGGCAGAATTTGTGTTCTCCCAGAGGCACCACACTCAACTTCTTGATTCAGTCTTCACGAGATATTTATATGTTTATTCAACATTCAGATGCCTATTCTCAACCCTACATGGTCATACCACTGCAATGGAGCTGGAACTGCCATCTCTCTCAGTCGAGGTTACATACTTCAGGAGTGATATATCCAAAGAAGTATTTAATTAACTATTTCAGTGGCTAAAGAATATAGTGACCCCTTATGATTTTTGTCATCCTAAAACTTCTACCGTCAACTCTATTCATCAATATTAACCTGTGTCTCCCACATTCTTTGCGTATGTGGTTTGCTTTTTGGACCCACGGGCAACATCGAGCATTTATTGTTTCATATTTCATTTTAACTATCAGTCTCCAGCCTGCTGCAACATGTTTGTATTTCATTAAATAAACTTTTGCAATTAAAGAGAAATTTGATATCATGTGGTATAACACCAACACTTTATTTAAGGGCAAACTGGAACCCAAAAAATGAGAGGCTTTGGCAAGTAAATATCAGAGTAGGAGCAGGGCCTATTAGCTTATAATATAGGCAGAGTTTTGATCTGAAGTCATTAGACATTTTGGCCATTTTGTACATTTAGTTTCTTCAGGCATATAAAAAGATACACTCTTATGTATTCTGCAGTATTATTTTTTTTTGGAAGGCATACTTGTCTGCTGTCAGTTTGACAACTCTGTTCTCTCAAGCTTAATTTCAAATTCTGTGCCTAAAGGTAGCAGATAATATCTTGTATCCAGAGGACTTCTTGATTCATTCTCTAAAAGTGAAAGTCAAAATATTGGATGAAAAAGCCTGAATACATCCTCTCATACTTCAGAAGTAATATTACTAAATTACAGTTCAATGAGTAATATTATTAAGAATCAAAAGTATATCGTTAGATATTTCTAAGACTATTATTCCTCCAATTTTACAAAAGCCCCCAAAAAACACAACCTAAGTAAGGCAAAATTCACAACAATTAGCTCATCCCAGCACCAAATATCACTTTTGTCTGAACTACCCGTGTATTTTAAAATGCAGAAATTTTATCCCAAGTACATTTTTTTTAAAAAAAAAAGCCTAAAAAACAAAGCAAACAACAATAACAAAAGGTGGGACCTAACTCCTTATCTCCCCACTGAGCACCATTCCTGATGTCTACCTTAACATTATAACCTTAGCTTTTACTAATGCTTAATACAGAAAATGACAAAGAATGTTATAGAAATTGTCCAATTTATTATTTAACTGGACACAAAATTCCCTTTCAAGCTTTGGCTAGCAGGGGTAACCAGGGCTGAATTTATAGAGATTCCAGTATGCAAGTAAAAAGGGTATATGTACATAATAGCTAGAAAGACAAAGAGTTCATCTTATTTGTTCAGTCACTTAACTTCAATGTTTGTGGCTAAATCAGATAAATAGACAACCAGAATATCGTTCAGGTTTGCAGGAAAAAGCAACGATGAAATCAATACTCTACTGGGGCAAAATTACTCTTATTTAGTCCTGTAATTTCATCTCTTCCAATTGGGCCACAAATCATCCAACACAAGAATTCAAAAGGATGAAACAAGCCAATGATTTTCCAGAATTACCAAAACCACAGTTCTTATGTGGCAAATATCACCTCCACATAAAAAAAGTTTGTTAATCATTAAAAAGGAAGCCTATCTTTTATGTCGGTGTGGAAATTCTAGGCAAGACCAGCAAGCCATTTTGTAAGTGTCTGACTATTCAAGGTTACCCTGCCTTGAAGTGATAAATCCCGCATGGCAGGAGGGGAGAAGATTTCCAAAATTATTCTGTTCATTTAAGTTTAACTTTTTTGAATAGCAAATATCTGTAAGACTAATGTTAGCCTGTGTAGTATCAGGTCTCTGACCAATTAATTTGTTAATATGTCACTACAGACTTCACTTTAGCCATTGTGAGGGCCAGAGAAATTATACCACTTACCTGCAGCATTTGCCCTGAGGAAATTTTAGCAGGTACAAACTCATTGTCAGATGCTTCTAGAGGAGTTGCTTATTTTAGGTCCTCCTAGGAGGAAGACTTGGATGCTAATCAGCTTGTTGACAAAAGCACAGCCAAATTGCACAATACATCTTATCTGAAACATTCTCTCATGTTACTTTGAATGACCATAACCCACTTAGATAAAGCTCCATAACTTTGGATAAAGACCAGGGCTGGTGGCATATGAAATATAAATATGTATACAAGCTCCATAGGCTACGTGCTGTCTATTGGCTTCCAGGTCCTGATTTTTTATTTCATGGAGAGACATAAGATTCATAGTGGACTATTGTAGTTGGATGAATAATGGCTGCCCAAAAATATCAGGTTGTAATCCTTGGAACCTGTAAATGTTTCTTTACAAGGCAAAGGTTCTTTGAAGATGTGATTAAGTTAAAGATCTTGAGATGGGCAGATTATCCTGCATTATTCAAGTGGACCTTAAATGGAATTACATGTATCATAAAAAAAGAAGCTGAAGGAGATTTAGCAAATGCACAGAGAAGAAGGCAATGTGAAGATGAAACAGATATTTAAAGATGTTGATATTGAGGATAGGAGTCATGGGTCCACAAATCAGGGACTGTTGTTAGCCGTTAGAGATTGGAAGAGACAGGGATTGAATGATCTCCTAGAGCCTGCAGAGGTAGTGTGGTCTTGACAACACCTTGATTTGGGCCCAGTGATAATGATTTAAGACTTCTGTGAGATAATACATTCTGTTGTTTTAAGCTTCAAGTTTGTGGTAATTTGTTAAAGCAGTCATAGGAAACTAATACAACAATTCTAGAAAAAAATCTTTCATGTCACCTAATTCAGTGCTCACATTTAACATAGGGAAAACCAAGTAAAAAGTTATTCGTGTTTTTGAACAAAGGAAAGCTTTTGACTCTTAACCTCTCGAGTTATAGTAGTTAATATTCACCAACTAGATCCAGAGTGTGACATTTCCAGGGCTAGTGGAGGTCACAAATTGGCCCAATAAGTACAAAGAATTAAATTTTTGCATTTGAGTTCCAAAATAACCTGGAAACCATAGCAATGAAGATAAAGTGGATCTTCATTGTTTGTGGATTCCACTGTATTTGCAAATTTGCCTACTTGTTAAAATTTATTTGTAACCCCAAAATCAATATTTGGAGAGTTTTTCTTGTTGTTCATGTACACGCATAGAGTATTAAAAATTTGTCGCTTGACTCTTATGTTCCCAGGTGACAACAAACAAGGTTATGCACTGTATTCTTGCTTAAGCTTTCATACCAAGGTAACCAGAGGATGGAACAGTGGATGCAACAGTAAAGGGCAGTGGACAGTGCAGTGTAGTACAAGAAACTCCAGCCCTGGGGTCAGTTAGACAAGGCTTCAACCCCAGCTCTGACTTTGCTTAGTGGGGTGGCCATCAGTGAGACACTTATCACTTTTGAACCCCATTCGTTCTCTTTAGTAAGTTACTGTAAAGAAAATGAAGCAAACCAGGATGAGTTGGCTTTAGGATTTAAGATTATAATCTATGTGAGACATAGGTGTGTGTATGTTTATGTGTATGTGTATGAGGATATCTATCTAACTCTCTATTTCCCATAAGAGCTGAGGCTCAATATTCACTAATTCAGTGTTTGTAGGAGTAAACCATAGAGGAAGGTCTTTGTAGGGAGAAACCATACAGTAGGAAGGAATGTGCTATGTCAAAACAAAAAACAAAAAACAGCAAGCAGATGACATGTGGTTCTTCTCTGATATCAGAATCATGTAAGACACACAACTATAATGAATACCACCCACAGGAGGGAAAATAAGGGAGGAAGGAAAAGGAGAAAAATCTTTAATTTATTATTTACTTGGATATGCAGAGCAAGATGCTGGAATAGAAGCCTCCACCTATCATTCCCCCACTCTCCAATAGCCCCAGCAGCAGCTATGTGGTGAAGAGAGCTTCTCTGGGCACTAGGGGAGGGGAAAAACAGCTATTGCGAGGCATTAAACTTAATGCTGTCCTGTTAGAGCAGAAAGAAAAACAGGACCAAATTCAGCTGACGCCCATCCACAGAAGGAGCATTTAAACCAGCCCAAGCCAGAGGGGAATCACTGATCCCAGTCACCAGATCTTGAGTTCCCACAAGCCTCTCCACGGAGAGCCAAATTGCTCTGTCTCTAAGTAAATGTGAAAGATAGTCTATGCCATAAGAACTGCAACTCTTAGGTGAGTCCTAGTGCTGAGCCAGACCCAAAGACAGTGGACTTGGTTGCGGGGGACTGGGGGTCGGGGGGAGGGCTTGTGCATACGACCTACTGAGACACCAGCTGGTGTGGCTATGGAAGTGCTGGCATCACCCCCCACAACACCAGGCTGTACAACTTGTAGCTCCAAAAGAGACCTCCTCCTTCCTCTTAAGGAGAGAAGAAGGAAGAGTGGGGAGGACGTTATCTTGCATCTTGGATACCAGCACAGGCACAGGAAGATAAGGCACCAGTCAGAGTCACGAGGCCCCCATTCCAAGCCATATGACATGGATGAAATTTCTAGACACACTCTGGGCCATAATGGAACCTGCTGCCTTAAAGGAAAGAACCCAGCCATGGCAGCATTCATCACCTGCTAACTGAAGGGACCTTGGGCCCTGATTAACCAGCAGTAATATCCAGGCACTATGTCAGGGGCCTCGGATGAGCTTCAGAGACTTGCTGGATTAAGTGAGACTCAGCACTTCTCCAGCTGTGGTGCCTATAGGGCAAGACTCCTTTTCCTTGAAACATGCAAAGAAAAAAATATAGGTGACTTTGTCTTGCACCTTAGGTACCAGCATGGCCACAGAGGGGTAAAGCACCAAGTAGGTTCTTGGGTCCCCTGATTCCAGGACTCGACTCTTGGGCTGCATTTCTGAACCTGCCCTGGGACAGAAAGGAGCCCACTTCCCTGAAGAGTGAGTTCCAGGCCAAGCAACATTTACCGCAAGCTGACTTTTAAGAGTGCTTGGAACTTAACAGAATATCTCCAGTAGTCTGTCATAATCCTCATGGCCTGGGGTGGCAGCAGCTATGGAGTGAGGTTCCTCTGCCTTTAGAAAGGAGAGGCGAGAGTGGGAAGAACTGCTTTTTGTGGATTGAGTACCAGCTTGGCCAGAGTACAATAGAACACTAGAAAGACTTCTAAGGTTTTTGACTCTCTTCCCTGACTCCTGGACAAAACCTCTGGACCCACCTAGGGTCTGAGAGGCCTTGATGACCTGAAGGGAAGGACACAGGCCTGGCTGGCTTTGCAATTTGCAGATTGTGGAGCCCCAGGGCCTTAAGCAAACATAGGTAGTAGCCAGTGAGTGGTTAGAGCAGGCCTTGGGTGACAGCCAGTGCTTTGCTGGCTTCGTGTCTGACCCAGTGCAGTCATAATAATGGTGGACACAGGGGTGCATGTGTCATTTCCACCCCCACCTTTTGGTGGCCCAGAACAGAGAGGGAAACTGTTTGCTTGGGAGAAAGTAAGGGAAGAGAACAATATTATCTCTCTGGTAATGCAGAGAAATCTCCTGGATCTTGTCCAAGACCATCAAGGCAGTACCTCTATGAGTCTGAAAGAAACACATTATTACAGGGCTTGGGGTGCCCCCTAAAGCAGATACAGCTTAGATCACAGCACGCAAGTCCTTTCAAATATCTGGAAAGTCTTCCCAAGAAGGACGGCTACAAACAAGTTGAGACCCTGAAGGCTACAATGTATATCTAACTCTGATTCCCAGACGTGAAAGAACAGCTACTAGCGTTAACACCATCCAAGAAAACACAACTTACTGAAAAATGCATCAGAGTCCTTTAATAGCATAATTGATCAAACAGAAGAAAGAACTAGTGAGCTTTAAGACAGGCTATTTCAAAATACAGAGGAGACAAAATAAAAAAGAATAAAATACTATGAAACACCACTATCGAATCTAGGAAATAGCCTCAAAATGGCAAATCTGAGTTGTTGCATTTAAAGAGGAAGTAGGAAAATAGATAGGGATAGAATGTTTATTTAAAGAAATAATAACAGATCACTTTCTAAGCATAAAGAAATAATAACAGATCACTTTCTAAGCATAAAGAAATATATAAATATCCAAGTAACAAAAGGTCATAGAACACCCAGCAGATTTAATCCAAAGAAGACTACCTCAAGGCATTTAATAATGAAACTCCCAAAGGTCAAGGATAAAGAAAGGATCCTAAAATCAGCTAGAGAAAAGAAAGAAAGAAAATGCATCTTCAGTACGTCTGGCAGCGGACTTTTCAGTGGAAACTTTACAGTCCAGGAGAAAGTGGCATGAAATATTTAAAGTGTTGTAAAATAAAACAAAACAAAACAAGCCTTTTACCCTGGAATAGTATATTCAGCAAAAATATCCTTCACATATGAATAAGAAATAACAGCTTTCCAAGATAAACAAATGCTGAGAGAGTTCATCGACACCAGACCTGTCTTACAAGAAATGCTAAAGGGAGTACTTTAATCAGAAAGTTAAAAAGAAATGAATGAGCAATAAGTAATCACCTGAAGGTACAAAACTTACTGGTAATAGAAAGTATGCAGAAAAACATAAAATATTATAACACTGTAACTGTGGTATGTAAACTGCTTTTATCTCAAGTAGAAAGACTAGATGATGAACCAATCAAAAATAGTAACTACAAGAGCTTATCAAGACTTAGTCAGTAAAAACTAATATAAATAGAAAAGAACAAAATGATTAAAAACTGGGTTATGAAGGTAAGGTATAGAGATTGATTTGCTTTCTCTTTGCTTGTCTGTTTATGCAAATAGTGTTAAGTTGTTATCAGGTTAAAATGATGGGTTATAAAACAGTACTTGCAAGCCTCATGGTAACCTCAAACAAAAAATGTACAGTGTAGACACAAAAAATGAAAAGCAAGAAACTAAATCATATCACAAAAAAAATCACCTTCACTAAAGACAGGAAAAAATGAAAGAAGGATGGGAAGACAACAAAACAATCAGAAAACAAAAACAAAATGGTAGGACTAAGTTCTTCCTTATCAATGAAAACATTGAAAGTAAATGTAGTAAATTCTTCAATGAAAAGACATAGACAGGCTGAATGGATAAAACGACAAGATCCGTTGATCTGCAGCCTATAAGAAACACATTTCACCTATAAAGTCACATATTGATTGAAACTAAAGAGATGGAAAAAGATATTCTGTCAACGGAAACCAAAAAAAGCAAGAGTTGCTATACTTAATCAAACAAAATAGATCTCAAGACAAAAAGTATAAGAAGAGACAAATAAGGTAACTAAATAATAATAAAGGGGTCAATTCTGCAAGAGGATATCACAATTGCAAACATATATGCACCAAACATTGGAGCTCCCAGATATACAACACAAATATTATTAGAGCTAATAAGAGAGATAGGCCCCAGTACAATAATAGCTGGAGACTTCAATATGCCACTTTTGGCATTGGACAGATCTTCTAGACAAAAATTAATAAAGAAACATCAGATATAATCTGCACTGCAGACCAAATGGATGTAATACATATATACAGAACCTTTCATCCAATGACTAGAGAACACATATTTGTTTCCTCTGCACATGGATCATTCACAAGGATAGACCATAGGTTAGGTCACAAAATAAGTCTTAAAACATTCAAAAAATTAAAAGAATATGAAGCATCTTTTCTGCCCACAATGAAATAAAGTTAGAAATTAGTAATGAGAGGAATTTTGTAAAGTAGACAAATACATGGAAGATAAATAATATACCACTGAATGATGGGTAGGTCAATAAAGAAATTAAAAAGAAAATGAAAAAAAATCATGTTCATGGATAGAAGAATTAATATTGTTGAAATGTCTATATTACCCAAACCAATCTACAAATTCAATGCAATCTCTATCAGAATACCAGAGGTAGTCTTCACAGAAATAGAAAAATGAATCCTAAAATTTATATGGAAACACAAAAGACCCAGAATAGCCACAGCTATGCTAAACAAGAACAAAACTGGAGGAATCACATTGCCTGACATCCAATTATACTACATAACTATAATAACAAAAACAACATGGTACTGGCATAAAACCAGACACATAGACCAATGGAACAAAATAGAGAACCCAGGAACAAATCCACACACCTACAGTGAATTCATTTTATACGAAGTTTCCAAGGATATACACTCGGAAAAAGACAGTCTCTTCAATAAATGGTGTTGGGAAACCTGGATATCCATAGGCAGAAGAATGAAACTAGACCCTTATCTCTTACCATATATGAAAATCAAATTAAAATAGGCTAAATACTTAAACCTAAGACCTCAAACTATGAAAATTCTACAAGACAACATCAGGAGAAGTATCCAGGTCATTGATCTGAGCAAAAATTTCTTGAGTATTACTCCAGAAGCACAAGCAATCAAAGCAATAATTGACAAATAGAATCACATCAAGTTAAAAACTTTTGCACAGTAAAGAATACAGTCAACAAAATGAAGAGACAACCCACATAATGGAAGAAAATATTTGCCAACTACCTATTTGATAAGAGATTAATAACCAGAACATAAGAGGAGCTCAAACAACTTTATGGGAAAAAATATAATAATCTGATCCAAAAATGGGCAAAAGGTGTGAAAAGAAATGTCTTAGAAGAAGACATACAAATGGCAAACAGGCATATAAAAACATGTGCAACATCATTGATCATAACAGAAATGTCAATCAAAACTTCAATGAGATATCATCTCACCCCAGTTAAAATGGCTTCTATCCAGAAGACATGCAGTAACAAATGCTGGTGAAGATGTGGAGAAAAGGAAAACATCATACACTGTTTCTGGGGACATAAATAAGTAAAATCTATGGACAACAGTTTGGATGTTCCTCAAAGGAACTAAAAATGCAGCTAACAGAGGATCTAGCAATCCCACTGCTGAGTATATACCCAAAAACAGGACATCATTATATCAAAGAGATATCTGCACTCTCATGCTCCTTGCAGCACTGTTTAAAATAACTAAGATTTGGAAGCAACCTAAATGTCCATCAAGAGATGAATGGGGGAGGGGCCAAGATGGCTGACTAGAAACAGCTGCAGTCAGAGGCTTCCACTGACAAGAGTGAAAAATCCAGTGAATCCTGTACTGCAAACTGAGGTATCCAGGTTCTCTCACTGGGACTGACTGGGTGGCTGGTGAGACCCATGGAGGGTGAAGAACAGTGGGGCGATGTGATGGCCCACCTGGGAGCCACATGGGGCAAGGGGAGCTCCCATCTCCAGCCAAAAGAGGTGGTGAGTTACTGTGCTATCCTACCTGGGAAACCGTGCTATTTCCACTGATTTTTGCAACCCATGGATCAGGAGATTCCTCCTGTAAGCCCACACCACCAGGGTATTGGGTCCCAAGAACAGAGTTACACAGATTCACAGAGGCCACTTGGTTAGAGACTGCCTAAGTCAATGATGTTCCTGGGGGGAGGGGAGGCCAAAATCACTGCAGCTGCCTGCTGCCTAAGATGACCAAGCTCCCAGTGAAAGGGGAGGCAGCCATCACTGAAGCTCCAGTCTGCCAATTTTCCCCTGTTGGTGCCAGGGAAACTAGACAGTTTGAATCCAGGAAAAATTCCCCACAGCACAGCACAGTGGCTGTGGCAGACTGTGGCCAGACTGCCTCTTTAGGCTGGACCCTGACCCATCCTTTCTCACTGGGTGGGACCTCCATGTAAAAATTTTAGCAACTCCAGCCAGGAATTTAGAAACAGAACTCTGATCTCCCTGTGACTCAGCCCCTGGGGGCAGGGGTGGCGATGGTCTCTGTGGATCAGCAGACTTAGTCTTTCCCCCTGCTGGCTCTGAGGAATCCAGGCAGCTTGGACCAGTGGGATTTTCCCCAGTGCAGCACACCACCTCAACCAAGGGGCAGCCAGAGTGCTTCCTTAAGTGGGTCCCAGATCTCTTGCCTCCTGACTGGGTAAGAACCCCCAACAGGGGTCATCACCAGACACCTTTTACAGGAGTGTTCTTGCCAGCATCAGGTCGGTGCCCCTCTGGGAAAGAGATCCCAGAAGCAGGAACATTCAGCCATCTTTGCAGTTCTGCAGCCTCCACTGGTGACACCTCCAGGTGTGGAAGAGACCAGGCAAATAGGATCTGAAGTGGACCACCAGAAAATCACAGCAGTCCAACACAAAAGGGGCCTGTTAAAAAAACAAACAAACAGAAAGCAACAACAGCAGCATCAACACAAAAGTCCCCACAAAAACTCCATCCAAAGGTCAGCAGCCTCCAAGATCAAAGATAGACAAACTTGCAAAGATGAGAAAGAATCAACAACAACAACAACAAAAAAAAAAAAAAAAAAAACACTGAAAACTCAAGAAGCCAAAGTGCTTCTTCTTCTGAAAATTATAGCAACACCTATCCAGCAAGGGCACAGAACTGAACAGAGGCCAAGATGGATGAATTGGCAGAAGTAGGCTTTAGAAGGTGGGTAACAACAAATTTTGCTGAGCTAAAAGAGCGTGTTCGAACCCAATGCAAAGAAGCTAAGAACCATGATAAAACATTATAGGAGCTGTTAACCAGAATGACCAGTTTAGAGAGGAACATAAATGAACAAAACACAACACGAGAACTTCACAATGCAACTACGAGTATCAATAACTGAATAGACCAAGCAGAGAGAAAAATTTCAAAGCTTGAAGACTATCTTGCTGAAATAACACAGGCAGACAAGATTAGAGAAAAAAGAATAAAAAGGGATGAACAAAAACTCTGAGAACTATGGATTATATAAAAAGACCAAACCTATGACTAATTGAGGTACCTGAAGGAGACAGGGAGAATGGAACCAAGCTGAAAAACACACTTCAGGATATCATCCAGTAGAACTTTCCTAACAAAGCAAGACAGGCCAACTTTCAAATCCAGGAAATTCACAGAAGCCCAGTAAGGTACTCCATGAGAAGATCAACCCCAAGACACATAATCTTCAGATTTTCCAAGGTCAAAATGAAGGAAAAAATGTTAAGAACAGCCAGAGAGAAAGGCCAGGTCACCGACAAAGGGAAGCCCATCAGACTAACAGAGCAGAACCCTACAAGCCAGAAGAAATTAGGGGCCAATATCCAACATTCTTTAAAAAAAAAAAAAAAAAAAGAATTTTCAACCCAGAATTTTATATCCAGCCACACTAACTTCATAATTGAAGGAGAAATAAAATCCTTTTCAGAAAAGAAAACGCTGAGGAAATTTGTCACCACCAGGCCTGCCTTGCAAGAGCTACTGAAAAAATCACTAAATACAGAAAGGAAAAACCATTACCACCCACTTCAAAAACATGCTGAAGTACAAAGACCAAAGATACTATGAAGCAACTACACATCAATAAGTCTGCATAATAACCAAATAGCCTCATCAGGTCAGGATCAAATTCACGCAAAACAATATTAACCTTAAATGTGAATGGGCTAAATGTCTCAATTAAAAGACACAAAATGGCAAGATGGATAAAGGGTCAAGACCCATCGGTGTGCTGTATTCAAGACACTCATCTTATGTGCAATGACATATGGGCTCAAAATAAAGGGGTGGAGGAAAATTTACCAACCAAATGGAAAGCAGAAAAAAGCAGGGGTTGCAATCCTAGTTTCTGACAAAACAGACTTTAAATCAACAAAGATCAAAAAAGACATAGAAGGACATTACATAATGATAAGGGGATCAATTCAACAAGAAGAGCTAACTATTATATATATATGCATCAAATACAGGAGCACCCAGATTCATAAAACAAGTTCTTAGAGACCTACAAAGAGACGTAGACTCCTACACAATAATAGTGGGAGGCTTTAACACCCCACTGTCAATATTAGACATATCATCGAGACAAAACATTAACAAGGATATTCAGGACTTGAACTCAGCTCTGGATCAAGTGAACCTAATAGACATCTACAGAACTCTTCACCCCAAAACAACATACTATACATTCTTCTCACCACCACATGGCACTTACTCTAAAATCGATCACATAATTAGAAGTAAAACAGTCCTCAGAAAATCCAAAAGAAATGAAATTATAACAGTCTTTCAGACCAGGGTACAATCAAATTAAAACTCAAGATTAAGAAACTCATTCAAAACCACACAACTACATGGAAATTGAACAATCTGCTCCTGAGTGACTCCTGTGTAAATAATGAAATTAAGGCAGAAATCAAGAAGTTATTTAAAAGCAATGAGAACAAAGAGACAATGTACCAGAATCTCTGGGATGCAGCTAAAATAGTGTTAAGAGGAAAATTTATACACTAAATGCCCACATCAAAAATCTGGAAAGACTTCAAATTAAAACACTAACATCACAACTAAAAGAACTAGAGAACCAAGAACAAACAAACCCCAAAGCTAGCAGAAAAGAAATAACCAAGATCAGAGTGGAACTGAAGGAGATAGAGACACAAAAAACTCTTCAAAAAATCAATGAATCCAGAAGGTGTTTTTTGAAAGAATTAATAAAATATATAGACTACTAGTTAGACTAACAAGGAAGAAAAGAGAGAAGAATCAAACAGAGACAACAAAAAAATGATGAAGGGGAGATTACCGCTGACCCCACAGAAATAAAAACAACCATTAGAAAATACTATAAACACCTCTATGCAAATACACTAGAAAATCTTGAAGAAATGGATAAATTCCTGGACACATACACCCTCCCAAGACAGAACCATGAAGAAGTTGAATCCCTGAATAGACAAATAACAAGTTCCAAAATTGAAGCAGTAATAAATAGCTTACCAACCAAAAAAAAAAAAAAAAAAAGCCCAGGACCAGACAGATTTACAGGTAAATTCTACCAGAGGTACAAACAGGAGCTGCTACCATTTATTCTGAAACTATTCCAAACAATTAAAAACAGGAGACTCCTCCCTAATTCATTTTATGAGGCCAGCATCATCCTGTTACCAAAACATGACAGAGATACAACAAAAAAAAATGGAACTTTAGGCCAACATCCCTGATGAACATCAATACAGAAATCCTCAATAAAATACTGGCAAACCACATCTGTAGGAACTTAAACAAATTTAGGAGAAAATAAATCCTGATTAAAAAGTTGACAGAGGACATGAACAGACACTGCTCAAAAGAAGATATTTATGTGGGCAGGAGACAAATGAATAAAAGCTCAACATCACTGATCATTAGAGAAATGCAAATCAAAATCACAATGTGATACTATCTCATGCCAGTCAGAATGGTGATTATTAAAAAGTAAAGTCACCACAGATGCTGGCAAAGCTGTGGAGAAATACGAATGCTTTTACACTTTTGGTAGGAATGTAAATTAGCTCAACCATTATGAAAGACAGTGCAGTGATCCCTCAAAGACCTAGAACCAGAGATACCATTTGATCCAGCAATCCCATTACTGGATATATACCCAGAAGAATATAAATCATTATATTGTAAAGATACATGCATGTGTATGTTCATTGCAGCACTATTCACAATAGCAAAGACATGGAATCAACTTAAATGCCCATCAATTACCAGATTGGATAAAGAAAATGTGGGACATATACATCATAAAATATTATACAGTCATAAAAAGGAATGTGATCATGTCCTTTGCAGGGATATAAACAGAGCAGGAAGCCATTATCCTCAGCAAACTAATGCAGGAACAGAAAACCAAACACCACATGTTCTCACTTGTAAGTGGAAGCTAACAATGAGAACACATGAACACAGGGAGGGAAGGGTTGTGGGGAAAAAGACCTTCAGGATAAATAGCTAATGCAGGCGGGGATTAATACCTAGGTGATGGGTTGACAGGTACAGCAAACCACCATGGCATACTTTTATCTATGTAGCAAACCTGCACATCCTGTACATGTACACCAGAACTTAAAATAAAATCAAATAAATTGATGGGTTGATAGGTGCAGCAAACCACCATGGCACGCTTTTACCTATGTATCAAACATGCACGTCCTGCACACATACACCAGAACTTAAAATCAAATAATTTTTTTCTAAAAAAGAGATGAATGGATGACAGAAATGTGGTACTTATACACAGTGGTGTACTATTTAGCCTTAAAAAGTTGAGATCCCATTGTCTGCAATAACATGAATGGAACTGGAGAACATTATGTCAAGTAGAATAAGCCAGGCACAGAAAGACAAACATTGCATTTTCTCACTGATTTGTAGGATCTAAAAATCAGAATGATTGAACTCAGACATAGAGAGAATGATGGTTATCAAAGGCTGGGAAGGGTAGGTGGGGGGAGGGGTTCTGGGCAGGGAGATGGGGATGTTTAATGGTTACAAAATGAAAGTTAGAAAGAACGAATAAAACCTACTATTTGATAGCCCAATAGGGTGACTACAGTCAATAATAACTTAACTGCACATTTAAAAATAACTAAAAGATAATAATTGCATTGTTTGTAACTCAAATAATAAATACTTGAAGGAATGTATAAAACATATTTACTCAAGAGAGGCTGAAGTATAAATCCTGCATTGACCAAAACGTTACTGAATTAGATTGAGGAAGTGCACAGGATATACTAAGAAAATTTTTCTAGAAGACCAAGAGTCAGAGAAAATACATTTTTTTTGTAATAATAAAAAACAGAAAATGACCTAAATGTTCACAATAAGGAATTTTTAAAGTAAATTATTGGAGATGTATGCCAGGAAATACTAGTCACCCATTAAAAAGATTAAAGTGGATTTATCTTCATATCTATGTATGTATATATATCCTGACATGTAAAGGTCATCATGTAATATTATTATTAAGTGAACTGCAAAGTCATAAAACTGAACATGCCGCATGATCTCAAATGAAGGAAGAAAAACAAATTGCAATCACGTGTGAGTGTGTGGTTGTGGGCACCAATGACAAGAATCTACACATGACTAATTATGTACTTTGATTAATCTCATAATGTCATCAACTTTTTAAAATCTCTATTAACTTCTGTTTCCAAAATATGACATAGAAATGCTGAATAGCAAGGATTTGTAAGATTAAAATCAACTTGGGAACTATTTTGTCTTTGTGGTTTTTCATGGCTGTGGTTATCAACCCCTGTGCACCTAGAGCTTGGTCTCAACCTTCTCCCTATTCCATGGGTATATACGGCCTTGAATTTACCCATCAGCATGCACAGAGCATGGGAGTACATAAGAGAAAAGCCTGTCTTGGCACCTAACAAAAGGGCAGTATCTTGACTCGGGTGTCTTTTTCTCATCTTCCTTCGTCTTCATCTATCTTTTCGCTTATTCAGTCAACACATAATTATTATGCCAGTGACCGTCCTAGGAGCTTGGGACATAATAATGAATATAGCAGGCACAATCTCTACCCTTACAAATCTTATAGTCTCAACCAAGGTGTTGCAACCATAGCATTATTGACATTTAGGGTTGGATAATTCTTTCTTGTGGTAGGCTTTGCTGTACATTATAGTGCAGGGAAGGAAACTATTTTTTCTCTACCCATCTTAGATTTACTGGCAGGGGCACTGTAAATGACACTGACAAAAGATTAACAAGATGAAAACAAACAAATGTATTAACATGTGCATCAGGCATATACATGGGAGCATTCACAGATGGGTAACTCAAAAGAGGGTTAGGACTTGGGTTTTTATAGCATCATAACAAAAGAATCTACTTCAGTACATCAACTTGTGCTGAAGTAGATTAGTTAAGTTTCTCTCACCACTCAAGCCATCCTCCTTGGTTTTTCTTTCCCTCATCTGTCAGTTGGATGCAAAACATCCAGTGGAGAATTTCAAAGCCCTAGAAGATGGTGTGGGCACTTGGTGAAATGACCTCCCATCAACTTCCTCAAAGACTGCATGAAGTAGAAACGTCCTGTTGACCCAATTAGACTGACAAGAATAAGAAGTTAACCTTTGCTGTGTTAAGCCATATATTCTGAAGACAGCTGTTGACTAAGACTAATCATTGCATAACTCTGCATAAGTATTGTCTTGTCTACACTTTTAGGTGAATAACATCTACTCCACAGAAATGTTGGGGAGAACGTGTCACATGTCCATCACATTGTCTGATTGGATGTAAGCATTCAAAAAATATAGTGATCCTCACCTTCAACTATTCACACCACTTTATTGCAACTTCTGAACTTTTTGTTTCCCTTTTGCTTTTTGACAATAATGTCTTTATGTGGTGTAAATGTTAACCATATAGAGTGAATCTGAATTGTTTTAAATTGGCCTTCTGGTTTATTCTTGAATCATAAGAAGATGAAACCATTTTAAGCACTAAACAAGTTCACCAATGCCTCAATTTCTGCTGATCTCAGAAACCACAAACACTATTCTTGTGTGGAAGAAGAAAAATATGCCATTTAATCTGGTGACTGTAAGAAAGCCTTTTCCTTCTCTGTGTTGATTTAAATGTAAACTGTTTCTATTTTGAAAAAAAAAATTACAGCTATTCATGTTTACCATCACAGGACTGAATCACAGAGTGTAGGCTGGAACCGACTAAGGGTTCATATCTGCAGCTAGAAAAAGGATTGAGGCCTGGTTTGAAGTCCTGTGTTCTATTTATAATAACTCTATTTTCTTCTTAAATGTCCCAGCAAAGATATATTCTGATAAAACAGCTGCAGTTTCTATAAAATCCATCGGCATAAAAGACACACTCAGGTAACCCATTCATTATTCTAGAACAGCATTGGTAGCTTTGACAAAATAATTATATAGAGAGTCAGATTGTTAAAAATTCCATTGATATTCCACGTATTCAGATAAATGATGAATCAGAAAATGAACTGGTGCATATGGTTCTGTGCTACCAACTAATTATTTACTGGATGCCTGTTATGTGCAAAGTATCTAACATATACTGCTAAACAAAAGCATGAAAATGGAAGAAATATTTAAGTTACATGTCTCTTCTGCTCTTTCTCCTTCTCAAAAATTTCTACAAGCTCCCAACTGCTTATTAAAGTAGTTAGAAATCCATTATTCTGACATTCAAGGCCCTCTGCAGTAAAGCTTTATGCAACCTTGGTGAGCAAACGGAACTAGTTGATGGTGCACAAAAATTTCCTGCATTTTTTGAAATTATGCCATATCTTCTACCTGAATGTTCTCCTAGTCCTATGGATGTCTGTTGAAATTCAATCCATCCTTAAAACTCATTTCCAATGCTACTGATTTCATGCAGGATTATCTGATTACTTCTCAAAACACTTTAAAAAGAAAAGATGTCATGTCTCCTTCTTGTCCCCTTTGCTACTGACTCTTTGGAAACTTCTCATCTTCATCTATTCATCTTTTGTATATTTGTCTTAAATGCACCAGTGGCATGACTACTTGAGGGCCAGAACTATCTTATTTTTTAATCCCTCAAAATGGTTTAACACAGTAGTTCCCTATATGTAGTTCACATTTATTAAATATTTTAAATGAAAAATTTAAAACTCAACAACAAAAAAGAAACAAACCAGTTTTTAAATAGGTAAGGGGCTTGTATTAGTCTCTTTTCATGCTGCTAAAAAAGACATACATGAGACTGGGTAATTTATAACAAAAAGAGGTTTAATGGACTCACAGTTCCACATGGCTGGAGAGGCCTCACGAAATCATGGTGGAAGGTGAAGGAGGAACAAAGGCACATCTTACATGGCAGCAGCCAAGAGAGTGTGTGCAGGAAATTGCCCTTTATAAAACCATCAGATCTCGTGAGACTGATTCACTATCATAAGAACAGCAGGGGAAAACCCTTCCCCCATAATTTAATTACCTCCTGCTGGTTCCCTCCCAGGACACGTGGGGATTATGGGAACTACAATTCAAGATGAGATTTGGGTGTGAACACAGCCAAACCATATCAGGGCTTGAAAAGACATTTCTTCAAAGAAAATATACAAATGGCTAATAACCACATAGAAAGACTATCAATATCACTAGTCATTATGAAAACATAAGTAAAAACCATCATGAAATACCATTTCACACTCATCAGGATGGCAATGATTAAAAGAAAAATAAATTAAGTGTTATCAATGATGTGAAGAAACTGGAACCCTTGTGCATTGCTGGTGAGGATGGAAAACAGTGCAGCTGCTGTGGAAAACAGTATGGAAGTTTTTTTAAAAGTTAAACATAGAATTAGAATTTTATGATCTCGCAATTATCATATGATCTAGCAATTCCATGGGTAGGCCTATACCCAAAATAATTGAAAGCAGGGACTCAACAAACACTTGAACACCAATATTCATAGCAATATTATTCACAATATCCAGAAAGTGGAAGCAACTCATATGTCCATCAACTGATGAATAAATGAACAAAATGTGCTATATACATATAATTGAATATTACTCAGCCTTAAAAAGAAAATAGATTCTGATACATGCTAAAACACGGACGAACCTTGGAAACATTTTCTAAGTGAACTAAGCTACACACAAAAACAAGTACTGAAATATTAACTTAATTCACTTACATGAGGTACATAGAATAGGCAGATTTACAGAGAGAGAAAGTAAAATAGAGGTTACCAGGGGTGGGAGTAAGGGTTAATAGGGCATTACTGCTTAATGGCTACATAGTTTTTGTTTGGGATAACAAAAATGTATGGAAGTGGATAATGGTGACGGTTGCACAACATTCTGAATGTACTTAATGCAACTGAATTGTCCAGTTTACAATGGCTCAAAGTTAAGTTTAATCTGTATTTCACCATAATAATGTTTTTAAATTAAAAATTACTTGCAGAGCTAGGATTTAGACCCATAGAAGTAAGACTAGTGATATATGTTGAAAGAAATGTAAACAACATGAGAGTTCAACAGAAGTGAGTTCAAATTTTCTGTGTCCTTGGGGCAGTTATTAATCTCTTCAAGTCCCTGCTTCCTTACCTGGAAAAGGAAGATAATAAAAGCATCTGTAACATAAAGTTATCTTAAGGGACTATATCACATACTTTATGGAAAGCACTTAGCAAAGTGTTCAGTGCACAGTAATCTCACTAGAAGTACACTATTACTATTCTTAAAGCCAACAAACAGTAACTGATTATCTCTTATGAACGTAAGACTAAATGCTAAGCTAAGAAGTTTGTAATTTACTTTGATAGTAAGGTAGATGACATTTTTGAGCAAGGGAAGCTTCCGTGACCGGCAGGTTTCAAGTGCTGAACTCTGGAGCCAGTGCAGGAAAGAAATACAAGATTTTGGTTTAAAACAACTGGTTAAAATGGCAGATGAGCTGAAACAGTGAAGTCACAGAAAACGAACGTTTTCAGGAAGTAGTTGGGTTAGTATTCAGCAGGTCTTGTCTACTTAACTTATTCACCATAACTGGCCAATCTAAGGGAATGGAATATCTAATTAGGTATGGTAAAAGACACAAAATGTCTACTCATAATAATTAACAAATGAGGAATGATCTATTTCTCATTGCTTTATTTCACATTTTGACTTGAATACTAAATCAACCTCTAAAACTGAAATGCCTATTTTAAATTATCCAAACACCAAAACCTATTACTGCCATAAGATTCCTATTCCTGCTATAAGATTTCTTTTTGTTTTGCTTTCCTATGAAGAAGAAAGTAAGTACAAATTAAAAATAAATTTACAAGGGTTTAAAAATACCAAATAGATTAAATAAGCCTTGCTGGTTAAAAAATGAATTAAAATGTAAAAAACAAAATTCTATAGCTAATTGAAAAAATTGGGAATATAAAACATGCTCTAAAATCACCTTGAGATGAATCAAAGTTGTTAAGTGAACTAGTGGCTAGTAACATTACTTTTGATTATTTTACTTCCTAACAATTCATTTACAGCCAGAGGCAACATTTTAAAATTCAAGCAACATTAAAAAACAAGCAGTGCCAATATAATTGGCTAAAAATGAATCATTTTTTCTAATTAAAAATGAATAAAATTACTAACAAAAACTCACTTAAAAACTGTGGAACGTTACACTCATTTACAGAAATTAAAAAATATTTTATGAGAATAACAAATGGCAAGAAATGCATAGAAGCAAATAAAATCATTACCAAATTGCTTTCAGGTGCATGAAATTTAGTGTGCTGGAATTATGTGTGTGTGAGAGAGAGTATGTGTATGTATGTGTCTGTGTGTGTGTACAATTGTACCGTTAAAGGAGATGTTCAGTTTTAAAGTGTATTTTCTTTTGTCACATTTGAGTTTGATCAATTTCATTTCTTTGCCCTTTTTTTTGACAAATTCACCTGTATTTCTGCCAAAAATAGATTGGAGTTGGTGGAGCTATAAAGAAGAGTTGAGGGGCTACTGCAGTTTTCCAAGTGTGAGATGAGGCAGGCCTGGATAAAAGTTCTGTGAGAACATTTTCTCATTCTCTAAACTGAACCACTTTTAAAAGGAGGCTATACTATGTCCTCCTCCAGGCACCTCACAGTGCCTTTTATTTATCTAGACTAGAATTTAACGAACTCTGTTATAAGCATTTTGTCACTTGTGCTTTTCTCATTAGATTACAAGCTTCTAAATGGCAAGGATTACTTTTTTGGCATCCCCAGTGCTTAGCACAGAGTCTAGCGCATAGTAGGTCCTCCCAAATGTTTTTTGAATAAACAGAATGTTTACTAGATTCTCGTGGCTCATTATTGGACACTTCTGCACACATTCTACAGCATCTTGTGTGGAAGATTCTTCAATCTGTAGAAATTAGGAAACAGCACTGAGGTATAGGATTTAAACGAATGTTTTTTCTAAGGGAGTTCAGCATTCTTCTTAACTGAGTGTCTACCTGCATGAACCAGGCAAACAGACTATTCAATGGTAGAAATGTAAGTGAATCTAAATCAAATATAAGGATGAAAAATTGTAAAGAAACTTGGCAAGGTGCACCAACCAAGCATGGGTGCATCAGTGGTATATAGAAAAGACATAGATGGGGTTACACACGAAGTTTGGTTACCACTACAAAATGGTAGAGACAAAAGATTAAAAGAAGTCCAAAGAAAAATGAGACAAATTTCCAAGTGTATATATATATTTACAGGTAACATTTATTGAGTGCCTCTCCTGGCTAGGCAAGTTCTAATTTCTTCCAACAAACACATAAGTAGCATTACAAATTCTATTTTACAAATAAAGATGCTAAGGCACAGAGAAAGAAAGTAAATAACTCTTTTAGGGACATACAGCAAGAAAAGAGAAGAGCTGGAAGGTCCTCCCAAATGGTTGGATTTTTTTTTTTTTTTTTTGTAAACTCAAAAATTCTGTCTTCAGAGTCTGAAGTTGACCACTGTCCTAAATGAATTATAAAAATTAATGATGGTGGGGTGGCCAAAATGGCTGACTAGAAGCAGCTAGTGTATACCACTCTCATGGAGAGGAACAGAAAGGGCAAGTAAATACAGCAAATTCAACTGAAACATCTAGGTACATCCATTGAGACAAATGAAGGAAGCAATTTGACCCACGGAGAATGGAGAAAAGCAAGAAAGCATGATAGCCCACCTAGGAGAGACATGGAGCCAGGAGAATCTCTCCCACTCAGTGAAGTGGTGATTGAATGTGCAAGCCCAGGAATCATGCTTCTCCCACAAATCTTTGCAACCCTCTGGTCAGGAGATCCCCTCGTGGACCCACTTCACCAGGGCCTTAAGTCTGACACACAGAGCTATGTGGAGTCTCCTCAGAGCAGCTTCTCAAGCACATGTGGATATTCTGGAGCCTTAGATAGCCAGGCCTTTCAGGCTTCCCGGCAAAAGCAGCTGCAACTCCAGCAAAGTGGGAGATTAGATCTCAGTGCATAGCTCTGGAAAAGGTGCTGAATCCAGGAGGCTAGGCAGCAACAGTCTTCAGGCCCCACATTCACAGCAACTCACAGGATAAGACCCACTGGCTTGAAACTACAGCCAGCTGCTGGTAGTAGTGTGAGACAGAACTCCTGGGGGGAGGGGTGGGCCACCATTTTTGCTGTTTGGCCAACTTAGCTGTTTCAGCCTTTGGACTTTGGAGAGTCTGAGGTAACTGGAGGCTGAAGCAAGCCTCCAGCACAGAACAGCTGCTCTACAAAAATGTAACCAGAATGCTTTTATAAGTGGTTCCTTGATCCTGTTCCTCCTCACCAGGTGGGCCATCCCAACTCTGATCTCCAGCTACCCCTGCCAGTGTTCTCCAGCTGACAGATGTTTCAAACCTCCCTGGGATGGAGCTTCCAGAGGAGGGAGTGGGATGCCATCTTTGCTGTTTGAGCAACTTAACTGTTTCGCCCTTTGGACGTTGGAGAGTCTGATGCATCCATGGGCTTCAGCGGACCCCAAGCACAGCACAGCTGCTCTATGAAAATGTGGCCAGACTGCTGTTCTAAGTGAGTCTCTGATCCCATTCCTTGACACAGGGCAGCACCTCCTAACTGGGGCCTCCACCTACCCCCACTGGTGTGTTTTGGCTGACAGAGGTATCAAAACCTCCCTGAGAAGGAGTTCCCAGAGGGAGGGATAGGACGCCATCTATGCCATTTGGGCGACTTACTCATTCCACCCTTTGGGCTTTGGAGACTCTGAGGCAACTGGGGACTTGAGTGGATCTCCAGCACAGCACAGCACAGCTGCTCTACAAAAACAAGGCCAGACTGCATTTTAAATCAGGTCCCCAATTCTGCTTCTCATCACTGAGTAGGTTGTCCCAGCCGGGTTCTCCAGCCACCTCCTAAAGGGGCATATGAGCCTGCAACAGGTCCGTACCTTCCTGGAACAGAGCTCCCAGAGGGAGAGGCAGGCGTCCATCTTTGCTGTTTCACAGCCTTCATTAATGATACCTCCAAGTACTGGAATATCCAAAGAGACTAGGGACTGGAGCAGACCCTCAGCATACCACAGCATCCCTACAAAAAGTGGCCAGACTATTACGTGGGTGCCCATTTCTATATCTCCTCACCAGGCAGGTCCTCCAGTCCTGGGCTCCAGCCACCTCTTTCCAGGGCTATTGAGCCTGTAGCAGCAGCACTGCAACTCTCTGGATAGAGCCCCTAGGGGCAACTGAAAGCCTCTCTGCCACTGCAGTAAGACTACCCTTGCTACCCCTCAGACTAACAAAGAAGCAAAGACCTTAGTGCCTTATCCACACCTCCAACAAGCTGCAGTTGACCCAAGAAGAGGAGGCCAGTCTGTCTCCCATGGGTCCCACACACCCCTACTGCTTGTCACCTGACAGAGAAACCCTGGCTTGGGCCCATAGCACAGACCTTTTATGCTGGAATGATTGCACTGAGCGATTGCTGATCTGCATCTCTCTGGGGTGGAGCCCCCAGGAATCAAGCAAAAGACCCTTGGCCACAACCACTACTAAGGTCCCTTCCTCTGCTGTCTCCAAGTTGTGGGAGAAACATAAACCCTGAGATCGCCCCAGAGTTGTTGTGGGCAGCCCAGGAGTGCCAAGCCACGATCTACAGCTAGCACTAAAGGGGAAGAGGAACCCACAGTTTCACCGCATTGAGAGAGAACATGACTGCAACTGTGAGGAAACATAGGGGAGCCACACAACTGAGCAAGCGTCTGCCAACCAACAGATATGCCTAAGCGCCACCTACTGGATCACACTCCAAAGCTTCAACACCAAAAATACCTTGCTAACATATATCACTGTGAAACCAAAGAAAATAAGTCAGTTTCAAATAAAGACCCTGAACAAAGCCTTGGCCCTGTGAAAACATCCAGAAAAGAAGTCTGTTGACTGTATTTAATCTACACTGCAGTTAAATGAAAATCCACATGCAGAAATGAGAAAGAACCAATGCAAAAACTCTGGTAACTTAAATGGCCGGAGTGTCATATGTCCTCCAATGACTGCACCAGTTCTCCAACAAGAGCTCTTAAACAGGCTGAGCTGGCTAAAATAAAATAAATATAATTCAGAATATGGATAGGAACAAAAATCACTGAGATTATGGAGAACAGTAAAACCTAATCCAAGGAAACTAAGAATCACAATAAAATGATACACCTGCTGAAGGACAAAATAGCCAGCATAAAAAGGAACCCAAAGGATCTGACAGAGCTGAAAACACAATACAAAAATTTCACCATGCAATCACAAGTATTAACAGCATAATAGAACAAGATGAGGAAAAAAATTCAGAACTTGAAGACCGGTTTCTGAAAGACAGTCAAACAAAAATAAAGAAAAAAGAAATAGACAAAACTTCTGAGAAGTATGGGATTATGTAAAGAGACCAAATCTATGAATCGTTGGCATTTCTAAAGGAAGGGGGAGAAAGCAAACAACTTGGAAAACATATTTCAGGATATCATCCATGAAAACTTCCCCAAGCTTTCTAAAGAGGCCAACAGTGAAATTCAGAAAACATAGAGAACCCCTGCAAGGTTTTACACTAGAAGATCATCCCCAAAACACATAATTATCAGATTTTCCAAGGTTAAAATGAAAGAAAGAATGTTAAAAGCAGCTAGAGAGAAAGGGTAGGTCAGCTACCAAGGAAACCCCATCAGGCTAAGAGTGGACCTCTCAGATGAAACTCTACAAGCCAGAACAGGTTTGGGGCCTGCAGTCAACATTCTTAAAGAAAAAAATATTCAACCAAGAATTTCTTATTTAGTCAAACTAAGCTTCCTAAGCAAAGGATAAATATAATTATTTTTAAATAAGCAAATGTTGAGCTAATACAAAAACCCACTAAAATACAGACCAGTGACCCTATGAAGAAATCACACAAACAAGCCAGCATAGTAGCCAGCTAACAACACAATGACAAGGTGAAATCCCCACATATAAATACTAATCTTGAATGTAAATGAGCTAAATGTTCCATTTAAAAGACACAACATGGCAAGCTGTATAAACAAGCATGACCCAATGGTATGCTGTCTTTAAGAGACCCATCTCACAAGTAATGACACACATCAACTCAAAATAAAGGGATAGAGGAAAATCTACTAAACAAATGGAAAACAGAAAAAGAGCAGGGGTTGCAATTCTACTTTCAGACAAAACAGATTTCAAGAAAACAGAGATCAAAAAAGACAAGAGAATTACATAATGGTAAAGGGTTCATATCAACAAGAACATGAAGCAAATTCTTAGAGACCTACAAAGAGACTTAGATTCCCACACAGTAATATTGGGAGACTTCATCACTTCACTGGCAGTATTAGACAGATCATGAAGGTGGAAAATTAACAAAGATATTCAAGACCTGAACTCAACATTGAACCAAATGGACCTGATAGACCTCTGCAGAACTCCCCACCAAAAAACAACAGGATGTACATTCTTCTTACCACCAAATGGCACATACTCTAATATTAACCACATAATTGGACATAAAGCAATCTTCAGAAAATAGAAAAGAACTCAAATCGTACCAAACACACTCTTGGATCACAATGCAATAAAAGTAGAAGTTAAGACTAAGAAAATCACTCAAAACCATGCAATTACATGGAAATTAAACAACATGCTTCCAAATGACTTTGGGGTTAATAATGAAATTAAGGCAGAAATAATGTTCTTTGAAACGAATGACAACAAATATACAACATACCAGAATCTGGGGCACAGCTAAGGCAGTGATAGGAGGAAATTCATGACACTAAATGCTCACATAAAAAAGTAGGAAATATATCAAATTAACAACCTAACATAACAACTGAAAGAATTAGAGAAGCAAGAATAAATGAGCACAAAAGCTAGCAGAAGACAATAAATTACCAAAATCAGACCTGAATGGAAGGAAATCAAGACATAAAAGAACATTCAAAATGTCAGCAAATCCTAGAGTTGATTTTTTTTAATTAATAAACTAGCCTACCAGCTAGACTAATAAAGAAAAAAAGAGAGAATATCCAAATAAACACAATTAGAAATGGCAAAGAGGATGTTATCACTGACCTCACAGAAATGCAAATAAGCATCAGAGACTACAATGAAAACCTCAATGAACATAAAGTAGAAAGCCTAGAAGAAATGCATAAATTCCTGGACATATACACCCCACTTATGACTGAATCACGAAGAAATTGATTACCTGAACAAACTAGTAATGAGCTCTAAAATTGAATAAGTAATAAATATCCTACTAACAACAACTACAACAAAAAAGCCCAGGACCAGATAGATTCACAGTTGAAATCGACCGTTCACGTAAGACCTGGTACCATTCCTACTAAAACTATCACAAAAAATTAAGGTGAAAGGACTCCTCACCAACTTATTCTATTCTATGAGGCCAGCATCATCCTGATACCAAGCCTGGCAGAGATACAATTAAAAGAAAAAAAAAGAACTTCAGGCCAATATCCTTGATAAAAATGGATGCAAAAATCCTCAACAAAACACTTGCAAATTAAATCCAGCAGCACATCAAAAACTAATAGATCACAATCAAGTAGGCTTCATCCTCAGGATAGAAGATTGGTTCAACATACACAAATCAATAAATGTGATTCATCATATAAACAGAACTAATGACAAAAACCACGTGATTATTTCAATAGATGCAGATAAGGATTTTAATAAAATTTAATGTCACTTCATGTTAAAGGCTCTCAATAAACTAGGTAATGAAGAAACATACCACAAAATAATAAAAGCCATCTACGACAAATCCACAGCCAACATCACAATGAATGGGCAAAAGTTGGAAGCATTCCCTTTGAAAACTGGCACAAGTATGCCCTCTATTACCACTGCTATTCAACACAATATTGGAACTTCTCTCCAGAGAAATCAGGCAAGAGAAAGAAATAAAAGACATACAAATAGGAAGGCAGGAAGTCAAACTATCCCCATTTGTAGATGACATGATTTTATGTCTAGAAAACCCCATAGTCTTGGCTCAAAAGCTCCTTCAGTCAATGAACAACTTTAGCAATGTCTTAGGATATAAAATCAATGTACAAAAATCAATAGCACCCCTATACACCAAAAACAGCCAAATCAGGAAGGTAATCCCATTCACAATTGCCACAGAAAGCATAAAATACCTAGGAAGGCAGTTAACCTGGAATGTGAATGATTTCTACAATGAGAATTGTAAAACACTGGTCAGAGAAATCAGAAAATCAGAGAAGACACAAACAAATTGAAAAACATCCCATATTCAGAGATAGGAAGAATTCAAGGCATTGAAATGGCCATACTGCCCAAAGCAATTTATAGATTCAATGCTATTCCTATAAAACCACCAATGACATTATTCACAGAACTACACAAAATATTTTAAAATTCATATGGAATCCAAAATAACTCAAATAGCTGAAGCAATCCTAAGCAAAAAGAAAAAAGCTGGAGGCATCACATTATCCAACTTTAAACTATACTACAGGGCTACAGTAACCAAAACAACAAGGTACCAATACAAAAACAGGCACATCGACCAATGGAACAGAATAGAGAGCCCAGAAACAAGGCTACACACCTACAATCATCTGTTCTTTGGCAAAGCTGACAAAAGCAAGCAATGGGACAAAGACTCCCGATTTAATAATGATACTGGGATAATTGGCTAGCCATATGCAGAAGATTGAATCTGGACACTTTCCTAACCCCATATAAAAAAATTAACTCAAGATAAATCAATGACTTAAATGTAAAACACAAAACTATAAATAACCTGGAAGACAACTTGGAAATACCACCTTGAACATAGGGACAGCAAAGATTTCACGACAAAAACACCAATAGCAATTGCAACAAAAGCAAAAGTTGACAAATGTGATCTAATTAAACTGAAGAGCTTCTGCACAGCAAAAGAAACTACTCTCTCCATCAGAGTGACTGGACAATCTACAGAATGATTAAAAAAATCTGTAAACTATGCATTCGACAAAGGTCTAATATTCAGCATCTAAAAGGAACTTAAATTTACAAGAGAAAAACAACCTCATTAAAAAGTGGACAAATAACATGGACATATGCTTTACAAAAGGAGACATACATGCAGCCAAAAAGCATATAAAAAAAAAAAAAAAACCTCAGTATCACTGATCATTAGAGAAATGCAAGTAAAAACCACAATGAGATACCATCTCACACCAGTCAGAATGGCTATTATTAAAAATCAAAAAATAATGGATGCTGGTAAGTTTGCGGGGAAAAGGGAACATTTATATGCTGTTGGTAAGAGTGTAAATTAGTTCAAACATTGTGGAAAGCAGTGTGGCAATTTCTCAAAGAGCTAAAAGCAGAACTATCATTCGACCCAGCAATTCCATTACTGGGTATATACCCAAAAGCATATAAATTGTTCTGCCATAAAAACACATGCACGTGAATGTTCACTGCAGCACTATTCACAATAGCAAAGACATGGAATCAACCTAAATGCCCATGAATGACAGACGGCATAATAAAAATTTCCTACATATATACCATGGAATACTATGCAGCCATAAAAAGGAACAAGATCATGTCCTTTGCAGGGACATTGATGGAGCTGGAGTTATTCTTAGCAAACTAATGCAGGAACAGAAAAGCAAATACCACATGTTCTCACTTATAAGTGGGAGCTAAATGATGAGAACTCATAAACACAAAGAAGTGAAAAACTGCCACTGGAGTCTACTTGAGGGAGGAGGTTGGGAGGGGGAAGTGGAGCAGAAAAAAATACTATTGGGTACTAGGCTTAATACTTGGTGATGAAATAATCTATACAACAAACCCCCATGACATGAGTTTACCTATGTAACAAACCTTCACCTGTACCGCTGAACCTAAAATAAAAGCTAAAAAAAGAAAAAATAATAAACAAATGAAAATTAATGATACACCCAGAACTTTATGTATAAAACAAGAAAAGATAACTATTCCCAAGATTCTCATGATAGAAAACCAAGCCTCAGGACTGAGGGCATTTTCCATCTGACTCTTAAGGATTGGAGGGACATTCAAGTCCTAGAAGTGTCTATTCTTATGCAGTCACTAAAAAGAAGTCTGAGCACTAATCCCATTCACAGTCTTGTCATTCATCAAATCTGTTTCATTCACAGTCTCGACATCAAGGGTATTTTCGCTTCTTGGTATCTTCAACTGCAGAAAAACTGGGGTGAATCAAATGAATCAACTATAAAGTTACACATTGACTGCTCACAATTTCCTCCCTTCTCTCAATTTTGTCATTTGTAAAATTGGGATAGAAGAGGAGGTGAATCAAGAAGGCTAAAAAAGAAAAATTCTGCATCAATAGCCCCCAACCCCAGAAAGGCCAAATTGAACAACTATGCCCACAGGAAAGCCCTTTAATAAGAACCAAAAAATTAAGTAAGCCACTACAGTACTTGTTTTCTACATGATATCAAGGAAAGAAGCATTGAAAGGGGTAGGAAAGGCAGTCTTGCATTGCCTACACCACTTCTTCAACTTCCACTGTAAGCACCTTTTGGAGAGAGAATCTGTGTACTTAGGGGACATTAAAATGGGGATAATACTAGTCTCTACCTTACAGAGTTGTGGCAATTATTGCAGGAAAAATACTCAGTGTAGTGTCTGACACAAAATAAGTACTCAGTGAGCACTGCGTTTGAAATTAGTGCTCTACTTCACTTTGCAATGTCTTCTCTCTTCCACTAGGCTGTGAATGTGTCAGAAGTTCCAGGGATCAGGAATTTAATGGATGTTGATTTCTACCCACTCAACAAGCCCCAGTTATGAGACAAATGCTCGGGCCAGGTGGCTATTTATAACCTATTGAAACTATAAATTAAAACACTCACAAGGGTAATTAAAACAAAATTATGGAGTCACAAAAGTAAGTTGAAGAGAAACTTCTATAAGAAGTTCCAGAAGAGGCAAGAAAAATAACTTGCTAATGGTAAAGCCCCATTGTGTACAGGAAGAACACAAATTAGAGCACCCTCAAAAGGTGCTCTTAAGTTTACTGAGACTACAGACTTATATTTAATGTGAATACACAGAGGAAAATACGCCTTCCCTATTTTAGCACATCGCAGCTCTTCTTGTTTATAGCTTACTATGCATAAAATTTCACACCCCTGGTTCAGTGAAGATGTGTGCCCTGCCAACCTGCTGGATTTTACACGTATAGTGGATGTTGCTGTGATGTTCAGAAATGTATCTGAGATACTTTGCAATAGTCAAAGTCAGGACAAAAAGCAGCCTAGAACAAGAGTATAATTTTAGCCCAGCACAGATTTTGAGAACAGATAGGGAAGGTAATGCACTTAGATTTACATCATGCAGCCTGCATGGAGAGCAGATCTCTAAAAATCCTACAACCGTGATTCTCAACCACTTCTCTGCAAAACAGTAATAAAATGCTTATTCTTTAATATCTGCCTGCTCACTTCCTTTGTCTCTTCTCAGCTCTAATAATTCACCAAACTGCACACTGATCCCATTATTGGGCTGAAAAAGACTTCCCTAAGTGATATATTTTGGAATAATCAAAACATAGAAAAAGAAATCACACAAACCAGATTCTATTAATACTTTGGGAGCAATTTTTAAAAGAGGGAAGAGAATGAGTATGTAATGTGGTTCCCTTCCTTATAAGGTTGAAAATATTTTATTATTTTATTTTATTTTACTTTATTTTATTTTTAGTTTAGTTTACTTAGCATGTAGATAGCACCTATCAAGAGCTAGGCAGTATTCAAAGTACTTACAAAATGTAACTCATTTGATACAATAAACATTGACTATTTACAATTTCAGCTTTAGCTAATAGTTTTATGCTTAAGGGGGAAGAAGATATGTGAGCTACAGCTATGTTCTCGAAAGCTTTATTCTACTGAAATGTCACATTACCTCAAGTTAGTAGTCAGAGAGGAGGCAGCAGCCAGACAGTGGAAACTGTGCAGGTTCTACTAAGAAACTCAGACTTCAGCCTCAAGGTCACAGGGAGTGTTCATTATTAAAGAAACAGGACGCTGTTTGTGCAGTGGAAGTATGGCTTATGACTGGGCCAGGATGTCAGGATTCAGATGTTTTATTCTTTGATGAAACAGAACAAAGTTACTTTCTAGCTGTGTCTACACATTGAAAAGGAGAAAGAGAACAGAGAGAATTGTCTAGTGTTGGACCCATTTTAAGTAGTCCACAGTTGTAGCTCAATGAGTAGGTGGATTAAAACTCAGCTGAAGTTGTACCTCAATTGTCTTGATAATTCACGAATAAGTAAAATAGATGTGTGTATTAGTCCATTCTCACACTGTTATAAAGATACTACCCGAGACTGGGTAATTTATTTTATAAAGGAGGTTTAATTGACTCCGTTCTGCATGGCTGGGGAGGCCTCAGGAAACTTACAATCTTGGGAGAAGGCCAAAGGGAAGCAAGGCACATCTTACATGGTGGCACAAGAGAGAGAGCATGAGAAAGTGCGACACTTTGAAACCATCAGCTCTCGTGAGAACTTCCTCACTATCAAAAGAACAGCATGGGAGAAACTGCCGCCATGATTCAATCACCTGCCACCCCATCCCTCCCTTGACACGTAGGGATGACAATTCGGCAAGAGATTTGGGTGGGAACCCAGAACCAACCCATATCATTCTGCCCCTCATCCCTCCCAAATCTCATGACCTTTTCACATTTCAAAACCAATCATGCCTTCCCAACAGTCCCCCAAAGTCTTTACTCATTCTAGCATTAACTCAAAAGTCTACGTCTAAAGTCTCATCTGAGACAAGGCAAGTCCCTTCCACCTATGAGCCTGTAAAATCAGAGGCAAGTTAGTTACTTTCAAGATACAATGAGGGTACAGGCATTGGGTAAATGTTCCCATTACAGATAAGAGAAATTAGACAAAACAAAGGTGTCACAGGCCCCATGCAAGCCCAAAACACAATAGGGCAGTCATTAAAACTTAAAGCTCCAAAATGATCTCCTTTGACCCCATGTCTCACATCCTGGGCACAGTGATGCAAAGGGTGGGCTCCCAAGGCCTTGAGCAGCTCTGCCCCTGTGGTACTGCAGGGTACAGCCCCTTTGGATGCTTTTATGAGCTGGGGTTGAGTGTCTGCAGTGTTTCCAGGTGCACGGTGCAAGCTGTTGGTGGATCTACCATTCTGAGGTCTGGAGAATGGTGGCCCTCTTCTCACAGTTCCACTAGGTAGTGCCCCAATGGGGACTCTGTGTGGGGGCTCTGAACCCACATTTCCCTTCTGCACTGCCCTGTCAGAAGTTCTCCATAAGGGCTTCGTTCCTGCAGTAGACGTCTGTTTGGACATCCAGGTGTTTCCATATATCCTCTGAAATCTAGGCAGAGGTCCCAAAGCTCAACTCTTGTCTTCTGTATACCCACAGGCCTAACACCACATGGAGGCTGCCAAAGCTTGGGGCTTGCACCCTCTGAAGCAATGGCCTGAGCTATATGTTGGCCACGTTTAGCCACAGCTGAAGCTGGAGTGCCTGGGATGCAGGGCACCACGTCCTGAAGGGGCCTTGGTCCTGATCAACAAAATCATGTTTTTCTTCTAGTCCTGTGGGACTGAGATGGGAGGGTCTGTCCCCAAGATCTCTGACATGCCCTGGAGTCATTTTCTCCATCGTCTTGGCAATTAACATTTGGCTCCATGTTACTTATGCAAATTTCTGCAGCTGTCTTGAATTCCTCCCCAGGAAATGGGTTTTCCTTTGTACCACGTGGTCAGGCTGCAAATTTTCCAAACCTTTATACTCTGCTTCCCTTTGAAACATAAGTTCCAATTTCAAATCATCTCTCAAGATCAAAGTTCCACGTATCTCTATGGAAAGCGCAAAATGCCGCCAGTCTCTTTGCTAAAGCAAAGCAAAAGAGACCTTTGCTCTAGTTCCCAATAAGTTTCTCATCTCCTTCTGAGACCACCTTAGCCTGGACCTTATTGTTCATATCACTATCAGCATTTTGGTCAAACATTCAACAAGTCTGTAGGAAGTTCCAAACTTTCCCACATCTTTTTGTCTTCTGAGCCCTCCAAGTCTCTGGTAAGTTCCAAATGTTCCCACATTTTTCTCTCTTCTTCTGAGCCCTCCAAACCGTTCCAAACTCTGCCTGTTGCCCAATTCTAAAGTTGCTTCCACATTTTCAGGTTATCTTTATAGCAATATCCCACTATCCCTGTACCAATTCTCTGTATTAGTCTGTTCTCTGCTATAAAGATACTACCTGAGACTGGATAATTTATAAAGAAAGGGGGTTTAATTGACTCACAACTCTGCATGGCTCGAGAAGCCTTAGGAAACTTACAATCATGGTGAAGGGAAAGGGGAAGCAAGGCATGTCTTACATGGCAGCAGGAAAGAGGGACGGGGGACGTTCCACACTTTTAAAATCATAATCTTTTGTGAGAACCCACTATCAGGAGAACAGCATGATGGAAACTGCCCCCATGGTCCAATCACCTCCTACCAGGTCCCTCCCTTGACATGTGGGGATTACAATTCAAGATGAGATTTGGGTGGGGACAAAAGAGCCAAACCATATCAATGTGTTTTTTTGAATTTCATATTCTCCTTTTTTACCTTATGTTCATGGACTCACTTTACTAATGGAAAATTCCAACCATATGGATAGTATTAGTAATGACAACTATCATTTCCCAAGGGCCTGCTTTGCTCCAAGTGTTATGCTATGTACTTCACATATACCTTGCTTAATTCTTACAGCTTGGTAGGTGTCATTATCACAATTTTACTGGTGAGGGAAATTGAATTTCAAAGAGGTTATGCACCATTCAAAAGTCATTCAGCTAGGAAATAGTAGAGCTGGAACTCTTCCTACTCTCCGGGTATCCTTTATTTGAGACACCCCTGCCTAATTGCTGTGGCCTTGCTATACATTATCCTTTTCAACCCCAAACCTTTTTGTTTCTCTTCCTTCTGTTTGGAAAGTTTTCTCTGAATCATCTGTTCTCACCCCTTAGTGCCTAACTCAAATGTCACCTCCTTGCAGATATCCTCTCCTTACCGCATTCCGAGGAACTGGCAGTTAGTTTTAGGAACTAAGTACTTATATCTACATTGAAAATGAGTTATTAGGTGGGCAGTGGGTTGGGTTGGCCTAAAATGAGCTTTTCTCTCTGTAGTTTGTGGATCACCTACATCAGAATCACGTGGAGCTGCTCTATGTGTATATTGGTGGGGACGAGTAAGAAACTTGTTAGACGCCACGTTCCTGGGCCTCATACCAAATCTGCAGAAACAGATTCTCTTGTCATAAGTCCCTGGAATATGCAGGTACCCCAGCTTGTTCCTAAAGACACTAATATTTGAAAAGTTTTATAAGCATTAGACCTACACAATTTCCCTTATTACGGGTCCCTCAGGCACAGGCATAATGCATAGTGGAGTTCAACTGCTTTGCTAAATAAAAATCAATATCAATTACAGGGAAGACAAAGGAGAATTGCAGAGATTGAGCCTTTTTGCTTAAACTTAATGGGATTTTTTGAAGGAATCTTCTAAAAAGTAATACAAATTAATTTAAACCAAATAACTACAAGATTTTTCAAAATTAAACCTGCCAAATACATCTGTTGATTTGGCAAATTTCCTTTCTAACATGTAGGCCCTTTAGAGGTAGAGACTGTGTCTTTTACCCTTTTTTCACCCAACCCTATACTCTTACCCAGACCAAGCACACAACTGGGGATAAAAGTCTATATTAACTGAAAGGAAAAACTGAACGGGAGGAATCTCAGATTACCACCATATGCGTTATAGTTCACCCAAGGGCTTCATTCACTGGACATTTGCGGCTAAGTGTTGGTTTTGGGTAAACATGACTTTGAATCAGCCCTGGCCTCAAGGAGTTCGCTAGGTAGTTAAAGAGTAACATGTATGTGCAGTGAACTGTTGTGAATCCTATGAAGGAGGTATAAAAAGCCCAATGGCGGGATTAAGGAAAATGTGATTTTCTCTCTTGGATTAGGGAGGACTGCATAGCAGAAGAGGTATACACCTAAAAATACAGTAGCCTGTATCTTTAAAACAGAAAATGAGTAATAAGTTTTTCTGTTGGTGCACACAGTGAGTTATGTTCAAATAAAAATGAACTAGGAAGGCAGTAGGGATTTGTCCTTACTTTTCACACTAGTAAGTACAGAATCCATAGGCGGATTTTTGATATAAAATTTTTTCAACTAATAAAATGTCAGCAATGCATTAAAAATTTTCAGAGAGAAGAATTATGAAATAAACATAATAAATCACCTGAGTGTAATAAAACCAAGACAAATCAAAGCCCAGTGTCAACTTTGCAGCTATCTTTGAACAATTTTGTATCTTGAGAAGAAATGTCCACATAATTCCAAAACCTTATGGACGATAGCATTAAAATATTAAACAGTTTTTCATTTAAAAGCCTTGCCTGCCTCACGTTCTATAGCTTCCCAATTCAGAATGTGAGTTTTTGCCTGGAAGTTGCTTTGTTTTATTTCTGCTGCAATATAATTTTAGAGAATTTTATAACTGAATACTAATTCAGAAATCCTTCTTACATATTTTAATTCCCTAGACGGAGTTTAATTTCTTTGCTATGACTATTCAAGCTTTTTGAAATAAAGTAGAGTTTAAGGTGCACAGATTTATCCTTTCTTTGGGGCATCTTAAGGTCTACTGATATCAAATGCTATGTGCAAGTTACCCACAAGTTTAATGATTCCCACTTTTGTTAATGAAATGTTTGCACAGCTGCCACAGCGTGTACAGGAAGATTAAAACCTGCTGTCCCTTTGTTAAGAGAAGCCTAGGGGAGATTGAACACATCTGGCCTGTGGATTAAGGAAACCTGGTAAAACCAAAACCATCCATTAGTTTACAGGAGCTTCGACCTGGGAACTAGAAGCAGGAAAGAAGATGTACTGACCTTTAAAGTGAACTGAAATCAATTAACCCCAGTACCTGTCAACTTCTTGTGATTTGCGCTTATGCTGTAGTCACCTTTATCGCGCCTATGAATTCTTATCTGAAAACAAGTTCTTCATTGGTATAAGATGAAGTGAAATAGCTGAGCCGAGAAAGCAGTTTCCCATCTGAATGGCAAATGCAGTTCCTGTCAAGCAGGTTACAATCTTTGAAAAAAAATTAAAATAAAATAAAATAAAAGGCTACCAAGATAGATCAGATCAGTAATTTGACAAGTTGTGTCCTGGGTGTAAAACAAAGTAAAGGAAAATGTTCTAGGAGATATATGCAGATCCAGCAAGAGTGAATGCACTGTTGCCCAATCTGTGTCAAGCACTGTGAACAGATTTGGGGCGGAATAGCTTGTCACTTACTTGAAGGCTAAAAGAACTGCCTGTCTATAAGTCTGCAAACCCTTCTGAACTAATAACTTAAGGGCAGAGTTGAGGGTGTGCAGAAGGCAACAGGCACAGCAGGCTTGGAAGATTTCACATCTTGACTCTTTGTACTTGAACGAGTCTTTCACTGAGGAAACAGCATGCTTTAGAGAAGCAGACGGGGCAGCAGAGAGGACCAGAAAGTTTAAGGACTTGCCCAAGGCTGCTCAACTTGACCTTCACAGTACGAGGGATGAGGGAAATCAACCCCTTTATCCAAACGACCAGGCCAAGATTCCCTCAACAAAGCACACTTCTCCTGGAACACCAGGGAGGCACGCTGGTCAAAGGAAGACCAAATGAAAGAATTAAAAAGAAACAAACAGTGCTATTGAAAAGAGAGCACAATGGGTTGAGTTGATAAAAGAAACTTTATTGATTTTAGAACAGTTACAGTTTATTTCAGCACCCAAACTCATTTGCGGAGGTAATGATGCACCCATGTGCAAACCTGAGTTGTCCTCACTGGGGGCTTGCCAGGCAGAGGGGAGGGGTTCTCCCCTCTCCTATCTCTTCTGACAATCTTTAGGTTGAGAAACCACCGAAAGGTGGAATTTATTATTAGTACAAGAGGCTTTCAGCTTTTGGGGGTATTTCAGTGAAGCTGATGACTGGTCTGTGTTTTGAGAGTTTCTGAATTGAAAGTTCTCTGCCCCATTTCCATCAAGAACCACTAAGTGACCAAGCCAGCTCTTCACTTCTTCACTTGTAAGTGCTGTTACTGTTTGTCAACAGTATGTTCTAAGGTGAAGGGCAGTTTGCTTTCAGAAGTCATCAGCTAAATTCTACTGGCAGACAAGCGACAAGACAACAGATGGACACTGCCGGAAAGTCGTGCTTCCCTCTCACTCCTCCCTCCCACCTGCTGCCAGCGCCTGCTGCTGTTTCTCCACACAGTCTGGTTGGTAGCTCTGCCTTCCTCTGCCTTCAGAGCCATGCTACGGTACCTCAGCGGGCTACTATCACGTTCTCCTCTGAGCTTTCTGGTCCAGACCCACTCCACAAAGCTAACCTCAGCACCCCTGCCAAAGTCATGGTTTTTGTCGTTGTTGTTGTTGTTGTTGTTTCGTTTTTGTTTTTGTTTTTTTGTATTTGACATTTTGACCATGTCACTCTGCTCAATCCTTGTGAACTGCCAGGCTGGTATCACAAAACAAACATGAGAAGATGATTGAAAATTGGTCCGCTGTTAAGAGCCCAGACTCTGGAGCCAGACTGCTGGGGTTTGAAACTTGTCTAATGCCACTTACTAGCTGCGTAATCTTGAGCAGCTTACTTTGTATTTCTGTACCCTTAGTTTCCTTATATGTAGAATAAAATAGTAATAGTATTTACCTCACATGGTTGTTAAGGGAATTAAATATGTGAATATGTGTAAAGTTCCTAGACAGTGTCTGACAGATTATGAAAGTTACATAAGTTTAAATAAAATGAATATATATGAAATAGCATAAATAGGGTTGCAAATTCTTTGGCTGTTCAGATATTGACATGATAAAACAACTCTTGCTCCATAATAAAACTAAATAAATCTAAGACGGTCACCTGAATCTCATATATAATAGTCTTTATCTGTAACGATTGATACAAATGTTGCTATTTTAAGTCATTTGCCACCAAAACAAACAATTGTTTTATAAGGTCTTTCTCAGGACCATTGAGGCATTTTGAAATAAGCTACCAGCTCCCAAGAAATTCCTTCTAAAGACCACATACCCTCATTTCCTTACAACTTTGTGCATACTTTTCTCTCTACTTTTATTGTTGTAACCCTCCTTTTTCTGTCATGACATCACACATTCCTCCAAGGCTCCAATGACAATCTCTGCTATTCCTGGTCCCCCAAGCTGAGAGGGATGATTTCCTTGTTTGCGTCCTACATGACAGTGTGTCCCTGGACCAGAAGTGAAGAGCATGCTTGAGGGATCCACTGTTACTGCCTTTGTGCCTGCCTCCTCACTAGACTGAGGGCAGGGACTGGTTCCATTCATCTTTGTATCTTTTGTGCACATGTAGCTCATAACTTGGTAAAGACAGTTGCTTACCCAACATAGAACTGACTAGTAAAGAGATTTGTTTCATTGAGTTTCTTACTTTTAGGCCAGGAGAGTGGCATTTGGAAAGTAAGGATGACAGACTTCCTTGTCTACCTATTTAAATATCCATTGACAATTATGACACTTACGCATTTGACCCTACTTTACTCTTGGAACAATTAAAATGGTGCTTCCTGTAGTTCTTTATGCTTGCCATGGACTCATTCTGTGATTTTATTTTATTTTATTTTATTTTATTTTATTTTTGAGACAGAGTCTTTCTCTGTCACCGAGGTTGGAGTGCAGTGGTCCGATCTCGGCTCACTGCAACTTCCACCTCCCCAGTTCAAGCAATTCTCCTGCTTCAGCCTCCCGAGTAGCTGGGATTACAGGCATGCACCACCACACCTGGCTAATTTTTTATATTTTTTGGTAGGCATGGGGTTTTGCCATGTTGGCCAGGCTGGTCTCGAACTCCTGACCTCAAGTGATCTGCCCACCTCAGCCTTTCAAAGTGCTGGGATTACAGGTGTGAGCCACCACACCCAGCCATGATTTTCTTTTACATGCTCTTGAAAGTCATAGTTTCGGATGTTAATGTCTTTAGATGTTACTATAGTGCTAAGTCTTTATAATCCCCATGTGTCCACTCTGCTAGTGCTCACCAATATGTGTATTCTCTTCTTTCTAGAATCATGGGAAAACTGCATCTCCCAGTTTCCCTTCTGTTTAGGCACATCCAAGTGATTGAGGTTAGCCAATGGCATGTGAGTAGCAATGATGCGTGCCACTTCCAGGCCTGGCTTATTTCTCTTGCATTCTAACCACTGAATGAAGGAGGCCTCCAAGGACCAAAAAGTGGGTGAAGTTCACGATGAAAGCAGCCCAACTCACTGAATGACTGCATGGAGAAGAGTCTCTTCCACTGACCCACATAAGGCTCTGATCAGAGCAAGAGCTAAACTTTTATTAAATTAAGCCACTCATATTTTAAGGCTGTTTATTATAAAAATTAGCACTTTGAGTAATATACCTTAGAACCGAACAGAGTGTCTATCACATTGTAGTTTCCTAGTAAATGACAGATGAACTAGTGACTAATTATTTATCATTGGCCGAATAAGGAATAAAATTCACCGGAAAGATCCTGTAGTTTCTTTTGGGGACAAAATACAGAGGGGACAAGACAACCCAAATAATGAACACGAATCAAACCAGAGTAAACACTGAGAAGTTTGCTCTTGGATTAGGTAACTGAGAAATGCTATTGTGATAACTCTCAGACTCTTGAGCCACCTGATCAGCCCAGGTCCCCCTTGCCATAGCTGGCCTCCCTTTCCTAACTGCTAGTCTGCCTCATGCATCCAGGAACATTTTACATCTCTAGATTTTAAAACCTGGGCCTTCTGGTCTGCCTTTAACTATTACTTTCCATATGCCAATGAACTCCAATACATCTGTAATTTAGGAAAATTTTAGGAGATTAAGATTTATATTTTCTGGAATACAGCCAATTTGCCAATTGTAATGAATCAACATTTGAAAATAATCACATTGATTGTATTTATCTAATTGGATTCTGAGACCTATACCCTAAGATCCATAGCACAAAGTTACACTTAGCCATATAGCATAGGGAAGCATGAACTTAGAGTATATAAAATATTCTTGGCTGGGCACGGTGGTTCACACCTGTAATCCCAGCAGTTTGGGAGGCGGAGGCGATCACCTGAGGTCAGGAGTTCGAGACCAGACTGGCCAACATGGTGAAACCATATCTCTACTAAAAATACAAAAATTAGCCAGGCATGGCGGTGGGCACCTGTAACCCCAGCTACTTGGGAGGCTGAAGCAGGAGAATGGCTTGAACCCGGGAGGTGGAGGTTGCAGTGAGCTGAGATTGCACCACTGCACTCCCGCCTGGGCAACAGAGCGAGACTCTGTCATATATATATATGTATTCTTATGGGATATCTACACTACATTACCTAAATTCATCAAGTTACCTCAATTGTGTACCTCAAAAGCATTTCAGCATTGTCATATCCCCCAGTATGAGAAATGTGAGTGATGGGATATGAGGCTAGAGAGGATGGAATGACTCAGTTCATGAAAGGCATCATCTCTAATGCTATTTTATCTTTAGAACCTCAGGGAGCTATTAAAAGCCTTTAATAAAAGGTATGTTAAGATCTTATTTTTGTTTTGAAATATCACTCTGGCTGCTGTATGGAGGATGGATCTGAAGTGGCAAGAGTGGACAAGAAGACAAGGCAGTAAGTTTTTCCATAGTAAAGAATGGTGAGGTAAAAAAGGAAGACAGTGCCTGGGGGGACAAATAAAGATACATTGAAAGCCAAAATTGACAAATGGGATCTAATTAAACTCAAGAGCTTCTGCACAGCAAAGGAAACTACCATCAGAGTGAACAGGCAACCTACAGAATGGGAGAAAATTTTCGCAACCTACTCATCTGACAAAGGGCTAATATCCAGAATCTACAATGAACTCCAACAAATTTACAAGAAAAAAACAAACAACCCCATCAAAAAGTAGGCGAAGGACATGAACAGACACTTCTCAAAAGAAGACATTTATGCAGCCAAAAAACACATGAAAAAATGCTCACCATCACTGGCCATCAGAGAAATGCAAATCAAAACCACAATGAGATACCATCTCACACCAGTTAGAATGGCAATCATTAAAAAGTCAGGAAACAACAGGTGCTGGAGAGGATGTGGAGAAATAGGAACACTTTTACACTGTTGGTGGGACTGTAAACTAGTTCAACCCTTGTGGAAGTCAGTGTGGCGATTCCTCAGGGATCTAGAACTAGAAATTCCATTTGACCCAGCCATCCCATTACTGGGTATATACCCAAAGGACTATAAATCATGCTGCTATAAAGACACATGCACACGTATGTTTATTGCCGCATTATTCACAATAGCAAAGACTTGGAACCAACCCAAATGTCCAACAATGATAGAGTTTGATTAAGAAAATGTGGCACATATACACCATGGAATACTATGCAGCCATAAAAAATGATGAGTTCATGTCCTTTGTAGGGACATGGATGAAATTGGAAATCATCATTCTCAGTAAACTATCGCAAGAACAAAAAACCAAACACCGCATATTCTCACTCATAGGTGGGAATTGAACAATGAGAACACATGGACACAGGAAGGGGAACATCACACTTCGGGGACTGTTGTGGGGAGGGGGGAGGGGGGAGAAAAAAATAAACAAATAAATAAATAAATAAATAAAAAGAAAAAAAAAAAAAGAAAGCATGAGCATGGCCAGATTTAAAACATGATCTGGTCCTTTGCCATCTCATATGTCACAGGCTTTGCTAATATCCTGGAGAGAAATAGAATTCTTCAGAAGAGAGCTAATTAGGATAGAATACAGCAGGTCTTGCCTTGGACACCATACTTTCATATACTTGCCTTAAAATGAACTTAGTTTTTGCATTGATCATTTCATACTGTGGAGTCACTTTCTGAACCTGCGATAAGTCCAAATTCTCCCACTCTGTTAATATAAACTGCTCTAAAGCCATATCTCTCCCCTCTAAAATCAGCGCCCGTTGAGCTAGATAACAGACTATTGTTTTGCATCATGTACAAGGGCAAATTTTGATAAACAACTACATTATAGAGAAAAAAACGGAATTCAAGTCAGATTCAGAAGATTACTTCATATCTCCTTTCTAAAGTTGCACTTAAAGAACCCCTCATAATAGTATTGTAGCATATAAGAGCAACTTTAGGACAGATGAATCTGTGTTTTAATCCTGTCTTCGGTACTTACCACCTAGAACAGCCTAATAAACCTGTCTGAGCTAAGGTTTCATCATCTGTTAAATTGTAATAAAGCTATTTATCATAAAGGGTTTTCATTCTTTCCTTCAACAAATATATTGAGTATAAGAAAACTCAGAAAACTAAGAAAACCATAGTGGCCAAGATATCCTATGGTCTCTGTCCACATGAAGCCTCTGTTCTATAGTGTTTGAGCATTAGAGATAATGCATATGAAGAACCTAGCACACAGTCTAGAAAATAGACACTGAGGGAAAAATGCCCATCATTTTTAACTAGTTAATGTTAGACTCAAAATTTGTGAGGATTTTCTCAAAATAGATGTGATTGAATTGTCTAAGATACAGGAACAAAAGGGGGGGAAAAAACGCCTAAAAAACAGATCAGAAAAATAATTTCATGGAGTTTTTTAATTGTTGTTTAGTTTTGTTTTGTTTGTTTTTTGCTTTTGCTTTTGTTTTTGTTTTGAGACAGGGTCTCGCTCAGTCACCCAGGCTGGAGTGCAGTGGTGTTATCTCAACTCACTGTAATCTCCGCCTCCTGGGCTCAAGCAATCCTCCCACCTCAGCTTCCCAGGTAACTGGAACTACAGGTGTGCGCCACCACACCTGGCTATTTTTTGTATTCTTTGTAGAGATGGGGTTTCGCTATGTTGCCCAGGCTTGTCTCAAACTCCTGAACTCGACGGATCTGCCTGCCTCCTCAGCCTCCTGAAGTGCTGGGATTACAGGCATGAGCCATCATGCCCTGCCCAATAAACAAACCAACAAAAAAAAATTACATGGCAATGACAGAATTAGAGAAAGCCAAGAACAGAGAAAACAAATAGAGCCTGAGAGATTTCTGGGATAATTTTCAAGGTAACTGATACAGCATATTCAGAATGTAAGAGAAGGTCATCCTCTCCCAAGAGTCCCCATAGCTACACACACACACACAGGCACACACGCACGCACACACGCGCACACACACACACACGCACATGCACACACACAGACACGCACACACACACACAGACACACACGCACACACGCATGGACACACACGGACACACACACACACGCACACACGCACACGCGCACACACACACACACGGTGACATATAGTTCTGGCATTTGACTCTTTCCTAAAGCCAAAAAGAAATTATCTGCCTGGAAAGAGCCCCTTAAAAGAGTATGGAAACCTGACAGAGAAGCAAAGAAGGGTTTGCAGTACTTACAGACCACCATAGCAAGCATGTGTGTGTAAGTGCGGTTGTGATATGTGTATATGGTTGAAGTAACATTGTCGAGGAGAAAAATACTTAAAAATCTTCCACCAGCAGGGCCGGGCGCGGTGGCTCACCCCTGTAATCCCAGCCCTTTGGGAGGCCCAGGCGGACGGATCACAAGGGCAGGAGATCGAGACCATGCTGGCTAACACGGTGAAACCCCGTCTCTACTAAAAATACAAAAAATTAGCCGGGCGTCGTGGTGGGCGCCTGTAGTCCCAGCTACTCGGGAGGCTGTGGCAGGAGGATGGCGTGAACCCGGGAGGCAGAGCTTGCAGTGAGCCGAGATCATGGCACTGCACCGCAGCCTGGGCGACAGAGCGAGACTCCGTCTCAAAAAAAAAAAAAAAAAGAAAGAAAAATTTCCACCAGCAGCATATAGCTCTACTTACATTAACAATACATTGGAGGGGTTCCCAAGCTCACCCATCCTGAAGAGAAGCCTCCCAGTTGACACACTCATCCAACTACTTCCTCAGTTGACACACTCCAGCTACTACCCTAGAGAGCCCATCAGCCACCTTCTATACACTAATAAAAAATATTGATACAAGGAAAGCAAAAGGAAGACCTTACAACAAATAAAAGCAAAAATTTAAAAATAGAGAACATTAAAAACATAGACTTGATTAATAAAGCCAAAAGCCAGTTCTTAAAGATTGTGATGAAGTGTACATTTTAGGAGCATTAAGTACGCTCACATTCTTTGCAATCTAACTTCAGAACTTTTTCATCTTTGAGAACTGCAACTCTATACATATTAAACAAGCTCCCATTTGTTTGTTTGTTTGTTTTGTTTTTGAGATGGAGTCTCACTCTGTCGCCCAGGCTGGAGTGAAGTGGTGCAATCTTGGCTCACTGCAAGCTCCGCCTCCCAGGTTCACGCCATTCTCCTGCCTCAGCCTCCCCAGTAGCTGGGACTACAGGCACCCGCCACCACGCCAGGCTAACTTTTTTGTATTTTTAGTAGAGACGGGGTTTCACCATGTTAGCCAGGATGGTCTCCATCTCCTGACCTCGTGATCCACCTGCCTCAGCCTCCCAAAGTGCTGGGATTACAGGCCTGAGCCACCGCGCCTGGCCAACAAGTTCCCATTTTTTAATTCCACTAGCTTTTGGAAACCACCATTCTCCTTTCTCTTTCAATGCATTTAACCACTTTTGATATCACTGATAAGATGAATCATACATATATGTCATTTTGTGACTGGCTATTTCACTTAGTGTAATGTCCTCAAGGTCCATCTATGTTGTAGCATGTGTCAGAATTCCCTTCCTTTTTAAGGCTGAATAATATTTCATTGTATGTACATTCTGTATTTTGTTTTATCCATTCATTTATTGATGAATACTTGGGTTGCTTCCACCTTTTGCCTAATGTGAAAAATGCTCCTATGAACACGAGTGGATAAATATCTCCTCAAGACTCTGTTTTCAATTCCTTGGGGTATATTCTAAGAAGTGGAATTTCTGGATTATATTTTCTTTCTTCTTTTTTTTTTTTTTTTGGAGGAATCATCATAGTGTTTTCCATAGTGGCAGCTATTTTACATTTCCACCAATGGTGCACAACGATTTTAATTCCTTGCCAATGCTTGTTATTTTCTGTTTTGTTTTTGTTTTTGTTTTTGTTTTGCTTTTCGATAGCCATTCTAATGGGTGTGAGGTAATGTCTCATTGTACTTTTTGACTTGAATTTTCCCAATGATTAGTAATTCTGAACAACTTTTCAGGTGCTTATTGGCCATTAGTATATCCTTTGGATAAATTTCTATACAAGTGTGTCTTCATCAGTTTCATGTTGCTATAGAAGAATACCACAGACCGAGTAATTTATAAAGAACAGAAATTTATTTACTCACAGTTCTGAAGGCTGGAATACCTAGATCAAGGGACTGGTAGGTTCAGTTGTCAGGTAAGGACCACCTCTCCACTTTCAATATGGTGCCTTGAGCACTGTCCTTCATAAGGAATAAACACTGATCCTCACATGGCAGAAAAGTGGAAGATGGTGCATCAACTCCTAAAAGCCAATTTTATTTCAGCATTGATCCATTCATGAGGGTAAAGCCCTCATTATCTAAACACCTCTCATTATGGCTCACCTCCAACACTGTTATTTTGGTTATTGTATTTCCAAAACACGAGTTTTGGAGGGGACCAAACATTCAAACCATACGTTTTTAATATATATTAAAAACCTCTTTTTAATTAGGTTATTTGTGTTTTTGATGTTGAGTTTTAAGAGTTCTTTATACATTCTAGATATTTACCCACTATCAGTAATATGATTGGCAAATGTTTTCTCCCATTCCGTAGTTTGCCTATTCACTCCGTTCATTGTGTCCTTTGATGTACAGAAGGTTTAAATTTTGATGTAGTCCAATTCATCTATTTTTGTATTTGTTGCTTGGGCAAAAGCCAGTTTTTTAATCAATAATATTGATGAACACTCCTGAAATCTAAATGAAAGGTTAGAGAAAGGTTGGAGAATGTGAGAAGACCAAATGAATGTACAGATATACAACAATAGGAATGAGAAAGGGAAATAAGTAGAGATAATCCATAAATTCAATGCAATTCTGATTTTTAAAAACCTAGCGTTTTTGTGGTAGAACTTCATAGGCTCACTCAAAAACGTGTTTGAAAAAAAAACTAATGATAATAGAAAGGACATTACATATGACACAATGGTTGTTGGAGAGTTGCCCTATCTATAAAATTATAATAAAAGACAGTACCACTGGCAAAGGAATAGAAAAGTAAATCAGTAGAACAGAAAATAAAGTCCAAAAACAAACACAGATATATAGAAGAATTCGCTGCATAATAAATAAATCAGTGGTGAATAAAATACTTATCATATGGTCATAAGGCAATTATCTTTCTGTTTTATATACATATATACACACACACACGTGTGTGTGTGTGTATATATATGTATGTATATGTATGGATTTATGTGTGTGATTGGATCCTTTCTTCAGATAATTCAAAAATTAAATTCCATATGAATTAAAGATCAGGATATGAAAAACACACACTACTAAGCATACTGAAAAAATCTGAAAAATGTTTTCACTGTTTTAAGATGGAACAAGCCTTTTTCCACAAGACAAAAAACACTGAAGCCTACAAGAAGTGATCAACAGATTTGAGTATGTAAACACTTATCCATTAACAACAGATGCCATAAAGTAAAATATAAGTGGAAGGCTGAGAGAAAATATGTAAACATAAACTACAGCCAAAGTATTAATATCCAGAATACATACAGAGCTTCTAACAACCTAAATACAAAGGCAATCAATTCAGTAGGAAAACAGGTAAAAGTCATAAGAACTTTTCATAAGAGTTATATGGACAATACATATCTGAAGTTTTACTCAGTATAATTATTAATTAGGAAAATTATAATTAATAACAAGAATAATATTTTTTTGTCCAGCAAATCACCAAAAAAAATTTTTTTTGAGACAGGGTCTCTCTGCCACCCAGGCTGGAGTGCAGTGCTGAAATCTCAGCTCACTGCAACCTCCTTCTCCTGAGTTCAAGCGATCCTCCCACCTCAGCCCCCCAGGTAGCTGGGACTACAGTCCCACACCACCATGCCTGGCTAAATTTTTTGTTTGTTTGTTTTTTGTTTTTTGTTTTTTGAGACGGAGTCTTGCTCTGTTGCCCAGGCTGGAGTGCAGTGGTGCAATCTCAGCTCACTGCAACCTCCACCTCCTGGGTTCAAGCAATTCTCCTGCCTCAGCCTCCTGAGTAGCTGGGATTACAGGCACACACCACCATGCCCAACTAATTTTTGTATTTTTTGTAGAGATGGAGTTTTGCCATGTTGCCCAACCTGGTGTCAAATTCCTGGACTCAAGCAATCCGCCCGTCTAGGCCTCCCAAATTGCTGAGATTACAAGTGTGAGCCACCACGCTGGGCCTAAAATAGTTAAATTATAGTAAGATACACTACTGTGAGTGAACATCTAGCCTCGTGTGCTATTTGGAATAAGATAAATAAATGGGTAGTCTCTTTGGAGGGAAATTCTGTAGGGACGACTTAAATTTTATTTTTTGCAACTTTTATTTTAGATTTGAGGGTATATGTGTAGGTTTTTTACATCACTTTATTGTGTGATGTTGAGATTTAGGGTATAAATGATCCCATCACCCACGTACTGAGCATGGTACCCAATAGTTTTTCAACCCTTGCGACCTTCCCTCGCTTCCCTCTCTAAGTAGTCCCCAGTGTTTATAGTCATCATTTTTATGTCCATGAGTACCCAGTGTTTAGCTCCCACTTAGAAGTGAGGACATATGGAATTTGATTTTCTGTCCTTGCATTAATTCACTTAGGATAATGGCCTCCAGCTACACCCATGTTGTTGCAAACATGATGTTGTTCTCTTTTATGGCTGCATAATATTTAATGGTGTATATATACTATATTTTCTTTATCCAATCCACCATTGATAGGCACCTAGGTTGATTCCACGTCCTTGCTATTGTCAATAGCGCTGCAATGACCTTGCCAGTGCATGTGTCTTTTGGGTAGAACTATTTGTTTTATTTTGGATATATAACCAGTAATGGGATTGCTGGGTCAAACAGTAGTTCTGTTTTAAGTTCTTTGAAAAATCTCCCAACTGCTTTCCACAGTGGCTGAATTAATTCATATTTCCACCAACAGTTTATAAGCATTCCTTCTTCTCTGCAGCATTGCCAGCATCTGTTGTTTTCCAACTTTATAATAACAGCCTATCAGATTGGTGTGAATTCGTATCTGAGATGGTATCTCACACCAGTGATTTTGATTTGTATTGATTTGATGATTAGTGATGTGGAGCATTTTTTCACACGTTTCTTGGCCACTTGTATGTCTTCTTTCAATAAATGTCCGTTCATGTGTTTTGCCCATGTTTTAATGGGTTGTGTTTTGCTTGTTGTTTAAGTTAATTATAGATTTTTGATATTAGACCTTTATTGGGAGCATAGTTTGCACATGCTTTCTCCCATTCTGTAGGTTGTCTGTTGATGCTGTTGATAGTTTCTGTTGTTGTGCAAAAACTCCTTAGTTTAATTAGGCTCCAGTTTTCAATTTTTTTTTTTTTTTTTTGCAATTGCGCTTCAGGACTTAGTCAAACATTATTTCCCAAGGCCAATGTCCAGAATGGTGTTTCCAAGGTTTTCTTCTAGGATTCCCAGAGTTTGCGGGTCTTACATTTAAACCTTTAATCCATCTTAATTTTTGTATATGGCTAAAGGTAGGGGGTCCAGTTTAATTATTCTGCATATGGCTAAGCTAGCTATTACAGAACCATTTATGGAACAGGGAGTCCTTTTTCCATTGCTTATTATAGTTAACTTTGTCAAAGAATAGGTGGCTGTATGTGTGTGGCTTTATTTCCGGGTTCTCCATTCTGTTCCACTGGCCTATGTATCTGTTTTTGTACCCCCACCATGCTGTTTTGCTTACTGTAGCCTTATACTATAGTTTGAAGTCAGGTAATGTGATATGTTCAGCTTTGTTCTTTTTGTTTAGGATTACTTCGGGTATTCACACTCTTTTTTGGTTTCTGTGATTTTTGGAATAGTTATTTTTGACTCTGTGAAAAATGACGTTGGTAGCTTGATAGGAATAGCATTGAATCTGTACATTGCTTTCAGAAAAATGGTCATTTTATTATATTGATATATTGATTCTTTCAATTCAAATACATGCATTTTTACTTGTTTTTTATGTTTAATTTTTTGTGGGTTCATAGTCAGTGTAAATATTTTTGGAGTACATGAGACATTTTGATACAGGGATACAATGCTTAGTAATTATATCAGTGCAAATGGGGTATCCATCACATCAAACATTTATCTTTGTGTTACAAAAACAATCCAATTATATTCTTTTAGTTATTTTAAAATGTTTAATAAATTATTGTTAACTACATCAGCTTGTTATGCTATCAAATACTAGAAGTTATTCATTCTATGTAACTATATTTTTGTACCCATTAACCATACCTAATTCCCCCGTACATTACCCTTCTCAGCTTCTGACAACCATCATTCTCCTCTCTGTCTCCCTGAGTTCAATTCTTTTAATTTTTGGCTCCCATTAAAACGTGAGAACTTTCAAAGTTTGTCTTTCTGTGCCTGGCTTATTTCACTTAGCACAATGACCTCCAATTCCATCCCGGTTGTTGCAAATGACAGGATCACATTCTTCTTATTGCTGAATAGTACTCCATTGTGTATATATACATTTTCTTTATCCATTCATCTGTCGATGGACACTTAGGTTGCTTCCAAATCTTGGCTATTGTGAATAGTGCTACAGGAAACATGGTAGTATAGATATCTCTCCCATGTACTGATTTCCTTTCTTTTGGGTATATACCCAGCAGTGACATTCCTAGGTCATATGGTAGCTCTATTTTTAGTCTTTTGAGAAACCTCCCAACTGTTCTTCATGGTGGTTGTAATCATTTACATTCCCACCAACAGAGTACAAAGGTTCCCTTTCCTCCGAATCCTTGCAGCATTTATTATTGCCTGTCTTATGTATAAAAGCCATTTTAAGCCAGATTAACTGATATCTCATTGTAGTTTTTATTTCCATTTCTGTGTGATCAGTGATGTTGAGCACATTTTAATGTACCTGTTTGTCATTTGTATATCTTCTTTTGAGAAATACCTATACATATATTTTGCACTTTTTTCTTTTTTTTCTTTTTCTTTTTCTTTTCTTTTTTTTTTTTTTTTTTTTTTGAGATGGAGTCTCGCTCTGTCACCAGGCAGTGGTGCGATCTCGGCTCACTGCAACCTCTGCCACCCGGGTTCACACAATTCTCCTACCTCAGCCTCCCGAGTAGCTGGGACTACAGGTGCGTGCCACGACGCCCAGCTAATTTTTGTAATTTTAGTAGAGACTAGGTTTCACCATATTGACCAGGATGGTCTCTGTCTCTTGACCTTGTCATCCTCTCGCCTCGGACTCCCAAAGTGCTGGGATTACAGGCACGAGCCATCATGCCCAGCCTTTTGCACATTTTTAAAATCAAATTATTAGACTTTTTTCTATAAAGTTGTTTGAGCTCCTTTTATGTTCTGGTTATGAATTCCTTGTCAGATAGTATATTAGAGTTCTCCAGGGGGACAGAACCAATAGGACATACGTGTTTTATAAAAGGGAGTTGATTAGGGAGAATTGGCTCACACAATTACAGAGCAAAGTCCCGAGATAGACCGTCTGCAATCTGGGGAAAGAGAGAAGAGAGTAGTTGCTCAGTCCATGTCCAAAAGCCTCAAAACCAAGGAAGGAAACATTGCAACATTCAATCTGCATCCAAGGTCTTGAGAGACCCTAAGAAGCTGCTGGTGCAAGTCTCAGAATCCAAGTCTGAAGAACCCAGAATCTGATGTCCAAGGGCAGGATGAACAGAAGCAAGCAAGTGTCTGGCAGGGGAAGAAGAAAAAGAGGGCCAGAAGACTCAGCAAGCAAGCTTATGTCAACTTCCTTTGGCCTGCTTTGTTCTAACTGCACTGGCAACTGATTGGATGGTCCCCACTCACATTGAGGTTGGGTCTTCCTCTCCCAGTCCACCAACTCAAATATCAATCTCCTCTGGCAACACCCTCACAGACACACCCACATACAACACTTTACCGCCCATCTAGGCATCCTCAATCCAATCAAGTTGACATCTAATATTAACTATCACCGATGAGTAGTTTGAAAATATTTTCTCCCAGTGTGTAGATTGTCTCTTCACCTGGGTGATTATTTCCTTTGCTGTGCAGAAGCATTTTTGCTTTGATTGTCTGTGCCTGTGGGGTATTACTCAAGAAATCATTGCCCAGACCAATGTCCTGGAGAGTTTTCTGAATGTTTTATTTTAGAATTTTCATAGTTTGATGTCACAAATTTAAGTTTTCAATCCATTATGATTTGCTTTTTGTATATGGCAAGAGATAGGGACTTAGTGTCATTCTTCTCAATACGAATGCCCAGTTTTCCCAACAATATTTACTGAAGAGACAGTCCTTTTCTCAATGTATGTTCTTGGAACTTTGTTGAAAATGAGTTCCCTGTAGGTGTATGGATTTATTTTGGGGTTATCTATTCTGTTCCATTGATATATATTTCTGTTTTTATACCAGTACCATGCCATTTTCGTTAATATAGCCTTGTAGTATAATTTTAAGCCAGGTAATGTAATTTCTCCAGTTCTATTCTTTTTATCCAGAATAGCTTTGGCTATTATGGGTCATTTTTTGTTCTATGTGAATTTTAAGATAGTCTTTTTTTCTTTTTTCATGAAGAATGACATTGGTGTTTTGATAGGGTTTGCATTGAATCTGTAGATTGCTTTAGGTACTATGGACATTTGAGCAATATGATTTCTTCATATCCACAAATATAAAATACCTTTTGATTTTGGGTGTACTCTTCCATTTTTTTCATCAATGTTTTATAGCTTTCCTTGTAAAGAACTTACACATTTTTGGTTAAATAAATTCCTAGGTATTTAATTTTATTTGTAGCAATTGTAAATGGGATTACTTCTTTGATTTTTTTCAGATTGTTTGCTGATGGCATACAGAAATGCTACTGATTTTTGTATGTTGATTTGGAATCCTACAACTTTACTGAATTTATCAATTCTAATAGTTTTCTTGTGGAGCCTTGTATTAGTCAGTTCTCACACTGCTATAAGGAACTGCCTGAGACTGGGTAATTTATAAAGGAGTGAGGTTTAATTTACTAACAGTTCCACATTTCTAGGGATGCCTCAGGAAACTTACAATCATGGCAGAAGGCAAAGGAGAAGCCGGCACCTTCTTCACAGGGCAGCAGGACAGACTGAGTGCAAGGAGAGGAAATGCCAGATGCTTATAAAACCATCAGATATCATGAAACCCACTCACTATCCGAGAACACCTGGGGGAAACCACCCCCATGATCCGATTACCTCCACCTGGTCCCACCCTTGACAAGTGGGGATTATGGGGATTACAATTCAATATAAAATTTTGGGTGGGGACACAGCCAAACCATATCAAGTCTTTAGGATTTTTCAAATATAAGGCCATATCATCCGCAAACAAGATTTGACTTTTTTCTTTCCAATTTTCATGCTGTTTATTTATTTCTCTTTTCTGATTGCCCTAACAAAGTCTCCAGTACTACAGTGAATAATAGTGGTGAAAGAGGACGTCATTGTCATGTTCCAGATCTTGAAGAAAAGGCTTTTAGTTTTTCCCATTCAGTATGATCCTAGATGTGGGTCTGTCATATATGTCTTTTATTGTGTTGAGATATGTTCTTTCTAGTTTTTTGAACTGAAGTTTTTTGACCTGACCCTAGCCAGGTTTTTGATAGTTTTTATCATGAAGAGTTGTGCAATATTACTAAATCATTTTTCAGCAACAAATTAAATGATCATATAGTTTTGCCCTGTCTAGTAACATGGTGTGGCACATTGATTGATTTGCATATGTTACACCATCATTGCATCACTAGGATAAATCCCATTTGGTCATGATGAATGGCCTTTTAATGTGTTGTTGAATTCAGTTGGCTAGAATTTTTTTAATGATTTTTACATCAATATTTGTCAGGAATATCGGGCTGTAGTTTTCTTCTATTGTGTGTCTTTGTCTAGTTTTGGTATCAGAGTAATACTGACCTCATAGAATGAGGTTGGAAGTATTGCCTCCTCATCTACTTTTCAGAATAGTTTGCATAGGATTGATACTATTACTTCTTTAAATGTTTCAAAATAGTTTGAGTAGGATTGATATTATTTCTTCTTTAAATGTGTGGTAAAATTCAGCAGTGAAGCCATCGGGTCCTGGGCTTTTCTTTGCTGGGAGATTTTTATTACGACTTCAATCTCATCACTTGTTATTAGTCTGCTCTGGTTTTGGATTTCGTCATGGTTCAATCTTGATAGGTTGTGTCTAGGAATTTATCCATTTCTCATAGCTTTTCCAATTTATTAATATATAGTTACTCAAGGTAGCCTCTAATGATCCTTTGAATTTCTGAAGTATCAGTTGTAATGTCTCCCTTTTCATCTATGATTTTATTTATTTGGGTCTTCTCTTAGTCTCTTAGTTTGGGTCCTTTCTTAGTCTGGCTAAAGGTTTTTCAATTTTGCTTATCTTTTCAAATAACCAACTTTTTGTTTTGTTGATCTTTTGTATGGAATTTTTAATTTTATTTATTTTTGCTCAGATATTAATTCTTTTCATCTACCAATTTTGGATTTAGTTTGCTTTTGTGTTTCTAATTCTTTAGGATGCATCATTATTCATTTGATTTTTTTAAAACTTTTCTGATGTAGTTGCTTGTTGCTACAAACTTTCCCATTAATATTGCTTTCACTATATCCCCTAAGTTTTTGCATATTTTGTTTCCATTTTCATTTGTTTCCAGAAACTTTTCAATTTCGTTCTTAATTTCTTCATTGACTCACTGGTCACTCAGGAGCATATTGTTTAATTTCTTTGTGTTCATATTGTTTCCAAAGTTCCTGTTGTTATTGATTTCTAGTTTTATTCCATTGTAGTAAGAGAAGATATTTGAAATGATAACAATTTCTTTTTCTAATTAACACTTATCTTGTGGTGTAATATATGGTCTATCTTTGAGAATGATCCATTTGCTGAGAAGAAGATTGTGTATTCTCTAGCTCTTGAATGAAATGTCCTGTAAATGTCTAAAAGGTCCACTTGGCCTACAGTGTAGATTAAGTCTGATATGTCTTTGTTTATTTTCTGTCTGGATGGACTGTCTAATGCTAAAATTGGAGTGTGGAAGTCTGCAGCTATTATTTTATTGAGGCTTATCTCTCTCTTTAGCTCTAATAATATTCATTTTATTTATCTGGGTGCTCCAGTGTTGGGTGCATATATATTTCCAGTTGTAATAACCTTTTGCTGAATTCACACATTATTATAGCATGACCTTCGTTGTGCCTTTTTAAAGTTTTTTTTCATAAAATCTGTTTTTACTGATGTAAGTATAGCTATTCCTGATTTGGTTTGGTATCCATTTGCACGGAATACTTTTTTCCTTCCTTTTGTTTTTAGTCTACATGTATACTTATAGGAGAAACCTTTTTCTTGTCAGAAACAGATTGTCAGGTCTTTTCTTTTTTATCCATACAGCCACTCTACTTCTTTTGATTAGAGAGCTTAGTCTAGTTACATTCAATGTTATTATTGATAGTAAGGACTTACTCCTGCCATTTTTTAAAATTAGTTTTCTGGTGCTTTTTGGTCTCTTTATTTTTTTCTTTACTTTCCTCCTGTCTTTCTTTTTATAAAGTTGACTTTTTTCAGGTGATATGTTTCAATTTGCTACTTTTTATGTTTTGCGTATCTGTTGTAGGTTTTTCAATTTGAGGTTACCATGATACAAATAACATCTTATAACCCATTATATTAAACTGATGAAATGCTAACACAGATTGCAAAAACAAACTAAATAACAAACAATCAAAGAAAAACTGTTACGAACTCTACACTTGAACTTCATCCCACCACTATTTACCATTTTGTTGTTTCTGTTTATAATTTATTATACTGTATCTTGAAAAGTTGTTGTAGCAATTATTTTAGATAGGTTAATGATCCATCTTTCTACTCAAGGTATGAGTAGTTTAGGTACTACAATTACCGTGTTATAATAGTCTGTTTTTCTGTTTACTTACTATTACCTGTGAGTTTTGTACCTTCAGGTGATTTCTTATTGTTTGTCAACATATTTTTCTTTGAGATTGAAGTACTCCCTTTTGCATTTCTTGTAGGACAGGTCTGGTGGTGACGATATCCCTCAGTTTTTGTTTGTCTGAGAAAGTATTTCTTTCTCCTTCATGTTTGAAGGATATTTTCACTGGATTTACTGTTCTGGGATAAAAAAAAATCTTTTCCTTTGGCACTTCAAATATTTCATGTCACTCTCTCCTGACCTGTAAAGATTCCACTGATAAGTCCGCTGCCAGAGGTATTGAATCTCAATTGTGTATTACTTGTCTCTTTTCTCTTGCTGCTTTTAGAATCTTTTCCTTATCCTTGATCTTTGGGATGTAATGATAAATGTTTTGAGGCAGTTTTATTTGGGTCAAATCTGCTTGGTGTTCTATAACTTTCTTGTACTGGAATATTGATATATTTCTATAGGTTTGGAAAGTACTCTGTTATTATCCGTTTAAATAAAGTTTCTGCCCCTTTTCTGTCTCTACCACCTCCAAAGCCAGTAACTCTTAGATTTGCTTTTTTGAGACTATTTTTTAGATTTTTGTAGGCATGCTTTATTCTTTTTTATTTTCTCTCCTCTGACTGTATATTTTCAAATAGCCTGTCTTCAAGCTCACTAAATTCTTTCTTCTGCTTGATCAGGTCTGCTGTTAAGAGACTCAGGTGCATTGTTCAGTATGTCATTTGCACTTTTCAAATCCAGAATTTCTGCTTGATTCTTTTCAATTATTTCAATCTCTTTGTTGAATGCATCTGATAGAATTCTGAATTCCTTCTCTATGTTATCTTGAATTTATTTGAGTTTCCTCAAGACCGCTATTTTGAAATCCCTGTCTGAAAGGTCACATATCTGTGTATCTCCAGGATTGGTCCCTGGTGCCTTATTTAGTTGTTTGTTTGGTTTTTTTGTAAGATCATGTTTTCCTGTAGGTCTTGATGCTTGTGGATGTTGATCAATGTCTGTGCATTGAAGAGTTGCATATTTATTGTAGTCTTTGCAGTCGGCTTGTGTGTACATGTCCTTCTTGTGAAGGCTTTTGAGGTATTTCAAGAAACTTGGGTGTTGTGATCTAAGTTTTTGGTCAATGCAACCATATCTTCATTAGAGGACACCCCAAGCCCAAAAGCAGTGAGGATCTTGTACACTTATAGAGGTACTACCTTGGTGGTCTTAGATAAGGTCCATAAGAATTCTCTGGATTACCAGGCAGAGACTCTTGTTTTCTTCCCTTACTATCCCCCAAACAGAGTCTCTCTCTCTGCTGAGTTCCCTAGAGTTTGGCGGAGGGGTGACTGAAGCAGGCCTGTGGCCACCACCACTGTGACTTTGCTGGGTCAGACCTGAAGCCAGTACAGCACCTGGTCCTACCCAAGGCCTATGGTAACTACTGCATGGCTACTGCTTGTGTTTGCTGAAGGCTTTATGGCTATATAATCTGCAGGCAGCAAAGCCAGCCAGACTTGTGCCCTTCCCTTTGGGTGACAAGTCCCCCCTGGCCCTGACTGGGTCCAAAGTTGCCATCTGGGAGCCAAAGCTTGGAGATAGAAACCTTAGGTATTCACCTGGTACTCTATTCTACTGTGGCTGAGCTGCCACCCAAACCACAAGACAAAGCCTTTTCCTCTCTTCCTCTCTTTCCACAAGCAGAGGAGTCTCTCCCCATGGCCACAACCATGGGGATGTACTGCCTGGCTACCACTGATGCTCGCTTAATTCCCAAGGGCCCTTTAGTAAGCTCGTGGTGAACGCTGGCAGGCCTTGGACTCTCACTTCAGGGAAGTGTGCTCACCTCTGCCCCAGCAAAGGTCCAGAAATGCCTTCTAAGAGCCATAGGCCTGGAACTGGTGACCCCAAGAAACCACTTGGTGCTCTGCCCTACAATGGCGAAGCTGATGCCTAAGCTGCAAGACAAAGTCCTCTTTACTCTTTATTTTCCTTTTCTCAAGCATAAGGAGTCTCTCTTCTGTAGCCACCACAACAGGGAATGTGCTTACTCACATCTGAAGCGAGCATGTCTTCTAGTCTCATCTGAGGCCCACAGTAAGTACTGCCTGGCTACCAATGGCCACTATTCAGGGCCCAAGGGCTCTTTAATCAGCAGGTGATGAGTCCTGCCAGTACTGGGTTCTTCCCTTCAATGCAGTGGGTTCCCTTCTGGCTCAGAGTATATCTAGAAATGTCAATCAAAAGCTAGGGCTCAGGACTCTGCCTGGTGCCCTACCCTACTATGGCCGAGCTGACATACAAGGTGCAAGACAAAGTCCTCTTTACTCTTCCCTCCCTTCTCCACAAGCAAGAGGAAGGGGACTCTCACCTCAGCAGGGTTATGCTGCTTGGAGTTCAGGGAGGGGTGGAGAAGCACTCCTTTGGCTGCCCCAGCTGATGTCTCACTAGGTTGAATGCACCCCACTTCCACTGGTTTTGAGCCCAGCACAGCTCCATGACTTACCCAGGAATTACAATCCTGTGACCTAGACTGAAGTTCAGGTTTATTTAGAACCACAGAGCACTATAGTTCACACTGACAAGGCTTGCCAGAACTCAGGTTCTGACTGCTGGGATGAGTGATTCCTATCTGGCTAGGGTTGGTCTAAATGCTCCCTTCATGAGCATCAGCTGAGTTCTGCCTGGTGTTGCTTTCACTGTGATGGGGCAGCACAGAGTTTCAACGCAAAGTCACACAATCACTGTGCTCTCCATCTCCCAAATGCACAGATTCTCTCTTCATGTTATGTGGCTGCTGCCTCAGGATGGGAGAAGGGTGGATTCGGTAACTCAAGACTGTCTTTCCTATCCTCTCCAGTGCCTCTTTCCTTGCTATGATGTGAAAGCCACGTACTGTGATAATTCACCTAATTTTCTGGTTTTTAAGAAGGGCGCTTTTTAGTGTGAATAGTTGTTCAGTTTGGTGGTCCTCTGCGGAGGATGATTGGTGGAGGCTTCTATTTGGCCATTTTGCTCTGCCCCTTCTCCAAATTGACATGAGCTATAAATGCACAGATTCTTCAAACACACAGTTTGGTTTCTGAGTATTTATCCTTATGTGAACAATGAGGCACGTACAAAAGTGTGCACCATATCATTGTTGAAAGACAACTTAAATGCCTATTAATTGGATAGAGGGCAAATAAGTTGAAGTAACAACCATACTATACATTAAAATGATATATTTAAACAGGATGATGTATACACTGACATAGAACAATGTCTAATATATATTATTTAGTGAAAATAAGAGAGTGTTTGAATAATACATACTGCAAAGTCCAATTTATATAAAAAGTTATATTTGTACAAAACAGGGCTAGAAAGATATACGTAAAATTGTTCACAGTGGTTGTTTCTGGGAAAGGAAGGCAGAATTAAAGGCACAGTTTCCATTTTGTCCTATAGTCTGCATTATTCGAAATTATTTTTATGGCAAGATGGTATCCACACATTGCTTTCCTAAAAACAAAACACATGTATTTTCTTTCCAAATTTCTTCTCTTGAATAAAGTATATTAAATCATATTTTCATAAGCTTTATATCTCTTATTTCTTTTTAATATGATAAGTATAAATACCTATTTAAAAATTTCAGCAGTCTCACTAAGTTATTCTAAATTCAACTTTTTAATTTTAATGAATGTATTCTGCTTAATTGGAGAGCTACAAAAGAAAAAAAAAACTTGCGTAACTGAGCAATTTCATTTGTTTCCTTGAGCCAAAAAAAAAATCATTTGACATGTTTTCAACAGTCACAGTACGGTCAGTGACTTACTGATGCATCTAAGTCCTGTAGTTCAGCATGCTGGTTGATAGCCAAATGACACTGGCACATAATTCACTTGTTTCTTTCATTTCTGAGTCCTTGTGTCCACTAAACTTTCACTGTGAGTCACAATCGAATTAGTCTTTCACAAAAATTCGGCTATATACTAGATTATCTGGGTGCGCCTGATTCAATCTGTCAAAAGGCCTAAAGAACAGAGCTGAGGCTTCACAGAGGAAGAAATCTCCATGGTGGGCCGCAGCTTTAGTCCAGGTGTAAGAGTTCTAGCCTTCTTTTTCTGGCAAGCTGCATCTGTGGATTTTTGACTTGACTAACCAGCCCCACAACTGTGCAGTTAGTTCCATCCAATAAATCTCTTAATATAAAAAAATAGGCTCTTAGTGAATATAAACAACAGTCAGCTTTTAATACTTAAGCAGAACATGCAAGTAATACTTCAAAGCAGTTTTCGTTATTGAACATTTTATTGTTTTTTGCATCTGATGTAAATAGAATAAGGAAGCAAATATTCCATATCTGTTATTATGCACAAGAAATATTTGACAAAAGCTTGGACTGAAATCACGGATGTCTTCTTGTATTTTGTCAGAGTAATATCTCTCAAGGCATGTAATACAGTAGAATGAGTCTCAGTGAGACTTGAAAATCTTAGGATTTAGTGACAGCTTTTGCATTTTCTTGCTTTGTGACACTGAAAGAAGCACATAACCTCTATGAAGTTCATTGTCCTTATTTGTAAGAGATAGATAATTATACCCAACCTCTATGAACCTCACTGTGCATATATGTAAAACACAAATAATGTCTGTCCTTTTCCCCTCACAAGATTGTTAGAAGATTCACATGCAATAGTGGAGGGCAAATTCTCTCAACTGCAAAGCACTATACACACAAGAGATATAAATATTGGACGACAATCAGCCAGTTGATGCTGCACCCGTACAATCAACAGCAAGCCAAAATAACGATTTGAGCCCTATGCTTCTCTTTCAAAATTTTTTCTTGTATTATAAATTCAAGTCTAAAGAGTAAAATGCAATAAATACATTTCCATGGCATAGTCACTGGGGAGACAGACAGCCCTATAGGAAGGTACAGACTCCAATACTATTCTGAATAGTGTGGAGAAACAGCTGTCAGTCCTTTTCACATCTTGTTATCTTTTGGTCAGTGACACTCTTTGGTGTTGGAGCTGCTGCCTTAGTCTCCAGGGAGAAGGGCTCAAAGCTTATGGTGCAATGGGAGGTTTGCAGAGAATCTAGCTAGTCATCAGCAACCATTAGCTGCACGATGACTCAGTGCTCTTCTTTAACTAGATAAAACATTATTTTTTAATCCTTTGCCAAAACACATTTTTTAAATGCAGAGACCAGAAAAAAAGTAAGTTAGCTTTTCATGTTTTTGCACATCGCATATTATATTTCTGTCTAAAAGGAGGCTGCATGTTTGGACAGTGATGTGTGGAGTAAACAGCATCAGGTAGGGAAAACCTCAGGCAGTGATGAGATTTGAAAAATTACTGGCAACCCAAAACAGTTCTCCAGGGCAAAGAGAAAAATTTAGAGGAGTTCCACCTTGGCCAAAATGGCCAGGTCCTTGCACCTCCAGTGTCTCCAGTCATTGGCTAATGATTACATAGGAATAGTGTGGCCCCACCTGGAAAGCTGAGGCATTTCCTCAAGGAGCTAATGGTTGTAGGCTATCAGTTAATTGCACTCCCTGCAGCTGAATTGCAAATTTTTTTCATGGGGACATTCAGGTACACACCTTTATTGCTGCAATAGAAGTGATGGAGGCCAGGTGAGAAAGATAAGACATAGAAAAGACTTCTGGGGGAGAGGGATAATGAGTATGTCAGGTAAATAAGTAGGATTTCTGGGTGGCACTAAGGACTCACTTGAATTTAAATGGAAATCTGTCAGCATGATCCTTTGCTTTTCTCAATTTGTATTCACATATTGCAATAGGTAAGTAGGGTTGGATTTACCAGGGTTCGGATTTTGTTATTTGAGAACAAGAAAGAGCATCGTCTGTAGAGTCCATTCAGTTCCCAAATTCTACATTTTTTTGTGTAGGAAGGTGACCTGACTTTCACCCCAATAGCTCCCATATTAATTCCAGAGACTGGCAAACAGGCCATGGACCTAATCTAGCCTAAATGTTTTTGTCAATAAAGCTTTATTGCTCAGAAATCCCATTACTGGGTATATAACCAAAGGAAAATAAGTCATTTTACAAAATGCCACATGCATGCATGTGCTCATCACAGCACTATTAACCATAGTAAAGATATGGAATCCACCTAGGTGTCCATCAGTGGAGGATGGATTAAGAAAATGTGGTACATATACACCATGGAACACTACACAGCAATAAAAAGGAATGAAATCATGTCATTTGCAGCAACAAGAAGGCAGCTGGAGGCCATTATCCTAAGTGAATTAATGCAGAAACAGAAGACCAAATACTGCATGTTCTCACTTGTAAGTGGGAACTAGATATTGATTATACATGGACACAACGATGGGAAAAATAAACACTGGGGACTATTAGAGGGGATAGGGAGGGAGGAGGGCAAGGGTTGAAGAACTATGTTGACTACCTGGGTGATGGAATAAGTCATACCCCAAACCCCAGCATCACACAATATACCCATGTAACAGACCTGCACATATAACCTCTGAATCTAAAAGAAAAGTTGAAATTATAAATTAATTAAATAAATAAATACAGTTTTATTGGAACATGGCCATACCCACTCATTTACATATTGTCTATTGCTTTTTTTTCATGCTACAAAGGCAGAGTTGAGTGTTTGCAACAAAGACTAGAGAGATCAAAAGGCCTAAAATATGGACTAGATGGTTCTTTACAAAGTTTGCCTCTGGATTAGGCTAACTTATCTGGCTTCCTCTGTGGATCCCTCACAAAACTGTAGCATCAAAGATCATAAGTACCTGGCGTAGACGAGGGGTATTCTAGGAAAATGGGCATGTGAGCAGGTTTTACCCCTGCTAGACCCGTCAGCCCTTAGCAAATCATTAACACTAAGTTGTACACAATATATTTTTGTTGAATTAATCAATGTTAAATATTATCTCATCTTTGCATGAATTCTACAAATATCTGGGCCACTGTTAGTTATAAGGGCTGGAGACACAGCATGTTATCATTTGTACCTGATGTTTTTTCACAAACATGTATTTTTATCTTATTTTCCAAGTGAAAATACCACTGCTTGTCCAACATATATTACCATCTTATCTATAAGTAATGACCAATGAATAATTTTGCATTAAAATGATATGCAGGACAATTTTTTGGATAAGCAAAACCAGAATTCTAAAATTCTGCTGACATTTTTATAGTATGTCTATTTGACACAGAGCTAGACAAAGTCTATAAACAACTCCTATTTCTAGTTCCAGTCATTGCTGGCATTAGCCATGTTTCCTAGCATCCATTCATCAAGCATTTAATCAGTTAGTCTCTCAGGTGTGAAGTTCGGGAAATGATGTGGCATTCACAGTACACAGCCCATATCAGGTTGCAAAAAAGAAAGCTGAGGCTGAAGGATCCTGCTCTGTGTACCATTCAGATGAAAGAAGTTGGTTTAGAACATATAGGAAGGTCTGGAGATTGGAGAGGGAAAAAAACTATGACTTGGGGAAATGGAGAAGTCTAGAGGTTGTTGTGGGAAGAGGATAAAAGATAATAAAACATAAAGGACAATGGTGGAATTTGAGAGGAACAGGTTGCTCAGACGACCAGGTAATGGTTACCTAGAGCTGAGGGATAAATTTCCCAAGAACAGGATCAAATATTAGCATGGCAGGTGACGCAAGTGCTCTGAACTCTTGGGCACAGGAGGAGTCTCTGTTTCCTCTACCAGAAGAAAAACAAGAAGATCACATGTTAGTGACGCTGGACAGAGCTGGAATCTTCCTATGGCATATTTGTATTTCATTTGTAATCTGCAGCAATGATAGTTATTGTAGAGTGTCTATTCATTAAAGCTCTTTCTACAACTTTGTGTACATTGTTGCTATGCAGGACAAAAAGGGTGGGCAGCTGCTGTTACGGAATGAATTGTGCTCACCCTCCCCCTCAAAAAAACTTCATATGTGATGCCCCAAATCCCAAGGTGGCTGCATTTGGAAATAGAATCTTTATGGAGATAGTTTACGTTAAATGAGATCAGAAGACTGGGGTGTTAATATAATAGAACTCATGTCTTTATAAGAAGAAGAAGGGACACTAGAGATTTCTTTCTCTCCTCTCTCCTCTCTCTCTCTCTCTCTCGCTCTCTCTCTCTGTCTCTCTCTCTCTCTCTCGCCTTCTCTGCACCTGCACCAAAGAAGAGACCATGTGAGAACATCTATAAACCAGGAAGAGAGGCCTTCTTAGGAACTGAATCAGCCAATGACTCCTTCTGGGAATTCTAATCTCCAGAAATGAGAGAAAATAAATGTCTGTTGTCTAGGCCACCCCCCTAATACGTGGTGTTTTGTTATGGCAGCCCAAGCAGACTAATATAGATATCCTGTATCTTCTAGATAGGGTTTAATGCCAACTAAAGCCAGACACATACAGAAAAGTAAAGCTATATTCCTGTGGTCAGGGATAACTATGTATTTACGGTTGTTTTTTCATGGATGTCCCTGCATCCAATCCATCCTGTACACTGAAGCTGAAAAGGTGTTTTTCTAAACTGTGTCTCACTCACAAATCGTCAATGGCTACCACCTATAGAACAATAAATATAAGACAAGTCCCATATGCCTTCAGCTGCCATACAAGGTTCTCAATAATTATGTTCCAACTTGAATTTTCGGGGCTGCCACCCAGGCTTCTTTGAAGCCACACAGCTTCAACTTCAGCTATAGCTCTTGCACTTTCTAAATGTGTCATGCTCTTGTATGCTTGAGTGACTGAGTCATTACCCTGCCTAGAGTGTCTTCTCGCACATCAAGCCTCTGAAACTCAAGTACCTGCCACACCCCTCTTCTCCTCCCAGGGCCAACTCAAATGTCACTTGCTCTCCGTCAATCTCTCATACCTCAGGTAGAACTAATTCTTCCCTCATTTCTGTCCCTACATTTATTTCACTTTTTAAATACTTGCCACTTTAAATTGCAGTTACATTTTAGAGTGTCCACCCTCCTTCCCAAATAATGAGCTCTTCAAAGTAGAGAACATGTCTTACTCATCTCGGAGGGAACAATAACAGCCCAATAAAAGAAGCTGAATAACTGTTGAACAAATTTACATTCATGTTCAAGAAGATCACTATGAAACAGCAATGAGGCCCCTTAGGAATAGCTAAATGAATAACTTGCCAGCACACCCACACAAGATTCCATTCTCTAGCTAAACTACATAGTTATCATCAAGAGCATTAAACTGGTAGGAAATCACATTTTTATGAAAAGTAAAGTCCAATATTCTTGTAGATGAGGAGGAGGAATAAGGCTAAAAAAGAAGTGAGTACCAATACTTGTGAATTTTAAAAATGCACACTGGCGCAATGGTTTCCTTATTTGTAAAATCGGAGCTTTAGATGAGATGACTTCTAAGTGCCTCCCAAATCCTAAATTCCCTTGTTCTGTGATTTGCCAGATAGGCAAGACAACACTTATGTCTACAGCCGTGGAGCCATAATTTTGCAATTACTGTGTGCTGAAGAAATCAGCTCCTCATAATAACCAGCGAGATGGTTAACTGGAAAGAACTTGGTTAAAAATATGCTTTAAAATAAAATGAAAGACCCAGAACAGTACTCAATTATGCAGCTGCCTGCCTGGGCTGCCTCCCCGGACCCAACAAGCCTTCATATTTAATGACTGGGGTTACCTGGGAGCATTTCCCACATGTTTAAATATGAGTAAGCCTGACAGGCCACTGCTTCTTGAGGCAGAGGGACCAATGCAAAGTAAGCATCAGATTTCAAATGCAAAACCAAAGCACTGGTTTAAAAAAATATAAGCTAAATAGTGTGCCTTTCAGACAGTAGACAAGTCTTATCCAGATAGTTCACCCAATTTAAATAAATCTACTTTGGAACCTCAACTACGCTGTCCAGTTAAATTGCTAATTGCTTAGCTACTTCACACATTAATGGTATAGACCCAATTCAGATACATTTTCATGCCAGGGCTATCATCATCTAAGTTGTGCCTGGCTGGACAAGTTATTAAGAACAGAATATACAAGTATAAGGTGGGAGGAACCTTAGAGGTCATATTCATTTTACAGATGAAAAAACTAAATCTAAAATCTGAAATCTAAAGAGGCTTAGCTGCTTCACCACTGTCTAGTGATTTTTAGTATGTAAATACAATAGTGTGCATAGTGTGTATTTTTGTAGCTATATTCAGGACATGGCAGGCTTCAAAGTTAGACTTATTAATGTAAAAAATAATAAACACTCCCACCACTGAAGACACACACTTACACTTGTCAGCAACTCCTGGTTGTCCATGGACAGAATTAATGCTCCCTTAATTGAGCACAAAGACCATGTGTGACCTGGCCTCTTCTGCCTCCGTGACAGCACTCATTCATGCTCCACTATTTCCTGTTTTTGACACCAACAGAACTCAAAGAGCTTTGTTTGTTTCCTGCAAATGCAATGTCATCATTCACCTTGGTGTCATTCTTTATACTATCACTGCTGTTCGGAATGTCTGCTTTGCTTCACTTTTACTCCTTTTGTATACCCAGCCCTTTGATCAATTACTTTAATAAACCTTACTAAAGAGTCATTTTCAGAACCAATCTCTCTGTTTATTTTTTTCTCTTAGTCCTTTATTAGAGTCCAGGTTATATCCTGCCTTGCAATTAGAAGTCATATTCACATATGTCTCTTCACATTATGTTTGGGAATGCCAAAGACTCCTAGTATGGAGCTTGGCATATAGTATGTGCTCAATAAAGTCTAATTGCTCATGTATGCTTTAACTGAAGACATGGATGGAAGAGACATCACAAAGAATCTTGCTATCTAGGGGCTCCAGGTAAAAATGCAAAGCAGCCAACATAGGTCTGGATTGCCTTTTGGTTCTACAGTTCTTCATAATTCCCCACCTCCTAGGTAAAGTACCTACCTAATACTGACAGATCAGCCTTCCACAGATGCATTCTGTGCACTCCAAAAATCACCTCTTCCCTGCTGTTACCTCAAATCCAATTCCAAACCCCCATTCTTTCAATGTAGCTGATCTCAGTTGGGCATTGAGGAAGTAAGCAATTAGTTTTAGGTAACTCCTGCAGGGGTATGGGGGCAGGAAAGACCTTTGCTTTATATCCACTGAAAGCTCACAGGAAATATTTTATGGAAAGCAGTGAACAAGATTCAGAGTTGGACCCACTAGCACATTAACTATTGACTTATTTCAATCCTCTTCCCAAATGAACAACTGCTCTTGAATACATTGGATTCAGCCACAAGAGTCTGCATTCTATAAAACTGGCTCTATTCATATACAACCATACACAGCCTGGGCTGTGGTGAACCCAGACAACAGTTAATCTAGTGAGTTTCATCTAGATAGTCCCAGTGGGCTATGCAAAATAGCTCCCAATGTAATAGATATATATTATATAATATGTATATGTATATATAATATATATAATTATATATGTACACTATATAATTATACATATTATATAATATGTATATACATATACATTATAATATACATTATATATTATATACATATTATATAATATTCATATAACAATATATATTATAATATATAACATATAATATACATATAATATAATATGCATATAATATATAATATACATATTATATAATATGCATATAATATATAATATATATCTATCACATAGTTATATATTATATATCAGCTATATTATATTAATATAATGTATTACATATTAACATTATAATTATACTATATATTGATATATTATATATATAATAGGGCAGCTCTGTAATGATCTTGGAGTCAGAAGACCTTTGTTTAAGTTTTGGCTCCACCAAAGAATGTCAGTTAGCATCCTCAAGGAAACAGATACCAAGACGAGGTTAGAAGTACAAAAGATTTATGGAAGTAATCACTCAGATAAAAGGGAAGACAGAGCATGAGTAGGCAGTAAAAGCTTTCAGAGAACAGTATAGACCCGACACATGCAAAAGGAAAGGTTGGGGATCATAGGCTAGGAAGAGCCTCAGACTGTGGTGTACACTTTTAAACATCTCCTCCAGTTCAAGAGAGGACTCTGGAGCACTAGATAGAAATAACCAGCACACAATATATACTCAGTCATTGCCTAGAGCTGCCTGAGAAGATACCTTGGGCAAAAATGCTGCAAAAGGGACCAAAGACATCACAGCTGGAACTTGTCAACTGGCTATAATCTTTCCAGAAGGTTTGCTCTTGAAGAAAAATCTGAACTGCACCCCTTCATGGCTGCCACACAAGGAAACTCCTTTAATCTTGCCACAGTTCTACCTCCTATTATGTGAAGAAGGGAAAAAAGATTTACCAATTATATTGATCAAATAAATCAACCTGGCTTACTAATTGATTGGTGTTTCTGTGGCAACTAAGAGTTTGTATACACAGCAGATTGTTTTGGAAAAGCACAATTTAGATAAATACTTTACTAAAAGATGACAGAAAACGGTGGTCTTGAGTGTGTTTCTCTGTGTGTATGTATGCGTGTGTGTTTAATCAAATGATAGCTCACCATATTTTTACAAGTGCATAATTTCTAAATCACTTTAATATACATTATGCTTTGCTATAGACCTATATATACTGCCTCAAAAATAAGAAAGTAAGACTCAGAGAGGTTAAGTAATTAGTCCAAGTTTGCAGAGCTAGGAAGTGGCTGGACTATATTTCTTTTCTTTTCTTTTCTTTTCTTTTCTTTCTTTTTTTGAGACAGAATCTCGCTCTGTCACCAGGCTGGAGGGCAGTGGCACGTTCTCGGCTCACTGCAACCTCTACCTCCTGGGTTCAAGCAATTCTCCTGCCTCATCCTCCCAAGTAGCTGGGATTACAGGCATGCACCAACACACCCAGCTAATTTTTGTTTTTAGTAGAGATGGGGTTTCACCATGTTGGCCACAATGGTCTCGACCTCCTGATCTCATGATCCACCTACCGCAACCTCCCAAAGTGCTGGGATTACAGGCGTGAGCCACCGTACTCAGCCAGGACAATATTTCAAATTCAAATCTTTTCATTCCACTTCAGCATTTTTCCCATGACTTCACCATGTCTCTTAAGAAAAATGGAGCATGCCCAGTTCCCAGATGGCCGAATAGGAACAGCTCCAGTCTACAGCTCCCAGCGTGAGCGACACAGAAGACGGGTGATTTCTGCATTTCTAACTGACGTACCAGGTTCATCTCATTGGGACTGGTTGGAAAATGGGTGCAGGCTATGGAGCGTGAGCCGAAACACGGCAGGGCATCACCTCACCCGTGAAGCGCAAGGGGTCAGGGAATTCCCTTTCCTAGCCAAGGGAAGCTGTGACAGATGGTACCTGGAAAATTGGGACACTCTTGCCCTAATACTGCACTTTTCCAACAGTCTTAACAAAGAGCACACCAGGACATTATACACCACACCTGACTCAGTGGGTCCCACGCCCATGGAGCCTTGCTCACTGCTAGCACACCAGTCTGAGATCGAACTGCGAGGCGGCAGTGAGGCTGGGGGAGGGGCGCCCACCACTGCTGAGGCTTGACTAGGTAAACAAAGCGGCCGGGAAGCTCGAACTGGGTGAAGCCCACCGCAGCTCAACGAGGCCTGCCTGCCTCCGTAGACTCCACCTCTGGGGGCAGGGCATAGCTGAACAAAAGGCAGCAGAAACTTAGGCAGACTTAAGTGACCCTCTCTGACAGCTTTGAAGAGAGCAGTGGTTCTCCCAGCATGGAGTTTGAGATCTGAGAATGGCCAGATTGCCTCCTCAAGTGGGTCCTTGACCCCCGTGTAGACTAACTGGGAGATACCTCCCAGTAGGGGCTGACTGACACCTCACACAGCCGGGTGCCCCTCTGAGACGAAGCTTCCAGAGGAAGGATCAGGCAGCAACATTTGCCATTCTGCAATATTTGCTGTTCTGCAGCCTCCACTGGTGATACCGAGGCAAACAGGGTCTGGAGTGGACCTCCAGCAAACACCAACAGACCTGCAGCTGAGAGTCCTGACTGTTAGAAGGAAAACCAACAAGCAGAAAGGAATAGCAGCATCAACAAAAAGGACATCCACACCAAAACCCCATCTGTAGGTCACCATCATCAAAGACCAAAGCTAGATAAAACAACAAAGATGGGGAGAAACCAGAACAGAAAAGCTGAAAATTCCAAAAACCAGAGTGGCTCTTCTTCAAAGGATCGCAGCTCCTCACCAGCAAGGGAACAAAGCTCGATGGAGAATAACTTTGACGAGTTGACAGAAGTAGGCTTCAGAAGATCAGTAATAACAAACTTCTCTGAGCTAAAGGAGGATATTCGAACCTATGGCAAGGAAGCTAAAAATCTTGAAAAAAGATTAGACGAATGGCTAACTAGAATAAACAGCATAGAGAAGACCTTAAATGACCTGATGGAGCTGAAAACTGTGGCACAAGAACTAGGTGATGCATGCACAAGCTTCAGTAGCCGATTCGATCAAGTGGAAGAAAGGGTATCAGTGATTGAAGATCAAATGAATGAAATGAAACAAGAAGATAAGTTTAGAGAAAAAAGAGTAAAAAGAAATAAACAAAGCCTCCAAGAAATATGGGACTATGTGAAAAGACCAAATCTACGTTTGACTGGTGTACCTGAAAGTGACGGGAAGAATGGAACCAAGTTGGAAAACACTCTGCAGGATATTATCCAGGAGAACTTCCCCAATCTAGCAAGGCAGGCCAACATTCAAATTCAGGAAACAGAGAGAATGCCACAAAATACTCCTTGAGAAGAGCAACCCCAAGACACATAATTGTCAGATTCACCAAGGTTGAAATGAAGGAAAAAATGTTAAGGGCAGCCAGTGAGAAAGGTCAGGTTACCCTCAAAGGGAAGCGCATCAGACTAATAGCAGATCTCTCGGCAGAAACTCTACAAGCCAGAAGAGAGTGGGGGCCAATATTCAACATTCTTCAAGAAAAGAATTCTCAACCCAGAATTTCATATCCAGCCAAATAAGCTTCATAAGTGAAGGAGAAATAAAATCCTTTACAGACAAGCAAATGCTGAGAGATTTTGTCACCACCAGACCTGCCTTATAAGAGCTCCTGAAGGAAGCACTAACCATGGAAAGGAACAACCGGTACCAGCCACTGCAAAAACATGCCAAATTGTAAAGACTATCAATGCTAGGAAGAAACTGCATCAACTAATGGGCAAAATAACGAGCTAACATCACAATGACAGGATCAAATTCACACATAACAATATTAACCTTTAATGTAAATGGACTAAATGCCCCAATTAAAAGACACAGACTGGCAAATTGGATAAAGAGTCAAGACCCATCAGTGTGCTGTATTCAGGAGACCCATCTCACGTGCAGAGACACACATAGGCTCAAAATAAAAGGATGGAGGAAGATCTACCAAGCAAATGGAAAACGAAAAAAAAGCAGGGGTTGCAATCCTAGTCTCTGATAAAACAGACTTTAAACCAACAAAGATCAAAAGAGACAAAGAAGGCCATTACATAATGATAAAGGGATCAATTCAACAAGAAGAGCTAACTATCCTAAATATATATGCACCCAATACAGGAGCACCCAGATTCATAAAGCAAGTCCTTAGAGACCTACAAAGAGACTTAGACTCCCACACAATAACAATGGGAGACTTCAACACCCCACTGTCAACATTAGACAGATCAACGAGACAGAAAGTTAACAAGGATATCCAGGAATTGAACTCAGCTCTGCACTAAGTGGACCTAACAGACATCTACAGAACTCTCCACCCCAAATCAACAGAATATACATTCTTCTCAGCACCACATCACACTTATTCCAAAATTGACCACATAGTTGGAAGTAAAGCACTCCTCAGCAAATGTAAAAAACAGAAATTACAACAAACTGTCTCTCAGACCACAGTGCAATCAAACTAGAACTCAGGATTAAGAAACTCACTCAAAACTGCACAACTACATGGAAACTGAACAACCTGCTCCTTAATGACTACTGGGTAAATAATGAAATGAAGAGTAAAGATGTTCTTTGAAACCAATGAGAACAAAGACACAACATAACAGAATCTCTGGGACACATTTAAAGCAATGTGTAAAGGGAAATTTATAGCACTAAATGCCTACCAGAGAAAGCAGGAAAGATTTAAAATTGACACTCTAACATCACAATTAAAAGAACTAGAGAAGCAAGAGCAAACACATTCAAAAGCTAGCAGAAGGCAAGAAATAACTAAGATCAGAGCAGAACTGAAGGAGATAGAGACACAAAAAACCCTTCAAAAAATCAATGAATCCAGGAGCTGGTTTTTCGAAAAGGTCTACAAAACAGACCGCTAGAAAGACTAATAAAGAATAAAAGAGAGAAGAATCAAATAGACGCAATAAAAAATGATAAAGGGGATATCACCACCAATCCCACAGAAATACAAACTACCATCAAAGGATACTATAAACACCTCTATGCAAATAAAAACTAGAAAATCTAGAAGAAATGGGTAAATTCCTGGGCACATACACCCCCGAAGACTAAACCAGGAAGAAGTTGAATCTCTGAATAGACCAATAACAGGCTCTGAATTTGAGGCAATAATTAATAGCCTACCAACCAAAAAAAGTACAGGACCAGTCGGATTCACAGCCCAATTCTACCAGAGGTACAAAGAGGAGCTGGTACCATTCCTTCTGAAACTATTCCAATCAATAGAAAAAGAGGGAATCCTCCCTAACTCATTTTATGAGGCCAGCATCATCCTGATAACAAAGCCTGGCAGAGACACAACAAAAAAAGAGAATTTTAAACCAATATCCCTGATGAAAATCAATGCAAAAATCCTCAATAAAATACCGGCAAACTGAATCCAGCAGCACATCAAAAAGCTTATCTACCATGATCAAGTTGGCTTCATCCCCAGGAAGCAAAGCTGATTCAACATACACAAATCAATAAGGGTAATCCACCATATAAACAGAACCAAAGACAAAAACCACATGATTATCTCAATAGATGCAGAAAAGGCCTTCAACCAAATTCAACAGCCCTTCATGCTAAAAACTCTCAATAAACTAGGCATTGATGGGATGTATCTCAAAAAAATAAGACAAACCCACAGCCAGTATCATACTGAATAGGCAAAAACCAGAAACATTCACTTTGAAAACTAGCACAAGACAGGGATGCCCTCTGTCACCACTCCTATTCAACATAGTGTTGGAAGTTCTGGCCAGGGCAATCAGGCAAGAGAAAGAAATAAAGGGTATTCAATTAGGAAAAGAGGAAGTCAAATTGTCCCTGTTTGCAGATGACATGATTGTACATTTAGAAAATTCCATCGTCTCAGCCCAAAATCTCCTTAAGCTGATAAGCAACTACAGCAAAGTCTCAGGATACAAAATTAATGTGCAAAAATCACAAGCATTCCTATACACCAATAACAGACAGAGAGCCAAATCATGAGTGAACTCCCATTCACAATTGTTTCAAAGAGAATAAAATACCTAGAAATGCAACTTACAAGGGAGGTGAAGGACCTCTCCAAGGAGAACTACAAACCACTGCTCAAAGAAATAAAAGAGGACACAAACAAATGGAAAAACATTACAGGCTCATGGATAGGAAGAATCAACATCGAGAAAATGGCCATACTGCCCAAGGTAATTTATAGATTCAATGCCATCTCCATCAAGCTACCAATGACTTTCTTCACAGAATTGGAAAAAAACTACTTTAAGTTCATACAGAACCAAAAACTTTAAAGTTCATATGGAACCAAAAAAGAGCCCGCATTGCCAAGACAATCCTAAGCCAAAAGAACAAAGCTGGAGGCATCACCCTACCTGACTTCAAACTACACTACAAGGCTACAGTAACCAAAACAGCATGGTACTGGCACCACAACAGACAGTTGTGGTACTGTTCCACAACAATGGAACAGAACAGAGTCCTCAGAAATAATACCACACATCTACAACCATTTGAACTTTGACAAACCTGACAAAAACAAGAAATGGGGAAAGGATTCCCTATTTAATAAATGGTGCTGGGAAAACTGGCTAGCCATATGTAGAAAGCTGAAACTGGATCCCTTCCTTACACCTTATACAAAATTTAATTCAAGATGGATTAAAGACTTAAATGTTAGACCTAAAACCATAAAAACCCTAGAAGAAAACCTAGGCAATACCATTCAGGACATAGGCATGGGCAAGGACTTCATGTCTAAAACACCAAAAGCGATGGCAACAAAAGCCAAAATTGACAAATGGGATCTAACTAAACTAAAGAGCTTCTGCAAAGCAAAAGAATCTACCATCAGAGTGAACAGGCAACCTACAGAATGGGAGAAAAGTTTTACAATCTACCCATCTGACAGAGGGCTAATATCCAGAATCTACAAAGAACTTAAACAAATTTACAAGAAAAAAATCAAACAACCCCATCAAAAAGTGGGCAAAGGATATGAACAGACACTTCTCAAAGAAGACGTTTATGCAGCCAACAGACACATGAAAAAATGCTCATCATCACTGGCAATCAGAGAAACGCAAATCAAAACCACAATGAGATACCATCTCACACCAGTTAGAATGGTGATCATTAAAAAGTCAGGAAACAACAGGTGCTGGAGAGGATGTGGAGAAATAGGAACGCTTTTACACTGTTGGTGGGAATGTAAACTAGTTCAACCATTGTGGAAGACAGTGTAGCGATTCCTCAAGGATCTAGAACTAGAAATACCATTTGACCCAGCCATCCCATTACTGGGTATATACCAAAAGGATTACAAATCATGCTGCTATAAAGACACATGCACACATATGTTTATTGCGGCACTATTCACAAATAGCAAAGACTTGGAACCAACCCAAATGTCCATCAATGATAGACTGGATTAAGAACATGTGGCATATATACACCATGGAATACTATGCAGCCATAAAAAAGGATGAGTTCATGTCCTTTGTAGGGACATGGATGAAGCTGGAAACCATCATTCTGAGCCAACTGTCACAAGGACAGAAAACCAAACACTGCATGTTCTCACCCATAGGTGGGAATTGAACAATGACGACACTTGGACACAGGGTGGGGAACTTCACACACTGGGGCCTGTCGTGGGATGGGGATCTGGGGGAGGGATAGCATTAGGAGAAATACCTATTGTAAATGACGAGTTAATGGGTGAAGCACACCAGCATGGCACATGTATACATATGTAACAAACCTGCACGTTGTGCACATGTACCCTAGAACTTAAAGTATAATAAAAAAAAAAAGAGAAAGAAAAATAGAGCTAGTGGCAGAATGAGGCTAAAATCCATATGAAAACTGATCTGGGATTTGTAGTGAACTTTTCAGACATTTTCAGATACACAATTCAAGAACACTGTAGTCTGAGCTTTCATTCTATTTTAAAGTCCCATTACATAGCACTTCATTCACTGAAAAGGTAGATGTCAGCCAATGTGACTTTTCAAACTGTACTAAGGATTCCAAAGGATTCTTGGACCTTGCATCCAAGGAGTCAGTAATAGAATTTTTTGAAACAGTTTTATTGAGATATAAATCACATACCATACAATTCTCCTATTTAAAGTATACAGTTCAATGGTCATCAAGTTGGATGCCCATCACCACAATCAATTTGATGATATTTGCATCATTTCCAAAATAAATCCATCAGCAGTTAGTTTCCATTCCCCTCCCTAATCTTTTGTTATGGGCTTTTTTATTTAGTGTAATGTTTTCAATATTAATACATATTGTAGGAAGTACTTTCTGTTGTAGCAGTATTTCAGTCCTTATTATGGCCAAATGATATTCTACTGTATTGCTATGCCATATTTTGTTTATTTCATTAATTAGTAGCTTCACGTTTGGGTTGCTTCCACTTTTTGACTACTGTAAATAATGAGGCTATGAACATTCATGTTCACATGTTTGCGTAAACATGTGTTTAAAATTCTCTTGAGTATATATGTAGAAGTGGCATTTCTGGGTCACAAAATTTTACATTTAAATTTAGAGGAACAGTAATACACTTAAAAGCTATAAGGTATCTGGAAATGACAGTTTCAGAAAGACCAGCTTCTCCTCTGCACTAGAGCAGGGAACAAATTCACATCATGAGTCTGGCAGAAGTTACTGAGATCTTTTAGGTCTGGTTTGATGGCTTCAGGTTTCCCCAATTCTGGGGATATGACATGCTACCAATTCTAAAGGATTCGTCCCATAGCAAGGTCTCTGAGCTGTGTCTCCTGACATACGTTGTGGAAGGAAAGAGAAGATTGCTGACATGCCTTGCAGGAGAGTCACCTGACACAAAGTCCAAGGATAAATGAATGGCATGTGTGGATTTAGGACTCAGAACCCTCCAAGAAGGGGAAGAAAAATATCCCCTTCATTTTTATACGTAAAGAGAACACACCAGAAAATCTAGTCAGATGAGTCAATCTAATGTTTCTTGCTCAACTAAATTTTAAATAAAAGGAACCACATTGGCTACCTGATAGACTATGGGGAAATACATTTTTAGTATGTTTGTTTTAATCAACTGAGAAGGCATAATAAAATACATTGAAATTACTCTTTTATTTAGCCTTATATGCTTACCTGCTTCATCTAAAGTTATTTTTAAAATGTAATTGGCTACAGCCACTGAAATAGTAACATATACTTTCATCATGAGAGATATCTTGGTGTGTATATTGTGGGCCTATAGTAACACACCTGCCATAAACAGAGAAAATTTGGAATGAAAGAAAGAGCAATTCAAGTGACATTTATTTAATACCTCCTGAGCACCTGGCACCATGGTAGATGTTTGGGTATTTTCTCTCATTTAGTCTACCCAATAATTCTGGGTGGTAAGGATAATTATCCCCATTTTACAGATAAAAACCTGAGACTCAGAAATGTTAAATAACTTGTTCCGGGTCACAGAAGTACTGGATGGCAGAGGTAGACTTCTAACTGTGGTCTTCTGATTCCCAAATCTGGTGAGAGCTGAAGAAAGGAGTATTCAAGATGTGTATTAGAAACAACTTTCCATTCCTTAACTCCTCATCAGTGAAGTATGCTACCTTGTGTGGTAGTGAGTTCCTCCATTAATAGAAATATTAATAAAAGTAGTCAAGAATACATCAGACAACCACTTATGGGTGATATCATAGAAAGAAGTTAAGCATGTACTATCACCTGGATAACATATTACATTATTTCACTGTGTTTTAATATTACATATATGAGTGTGTATGCTAGCTTTGATGATTTATTGATGAAAATTGTTAGACAAAATATTTTATCATCATGCAAGATTTTAATGAAGTGCCCCCTTTCTCATCAATAATAAAGCCTAAATATGTAAAGTACATAAAAGGAAATGTATAAATTACAGTTTCATTCACTCATTTACTCGATATTTATTGAGTGATCACTCTGTGCCAGACACTATTCTAGATATTACGATATATCTGAAAACAAGACAGATAAGGTTTCTTCTCTCGTGTGTCTTATTATCTAGTGATGAGAGAAAAGCAATAAACAAGGAAATAAGTAAATATATACGTGTGTGTGTGTGTATGTATACACATTTATGTGCATATATAAGGTATACATATATAATAATGTTTTATCTACATAATAGGTTAGATTATAATACGTGGTATGAATAAAAATAAAGCAAGATAAGAGGATAATTAATGACTAAACGGGATTTACTTTAGATTAGCTGAAGAAGAGACAATCTTTGAGCAGAAATGCAGATGACACAAAGAAGTAAGCCATGAGACATTACATGGGATTATTGTCCCAAGACAGAGGAAGCAGTAAGTGCAAAAACCCTTATATAGGAAGGAGTCTAGGCTTCTTTAAGAATATGAAACAGGCCAATGAGGCTGAAACAGAGTGAGGAAGAGAGATATGAATAGGAAAAGAGGACACAGATCACTGTGTCAGATCATGTAAGATGTTGTAGGCCCTGGTAAGGTTCAATGTATTCTGAGAGACTCAGGAAGCCAACTGGAGTTCTACATAGGAGAATGGCATAATCTGGATTTACATTTCATGAAAGCTGACTTTCTCTACTATATAGATGGGGAGAACAAGAATAGAAGCATGGAGAAGAGTTAGAGAACTGCTTCAAAACTGAGGTCATGATTATTTAGACCAGAGTGAGAGTAGTGAAATTGAAGAAAAGTGGATATACAAGCCATATTAGGGAGATATCCCTGAGAGTGTGTGGCGATGGATTGGATATATAGAGTGAGGAAAACGTAGGAATACGAAATAACTGAGTTTTCTGGCTTGACAACTAAGTGAATGGAGTTAGCATTTACAGACATGTGGAAGCCAGGAGTAGGAAGAGATTGGATGTTGGTGATGGTGAATAAAGAGTTAAATTTTGGACATATTACATTTGAGATTCTGTGCTGGCTATGGATTTAATGCCTTTCAGCTCCAAATTGACTATTATAGCCTCCTCTGTGAAAACGGGTCTGGACCCTTTAAATATTTTTCCTCTCAACTGGCATGATGTTGTTTGGTCAATAGAGGGCACTGAGGAGACATTACTGGAGAAAGGAATTTTGTTTTCTGGTTCCTGTGTGCTCTCTTGGTAGGATCTTGCAGTAAGGTAGTTTCCACTTCAGCATATACCTAGCTCCTGCGGCGTGGGCACCTTCCCCAGTACTCAGCTCCCAAATTGCAGGCAGATTTCCTGCTGCCCATCTCCTACAAGGTGGACAGATTCTCCAGCACCCAGCTACTGTGACAGTTGCACCTTTGGTGTCCAGTTCCTACAGTGCCTTGCAAACAGCACCCAAATGTCATATAGTTTCCCTTGGGGTGATACAGTGACAATCTAGGAAAAACTTGGTGATGTGAGAGAAACAAAATAAGAAAAGAAGATGATATATGTAAATGTTTCAATGGAATATAATCTTATTTCTTTTCATTCATTTCAAGAATTTGTTATTTTGAATACTTTTGATGGTTGAACGAGGTTTTCTTGACTATAATCCAGTTAAAAACTGAGCACTTTGATGTAGGGTTTACTAAAGCCTGGTAGACTGATGGGAATGACTAGGATAAACTTCCTTGCTCATTTAAATGAAGTACATAGCTAATATGACTGCTTCTTTTGTTGAAGTTATCCATCTGTGACCAGAGGATGCTGATAGGGTTTGGCTGTTTCTCCCCTGGAAGCTCATTTTTAAATTGCACTCCCATAATTCCCACGAGTTGTGGGAGGAATCCAGTAGGAGATAATTGAATCATGTGGGCAGTTTCCTCCATACTGTTCTTGTGATAGTGAATAAGTCTCATGGGATCTAATGGTTTTATAAAGAGGATTTCCCCTGCACAAGCTCTCTTTCTTTGCCTGCTGCCATCCATATGAGACGTGACTTTCTCCTCCTTGCCTTCACCATGATTGTGAGGCTTCCCCAGCCATGTGGAACTCTAAATCCATTAAATCTCTTACTTTCGTAAATATCCCAGTTTCAGGTATGTCTTTATCAACAGCATGAAAAATGGACTAATACAGATGCCAAGCTAAGGCCCAAATGGTGGTATCAGGAAGATTCAGGTTGAAAAGAGAATCCTGTTCAACACTCTTTCAACTACATAACCTGCAGTATCCAGATGATGCGATTGTGCCCCTCTTTATTTGTTTTATTAAACCTGAGAGTATTTCCTTAAGAATAGCTAAAAAGGTCATTGGCACATTTTGGAAAGCTATAGGATGAGGAATAGAGGCAAAGTGGCTAGTGTGCCTCAGAAATTTGAGTTGGGTGCAGGAGTTTAGAGCTCAGTACAGACATAAGTCTTACTGGAAACCTATATTATTTTATATTGATCTATCTCATCTATATTATGTATTATATGTATATGAATATATATGATTCTGGATAGACAGACATTATATTTATATATAATATATATGCATATATAGATAGCATATATGTATATATTTATATTTATACATACACCCTAGTCCTCTCTCTGTCTTATCCCCTTCTCTGCCTGCATGTTTCCATTGCTTATTCTCTGGTGCTGGAGTTGAGGTAGGTAATTCTGGAAGAGGTGTTGGGACAAGTGGTAGACAGAGGGCTATGTGGATGACTTGGACGATGCTTTCCACTGAACAACTGATTTTTGGAGAATTCAAACCAGGGTTTAATTTGCCAGCATATCAACTTGCAACTGTGAAAGGTAATTCAGGCAAGGATTCTAAGTCCCAGAGTAATAAGGAAAGGGGAAAAATATATTCTCTCTCAGACCTGAAATCTGTCACATAAAAGAGGTCCGTACTGAGTATATAAATACAGAAAGCATTTCAATCCATGGATATGACTAGGAGTGACAATAGATAGGACCAGATGGAGTCTTGGAGCACTAGAACCCTCAGACATGAAGGAGAGGAGGAGAAGCCAATAAAGCAGAACTGAGAAGCAATTGCCAGTGAAGGAAGAGGAAGACCTGGAGAGTGTGGGTTCCTAGAAGACAAGTCAACAGTGCCGGGCCAAGCTGTAGTGGAAACTGAGGCAAAAGCAGAAGTGTTCGACTGAATATGCATGTTTTGGATGTACTTTTTAAATTGTCTTTTTTTTCCCCCAGAATATTAAAGTAGATGAAAAAAGTTGATTTTGAAATGTTATGTATACGAGCTTACTTCCACTGTGGCCAGGAAAGTGAAAATACTTTAACAATTTGGATATAAACATTTAAACCTTAGATAATGTTACGACTTTTACTAGACTTACTTTTCAAGTTTTCAATATGTTTTAAATACTTTAATGTTCTGGTAAAAATACTGACATAGTTGGGCTCTGTGTCCCCACCCAAATCTCACCTTGAATTGTAATAATCCCCACATGTCAAGGGTAGAACCAGGTGGAGATAATTGAATCATGGGGGCAGTTTCCCCCATATTGTTCTTGTGAGAGTGAGTGAGTTCTCACAAGATCCGATGGTTTTATAAGGGGGTTGCCCCTTTCCTCAGCACTTATTCATTCTCCTGCTGCCCTGTGAATAGGTGCCTTCTGACATAATTGGGTAAGTTTCCTGAGGCCTCCCCAGCCATGCAGAACCGTGAGTCAATTAAACCTCTTTTCTATATAAATTACCCATTCTCGAGTATTTCTTCATAGCAGCATGGAAACCGACTAATACAGTAAATTGGTACCAAATAGTGGGGCACTGCTATACAGCTACCTGAATATGTGGACGCAAATTTGGAACTGGGTAATAGGCAGAGGTTGGAACAGTTTGGAGGGCTCATAATTCAGAAAGATGTGGGAAAGTTTGGAACTTCCTATAGACTTGTTGAATGGCTTTGACCAAAATGTTTATAGTGATAGGGACAATGAAGTCCAGGCTGAGGTGGTCTCAGATGGAGATGAGGAGCTCATTGGGAACTGGAGTACAGGTCACTCTTGCTATGCTTTATCAAAGAGACTGGCAGCAGTGTGCTTCTGCTCTAGAGATCTGTGGAACTTTGAACTTGAGAGATATGATTTAGGGTATCTGGCAGAAGAAATTTCTAATTGGCAAAATGTTCAAGAGGAAGCAGGGCATGAAAGTTTGAAAAATTTGTAGCCTGACAATGTGATAAGAAAGAAAAACCCATTTTCTGGGGAGAAATTCAAGCTGGCTGCAGAAATTTGCATAAGTAACTAGGAGCCAAATGCTAATCACCAAGACAATGGGGGAAAATGTCTCCAGGGCATGTCAAAGATCTTTGTGGCAGCCCCTCTCATCACAGTCCCAGAGGTCTAGGAGGGAAAAGTGGTTTCCTGCCAGGTCCAGGGCCCACCTGCTGTGTGTATCTTCAAGACTTGGTGCCCTGTGTCCCAGACACTCCAGCCAAGGCTAAAAAGGGCCAAAGTATAGCTTGTGTTGTGACTTCAGAGGGTGCAAGCCCCAAGCCTTGCCAGCTTCCAGGTGGTGTCGGTTCTGCAAGTGTACAGAAAACAAGAATTGAGGTTTGGGAACCTCCACCTGGATTCCAGAAGATGTATGGAAACGTCTGGATGTCCAGGCAGAAGTCTACTGCAGTGGTAGATCCTGCATGGAGAACCTCTGCTACCGCAATGTGGAAGGAAGTTGTAGGGTCAGAGCCCCTACATAAAGTCACCACTGGGGCACAGCCTAGTGGAGCTTTGAGAAGATGGCCACCATTCTCCATATCCCAGAATGGTAGATCCACTGACAGCTTGCACCCTGCACCTGGAAAAGCCACAGACACTCAACCCAAGCCCATGAATGCAGCCAGCAGGGGGGTTGTACCCTGCAAAGCCACAGGGGTGGAGCTGCCCAAGATCATGGGAACCCACCTCTTGCATCAGCGTGACGTGGATGTGAGACATGGAGTTGAAAGAGAACATTTTGGAACTTTTAGGCTTAATGACTGCCCTATTGGACTTGCATGGGGCCTGTAGCCCCTTTGTTTTTGGCTAATGTCTCCCATTTGGAACAGGTGTATTTTCCCAGTGCCTGTACCTCCATTGTATCTAGAAAGCAACTAACTTACTTTAGATTTTTCAGACTGATAGGCAGAAGGGACTTGTCTTATCTCAGATGAGACTTTGGACTTGGACTTTCGGTTAATGCTGGAATGAGTTAAGTGTTTTGGGGACTGTTAGAAGGGCATAATTGTGTTTTGAAATATGAGGACATGAGATTTGGGATGGGCCAGGTGTGGAATGACATTGTTTGGCTCTGTGTCCCCACTCAAATCTCACCTTGAATTGTACTAATCCCACATGTCAATGGTGGGACAGGTGGAGATAATTGAATCATGGGGGTGGCTTTTCTCACACTGTTCTCGTGATAGTGATACTGAATAAGTTCTCACAAGATCTGATGGTTTTATAAAGGGCTTCCCCCTACACTGGGCTCTCATTCTCTCTCCTGCCACCCTGTGAAGAGGTGCCTACTGCCATGATTGTAAGTTTTCTGAGGCCTCCCCAGCCATGTGGAACTGTGAGGCAATTAAACCTCTTTTCTTTATAAATTACCCAGTCTCAGGTATTTCTTCACAGCAGCATGAAAATGGACTAATACAAATACATTAAAATATATAAATATAAAAGAATATACATACAAACACACACACACACCCATATATACAGGAGTATGTGTAAGGGGCCTCAGGCTCCATAGCTCCATTATGGCTTAGCCCAGGACTATTAAATACCATCTTTATTTAAAATTTTGATGTTTTGTTGGTCATAGATATTTTAATTGATTTTAACTCTTTCAAATGTTACATCAAAGTGTTATTTCTATTGATTACTAGGTTTCTGGCATGCCCCTAAAATTTTGTGCCTGAGTCAAGCGAAGCACCCAGTTTTTTTCCCCAATCTCAGCCTCATGAATGAATACAGTGTTACAAGGAAGAAGGAAGCAATCGACTGGACCAGATGCTGCTAAATGGCCAAGTAAGCTGGGGATAGAGATTTGACCATTGGGTTTGGCAACATGAAGGTCATTGGTGATCTTGACAAGAACATTTTTATTGGAGTGCTGGAGGTGAAATCCTGACAAGAGTGGCTTCAAGCCTGTGTTAAAATGTACCAGTGGGATTTTCATTTATGGAAGTGGCTAACTGAGGACATGGAGAGACCAATGCCATTAAAAAAAGATTTTTATTACTTAGAGTTCTTGAGAGAAATAGCCTACCATATCATGCAGGGAACACATGCATGCCACATAGGGAAACACAGGTTTGGTCGGGAGGCAGAAGCAGGACTGAAGAGAAAGCATGGCAAAGAGCATCTGTTGTGCTTTCCAGCCTGGGGAAAGAGCTCAGGGTTTTCTAGATTTAATAATGTCAGTGGGTTCTAGGCTATAAGGATGGCATCTACTTATCTGTTACTTGGTTCTGGGTGATTTAGGGCAGGATAAATATTTGCTTGGTGTGTGAGAGTTACATAAAGGAGGTGGTTGAGGATATGGACTTGGGATTGTTTGGAGGGCTTGTAATATGATTTTCACACACCCGTGAAAGCTGGATAGCAAGGGAGATGTAAACCACTTTGGCCATTAGTTTGGCCCTGTGATTAAAGAACACCAGGTAGACAAATACAGAAACTAAGAAAACATAAAACAAAGTCAGACAGGTTGGTAAGGACCAGAAGGCAAAAATGTTTTTATCTTTGCTTGTTTATTTGCTATTTGTTTCAGTCTGGCCTGGTTTATTTTGGGGCCAGTTAAATAGTCAAGATTTTCTTACACTTTTAACAAGCTATGTTAAAACATATAAATGAAAATAACCACCGAATTGACATTTCTTGTGAAATATCCAATACAGTATCTTCTCACAATACCAAGATGAGGAAAAAGGCACCCTTGAATCAAAAACAGAAATCAAATAAACGTGAGATAAAGTATCACTTCCTGTTGACATTTTATAACACTTAATTTACCTTTAGAAATGACAAATGGTCTTTTCTCCTTTATTTAGCATGTCCTCCCTGCTTTCTTTCAAAATGACTCCTCTCTTGCCCTCCTAGAATTTCTCAACACAATGTAATAACTCAACCAAAGTGAGAGAGAAAGTGTCAGCAAGCCACTGCATTATGGCAAATGCATACTATTTCTCAATACAACTGAAATTAAGGATTCCAAAATATTTAGACTTGATAATCGTAACAACCATAACTACCAGAATTCCTGTGTGGTACAGTAATTTGTATCTCTCCAGCTCATGGAGTCCTTTAGCGATTTAATCCATAGACACATAAAAAGATAAAGTTGGGGCTGGTTGAGGTGGCTCATGCCTGTAATCCCAGCACTTTGGGAGGCCAAGGCAGGTAGATCACGAGGTCGGGAGACCGAGATCATCCTGGCTAACACAGTGAAACCCTATCTCTACTAAAAGTACAAAAAATTAGCCAGGCATGATGGCATGCACCTGTAGTCCCACCTAATCAGGAGGCCGAGGCAGGTGGAACACGAGGTCAGGAGATCGAGACCATCCTGGCTAACACGGTGAAGCCCTGTCTCTACTAAAAGTACGAAAAATTAGCTAGGTGTGTGGCATGCACCTGTAGTCCCACCTACTTGGGAGGCTGAGTCAGGAGAATCACTTGAATCTGGGAGGCGGAGGTAATGGTGAGCTGAGATCACGCCATTGCACTCCAGCCTGGGCAACAGAGCAAGACTCTGTCTCCAAAAAAATAAAAGAGTTAAATTTGGAAGAGTTAAAAAAAAAAAGCTGAAAGAGCCCTTAGAGATCATGCACCCAAGTGTTTCCCGTAAATCCTCAGAGACCTGCAAATGTGTCCTGAAGATATATGTTGTAATGGTGGTTATTGTGTCTGTTTCAATTTCTATTTGTAAAAATCTACTGACTGTAAAATAATTAATTTAATGTTTGGGTTTCCTTTAAATAATATATATCAAATAGGCATATAGTGGTTGGTCAGATAGATGAGATTGCTCCTAATGCATTTTTATAACCATCAGCTGACTTCAGGATTCTGATTGGTACATAATAGAAACTTCGTTTATGCTTATCATGTGCCTTATTTTATTCAAGTTTTGTAATAAAAACCAGAGGCTGAGTAGCTTATAAACAACAGAAATTTCTTTCTCACAGATCTGGAGGCTGAGAAGTCCAAGATCAAAGTGTTAGACAATTTGGTGCCTGGTGAGGGCCCACTTCCTCATAGACTATGTTCTCACATAGTGGAAGGAGCAAACAAGCTCCTTTTGGGCCTCTTTTATAAGGACACTAATTATGTTCCAACAGCCCCTCCTCCAAATACTCTCACATTGAGTATTAGGTTTCAACATATAAATTTTGGGAGTACATAAACACTTAGACCATTACATCATGTATGTTTAATTTCCACCTTCAATAGACCAAGTTAAAGACAGAAAACGTAGGGAACACTGATGATGATATACAGCATGTGACAGAAGAGTATAGAAACGATAATTTTTCTAATTTACCTTCCGTGATACGTGACTTATCACTCGTTAACATTTTTATATAATACATGACCCTATCTCTAGGACTTCAAAAGCCAATCTTAGAAAGAGGCAATGTAATGAATATATAATTTGTCTATTCCTTTATAAGTAATAAAAGCTATACACAGGCAGAAAGCATCATTTGTGGAGAATTTCTTTCAAACAGCTGTTTGAAATTCTTTCTTTTGTGTCAATATTTAGCAACTGATCCACATTGTAAAAATAAACAATTGATTGTTAACTACAGAGAACAAGCTTTTCAAACATCTATATTTATCAATCAGTAATCCAGACATTTTTAAATCATTTAATTCATTGGTCTAGCAAATTGCAAAAATGGGAGAAAACAGAGGAAGCCCATTATTTTGCAGAAGAATTTGTTTTTCCAGGCAAAGGAGCTACTATAGCTCTCTGGTGACAATTTGGTAAAGCAATTGGATATGGTACCCTTTTCCATAACACATTATTTCAAAGTACACATTATATGAAGGCAAATGCTGAATTCATTATTATAAGAAAAATGAAATAAAACTACCTATTATGTTTCCTAATCAGATGAGGTGATGTTTCTAATTTAGTTATTGTAACATGCATTTAGTCCCCAAACCAAACATGATACAGTATGTGTTTTGGAAGTTATGTGTCAACAGAGAAGGAAAAAAAGGCTGGGAAATTATAGTTTAGCCTACTCACCTAACTTTACATCAGGAAGAAAGGAGTCTTGGAGAAAGGAAGAAACTTATCCAAATCCACATAGTAAGCGAGAGCAGAGGAAAATAAGAACTCAGGTTTTTTGCCCCCAGGCCCATGTTGGCCCCACTGCACCCTCTTGTATCCCAGAGGGTCTTTAAGGGCTCTCATTCTGTGCGCTCATTTTAAACAATGTTCCTTATAACATCAGTGAATAAATTAGCTAATCTCACTGACAGAATTAATTCAGATATCGATAGCTCCTTTTGATCCTGGTATCAGTACATGGGAAAAAAGGAATGTATTAATCTGTTCTCACACTGCTATTAAGAAATACCTGGGACTGGGTAATTTATAAGAAAAGAAGTTTAACTGGATCACAGTTTTGTGGATTGTACAGGAATAATGGCAACTTCTGTTTCTGGGGAGGCCTCAGGAAACTTAGAATCATGGCGGAAGGTGAAGGTGGACACAGCATTTCACTTCACTGGAGCGGAAGAAAGTGAAAGAGCAGGTAAGTGCTACACACTTAAAAAAAAAAAAACAGAACTCATGATAACTCACTCACACACTATCGTGAGAAAGAACAGTACTTATGATGGTGCCAAACCATTCATAAGAAACTCTCCCCATGATCCAATCACCTCTCACCAGGTCCCACCTCCAACACTGGGGATTACAATTAAACATGAGATTTGGGTGGGGACACAGATTCAAACCATGTCAGGAAAAATGAGGGATAGGGATTAGCAGACCAGAAGCAAGCCAACGAAGACAAGCAGCTAAAAAGTCAATTGTTATTGTCCAAATATAAAGCAATAAGAGCCAAACAAAATGATGTGAATGGAAAGAAGGGAAAATTCTAAAGGCAAAGTTAAAAATTTGACAGGATTTAGTGACCGTTTGCATGTTGTGGAAAGGATTCTAAATGTTCTTATTTAGATATATAAGAGAACATAACTGAGTGTGTGTTTGCATGTGTGTGTGTATGTGAGTGTAAAAGAGAGAGTGACAGGGCACAAGCAGAAAGAATGGGAGTGAGTTGAGGTTGGAACCTCAAGGGAAATGTGGGTCAGATGTTGTTGTTGATACTCAACACTACCCTTCATCACTCTTTTTCTCAGGGGCTGCAGGACTGGAAACTAAATTTCCCAGACTTCCTTGCCATCAATGTTCTATGATATTTGGAAGGCAAAATAAAAGAAAAAGCAGGAGCAGATGGCAGATGTGAGGCTTGCGGTGCCTCTGAGCAATCTCTTTTTGATGCTGCAGGCTGCTAAGAACATGGTTGACAGTTTCTTACCATTGTTATACTTTCTCATGTCCTCATCTTTCCTGATATTTGCTCCATTCCTAGGATATTTTGAGCATAAAATTCCTTGGATGATATACCCCTGCTAAAGTACCTAGAGTGGTTCTGTATTTCTAACTAAACCATGATGGACATAGACTCTTGCTACTCAAAATGTGGTTCCTGGGAATGTAACATCAGCATCTCAAGGGAGCTTATTAAAAACACAGAATCTCAAGCTCCACCCCAGACCAACTGAATTAGAATCTGCACTTTAACAAGATCTCCAGGTGATTGATACATGGATTCAAGTTTAAGAGGCCTTGCTATAGAGCAATTTGAGGGGTAGGAGGTCAGCTTTTAGAGAAGAATTTTGGTGGGTTGATGGGGAAAGAGAAGACAAGTTATAGGAAGAAAGCCATAAATGGGAAGGAGGAAAATTGAGGCAATAAATAGACATCACTGTTAAGAATAATTTATCCATAAAGTAAAAGTGGTCAATTGTAGAAATAATCTCTCTTCCTCCTATCATCTGTGACTCTAAAACTAATTGCATCATAGTGGCTATTACACAAGTGTCATTTCCTAAGGTGTTTTTGTCTTCTACTTCCATCTGACAGTAGCTATTGTGCACTTGAATTGTGGTTGGTTCAACTTGAGATATGCAGTAAGTGTAAAATCTACAGTGAATTTCAAAAATGTAAAAGGAAAAAAGAATGCAACATATCACATTTGTCTTATGAGATGTTAAATGATAATATATTAGATATACTCTGTTAAATAAAATGTTTTAATATGGTCATCTATTGCTTTTTTTTTAATGCAGCTAATAGACAATTTACAATTGCATATATAGCTAACATTATATTTCTAGTAAACACTGCCGTCCTAGACAGCTGAGATAAGGTCTTAGTCATAGCTGGATCCCCAGCACCACGAGTACTGCCTGAAAAAACAACATGTGCACTGTTACTCAGCACTGAGTTGTCAAATAGAGGGAAAAACTCCTAAGCAATCCAGTCAAAACCTATTTCCCTTTCTTTCCCGAATGCTCAACGCACTTAATATTTTCACATCCTTGTACCTGTATTAGTCTGCTCTCACCTTATACCTGTATTAGTCTGTACTCACATTGCTATAAATAACTACCTGAGACTGGATAGTTGATAAAGAAAAGAAGTTTAATTGACTCACAGTTCCTCAGGCTTCACAGGAGACATGGCTGGGGAGGCTTCAGGAAACTTACAATCATGGTGGAAGGCAAAAGGGAAGCAAGGGAAGCGTCATATCTTCACATGGCAACAGGAGAGAAAGAGAGAATGGGGAGGTGCTATACACTTTTAAACAACCAGATCTCATGAGAACTCACTCACTATCACAGGAACAGCAAGGGGGAAATCCACCCCCATGATCCAATCACCTCCTACCAGTTCCCTCACCCAACATTGGGAATTACAATTTGACATGAGATATGGACACAGAGCCAAACCATGTCACTGACTATATATAATTTAGAACTTATCTGGCATAGTTTCATATTGTTAATTATGTCATGTGTATAAGTATGTTCACCACTTTTGTGCATCCTATTATGCCTAACATAATAGAAGAGACACGGTAGGAACTGATTAAGTGCCTGTTAAACTAAACGTGATGTTTTTAGCCACGTTCTTGTAGTGAACTTTGCTACCACAGTAACAGAAGCTTGGTTTACATATGACATGTAGAGCTGACATACTTAAAGATAACCTACCTTTGACATGAATGTAGCAGCATAACAGTGAGTTGGCACAATGAGATATTTGTTTATTTGATCAAATTCTTCAGACCTATGTCCCAAAATTAAAACCTCATTTAAAATCACTATCAATTAAATACATTATTTTAATATATGTCTTAAAAAGAAGCAATTATAGACATCTTTCACCTCCCTAGTTGTATTTACAGGCATTTAATTCTTTTTTTGGCCATTGTGAATGGGATTGCAATTCTGACTTGACGGTTGTTGACGTATAGGAATGCTATGGATTTTTGTATGCTGACTTTATATTCTGGGACCTCGCTGAAATTGTTCATCAGCTTAAGAAGCTTTTTGGATGCAATTATATGGTTTTCTAGGTATAAAATCATGTTGTCTGCAAAACAGAGATAGTTTGACTTCCTCTCTTCCTATTTGGATACGCTTTATTTCTTTCTTGTTCCTGATTGCCCTGGCCAGGACTTCTAATACTGTATTGAATAGGAGTCGTAAGAGAGGGCATCCTTATCTTGGGCCAGTTTTCAAGCAGAATGCAAAACACTGCTCAAAGAAATCAGAGATGATACAAACAAATGGAAAAACATTCCATGTTCATGAATAGAAAGAATCAATTTTTTTATTATACTTTAAGTTCTAGGGTACATGTGCACAACGTGCAGGTTTGTTACATATGTACACATGTGCCATGTTGGTGTGCTCCACCCATTAACTCGTCATTTACAATAGGTATATCTCCTAATGCTTTCCCTCCCCTCTTCCCCCACCCCACGACAGGCCCCGGTATGTGATGTTCCCCTTCCTGTGTCCAAGTGTTCTCATTGTTCAATTCCCACCTAGGAGTGAGAACATGCAGTGTTTGGTTTTTTGTTCTTGCAATAGTTTGCTGAGAATGATGGTTTCCAGCTTCATCCATGTCCCTGCAAAGGACATGAACTCATCCTTTTTTATGGCTGCATAGTATTCCATGGTGTATATATGCCACATGTTCTTAATCCAGTCTATCACTGATGGACATTTGGGTTGGTTCCAAGTCTTTGCTATTGTGAATAGTGCCACAATAAACATACGTGTGCATGTGCCTTTATAGCAGCATGATTTATAATCCTTTGGGTATATACCCAGTAATGGGATGGCTGGGTCAAATGGTATTTCTAGTTCTAGATCCCTGAGGAATCGCCACACCAACTTCCACAATGGTTGAACTAGTTTACAGTCCCACCAACAGTGTAAAAGTGTTCCTATTTCTCCACATCCTCTCCAGCACCTGTTGTTTCCTGACTTTTTAATGATCGCCATTCTAACTGGTGTGAGATGGTATCTCATTGTGGTTTTGATTTGCATTTCTCTGATGGCCAGTGATGATGAGCATTTTTTCATGTGTCTGTTGGCTGCATAAATGTCTTCTTTTGAGAAGTGTCTGTTCATATCCTTTGCCCACTTTTTGATGGGGTTGTTTGATTTTTTGTTGCAAATTTGTTTGAGTCCTTTGTAGATTCTGGATATTAGCCCTCTGTCAGATGGGTAGATTGCAAAAATTTTCTCCCATTCTGCAGGTTGCCTGTTCACTCTGATGGTAGTTTCTTTTGCTTTGCAGAAGCTCTTTAGTTTAGTTAGATCCCATTTGTCAATTTTGGCTTTTGTTGCCATCGCTTTTGGTGTTTTAGACATGAAGTCCTTGCCCATGCCTATGTCCTGAATGGTATTGCCTAGGTTTTCTTCTAGGGTTTTTATGGTTTTAGGTCTAACATTTAAGTCTTTAATCCATCTTGAATTAAATTTTGTATAAGGTGTAAGGAAGGGATCCAGTTTCAGCTTTCTACATGTGGCTAGCCAGTTTTCCCAGCACCATTTATTAAATAGGGAACCCTTTCCCCATTTCTTGTTTTTGTCAGGTTTGTCAAAGTTCAGATGGTTGTAGATGTGTGGTATTATTTCTGAGGGCTCTGTTCTGTTCCATTGATCTATATCTCTGTTTTGGTAGCAGTACCATGCTGTTTTGGTTACTGTAGCCTTGTAGTATAGTTTGAGGTCAGGTAGCGTGATGCCTCCAGCTTTGTTCTTTTGGCTTAGGATTGTCTTGGATATTATTAAATTGGCCATACTGCCCAAAGCAATTTATAGACTCAATGCTATTCCTATCAAATTTCCAATGACATTCTTCACAGAACTAGAAGAAACTATTTTAAAATTTATATGTACCAAAAAAAGAGCCCCACATAGCCAAGGCAATCCTAAGCAAAAAAAAAAGGAAGGTACTGGTACAAAAACAGACTAATAGAGATCTCAGAAATAAGACCACACACTTAGAACCATTCGATCTTCAACAAAGTTGACAAAACAAGCAATGAGGAAAGGTATTCGCATTCAATAAATGGTGCTGGGATAATGAGCCTGCCATATGCTGAAGATTCAGACTGGACCCTTTCTTTACACAACATACAGAAATCAACTCAAGATGAATTAAAGACTTTAATGTAAAACCCAAAACTATAAAAAAGCCCTGAAAGGCCACCTAGGCAATACCATTCTAAACATAGGAACAAGCAAAGATTTCATGATGAAGACACCAAAAGCAATCACAACAAAAGCAAAAATGATAAATGGGATCTAATAAAGCTAAAGATATTCTGCACAACAAAGGAATCTATCAACACAGTGAACAGAGAACCTAAAGAATGGGAGAAAATTTTTGCAAACTATGCATCTAACAAAGGTCTAATATTTAGCATCTATAGGAACTTAAATCTACAAGAAAAAATAACCCCGTTAAAAAGTGGGCAAGACACGTGAACACTTTTCAAAAGAAGACATACGTGTGGCCAACGAAGCATATGGAAAAAGCTCAGTATCACTGATCATGTTCCTACATGCAAATCAAAACCACAATGGGATACCATCTCACACCAGTTAGAATGGCTATAATTAAAAAGTCACAAAATAACAGATGCTGGCAAGGGTGAAGAGAAAAGGCAACAGTTATACACTGTTGGTGCGAGTGTAAATTAGTTCAACCATTGTGAAACACAGTGTGGTGATTCCTCAAAGACCTTGAACCAGAGACACCATTCATTTCAGCCATCCCATTACTGGCTATATACCCAAAGGAATATAAATCTTTCTGTTATAAGGACACATGCATGTGTATGTTCATTGCAGCACCATTTGCAATAGCAAAGACATGGAATCCACTGAAATGCCTATCAATGGTAGACTGGATAAAGAAAATGAGGTACATATACTCCACAGAATACAACATAGCCATAAAAAAGAATGAGATCATGTTTTTTTGCAAGGACTTGGATGGAGCCAGAGGCCATTAACCTTAACAAACTAATGCAGGAACAGGAAACCAAATACCACATGTTCTCACTTATAAGTGGGAGCTAAGTGTCAAACACATACGGACACATAGAGGAAAACAACAGAACCTGGGGTATACCAGAGAGTGGAGGGTGAGAGGAGGAAGAGAATCAGGAAAAATAACTAATGTGTACTAGCCTTAATACCCGGGTGACAAAATCATCTGTACCACAGACTCCCATGACATGAATTTACCTATATGACCAACATGCACATGTACCCCAGAACTTAAAATACAAATTAAAAATAAGAATACATAAATTAATTAAAAGTTAATAAAACAGTAAAATCATGATGATCCTGAGCTCTCATATTTTTTGTTTTTAAAATCATATTTTTTAATTTTCTAAAATATAAGGGTTGTGTCACACTTGCCCAGAGTTGTTTTTTGTAAATATATTTGTTTTTTATTGTTTTTCTTCCCAGCTACATAGATTGACTCAAAGAAGAACAGATGAAATGTATTGAATAGCTGTTGTGGAATGATCAATTTTTCTCACAGCCTTTCTTGAGGGCAAGTCAGAGCTTGGTGGAGTATATTTAAATGGACTGCCTGATCAATAGAAAGGTCTCACCATTTCTCCATTTTTCACTTTCCCACTAAAAAAATGAAAGAGCTACAGTTTGATCTCCACCTTTGACATATAGTAATTTAAACATCAAAGAGGGATTTTCGTAATGCGTTTCACACTTTTGAAGAAAAAAAAAAGATTTCCCACAGCTTTTTTGGCAACATAAAAATGTTGAATCAAAGTAACCTAGATAAACTGCCTACAGAGCTCATCCGTAAAATTCAGGCTTTTTGCCCAAAATACAATTTTACTCAGGTCAACTTGTTCCTTAAGAGAAACAATAACCCAATTCGTGTCTACTAAATTCACAAACAAAAAGCATATATTTAGATTCTTAAAATTGCCCCGAAGCCCAACAATGGCTGAAGTCATATCTACTTATCCTCTAGGCCTGCATGCCAAATTGCTCTGCGGAAAGAGCTTGCTCTGTTCTCTCATGTGTCATGTCCAACTGTCACGTGATAACTGCCTCAAAGCTTTTATCTATTGCCTGGCTACAGGGTGCAGACATGAATATTTTTGTTAGATGCTGAATGCCAACTTTGGAGTCAATGGGTAGAAGCCTTTATATTCTGACTCATTCTTTCTCCACATAAGAACACACACACACACAAAAGTGCGTATGTATATATCTAATATATGTAAATAATATAGGAAGGGTCTCAGAGAGGACAGTTTAGGACAGTTTGAGGTGAACATTAATAAAAGTTACAGGCAGTATTTCCACTGCAACTACTGTGGTTGGAGTCAACATCACTCTCACTCAGATAATTAATTATGCTTTTTAACTGCTCTCCCTGTTTCAACACTTGCCCTCTTATAGTTTGCTCTCCCTCCAAGTGAAATACATTGACCTATATGGCCCTATATGATCTGTTCTAGAACCTCAGTTCTTAATACTTTTTCCTGCTCACTTTACTCCAGGCCCTTGTCCCCTGTTCCTCAATCGTGCCAAACATAGTCACGCTCATAGTCTCCACAGTTAATCTTTCTTCGCTTGGAATGGTCCTCCACATATCTGCGTGGTCCAATTTCTTACATGCTACAGGTCTCTGGTAAATTGACACCTTATCAGTGAGGCTTTCCGTAATTACTGAAATCTTTCTATATGAAATAACAACACAGATCTAACTCTCCCTATCCTCTTTTCCATTATATTATTTTTCCAAAGCACTTATCACTACATGATGTTACATTATTTACCTGATCATTTACTTATTATATTTCTCCCTATTTGAGTATCAGTTCTATGGGGACAGAGATGTTTTTACTGCTGTATCTCACACCTAGGACATAAAAAGTACTCACTAAATATTTGTTGAATTGATGAATGTGTAAGCGAATAAATAGATACTGTTTAAAGACCTGGATTAAGCACATAGGATTAACATTGAAGAAATCTAATGTAACTGAACTATAGGCTCTGGATTAAGATGAAAAATAAAAGTGACTAAAATACGCTCACATACCAGGGCAGATGTGTTTGGAAGGTCTGAGAGACCTTAGAGACATGCTACCTGGAAATTTCCTTATAGAATCCATACAAATAAAATTGGGAGCCAGATATCAAGGCAGAGGGCACAAGCTGAAAAAAAAAAAAAAAAAAAAAAAGAAAAACATGATAAATCAGAGGGCTGAGGAGGAGATATAAAAAATACTTGGCAAATGAAACAGTGAAGAAAATGGCATAAGATGCTGGATGCTAGGTGAAGTAAGCCAGGTAGTTCAGGTACTTTGAATCCAGCGGCCAGAGCAGAAGTAATAGGCAATGTACCAAGTCTACGTTGGTGGATCAGGGTTAGGCTACAAAAAATTCAGAGCAGGCAGGAGAATTTAGGCGGAAGCAGAACCCAAAATGAAAGCAGAATTTGACATCACAGTCTTATTTGGGGAAATGCTTTAATGGGTAGAAAACTGGAATATCAGGAAAACCAAGATCCAATTTTTAGTATCCAATGTAAACAAAAGAAATGCACAACCAAGCAAGTATCATGAGGTTCCCGTTCCCAAGTGGCCATTCCTGAAGCTCTCTACTCTTAACAAGTCAGAAAAGGCTTGTTCTCCCAGTGGTGACTAGTTCTGTTACTTTATAGAGGAAATATAAGCCACACATGAGAACTCCTGTATCTTCACCACATCATTCCATAACCTAATATCTTCATTGTCTACATAACCACATATCCTTCCTTTCCTTCTATTGCAAAAGAATAAACATCTGTACTTTTGTCAAAAGTTAATCCTTCTGCACATCATGTTTCTCCTTTACAAGTACTTTCTCTTTCTTTCTGTGGTAGACAGAATTTTAAATGGTCCCCAAGATTCCTGCCCACTTGGTTTACATGCTCTGTATAATTTCCACCCCTTGTGTATGGGGGTAAGACCTGTGAATATGGTAAAGAGTGACGGGATAGCCACTCCTTGTGATTATCCTACAAGATGTAAGACTCTATTTTAGCAGACTGGAGAGATATCCTCCACTTGACCTTGAAGACGTAAGCTTCTATGTTGTGCAAGATCCATATGACTAGTATCTGAGAGCAGTCTCTAAAAGCTGAGAATGACCCTTTGCTGATGCCCAGTATGAAAATGAGAACCTCGGTTCTACAATTACTAAGACCTGAATTCTGCTAGCAACCTAAGGGAGTTATGATGCAGACAAGATTGCAGCCCCAGGCCAACACCTGGATTTTAGGTTGTTGAAACCAGAAGCAGAGAACCCATCAAACCCATGTCTGGATTCCTGACCCATAGGAACTATAAAATGACAAATTGTGCTTTTTTTAAGCTACTAAGTTTATGATCATTTATTGAGTATTAATAGAAAATGAATACAGATTTTGATATCTGAAAGTGAGGTGCTGTTGTAACAAACACCTATATTGTGGGAGCAGCTTTGGAATTAGACAGTTGAAAAGTCATGAAGAATGTTAAACAAAAAACTTAATTGAGAAATCCTAAGTCACCTTGAACAGACTATTAGTAGAAACATGGACTTTAGGGAGGGCTCAGAAGAAACTGAGGAAGACATTATCAGTAACTGGAGAAAGTGGAAATCTTTTTATATAGTGGTGGAAAGCTTCGCTGAATTATGTACTACAGTTTTGTGGAAAATAGAAGTTGTAAAATGATGACCTTGAATATTTAGCTAAAGACATTTCCAAGCAAAATGTTAAAGATGCAGGCTAGTTTTTTCTGGCTTGTTATAGTAAAATGCAAGAGGAAAAATAAATGGAGGCAAGAACTGCTTAACAAATATACCTTCCCTCATCTATATCATCAATGTCTCTTTTTGAGAATGATTCTCATTAACATACAAACATGCTTTAATTATCCCTTTCATCTTAAACATCTTGCCTTGATACAGTATCTCCCTCCGGCTTCTAACCAAATTATTTGCTTCTCTTCATAGCACAGTTTCCCAAATTTCTACTCATGCTATGTTTATATTCTCACCTCACATTTTTTCCTCAACATACTCCACTCTTCTGTCCCGCCACTCCATAAAATCTGCTTTCACTAAGGATATCAGTAACTTTCATGTTGTATGTTTATCATTTTACTTGACTTAGCACTATTCGAGAAAGTTAACCCATTCCCTTCTGTGTGAAACATCCTTCTTACTCAGCTTTTATGATTTGACACTCACATGATTATTCCCCTCCCTTAATGACCACTGTTTTTTTTTTTTCTTCTTTCTTTTTCCATTATTGGTTCAACGTTCTGTTGCTTGTCCCTCGGTACTTTTCCTAACTAAACTCTCTTTTTAAGTGATTCTTCTATTTTCATAACTTTAAGCCCCAATCTTGCCCTTGAATACCATACTCCCACTGTGTTTTTGATATCTCCATCTGGATGCTTCTTGAGTATCTTAAAATTAATGTCCAAAATAGAACTAACAACTTCTTCCTCAAGGCCACTCCTATTTCAGTCAATAGCACCTCTATTCACACAATTGCTAAAGCAAGAAGCCTTGGAATCATCCCTGACTTCTTTGTGTCTCTTTCTGCACCTTCAATTACTCAGGAGGTACTGTAGATTATCCCTTGAAGTACATACCAAGTCTGTTCATCTACTCTACCACCATCCTTTTGTTTGCACTCTTGTCCTCCCTCCATTCTCCATATAGTGGCCAGAGTAAGTCTTCTCATACGTAAATCTGATGTCATTCCCCTGCTCTAAACTTTTTGAAGACTTCCCATTGCTCCTAGTCGCTCCTAGAAAAAAATCTCAAAGTCTGTGACCCTGTATTGTATGGCCTCTGGCTGCCACTCTGTATTCACATTCTTCCCTTAGCTACCTCAGCTACACTGGATTCTCTTGCTTCCAGGAATGTTTCAAGCTCCTGATCTGGGCTATACTCTCTGTGAGAAATTCTCTTCCACACCACCCTTAGCCTATCCCTCACCTAATCATGCCTCAAATCGCAATCTAAGTGTCATGGTCTCAGAAAGGCCTTTATAAGCTCCCAAACAAGATACTATCCGCCTGCTATCATTTTTTGTGCTTCCTATTGTATTTTCTCAGTGGCACCATTTCATTGTTGTAAATTTTAACTGTGAAAATATTTGAATGATGTCTATCTCCACTATTAGGCCATAAACTCAGCAAAGGGTACGACTGTCTCTAATTACTATAACTCTGGTGTCTTACAGTGTGTGACACATAGTACATACTCAGTAAATGTGTGTTAAATACATTGCTAGTGATGTCCAGAAAAGCAAAAAGCTAGATCCTTTGAGTGGTTATAATAATCCTAACTAATCCTCTGGAGGATTTCTATCCTTTTCCAGTCCATAATCTCTAGATGAGTTTAACAACAGTTAATTATTTATAATAGGCCTTCTTGGACATTAGCAAGATGGCAGAATGGAAGGTTCCAGCCCCCAAACCTCTACCAGAACACCAATTTTAAGAACCACCTACAGACAGGAATACTTTTATGGAAGCCCGAGGTTCAGCTGAGAGGTCCCAGCATACCAATGGAATGAAAAATCTGAGAATAGATGCGATGAGGAGTATAAGAAAAAGAGTTTCACTGTACCTGCATCACCCCTACCCCAAGGTGGCCCAGCTCAGTGACAAGAGGGGTACCCCTCAGTCCACAATGTCTCCCATGAAGGAAAAAGAGAGCATAGTTAGTGAGCGCCCAGCTCCCCTGGCTGCAGATGCGGCCCAGGAGACACCAAACTGTCCCACACTACCCAAAACACTGAGGGTACTGACATGATTGTATTATCTGGGGCAGCTAGGAACAGAGAAAAGGGGCAGGGGATGACAGAAGCCTGCACATGGATCTCAACAACTAGCTAAAGATCTTACTGACCAGCTTGCACACTCCACCAGGAGCCTCACCCATGAGCCATGTGGGGTGCCACACCTGCACATTTACTCCAATAACTGATACATGTCTCTAGCATTCCAGCACCCCCATAGGCAATGCCCCAAATTCCACCACAGATCACACACACATTCCCTCACAGATAGCATATGCAAACCTCATCAGGTGGTGCATGAAGTCCCCATACACAGCAAACAGATATCAACAGTTGGCTCAACTCTGCTGGATTGGGAGAAGGTGTACAACCTTGAACACTTCAGGGCATTGCTCTAGAGAAAAGAAAAGAAAGGCTCTTGGCACCCAACCTGGTTTAGCAGGGCTGATGGAAGGCACACAGCTCTAAGACTTCCGCATACAAGTGGGTACCATTGTAATAGTATTTGGTAACAGGCCAGAATTACCCTATTACCAAAGCTAGACAAAGACACTATAAGAAAATAAAATTAGAGGCCAATAACACAGATAAACATAGATGCAAAATAAGGCCTGGTGTTAGATAGTTCAGTAGGGTGACTATAGTTTACAATAATCTATTGTACATTTCAAAATAGCTACAGGAGAAGAACTGAAATGGTTCTAGCATAAAAAGACAAATATTTAAGGTGACGGGTATCTCAAGTACATTTATTTAATATTTACAAATATATGAACATATTAAATTCTTATATGAACCCCAAAACTATGTACATCTATTATGCATCAATAACAAAATCTTAAGTAAAATACTAGTATACCAAATTAATAGCATCTTAGAAGGATTACACATCATGATCAAGTGGGATTTATCCCAGGGATGCAAAGATGGTTCAACATATGCAAATCTATAAATGTGATATACAGCATTTATGGAAAAAGGATAAAAATAAATGATCATCTCAATAAATGCAGAAAAAGCATTTTGCAAAATTTAAAATATTTTTAAAAAAACAACTCTCAACAAACTTTTTATGGAAGGGACTTACTTCAACATGATAAAGTCCGTATATAACAAGCCCACAGCTAAAGTCATACTCAATGGTGAAAAGCTAAAAGCTTTTCTTCTAAGATCAGGAACAAGACCCAGGTGCTCATGGTCACCACTTTATTTAACACTGTACTGGAAGTGATAGCCAGAACAATTACACAAGCAAAAGAAATAAAAGGCATCCAAAGTGAGACGGAAGAAGTAAAATTGTCTTCGTTTACGGATGAGACGGTCTTATAGATGAAAAACTCCAAAAACTCCACCAAAACACTATTAAAACTAGCAAATGAATTCAGTAAGATTGAAGGATACAAAATCAACAAACAAAAATTAATTGTGTTCCATATACTATCAATGAATTATCCAAAAAAGAAATCAAGTAAATAATTCCACTTACAATAGCATCAAAAAGAATACTTAGGAATAAAAGTAACAAGGGATCTATATGCTTAAAACAATAAAATATTGACAAAAGAAATTAAAGATGACACATATGAATGGAAAGCTATCCTGTGTTCGTGGATTAAAATAATTAGTACTGTTAAATGTCTATACTACCAAAAACAATCTACAGATTCAATAAAATTCCTTTCAAAATTCCAGTGGCATTTTTCACAGACATAGGAAAAAAACAATCCTAAAATCTTATAAAACCACAAGGGACCAAGAATAGCCAAAGCAATTTTCAACAAAAAGGACAAAGGTGGAGGCATCATACTTCCTGCTTTCAAGTTATATTACAAAGTTATAGTAATCAAAACAGCATTGATGGTACATGAATAAAAACAGACACATACACCAATGGAACAGATTTGAGAGCTCAGAAATAAACCACCTATATACAGTCAACTAATCTTTGACGAGGTGGCCAAGAATACACAATGGGGAAATGATACTCTCTTCAATAGATGGTGTTGGGAAAACCGGATATCCACAGGCAAAATAATGAATTTGATCCCATCTTACAACACGCATACACACACACAGAAATTAACTCAAAATGAACTTAAAGACTTAAAAATGTAAGACCTGAAACCATAAATCTTTTAGAAGAAAACATAGTAGAAAAGTTCCTTGACTTTCGTCTTGGCAATGATTTTTTGGAAGTGACACCAAAAGTACAAGCAACAAAAGCAAATATAAAAGTGGGATGACAATAAACTATAAAGCTTAGGCACAGCAAAATAAAAATTCTCAAAATGAAAAGACAACCTATGGAATGGGAGAATTATTTGCAATGCATATGATATAAACTGAATGTTTGAATCCCTCCTAAATTTATATATTAAAGCCCTACCCCACAAAGTGATGGTATTAGGAGATGGAGGCTTTGAAAAATAATTACAATTAGATGAGATTATGTGGGCGAAGTCCTCATGAATGGGATTAGTGTCCTTAAGAGTCACAGGAAAGCTGGCTTTCTCCTATGTTCTTTGCCATGTGAGGATACAAAGAGAAATAGACAGTCTACAACCCAGAAGAGGGCCGTCATAAGAACTCAAGCATGTTTTCATCCTGGCCTTTGACTTCTAGCCCCCAGATATTTAAAAAATAAATTTTTATTGTTTATAAGCTACCCAGTTTATGGTATTTTGTTATAGAAACTTCAGCTAAAACACCATTTATCTGATAAGGGGTTAATTTCCAAAATATACAAGGAACTCCTACAACTGAAGGGCAAAATAATAATAATAACACAGTTTAAAAATTAGCAAATGTGCAAAGATCTGAATAAACATTTCTCCAAAGAAGACATTCAAATGGCCAACAGGTATATAAAACAATGCTCAGTATCAGTAATCATCAAGCAAATGCAAATTAAAACCACAAGGAGATATCACCTCACACCTGTTAGGATAACTAATCTTAGAACAACAAAATATAAATGTTGGCAATAATTCAGAGAAATGTGATCCTGGTACACTGATCTTGGCAATGTAAATTGGTACAGCCATTGTGGAAAACAGTATGATGATGCCTCAAAAACTTTAAAATAGAACTAATTATGACCCAGCTATCCCACATCTAGATATTTATTCAAAGCAATGAAATCGGGATCTCAAAGAGATATCTGCATTGCCCTGTTCATCATGGCATTATTCACAATAGCCAAGATGTGAAAACAACCTAAATATCTCTTGACAGATGAATAGATTTTTAAAATATGTTCTATACATAAATGGAATATTTTTCAGCCTCAAAAATGAAGAGGTAATCCTGACATTTGCCACAATATGATGGACCTTGAGAAAGAATGTTCAGTGAAATAAGCTAGGCACAGAAATACAAATACTGCATGATCTCACTTATATTTGGAATCTAGACTAATCCAACTCATAGAAACAAAGAACAGAAGAGTGGTCGTCAGGGACTAGGGGAGGGGAAATCAGGAGATGATGGTCAAAGGCTGTACAATGTTTCAGTTGTACGAGATGAATAAGTTCTGTAGATCTACTATAAAGCATAGTGTATATAGCCACCAGTACTCTATTAGATACTTAGAATTTTCTAAGTGAGTATATCTGATGTTAAGTGTTCTTACCACAAAAACTAATTATAATAGAGGAGGTGGGGGGAATCTTTGGGAGGTGATGGATATACCTATGGCCTTTATCGTGGTGATGATTTCATAAGTGTGTACTTGTCCCCAAACTTATGGGGTTGTATAAATTAAATATGTACAGCTGTTTACATGTCAATCATATCTTAATAAAGTGTTTTTTTAAACAGGCCTTTTTGTCCTCATTATAATTGACATGTGTGTAAAATTTTGTTCTGCTGATTAGGTTGTCCATACATGCTACGGCATGGGCAACTCTTCCCTCTGGTGATCTAAATCTTAACATGTATGTTTTTCCCATCATACATTTCCGAGAATGCACTTAGCATATATTAACAAATGGCAAAAATATCCACCCTGAGTGGTACCAACATTTAATTTATCTATGCCTGAGTCTGCTCATATCAAGATTCAGGAAGAAGCAGGAAGGAGCCAATATCTCAATGTCATGGTAGTTTTTGTTCTAATTTATACTTACTTTGCCACTTCTCCTCAAGAATGCATATAAGTGTGTGTATGTATGCATGTTATGGACTACATATAGCTCAACCTCATATAGCTCCTTTTCTACTGGTACTGGAGATTATGAGAATAATATAATAAAGGGAATCTCCCCCTCTTTGATCTTAGGCTAATACTGTAACTAGCTCACCCTAATATAATGTACAAACTGGTAAATCCTGTATGTACATGTCTATAAAATGGGGGAAAATATAATTATGTATTTTATGTTTTGTGACCCCAACATTTTTGTAAAGTCTATGTAGCTGCCACAATTTTATTAGTATTAATTAGGCAATTTGACATAAATAGAGAAAGCACTTTTCTTACAATTACACAAAGGCAAGGGAGCAACATTTTGTACAACAAAAACAAAATGGTTTTCAGAGATTTTTAGTGAATCCAGATTTTCTCTAATGCTGCCTTATGAGCAAGGCTTGCAGTCTGACTCTAGAAGGCTATTCAAATAGGTAATTAAATTCAATCTGTGCAGTGACTGGCACAGAAGGTGAGAAGACAAGAAGTTTTACCTGCCAGAGATGCTCACAGTTGCTGTGACAACCAGACTTGAGAAACTGGATGTAATCTAACACAAAGATTTCCCACTCCAGAGCTTCCCACTTTCCCAGTAAGAGATATATATGAATGACTCTTGCTCATTTCATGCTGGGAAGCGTCCACTGGAGTTGCCTGCAAACTTCTGCTCTCCTCTGAAAAGTATTGGCTTTGCGTCACTGCTGAAGTCAGTGCTGCAAAAATCAGAAAGATCCGTTCCTCGGCCCACTGCCACTCAACCCAAAGCTTCTCAGTCACTGTTGATCTTGTTCTACGCCCAACATTGCCCTTTATCTGTTTCACTGAAATATATCATTTGCCTTAAAAAAACAAAAAAACAAAAAAAACAATAGGGCCAGGCGCGGTGGCTGATGCCCGTAATCCCAGCACTTAGGGAGGCTGAGGCAGGAGGATCACGAGGTCAGGAGACCAAGACCATCCTGGCCAACATCGTAAAACCCTGTCTCTACTAAATATACAAAAATTAGCTGGGCGTGGTGGCAGGTGCCTGTAATCCCAGCTACTCAGGAGGCTGAGTCAGGAGAATCGCTTGAACCCGGGAGTCGGAGGTTGCAGTGAGGCGAGATCGCGCCACTGCACTCCAGCCTGGAGACAGAGTGAGACTCTGTCTCAAAAGAAAAATACAAAAAACAGAAAACAAACAAACAAAAAACAATAGAATACCTATGACCAAAGCCTAGAACATACTAAAGGTTTTAGCTAGTTTTAATTTTTTTTTCATAATTTTACCATAATTATTTTCTGAATGAAACAATTTAAATATTATGCAATTTCTATTTTTTGCCCCATGATGTCAGGGCAAATATCCTTATATGCATTTACTTCTAAGAAATACTATCTGGAATGCTGTGTGGAGTCAGGTTGTTAGCACTGTAACTCCGCATGCCACAGTCTGTTAAGAAACTCTAAAAGCTCCATCCATGACCATTGCATGACTATTCAATTTCTTCTGCTGTAGAAACACAGAATGAATGAAAGAAAGAAAAATACAAGAGTTAATTGTTGATAAACCCCAAAGCTTAACCTCAGCCAAGGCAAAGCTTAAATAATATGTCTTCAGAGCCCTCACCTTATACGTCTTCCATGTTTTCTTGGTAGCACCTAAAAATTATATATATTTCAACATCCCCCTTGTCCATCAAAACCTTGTCACGTTTTCTTAGGATTCTAGTCATGGCAATAATATAATAGGTAGTAATGGATTGATTATAGAATTTGATTCCTGGTACTATCTATACAATGTTGTAACTCAGGTAAAATGCCTTTAAATAGTGACTGTTTAGTCTAGTTAGAAAAGAAAGGTTGAGTAGTTATACCAATACATTTTATACTATACTCCTAACACAGCTGCTTAATGTACTTCTGGTTATATATAAAATCACCCAAGAACTTCATTATCATTCCTCATCGGGCGATCAGAGAGCCTTCCACGTCCTTCATCTTCCTCTTTATTTAAAGCATTCCCAAATGATGATTCAAATGTCCACAGACAATAAGCCAGAGAAGATGAAGGGAATTTAGCCACCCTCTCTCCTACTACAGCCAATCAAACTATCTTTTCTAGTTCTGCAACAAATACAGAGTTTGCCAAACAGAATTGAACCTCTCTGAGCATCAGTTTCATTATGTAGGAAAAAGTTGTGATTAGTAGAAGTGATGTATGCGGAGTTGCTAATTACAGACCTGGTTTTCAGTAGGCAATCAATACACTGAAACTAATTTTATTTTGCTTATAGTCTACATCCTGTACTAGCACGGCATACACTATGAAAAACTGGCACAGTCTCGACAAGGAACAAATATCCAAACTTAATTAAAGCCACAACCAGAGACTGTAATGAGAAACAGATCCTCAGTAAATGTTTACAAACATTCTAAGATGTTTGTGACGCTGGTGATCAGGCCCTGGCCTAGAGCAAAGCAAGGGATGCACCCGGGCACAAAATTTAAGGAGGCACTCACTTTTGTGTGCCAATCCTGCATGTGCATGATCCTGAGAATGGTTGCTTCCTTAAATGCTATGCCCTGGACTCTACTTACCTCAGTCTAGTCTAGGCCCTTTCTGACTTCTGTCTCCTTTTCCTTTCCTTGTGGAGGGAGTGGGAGAGACTGTGGTGTACCATATGAAGTTGCCTGGGGAGTCACACCAGCCACCAAGAGAACACCTTGGTCTGAGTTGTTAGCAGTCACAGGAAAAACTGGAGCCAGGGAACAATTATGGAAGAGAAAGGCTGCAAATCATGCTGGCCCACTACTGTGTTAAACATCTTTTAATAACATACAACAGAGTGTTCTCATGTAAAGAGGGTCGGTTATCTTGAAGGAAGATCCGTCTTTTAGCAGAAGTACCTGTACCAAAGGAAATAGGCTAAGACATGTATTTTAGTTGCCTCTGGCATAAAGATTATTAAAGTAATACCCCTAAAGAGGTTAATAATTAAGAGGTCTTAAAATATTCACAGCTCTGCTAAGACTAATCTGTGAGTGTTATATTTTATAAAGAACTTTCAAATTCACTCTCTTGATATTCATCACAATGCAGACAAGTGGAAACCTAGATACAAATGCTCTTTTGCTTTTGATAAGGTCATGTCCCAATAAACCCGGCATAAGTTGAAAATACAGTAAGTTGACAATGGGCATTTTGTAGACATGATGAAATGCAAAACTACAAAACACAATATCAAAAAAATGCTGGCAACCAGTACAGTGGAGAGTGTGGGTTGTTTACCTTTGTGACTGCTTGGCTGACTGGGAGCACCTTGAGAGAGTATCACATTGCATATCACTGGCCCAGGAAAAGATCAAAATTCTGAATTTCAAGTATACTTTCTACTGAATGAATATCACTTTTGCACCATTGTAAAGTTTAACCTCCTAAGTCAGGGAAATCAGCACTGCTATTTCCATTTTACAAAAGAGGAACCCTGGAGGCAGAGAGTGGGTTACTGCCTTGGTAACAGCCAATGCCTGGCTGGGGAAAATGCAACTTCTCAGGAGGGATCATGGAAACCTGGTAAGAGTTTGAATCAGACCTTGCTTTGGATTCGGGATCCACCGCTATTAGCTGTAGGGCCTTAGGCAGCTAATTTCACCCTTTCTTGCTTCCTATTTCCTTATCTATAACTGTTCGGAAACACATCTAGCACATGATAAGTCCTCAACAAATGCAATGCTCTTTTCCTCTTCAGATACAGCACTGTACTGATTCCTGGTCTCTGTGCATCAGATATTTTCATGAGCCCTTTTCTGGATTACTTCCCCTCTGTATGCAGTGGTCAGTTTCTGCAACAGAAAGATGCATGACAAAGAAAGGTATTTTGCTCATGAAGCAAATCCTTTCACACAGCTAAATGGGATGGGGCCTGGGGAGCAAAGTTTCAATGAAGACGGAGGCAGGTTGTTATTCTCATTGGAAATAAATCAATGCATGAATTAGAACAGTGCAGCTCAGGGACTAGGGTAAGAAGCATTTTTAGAACTGTCACTTTAAAAATACGTTCCCTCCTGCCTTGCGGCTCTCTCAGTGGGCAGATTTTAAAATAGAAACAAGTAACTTTAATTAGGCTCTAATTAGCCCCACAAGTTTGGTGAGCTAGGATAGTTTATTTTAGAAAAAAATATAATAACAGAAGGAGGATTTTCCAGGCGCCACAACTTTAATTACAACCCCAAACACCTCAAGCATGCTTACTGGGCCAATTAAATCAGCAGGGCAATAGCAAAGCTAATGCACTATGCTAGACCCAAGCTATGATGATGCTTTCTCCTTGAGTTTGTTTCTAAACTAATTTGAGAAGCAGATAACTTACAATGCTTACTTAAACAGAAGCAGGAGGTCTTTAAACTGTCATTAATATCCAATTAACTGGGATCTCGAAGATGGGGATTCTCTAGATCAGTGCTGCTCAACTGCAAAGCATTCACATTTCCCTCTTCATTTTTTTTTTTTGGTTTTCTTTTTTATTTTTTTTAAATTTTATTATTATTATACTTTAAGTTTTAGGGCATATGTGCACAACGTGCAGGTTTGTTACATATGTATACATGTGCCATGTTGGTGTGCTGCACCCATTAACTCGTCATTTAGCATTAGGTGTATCTCCGAATGCTATCCCTCCCCCCTCCCCCCACCCCACAACAGGCCCTGGTGTGTGATGTTCCCCTTCCTGTGTCCATGTGTTCTCATTGTTCAATTCCCACCTATGAGTGAGAACATGCGGTGTTTGGTTTTTTGTCCTTGCGATAGTTTGCTGAGAATGATGGTTTCCAGTTTCATCCATGTCCCTACAAAGGACATGAACTTATCATTTTTTATGGCTGCATAGTATTCCATGGTGTATATGTGCCACATTTTCTTAATCCAGTCTATCATTGTTGGACATTTAGGTTGGTTCCAAGTCTTTGCTATTGTTTTTGCAACGTTTCCCTCTTCTTGTTTGCTTCCACCCATCGCCTAAGTTGGAGCTGCTTGGGTATTCTCTCTCCCATTCCCCTTTGAGCCTTGTTAGGAAACTTAGATAAGTACCAGTCTCCCGAGTGAGACCAGAGAGAAACTCTCCCCTAGATGCCCTTCTGGCATTTTCTGGTGCATCAGTAGAGTGAGCCCACAGTGGACTTCCTCTGAATTCAACAAGAAAGAGAGCAGTTTGAGGAAAAGCACTGCATCCTCCAGCACCAGTTACACACCTAGAAAGGGAAGAGTGATGAAAGTTGCCTTGCATTTTCTTGATCACGTTTGAGAGAATGATGAGAGTAAACACCCATGTCCAAACTAGTGAGTCAATCTCTACCACAGGTTGAAACAAGAAGTCTATGCAGGTAGGGAAATGTTTTTCATTCCTTCTCAAAAATGCATTTTCCATATCATGTGGGAGAGATAGAACATTCATAGCCAATGAATGGCCTGTTGGTCCCTGCCCACATAAACAGATCTAGTGAAACAAAACCACTACAGCAAGTTAATGTTCTCATTTTAAATGATGAATTTGATGGGAATAACATAACAATCAATATATGGGTGTCTACGCATGCAATCACTAAACACTGAACACATTGAATGGTTTCTATTTTTTCCATTTTTTCCATGGCATTGTCTGTTGATCTAAATCCAATATTTGACTGGGCGTGGTGGCTCATGCCTGTAATCCCAGCACTTTGGGAGGCTGAGGCAGGCGGATCGCTTGAGTTCAGGAGTTGGAGACCAGCCTGGCAAATATGGTGAAATCCCGTCTCTACTAAAAAACACAAAAATTAGCTGGGTGTGGTGGCAGCTACCTGTAATCCCAGCTACTTGGGAGGCTGAGCAGGAGAATCACTTGAACCCAGGAGGTGGAGGTTGCAGTGAGCCAAGATCACACCATTGCACTTCAACCTGGGTGACAGAGTGAGACTCCATCACTAAATACATAAATAAATGAATAATAAATCTAATACTCTGTGGATTCATTTATCTAACAAACAATTAATTAAATGTCAAAAGTGTGGCACTGGGCTAGATTCTGAAGTTACAAAAAGAATAAAGTGGAGTACCTCCACTTGAGGAGACACGCTGCCTAGAAAGAGTGAAACGCAGGACAGTAGAGTCAGAGAAGGAAAAGAAAAAGCTGCCCAGAAAGAAAAAGGAGACACTTACCAAATGTTGAAACTCTGAAAATTGGCACTTCAATTTAATAAAGAACCAAACCAATGTTATTCAAAACTATTAGGTCTATTAGGTTCCATTTGACATCAACTAAATAAAACAACCCTTGGATAAACACACAAAAAGGGAACTTCCTCTACCTTTCAAGTTGCCAAAGGAAAATACCCCCAAGGCTAGTGACCTCATCAACAAGGCATTTACTGTGACCAGTACTTCTCTGATCTCTTCTGCCTACAGGGAAAAGTGACAGTCTCAGAATGTTCTTTCTCTAGTTCTGGACCACTTCTCTTTCCTCCCAATTACCGTGTTCCTAGGGAAGACTCTCACTCTCTTATAAATACTTTGACTAAGAAAAGGTATGCCATTTTTGCTATTTGGTTCTCCAGCATTAATAAGTAATGCTTCTGGTCTGACAACACCAAAAGTTATAATAACATTAATAATAAGACTAATAATAACCAACAGTTAATAAGTATGTACTATGTGCCAAACACTGTCCTAACTGATTTACATTTGATTATAAATTTAGAGCTTCTTTAATGTTTAAAACAACCCTCTGAAATAGACACTACTATTTTCTCCTATTTCCATATAGGGAAACTGAAGCTATAAGAAATAATCTCACCCAAAATAAAAAGTGGTGGAGCCGAGATTCTAATTCAGAAGGTCTAAATCCACAGCAAACATTACACTCTCACTAGGTGCTGTTGGTACTACACAGAGGTGGATCATAAAGGTTACTGGTGCTAATGTTTGTACCAAGAGCCCTGCTGCCTGATGTTATGTACTGAAGGCAGTAACATCATGACTACCACTGTTGATGTCACTGTTGGGTATAAAGAAATACTGCTATTATCACCATAATCAAGCTGAATGAACTTCCCTCCCAATATCCTTCATTAAAGCAAAATATTGACTTTTTATAGATCTCTTTTTAACATATTAGATTTCTGGATACCCCATATTTCTGGAAGAATAAGGTATTCATTTATAGGAGCTGTGTCAGAGGATGGAATGGTAGACACTGTTCTCTTGAGCCACTGGCCTATTGCTTTTGAACCAACCACCTTCCCTCAAATCTTACTTGTCCAAAGGGGAGTTTTCTCCCAGAGAGCTTCTCAAACTTCCTATAAATACTTCCTAGTGAATCCCCCATAATCACACTCCAGACAGTACAGGTGCTGTGGCCACCTCTACAAGCAAAATGGGTCTCCCATCATTCTAAAATTTGGCTTTAATGTTGAGACTGAGGAAGCCACACACACACACACACACACACACACACACACACACCCCCAAGAGGGTATGAAAAGGTTTATTACTCACACTAGTTTAAACAGAGCAGAGTAGATGCCCAAGATTTTCTGAAAATGGCTTGGGAAAACACGAAAAGGAGACTGGCTTAAGCTTGTGTGGTTTTAACTTCTCACTGGCACCAAAAGAGGGAGCACTCAGGCTTTCTTATGAGGGAAATGGGGCATACTGGGATTTGAAACTCACCAGCAACCAAACATCAAAAATGGGATCAGGCTCATTATTACAAAAGATAGGCCTGAATCTTAGAATGAAACAGAACTTAGACTCAAGTTAGCAGCACTCTTCTGCTCAAGTTCACACAATTACTTTGCCGATGGAAAGCCAGAAGACCATATCTCCACCAACATACTCCCCAAAATCTGATCTATAAAAAGGTACAACTTGATGTATTTTTTTTTCTTTTATTATTATTATTATTATTATCATTATTATACTTTAGTAATATCATTTATATTTCAGATACTTGGGACCAATATTATCTAATTCATAACATTTAATGTTTTGTATCATTTGATTGTTTGTGGATGTAAAATTCCACTTTTTTCATTAGTGATAGAAATTCCCTTGACTTCCAACTTTGAAAGTCTCCTTCCACACTTCCTTCCCCTTACCACCTGCCAACTTCTAACCACTATATTTTATTTATCCATTATGCAGGTTGATACTATTGATATTCAATTTTGTTAACATCATTTTTCTGTGCTTTGACACAAGGATGACACTAAAAGATTAATTAGCAGCATTTTTGTTATTATAAGTCAGTATCATAAGGTGCAGAGTCAAGTCATGAGCTATGATTCCATTTTCCTCTCTGTGATTCCCACCTCTTATCCATTGAGATACTTCAGTAGTCATAAGAAAAGTGAACCCTAATATAAACTATGGACTTTGGGTGATGATAATATATAAGTTCATCAATTCTAACAAATTAAAAAGTAAAAGTCCATTTTTAGACAAACAAAGAACATTTACACAGGTTTTCCTTTCTTACATTCAAAATTATGTCATAGGTTAGCTAGTTTCATATTGGAATAACATGTTTTTACATTTTTTGTTTGTATAGTTTTGGGACCTTGAGATTTCCTTTCCTTATTTCTTGTTGGGAAAGGAAGTTACATACAGTACCTTCTTCACCACACCCCTAATGCTTTCCAGTTTCTTATTCATTCTTTCTATTGTTTGGAATTTATTTATCTTTTTTCTTGAATCCCTCTAATCTCCTGAATTGGTTGTTTTATATTCAGAATATGCTTCTTACACAACTCTTCTTTATTCTGAAGTTTGGAGTTTTCTTTTTTTTTTTCTTTTTATTATTATTATTATTATTATTATTATTATACTTTAGGCTCTATGGTACATGTGCGCAACGTGCAGGTAAGTTACATATGTACACATGTGCCATGCTGGTGCTCTATTCCGGTTTTGTTGTTGTTGTTGTTGTTGTTTTTGTCTTTTTGATTTTTCTTTTTGCCTTAATCACATACTCATATTCTTGTATCATCTCCCTTTATTCTGAGAAATCCTTATTTTCCGTGAAGCCCTTCTTCCCAAAGCCCTCCGTTTTCCTGATTCTGTCTGGACTGACTGCTCTGAAGGCCTACTGCGCATCTCAAATCTTGGGACTACTATTCATTCCTCTCAAGAATTAGAGACATTGTTTTTGTGTACTCATTCCCTTTCTTTGCTTACCTTCTTGATTTTATGGCTTAAAACCCTAAATAATTTTCCTAAGAAAGAGAGCAGGTGAAGTGAATTTTTCTGAGTCCATGCATATATGAAAAATGCCTATATTCTTCCCTCACACTTAATTAAAACCTTGACTGGGATGGTAGAGACTATTAGTAGTCTCCTAGTATCTAGTCTCCCTTCTTCAATAGTAATAAAATATTTAGCTGGTCACAGGTCTGTCCAGAATAAAGACATTGCCCAGCTTCCCTTGTAAGTAAGTATGTGTGGCCAATAAAATATGAGAAGCAGTATAACGTGGTAGCTTCCCACAATTATCCATAAGAGACACCTCATGCGATCCACTTAAACTCTTCTGTGTCAATACTTTAGATGGGGCTGGAACATGAATGTCACTGTCTTCATGATAGAATTAAGCTTGGGTCTCTGAGCTGAATTCCACAGCACCCCTGGAATGCTTACCAGAACCTGTGCATAAGAAAGAAATTTTGAACTTATTCATGTCAATGTTATTTTGGGGTTTCTGGCAAAACTACAGGCAATTTCAGGTAAAACAGGTCAAGTATAGAAACCTATGGTGAAATAATTTTCACAAAGTATACACAAAGCATTATTCTCCTGATTTCTACTATCCAGTGTGGTGGATATTAAAAAAAACAGTTCTCATTCTTTATATATAGCCTGTTTTTTGTTCCTGTTTTTGTTTTTTTCTATCAGAGATCAAAGGAAGTTATCGGAGGCTCTGAAATTCACAGTGGGTCTTTTTGTCATTCTTTCTGATTTGCACTCCGTAGGCCCTTGCAATTTTAAAACTCACCTCTCCATTCAGCTATGAGATTCTTGTTTGATTTTTAAGCTCACTTCTTCCTCTTTATTTTGTCTGTTCTCTGTTTCTAAAAAGATCCTTTTTCTACTAGCTGGATGCTCGACCTCCTGATTTGAGCCTCTGAGCTTCATACTTTCTTTCATAATTTACCTTTTTACATTTTCTCTATGTCCAATCCTTGCACTGAATTCTAAACATGACCATCATTTTCTAATTTCCAAGAGTTCTTCTTTTGTATTCCCTAATTGTTCATAGTATCCTCTTTTTCTTGTATCTATGCAATTTCATCTTGAACCACTCTGTATTTGTTTTCTACTGTTAAGAGAAAAACTTCAGCCAAATTAAATTTAAAGGAGTTTAATTGAGTAATGAATGATTCACAATCAGACAGCCCCCAGAATCACAGCAGATTCACAGAGACTCCAGCACAGCCACATGGTGGAAGATTTACCGACAGCAAAAGGAAAGTGATACACAGGAAATGGAAGTGAGGTACAGAAACAACTGGATTGTTTACAGCTTGGCATTTGCCTTATTCGAACATGGTTCGAACAGTTGGCTACGTTTGATTGGCCAAAACTCAGTCATTGACACAGGTGTGGGCTATGGTCGGTTCACACCTCCACTTGTTATAGTTCACGATGTACAGGAAAACCTTTAGGCCAAACTTAAATATGTAAGGAGGTAGCTTTAGGATAAACTTGATTTAACACTACAAATATATATTAATACCCCAAACTTACTGGTTTAAAACAACAAACATTTATTATCTCCAAATGTTCATGTGCCAGACATCCAGGAGCCACTTAGCTGGGTGGTTCTGGCTCAGGGTCTCTCACAAAAATGCAATTAAGACGTCCACCAAAGCTGCAGTCATCTCACTGAAGATCAGTTCCAAGCTCACACACGATTATTGGCAAGATTCAGAAGCTGTGCTTCCAAGCTCACTCATGTGACTGCTGACAAGTCCCAGTCCTCTCCACATGGAGCCCTTCTCAACACATAGATGCTGGCTTTTTTCTTTCCAAGGATGCCTCAAGATGTGGCAGCTGGCTTCCCCTAGAGGAGTAAGCATTAAGAAGGAGAGAGGAAAAGGAGGAAAGGAGACAGAAAGAGAACCCAAGATAGAAGCTCTAGTCTCTTAGCATTTTTACAACCTAATATTCCAAGGGACATCCTATTACTTCTGCCATATTCTATTTGCTCACTGGAGATAATTCACTAAGTCCAGGGCACATTCAAAGTGAGAGAAATTAATGGGAAGAGTATCAAAAATTCTGTGGACATATTTTCAAAACATATTTTCTAGGATGCTAATTAGCTGGCTTTTTTAGGCTCTTTCATGACATCTAAATTCCCTCTGTTTCTTTCTAAGTTCTGCTTCCATCTTTACCTTTCTTGGCCATGCTGCAGGCTTTCTTCAAATATGCAGAAAATCTTAGTTGTTCATTTAAATAACATAATGAGAAAATGTGAGGGTTGACTGGGCTTGCATATGGGTAGATTTGGGAATGGTAGGTTTTAGGGTGAGTAATCAGAGAACTGATTGGTTCCTAATTCCAAAACGAAGAGGGCTTTATGTGGAGACATAGTCCCTAAACTACCTGCCTTAGTTCTTCCTTCACCATTAGTTCCAAGGTTTTAGGAAAGTTTCTGTCAAAATACTTGCTTGGAGGTAAATGCCCGGCCACAAACTGTATAAAGGTACAAAAGGGGAATGAAGAGATTAATTCATATATTCATAGACTTTCAATGAATCACTCTCTTTTCAGATTTGCTGTGGCCCATGCCATTTCCGGTTCTGGCCAGCTGGAGATGACAGTGCAGAGATTTAGCAATGAGCCCTTTTCCTCCCATTTCCTAACATCAGACTGCTCTAGAGCTACGAAATTGTTAAAATGAGAGTCTAGAACTTGTTGCCAATTACTTCTGTAATCTAAGCAAATAATTTTCCTATACTTATCTAGAAAATCAGAGTAATGGACTAGAAACATAAAGTTTCTTAAAATAATGGTAATCCAATTCAGTTAGGATTTGTAACTCTGCTTACAGCTATATTTCATATATTTTAAATATAAAAAAAATCTAGTACGTGGTAAAAAATTAAAATAAACTCAAGCTGAGAATACATAGGAGAGTTAAGAATAAGCTTCCAAAATGGATGGTTCTGTATTTTTTCAAGATAAGAAATATTGCCAGAGCCCACCTATACTTGTTGATAGAACCTCTGTGTGATGAGGATTGAGATAAACAGAAAGATTTTTCCCCAGAGGAGACCAGTGTTTAGAGTATTTCAGTCATGTAAAAAGAAAATATGAAGCTGAGACACACCATCATTTTCTCTTGGGATATAGCTTGGACTCTGGACTTCAAAAGATTCTGCAAGAAGTAGTTCTGGGTATCCTACACTGATGTTATTAGACACTAGTTTCTGAGAATGTATAGTTTGGCTATACTTTCTAGCTCCTATTCTGATTGACTTTCCTTTTCTGAAGTTCAAGAAGATATCCTTTATCGTCTAAATTATGAGTAATTAAAAATCACCAAAGTATTTTTTTTCAAGATGGTGGATTGGAAGCAGTATTGGCATGCCTCTCCAACTTGGAAGGACAGGATACTGTGTAGAAACTCACACTGAACTTTTTTCCAAGAAGCAACACAGGAACTTAACAGGAAAACTGAAAGAATCCACAGACCCTCTGAAAGAAGTGGCAGCCTGCAGCTTACTCTGTGAGACAGGCAAAAAACTGTAAGTCCTCAGAGTATAAGAGGGGGAGAGTCTGCCTCCAGAATATACATCCCCACTGGGGAATCTGAAAATCCAGACCATGGGAGAAGGCCTTAACCCTACCCAGAGCTGGAACTGATTTAGGGAACAGCGAAAAATATAAAAGTAGAAGCAGCAGTGGGAAGTGCCTTGCAGGCATTCTCAGTCACCAGGGTGGACCAAGCGAGGTCATTTCTTATTATATCTCACAGGGGATCTTGGGAAAGTCAGCCAACTAGCTCAGGCAGGGGTCATAGGGTGAAAGAAGCTCCCAAATGAATTTTGTGACATAACTTCAAGTGGAGATAAACTCCATTGACCAGAACTGGGGCGGAGGGTGGGAAGGGGGTGCAGGTGGGAAGTGTGCTACAGACACACGCACAGGAGCTGGGCACCCGGCCTTGCAGCCTTGCAGGCAGATGGGGAAGGCCATGGCCTGAAAGTAGTAGCTGTTGTCTATGCTGGGAAAGCTTATGGCATGGGGCAGGTCTGAATTCTATGTGCAGACTGCCTGGATCTTAATCCAGTGCTGTTAGCAGAGCAATGCAGGAGTACTATCTGCCCTGCCAACTGCATGGGAGCTGGGTGAGGCTCATTGCCACTTGCTACTTCCCATTCCCTGTGCAAACTCCTATGCGGCAGAGGCAGTTATACTCTCCTCCAGAACATGACCTCAGCAGCCTGAAAACCACTCCTGACCCTCACAGTGTCCACAGCTTGCCCTTCTCAACAAGAGTCAGGGTGCAGACCCACCTTACCCTGCCCCACCTGGCCGTGTCCCTCTACCTTCCCTAGTAGCTTAAGACAAAGGTCAGAAACCTGGGAGCTTTATAGCACAGCCCATTGTCAGAGAAACCAGAATACTCCCCCTGGGCAACTTAGGGCAAGCTCGAATCCCACTGCTATTAATACTACCACAGCTGGTACTCTTTTGCAAGCACCACCTTCTGGCTGCAGGCCAACCGACATAGTTCATTACAGATCTCTAGGTAGAGTAACACTGCACTCAGGAAAAAGAAAATGGTTGCATGACCTCAGCTATCACCACTGCTTGCAACATCCTGGTAAACCAGGGTCCTGAATCTGCCCATGTGACAAGTTCACTATAATTATAACCAGCATTCAAAAAAGCCAGGACACTAAGCTTATCTACAACCGAGGATTCTCACAAAGTCTACATCAGTCATGAGAGCTATGCAGGTACTCACTGCTGGGAAACTTGAAGACAGGTCACATCACAGGATCCCTTGCAGACATTTCCCAGCACCAGCCCAGATTGTGGCAGCCCCACTTTATGGCTAGACCCAGAAGAGCAATAGCAATCAGCGTAGTCTGGTTCTCAGAAACTCCTACTTCTAGGAGAAGGGAAAGAGCACAACATCAAGGGAACAAACCGTGGAAGAAAAGAATCTGGACAGCAGGCATTGAGTCCTAGATCTTTCCACTGGTGGGAAGTTTCTTACAGCAGAGACACAATTGTAGTATTGGGTGCAGCACGCAGTCTGCACCTCTACCCCAACCGTCAGGCAGCCTTTGTGCTCATGAATGGTCTTGGAGAAGGGGTCCTTTTTCCCTTCTTGTCCACCACTGCAGACACAACTGGGGCTTTTCCCATGGGAGCTCAGCATGGATACACCTATAGACAGCTTTCCTGGAACAATTTAGGGTGATTGCATCCCCATAGAAGGACGCCTGCCCAGGTTCATGCTTGCATGAAAGGTAGAGTTACAATTCCTCTCTACTCAGAAGATCAATCTTTTTTCAGATGAAAAGAGGTGACTGATCTGAATAAACAGAACACTGGGACAAGAGTGAGGCTGGGAGGTGGATACCTTTCCTGCTGGCCAGGCATGGGGGCTGAGGTAGCTCCCACCCTTCACCCTGATGACACCTCAGTGCATCTGACAGTTCCCCCAGGCACGTTCATCAAGGCTGAGACTTCTGCCCACCATTGGGTATTGTATCTACCCACCTGCTTTTACTACAACTGGTGCCTACCCAGGGATACCTCCCCTACTGGTCTGAAGCCTGAGCCATCAACTCAGTAAATAAAATATTGGGAAACAATTAAATAAAGAAGTGCACAACATAGGTGAATGAGATATGTTTCAAGATCCTTGCCATTCCAATCAGATAGGAGGCAGTGAACTTGCCCATACATCAAGTATATAACTACCACAGTTAGCATCTAAGAAAGCCAGCACACAAAGACTTGCTATAAACAAGGAACTCATACAGAGTCTTCACCTCTAAAAGCACCAAAAATCAAATTAGGCAGTAATAAACTATTAAAGTCACATCTATAAGAGGGAAAAATATTTTTAAAAACACAGTCAAATCAAAAATAAATTCAAGACCAATTTGAAGAAGTAGTCTTTCCAAATGAGGAGAAATCAGAAAAGTAATTCTGGTAATATGACAAAACAAGGTTCTATGACACCCCCAAAAGATCATACTAGTTCCCTAGCAATGTATCCAAACCAAGAGGATATCTTTGAAATACCAAATAAAGAATTCAGAAGGTTGACTATTAAGCTACTCAAAGAGATATCATAGAAAAGAGAAAACCAACATAAATAAATTTAAAAAGAGCAAGTGAGGATATGAATGAAAAATTTTCCAGAGAGATAGATATCATAAAGAAAAAACAATCAGAACTCCTGTAAAGATACATTTAGGGAAATACAAAATGCAGTGGAAAGTTTCAATAATAGACTCAAACAAGTAGAAGAAAGAATTTTAGAGCTTGAAGACAAGGCTTTTGAATTAACCCAATCAGACAAAGATAAAGAACAAAGAATCAAAAGAAATGAACAAAGTCTCTAGGAAATATGGGATTATGTAAGATGGCCAAACCTAAAAATAATTGGTGTTCTTAAGGGAGAAGAGAAGACTAAAAGTTTGGAAAACTTATTTGAGAAAATAATTGAGGAAAACTTCCCCGGCCTTGCTAGAGACTTAGATTTCCAGATACAAGAAGCTCAAATAAATTCTGGGAAATTCAATGCAAAAAGGTCATCACCAAGGCAAGGAGTCATCTGGCTATGTAAAGTCACGATGGAAGTAAGAATTCTAAGAGCTGTGAGACAAAAGCATCAAGCAACCTATAAAGGAAAACCTATCAGACTAACAGAAGACTGCTCAGCAGATACCTTACAAGACAGAAGGAACTGTGGTCCTCTTTAGACTCTTTAAATAGAATAAATGTCAGCCAAGAATTTTGTATCCAGAAAAACTAACCTTCATACATGAAGGAGAGATAAAATCTTCTTCAGGCAAACAAATTCTGAGGGAATTTGCCACTACCAAACCACCACTATAAGGAAGGTTAAAAGGGGTTCTAAATCTTCAAACCAAACCTCGATATAGACCAAAATAGAATCTCCTTAAAGCATAAAATTCACAAGGCCTATAAAACAATAACGCACGGGGAAAAAAAGTACTTAGGTGACAAGTAACATGATAAATAGAACAGCACCCCTCATCTCATATTAACATTGACTGTAAACAGCCTAAGTGCTCCACTTAAAAGATGCAAAGTGGCGGACTGGATAAAAAACCACAAACTAAATATCTGCTGTCTTCAATACTTACCTAACACATAAGATCCATATAAATTTAAGGTAAAGGACTGGAAAAAGATATTTGACACAAATGGAAACAAAAAGTGAGCAGGTGTAGCTATTCTTACATCAGAAAAAAAACATACTTTATTTCCCTGAAACTGCTCTGATCTCCCTAATGAGGCCTTACCACCTCCACATGCTGACTGGGTGGAGAAGCTAGATTAAACTCAATCTAGTAATCTGAGACCATTCCATAATTTAAATTGGACTGCCCCTGATTTTAGGTCCTGGCTGTAAACATTGATTGACTGTTTTATCTTGAACATGTCACTTTACTTGTATGGACATCAGATTTCCCATCTACAAGTGTTAAAAATAAGTAGACATCCCTTCATGATAAAAATTTTCAAATAACTGGGTATAGAAGAAGAACATACCTCAACATAATAAAAGCCATATATGACAGAGTTATAGCCAGTATCACAGTGAATAGGAAAAAAAAACTGAAAGCCTTTCCCTTATGATTGGGAGCAAGACAAGTTTAAGGTCAAGGATGTGGGCCACATTAACTTTGGAATTCCACTCCAATTTAAAGATATAGACTTCTTTTCTGCCAATTTATACATAAGTGCATTAATTGGCCAGGCTGTTTCACAAAGCAACTTCCCTAGGAAATGTCATACTTTAAAGCAATAATATTTGTAAAAGACAAAAAGCACATATAAGGTAAAAGGATCTGTCTAACAAGAAGACATTATAATCCTAAATTTATATGCACCTAACACTGGAGATCCCAGATCTGTACCTTTGTACCACAATTACTACTAGACCTAAGAAATAAGATAGAAAGCAACAAAATCATAGTGGGGGATTTCAATATTGACAGCACTAGACAGATCATCAAGACAGAAAGTCAACAAAGAAACAATGGACTTAAAGTACACCCTAGAACAAATGGACTTAACAGACACCGTCTTAGTCCATTCAGGCTGCAATAACAAAATACCATAGTCTCGGTGGCTTATAAACAACAACAAAGATTTATTTCTCCAAGTTCTGGAGGCTGTGAAGTCTAAAATCAAGGCACCAGCAGATTCAGGGTCTGGCGAGGGCGGGCCTGTTCCTCATAAATGATGCCTTCTTTCTGAATCTTCACATGGTATTAGGGTCAAACAAGCTAACTCAGGCTTCTTTTATGAGGACACTAGCCCTTTTCATGAGGGCTCCACCCTCATGATACCTAGTCACCTCCCAAAGGCCTCACTTCTTAATACCATCACACTGGGGATTAATTTCAACAGATGAATTTACTAGTCAGGGGAACACAAACATTCAGAGCATAGCAAGAATCTAGATGGTGTAAATGGAGAGGTATAGCATAAGTGATCTTAGAGAATCACAGAAGGAAGTGAGTTGCTCTCTACAACTTTGCTGGTCTCTGATGCCGAGTGGCTAGAATGGTTTGCAACCTAGAATTGTGGGTGGCCTCTGAAGTGTGGCCTTAGGCATGAATGTACTGGTATCCACTGCTGGAGCCCAGGGTTACAGCAAATTGTCCCCTCTTCAACACCTCCACCTGTGGCTGCCTCTTTGTCTTGATCTCAGTTTCCTAGAGGATGCTTTTATTTCCTTATATCCCCAAATATCCCCTCACAGGGCACTCTGGAATTCCTGGTTCCAAAGTTCATATGTTGGAACCTAATATTCAATGTAATAGTACTAAGAGGAGGAGCCTTTAGGAGGTAATTAGGTCCTGAGGGCTCTACCTTCCTGAATGGGATGAGTGCCTTTATCAAAGAGGCTTGGGGGCGCCTGTCTGTCTCTTCCTCCGTTTGAGGACACACAGATATCATCATCTATGAAGAATGAACCAGACACCGAATCCACTGGTGCTATGATCATAAACTTCCTAGCCTCCAGAACTGTGAGCAATAAACTCACCAATGGAAAAGAATGAATTACTTCTATAGGAAGTGACTTATTTGAATGTTGCAGATACTATGTTGAGCAAAAGAAGTCAGATGCAAATGAATGCATGATGATTCATTCAATTTATATTAAATTCAATAATAATCCTTACAAAATTATGGTGATTCAAGTTGGAATAGTGGCTACCTCAGGGGCAGCAGGTTGTAGGGGGGTGGGTGGCACTGGAGTTTGACCCAGAAGAGGCTTGAGGAAACTTCTAAGGCAATCAAAATGTTCTGTCTCTTGATCTTGGTAGTGGTTACAGGAGTGTGTTAATTTTATGAAATATCATTGAGTATATATATAACATCTATAGACTTCATATACTTTATACCACAATTAAAGTTAAAAACCTAACAAGTCATAATCATCCCCAGAGGAAGTAGAGAAAACAGAGCACAGTAGAGAAAACAGATTCTCTAACTGAAACTAAGGCGCAAAAGGGGTTTGTCCGGGCTTTCTGTAGCAGGATCTATGAGACACATGGTGAACACTGTAGATTCGGCTAGTCTTCTTCACTGTTTAGATGAAGAAACTGACTTCCCAGAGGAGGGTGTGCCTCAAAGGAAGGGGATGGCAGAGCTAGGAGTGAAAATGAATCCAGCAGAAATAACCACATTAGAAACCCATTACACATACAATGAGAAAAGAAAAAACACTATTATTGTCATTGTGACCTAAAACAAGGCAAAATGAAAGCAAAGAAGACCAGGTAAGTAGGTTTCCTTCTGGCAATCTGTTCATGTCCTGGGTGACCTTTGTCTTCCTCAATTACATTTGCACTGCAAAAAAGCCTCATTTATTTCATCTTCTCTAATTAGGAGCTGATGATAATTTAGAAGTTACTTGTAACACCAAACTTTTCTTCAAAGATTAGGTAAATTAGCAATAGAAACACAATTAAAGGCAGCACACTTGCAATATTAAAAAAAAAAAAAAAGCAGATTTCAAGCAATACTTGGCACCTTAGAAATGCTTGAAGAAACCTTGATCATCCCTCAAGACCAGGTTCAAAGGCTGCCTGTTTCCTGTGACTTTCATTGAAGACACCAGAGGAAACTGACAGCTACCTCACCTGTACTCCTCAGCAATTGTATCCTACCTCTACTAAAACCTTTTTGGCATTATTGTCTAATTATTTGTTTAAATCTTGACCTCTGCTAGGTCATGAGCTCTTAGGAATCCTTGATCTGGTCAACCGGGTGTGACTAGAGCAGGGGACATGTCTGAGGGTGGGGGCATCTGGAGACGAGCTTGAGATGAGAGTTGAAGCTAGACTTTAAATTCATATATAAAATCTCAGCATTTGCAAAAACAACTTGACACAGAAGAGTGTCAGAAAATAACAAGTAGGTTGGGCATGGTGGCTCATGCCTGTAATCCCAACACTTTGGGAGGCTGAGGCAGATGGATTGCCTGAGGTCAGTAGTTCGAGGCCAGCCTTTCTAACATGGTGAAACTCCGTCTGTACTAAAAACACAAAAATTAGCCAGGTGTGGTGGCGCATGCCTGTAGTCCCAGCTACTCAGGAGGCTGAGGCAGGAGAATCGCTTGAACCTGGGAGACGGAGCTTGCAGTGAGCCGAGATCGTGCCACTGCGCTCCAGACTCCAGCCTGGATGACAGAGGAAGACACCATCTCAAAAAAAAAAAAAAAAAAAAAAAAAGAAACAAAGAAAGAAAGAAAAGAAAATAACAAGTAGTACCTTGTGGCTAGAATATGGGACAAGGAGGAAGACAGGAGGAAGGGAGTAGTATCGAGGTAGTCAAGGACAAGAACAGAAAGGACCCTGTAAGAAGTCACTTTAGGGCTTTATTCTGTAGTAAGTGGGAATCCATTAAGGCTTCTGAAGCAGGGAAATGAAATGATTTGATTTCTATTAAAAAGGTTACCTCTTGCTGCAGTAAGGATCGTGAAGTGAGAGCAAGCATAGTGGACACAGGGAGGGCAGTAGGGGTCACTGAGAGTGTAAATTAGGGTGCAGGGAGTGAAAATGGGGAGCAAGAAGTTCTATTCAAGTGATGTTTAGGAGGTGGAATCACTAAGACAAGGTTTCTGTCTTAAATGACTTGGGTAGCGGCTACCATTTTCAGTTGACTGACAACTCCCTTAAATTGCACATGTACAAGTCAAGTATTTACTAAATAAAAACTTTAGCGATGAATCAGATGACTGGAATTTGTATTTGTTACTAAGTCACTATTTAGTTTCAACCACATCTACCCAAAGGCACAGTCTTTCTCTAACCCTGATCACCCCATGCCCAGAAGGTCAGATCCAAACCTTCCATCTCAACAATAACAGCATCTGCCAAACTCCCAGGACTGCTTCCTCTCAGTGCCCCTCAGTTTCAATCTAGCCCTCCTTTACTCCATGCTGAATATACAAAGATTCTCTCAAAGAGCTTCCAGGCTGTTGAGGAGAAAGATAGGTAAATTAATTAGGCATGGTGCATCCATCTATCCAGTTTACGAGGATAGTGACAGTGTCAATCTGTATTAATTGCTATCTTGTGCTTTGAGAGTGGACGTACAAAGAATAATACAGCTCAGGCCCTGTAGTGAGAGGTTCTCAGTCTCCTGGTACCATTGATTCCATTTCAGGTTTCCACCACTTCCCACACCTCTGCCATTAAACTTTCAACAAGCTTTATGACCATGCCTTTCTAAGACACATCTTACACATCTAAGGTACTCTATTTTTGACATCAGAACTCAGGGTAATACAAGATGAGAAACTGCAAGAAATTTAAAGGAAACTTGACATTAGAGCAAGTGCATAGAAGTAACAGTCTCATAAAATACTCATTAACTATGAACATACTCTGGGACTCTTATTCTGTCTAGAAAAGGTGAGTCTCTGCAGAAGCATTTCTCCCTCAGAATTTTCTGCTATAGAAATATCTGAGCAATTTGTGTGCCTTTCCAGTGGTCAAGAGATATATTACTTGCCTCAGACACTCTCTAAGGCTTCTGACCTTCCCTGAGAGTTGACAGTTCTGTCTACAGGCTTGCAACATTTCCAAAAAGTGAGAGAGACTCTCCAAAACTAGATTGAATTTTAGGATCTGTGGACATTGTTTATTGGTACAGATTGGTGGCATTCAGGACAATGTCTCTGCCAGGTCCATCGATTTGGCTTATGTCACTAAACAATTAGGGTATAACAAATTGTCTTGGTTCTGTGTACTCAACCCAAGGAATTCTATTCTATTTGTACCTTAAAATTAAACCTGACTAAGAAGTCTCAGTGGAGGACTAGAAAGCACTAAAAATATATTATCATCTACAAACAGACATGAGGCCTCTTCCTGGACCTTCTTAGCAAGGATCCTCTAGAGAAACAGAACCAATAGGAGATATAGTTATGTCGATACCTAGATAGATATATTACATATATTATATATTGTATATCTATCTAGATCTAGATATATTCAATAATATATATATAGAGAGAGAGAGAGGGAGAGAGAGAGAGATAGGTAGAGACACCTATATAGATAGAGATAGAGATAGCCATACATATAGACAGAAAGATTGATTGATTGATTATGAGACTGTGTGATTGTGGAGGCTGAGAAGTCCTGAGTTCTACAGTTGGCAAGCTGGGGACCCAAGAGATTCCATGGTATAGTTCCAGCCTGAGTCCAAATGTCTAAGCAGCAGGAGCGTCAGTGGTACAAGTGCCAGTCTGAATCTGAGTCTGAAGGAAGGAAACCAGTATCCCAACTCAAAGACAGTCAGGAAGAGAGAGAGTGAATTCTCTCTTACTCAGAGTTTTGTTCTACTCAGATCTTCAACAGATTGAGTGAGGCCCACCCATGTCAGTGAGAACAATCTACTTTACTCAGCCTACAAACTAAAATATTCATCTCCCCCACAAATACTTTCACATACACATCCAGAACAATGCTTGACCAAATATCTGGGCATCCAATGGTCCAGTCAAGTTGGCACATAAGATTAATCATCACATGGATCATCATATTCCCTCAGCTCTAGCATATCCTACTGGGCTTTCTAATCACCTTCAGCTGAGGTTTGCCTCTTAGCCCTTGGCAGGTGCTCAAAAAGCATATGAAGAATGCCACCTTCTAATAAGGTAAATGATCATTGTTTTCACATACTATAAGTGAAAAATCAGTACCCACACACTGAGTTGATTTCAAATGCATATACAGAAAACAGATGGCCATAAACTAGGGTGGGAGACATCCTAAACAAACTAATAATAAGGATAGCTACCATGTATCTAGAGTTTCTATTTTATTTAATTTATTTATTTTGAGATAGGATCTCTCTCTGTCACCCAGGCTGGATTTCAGTGGTGTGACGCTGGCTCACTGCAGCCTTCACCTCCCAGGCTCAAGCAAACCTCTCACCTCAGCCTCCCAAGTAGCTGGGACTACAGGTGTGTGCTACTACACTCAGCTAATTTTTGGATAGATAGACAGAATTATTTACATATTTATTAGTTTTTATTTTATTTTTTGTAGAGATGGGTTTTCCATATTGTGAAGGCTGATCTTGAACTCCTCAGCTCAAGCAATCCACCTGCCTCAGTCTTCCAAAGTGCTGGAATTACAGGCATGAGCCACCACGCCCTAACGTTTTTAATGTGCTAGGCATATTTTCTTATGTAATACAACAACCTGGGGCTGCCGTATTATTATTATCTTCATTTCATGCATGAGGAATTGGAGACCCAGTGAGGTGAGGTGACTTGCTGTTACATAATAGCCAAGTGGCAGAGCTGCAATTTGAATCCAGGACTGGAGATTCCAGAGCCTCTTAACCACTCTAATTTATGGCCTCCTAACAGGAAATTTTGCTTTGTATAATTTAAAAACCATAATCAATAAAATTCAAGAATCCAGTGAGCCAAAAACAGTTCAAAGATAATCATGGTACACAGGGGAGAGCCATAATATTACCAGACAATTGACTGGTGATGTTCCATGATTGATATAATGAAGTAAACATGAAACAAACATTGAGAATCAAAAAAGTCAGTTTGATTGTGGCTCACGCAGAAGTCGTGTGACTTCTTACCCTGCTCTGGCATTTTCAGCTTCTCTCATCTGGGCTCACTTTTGCCTGGACCTGACAGTGTGGTCCCATTCAGTTTGCATACAGGTCTTTGTAACAGAGGAGGAACAATGCACCTGTATCTCTTCCCACATCCTTTCAATGGGGACTTTGGTCTCATTCCCAGTGCTGACTTCTGGGCCCCTGAGTTACTGCCCCCACCCCACTCGCGAAGCACACATCTCCCCACCCAATAAGCCCCGGTTCCCATAATTGGGTTTCTCCTTGCTCCCTGGTGTCACTGAACTGCTACCACAGGGACTGATGTGCCACTCTAACTCCTTTCCAAGAGTGGCAAGCAGAGAATGGCTCTCTGGCTGCCTCTTGCCAGACCACTGTTCTATAATCAAGGTAAATTCCTGGGACCCACAGCAGTAGAAGAATGTGAAGATTAAAATGAAAAGATTTTAATTTTAGTGCTGGAAAGGAGTTTAGAGATTGTTTCCTTCAAGGTAGACATTTAAATGGAAAAAGCGAGGTGCAGTCAGGTGCCCAAGGCAAAGGTGCATGGGAACAGACCATCCTTCAGTATCTAGATTATGCCGAGGAGGTAGCTAACTACAACAGTCTCAGTCTCCTTCACTGAAAACAATGGGTTTGCATCTCAGAACTGCAGCATTTGCTATCTTGAGTTTACATCAGTTCCTTCAATAATCAGCACTGATGAGATCAATACTTGAGAAGACCATATGGATAAGATAAACAGAGAGAAAGAGCTAAGTTAAAGTGGGCTGTCTTACGTAAATTGCTCTCTCCCAAACAAAGGATTTCCAAAAAACTCAGGTTGTCGATACAGATTAAGCAAGATGCGGTATATTGTTAATACAAAGGCTGCTCAAAGTGATGAAAAATAACCTTGAAGCAAATTTTGTCACGAAGAAATCATGACAACCTTGGTCATGAGAGAGGACCTGTGCTGTTTAGAAAAGCAAACAAGAAATGGATTATGACAAGTAGAAAGTAGCAAAAATGTTTTAAAATTCAGAATCAGATATAGATTTATTATCTCTCTATGATAAATGCTGAGGAAACAATGCTGAGTGCCTCTAAACGCTACATTCCTGGTTAACTATTCTGAAGAAAGCAGGCTCTGCAATTACACTGCATGTATTTGAATCTTAGCTTGGGAAAAAGATTTAAACCCTCTGAGCCTTGTGTTCCTCATCTTTGAAGGAGGGATAACAATAATGATAAGGATGATGATTATGACAATAACACAGGCTAGGTTGCTAAGATTATATAATATAATAGATGAATGCACCTAATACAAGGTTTAATCAGGAGCTCACTTAATGGTAGGCTCTTATGCCTAAATTATAGTTAATGGTTTCTGATCAAAGCTAAACCAAATATCTCAAGATTCTTTGGCAGGACAAATGCAGCACAGTGTCCCTAATTATTGGAAGGAGAACAGACACTCCAGGTCAACATTGCCTTAAAGATGGCCAAGAGTACACTCTCCACTTGCAACCTCACTCCTGACTGTTTCTCTAAACAAATGTCAAATGTAATGTAGGCCTTTTTTGCATTAATCGTGTGGTGTTCAATGCAGTCAATATGGTAGAAAGATTTAGAGTTAGAGGATACAAACCTAAATTCCAACTTCACAGCTTACTAATTGTAAATGGTAATTTCAAACAAGTAACTAATATAACAGAAATTCCATTTCCTCAGTTAACATGGCAATTTGACAAATGGAAGAGAAAATACATTGGCTACTGGAAAGCATCGTATTTGTGAAGGAGCCATAGTAAACGGTGAGGATGCAAGGGCATCATTATATTCACCATAATAACTTTCATCTCTGAATCACTACCATTGGCCTAAAGAGAGTAACTTTGCCCTATCCAACTCCACCCCATCACATCCTGCTGAAGTACTGATATTCATTCTAATTTACCTGTCTATGGTCTTATGTCCAACTCTTAACCAATCACTGTGGTCAGGAGAATGATTTTTGCTGATTTGTGTAGGCCTCGGACACATGACCAACTTGAGAAGGTGAAGATGTGAGTGAATAATGGTGTCCAAAGATGTCCACATTCTAAACCCTAGAACCTGTGAACATGTTCTCTTGCACAGCAAAGGAGATTTTGCAGTTGTGACTAAATTAAAGATCTGAGCCCGTGAGATTTGGATATTTTTAAAATTATTCTCAAGATGGGCCCAATGTAATCACAAGTGTCCTTGAAAGTGGAAGAGAGAGGAAGAAGATGAAATCAGAGTGATACAATAAGAGAAGGATTTGATCCTCCATTGAAAGCTTTGAAGATGGAGGAACAGGCTGTAAGCCGAAGGATGCAAGCAGCCTCTAGAAGCTGGAAAAGGCAAAGCAACGAATTTTCCCCTAGAACCTCCAGAAGGAAAATGGCCCTGCTAACACCTTGATTTTAGCCCAATGATACTACTGATCTTCAGGACTGTAAGACAGTAAGTGTGTATTGTTTAAGCCATAAAATTTGTGGTAATGTGTTAGAGTAGCAAAAGGCAACTAAAACAACATTCTACACTTTCTGAAACAATGGTGAAGAATCTGCTAGTTTAGATCGAAATTTTCAGTGTCTGACCACCACTGAGGAGGGTGAGTCCCAGCCCTCAGAGTTCAGGAATTGAAGGTTTACATGAACAAAATTCTTATTTTCCTGGTAGATAGTTCAACTACCTAAAATGATCCTTACCAGGGAAAGAAAAACCACAGTCTGAGGAGGATCAGAACAGGGCTGCATGGCCTGCTGCACTGAAAGCAGGCTGGAGAAACGGCCCAGATATTGCCCTCTGACTCTGCCACTGGAGTAAGTGGCAAAATAATACGCGTGATTGCCGCAGGGAAAGCAAGTACTAACTTCTCCTTCCATAAACTCTCCCTGTGGACTGTTGGTGTGGTACAATTGACAATACATCCAGCAGTGCTTCGTGGTGCCACGGGTAAAGATGGGTTTTGAGCCAACAGGCAGAGTAGAGAACACAGTTCATCCCAGGAAATTCAGGACTCTCATCATACACAGAGTTGTCAGCTTTCCAAGTCAGCCATCCCCTTCCATCCTTTTTCAAGGTTATAACTGGGACAGCCTCACATGGGCCATGCCAAAGTCTGCAAGATCCATACCCCAGGGGCTTGAAATGTGTTTGCGACACAAAGGGTCAAGTGTGAGCAACACAAGCCACAGCCGGAGAAACTTCACTGTCCAGTAAAAGAAAATCAATAGTCACTCTTTGTTTGCCTAACAATCTGGGATTTACTGTAATACTTGGGCTTTATTGCTGAATCTGAGTTAATCTAGCCCCTCAAAGAAATCTGTTCTCTAGACCAGCATCGTTGTCATCACCTAAGAAATTTAGCAATTCTGAATCTCAGACCCTACTCCTGACATGCTGAATCAGAATTTGCATTTCATGTGCACATTAAAGGCGGAAAAGAACTGAGTAAGTGTATTCATTTCTCTCTTGGTATAGACGGGTAAACTGATACCAAGAGAAAGGAAGGAACCTGCTCAAGGCCACTAGGACCACTTTTTTACAGAGCCAGGATTAGAGCTTAGATCCCTTGTATTCTTCTTGTTTTGTTTCCAATTTTTTCTTTAAATAACATTTGATCATTTTTAAATGAATTTGCCCTGGTAAATAAAAAATCTGAGGCAATGAAACTTTTCTTAATGATTCATCACTGTTTGCCTGTGAAATGTTTTTAAAGTTCTTTAATTTTGTGACTACCAGCAGCAGTATGTGGGTCAGTCTAGTGATTAAGAACCTGGGTTTTGTAGTCCTGTAGACCTGGGTTCAACTCCGCATTGTGAAGGCTTGTGAGGAGCAGCATGTCCCGGGACAGCTATTATCCTTAATGCCACTCAGTTTTAGGGCTTTTTATTTTTCCTTCCAACCACTCAGCTTTGTTCTAGATGAATGAGGTCAGCAGAATAGGACCTGGGGTGTAGTCACCTCATAATGTCTACTGTGGGAACCCCAGTAGAAATGAAACAAGAAGGAGCTGCATTGAATCTCAGTTCTATCTCAGTGGTGGTCAGACACTGAAAATTTGGATCTAAACCAGCAGATTCTTCACAAATACAATGCTTTCCAGTAGCCAATGTGTTTTCTCTTCCATTTATCGAATTTGCCATGTTAACTGAGAAATGGAATTTCTGTTATATTAGTTACTTGCTTGAAATGGAGAAATGAAGGCACAGAGAGATTAAGTAACTAACCCAAAACAATAATGCTGTGAGTGTCAGAGCCAGGATTTTAATCCAGGCTTGACTACTCCAAAGCCTGTGGCCTTGGCATTGGTCCCCACCCCCTGCCTGTACTCGGCTCGTTGATCTGGAGACTCAAAATGCAGAAAGAGGAAAGTTAGGGCTAGTGAAACTGCATTGTGCAAAGTTGCATTAATTGCTCTTTGTTATTTCATTTTAGGCTCCACTTTGGAGTTGATGAGTTTCCTGAAAACTGTGATTTCATCCTCTCAGGCTCAAGGTTGGAGCTTTGTTTTTTAGCTGTTTGTGCCAGTATTTGGTCAAGCCCTAAAGCTGTCAGCTCCTTGACATACTGCTTGAATTACTAGTATCCATTCCTAAGGCATCCAAGTGCCAGGAACTCCATAGTTGTAATTAACTTATTTGCATATAATTCCCTAGTTACAATTCCCAGCGTTCTCCAAAGGAGCTATGAAATCACAATATGCAGCTTCTTGTAATAATGCAGATTACCAAAAAGAATCTAGAATGGGCATCAAGAGAGTTGGTGCTGCCACAACTGTGGGACCTTGGACAAACTGCTTTCCCTCTCTGCGCCTCAATTTTCTGACATCCCCACCCCCCTCCCTAAATGCCCAACCCAGTGTGAGTTAAATGCTGCTCCTCTGGACTACAATTTACTCACAGGTTTCAAGTCACCATAGCATTTAGCACTCTGTGTTGGCAACGTTAATTTATTTTTCATTCTCTGCAGATCACCCTGTAGACTCCCTAAAGTCATGGACAATATCATGTAAATTTCTACATCCCTTGGGCCTAGCATGGTGCTCCACATGTAACTGGTACTAGATAATGAGCTGTAAGTTTCCTTATGCTTCTCTCAGTTTCAGATGGTATCTTACCTGAATAATATAGAAAGAGAACAACTGGATTTCTCAGTAGCAGAATTGAATTTGTTATGATTCACACTTCATAGGAGAAACCATAAAATAAGTAGATATGCATCCATGCTAACAGGGGATCTTAGGTCTCTGGGAGACGGGAAGAGTTTGAGGGTTAGGAGAGGGCTGAAATCAATTTGATAAGATCAAAAGCACTGATTCCTCTTTCATCTTGTGATCGTAATTTCTCCCATTTCATATATTTTACTGCTAAAACAGGGGTGTCAGACAGGGAATAACATGATAATGCTTTCTGGAAGCATCTGGCAAAGTACACTGTTCATTTTTCTAGTGATTCCTGAGCTCTGCAGAATTTCAAGGGGCAGGGTCCTTTGCACACATTATTAGGATTCAGCTTGACAACGCCGCACCTTGGAGCTAAACATGCCACATTTTACTTTTTATTCAGTCAATCACATAGACAGATTTAGAATGCTGCTTTTGTGTTCATCACTGTGCCGGGACACATGGAATCCAGAGATGAACAAGATAAGATTTGCACCTTTGATGGGTTCGCTGTCAGTGGGAGGTGCAGTGATTTTTGACATAGAAAAAGAAAAATTATAATACTAGCATAGTAACTGCTTATGCTGGAATAAGCACTAACTTTGGTGGGAGCAGAGAGGAGGTATTGACTAACCCTGCTTGTGTGGGTGGAGCTTCGAGGGAAAAGGAGAAAGGAGAAGGAGGAAGGAGAGGATCAAAAATACTAGATGAGAGAGAACAGTTGAGCAGTGTCCTTCATCTGTTTTGCAGATGAAGGAAAGGGATGGGTAGTCAGACAATTTCTGGCAGAAGATGCCACCTGTACATAGAATGGTAAGAAGGCAGAGTGTATGCAGCTAAGTGTAGCTAAAGAGACTGGGACAGGCTGCGGAAGCAAAAGGAGACTAGCAAAGCAGTTTGCAGCCAAACCTGTAATGTGGAATAAAAGGAGAATGCAGAGGACAGAGAGGAAGGAGAAGTCGGGAAATAAGTCAGAAAGGCATGAGAGCCTGAACAAGATTGGTGGAAATGGTGGTAGAGGGCAAAGGAGAAAGAACGGTTTCTTTAAACCTAGAAATAATTGAGAACTTCTGAGATAATCTGGGCTAGCTAGGGAGTCAATATAGTAAATAGCTTCATTTTCAACTATAAACTGATTAACACCAATTGTTTGCCAACTGCAAACTGGCCACCATGGAAGGGCATTACAGTGGGTGGTTTTCAAAGCTAGGAATAAAACAGCACATGGAGGATATCTATTTGCAACCTATTTTCAAAACAGTAAATATAAAACTCCTGACCCTATAATGCACAGTGATCCAACCCAGAGTTTTTGTCTTCCTATGATAGCAAAGCATCTTCCTAGAATAAATACCCAGGAAAATCCTGGATCTACTCTCTTGAAGTCAAGTGTATTGGTTTTCTATTGTTATCTAAAAAATAACCATAACTTGGTGGCTTAAAAATACTTTTATTACCTTACAGTTTCCATAGACATCCTATAGACATAATTTAGCTAGATCTTGTGCTTCTGATTCTCATCAGTTTGCAATCCAGGTCACAGCTGGAGCTGTGGGCTTATTACAGGCTCAACTGGGGAATGGTCCACCTACAAGCTCCCTCAAGTTATTTGCAAAAAATCATCTCCTTATTACTGTAGGACTAAGGTCCACATTTTCTTCCTAGCTGATGGCTAATGGGGGCTGGGGTGGGAGGCGGGGCGCTACTCAGCTCCTAAAGGCCATCTAGTTTTTTGCCCTGTGGCTCTCTCCATGATTCCTTTAACAACATGGCAGCTTGCCTTTTCAAGGCCAGCATTTGAGAGTTCCTCTTACCTTAGGGAGGGGCCCAGTCCTTTTTTAAGGACCTTTGTGTGATTAATTCAGGCACACACAGGATAATATCTTTTTTTTTTTATGAACTCAAAACCAACTGATAAGCAAAATAAGGCAGGCATAGAAAAACAAATACTTCATGTTCTTACTCATATGTGAGAGCTAGAAAAGTTGATCTCATGGAGGTTAAGAGTATAATGGTGGTTTCATCCATGTCCCTACAAAGGACGTGAAATCATCATTTTTTTATGGCTGCATAGTATTCCATGGCGTATATGTGCCACATTTTCTTAATCCAGTCTATCATTGTTGGACATTTAGGTTGGAAATGATCATTCTCAGCAAACTATCACAAGGACAAAAAACCAAACACTGCATGTTCTCACTCATAGGTGGGAATTGAACAATGAGAACACATGGACACAGGAAGGGGAACATCACACACCAGGGACTGTTGTGGGGTGGGGGGAGGGGGAGGGATAGCATTGGGAGATATACCTAATGCTAAATGACGAGTTAATGGGTGCAGCACACGAACATGGCACATGTATACATATGTAACAAACCTGCACATTGTGCACATGTACCCTAAAACTTAAAGTATAATAATAATAAAATTAATAAAAAAGAGTATAATGGTGGCTACTAGCTGCTGAGAAGTGTAGGAAGGTGAGGAGAATAAAGATAGATTGGTTAATTACAAAAGTACAGTTAGATAGAAGGAATAAATTTTAATTCTCAATAGCACAGCAGACTGACTATAGTTATCAATAATTGATCACATATTTCAAAATAGCTAGAAGAGATTTGGTGTGTTCTCAACATACAAAAAAATAAATGTTTGAAATGTTTGAGGTGATGGATATCTCAATTACATTGATTTGATCATTACACATTGTATGCATGTATCAAAACATCACATGCACCTCATAAATGTGTACAACTGTTATATATCAATAAGACTAATAAACTGTAAAAAACTGATTAAGGACCTTAATTGTATGTGCAAAATCCCTTCATGTTACCCCATTCCATTTGCTAGAAACAAGTCACAGGTCCCACCCACATTTATGGGGTGTGATTATATGGGAATGAAGAGCAGGAGGGCTGGGTAGTTAGGGAGCACCTTAGAATGTGTCTCCCATACCAAATTCCACTCTTAATCATATCTGATAAGTTTCAAAATAAACACATCATAGATTTGAACAAGACTATGTATGAAAATAATAACTATATTTTGCTTCTGCACTCATTATCTTGTTGGATTTTATTCATACAAACCCTCAAATTCCGACTAGCTGACAAAATCTGTTCACTAGTTAAATGTAAGGTAAGAGTGGCCATTTGCGGTCCTCAAAAGTTTTCTCCCTTAACCCAAGTCAGCATTCTAACACTCCTTCCACAAACTTCTGCACCACAGGGGCCCGCTGCTGCCAAAGGAGAATTCAGTTTCACTAAACTGAACAAATGTGAAAGTTTACCTAGGTATATCCCAAATTATGTCTTACTTAATCTCTCTCTCCAACAACAATTTTATAACAATAAAATTATAAAGGAAGCAATGTCAATGGTTCAATAAATTGCAAATATCCTGAAGATTACAAGAGTTAAAAAAAAGAGTTCTGGAGATTGCCATTTACATTCTAAGTTCTCCTTGAAGAGGCCAAACTTTCCTGGTGCTTCTGGAGAGAAATGAGCAAGAACAGCATTTTTCTGTTTGCATAGTCTTGATTGCTCAAGGGGCTATGGGAACAAAGAAGAACCACCAGTAAGTGCTGACATTTTCTGAAAAATGCTTAGTAAGTTAAGACTACATATACACATGGAGATCAAAGACAGTGTCTTTAGCTGTTTAGACTTTCCAGAAATTGTTCCTCTTAAATTATTTATGCGAGCACAGAGTCAATAGGAAAATTCTCATATTCTGCACATTGGAGAAGTAGCCTCCAAAACAGTGATGTAAATATAAAGATATTAAACAGAATAATTATGTTTTAAAATGAAGAATCCTTATTCCAGTAAAAATATTAAACAGGTCAAAATCTTTTTGAGAGGCATACTTCTCCCTCAACACATATATATGCAGTTTCAGAATCACCTCAGTTGTGCTGCGTGATAAAATTTCTTGTCAAGGTGCATACACTTAAGAAGAAGGTTGCCTCCCATCATACCCTTGGGTCTACCTTCCCACTAACCCATGACAAATCAAGAGAAGGGGCTTAAGACCCTCATTTCAGAATAGAAATAATATACTGTGCCTAAGATAGATTCTGGCACCTTAAATAAATATTCTTTCAGTGAGTGAATGAATGAATGAAGGGAGGGGGGTGCTCTGAAGTCCGACAAACCAAAATCCCAATCCAGTTCCGATCCTCACATATCGTGTAACCTTAGCAAAATTTCTTAACCTTTGAATCTTTGTTGCTGTATCTATAAATTGGAAATATCAATACCTCCCAACAAGACACAGAATAGAGTAGTTGTGTGGACTATTGAAGCTGACCCCTGGAGTTTATTCCCAGTTTTCACACTTACTCACAGCTCCTCTTGTGTCTCTGGACTAACAATATAATCTGTCTCATCATCATGGTGCAAAAATGACACGAGATACTACTTACAAAAGTTTTAGGGCAGGGCCTAGGAGTTACTGTTCAGAAAATGTTGGTTGTTGTTACTGTTATTATCATTCCTGGAATCTACTAATGACTATAAGTAAAATGACAGGCTATTTTTGTGGCTATTGGATAAATGATATTTATGTCCAGGCACCACTGACTATTTTCCTGTCTCTTCTTAGTGGTTGAAGATCTCACTCTTTCTCTTTCTCTTCTTCCTTCTCTTTCTCTTCAAATTTGAAGCAGCAAGTGGTCAAGAATTATATTAGACAAACAAAATCACTAATTTTCAAATTTTTTTTAAGCCATGGAACCCTTTCTTTCCTCAAAGGAAATTCTATTGGGAAGACCTATAAGATTAACACAAAAAAGTGGCTGATCTGTTTAAGGCTGGCTGGTAAGGCAGACCTCTGGCCTTCTGTTTCTCTCTCTCTCTCTCTCTCTCTCTCTTTCTTCTCCTTCTTCCTCCCTCCTCCTCCTCCTCCTCCTCCTTCTACTTCTCCTTCTTCTCCTTCTTCTTCCTCTTATTCCTCTTCCTTCTCCTCTTCTTCTTCTTCTTCTTTCTCTTTTTATCTTTCTGTCTCTTTCATAAACATACACACACACCCGCACATGAATATTGGCCTTCTGAGGAAGCTTTAGGGTTCTGAATAGTGTGGTTTGATAAACTCTAAACAATTAGTTCTTAAACCTAGTTATGAACAAAATTAAATACAGACGAATGGAACCTGGGGCTATCATGGACACTGTCATTCTGTAAGACTGGCTCCCCATAGTGATGCCTCCTGTGACAGTATCCAAAGTAGGGGCTAATCTGCCAGAGCTCACTGTTTATTGCTGTAAAATGAAGGTGCAAAGAATGATGATGCTGCAAATTTCTGTAAATAATAATATTTTCTATTTTGATGTCATAGACCATGGTATCTTCCTCTCAACCCCAAAATTGCTGACATCTCTGCAGCAGGCATCATCATTTGGATAACCAACAGCATTTGTCGCTGCTTTCCTTACTGGTAGAGTCCTGATTTTGTCCAAGTAGCCATTCCTCAACAATGTGATTCAGGAAAGAGAAGACTCTCCAGCTCCAGAGGAAAATCTGATGTGCCTAAATTAACAGCATGGTCCCTTATCTTTGCTAAGAATTGGATTCAAACTGAGGATATGAATCAATTCTGCCAATGAGGAGAGGTATGCTGAGGAACTTCCTGGAAAGTTTCTTCTACTAATGAGAAATACTGAGAAAGAGACAGCTCCTCTTCCTCCACTGGACTCTGCCTGGATATGATGCCTATAGCAACATCTATCTTATATCTGTGAAGAGAGCTAATCTAAGGCAAAGCCACCACACAGAAAATGGCAGAGTGAAAGTTGTAAAGAATCTGTGCTCTCAAAAACACGAATGAACTCTCAAATAAGCATGCAGCTTCCTTTCCTTGAGATGCCTTGTTGTGTGAGATAACCATTCTTCTTATTGTTTAAGCCAGTATTTCTCAAAGAATAAGCATCAGCATCATCCTGTTAGAAATGCAAATTCTCAGGCTGCACTCGACAACCACTCTATACACTCTTGTGGATGGGGGCCAGCACCCTGGGTTTTAATAAGTCCTGGAGAAATGCTGATGCATGCTCCAGTCTGAGAACCACTGGGAACCAAGCCACGTTGAGTTGTTTTTTTCTGTTATTTTTATAGCTAAGCATCTGAACTGATAATAAAATCTGTATAAAGTCTTCAAAATCTAAGATTATTCTTTTAGTTTTTATGCATTCATTCATAGTCACCTCTGTCACAAGCTCAGACCTGAGTTCATGGAGTTGGTCCAGAGACAGTCTGAGTGACAGGCTGTGAATGCTGCCCTTAGACTCCTTGTCTTCCTTTTAGCACAGATTCATGACCCTCAACCAAATTTGTGATATGTCTTATTTTCTATCCCTCCCACCTTTCCTCAGGTAGGTGTCTCACCCATGGGAACCCTCTCAGTCCCTCTAGTAAGTAAATTTCCGGAAATCCCATCAGGCCTCCTAAAATACTTTAACCTGAAAGCCATTGCTGTATCCGACTTGTCTCTTAATCCTCACAACAACTCCTTGAGACAGATATTGCCATATATTTTACATGAAGGAAAAACTTGAGGCTCTAGAAAGATAAGGAACTTTTCATGATCACCCAGTTAACAGGGTGTGGAATCTGGGTTTGGGTTTGCATGTTCCTGATTCCAATGACTATTCTTTCACAGCAGCTACACCACAAATGGCAACGGCTATGTGAATTACATTTTGGCAAATTTTATCAGATAAATGCAGTCCTGTTCAAAATAACTCATAGGGTGCCAGGACCTGCCTGCAACACGGTTGCCTAAAATGTTATTCAGAAATGTCCCCAGTATAAATCCTACTTTTAGACAGAGATGCTGCTTAAGAGAAGCTCTTCCTCTTTTGAAGACATAGAACTAAAGGTGACGGAAAAGATCGAGCAGGAGGCTAAGAACACAGACCACTTACTCACAGGTTCTGGTTAAGTTAATTAAATACTTTACAGACCATGAACTTTATATAGATCTGAGGCCACAAGAAAGTATTATACACAGTATGTATTCACTTAAACTATGATTGGGAACTACAGGAAGCACTAACTCCATGAATAATTTACTCATTATCTTGGGGAGAAATTCTAAATACAGTCCTATGCTGTTTTGAAAAAAAAAAACAAAGAATAATTGAGATGCAGATGAAAGAAGATGTCCCCTGACAGCAGCTACCTTCTCTCTCTCTCTTTTCTTTCTCTCTCTCTGTCTTCTCCCTCCCTCCCTCCCTCTGTCTCTCCCTCTCTCTCCTTCCCTCTTTCCATGTCTTTTGGCAGCACTTTACATATAACAAAGAGGTAGGAACAGTGAAAATATTTGCAGACAGAAGACAGGTTGATTTTCCAGCCATGCCATTCACTAGTCACTAGTGGGACTTCGTGCAACTCACTTAACCTCTCTGAGCTTCAGCTTCCTCATCTATAAAATGGGTATTTTAATCCGAATCCTTTCCTCATTGATCTTTTACTTGGCAGGGGGGTTGAGTACTAGATGAGAAAACACACGTACAAATATTTTATCTGTGGTAATATAGTGGGTTGGAATTAAATATTAATTATGAGAACAGTCTCCATATATTGAATATTTTCTCTGTGCTAGGTTCTGTGCTCAGGTTTTAAATGTAGCATTTCACTGGATTCTCACAACAATCCTATGACAACTATTCTATTAATTTCCCCATTTTACACGTGAAGATGCAGACTAAGATTAAACAGTAGCTTCCCCAAGTATAAATAAATAGCATGTGGCCGATCTGAGATTCATTCCTAAGACTGATTTCAAAAACAAATAGGTTAGTACTATTACTGTCCCCATTATACAGGCAAGGAAAACCAAAAGCTTCAAAAGATAATGTAACCTGCTCTAGTGAATAGCAAAGCTGGGAGTCTTAATATCAAGCTCTTAGTCACACACTGTTTCACTGCTTCCAAAAGATTTTTGTTAGAAGAATTAGCACAGCATGAGTTAAAGGTAGGGCCAAAAAGTACCTTTGTGAACATCTGGGTTTCAAGTACTGACATCTATCTGTTTCCTTGATTCTATTCTGACCAGCTTGTCAATGGTCTTAGCAAAACCTAGGAATTCTTTATATAGCAGGGTTTTATAGATTTTTTGCTTGGAGACAAAAAAACTGTGGTAGCATTTATTTAAAATACAAAATGCAAATGGTTCAGGAAGCAGCAACCACTCTAGCTTTAGGAGTCATTGATCCAAACTTACTAGATAAAAGATGGGATTATTGAAATTTTTCACAGATTCAAATATTGCTTTCATGTATGTAGATAAAATGTATCCCAGACTATGGATATTAGGAATAGCTTGCTTTCTTAAAAATGTGTAGTTTTAGTCCATTTGTGTTGTTATAAGCAAACACCTAAGGCTGGGTAATTTATAAAGAGGTTTATTTGGCTTACAGTTCTGCAGGCTGTACAAGAAACATAGTGCCAGCATCTGCTGCTAGTGAGTGTCAGGCAGCTTCCAATCATGGTGGGAGGCAAAGGGAGCAGAATGTGTGGACAACACGTGGTGAGAGAGGAAGCAGGAGAGATATGGGAAGGCGCCAGGCTCTTTTTAACAACCAGCCAACCAGCTCTTACAGGAACTAATAAAGAGAGAACTCACTCACGACTCTTCCCCCACCAGAGCATTAATCCATTCATAAAAGATCCCATTAGAATCCTTGACTAATGACCCAAACACTTCCCATTACCCAAATACCTCCCATCAGGCCCCACCTCCAACACTGAGGATGAAATTTCAACATGAGATTTAGGGGGACAAACAGCCAAACTATAGCCTATGTCTTTTGTACTAAACAAACTAGCATTTGTTCCCATGCTGTACATTATTGCAAGCATTCATGACACTGAGAAATACTCAGACATTAAATTAACATAAAACAATGTTTGTCAGTAGTAATTCATTGACCGGAGTGCAGAACTGGACAATCTCTCAACCTTTGGCTACATTCTCAAATACCATTGCCCTATGCATGAGACCACAGATAAAGCCATTTCTCCCAGCTCATCTGCCAAACTCTGGCTCCTCAATAGTCATTGGTTACAAGTCTTTTCCAGTTATTATTTTGTCTTCCCTTTCACATGTTTTTCACTTCAGCCTCCTAGGCATGTCTCTTCTCTCTAACCAGTTGTAAGATTGCCTCCAAATAACCTGTCCAACAGCATGGTGCTACTCCCTGCCCTGGCTAATTCACACCTACATACTGCTGTGTAAATGGGAAAATGAAAATAAAAACCACTATATTAGATTATTGTTGTACTGACTAGCTAGGTGTAAGTAGCAGAAGCTTGCTTATTTCTGGTCACCATGATCCTATAGCAAACAGATCAGTAGGGAGCACTGACACATTACCAGAATAGAGCAACAAACAGAGACCCAGATCCAAGAAGCAGCAGACAACCAGAGGGAATGAGGACAGAAACACCTGAAGAATAGAGAAAGTTAACAAATTGAAATGAAATGTACGATGGTCAGCATTGGGGTTAGTTAAGATTAGTCTCACTTCCCAGAGTTAACTCTGAGGAATAAATAAGGATGCAAAAGTCCTGGCGCATAGTATGTGCTCAAAAATTGGTTGTTCACATTTTTTTCTTCCCTTTCTGTAAGAGGCAGAATGAGGGCAAAACTAGAGAGAAAGATCAACTACAGGTGGATGAGGGCCAGAGGAAGCCAACCACTGGGCACAGCTTTTCCGGGAAGTTACCCCATCTAGGCTTAGCTCACTCCTCAACCCAACAAACCCCAAATCCTCCCGTTTCACATCTAGGCTTAGCTCACTCCTCAACCCGACAAACCCCAAATCCTCCCGTTTCACGTCTAGGCTTAGCTCACTCCTCAACCCGACAAACCCCAAATCCTCCCGTTTCACGTCTAGGCTTAGCTCACTCCTCAACCCGACAAACCCAGTCCTCCTGTTTCACAGTAGGCCTCACAATAGCTTTTTAATCCAGCAACTAGGATTCCCAAATTCTAGCTTCTACTGTGCTTCAGGGTACTTGAAACAACTCTCTCTTAAGCATATAAAATATCACTACTGAAGAGTTTTTTTCTCTAGAAATGTGCTCAGTGAATATTTTAACTGTTTGATTCAAGAGAATACCTGCATTCATTCACTTGCGATGGAGACCAGGAGTGAGGAAGAGTGGGAAGGAAGAGACAGTAGAGAAGCTTAAAAAGAAACCTGGATTTGGGCGGGTGCGGTGGCTCACGTCTGTAATCCCAGTACTTTGGGAGGCCAAGGCGGGTGGATCACGAGGTCAGGAGTTCAAGACCAGCCTGACCAACATGGTGAAACCCCGTCTCTACTAAAAATACAAAAATTAGCTGGGCGTGGTGGTGGGCGCCTGTAATCCCAGCTGCTCAGGAGGCTGAGGCAGGAGAATTGCTTGAACCTGGGAGGTGGAGGTTGCAGCAGTGAGCCGAGATCGTGCCACTGCACTCCAGCCTGGGAGACAGAGTGAGACTCCGTCTCAAAAAAAAAAAAAAGAAACAAAAAAAGAAACCTGGATTTGAGCATTCATTTGGCTCCAGGAAATCACCACAACAAATCAAATCAAATGTAAAAACAAAAAGTGAAGATATTTGGAAGGGTCTTTGCACTTGCAGGAGAATAGAGGACACTTGGACTCCTTCAAAACATATCTTTCAAGTTTCTAGATACTTTCATGTAATAGACAGATGATATGTAATCCTTGACAATAACTGTCTCATTTCATCTAAATTAGATGCCTCAGATACTTAAAATGTAATCAACTTTGGGCTGGATCATGTTTTTTTCTATGGCTCAAAATCATGCAAAATATATTTATGGTATATTTCTGCCCCAGTAAACCTGACAAAAAGAGGTGCTTATTTATGATATCCTACTTCTGAATCTGACAGCTGTGTATTGTATAAAGAGAAGTCTCAAGAGGCAAACTCATAATTCAGAAGAGAGATGAGTCATCCAACATATTTAAAAGAGAATTTGAATTAGACTAGCCCACCCATTAATGTAGTTAGGAATAGTGACTGGACATGAATCAATTTACAAATAAAACTTTCTTTTCTTTTTGCTATTTATTCAAATCAAGACACAAGGAATATGGGTACCTCTATATGCCTATGAGGTCATATAATAGTCATTGTATTTGTCTGGGGACATCATTTCTCTTTTGTCATTAATGAAATTAAGAAATAGCTAATGGCTTCATGATAAATCATTTAGTCAGGATATAGTTCCAAGAACTTACTTTTTAATCACAATATTAATGGTGCCTTTAATTTATGTGCCTGCTTAAAATGAACAATGCTAGTGAGGCAGCTCTAGAAACAGTTAAGTTAATCCTGTCAAAACGAATAGAAGTGACAGATTCTTATTGGCTCATCATGCCTGCTGGAATCCAGGATTCTGTACCCTTGTTTTTATTTCCTTATTCTTATAAAAGATTATCTGTTGAAAAGCAGCCAATTACCTCAATTGTTGCTGACTCCAAGTAAAGTTAGCAAGAGTAAGAGATCTAAAATATCAGCTGAACTTGGGGGTCAGGACTTGCTGCTCTCTGTTTTTGCCAGTACTATAGTCTATTAGAGGTAAAAAGCAACCTGGCTCTTTAGGAATAAAGACTGTCACAATTAATCCAAGGGTATTTTATTAAGGATGAAGCTACAGAGATTTTGAACCGAAGCCTTTTAAGGCTACCCAAATCCAGTGAAAATGTGGCACCATTTAAGATGAGCAGTGTCTTTCTGTAAACAGTACAACATTTATAGTTCTTTTATTCATCTAAGTGTTTTTAGTGGAAGTGTTTCTTGGCAAAAAATCCATTCCATCCCCTTTATTAAGCACTTACCATCTGTCAGGAACTAAACTAAGAGCTTTGATTATACAGTAGTTCTGATGTATTTCAAGACCCCCAGTGGATACCTGAAATGGCAGATAGTACTGAAACCTGCATATACAATGTTTTTTTGTTCTTTCTATACATACATACCTATGGGAAAGTTTAATTTACAAATTAGGTACAGTAAGAGAATAGCCACAATAGGCCAGGTGCGGTGGCTCATGTCTGTAATCCCGGCACTTTGGCACGCCGAGGTGGGTGGATCACCTGAGGTCAGGAGTTCGAGACCAGCCTGGCCAACACGGTGAAACTCCATCTCTACTAAAAATACAAAAATTAGCTGGATGTGGTGGCACACACCTGTAGTCCCAGCAACTTGGGAGGCTGAGGCAGGAGAATCACGTGAACCACGGAGGTGGAGGTTGCAGTGAGCTGAGATCACGCCACTGCACTCCAGCCTGGGTGACAAAGAGACTCCGTCTCAAAAAAAAAAAAAAATAAGGAAAGAAAGAATAGCCACAATAATTAATAAAACAGAACAACAATAACAATATATTATAATACAAATTATCATACTCCATACTCTAACTTTTGCAGTTTGAGATGTGTCAGCAAAACCAGCACAAATTACTTTTTCCTTCTTCACAATGTCATGGATAGAAGATTCATTCTTACCATAGGTCTTAGCAACCTCAGCATACAATTTTGTTTCCTTACTAAGTTGAGAAATGTCACCTTTTCAATTAAAAGAAGCACTTGACAGACTCTCTGTGGCATATTCAAATTGCCAGCATCATTCCTCTTGTGCTTTGAGGCCATTATTAAGTGAAATAAGGGTGACTTGAACACAAGCACTGTGATACTACCGCAGTGGATCTCATTGCTGACATGACTACTAAGTGACTAATGGGTGAGAAGTGTCTTCACCGTGGATATACCGGACTCAGATAGAATTCACGTCCAGGTTGAGATGGAGTGGGATGGCATGAAATTTCATCGCACAACTCAAAACAGCAGGCAATTTAAAACTCATTCATTGTTTATTTCTGGAATTTTCTACTTAATATTCTCATACCTTGGTTTGACAACAGGATAACTCAAACCATGGAAAGTGAAGACATGGATAAGGCGGGACTATTGCATTACCTCATGTAACTTTAAAAACAATCCTTTTTGGAGGTGTGGCCATGCCTGCTTGCTGCCTGTCAAATGTTCATTCTTATTTTTTGCTTCTTAAAGAGAAGCAATACCTTTATTTGAGGTTGCAATGTGAACAACTAAACATTCTTTAGCCTCCCATGCAGCAACATGGGTTGATGCTAAGTTCTGATCAATTAGACATAACTGAAAGTATTATCATTATGTCAGACCTCAAGACAGACTTATTAAAGAAGACTGTCTCAAAAAAGAGATGTGCCCTTTTTGCCTTCCTACCATGTTTTCTCCATGCTGCATGGAATGTAGTCCAAGTGTCTGGAACCTCAGCAAATTTCTTGGACCATAAGGTAACATGAAGATGGAAGCCCAAGTGCTAATGTGGTGGAGAATAAAGACAGAAGGGGACAGAGTCCCTATTAATCTTATTTTATTTATTTTTTTCTTTCCAGATGGAGTCTCGCTCTGTTGCCCAGGCTGGAGTGCAGTGGCACAATCTCAGCTGACTGCAACCTCTGCCTCCTGGGTTCAAATGATTCTCCTATCTCAGCCTCCCAAGTAGCTGGGATTACAGGCACGTGCCACCATACCCGGCTAATTTTTGTATTTTTACTAGAGACAGGGTTTCACCATATTGGTCAGGATGGTCTCGAACTCCTGACCTCAGGTGATCCACCTGCCTCGGACTCCCAAAGTGGTGGGATTACAGGCGTGAGCCACCACGCCTGGCCCAGAGTCCCTATTAATCTTAAAAATGCCATGCTATTCCTGGAATTCCTGCCTCTAGACTTCTTTCACATGAGAGATAAACTTCTTTTTTAATACCACTGTTATTTTTGATTTTCTGTTTTGTGAAGCCAACCATAATTAATCCTAACTAATGTAGGAGGACACTATTATTACCTTATTTTATAGATGGGAAAATTGAAGTAGACAGAGGGTCAATAACTCACCCAAGGTCCTAGAGCTACTAATTGGTGAAGTATGGCTTTTAACCCAAGTACACATTCTCTCTCTCTCTCTCTCTCTCTCTCTCTCTCTGTCTCCCTCGCACACACATATACATCCCAAATACTGCTTCAAGTGTATATTAACTACATATACATTTGGTACCTTTTTGTTTATATACCATAGTCTGCAAAAGAAATCATATAATTAACATATACGGAACACCTAATATGTTCAGGAATATTATTAAGCACTTTTCATGCATTAATTTGTTTAATCCTCACAGCCAGCCACTACAAGAAAATAACTACGTTATTATTATTTCCATTTTAGACATGAGGAAAATAGGAAGAATCAGAAATGTCAAGTAGCTTTCCCAAGGCTCCACAGCTAGGAAATAGCAGAGCCAGAACTCAAAGTCGGGTCTGTCCAATATACCGTACCCTCACAGAAACCATATTGTTAAATGTGTCTGCCTACTACGCGCATTAAGAGTAGGGAATACCCATCTTTCACGGTTTTGGTGTCTGGTAGCAAAGAGAAGTTGGCAGCCTCAACAATGAAGAAAATGCATACAGGTGTTCCAATCCCTAACAGAAAAGCCGATTCAGATGATGTTATCTTTCTATTTATAACTTACCAATGGCTTTTCATTGACTTCAGAATAAAAGCCAGACTCTTCACCAGAGACTACAAAGTCCCACATCACCTGGTGCTATACTACCTATACTGCTATACTACAGCCCCATTGTCTTGGTATTTCTCAAGCTACTTAAGCACATTCTGGTCTTAAGGACTTGAAGTTTCTATTCTCCATGCCTGCAGTGTTCTTTCCCCATTATTTTCACATGGCTTTTTCCCTTTTCACCATTTAGGTTTCTGCTAAATGATACTTCTGCTAAATGATACTATTTTCACATAATTTAAAGTATCTGAGTAAGTATCTCAGATACTTTCTCAGAGAGAAATTTCCCTAAAAATCTCGTCTAAAGTAGCTACTGTCAATGCCATCATTCATTTTATTATCTGATCCTATCTAGTTTATTCATTAACTTGCATATTGTTTATCTCAATTCACTGAAATATAAGCTCCACCAAGCTTATTTAGTAGAATGGCTGATTCTTCTCTACCTAGTCTTTTATGTAACAATAATTAACTCAGCAAACCTTTACTTAATATCTCTTTTGTACTGGATCACCTGATTCTCTTGCGTTTTATGGCTGTTTCACTTGGGAGACTAAGGAAATACCAGTTTATAGATACCCTTTTAGAAGCAGAAATCTCAGTCCTGTTCTCTGATGACAATATTGCAGGTGTAACCACTAAATTTCTGTTCAAGGATTTCTTTTAGTAGAAGAGAATTGTTCTACACAAATAAAGGCAACACTCCCGATCCTCCAAGGTTTGAAGCTCTGCTCCTTCCTCATTCTCCTACTCATTGTCTCATGATTAAAAGCACACATTTGTGAGACAACTGACAAAGGAGGGAGGATGGGGGATCTGTGGTCAGGAATTAGTATAAATATAAAGTAAGCAAGGAGTAAATTTGCGATCTCAGTCTCTAGAGTGTAACCAAATGAGTTACATGGGGTTTGTGGTTTCAAAGAATATGCTATTAAGAAATATGTTTCCATTTAAAGTAAAGCTATTATTTCGTATACTACAAGTATAGTTCTTAAGTTATATGTCCTCATAATCATGGCTTTTATATACAAACTGCTGAAAAAAATTGTACTCATTGCTATTGTTCTTACATGCTGTTATCTGCAAAAATAGGATGTAGCTTTCAGGGAACAAATGATGAGATCTTTTCATTCCAGTTACTAGCTTATATACTTTTTATAGTGTGACAATTGTTTATTCATATATGGTTATAAGGAAGATACAGAGAGAGTCTGGGTGCGGTGGCTCAGGCCTGTAATCCCAGCACTTTGGGAGGCCAAGGTGGGCGGAATACTTGAGGTCAGGAGTTCAAGACCAGCCTGGCTAACATGGTGAAACCCCGTCTCTACTAAAAATACAAAAAATTAGCCAGGCATAGTGGCACGCACCTATAATCCCAGCTACATGGGAGGCTGAGGCAGGAGAATCACTTGAACCCAGGAGGTGGAGTTTGCAGTGAGCCAAGATCACGCCACTGCATTGAAGCCTGGGCAACAGAGCGAGATCCCATCTCAAAAAAAAAAAAATAGAGAATACAGAGAGGCATTGTGCACACTTTACGCAGGTTCTTCCAATTGTAACATCGTCTGGTAACTGTAACAATAATATTTTTTCATTATCCAATCAGCGATTGATTTAATAATCAGGCTGATAATTTTTTATTCCAGTGTTTTGGAATTAAAGTGCCTTCCACATAGATTGAGAAGGAAGAGCTTTACTTGTAAGATGAGCATTGTCTCAGCTCATGATGCCAATGATTTTTAAATTTCTTACTAACATAGTCTACACTGGAGATGTGAGGCTAAAAGCAAGCATGTTTGCAGTGAATAAAACACTAGCTCTTCTATCAGATCACCAACCTGGGGCCAGGACTTTTTAATATTCTCTGCACAAGAGAAAATATTGTGCAATTATAATTTCATAAGTTGGTCTGATTATAATTTTAATTGAAAAGAACTCCCCTAAATGTAATACACACACACACAGACACACACATACATGCACACTTCAACCAAGCATAATCACAGAGCAAAAGCTTTTTTGGACATATTTTGTTGACTGAGCTCCGTAAGCACAGGAACTGTGTCTGTCATAGTCACTGCTATAGCCCCAGCTTATTGCCCATGTCATAGTATGTGATCATTACATAAATGTTGAAGGACTTTTTGAATGAGTAAATATCACATAAGTAAGTCACAATGTTAACTGTATTGAGGCTGATAATAACTAGAGAGGACATAATAAGGTTTCTTTTCCACACTTAATTGCAATAGTTTTCTTAAAAATACTTAGCACAAATTTCTATATTATAGTAAAGACACTTAGGTAATCTGCCTTAATGTAATTTAGAATATCACGGTTAAATGACCAGAAATTCTACTAATCAGCCTACCCTAGATCTTTATAACAATTTGAAAGAATCACAATTTACCCTTGACTCATTCCATCAAGTGGGAAAATGTTGATATATCAACTTAGGTACACATGAATATTATTTTCAGAAGGCCTGAAACTGGAAACACAATGGATGGGCTACTGTGTATATACAAATCAAATACGGATAAGCATAAATACATGCTCACAAGATAGAATTTGAAGTATCAGTTTCAGAAAATGTGTCTCTTTGCCATTGGCTGGGTCAAAGCAGAATTGTGATTTCTAAACTCATTCCTCGATTGCTTGAGAACTACCAATCATTTCTATTTCCTGGAAACACACACACTTCCGGCAGCAGTTAAACCTATTTGCCACCTGACATGGCCATATTCATTGTATAGGAAGAATTCCTTTGCCTTGCACATTGATAGGTCTCAAAATTTTCCCAACTAATAAAAGCCTATCATATTTCCCAACTAATAAAGGTCTCAAAATTTTCCCAACTAATAAAAGCCGCTCATATTTCCCAACTAATAAAAGCCTATCTTGAACACTGTTAAAATCTCAGTTGCCAATTCAGCCTCGCCAGCTGGCAAAACAAACATTCACAGAGACTCCAGACATTGGCCTGCCTCAAAAATGGATTTTGTATTCTCTTGTGGGAATAGCCCAAGGCTTTAAAGCATCAGAAGAACTACTGATAAGTTCAACTTGAGAGTGTTGAGAATAGAAAAAAAAATAGCATAGCTATGTTGTCGCTGATGACTGTTTTCTTTGACATAGGTTTCATTGTACACAGAATATATAGCTTCAATGATGATTCATTGGAATCTGTGCTATTTTTTAAAGTCTTTAAGTAATTTTGCTATTAAGTAATTTTACCAATACTAACTTTGAATGCATATTCTCATATTCATCCTATAGGTAATAAAAAGCACGTCATGTTCTGAATGTTATTTTAGAAAAGTCACAGTACTCATCTTGAAATGATGATGGCAATTTAGCCAAACACTTCACTGAGAAGAAATTAGGTGAATTAGTCGTTTGAGTTTAATCATTATCATTATTTTAACTTCCTATTTTTCAAGCATCTCTGGAGTGCTTTATACTAAAGGTAACTATAAAATTTATCTTTTTCCTTGCAAAAGGAGGTGATATTAGTAAGTATACCAGGATGACGGGCATATAGCAGGACTATCACAGGCAAATCAGGACATATGGTCCCCCTATTTATAGTTTTCAAAGCACTTTAACTCACAGACTGTCGTAGGTCAGGTTCTCTCAGAAGCTGACTCTGAGTCAAAGATTTGAATACATGTGATGTATTAAAGAAGGGCTCCCAGGAGAAAAGAGTAAGGTAGAGAAGGAAGCAGGACAGGAAAGGAAAAGAAGCACCACAAGGGTGCAATTTCAGGTGAGGTCTCAGCCTCAGCCTGCTCCCAAGGGAAACACTAGACAATAAATTACATTGGAGTTTATTCCACCTCTGGCAAAGAAGCTGGGCTTTTGTCCTCACACATCAATCAGTCCTTGCCTTCCGGCTGCCCCCAGCAGAGGAGATAAAACTCTCAGGCACCTCTAGTTCTTCAAACTGGCATGTCAGTTTCACGGCCCAAGGTCAATCTTCGGAATGTTCCAAAGCACCAGAAACTTGGAGATAGGCCAGGTACTATCAGTGCCGACTGTACGTACATCGATTTACCTAATCTTCCCAATAACTCTGCAGGGGTACATTTTTAAAATCTCCATTTTTAAATGTGTGGGAACTACTGTGAGTCTATTCAAAGAGGCTTGTCCAGGACCTCATAGCTTATCATCAGCAGATCTGGGATTTAAACCCAGGTCATGGATTCAAGGTAGATAGAGCATCTGTTCTGCAATACCTACTAGGAAGTTGCAAATAAATAATTCTACAACATGTGTAGTCCTCAGTAGAAAACATTATTAAAGAGGTAAAAGTTAATGAAAGTTTGGGTATCTAGGCTTCATATATTTAGCTGTTTCATTTTATAGGCACATGTTCTGGTTAAAAACATGAGCTTGGGAGAAAATATTTTTCTTCATATTAATAATAAATGAGAAATATACTGCATTAGTCAGGGTTCTCCAGAGAAACAGAACTAACAGGAGAAAAGAAAATATATAGATAGATATAGATACATAGATATATAGTTATGGATAGAGAGAGATTGATGATAAGGAATTGGCTCACATGATTACTGATGCTGACATTTCCCAAGGTCTGCAGAGTGAGTTGGCAAGCTGAAGACCCAGGACAGCCAATGGTGTATTTCTAGTCTGAGTCCAAAGGAGAGCTGATGGTGTAAGTTCTAGTCTGAAGGCTCACAGGCTTGAAATCCTGGAAGAGCCAAGTGTTTCAGTTCTAGTCCAAAGGCAGGGAAAAAAAAAATCCAATTTCCCAGTTCAAAGGCCATCAGGCAGAAAGAATTCTCTTTTACTTGGTGGAAAGTCAGTCTTCTTCTTCCTTTCAGGCCACAGACACTAAAGAGGGACACAGACACTACTATTTTATTCAGTCTACAGATTTGTATGTTAATTGCATCCAAAACCAACCTCACAGAAAACACCCAGAATAATGTTTGACCAAATATCTGGATATCCTGTGGCCCAGTCCAGTTGATACATAAAATTAACCGTAACAGTTAGTATTGCCCCAGTGCCTTCTGCATGACTATAAAGAAAAACATCATTAAATTATTAAAATTGAGTTCCAATCTAACATTTAAACATATTTTATTCAGCTTCCTAAATGTAAACACACACACACATATTTTCTCTTCTTATAATTTGCTAGTATTAGAGACAATTTTGACATAATTTAAAGAAAATTACACATGCTTTCTCAGAATCTATTCTATTGGGATTTTTTTCAGTTAATGTACAGCCACTTATGTGTAAAAATTTGCCTTATAAATAAATGGATTAGATTTGGACACTATCAATTTCTCTAAGAGAAGAAGCATACAAAATTTGCCACAAATCATTGCTTTAGTGTAATCGTATTTTGGGCAGAAAATTTCTTTTAAACTTATATCTATTTAAAGGAATAAGACTATTTCTACAATGTGAAACCACAGTTGAGTATATTGGGGGAAAGTCAAATTGTTCTTTCAGACTGGACTGACTACTTCAATCAAATTACAAAGTCACAAAATTAATAAGTCACATAGTTATCAGTCAAACCTAGCTCTTAGCCTCTGAGCTCTACTGCCTCCTTAAAACAGAGTGTTTTGTTTGCCATGTGCATTCTTTTCAAATGTTTTGTTTATGTTAAGCATTTTCTTACTTTTAAAGTATCTCTTCTCTCCTCCTCTTGCAATTAAAATCTTACTAATCTTCGGAAACTCAACACAAAACTAGCTCCACAAAGAAAGCTTCCCTAATGCCCCAATTTGAATGCCTCTTTACTCATTTGCCCTTTTTAACACCATCCTTCATGGACCTCTATCAGAGATCTTATTTGATTTCACATCAGTCTCCCTTGCTGGATCATGAGACCCCTATGGGCTCAAAGCATCTACCAGAGTCCAGTATGTAGGTGCTCAATAACTATTGAGTGATTGCTTCTCATCCAAATTTACTTAGGTGGCAGAGAAATAACAAGCTACTCAATGCAATAGAAACACTAGATGGGAATAAAAGATCTGGGCTTGTATCCCACTCCAACTACTTCCTACCTATGAACTTGGAACCATGAAGACCCCACTTAATTTATTTGAGTTAAATTTCAAATAAAAGGATTATATAGGGTCATGTCTCCATTCCCTTCTTGTTCCAAATATATGACATAATACTTTTCTCCTCTTCCTTTCTTTCTTCCTCCCTTTGTTTCTCTAAACACTTTTTGAAGACTTACTATGTGCCAGGCACTCAGGACACAGTTCTACTGTGACCTCAGCCTTTCAATGGGAATATATTCACTTTTGGACTCTCTACTATATTAAGATGTATTATTCCTTAAATCCTTGGGGTGGAATGATGCAGGAAGGAGTCAGATTTTTTTTTTTTTTTTTAGTTTGTAATGAACAAAGACTACAGCAATGAGCTCTCCTAGGATCTGTAAAGTGTCTCAGGAAATCAGCCATCATATATATATATTTTCTCATAGTACAGCAATAAATGTCTAGATAGAGCAAAGGAAAAAAAATTCTGGAAAAAAATGCAATGATTCAATTACTTCATTGTTGCCTTGACATACGTCCTTGAGACATCCAGATACATTGACAAATTCGTCTCTACTGTATTTCCAAAAGTTTTTGTACTGAATAGGTTCTACCTTCATCTTCAATTTACTTAAGCTCTATACCAAGAGCGATTAGGAAACAGCTTCAGTAAAAATCTGCCACAATTAAGGCCGTGTTGCTACTAAAATGAATCTGATTTGAAGCCAAAATAGTTTTTAACTATTAAATTTGCAATTATTCTAAAGAACAATAATACCCAGTTTGGTGAGGCATGGCAAAACTAGCACTCATATGTACTGATAATGGGACTATAAATTGGCATTATCTTTCTGGAGGTCAATTTGGCCACATATAGTAAATCTTTTACAGTCTCCAAATTATTTTATTCCATAATTTTATCTCTGAGAATTTATCTTAAGAAAATCATCATTAATTTCTGCAAATATTACATATTAATAAGTGCCATCAGAGCATTACTTATACTAGTAAAATAGTAAAAACAATTAAAATATCATATAATAGGAAATTGTAAATACAGGGTATTATACATACAATAGTATTCTATGTACCTGTATTATTGAGAATAGGGCATGCTGCCATAACAAATTAACCTAGAAATCCCAGTGGCTTATGAAAACAAAGATGTTATTTCTCACTTGTGCTCCCTGTCCACCAGGGAGTGGCAGAAGTCACAGCTCCACATGGCCATTCAGAGACAGAAACTGATGGAAAATCCATCATAGAATGTCCCCAGTCACTTAGCAGGAAAAGAAATAAATTGGTGGGGATACATGCTAGCTTTGGCCCAGAAATGACTTTTGTCCTTTCTGCCTATGCCTATTGGTAAGAATTAATCATACAGCTCTATCTAACTGCAAAGGAGATGAGAAATGCAGAGGGCAAAGTGGAATGCTTGATAAGCACCAATATCTTTATCATAGCAGTTAGAAAAAACAATTTGTAGAGTTACAACAGAATTAAATACTCATGTAAGTAAAAAAGCAAGCCGAAATATTCTGTGTGGAATATAATTTCAGATTTGTAAAAAAAAAAAAAAAACATATTCCTATTCGATGCATTAAAAAATGTTCTTCAATTAAATGGCTAACCTTTATAATAAAATTATTTTCAAATAATTATAATTGGTTTTGGATATTCAGTTCAAATTTTTTCTCTTTATTGGTATGTGCCTTATGTCAGACACTGTGCTAGGCACTGAGGATACAGAGATGGACAACATAGTCCTTAGCTTCAAGACGTTCACAGTCAACTGAGGGAGAAAAATACATAAAGTCAATTTCAAGACTGCATGTGCACTGTGATGTGACAGTACAGGTGCATACAAAGTACTACAAGAGAGCAAAGGTCACAGGAAAGCAAAAAGAAGGAGGGATAGAGAATACTAACAACTTGTTCTGAGCTTCAAATTGGTACAAGAACTTGCAACATAAAAGAACCCAAAAGTTCCTGTCTCTGGTTTGGAAACCCTACTTTCCCCTGCCTTATTGCCTTACCTCCAGGCTGGGAAGATATTGGAAGCTCCATCCCATAAGGAACTCGGGACTACAGTTGTCCTGTGCCCTAAATCCAGGATCTAAGATACCAAGGTTAGAGGTGTAAGTACCCATGTCCTTACTTTTATGTGGTCTTTATCTTTATAGCCCACATTACATGCCTAGTTTCTAATAATATATACTTTCTCACTGGAAAAGTTTTGAGCCATAGCAAACAAGAATTGGACTCTTAGAAGGCCTATGTCCTCTTCCCTTGGTCCTCATGCAACAAATCACTGACTTGATTGCTGCCCCACAACTTCCTACCCTTTTTCTATCAGGTTAACCATGACGCTGTAACTCACTTGAATGCAAGTATCTTTGCCCAAGTGCCTGCTACTTCGTTGCCTCCATTAGAATGTATATACCTCGGATTTCAATATTAGCTCCACCTGCACACAAATTCACTGCATCTTTTTAGGAAACTGTGACTTGGACCATTGGTTGCCTTTAAGGGTGATGGGTAGATAATGGCTATTTCTTTGGAGGATCCCGTAATGTGAAGTTCCAGCCCATACCTGGACCAAAGCCGTTCTGGTTATAACACTGTTCTCAATTGTCCCTTACCAGACCACAGGGATGACTTCTGACCAGTGCCCTCTTAATATTTATCATCTTTACCAAGCGTATTTACAGCCATTTCAGTGTGATGGCATATTAAACTGGCACCATAATGGTTTCTGAACACAGATTGTGTTAATACAAAATGTGAAATTGTTTGCATTTATAATATGTAATTATCTTTAGATTGCTCCTTAAAAAAAAAACATTTTGGGCTTAGCACAATGAGGGATTTCTGCATAACTCCTTACTGTTTCTCATGGTTAATGATGTAAACTAACAATGTCCCAGCATGCCATTCATCATTTCAAGACAGATAGCATAACTGGAAAAATGTTGCTAACTTAAAAAGAGCACATATAAAAATATTCCTGGCAGCTTTTGTGAAAAACAACAGAAAGAAATGCAGATAGATTAACAGGAATTGATTACACACATCTCTCTCATATTTATACAGTACATATACTAAGAGAAAATAACTCCATTGCCTCAACCATCAAATTCAGAGGTTAGTATCTCAAAAATATTTACTGCAAAATATTTACTGCATAATAATCAGAGCTTGGGCACATTGTAGAATGGTAGTGCAATAAAGATTTCAAGACCAAAACCACATGCAAAACAGGGTGTGTGTGTGTGTGTGTGTGTGTGTGATTGTGTGTGTGTGTGTGTGTGTGTGCTCACACACATATGTGCAGAACAACAATCTAATAGACTAACAGTAATAAACATTCATGGGCAATAATTTTATACAATAACATAGAACATTGAGTTTCAATTTTTAAATGATAATTTGCTTATGGAATTTGTATGGATTAAAAGCATGTTTTATGCAGTTCAAATATAAATGTAAAGAAAGGCATTTATTTTAGTCTCAGGAATATGCTTTAGGTTATTTGTTAAATCTTTCTGTTAATATCACTGAATTATACTCCAAAGCAGAGGTCTGCAAACCACAGTCTACAAGCCAAAACCAGCCCACTACCTGCTTTTGCCAATTCAGTTTTAGTGGAGCACAGCCATGTTCATTTGTTTATGTATTGTCTATGACTTTTTCTCCACGTTGCAGTGGCAGGGTGGGTACTTGTAGCAGAGTCCATGTGGCCCCCAAAGCCTAAAATATTTACTATTTGGCCTTTTACATAAAAAGTTTGCTGGTTTGTTCCTACTCCAGAGTGAGGTATCCAACACAGTTCCCGCTAGCCACATGCAGCTATTTAAATTAAGTAAAATTGAATTGAATTTAAAATTCAGTTCCTTAGTCACACTAGCCACATATCAAGTGCTCCATAGGCACATGTGGCTAGTGGCTACGATATTGGACAGAGCAGATTATAGAACGCTTCCTTCGTTGCAGAACGTTCAATTGAATAGCAAGAGAGCCTTGCTACACGAAGTGTGGTCCATGTACAGCGGCATTGCCATTACCGGGAAGCTTGTTGGAAATGTAGAATGTGAGGTTCCCTCTAAATCAGAATCTACAGTTTAACAAGATCCCCAGGTGATTCCTATGCACATTATGTTTGAAAAAGTAGTTCCAGGGGATGAGGAATAAAGTAAATAGATGATGAACAGATGATTCGGGATCGAGAGGAAAGTGCCCATCACCTAGGGGAAATAAAAAACAGAAAAGTTTCCTACAACAGAGACTCCATTAGCTGACAAAAAAAATCTTTCCCTGAGCACCTCTTGGTAAAGTCCTCTAAATTTTGTGTGTTTTTTGCTGTGATTATAATTATCATTATAATTAAGGCTCCTGGGATGTTATAACCTGAGGACAGCTACAAAAAATTAAAGCCTGGGAAGCTGTGAGCCTTAGGAAGAGATGCCAGTCTAGGTTTTACTGTGCTGATGAACTGTCTGGTATGTCTGTGGGCTGAAGGCAGACCGGGGAGCTTTTTCCTAGTGGCGGAATCGCTTCAGCCTCAGGATCAAATTCCCTTCTTTTCCTCCAACTCCATGTAGATCAATCCAGTGTGTACACTAAACTAACAGAAATCTTCCCTGGTTTTGAGGGGGGAGTGTTTGTGTTTTTGTTGTTATTTTACTCTGGGTTCAAAACATGGGAAGACTAAAGAGGCAATGAGAGAAGTCGTCATATAATCCTACTCTGAAAAGGGAGCTTGCCCTGGCTTCCTCGTTCCAGAGGCTAAGACTAATGCATAATAGTTTGGAAAAAGCAGATGCTGGTCTACTCTAAAGAAGGCCTGCCTGCCACAGCTGAAGGCCAGGGGAACTGTCAACCCTGCGAGTATGCTAGTGGAGGGTTTCTTTGGAGCAGTTATTTTTCAATCAAGTGGACAAACCAGAATCATTTGTGATAGGAGAAAGGGTGGATAAAGGGACAGATTTGTAGTCTGAGAAAGAAAATTATAAAGTGTGTTTCATTTAAGTATTTAGAAATTTCAAATCACAATCAAGGATAGTGTAAGATTTTATGTTTACTAAAATGTGGTATGAATTAAAATAACGTTGAAAGTCTCTTTTAGGCAGAGGTGGAAATGGCTTCACAGGGTTGTGAGCTTAGTGGACTTGCTCTGCTCTAAGGTTTAACACTTGGCGTTGAAAACTCTAAAACCTGAATGAGTCACATATAAAGGGCAGAGGTGAATCTACTCATTGCTCAAAAGTGCACTCATGTTAATCAAGCTCACAAGAATAATGTATAAATGCTAATTTATAATTGCACAATGAAAACTATGTAACAGGAATCAGTAATTGGCACAACTAGTTCATTTCCTTTCAATAAGTATTTTATATGGTAATTCAAAGTAGAATGTGTGGCTGGGCCCGATGGCTCAAGCCTGTAATCCCAGCACTTTGGGAGGCCGAGGTGGGCTGATCACTTGAGGCCAGGAGTTCCAGACCAGCCTGGCCAATATGGCAAAACCCCATTTCTACTAAACACACAAAAATTAGCCAGGCGTGGTGGCGCGTGCCTGTAGTCCCAGCTACTCGGGAGGCTGAGGTGGGAGGATCCCTTGAACCTGGGAAGCGGAGGTTGCCGTGAACCAAGATGATGCCACTGCACTCCGCCTGGGTGACAGAGCAAGACTCCACCTCAAAATATAAATAAATAAGTAAATAAAATAATAGAATGTGAATGCCAATTTGTTAGTATACAGGGAGACACTACTATCACAGAACCTGAATCATTTCAATGACAGTATATTCTTTCTCTCCTTAGGAAAACACATATTTGAATCCAAACCACTATTAAATTACTTCGGAATGTTTTACGAACTCAGCTAAAGTAAATCTTATGTATTGTTTTCACAGTAGAAATTACTTTCAAAGAAATAGGAATACTTGCTTCTGTGATCCCTTTCACTTATTCATTTTATGTATTTATTCATTCTTTTGCTCATTCATTCATTATATATCTGTCTACCATGTAACTACCATGTGCTAGACTGTCTCAAATAGTCTAATAGGCATTAGAGATACAGCGGTGAACAAAACAGATACAAAACCAATCTATTTGCATGACACGTATATTCTGGATAGAAAACAGTATAAAGGGGAACAATTAAAGCAAGTAAGGGACATAGAGATTGGAAGATGAGGAATGAAATTTTAAACCTGGTGATTAGAGAAAGGCTCAAAGACACGATTTTCTCCAGAACTTCCTTAGCTAACCACACACACACTCCTCCTTCTGAAAGACACATTCTTTCTTTAGAAGAATTCTGTGATGTGAGAGAAGCACTGACGCCTATAAGCTACTCTGTTTCTTTAAGGCAACATTCTCAACCCTGACAGCTAGTGAGAATCACTTTGGAGGTTTTAATAAAACACCTGGGCACTACCCTGGTCCAATTAAATAAGAATCTCTGGTGGCATGCCTGGGGCAAGAGCATTTTTTAAATGCCCTCTAGATGTTTCTAACATGCAGGCAGATTGAGAATCACCTTACTGCTTTAAGATGACTTTGCCTTAATCCTGTATCTACTGAGCTTAAAGTTTAATTCTTCAAAGGCAATCGTATTTCCTATTTTGGGGGCAACATACCTTGGTTCTCCAAATTTTTCTGTAGGAAAATAAAGCATACTCTCTTTAAACTACAACATGCAGAACAAAAGAGTTTTTTTTTTTTTAATTTTGAGATTTACCGGTTTTATTTTGGTACCATATTTATCACATATTCACTGGGCTTTAACCTCTATGGTTCTTGTCAGTTTATTATTATTATTATTATTATTATACTTTAAGTTTTAGGGTACATGTGTACAATGTGCAGGTTGGTTACATAGAACAAAAGAGTTTTAATGGGCATGATTCTATGCCTTTCACCCAAAACAGGATCAGAAAATAAAAACCAAACAATCCTACTTTAAAATAAATGTTATAAACATGTAAAAATAAGACCCCCTCCAAGATCAGGGTTTCCCCTTCCTGGCAGATTTTTTCTTACCAATAACAAAGCTCCTACTTTTGTTCAGCAGGCTCCTCAGTATTAAAGGTTGCACCTCTTTCCCCCTTGGAGAACAGAAGATTGAGTTAGTAATCTAGCTGCAGTCACATTTAGCTATTGATTTGTTTCAGCTCTGAGACAGGTGCTGCGCTGAGAATTACAGCACTTGGTTGCTGGGTACAGAGGAGATTTCAACATATCTCCTATCAGGGAGGCTGTTTACAGGAAATGCAAAGTTATAATGTGCACCACTGGTGGCTAATTGGGTAATTAATACAGAAGAGACCAGATCCATGTAATAGACATGCAATATGAGAGGAAAGTGTAACCCAGAACTTCAGAAAGCAGATGTGGCTGATTATATATACAAAGGCAATGGGAGATAAGATTGTGGAATTGGCTCAATAGCTTGTCACATTACTCGGCAATCTAAAAGTTGCCAGCAGTAATATCCAATAGGAGACCCTAAATCTGATTTACCCCCAAGGTAATGCCTGTTTAAGATTTGTTCATGAGAAAGTTGAAATTTGGTTCCTGACTCACTTTCTCTTGAGATCTACATGTGTTTCATAGTAAGGAAAAGCCAGTACAACAGAAAGCCATGGCCTACAGGAATTTCTCTGAGAATATTCATCTCCTCTGGAGGCAGGCACAAAAGTAGCAGAGAGGAGAGAATGAGAGCTTCATGTAAAACCACTGCACTGTCAGTCTCTTCTTGCTGATGGCTTGTTTCTTTTCATTCATCTGTTCCTTCACTTGAAAGGTACTTTCGCTCCAAAATGTAGAGGAGAAAAGAACTGGTTTAGCTCCAGGATGCAGGTCATGAAAGCATCCTCATCTCTGTGTCCTGGTGAAGGAGATGTTCCTCTGTCAAATTGTGAAAGGTACCCACTGGGATTCCCACAACATGTCCCCACTCTATTCTCGGCCTTGGAGTCATTTGAATTAAAGGGAGAAGAGAGGCATAGGAAACCTGTCTTAAATGCCCACAATGTGCCAGACGTTTGAACTGTATTTATGTAATCTGAAGTGGGTTGACTAATGTTCTGGTCAAATCCATATCCACTCAGAACCTCAGATATGACCTTATTTGGAAATAAGTTCTTTGCAGATGTAATTAGGTAAGGATCTTGAGATGATGTGATAATGGATTTAGAGTGATCTCTAAATCCAATGACTGATGTCCTTATAAGAAGAGGAGAGGACATACAGAGACACACAGAGAGGAAAGCCATGCGAGGGCAGTGAGTTTATACTGCCATGGCTAAGGAACACCTGGGATTATCAGAAGCTGGCAGAGGCAAGGAAAAGTTGTCCCCTAGAACCTTTGGAGATGGCTCTGCTGACATTTGGTTTCAGACTTCTAACTTCTAGAGCAGTGAGAGAATAAATTTCTGTCATTTTAAGCTACCAAATTTAAAGTAATTTGTTAGGGAAACCCTAGGAAGTTAACACACCATCCAATCTGAAAGAAACTGATGAGGAAAGCATATTTATCCTTACTTTTCAGGTGAGGAAACTGAAGCCACTCAGCGGTGGAAACACAATTTTAAATTCATCCCTGTCTAACCCCTAGGCTCATTTTCTTTCCAGTAACCATCCTGCTTGTCTAATAAGAGAAAGCCCTAGTCAACTCTTTTCTGAGCTTGAGCTTCTCAGGATTTAATGTGCATATGAATCACCAGAGGTTCTTATTAAAATGCAGCTGCCTAGTCCATAGGTCTGGAAAGTGCCTGAGTTTCTACAATTCCAGCATGCTCCCAGGTTACTCCTAGGCTGCAGGTGCATAGACTGCACTTTAGGTAGCAAGCATCTAAATCAGTGGCCAGAGAAGTGTTTCTACGAGGGGTCACCTAGCAAATAGTTTCAGCGTTGTGGTCCATACAGTTCCTGTCTGTATGTAAGCAGCTACTCAACGCTACCGTTGTCACATGAAGGTAGCCATAGGCAAATAAGTGGGCTTGACTGTATTTTAATGAAACTATTTATAGACACAAAAATTTGAATTTCATATCACTTCCATATGCCAAGGAATATTATTCTTCTTTATTTTTTTAACCATTAGAAAATGTAAAAAACACTCAGCTCACGGAGCATACAGAAACAGGTGGCAGGCTGGATTTGTCCTATAGGCCACAGTTAGCCAACCCCTTGGTCTAAATTTTTAAGACCTGATTGTTTCTTGCATGGTATACAAGAAATGATGTTACTTTTTTAAAGGCAGCATATTTGAGAAGCATTCCGGTAGGACAGAAAAACAGTGACTAGGGATCGAAAGACCTAGGTTTCAAATTCTATCCTTGGTCCTAATTAGCAAATGGCTTCTCTTAACTGCCTCCCATTCCCATTTTCTCCCTCGAGTTGATCACAGAAACTGCCCTCCTTACCTTCCTGGGTTGTTTGCAAGTTAAAGAGTGAAAGATATTCCTCAGCTCTCCTTTCTTTCTGTTCCTCCTGCCTCCTTCTTTCTTTATTCTGGCAGAAAAATTTACTACCTCCACGTAAATTGATTGAGATGAGAAAACTAATTTAAGTGGATGTGCGTTGACAGCAATCTTAGAAATAAAGGTGCAGGGGGCTATGATGACCTGTATGTCACAAAACTAAAAACACTGGAAATATACACCCATACACCTGCAACAAACAAACCCAATGACAAATAGGCATCGGAACAGTGGCTAGGTAGCAGAGGAAGGAGAAGGGGCTACAAGGACTGTGAGACAGAAGGATGCAAAGGGAATAGAGAATTCTAGGAAAAGAAGCCAGGAACAAAGAGTGAGGCTGATGCTTTAATCCCTTTATTAATTAGCACTTGGACTTATATCATGGACATGATCCTGTGTATACAACTATGTATACCACACAGACATTTGAACCCAATGTTTCCATCCAGAGTCACCTTTTGGAGCCAGAAGGAGCTAAAGTTGTATTCGCACTTGCTTCCTATGAAGTTACTCTTGATTAAACTCCTCCTGTACCGGTGAGCCACTAAAATGACCCAGGGGACCTTTGGCCCACATTAACTAAGTGCTTAAAGATAACCTGTAATTCAGAAGTCTACCTTTTAGTTTGCTATTTGGAAGTCAACAAGGCATGGGAGCAGGGCCAAAGAAAATCAGCTTATCCCTAAGTTTCCATTAGTAAGAGAAATCTGCCCCTAAAGACGCCTTCCATTCAGTCTGGCAAACATTTCTGGAGCCCTTACTATGCATCAGGTGCTGTTGCACAAGACCTCATCCCTAACAATCAGTTCAAAGAGAGAGAGAAATGGCTCCTACCCACAAGATGCTTAGCATCTAGAATAAGAAACAGGCATGCCAGTAAATAACTGTAACATAATAGGGAACACACGCAGTGAAAAAAGAAGCATGCGTAAGCTCCAGCAGCAAGGGCGGGAAATAAGTGATTTATTCTGGCTGGAGCCAAGAGAGTAGGGCTAATAGCATGCAGATTGGACAGAGAACACCCAAATAAGGTTTTGAAGAAGAAGAAGCATAGCTAATGTGTATAGAGTGCTTATGATGTGCTGAGCATTAGACTACATTAACCCATTTGATCCTCACAACAACCCATTCTCATTCTTTCCCTAAACGTTAGAACTGGTATTAGGAGACACTAGCTAGTTTCTGCCACTGGCCTGGACTAAAAGACACATGAGTGTGCAAAAAGTGTGAGTCAGCCATGTCTGGCCACGTGCCGTACCCTGGAGCCGTCAAAACTGACCTATGGGAATGGCAGAGACAAATGGAGAATGACAATGAATGAAGTGGTGTGCACACAGAAGCAAATATGAAGATTCAGGTTGAACAAGCAAAGGAAAAGGAGAAAGACTTCCTGCTTAAATGGGCATTGACAAGTTCTCCTCTCAAGTTTTCATGGTCTTGGTTCAAGCATCCCGTTAAAGCAACTCATAGTTGTGCTTGAAGAGAATCTTATTGGCTTACCTTTGGTCTATTCCCCACTCCAACCCTCTTAGACATAGCTTATTGGACTAAAATTGGTCATGTGACCCACCTCCTTACAGCAGCAACCTTCTGTTCTACAAATGCTGAAACAGTGAAAGCTAGTTTGAAAAGTGAGTTAAAAATAAGGCAAAATCTTAGAGAAAAACAGAACTGAAGTGACAGTGGCTAATTGAAGCTTGATCTCCTGAGGCTTTTCCAGCCCTTGCTTTCTGCTTCTTGTGATGCTCAACTGTCCTCTCCCCCTGCAACTAACTGTATCTTGTCAATAAAATTTCTGATTTTTGGCTTGTGGTATATTGAGTGGAAGTTTCAGTTAGTTGCAGCAGCCAAAAGGATCTTACCTCAGACACAAAAGAAGAATCTGAAAAATTATTTTTTAGGAGGATAACTTTTCAGTATACCAGCACGTCCCTGAGTGAATATTTTGTTTCATTCACAGCAGTACATTCTGACTTGGCAAAATTGGGCAGACAATAACATTATTTCACAGAACAGTAAAATGTTGAAAAATAGAACTCAAGTGCTTTGAATAATATGGTTTAACATTTCTCTGTACTAAATTCTCTATTTGTGAATCCTCTTTTATAGGACTGCCAATTTTCACAATTCTGATTTGAACAAGTAAGAGAGATTGAAGCAGGTAACACACAGCCATGTAATGAAGACTCCTTTATGCATAAAACTCAACTGAAACAGGACAGATCCAACCAGTTAAAGTATCATTTTATCCATGTTTCTTGCCCATGAAAAAAACAAGACCCAGTTGCCATGTGGTGAAATCTTCCCCAAATACTAGAGGGATTTTTATATGTGGTTGATTTTTCCAACAGGCTCTCATTGTGTCCTATTTATAATGTGAACAATGAAGAGAGAAGAGATTGCATCTGAAACTCATATTCAGACATGAAAACATATATCCAGGCCCGCTGGAATCTGACGTCTTTTATTCCTCCTCATTGTTTACCTTGTAGGTCAATTTTGAGAATCAGCTGTCTTTTGAAATAGAAGTGCTTTGTAATCTCAATACCATATAAATGCGGGGAATTAGAAAAAAGGGAAAGATTGAAGAGGAAACTAGCATTTGTTGATTTGTATGTCATTTCATTTAGCCTTCAGAACAATCCTAGGAACTAGGTATTATTTTTCATCCCCATTCTACAGATGAAGAAACAAAGGCTTATTGAGGCTCTTAAATGACATCAACATCATAGATAGTAAGGCAGCTTTTCCTTGCTAAAATTTTATTTTTCGTGTCTCAATATTTAACTTATCATATTTTAAAGGTAGGTATGAGAACTCTTGAGCGTAATAATTCAATAACGAGTTATGTATATTCTCCATGATGAAATAAACTGATGAAAATCCATGCTATTCTTCTACATTAAGCAGTCCCTTCCCTGTTATTTCACTTGTGATGGCCGACTCAAAATAATCCATCTGGCTCTGTAAGAACTTGTTTTCCTCACTGGGAGGGCAGAGAACCAGATAGGGCATTTTGGTCTTAAAGGAGAGGATACAGGGATATAGTGCTATACCCCCCAAAACATGCATCTACAGATAGCCCACATCCACCAACCTTCCCATCATATGTAGTTGTACTCAACTGTGTTAACACAAAAGGTGCCCAGCAGAGGTGGTGAGTGGGAACTGCAATCCAGCCACAGCTCTACTCTTCAAGACTGGAACGATGGTGTGGAGCTGCTTTCCCCTCCCAGAGGGAGCATTTTTCTGACAATCGTCCCAAGTGCACTCACGAAGCCCTGGGGCTGCATAAACCCAGGAGGGCTTACTTTTGCTAATCCATAAAGAAGGCATCCTATAAACTAGCAGGCCCCCTATGAACCAGAAGGCACCCTATAAACTCCCCTTCATTTTCAAAGACACATCTTAATCCCAAGGTAAAAGCAATTCTTGCATAGGGACAAAAGCATACCCAAATATGCTCTATGTCTATCAGGTATCCCCAGAATGAAAGGCTAATCTTAGAGACCCAGATTTATAAGTATAAGTGGCATATTTGAAGCCAGAAATATCACAGGAAACTTAAGAGCAAATACAAGCTCATCCTTTCCTTCTAGTTACCTCAACATGGGCCTGGATCAGTGAGGAAAGGTCCTCTGAGATAATGTACTGCCCCTCATTGTGCAAAGCTCTGTGAGACAAGTCTCAAACTTTTTTTTTTTTTTTTTTTTTGAGATGGAGTTTTGCTCTTGTTGCCCAGGCTGGAGTGCAATGGCATGATCTCAGCTCACTGCAACTTCCACCTCCTGGGTTCAAGCGATTCTCCTGCCTCAGCCTCCTGAGTAGCTGAGATTACAGGCATGCACCAACACGCCTGGCAAATTTTGTATTTTTAGTAGAGCCAGAGTTTCTCCATGCTGGTCAGGCTGGTCTCGAACTTCTGACCTCAGGTGATCTGCCCACCTCGGCCTCCCAAAGTGCTGGGATTACAGGCGTGAGCCACCACGCTTGGCCACAAGTCTCAATCTTAACCTCATAGCACATCATGAAACTCTGGGCCTGACCTTTAGCTAGGAGTCTTGATTCTGGTGGGGAAAGGCAGAAAGAAACCTTCAGGAAGTAGAGGCAGCACTCTGAATCCAGACTTTCTAGGTAGGCCACCCAGAGCCCCGGTTCACCATGGGATTGGTCTTTCGTGGTCATCTATCCATCTATCTTAATAGTTACCTTAATATACATATAATAGACATGTTAATGGTTGACTTTAAAAATATATCGAGCTTATTATCCCTCATCCATATTCTATTATACTCTATGTGAGAGAGAATGTCTAAGGTGCTAGGTATTGTACATAAGCGCAGGAGAACCACGAGAGTGTGGTACTCAGGTGATATGCAGAAAGATTTAACATATCAGGTCTACTATCCTTAGAAAGACATGCTTACAGAGTTGGCAGTTGGCTGGCCTCTGGGAATTTGGATTTTGGAGGGCTCCCACTACTTGCTAACTGAAGAGGGGATCACTGTACCTAAGCTGTTTGTGCAAACAATATGATTTATGCTAAACACCTGCTTTCTTTCTGGAAGTTTGGAATTCTGGTACATGCTAGGCAGGGGTTGCCTAATGACCAGTCTCAATATATTCCTCGAACTCTGAGTCACTAATGAGTTTCCTTAGTAGATAACACTTCCCATGGCAATTCTACATTAGAGGAATTAAATATGTGTCTTGTGTGGCTTTCCTGGGAGAGGACTCTTGAAATCTTGTTTCAGGTTTCCATCAGAACTTGTGCCCATGCAACTTTGCTGGTTTTTCCTTGTATCTTTATGCCATAATAAATCATAGTCATGAGTGAGACTCTATGCTGAGTCTTGAGTCCTCCTAGCAAATCACTGAATCTGGAGGTGGTCTCAGGGACCCTCAACAGAGATGAACACTAAGCATCATGGGATAAACATAAAGAAACGAACAAAAAAGGTGAGATATGCTGACCTCAACAACCAGCTGCTCAAAGAAAACTACCTTCGAACCAATGAACACATGTTACTTTCTTTCTTGTTTTTTCCTCAAAAGTTTTGAGGCAGCTTGCAACAAGATTATGCATAATAATACACTGTGATTTCATTACATAAAAATATACATATGGGCACAGGGAAATAGACTGAGAAGAATACAGCAAAACATTAACAGTTGTTTTTTCCAGATGAAGTGATAGAATTCTAATGCCTATTTTTTTTCTTGTGCCTAACTGTATTTTCCACACTTCTACAATGAGCGCATATTGCTTTTATAATGAGACTAAAAAAGGATTACATAAAATGAAATGTTAAAACATAATTAGGGATAGAAAAATCAGGCAAAATACACAAAAGTACAGGAAGACGTGATGAAGATAAAAATATTGAAAATAGACTTACACATTGTAAAGTCCTCTATAACTGTTAACATTTTTGCCACAAATGTGACTGAGTGGAATATAGGTACCCAGTCCAGTCATTCATCAGAAAGGCATAGTATCTCCATCACTGTACAGCAAATTGCCACAAACTTAGTGACTTTAAAAATACCCATTTATTAGCTCACAGTTTTGTAGGTCAGATGTCCAGCAGCCAGGACTGAAGTTTTTGTCTGGAGTCTCTGGGGAATAGTCAGTCTGCTTCCAATTCTATTCTCCTTGTCGGCAGAATTTAGTTCCTTGCAGTTGTCAGACTGAGGTCCCGATTTTCTTGGGACATGATTCCCTCCATCTTCAGGCAGACAGTGGTATGTCAAATCTGCCTTGTGCCTCAAATCTCTTACTTCCCTGTCTACGATGTCAGATTTAAAGGGCTCATGTGATTAGGTCAGGACTACCTAAATAATCACCCTTTCTATAAAATCAATATAACATAACCAAATCATGGAAATGAAATTTATTATAGTCACTGTTCCCGGGGTTATAAAGGGTATGAGGAATTTTGAGGACTGTCTTGGAATTTTGCCTACTACACATAGAACTTGTAATTCTGTATGTTTGTAGGGGGAAAAAAGTAATTTAATCACTGCTATAGTTTGGATATTTGACCCCTCCAAAGCTCATGTTGAAATTTGATCCCCAATGTTGGAGGTGGGGCCTAATGCGAAGTGTTTGGGTTATAGGGGCAGATCCCTCATTAACGGTTTGGTGCTATTCTCACAGTAATGAATGAATTCTCACACTATTAATTCCCAGGAGAACGGGTTGTTGCAAAGATCCTGGCACTCCCTACTTACTCTTTCTCTCTTCCTTTCTCTCTCACAAGGTGATGTGCACAGCTCCCCTTTGCCTTTCACCATGAGTGAAAGCAGCTTGAGGCCCTCATCAGAACCAGATGCTGGCACCATGCTTCTTGCACAGCCTGCAGAACTATGAACCAAGTAAATCATGTCTTTTGTAAACTACCCAGCCTCAGGTATTTCTTTATAGCAACACTTATGAACAGTTAAATGTTTATTCCCCAACCTGTGGCTGTCTCCTATGTCAATTACCATTTACCCAACCCAAAGTACTTCTCCCAAGAATCCCAGCCAATTTCTTCTTTGTTTGCAGCTTTCTGTTAGGCTTCACCTCCAACACTGGGGATCAAATTTCAACATGAGGTTTGGAGGGGTCAAATATCCAAACCATACCTGTGGTTAAATTACTTTTTTTTCCCACAGACATATAGAATAACACATTCCAGTGTCTGTAAATAGACTGAGATGATCACTTTACCTACATAGATACTAGTCTGTCAGTTCTGTGCCCAGAAATAGCACTAGGGTACTACAGATAGCTCCCTATGTGAACAGCCATCACACTTGCATGCCCCTTTTAACTCTAATGTTTATCTTTTGAAGAAATCTGCCAAAAAAAAGCAATAAACAAAGGAGAAATTGGATGGGAATCTTGGGAGGAGAAGTACTTTGGGTAGAATGAATGGTAATTGACATAGGAGGCAGCCATGTATTGGGGAATAAACATTTAACTCAACGTCTGAAACCAGAATTCCTAAACCCAACTCTGCTGCTACCTAGTTTTGTGGACTTTGCCAGCTCCCTTTATTTCCCCTTACAGACTTTTCTTTCTTTTCTTTTCTTTTTCTTTTTTGCTAGCTGGAACAGTTTGAATGTCTCAATGCTTTACCTCCTTTTTTGGACTGCTGGATAGTTCTTATTAATGTCAATTGTGCTTTGCTTGTCAAAGTATGCTTCAGTGACCAGCAGCATCAGTTTTACCTAAGAGTTTGTCAGAAACAGTTTTAGACTCTGCCTCTGACATGGTTTGTCTCTGTGTCCCGCCCAAATCTGATCTTGAATTGTAATCCCCATGTGTTGAGGGAGAAACCTGCTGGGAGGTGATTGGCTCATGGGGGAGGTTTCCCCCATGCTGTTCTCATGATAGTGAGTGAGTTATCACAATAGCTGATGGTTTTAAAAGTGTTTGGCAGTGCCCCCTTTGCTATTCTCTCTCTCCTGCAGCCCTGTGAAGAAGGTACTTGCTTCTCCTTTGCCTTCCCCCATGATTGTAAGTTTCCTGAGGTTTCCCCAGCCATGCGGAACTGAGTCAATTAGACCTATTTCCTTTATAAATTGCCCAGTCTCAAGTATTTTGTTATAGCAGTGTGAAAATGGATTAATACAGCTTCAGACCTACTAAATTAGAACCTGCATTAGAACCAGACTGCTGCATGATTCACATGCACATGAAAGCTTTGAAGTGCTGCATTCAGAATCTTGCTGCTCTCTTAGTGAACCATGTTACCCAGACTCAGTATAGTCCTGAGGGCTTGAAGCCTGTAGCCCTGTTGTCTGCTCTATCTCTCATCCCCACCTGCTCAAAAATAAAAAGAGCAACTAACTTAAAACAAACTAGGATTATGGCCGTAAACTCAGCTCACTTTAAGAAGCCATGGGCAAGCTGATCCTAAAATTTATAATGAAAATGCAAGAGACCCAGAATAGCCAAAATAGAGGAACAGAGATGGAGGATTCACACTTTGCAAAGGGTGAGTAAGCTCAAAACTTACTACAAAGTCAGGTGTAGTGGCACGTGCCTATTGTCCTAGCTACCTGCAAGGCTGAGGCAGGAAGATCGTTTGAACCCAGGAGTTTGAGACTGTAGTATGCTATGATTGTGCCTGTGAATAGCCACTACACTTTAGCCTGGGGAACATGGCAAGATTCTGTCTGTTATAAAAAGAAAACACTGCAAAGAACAAAGTTGGATGGAGGACTTCTCAAGTTAATTCAAAACTTACTACAAAGCTATAGTAATCAAGACAGTGTAGTACTAGTATAAGGATGGACATACAGACCAATGAACAGAATTGAGAGTACAGAAATAAATCCATACATCTGTGTGTGATTAATTTTTGACACAGGTGCCAAGACCATCCAGTGGTAAATGTATAGTCTTTTTATAAAATGGTGCTGGGACGGTTGGATACCTATATGCAAGAGAATGAATTTGCACCCGCACCTCATGCCATAATCAAAAATCATTCAAAATGGATCAAAGACATAAATGTAAGAACCAAAACTATAAAAATTCTTAAAAGTAAACAGAGCGGCAAATCTGCAAGACCTTGTATTCGACAACGGTTTCTTAAATATGGCATCAAAATCATAGGCAACAAAACAAAAACTAGATGCATTAGACTTGATTAAAATTTAAAACTTTTGTGTATTAAAAGCACTATCAGGACAGTGGGAAGACAATTCACAAAATGATAGAAATATTTGCAAATCATACTTTATAGAGGTTTAATATCTAGAATATATAAATAACTCCTATAACTCAACGACATAAACACAATCAAATTAAAACATAGGCAAATAATTTGAATAGGTACCATAACAATGAAGATATACAAATGGCTAATAAGCCAATGAAAAGATGCTCAGCATCATTAGTTATTAGAGAGATACACATCAAAACCATAATGTGATACTACTTCACTCCTACTATGATGCTTATGATGAAATAAAGAGTGGAAAATAACAAGCATTGGTGAGGATGTGCAGAAACTGGGACCCTTTTGCACTGCTGGTAGAATACAAAAAATTTTAGCAGTTCCTCAAAATGTTAAATATAGAATTACTACATGGCCCAGCAATTTAACTTTTAGGTATATACCCAAGATAACTGATAACATATTTTCACACAAAAACATTTTTGAAAATGTTTATAAGGAGGATTATTCATAATAGCAAAAAAGTGGAAACACAACTAATATCTATCAATGATCAATGGATAAAAAATGATATATTTATATGATGTTATATTATTCAGCTGTAAAAAGGAATGAAATATCGGTGCATGCTGTGACATGGACAAACCTTGAAAACATGCTGAGTGAAAGAAGCCAGACACCAAAGCCCACATATTGCATGATTCCATTTGTTTGAAATGTACAGAACAAGCAATTCCATAGTGACAGAAAGCTGTTAAATTGTTACCTGGTGATAGAATAAGGAGGAATTGGAATTGAGGTTGTCTGCTAGTAAGTATGAGATACTCGGGGAAGAGAGGAGTAGAAAAGATTTAGAACTAGTTGATTGGATGGTTATAGAACACAGTGAATTCACTGAAAACCACTGGATCGTAGACCTTAAAATGTTGAAGTTAATGTTTATGTGAATTACACCTCAATACTAAAATAAAGATTGTTTTTGTTTTTGAGATGAAGTCTTGCTCTATCACCCAGGCTGGAATGCAATAGCGTGATCTCAGCTCACTGCAACCTCCGCCTCCCCGGTCAAAGCAATTCTCCAACCTCAGCCTCCAGAGTAGCTGGGACTACAGGGGTGCACCACCATGCCAGGCTAATTTTTTGTATTTTTAGTAGAGACAGGGTTTCACCATGTTGGCCAGGCTGGTCTTGAACTCTTGACCTCAGGTGATCTGCTTACCTCGGCCTCCCAAAGTGCTGGGATTACAGGCGTGAGCTATCACCCCTGGCCAAAAAAGATATTTTTACAAAGAAGCTACAGAGCCCACTTCTGGATTCTGGTCTTCTGACCTCAGGCATCAGAGGCCAATCTAGAATCTCTCCTCACTACCCACTGAGTGTGGAGGCAGAAGGAAGTCAGTATTTAATTAGTTTAAGAGAAATGAAATTAAATCACAACATGAAATGAATTGATGAAATGCCTCCCCACTCAGAGGGAATATATCTACTGTAAAAATGAAACTCTTTTCTTCTCTAGGGATAGGAGGAAATTCTGCTTTTCTCAATTACTGTGTCAGCTGGTCCCTTCCTAAGGAAAGAAATTCAATCATCTACTTGTTTGGTCTCCAAGTCAGTTGACAGAAAATTTTTTATCTCCCCACTGAATGGACTGTTTTCAAACTTCTGCTGGTGATTAATTATTTCACTGCCATCTGAAAAAAGCCTAAAACTTGGTGGGGTAAATAAAATGTACTCTGAGACATCCTCAACAGACATTCTGCCAAGTAAGCTGCAATGGCAGAAGGAGGGATTTGAGGATTTTCTTTTTCTTTCTCACGAATACAGTAAGTCTCAGCTTTTCTAAAAAGCATTTTGTGATATCTCAAATCAGAATGAGCCTTTCTCTCTCTTTTTCACCTCTAGCCCTTTATGCAAGTTAGCCTCTATTTCTGAAATATTTATATTCTTCTTTGCATAGATAGCTGTTTCTGATATTTATGCCTCAGCTTTTTACATCACTTTCTCTAGGCAGCTAGGCAGAACACCTAGAACAGGAGGGAGACCTGGAGGGAGTTGCTATGGTTTGGATGTTTGTCCTCTCCAAAATTCACATTGAAATTTAATTGCCATTGTAACAGTAGTAAGAGCAGGGACATTTTAAATTTTAAGATGATGTCTCACTCTGTTGCTCAGGCTTAAGTGCAGTGGTGCAATTATAGCTCACTGCAGCCTTGAATTTGGGGGCTCCAATGGTCCTCCCACCTCAGCCTCTTAAGTAGCTTGAACTACAGGACTACAGGCATTGCCACCAAGTCTGGCGAAGAGCTGGGACTTTTGAGAGGTGATTAGGCCATGTGGTGTACTCCCTCATGGGTGGAATTACTGCTATTTTAAAAGGAAAAGTCAGCTCCCTTTTGTTCTCTCTTCACCCTTCCACCATGTGATGCCTTCTACCCTGTGATGATGCAGCAAGAAGGTCCTCACAAGATGCTGGCATCTTAATATTGGACTTCCCAGTCTCTAGAACTGTGAGGAAATACATTTCTCTTTTTTATATATTATCCAGTCTTAAGTATTCCATTATAGCAGCACTAAATGGAGTAAGACAAAGGTGGCTGATATTTTACCCTGCCCCAAACAAGACAATGACCTTGCATTAGTTTTCCATTTTGTATAACAAATTACCACAAACTTAATGGCTTAAAACAACACTGATTTTTCACCTTACAGTTTCTATGCTTCGGTAGTCTAGGCACAGCTACACTGCATCCTCAATTCAGGGTTTTCTAAGGTTGCAATCATGTATGTCAGCTGAGCTATGTGCTAATCTGGAGGTGGGGATCTGCTTCCAGCCTCATTTAAATTGTCAGTAGAGTTCAGGTCCTTGCTGCTGTAGGACTGAGGATCTCAGATCCTAATGGCTTCCCCTTTTCACAGGCAGTTCACAACATGGTTGTTTATTTATTCAAGGCCAGCAAAAGGGTATCTTTGCTGCTTTGAGACTATGACTTTAGAGAAGGCTTAGTCCCTTTTTAAAAGGGCTCACTTGATTAGGTCAGGCACAGCCAGTATACTATCCCTTTTGATTGACTCATAATCAACTGATTAGGGAATTTATATCTGAAAAGTCTTTTCACCTTTGCCATATAACCTATTCACAGGTCCTGCCCAAACTTAAGAGGAGAGGATTATACAGGGTATATACACCACGGCAAGAACCTGGAGGCCATCTTAGAATTCTGTATTACACACCCCTTGATTTACTTTGGGGACCACACATTCCCTCTCAGTCCGTGAGATCTGAGTAGCGTTGATCCTAATCTCTGCCATTCCCTAACATATTTTCATAGAAAATCCAATAATTAGCTATTCTTTTTCAAGTACAAAGCAGATCATATTTGCCTACCCTAGAGCGAGCCCCAGAGACCACGTGGTATAGGCTAAAATGCACTTATTTTTGTGTCAGACAAGCCTGTGTTGAAGTCCCTTGATTCACCACTTATTTACTCTGTGACCTTATGCAAGTCATTTAATCTCTTTCTTCCCAAGTTCCATATGTACAAAAGTGTTGTTATGAATATTAAGCATACTGATTGAGAAAGTAAATGTCGAGCAACAAAATCACAGCCCTTCCCATATTTGTAACAAAACTAAAGTAAAAACAAAAGTTGTAATTTTAATTTCCATTTCTGCATATAAGGAGCTTGGAAGTCACTGCTCCATCCTAACAACAAGTAAAACGATGAACAATCCAAAAAATCAACAACTTTTTTCAGATGCATAACATAATTGAGTTCACGACAAATGACTGCCCTGAAAATTGAAAAGACAGACAAGCAGGTATAGAGTCACAACATACCAGAGCAGAAGCCTTCATAGGAACCAGTCCTGGAGTAAGAAAACTTGACCTATAATCAGCAAAATTCTGGAGGCTAAGTGTGCATAAGTTTCACAGTTAAAAACTCCAGGGTACCCAGTATTAGAAGGGGCTCCCACACTTTTGTGAGTTTTACCTCCAGGAGTTCTTGCACTAAATATCAGAGAAAAATGCCCTCATGCTTCCAGCGGGGGAATAGGAAAAAGAAATCATTTTGAAATATGCCAGAACACTGCTCTTCTTAACAAAATATGTCCTCAGGAAAAACTAGTTAACCAAATCTTAACCTGCTAGGACTTTATCAGAGCCTAACTGACCTCGGAGAAGGGAAATTTTCAGCTCTAACTCACTCTAGCATTGAATACAAGAGAAAGGAAATATCCAACTCTAGTCTAAGCTAGCAATCCCATCCATCCTAGGGACTTTGGGGACTCAGGGGGAAGGATGGGAGGGGGGTGAAGGATAAATTTCAACAATCACCACTAAAGAACTTTCACATACAACCAAACACCTCCTGTTCCCCCAAAACTATTGAAATAAAAAAAGAAAAACATAGCATATTAGTTGGTCAGCCATGTACACTTTTTAGTGATTCTGAATGTAAACAAAAATTGTGGCATTATGATGTTGAAGGGACAGGAGAAAGGATGTAAGTGAACCTCCTCTTTCACAATAGGAAGGTCGAGAGATGGAATCTAACTTGGACCTCTCAGGAGATATCAATAATTGTAATAAATGCTTTATTTAGGAAGTAAAAACCAGAAGAAACAACTGAATGAGTTGAAATGGTTGCTTTTGGCAAGCAGTTTGGTGTGGAGTAGGAAGCATGTTACTTTTGTTACAATTCTTTAGCATATTATGACTCTGTAAACAGTCTTCCCACATTACTTTGGGGAATGAAAACCGACTTGAAGATCAAATTAATTAATTAATTAATTAAAGATATGGCCTATAAAAAATAACATGGATTTTTCTCACAGCAATTCCAGACAGTAAAACAGTTTCAAGGGGAAGCAGAAATGAAAGTAGCAAATCATATATGCAAAGGGCATTTAGTAATCATACATTTTCTTACATGTTTTTGTAAGCAAATGCCACAAACTGTACTACGTTCAGCTGCATAATCACTAACTTGATTCTACCCATTTCTTTGTCAAGTACTAAAGATATTATGGTGAGCTTCTGGCTGTAAATTGTGTTTCCCTTGTGATTCCAAAGGTTTTCTTTTGGCTGCTATATTATTGAGCTTCAAGGGCACTATAGCAACTTTTTTCTCCTTCCTTTTACATATTCCCTTTCAGATTTTCTAGAATCTTACATAACCAAGACTGGGCAGTAGTTAAGTGCATGCATGTATACACACACACACGCATGCATTTAACTTTACATAATGTATTCTGGAGGGTGAGCTTTCACGGAAATACAGTCATCCCTCGGTATTGGTTTCAGGATGCTCGGGGATATCAAAATTTGCTGAGGTTCAAGTTCCATAGTCGACCCCAAAGAAACCGTGATTATGATCAATCGACCCTTAGAAACGGGGGGTTCTGCATTCCTTGAATACTGTTTTCAATCCACTATTGGTTGAATCTGTGGATGCAGAACCTATGGAGGAAGTTCAACAGTATTTTATCTTATTTTCTTAGTCTACAGCAAAATGTGCTAGATGTTAAAAGAAGCAGAAGAAAATTAAGATGACTCAGTATGAAAAAAAGAAATAAAAAAACTTAACTTCCTAGTCTAGAGGCAAGAGGCTCTAAAATAGGACCACAGAAGACTTACTCTCCCCCCATCCACCTTACCACCACATTACTAGAAACCTGTCAGCTGCAGTTTCTTACACTTAGTTCACCTTGTCCAGCTATCAAGAAATTATAAGTTATACTAAAAGGCAAAAGGCAGTCTGAAGACACAGAGAAAGCATCAGAACCAGATATTGCAAGAATGTTGGAACTATCAGTAAGTGAATTTAAACAACCATAATTAATATGATACGGGCTGAAATAGATAAAGTAGACAGCATGTAATATAAGCAGAGAGACACGCAATATAAGCAGAGAGCTGGAAATTCTAAGGAAGGAACAAAAAGAAATGCTAGAGATAAACACTGTAATAGAAATGAAGAACGACGATGAGGCCAAGATGGCCGAAGAGGAACAGCTCCGGTCTACAGCTCCCAGTGTGAGCGACGCAGAAGATGGGTGATTCCTGCATTTCCATCTGAGGTACCAGGTTCATCTCACTAGGGAGTGCCAGACAGTGGGCGCAGGACAGTGGGTGCAGCGCACCTTGCGTGAGCTGAAGCAGGGCGAGGCATTGCCTCAATCGGGAAGTGCAAGGGGTCAGGGAGTTCCCTTTCCTAGTCAGAGAAAGGGGTGACAGATGGCACCTGGAAAATCGGGTCACTCCCACCCCAATACTGCACTTTTCCGATGGGCTTAAAAAACGGCGCACCAGGAGATTATATCCCACACCTAGCTCAGAGGGTCCTACCCCCATGGAGTCTCGCTGATTGCTAGCACAGCAGTCTGAGATCAAACTGCAAGTCGGCAGCGAGGCTGGGGGAGGGGAGCCCGCCATTGCCCAGGCTTGCTTAGGTAAACAAAGCAGCCAGGAAGCTCGAACTGGGTGGAGCCCACCACAGTTCAAGGAGGCCTGCCTGCCTCTGTAGGCTCCACCTCTGGGGGCAGGGCACAGACAAACAAAAAGACAGCAGTAACCTCTGCAGACTTAAATGTCCCTGTCTGACAGATTTGAAGAGAGCAGTGGTTCTCCCAGCATGCAGCTGGAGATCTGAGAATGGGCAGACTGCCTCCTCAAGTGGGGTCCCTGACCCCTGAACCCCGAGCAGCCTAACTGGGAGGCACCCGCCAGTAGGGGCAGACTGACACCTCACATGGCCGGGTAATCCTCTGAGACAAAACTTCCAGAGGAACGATCAGACAGCAGCATTCGTGGTTCAGCAAAATCTGCTGTTCTGCAGCCACCGCTGCTGGTACCCAGGCAAACAGGGTCTGGAGTGGACCTTTAGCAAAGTCCAACAGACCTGCAGCTGAGAGTCCTTTCTGTTAGAAGGAAAACTAACAAACAGAAAGGACATCCACACCAAAAACCCATCTGTACATCACCATCATAAGAGACAAAAAGTAGATAAAACCACAAAGATGGGGAAAAAACATAGCAGAAAAACTGGAAACTCTAAAAAGCAGAGTGCCTCTCCTCCTCCAAAGGAATGCAGTTCCTCACCAGCAATGGAACAAAGCTGGATGGAGGATGACTTTGACGAGTTGAGAGAAGAAGACTTCAGACGATCAAACTACTCCGAGCTACAGGAGGAAATTCAAACCAAAGGCAAAGAAGTTGAATACTTTGAAAAAAATTTAGACGAATGTATAAATAGAATAACCAATACAGAGACGTGCTTAAAGGAGCTGATGGAGCTGAAAGCCAAGGTTCGAGAACTACGTGAAGAATGCAGAAGCCTCAGGAGCCAATGTGATCAACTGGAAGAAAGGGCATCAGTGATGGAAGATGAAACGAATGAAATGAAGCGAGAAGGGAAGTTTAGAGAAAAAAGAATAAAAAGAAACAAACAAAGCCTCCAAGAAATATGGGACTATGTGAAAAGACCAAATCTACATCTGACTGGTGCACCTGAAAGTGACGGACAGAATGGAACCAAGTTGGAAAACACTCTGCAGGATATTATCCAGGAGAACTTCCCCAATCTAGCAAGGCAAGCCAACATTCAGATTCAGGAAATACACAGAACGCCAAAAAGATACTCCTCGAGAAGAGTAACTCCAAGACACATAATTGTCAGATTCACCAAAGTTGAAATGAAGGAAAAAATGTTAAGGGCAGCCAGAGAGAAAGCAAAGCCCACAAAGCAAAGCCCATCAGACTAACAGCAGATCTCTCGGCAGAAACTCTACAAGCCAGAAGAGAGTGGGGGCCAATATTCAACATTCTTAAAGAAAAGAATTTTCAACCCAGAATTTCATATCCAGCCAAACTAAGCTTCATAAGTGAAGGAGAAATAAAATACTTTACAGACAAGCAAATGCTGAGAGATTTTGTCATCACCAGGCCTGCCCTAAAAGAACTCCTGAAGGAAGCACTAAACATGGAAAGGAACAACCGCTACCAGCCACTGCAAAATCATGCCAAATTGTAAAGACCATCGAGGCTAGGAAGAAACTGCATCAACTAATGAGCAAAATAACCAGCTAACATCATAATGACAGGATCAAATTCACACATAACAATATTAACTTTAAATGTAAATGGACTAAATGCTCCAATTAAAAGACACAGACTGGCAAATTGGATAAAGAGTCAAGACCCATCAGTGTGCTGTATTCAGGAAACCCATCTCACGTGCAGAGACACATATAGGCTTAAAATAAAAGGATGGAGGAAGATCTACCAAGCAAATGGAAAACAAAAAAAGGCAGGGGTTGCAATCCTAGTCTCTGATAAAACAGACTTTAAACCAACAAAGATCAAAAGAGACAAAGAAGGCCATTACGTATTGGTAAAGGGATCAATTCAACAAGAAGAGCTAACTATCCTAAATATATATGCACCCAATACAGGACCACCCAGATTCATAAAGCAAGTCCTGAGTGACCTACAAAGAGACTTAGACTCCCACACATTAATAATGGGAGACTTTAACACCCCACTGTCAACATTAGACAGATCAACAAGACAGAAAGTCAACAAGGATACTCAGGAATTGAACTCACCTCTGCACCAAGCGGACCTAATAGACATCTACAGAACTCTCCACCCCAAATCAACAGAATATACATTTTGTTCAGCACCACACCACACCTATTCCAAAATTGACCACATACTTGGAAGTAAAGCTCTCCTCAGCAAATGGAAAAGATCAGAAATTATAACAAACTGTCTCTCAGACCACAGTGCAATCAAACTAGAACTCAGGATTAAGAAACTCGCTCAAACCACTCAACTACATGGAAACTGAACAACCTGCTCCTGAATGACTACTGAGTACATAACGAAATTAAGGCAGAAAAAAAGATGTTCTTTGAAACCAATGAGAACAAAGACACAATGTACCAGAATCTCTGGGACACATTCAAAGCAGTGTGTACAGGGAAATTTATAGCACTAAATGCCCACAAGAGAAAGCAGGAAAGATCCAAAACTGACACCCCTAACACCACAATTAAAAGAACTAGAAAAGCAAGAGCAAACACATTCAAAAGCTAGCAGAAGGCAAGAAATAACTAAAATCAGAGCAGAACTGAAGGAAACAGAGACACAAAAAACCCTTCAAAAAATTAATGAATCCAGGAGCTTGTTTTTTGAAAGGATCAACAAAATTGATAGACCACTAGCAAGGCTAATAAAGAAGAAAAGAGAGAAGAATCAAATAGATGCAATAAAAAATGATAAAGGGGATATCACCACTGATCCCACAGAAATACAAACTACCATCAAAGAATAATACAAACACCTCTACACAAATAAACTAGAAAATCTAGAAGAAATGGACAAATTCCTGGACACATACACTCTCCCAAGACTAAACCAGGAAGAAGTTGACTCTCTGAATAGACCAATAACAAGCTCTGAAATTGTGGCAATAATCAATAGCTTACCAACCAAAAAGAGTCCAGGACCAGATGGATTCACAGCTGAATTCTACCAGAGGTACAAGGAGGAACTGGCACCATTCCTTCTGAAACTATTCCAATCAATAGAAAAAGAGGGAATCCTCCCTAACTCATTTTATGAGGCCAGCATCATCCTGATACCAAAGCCGGGCAGAGACACAACTAAAAAAGAGAATTTTAGAACAATATCCTTGATGAACATTGATGCAAAAATCCTCAATAAAATACTGGCAAACCGAATCCAGCAGCACATCAAAAAGCTTATCCACCATGATCAAGTGGGCTTCATCCCTGGGATGCAAGGCTGGTTCAATATACGCAAATCAATAAATGTAATCCAGCATATAAACAGAAGCAAAGACAAAAACCACATGATTATCTCAATAGATGCAGAAAAGGCCTTTGACAAAATTCAACAACCTTCATGCTAAAAACTCTCAATAAATTAGGTATTGATGGGAGGTATCTCAAAATAATAAGAGCTATCTATGACAAACCCACAGCCAATATCATACTGAATGGGCAAAAACTGGAAGCATTCCCTTTGAAAACTGGCACAAGACAGGGATGCCCTCTCTCACCACTCCTATTCAACATACTGTTGGAAGTTCTGGCCAGGGCAATTAGGCAGGAGAAGGAAATAAAGGGAAAAGAGGAAGTCAAATTGTCCCTGTTTGCAGATGACGTGATTGTATATCTAGAAAACCCCACTGTCTCAGCCCAAAATCTCCTTAAGCCAATAAGCAACTTCAGCAAAGTCTCAGGATACAAAATCAATGTACAAAAATCACAAGCATTCTTATACACCAATAACAGACAAACAGAGAGTCAAATCATGAGTGAACTCCCACTCACAACTGCTTCAAAGAAAATAAAATACCTAGGAATCCAACTTACAAGAGACATGAAGGACCTCTTCAAGGAGAACTACAAACCACTGCTCAAGGAAATAAAAGAGGATAGAAACAAATGGAAGAACATTCCATGCTCATGGGTCGGAAGAATCAATATCGTGAAAATGGCCATACTGCACAAAGTAATTTATAGATTCAATGCCATCCCCATCAAGCTACCAATGACTTTCTTCACAGAATTGGAAAAAACTACTTTAAAGTTCATATGGAACCAAAAAAGAGTCCGCATCACCAAGTCAATCCTAAGCCAAAAGAACGAGGCTGGAGGCATCACGCTACCTGACTTCAAACTATACTACAAGGCTACAGTAACCAAAACAGCATGGTACTGCTACCAAAACAGAGATATAGATCAATGGAATAGAACAGAGCCCTCAGAAATAATGCCACATATCTACAACTATCTGATCTTTGACAAACCTGACAAAAACAAGAAATGGGGAAATGATTCCATATTTAATAAATGGTGCTGGGAAAACTGGCTAGCCATATGTAGAAAGCTGAAACTGGATCCCTTCCTTACACCCTATACAAAAATTAATTCAAGATGGATTACAGACTTAAACGTTAGACCTAAAACCATAAAAACCCTAGAAGAAAACCTAGGCAATACCATTCAGGACATAGGCATGGGCAAGGACTTCATGTCTAAAACACCAAAAGCAACGGCAACAGAAGCCAAAATTGACAAATGGGATCTAATTAAACTAAAGAGCTTCTGCACAGCAAAAGAAACTAACATCAGAGTGAACAGGCAACCTACAAAGTGGGAGAAAATTTTTGCAACCTACTCATCTGACAAAGGGCTAATATCCAGAATCTACAATGAACTCGAACAAATTTACAAGAAAAAAACAAACAACCTCATCAAAAAGTGGGCGAAGGACATGAACAGACACTTCTCAAAAGAAGACATTTATGCAGCCAACAGATACATGAAAAAATGCTCATCATCACTGGCCATCAGAGAAATGCAAATCAAAACCACAATGAGATACCATCTCACACCAGTTAGAATGGCAATCATTAAAAAGTCAGGAAACAACAGGTGCTGGAGAGGATGTGGAGAAATAGGAACACTTTTACACTGTTGGTGGGACTGTAAACTAGTTCAACCCCTGTGGAAGTCAGTGTGGTGATACCTCAGGGATCTAGAACTAGAAATACCATTTGACCCAGCCATCCCACTACTGGGTATATACCCAATGAACTATAAATCATGCTGTTATAAAGACACATGCACACGTATGTTTATTGCGGCACTATTCACAATAGCAAAGACTTGGAACCAACCCAAATGTCCAACAATGATAGACTGGATTAAGAAAATGTGGCACATATACACCATGGAATACTATGCAGTCATAAAAAATGATGAGTTCATGTCCTTTGTAGGGACATGGATGAAATTGGAAATCATCATTCTCAGTAAACTATTGCAAGAACAAAAAACCAAACACTGCATATTCTCACTCATAGGTGGGAATTGAACAATGAGAACACATGGACACAGGAAGGGGAACATCACACTCTGGGGACTGTTGTGGGGTGGGGGGAGGGGGGAGGGATAGCTTTAGGAGATATACCTAATGCTAAATGACAAGTTAATGGGTGCAGCACACCAGCAGGCCACATGTATACATACGTAACTAACCTGCACATTGTGCACATGTACCCTAAAACTTAAAGTATAATAATAATAATAAAGAAATGAAGAATGCCTTTGATGGGTGATATAATTTGGATATGTGTCCCCTCCAAGTCTCATGAAGTGATCCCCAATGTTGGAGGCGGGGCCTAGCTGGAAGTGTTTGGTTCAAGGAGTCTGATCTCTCAAGAAGGATTTGGTGCCATCTTGATGGTGATGAGTGTGATCACAATCTATTAGTTTACGCAAGAGCTCATTGATTAAAAGAGTCTGGCATCTCTCTTGCTCCCTCTCTTACTGTGTAACACATCAGCTCCCCTTCCCTTCCACCGTGAGTAAAAACTTCCTGAGGTTTCACCAGAGGCAGGTGCTGACGCCATTCTTCTTGTAGAGCTGGTAGAACCATGAGCCAAATAAGCCTTTTTTTTTTTCTTATAGATTACCCAGTCTCAGGTATTCCTTTAAAGCAAAGCGGAATGGACTAACACAATGGGATTTTTAGTAGACTCCACATGGTTAAGGAAAAATCTCTGAGCTTCAAGATATATCAAAAGAAACCTCAAAAACTTAAATGCATAAAGAACGAAGACTGAAAAATGAAGAACAGAATATCCAAGAACTGTGGGACAACTACAAAAGGTGCAACATATGATGTATATTGGGAATACCAGAGGAGAAGAAAAAAAGGCAAGAAACAGAAGAAATATTTGAAAAAAATAATGACTAAGAATTTCCCCAAATTAATGTCAGGCACCAAACCACAGATCCAGGAATCTCACAGAACTCCACGCAGTCCAACTGTTTTACATTGTTGTTTTACAAATAAACAAAAAATAAAACAAAAACAAAACAAAAAACTACACTTGGGCATATTATTTTCAAACTACAGAAAATCAAAGATAAAGGAAAAAAAATTCTGAAAGAACCCAGAAGGGAAAAGAAGTCTTACCTAAAGGGAAGAAAAGACAAGAATTACATGCCACTTCTTTACAGAAGCATGCAAGCAAGAAGAGAGCAGAATGAAATATTGAAAGTGTTTAGAGGAAAAAAGACAATAACTCAAATTTTATGAACTGCAAAATTGTCCTTTAAAAGTGAAGGAGAAATAAAGACTTCTCCAACAAATAAAAATTGAAGGAATTTTTTTTCCAGTAGACTTGCCTTGCAAAAAACATTAAAAAAAAAAATTTTAGAGAGAAGCAAAGTAATATAGGTCAGAAATGCAGAACTACATAAAGTAAGAAAGAACATCCAAGAAGAAATAAGCTACTATAAAATAAAAACTTTTCTTTTTTCTCATTCTTAATTGACAGATGTTTGTTCAAAATAATAATAGCAATAACGTATTAAATTTTGTATGCTTATATTTATATCTCGTATGGCATATTCTTATGTAAGTATGTAGATAATAAAGCGAATAACAGTGGGGATATGAAGGACAGGAAAAGGGAATTAGTATTATTTTGTTAATATCATTCTTATTCAAAACTGGGTTGCATTACTCATAAATGTATATTGCAAACTCTAGGGCAACCATGGGGAAAAAAACCTAAGAAAGGAAATAAAACAGTTTTTAAGGAAAAAGAAAAAGCAAAATTATAAAATGCTTGATTAAAACAATAGGCAGAAAAAAGAGTATAAGACAAAAATAGAAACAAAAAGCCAGAGCAACCAATAAACAGTAACAAATATGGTATATATTAATCCAAGTATATCAATAATCACTTTGAATGTCAATAGTCTAAATATACCAGTTAAAAGACAGAGATTGTCCAAGTAGATCAAACCATGCAACTCATATATATATACATATATATGTAAGTATATATATATATAAGTATATATACATATGTAAGTATATATATATATACTTACAAGAAATCCCCAGTGTCTATTTCTCCACTCTGCCCATATGTTCTTATCATTTAGCTCCCATTTGTAAGTGAGAACATGCAGTATTCGGTTTTCTGTTTCAGCATTAGTTTGCTAAGGATAATGGCCTCCATCTCCATCCATGTTCCTGAAAAGGACATAATCTCATTCTTTTTTTCTTGCTGCATAGTTTTCCATGGTGTAAATGTACCAGACTTTCTTTTTTAACTATTAGACTTTAAGTTCCAGGGTACATGTGCACAATGTTCAGGTTTGTTACATAGGTATACATGTGCCATGTTGGTTTGCGGCACCCATCAACTCATCATTTACATCAGGTATTTCTCCTAATGCTATCCTTCCCCCAGCCCACGACACCCCAACAGGCCCCAGTGTGTGATGTTCCCCGTCCTGTGTCCAAGTATTCTCATTGTTCAATTTCCACCTGTGAGTGAAAACATGCGGTGGCTGGTTTTCTGTCCTCGTGATAGTTTTCTGAGAATGATGGTTTCCAGCTTCATCCATGTCCCTGCAAAGGACGTGAACTCATCCTTTTTTATGGCTACATAGTATTCCATGGTGTATATGTGCCACATTTTCTTAATCCAGTCTATCATTGATGGACATTTGGGTTGGTTCCAAGTCTTTGCTATTGTGAATAGTGCCACAATAAACATACGTGTGCATGTGTCTTTATAGCAGCATGATTTGTAGTCCTTTGGGTATATACCCCGTAATGGGATGACTGGGTCAAATGGTATTTCTAGTTCTAGATCCTTGAGGAATTGCCACACTGTCTTCCACAATGGTTGAACTAATTTACACTCCCACCAACAGTGTAAAAGTGTTCCTACTTCTCCACATCCTCTCCAGCACCTGTTGTTTCCTGACTTCTTAATGATCGCTGTTCTAACTGGCATGAGATGGTATCTCATTGTGGTTTTGATTTGCATTTCTCTGATGGCCAGTGATGATGAACATTTTTTCATGTGTCTGTTGGCTGCATAAATGTCTTCTTTTGAGAAGTGTCTGTTCATATCCTTTGCCCACTTTTTGATGGGGTTGTTTGATCTTTTGTTGCAAATTTGTTTAAGTTCTTTGTAGATTCTGGATATTAGCCCTTTGTCAGATGGGTAGATTGCAAAAATTTTCTCCCATTTTGTAGGTTGCCTGTTCACTCTGATGGTAGTTTCTTTTGCTGTGCAGAAGCTCTTTAATTAGATCCCATTTGTCAATTTTGGCTTTTGTTGCCTTTGCTTTGGTGTTTTAGTCATGAAGTCCTTGCCCATGCCTATGTCCTGAATGGTATTGCCTAGGTTTTCTTCTAGGGTTTTTATGGTTTTAGGTCTAATGTTTAAGTCTTAAATCCATCTTGAATTAATTTTTGTATAGGGTGTAAGGAAGGGATCCAGTTTCAGCTTTCTACATATGGCTAGCCAGTTTTCCCAGCACCATTTATTAAATATGGAATCGTTTCCCCATTTCTTGTTTTTGTCAAGTTTGTCAAAGATCAGATAGTTGTAGATACATGGTGTTATTTCTGAGGGCTCTGTTCTGTTCCATTGGTCTATATCTCTGTTTTGGTAGCAGTACCATGCTGTTTTGGTTACTGCAGCCTTGTAGTATAGTTTGAAGTCAGGTAGTGTCATGCCTCCAGCTTCGTTCTTTTGGCTTAGGATTGTCTTGGCGATGCGGGCTCTTTTTTGGTTCCATATGAACTTTAAAGTAGTTTTTTCCAATTCTGTGAAGAAAGTCATTGATAGCTTGATGGGGATGGCATTAAATCTATAAATTACCTTGGGCCGTATTGCCATTTTCACGATATTGATTCTTCCTATCCATGAGCATGGAATGTTCTTCCATTTGTTTGTGTCCTCTTTTATTTCATTGAGCAACGGTTTGTATTTCTCCTGGAAGACGTCCTTCACGTCCCTTGTAAGATGGAGTCCTAGGTATTTTATTCTCTTTGTAGCAATTGTGAATGGGAATTCACTCATGATTTGGCTCTCTGTTTGTTATTGGTGTATAGGAACGCTTTTGATTTTGGGGCACACTGATTTTGTATCCCGAGACTTTCCTGAAGTTGCTTATCAGCTTAAGGAGATTTTGGGCTGAGGAGATGGGGTTTTCTAAATATACAATCATGTCATCTGCAAACAGGGATAATTTGACTTCCTCTTTTCCTAATTGTATACCCTTTATTTCTTTCTCTTGCCTGATTGCCCTGGCCAGAACTTCCAACCCTATGTTAAATAGGAGTGGTGAGAGAGGGCATCCTTGTCTTGTGACAGTTGTCAAAGGGAATGCTTCCAGTTTTTGCCCATTCAGTATGATATTGGCTGTGGGTTTGTGATAAATAGCTCTGATTATTTTGAGATACATTCCATCAATATCTAGTTTATTGAGAGTTTTTAGCACGAAGGGCTGTTGAATTTTGTCAAAGGCTCTGCATCTATTGAGATAATCATGTGGTTTTTGTCATTGGTTTTGTTTATGTCATGGGTTACATTTATTGATTTGCATATGTTGAACGAGCCTTGCATCCCAGGGATGAAGCCAATTTGATCTTGGTGGATAAGCTTTGTGTTGTGCTGCTGGATTCAGTTTGCCAGTATTTTAATGAGGAATTTCACATTGATGTTCATCAGGGATATTGGTCTAAAATTCTCCTTTTTTGGTTGTGTCTCTGCCCGGCTTTGGTATCAGGATGATGCTGGCCTCATAAAATGAGTTAGGGAGGATTCCCTCTTTTTCTGTTGATTGGAATAGTTTCAGAAGGAATGGTACCAGCTCCTCTTTGTACCTCTGGTAGAATTGGGCCGTGAATCCGTCTGGTCCTGGACTTTTTTTGGTTGGTAGGCAATATATTAATTATTGCCTCAAATTCAGAGCCTGTTATTGGTCTATTCAGAGATTCAACTTCTTCCTGGTTTAGTCTTGGGAGGGTGTATGTGTCCAGGAATTTATCCATTTCTTCTAGATTTTCTAGTTTATTTGCATAGAGGTGTTTATAATAGTCTCTGATGGTAGTTTGTATTTCTGTGGGATCGGTAGTGATATCCCCTTTATCATTTTTTATTGCATCTATTTGATTCTTCTCTCTTTTCTTCTTTATTAGTCTTGCTAGTGATCTATCAACTTTGTTAATCCTTTCAAAATCCAGCTCCTGGATTCATTGATTTTTTGAAAGATTTTTTGTGTCTCTATCTCTTTCAGTTCTGCTCTGATCTTAGTTATTTCTTGCCTTCTGCTAGCTTTTGAATGTGTTTGCTCTTTCTTCTCTAGTTCTTTTCATTGTGATGTTAGGATGTCGATTTTAGATCTTTCTTGCTTTCTCTTGTGGGCATTTAGTGCTATAAATTTCCCTGTACACACTGCTTTAAATGTGTCCCAGAGATTCTGGTATGTTGTGTCTTTGTTCTCATTGGTTTCAAAGAACATCTTTATTTCTGCCTTCATTTCATTATGTACTCAGTAGTCATTCAGGAGCGGGTTGTTCAATTTCCATTTAGTGTTGCGGTTTTGAGTGAGTTCCTTAATTCTGGGTTCTAATTTGATTGCACTGTGGTCTGAGAGACAGTTTGTTGTGATTTATGTTCTTTTACATTTGCTGAGGAGTGCTTTACTTCCAATTATATGGTCAATTTTAGAATAACAGCGATGTGGTGCTGAGAAGAATGTATATTCTGTTGATTTGGGGTGGAAAGTTCTGTAGATGTCTATTAGGTCCACTTAGTGCAGAGCTGAGTTCAAGTCCTCGATATTCTAGTTGACCTTCTGTCCCCTTGATCTGTCGAATATTGACACTAGGGTGTTAATGTCTCCCATTATTATTGTGTGGGAGTCTAAGTCTCTTTGTAGGTCTCTAAGGACTTGCTTTATGAATCTGGGTGCTCCTGTGTTGGGTGCATATATATTTAGGATAGTTAACTCTTCTTGTTGAATTCATCCCTTTACGATTATGTAATGGCTTTCTTTGTCTCTTTTGATCTTTGTTGGTTTAAAGTCTGTTTTATGAGAAACTAGGATTGCAACCCCTGCTTTTTTTTTGCTTTCCATTTGCTTGGTAGATCTTCCTCCATCCCTTTATTTTGAGCCTATGTGTGTCTCTGCACGTGAGATGGGTCTCCTGAATACAGCACACTGATGGGTCTTGACTCTTTATCCAATTTGCCAGTCTGTGACTTTTAATTGGGGCATTTAGGCCATTTACATTTAAGGTTAATATTGTTATGTGTGAATTTGATCCCATCATTATGATGTTAGCTGGTTATTTTGCCATTAATTGATGCAGTTTCTTCATAGCATTGATGGTATTTACAATTTGGCATGTTTTTACAGTGGCTGGTAGCGGTTGTTCCTTTCCATGTTCAGTGCTTCCTTCAGGAGCTCTTGTAAGGCAGGCCTGGTGGTGACAAAATCTCTCAGAATTTGCTTGTCTGTGTAGGATTTTATTTCTCCTTCATTTATGAAGCTTAGTTTGGCTGGATATGAAATTCTGGGCTGAAATTTATTTTCTTTAAGAATGTTGAATATTGGCCCTCACTCTCTTCTGGCTCGTAGGGTTTCTGCCGAGAGATCCGCTGTTAGTCTGATGGGCTTTGCTTTGTGGGTAACCCAACCCTTCTCTCTGGCTGCCCTTAACATTTTTTCCTTCATTTCCACCTTGGTGAATCTGACAATTATGGGTCTTGGGGTTGCTCTTCTCGAGTAGTATCTTTGTGGTGTTCTCTGTGTTTCCTGAATTTGAATGTTGGCCTACCTTGCTAGGTTGGGGAAGTTCTCCTGCATAATATCCTGAAGAGTGTTTTCCAACTTAGTTCCATTCTCCCCAACATTTTCAGGTACACCAGTGAAACATAAATTTGGTCTTTTCATATAGTCCCATATTTCTTGGAGTCTGTGTTCATTTCTTTTTACTCTTTTTTTCTCCAAACTTGTCTTCTCGCTTTATTTCATTAATATGATCTTCAATCACTGATACCGTTTCTCCCACTTGATCAAATCGGCTATTGAAGCTTGTGAATGCGTCACGAAGTTCTCATGCCATGGTTTTCAGCTCCATCAGGTCAATTAACGTCTTCTCTATGCTGTTTATTCTAGTTAGCCATTCGTCTCACCTTTTCTCAAGGTTTTTAGCTTCTTTATGATGGTTAGAACATGCTCCTTTAGCTCAGAGAAGTTTGTTATTACCGACCTTCTGAAGCCTGCTTCTGTCAACTCATCAAAGTCATTCTCCATCCAGCTTTGTTCCATTGCTGGCAAGGAGCTGTGATCCTTTGGAGGAGAAGAGGCACTCTGGTTTTTAGAATTTCAGCTTTTCTGCTCTGGTTTCTCCCCATCTTTGTGTTTTTATCTACCTTTGGTCTTTGATGTTGGTGACCTACAGATGGGTTTTTGTTGTAGATGTCCTTTTTGTTGATGTTGATGCTATTCCTTTCTGTTTGTTAGTTTTCCTTCTAATAGTCAGATCCCTTAGCTGCAGGTCTGTTGGAGTTTGCTGGAGGTCCACTCCAGACCCTGTTTGCCTGGGTATCACCAGCAGAGGCTGCAGAACAGCAAATATTGCTGCCTGATCCTTTCTCTGGAAGCTTCATCCAAGAGGAACACCTGTCTGTATGAGGTGTCTGTCGGCCCCTACTGGGAGGTGTCTCCTAGTTTAGCTACACGGGCGTGAGGGACCCACTTGAGGAGGTAGTCTGTCCGTTCTCAGAGCTCAGACGTCGTGCTGAGAGAACCACTGCTCTCTTCAGAGCTGTCAGACAGGGATGTTTAAGTCTGCTAAAGTTTCTGCTGCCTTTTGTTCAGCTATGCACTGCCCACAGAGGTGGAGTCTATAGAGGCAGTAGGCCTTGCTGAGCTGCGGTGGACTCTGCCCAGTTTGAGCTTCCTGGCCACCTTGTTTACCTACTCAAGCCTCACCAATGGCAGACGCCCCTCCCCTGCCAGGCTGCAGCCTCACAGGTCAATCTCAGACTGCTGCACTAGCAGTGAGCCAGGCTCCGTGGGCATGGGACCTGTCAAGGAGGCAAGGGAGAGAATCTCCTGGTCTGCCAGTTGCTAAGACCATGGGAAAAGTGCAGTATTTGGGTGGAAGTGTCCCATTTTTCCAGGTACAGTCTGTCCCAGCTTCCCTTGACTAGGAAAGGGAAATCCCCTGACCCCTTGCGCTTCCCAGATGAGGTGATGCCCCACCCTGCTTCAGCTCACCCTCCATGGGCTGCGCCCACTGTCCAACCAGTCCCAGTGAGATGAACCAGGTACCTCAGTTGGAAATTCAGAAATCACCCGTCTTGTGCATCGATCACGCTGGGAGCTGCAGACCAGAGCTATTCCTATTTGGCCATCTTGGAATGGAAACCACCAGATTTTCTTTAACCAAACTGCCACTGATGGACACTTAGTTTGATCCAATGTTTTTGTTATTGTGAATAGTGTTGTAATATTCACAATATTACAACATTATTACAATGTTATAATATTCACTCTTCACTATTGTGAATAGTGTGAATAGTATTGTGAATGTTGTGATAAACATATGCATTTATGTGTCTTTATGGTAGAATGGTTTATATTCCTTTGGGTAAATTCCTTGTAATGGGGTTGCTGGGTTGAAGGATAGTTCCTTTTTTTAGGTCTTTGAGAAATTGCCACAATGTTTTCCATAATGTTTGAACTAATTTTGACTCCTAACAACAGTGTATAATTGCTCCCTTTCTCCACACTCACATTAGCATCTGTTATTTTACACTTTTAATAATAGTCATTCTGACTGATGTGAGATGGTATCTCATTGTGGTTTTTATTTGTATTTCTCTAATGATCAGTGATATTAAGCTTTTCTTCATATGCTTGTTGGTCACATGTATGTCTTCTTTTGAAAAGTGTCTGTTCATGTCCTCTGCCCACTTTTTACTGGAATTGTATGTCTTTTCTTATAAATGTGCTTAAGTTACTTATGGATGGTAGATATTAGACCTTTGTCAGGTGCATAGTTTACAAATATTTTCTCCCATTCTGTAGGTTGTAAGCTTACTCTTTTGATAGTTTTTTTCTCTGCAGAAGCTCTTTAGTTTAACTAGATTCAACTTATCATTTTTTTGCTGTTGTGATTGCTTTTGACAACTTTGTCATGAAATCTTGGCTCATTCCTATGTCCAGAATGGTATCGGTTAGGTTGTCTTCCAGGGTTTCTATAGGTTTGGGTTTTACATTTAAGTCTTTAATCCATCTTGAATTTATTTTTGCATATGGTATAAGGAAAGGATCCTGTTTCAATCTTCTGTGTATGGCTAGCCAGTTATCCCAGCAGCATTTATGGAATAGGGTGTCTTTGTTTTTGTCAGCTTTGTCAAAGATCAGACAGTTGTAGGTTTGTGGCTTTATTTCTGAGCTCTCTATTCTGTTGCATTGATCTATGTATCTGTTTCTGTGCCGGTACCATACTTTTTTTGGTTACTGTAGTCCTGTAGTATAGTTTGAAGTTGGATAGTGTGATGCCTTCAGCTTTTTTTTTTTTTTTTTTTTTTTTTTTTTTGCTGAGAATTGCTTTGGCTAAGTTGAGCTCTTTTTTGCTTTGGTTTTCAGTCATAAATTTTAAAATAGTTTTTATTTTAGTTCTGTGAAGAATGTCATTGGTAGTTTGATAGGAATAGCATTACACCTATAAATTGCTTTGGCAGTATTACCATTTTAATTATATTGATTCTTCCAATCTATGAGCATGAAATGTTTTTCCATTTATTTGTGACATCTCTGATTTCTTTATGCAGTGTTTTGTAATTCTCATTGTAAAGATCTCTCACCTCCCTGGTTAGCTGTATTCTAATTTTTTTTTCTTCTGTGGCAATTCTGAATTGGATTGTGTTTCTTTTTGACTCTCAGCTTTGCTGTTGTTGGTGTATAGGAAAGCTAGTGATTTTTCTATATTTATTTTGTATCCTGAATGTTTGCTGAAGTTGATTTTCTGCTAAAGGAAGTTTTGGGCTGAGACTATAAAGTTTTCTAGATATAGAATCATGTTGTCTGCAAACTGGGAAAGTTTGATTTCCCCTCTTCCTATTTTTATGCCCTTTATCTTTCTCTTTCCTATAAATTAATAATTTATAACCTTCCAAAAAGAAAGCACTAGGCCAAGATAGGTTGACTGATGAATTCTAACAAACACTAAAGGAAGAAATTATACCAATTCTTCAGAAGCTCTTTCATAAGACAGAAGCAGAGGGAATACTTTCTAATTCTATGAGCCTAGCACCGTCCTAATACCAAAACAAGATAAATATATTTTACCAGAAAAAAAACTATAGACGAATAAGTTTCATAAGCATAGGTTACAAAATTCCTAAACAAAATATTAGCATATTGAAACTCACAATGTAAGAAAAGAGTTGAACACCATGAACAGGTGTGCAAGGCTGGTTCAACATTAGAAAATCAATTAATGTAAGCCATCACATTAGTAAGCTAAAGAAGAAAAATCACGATTATATGTATAGATGCACAAAATGTACTTGATAAAATCTAGACCCGTTCATAATGAAAACATTCAGCAAACTAGGAATAAAAGGGAACTTCCTAACTTGGTAAAGAATATCTACAAAAAACCTAGAGCTAACATCATTATTAACAGGAAGAAATTAGAAGCTTTTTCCCTAAGGTTAAGAACAAGCAAAGGACATCCCCTCTCACTACTTGTTGTAAAGATGATACTGGAAGTCTTAGCTAACACAATGACAAGAAAAGGAAGTAAAAGGTATACTGATTGGGAAGGAAGAAATAAAACTGTCTTTGTTTGCAGGTGACATTATCATCTATGGAAAAATCTAAAATAATCAACAACAACAAAAACTAAAACTAATAAGCAATTACAACAAGGTTTCAGGGTAAGGTTAATATGCAAAAGCAAATACCAGCAATGAAAAAGTGGAATTTGAAATTTAAAACATAAAAACATTTACATTTGCACAAAATATAAAATACTGCTGAGTGTGGTGGCCTATACCTGTAGTCTTAGCTACTTGGGAGGCTAAGATGGGAGGATCTCTTGGAGACGGAAGTTCAGGGTCACATTGCATTATAATGGCATCTGTGAATAACCACTGTACTCCAACCTGGGCAACACAGTGCGATATCAACTCTCTTTTTTAATTTTTTTTTATTATATTTTAAGTTTTAGGGTACATGTGCACAATGTGCAGGTTAGTTACATATGTATATATGTGCCATGCTGGTGTGCTGCACCCATTAACTCGTCATTTAGCATTGGGTATATCTCCTAATGCTATCCCTCCCCCTTCCCCCCACCCCACAACAGTCCCCAGAGTGTGATGTTCCCCTTCTTGTGTCCATGTGTTCTCATTGTTCAACAGTGAGAATGGCAATCATTAAAAAGTCAGGAAACAACAGGTGCTGGAGAGGATGTGGAGAAATAGGAACACTTTTACACTGTTGGTGGGACTGTAAACTAGTTCAACCATTGTGGAAGTCAGTGTGGCGATTCCTCAGGGATCTAGAACTAGAAATACCATTTGACCCAGCCATCCCATTACTGGGTATATACCCAAAGGACCACAAATCATGCTGCTATAAAGACACATGCACACGTATGTTTATTGCGGCACTATTCACGATATCAACTCTCAAAAAACAACTAAATGCAAACAATGAAATACTTAGGTATAAATCTAGCAAGATAAGTACAAGAGCTATCTAAAAGAAATAAAAAAGAACTCAGTAATTGGAGATATATTTTATGTTAATAGAAAGTGTTACTGGAAAAAGGGGTCTTGATCTAGATCCCAGGAGCGTGTTCTTGGCTCTCGCACAGAAAAGCATTAACGATGAATCACAGAGCACAGTAAAAGAAGCATGTTTATTAGTAAATACTCCATTACAGAGTAGGGTATCCTTTGGAAGCAAGGAGAGGAACATGCCATTGTTGTTTTAAGTTGTTCTTATATAGGGGTCTTGTCTATGTAAAGACTAAATTATGCTGTCCTTACGTGCAGGTGGGCTGACAGCATGACAAAACTTCTTGTTCTATTGATTTAAATAAAATTACTTTTGATATTGTAGTGTGTGAGTACTTCAAATCATAACTATAATTATCTTGAAAACATATATTGTTATGGGTATTGGGACATCTGGACTTTCTGTTGTTGTAAGAGTTTGTCCTTGGAGTTATTACCAAGCAGCTTCCTTAGCTGTAAACATCTTAAGACCATGAGTTCTGACTGGCAAGCAATATGCCTTGTTAGTTTCAAGGTGAAGTGGATTTTAAAGTGACGTCACTCTGGTTCTTCTAGGTTCATGCCTCCCTAACAAAAGGAAAATTAAAAACACTCTAATTGTTAGTTCTTCCCAAATTGATTTATAGTTTCAGTACAATCCTAGTCAAAATCCCAGGAAGTTATTTTGTGGATATTGACTCTAAAGTTCATATGTAGAGACAAAAGATACAGAATTATTAGCAAAATATTGAAGGAGAAGAACAAAATTTGAAGACTGAGAGTATCTGTCTTCAAGATTCATTATAAAGCTATAGTAAGCAAAACAGTGTGGTATTGGTGAAAGTATAGACTCATAGATGAATAGAACAGAATAGAGATCCCAGAAACGGACCCACATGAATATAGTCAACCTATCTTTGAAAAAGAAGCAAAGGCAATACAATGTATCTAATATAGTCTTTTCAACAGATGATGCTGTAACAACTGGACATCCACGTGCAAAACCATGACTCTACATATAGACATTACACCATTCACATGAACTAACTCCAGTGGACACAGGCCTAAATGTAAAATGCAAAACTATAAAATTCCTCGAAAACAGGAGAAAATCTTGATGATTTTGAGATTTATGGTGACTTTTTGGATACAATACAAAAGGCATAAACCCTGAAAGAATTATTAAGCTGGTCTTCATTAAAAATAATAATCTAAAGATGCCTGACTAGAGTCATTTGGCACTTACTTCATCCACAAAGAAGAACCAAAATAGTAAATAGATAGTCACACTTCACATAGAGCATCTGAGAGCAAACACTGGAATTCAGCAGAGTAGTGACAGGAAACACCTAAGGCAGGGAAGGAGAGGGACACAAGTCAGCTGGCCTGGCTGGGATTGGCTGGCAGCCCAGAGAGAGCCCCTAGTGCAGGGAAAAGGTAAATGACAGATTTCCAGTGGTCTACATTTTCACTATAAACTCTTGAAATCCTGCCATAAGAGAGTACGTCAATCCTTGCAGGCCCTGAGATTAATATAGGTATCTTCCTGGAATCTTTGTGATGATATTGCTCCAAGGAGGGAGATCACACTTGGTTCCAGATATACCCCAAGACCCAAGCATCCGGAGTATACTGGCATTTTCAGAGCCCCACCCCACCAGGATACATCCTGCCTTGGGGTCCAACAGCCGCTGCCTCACTACACCCCTGGAGCCCCCACTGACTTTCCCCCACGTTTGCCTAGAGGGCTGCAGCAGCATGATGCTGATTGGACTCAGTAGTTTGGCTGTTTCCCAACACTTTAGATCACACGATGTCAGAAACCCCAAACAACAGGCAGTGGAGTGGACTGGAAAAGGCTGCACTCAGGACAAAGGGAGTTAAAGTACAGGCTCCCCAGAGCCTGAAAGCTATTTCTCTGGGGGTGCTATCACGGACAACCCCACCCCCACCAGAAACAGGGCCACAGTACACTGGCATGTGCCCTAAGGATGGGCTCTCCCTGCCCACCTCCATTGCTACCACCACTTCTGCCATCTAAGCAGGTAGCCAGGTGGCCTGGAGATTGCTCTGTCCAGTACACCACCACCTGACCTGTGCACACCACTGGGGGACCTGAGAACAGGACCACTTGGGCTGGCACCACGCCACCTCAGTACCCAAGCACGCCACCCGGGAACCTGGGAATCACCACACACTCTCCATTACCTCAGGCACATGTGTTCACCACCAGAAGGCCAAACAATAGGCCAAAAACATCTGCCACCAATGGAAAAGCTGAATTCTAGCAAACTCATAAAGAAGAACTAATACCAATTATCCTGAAATGATTTCAAAAAAAATGAAGAGGAAAGAATTCTCCTTACATCTTTTTATGAGTCCAGTATTACCCTAACACCAAAAGCAGACATGCATGCATCAAAAAAGGAAAACTATGGGTCAATATCCCTGAAAAACCTAGATGGAAAAATCCTCAACATTAGTAAACCAAATTCAGCTTCACATAAAAAGATAATATACTATGATAAAGTGGTATTTATTTCAGAGATGCAAGGATGGTTCACCATAAACAAATCAATAAATATGTTACATCAAATTAACAGAACAAAAATCAGTATTATATGATCATCTCCACCACAGCAGTAAAATCGTTTGATAAAATTCAATATCATTTCACAATAAAAAACTCTGAAAAAACTAAGCATGTAGGAATATAGCTCAACATAATAAAGACCATATATGATAAAACCACAGCTAACATCACAGTGAATGAGGAAAAGCTGAAAACTTGTTCTCTAAATACTGGAACAATGTAAGGATGCCTACTTTCAGTACTCCTATTCAACAGTGAAATGGAAGTCTTAGCCAGAGCAATCAGGCAAGAGAAGAAAATAAAGAGCATCCAAATTGGAAAATGGGGATGTCAAATTGTCTCTCTTTGCAGATGACACGATCTTATATTTAGAAAAACCTAAAGACATAACCAAAAAACTCAGATCAGATAAGCAAATTCAGGATAGTTGCAGGATACATGATCAACATACAAAAATCAATAGTGTTCCTACATACCAATAATGATCTAGCTGAGATGGAAAACAAGGAGGAAATCCCATTTATAATAGCTACAAGAATAAAACACCTAGGACTAAATTTAACCAAGGAAGTGAAAGATCCCTACAAGAAAAACTACAAAACACTGAGAAAAGAAACTGAAGAGATCACAGGCAAATAGAAAGACATCCCATGCTCATGAATAAGAAGACTGAATTACTGTTCAATTCAAAGAAATCTACATATTCAGTGCCTTCCCTATCAAAATATCAGTGATGTTTTTCATAGAAACAGAAAAAGAAACAAGCTTATAATTTGTATAAAACCAAAAAAGAGCCCAAATAGCCAAAGCAATCCTGAGCAAAAAGAACAATGCTAGAGGAATCACATTACCTGATTTCAAAATATAAGACTATAGTAACCAAAATAGCATGGCATTGGTATAGAAACACACATGTAGTCCAATGTAACAGGATAGAGAATCCAGAAATAAATCCACAAATTGACAGCTATCTGATTACCAAGATGCCAAGAACATACACTGAAAAAAGGATACCCTCTTCAATAAATGGTGCTGGGAAAACTAGATATCCATAGGCAGAAGAATGAAACTAGACCCCTGTCTCTCACCATATAATAAAATCAATTCAAACTTAATTAAAGACTTTAACATGAGATTCCAAACTATAAAACCACTTGGAAAAAAAAACATAAGGGGGCCAGGCATGGTGGCTCACACCTGTAATCCCAGCACTTTGGGAGGCTGAGGCAGGTGGATAACGAGGTCAAGAGATCGAGACCATCCTGGCTAACAGGGTGAAACCCCGTCTCTACTAAAAATACAAAAAATTAGCCGTGGCAGGCACCTGTAGTCCCAGCTACTCGGGAGGCTGAGGCAGGAGAATGGCGTGAACCCGGGAGGCGGAGCTTGCAGTGAGCTGAGATCACGCCACTGCACTCCAGCCTCCTGGGCGACAGAGCGAGACTGCGTCTCAAAAAAAAAACATAAGGGAAACATTCCAGGACACTGATCTAGGAAAAGATTTTATAGCTAAGACCTCAAAAGCACAGGCAACAAAACCAAAAATAGACAAATGGAAATATATTAAACTAAAAGCCTTCTGCACAATTAACAGAGTGCAGAAACCACCTGTTGAATGGGAGACAATATTTGCAAACTCTTCATCTGACAAGGGACTAAATATGCAGAAAATATAAGGAATTCAAACAACAGCCAAAATACCCCATAAATTAGTTCATTATAAAGTGGGCAAATGGGCCAGGGATGGTGGTCCATGACTGTAATTCCAGCACTTTGGGAGGCCCAGGCAGATGGATTGCTTGAGCTCAGGAGTTCAAGACCAGCATGGCCACCATGGCGAAACCCTGTCTCTACCCAAAAAAAAAAAAAAAAAAAAAAAAAAAAAAGCCAGCTGTGGTGGTATGAAACTGTAGTCTCACCTACTTGGGAGGCTGAGGTGAGAGGGTTGCTTGAGCCCAGGAAATTGAAGCTGCACTGAGCTGAGATAGTATGACCACACTCCAGCCTGGGCAACAGAGTGAGGCTCTGTCTAACATAAAAAAGTAGGCAAATGATCTGAATAGAAATTTCTCAAAGGAAAACATACAAATGTCCAACAGGCATATGAAAAAAAAAATGCTTAATGTCTCTAATCATCAGAAAATGTAAATCAAAACTGCAATGAAATATTATCTTACACCACTTAGAACGGCTAGTATCAAAAATACAAAAAAAAAAAGATGCTGGTGAGGATGTGGATATTTGTTGGTAGAAATGTAAATTAATACAGCTATTATGGAAAACAATATGGAGATTTATTAAAAAAAAAAAAACTAAAAATGGAACTACCAATAAGATTCAGCATTCCTACTACTGGGTATTTACCGAAGAAAACCTCAGCATATCAAAAGCACACCTGTACCCCCATTTAATTGTAGCACTATTCACAATAGCAAAGAAATGGAATCAACCTGTTTCCATCAACAGGTTAATGGATAATGAAAATGTGACATATGTACACAATGGAATACTATTCAGCCACGCAAATAATAAAATCCTGTCATTTGCAGAAACATGGAGGAAACTGCGGATCATTATATTAAGTGAAATAAGCCAGGTACAAAAAGACAAATATTGCATGTTCTCATTCATATGTGGGAGCTAAAACAGTTAATCTCATGGAGGTACAGAGTAGAATGATTGTTCACAGAGACTGGGAAGGGTGTGTGGCAGGAGGGGGCAAAAGAGAGGTTTGTTAATGTGTGCAAACATACAGTTAGATAGAAAGAATAATTTCTATTGGTTGATAGAGGTAATGTGACTATAGTTAACAACGTGTTGTGTATTTCAAAATAGCTAGAAGAGAGGTCTTGAAATGTTCCCAACACATAGAAACGATAAATGCTCAAGGTTATGGTTATCCTAAATATCTTGACTTGATCATTATACATCTATGCATGTAACGAAATATCAAATATACCCCAAACATATGGACAAATATTATGTATCAATTGAAAAATATGATGATGGAATTCAGATGATTTGTCTGATAAGGTAAGTCCTTCATCTTTTTCTCCAAAATTGTCTTAACTACTATTTGCTCCTTTGCTTTGCTAAAAATATTTTTAAACCAGGTGAATTTACAGATTAATTTTGGGAGGCTTGAGAACCTAAAACTGTTCTAAAAAAATTAAGTGTTAAAAAAAACTTAAATAAATGAAACATCTTACTAAAGCTTTGGTCTCAAAGGTTTTTAAGTGGGATTTTGGCACAGCGCCCCGTGCACTTTGCTATTCAACATGTTTATCAATGACTTTTATAAGATCCAGAGGGCTCTTCAAAAAAAAGTCTGAATTTATAAAGCTTTGAAACAGAGGAAACCCATTTGCCCTTGATATTCCAGAACATCCACGTCCCCACACAATACAAGATGGCTATGTTCCTTACTAAAGTTATAAGTCAGCTTCTGCCTGGGTTTAGCCCCCTGTACCAAAGACTCTGGCATCTTCAATCATATCAGTGACAGATCTCAATGACCAGCACTCTGGTACAGAGATCTGCTACATTTCCAGAAGTGGCACTTACACACTACTCTGGGCTCAATGCAAATCTAATGATTGTGAACTGTGTGTTCACACACACACGTGCACACCGCACGAATACACACACACACCTCTTAGGGAAATGAGAGCAGTCTCTTAACCTTACAGGCAACTCTACTAGTCTCAATATGCAGCTTCAGTCACCTGAGCTATGTCAATTAAGGTCGCATAGATAGTAAGTTGTGGAACAAGAGATTTTTACCTTTTTTCATGCAGAGTAACATAATCACAGGAGTGATCTCCCTTAATGTTCACAGTCTCTGCCTACATTTCAGGGGTCTAAGTCCCACAGCAATCACTGGTCACCCATCCTGAGCCTGCTTACTTGCTAAATGCTAATAAAAGGAAGACAAGGCAGAACCAGAGATGAGTGGAAAACAGTGACTTCTCCACAACTGTTTTTCAAACACACACACACACGCACACCCACACAAATTTCAGCACCGCTGTGAAATAGTTGCCACTGTCATTACTTGTGTTAATAATACAAGTTCATTGTTATTGACAAGGCCACAGTAGATTTTTCCCGGGGGAGGCAGTGAAAGAGTGAGAAAATGCCTCTGCTATTTCTACTCCTCCCTGTCTTAGTAAATTATACCACCTGGGTACCTAGTATCACGTACCCAATACTTGGGGATTACCATAGCCATCTACTTTATTCTTGCCTCCATAGCCAATGCATTACCAAGTCCTATTTGCTCTGCCTCTAAAATATATATCCCAAATCCATCCACTTCTCTTTATCTCTACAGCTATAAGTCCAGCCTAAGTCACCATAATCTTTTGTCTAAATAATTGTAACAGTCTTCTAATTGCTCCTTGATATGCTTTGGCTGTGTCCCCACCCAAATCTCATCTTGAATTGTAGCTCCCATAATGCCCACGTGCTGTGGGAGGACCCCGTGAAAGATAATTGAATCATGGGGGCAGTTTCACTTATACTGTTCTTGTGGTAGCGAATAAATCGCAGGAGATCTGATGATTTTATAAGGGGTTTCCCCTTTCGCTGGCTTTCATTCTCTTTTGTCTGCTGTCATATAAGATGTGACTTCAGCCTTCCACCGTGATTGTAAGGCCTCCCCAGCCATGTGGAAATGTGAGTCCATTAAACCTCATTTTCTGTATAAATCACCCAGTGTTAGGTATGGCTTTATCAGCAGCATAAAAACAAACTAATACAGTAAATTCGTACCAGTAGAGTGTGACACTGCTGTAAAGATACCTGAAAATGTGGAAGTGACTTCAGAACTGGGTAAAAGGGGGAGGTTGGAACAGTTTGGAGGGCTCAGAGGAAGACAGGAAAATGTGAGAAAGTTTGGACCTTCCTATAGACTTGTTGAATGGCTTTGACCAAAATGCTGATAATGATATAAAGAATAAAATCTATGCTAAAGTGGTCTCAGATGAAGATGAGGAACTTGTTGGGAACTGGAGTAAAGGTGACTCTTGTTGTTCTAGCAAAGAAGCTGGTAGCATTTTGCCCTGGCCTAGAGATTTGTGGAACTTTGAACTTGAAGGAGATGATTTAGGGTATCTATCTGGCAGAAGAAATTCCTAAGCAGCAAAGCATTCAAGAGGTGACTTGGGTGTTGTAAAAAGCGTTCAGTTTTAAAAGGAAAACAGTATAAGCGTTCAGAAAATTTACAGCTGATGATGCAATAGAAAAGAAAAACACATTTTCTGAGGAGAAATTCAAGCCAGCTGCAGAAATTTGCACAAGGAACAAGGAACCAAATGTTAATAGCCACGACCATGGGGAAAATGGCTCCAGGGCATATCACAGACCTTTGTGGCAGCCCCTCTGATCACAGGCCTGGAGGCCTAAGTGGAAAACATGATTTCCTGGGCTGCGCCCAAGGCCACCCCTGCTGTGTGCAGCCTAGGGACTTGGTGCCCTGCGTACCAGCTGCTCTGCCATGACTAAAAAAGCCCAAGGTACAGCTCGGGCTGTGGCTTCAGAGGGTACAAGCCCCAAGCCTTGGCAGCTTCCCAGTGGTGTTGAGCCTGTGGGTACACAGAAGTCAAGAATTGAGGTTTGGGAACTTCTGCCTAGATTTTTGAGGATGTATGGAAATGCCTGGATGTCCAGGCATAAATTTGTTGTAGGGGTGGGGCCTACATGGAGAACTTTTGCTAGAGCAGTGTGGAAGGGAAATGTGGGGTTGAAGCCCCCACACAGAGTCCCCACTGGGGAACTCCTAGTGAAATTGTTAAAAGAGGGCCATCGTCCACCAGACCCCAGAATGGTAGATCCACTGACAGCTTGCACTTGCACCTAGAAAAGCTACGAACATTCAACACCAGCCCATGAAAGCAGCTGGGAGGGAGGCTGAACCCTGCAAAGCCACAGGGATGAAGCTGCCCAGGGCTGTGGGAACCCACTTCTCACATCAGCGTGACCTGGATGTGAGACATGGAGTCAAAGGAGATCATCTGGAATTTTAAGATTTGACTGCCCTGCTGGATTTTAGACTTGCATGGGGCCTTTACCCCCTTCATTTTGGGCAATTTCTCCTATTTGCAATGGGTGTATTTATTCAATGTCTGTCCCCCCATTGTATCTAGGAAGTAACTAATTTGCTTTTGATTTTAGAGGCTCATAGGCAGAAGGAACTTGCCTTGTCTCAGATGAGACTTTGGACTGTGGACTTACAAGTTAATGCTGAAATGAGTTAAGAGTTTGAGGGACTGTTGGGAAGGCATGATTGGTTTTCAAATGTGAGGACATGAGATTTGAGAGTGCCCACGGGTGGAATGATATCGTTTGGCTGTGTCCCCACTCAAATCTCATCTTGAGTTGTAGCTGCCATAATGGCCACATGTTGTGGGAGGGACGCAGTGGAACATAATTGAATCATGGGGCAGTTTCCCCCATACTGTTCTCGTGGTAGTGAATAAGTCTCATGAGATCTGATGATTTTATAAGGGGTTTCCTCCTTTGGTTGGCCTTCATTCTCTCTTGCCTGCCACCACAAAAGGCATGCCTTCTGCCTTCTGCCATGATTGTGAGGCCTCCCCAGCCATGTGGAAATGTGAGTCCATTAAACATTTTTTTTTTTAATAAATTACCCAGTCTCGGGTATTTCTTTTTCAGCAGTGTGAAAATAAACAAATACACTCCTTTGACTTGCACTCCTGCTGGCTGCTCTACAATCCAATTTCCATAAAGCAGCCAATGTTATCTTCCTAATGTTTAATCATATAATGTCTCTCTCTAGCTTAAAATCTTAAGCTGTATTACAGCTAAATTCAAAATCCTTGATGTGACCAGAAAGTCTCACCTCAATCTTGCCCCTGCCTGAATCTCCAAACTCATCTTGTCCTCTCTCCGCCTCATTCACCAACCATTCTAGGTACACTGGCCTATGTGAGCACGCTACATTTATTTTATCTTCAAAGCCTGTGCCCTGGTTGTTCCCTCTGCCTGAGGCATTTGTCCTCTTGATGTTTGCACACAAGTCTGATTCCTTTATGCCATTCAGGTCTTAGCTCAAATTCCACCTGCTCAGTAACAACTTTTCAAGTCATCTGATCTAAATAACTTCTACCCCTCTCCCAGTCCCCCACTAAGTCACCCTGTTTACATTCTTCATATCAATTTTTGTTTTTCTTTAATTATTTGTTTTTATGTTTATAATCTCTACGTGTATGAGAATGTCAGCACCATGAAAGCAGGAACATTATTGATCTTGTTCAATTTCTTGTCCTCTTAATGTGGATGATTCTTTGGTATATATTAAGTGTGCAACAAACATTTGTTAAATGGGCTATCCCCGTTTTCAGATGAGGAAAGAAGCCTGGAGGATAGAAATGTCCTTAGGCTATAAAGCTAGTAAACATCTTAGAAGCTGAGAAAATCTCCTCCAAACAAAGAATGATAATAGTAACCACTTCTCTAACACTATGTGTCAGGCACTGTTATCATTTAATCTTCAAAATGATTCTAAGTGGTAGAATATTAGGGGGGCAGGGGAAGTGTTAAAAAATTAGGATTGGTTTATTTCTTAGTTAATTGCAATCAGTCAGGTACGTCTCATCATGTGGCTCTGCCAGCTTCTTGGACCTCAGGATCTGGATTCTTTGCATCTGAATTGCATGCAAGGGAAGAGAAAAGGTCAAATAGCATCTTGTGACCTTTTGCAATCAGGCCACGCTCTTTAAGCTCAACAATGCAAATAGAATGTGTACAGCATGTTCCTAATTTTTAAACAAAGTAGGCCCTCTCATATCATGGAAATAGAAGGGGAGGTGATCCACACATAAGTGGTTCATACTCCTCCACATTTCATTAGCCAGAACTCAGTTACTTGATCCTATATAAAAGCAAAAAAGGGCAGGGATATTTACTGATTCCTGTGAAGCCAGGAGGAAGAGAAGATGCCCGTTGGTTCTTCTGATGAGACCCTTTGTCCCCTTGAGATGGCTATAGGTCCTCCTGACAGGATCATTGGTCCTCTTTAAGTTACTATTGGTCCTCCTGATGAGATTCTTTTTCCTTGATGAGACTGTTGATTCTGGCATGCTCAGTCATGACCACATGATGTATGGGAAGAAGTTTGTCTCAGGTAAGTAAAAAAAAAAAAAAAAAAAAAAAAAAATGAGGAGGAAAGAAGCTTGTTTCTTCATAAGCTTGCTTATTTAACAAACAAATGCTATTCTTTTTGTCCTTGCGTGTTTTCTGTTGTTTCCTGAACTCTTATGTGTCCTTCAAAACAGAGCTCTACAACTCTAGAGTTCTGTATCTGATTTCCCTATAAACCTTATCTGTTTTTTTTTTCTTTTCTGTACTCTTTCCTCTGCTTCCACCTCAAAAGTAAGCTCTTCAAGGAATTGGGCTTTACTATTTGAAGTGTGAAACCATGTAATTTTCAAATTTCAAAGATCTCATTAAAATACACATTTTAAATTTTGCATATTTTGGAATATTAACTTAAATAATAAAAGCTTAATCTCAGAAAATGGAGAATTTGAAAGGAAAGGAACAATTTTTAAATATTTAGAAAAGATCTAAAAACAGGCATTTTAACAATGTATGTGACATTGCAAGGGGAGAAAACAAACAAACAAACAAACATCAAAAACATAGCCAGAGAAGGTTCAAGTAAATTGAACTATATAAAACTAAACTGGCCGGGTGCAGTGGCTCACTCCTGTAATCCAGAACTCCGGGAGGCTGAGGCGGGTGGATCAACTGAGATCAGGAGTTCAAGACCAGCCTGGTCAATATGGTGAAACCCTGTCTCTACCAAAAATACAAAAATTAGCTGGGCATGGTGGTGGGCGCCTGTAATCCCAGCTACTAGGAAGGCTGAGGCAGGAGAATCACTTGAACCTGGGAGGCGGAGGTTGCAGTGAGCCAAGATTAGGCCGCTGCACTCCAGCCTGGGCAACAGAGCAAGACTCAGTCTCAGAAAAAAATAAAATAAAATAAAAATAAAATAAAAAATAAAAAAATACAAAGCTAAACTGTGAAAAATTGAATATCTTGACATATTTTCTTTTCAATATTAAAAGATATTAATTTTTAAGGAGGTAATGTTTCTCTATAGAGATTTCATTTTTAAATTTTTCTTTAAAACTATTTCAAACTTACAAAAAGTTGCAAGATCAGGAAAGTATAAGCAAAACCATATTCCCTTTGTCCAGATTCACTTGTTTTTTTGATTTTTATTTTTGGAGACAAGGTCTCACTCTGTCACACAGGCTGGAGTGCAGTGGCATGCTCTTAGCTCACTGTAGCCTCAACCTCCTGGGCTTAAGTGATCCTCCCACCTCAGCCACCAAATAGCTGGGACCACAGGCACCACGCCCGGCTATTTTTTTTTTTTTTCAATTTTTTTTCTAGAGACGTTTCAACATGTTTCCCAGGCTGGTCTTGAACTCCTGAACTCAAGTGATCTGCTCACCTCGGCCTCACAAAGTGCTAGGACTACAGGCGTGAGCCACCACCCCTGACCCAGATTCACTTTTGTATTTTACATCTTACTGCATTTACTTCAGCTCTTTATCTTTCTGAACCACTTGAAAGTCAGATGTACGTATCGTTGCCCCTTTATGCTAAATATGTGTCTATTTCCGAAAAATAGGAACATGCCTATAGTGATTATATCTACATAGTACCATGGTATAGGAAAGAGCAAGAAGCCAGAGTTTCACCATCTGCAGTAATACCTACTCTTGCAAGCCTCATTGTATGTTAATTGTCTGTCTGTTTAGTTTTCTTCTGCTAGACTTACTGCTCCTGAGGACCAAAGACCTCCTGAGGGCAAGGACTAAATCTGATAACTGTTGAAACCCTATGCCTAGCACATAGTAGGTGCCTGTGATTTTTTACCTAAATATTGGCTAATTATGAAAAGGTTGCAATTATCAATAGACAAAAATAAATATTTTGTTTTTATTAGCAATTCTAGTTTAACTGCTTCATGATCAAAGATGGTTGTTTGTGATAGTTCTCCTTTTTGAAATTTATTGATGTTTTCTTTTTTTTTTTAATTATTATTATACTTTAAGTTTTAGGATACATGTACACAAAGTGCAGGTTTTTTACATATGTACACATGTGCCATGTTGGTGTGCTGCACCCATTAACCCGTCATTTAACATTAGGTATATCTCCTAATGCTATCCCTCCCCACTCCCCCCACCCCACAACAGGCCCGGTGTGTGATGTTCCCCTTCCTGTATCCATGTGTTCTCATTGTTCAATTCCCACCTATGACTGAGAACATGCAGTGTTTGGTTTTGTGTCCTTGTGATAGTTTGCTGAGAATGATGGTTTCCAGCTTCATCCATGTCCCTACAAAGGACATGAACTCATCGTTTTTTATGGCTGCATAGTATTCCATAGTGTATATGTGCCACATTTTCTTAATCCAGTCTATCATTGTTGGACATTTGGGTTGGTTCCAAGTCTTTGCTATTGTGAATAGTGCCGCAATAAACATACGTGTGCATGTGTCTTTATAGCAGCATGATTTATAATCCTTTGGGTATATACCCAGTAATGGGATGGCTGGGTCAAATAGTATTTCTAGTTCTAGATCCCTGAGGAATCGCCATACCGACTTCCACAATGGTTGAACTAGTTTACAGTCCCACCAACAGTGTAAAAGTGTTCCTATTTCTCCACATCCTCTCCAGCTTATGACTAAATATATGTTTAATTTTTGCGAATGTGCCACATGCAATTTAAAAGAATACATATTCTCTATAGTCAGAGTTTAGAATGTGACATATATTAATAAATTCTACCTTGTTGATTATATTATATTGTTTAGAATTTCTCTCTCCTTGCTTATGTTTTGTCCACTTGATCTGTCTCCTATTGAGGGTGGAGTATTAAACTGTCCTTTTCTCACTGTCTTTCTGTTTCTGTCTCCCTGTGTCTTTTGTAGTTTTTACTCCATAAAGGTTATTATTTGGCAATAAAAATTCTTAAATGTTATGCTATCATTCTGCATTACAGACTTTAACATTAAGAATGTCCTTTTTGGCTGGGAGCAGTGGCTCACACCTGTAATCCCAGCACTTTGGGAGTCCAAGCTAGGTGAATCACCTGAAGTCAGGAGTTCGAGCCCAGTGTGGCCAATGTGGTGAAACCCCATCTCTACTAAAAATACAAAAAATTAGCCAGGCGTGGTGGTGGGTGCCTATAATCCCAGCTACTCAGGAGGCTGAGGCAGGAGAATTGCTTGAACCCAGGAGGGGAGGTTCCAGTGAGCCAAGATCATGCCACTGCACTCCTGCCTGGGTGACAGAGTGGGACTCTGTCTTGGAAAGAAAAAAAGAAAAGAATGTCTTTTCGTCATATCCCTGCTTTGGGGCTTGAATTTCATTTTGCTGATTCCAGGATATCCTACTTTCTGTTTTCATTCTTTTAATTTCCATTCTTCCTGTTTTCATTGGCCTGGTGTACCTTTCTCCCTCCTTTTGAATCACTGCGGTGTAACTCTTGTATATAAAAGCATGGGGGTTTGTTCTCTGAGTGAAATTGAAAATCTTTTTTTTAAAAGCAGGTCATGAGGCCGGGCGCTGGATTACACCTGTAATCCCAGCCCTCTGGGAGGCCGAGGCAGGTGGATCACCAGAGGTCAGGGGTTCGAGACCAGCCTGGCCAACATGGTGAAACCCCCGTCTCTACTAAAAATACAAAAATTAGCCGGTCATGATGTGGCATGCCTGTAATCCCAGCTACTCGGGAGGCTGAGGCAGGAGAATCACTTGAACCTGGGAGGCAGAGTTTGCAGTGAGCCAAGATCGCACCACGGCACTCCAGCCTGGGCGACAAGAGCGAAACTGCATCTCCAAAAAAAAAAAAGAAAAAGAAAGTTTTCTTGGATTATACTTTTCAGTAGTACTTTTGTTCTATTGATTATCTTTTTATAGGGAGTGAAGTAATATGAATGGCATTGCTTTTTTATTTATCTCTTATTTCCATTGCTTTGTTATCCTTTTTGTTTTGCTAATCTCATTTTCATTTTATTTATTGTTTTCCTGCCTCTTAATATTCCCCAATGCCCCCTACTACATTTTACTAGGGATTGTTCTCACGTAGGAATCCTGTAATTTATTTTTCATTTCTAAAATAAGTTTGTATTTTTCTTCCATTTCTTTCCTGAGTTAAATCAAGTCTATTTCTTCCTGCCTTTGTTTGCTTTTTACTGTCTTTAACTTTGGAGTTTCTGATTTGAAGTTTTTAAAAATACTACCAAATGTTCATTGGTGTCTGCTTAATACTGTTTGGAGTATTATATTACATTAAAAGTTTTGGTTTGCTTCATGGTTGTTTTTCTGTGCTTGGGTCTACCTCAATTGATAAGTATTGAATTTAGTTTTCTAGTTTTTTCAAAACTCTATATGGATCTGCTAATTTTGTCATTGTTCATTTTGTGGTACTGGGATGTTTTACAAGACTCCTAGTTTACCGAGACACACTTCTGTCAGTAGAGAAAAGTCCACGTACTTTGGTGGATTTGTTTGTTTTTGCCAGTGGGGCATGGTTGCTTGTCCTCTGATTTTATGGGTCTCTTATCATAGATGATCCTAATTTTATCTGTCTTGCCTCTTTTCCACTTCACTGACTAATTCCAACAGGTGCTTCTGTCTTCCTATTTTAACCATTTTTCACTCCTAGATGCCATGAGTTTTATAAACTCCTCCTTTAAATTACATGTACTTTTTAGTCCTTTTCTTGTCATGTGAATTCTGATGTACCCAGACACTTTTTTTTTTTTAGATGGAGTCTTGCTCTGCCTCCCAGGCTGGAGTGCAGTGGCCTGATCTCGGCTCACTGCAACCTCCGCCTCCTGGGTTCAAGTGATTCTCCAGTCTCAGCCTCCCAAATAGCTGGGATTACAGGTGCACGCCACAACACTCGGCTACTTTTTTTTATATATTTGGTAGAGAAGGAGTTTCACTGTGTTGGCCAGGCTGGTCTCAAACTCCTGACCTCAAGTGATCCGCCTGCCTCAGCCTCCCAAAGTGCTGAGATTACAGGAGTGAACCACTGCGCCCAGTCTCCCAAACACTTCTTAAAAAGTATTTCCAGCTGGGCAAGGTGGCTTATGCCTGTAATCCCAGCTGCACCTGTAATCTCAGCAACACAGGAAACCGAGGTGGGAGGATCGCTTGAGGCCATAAGTTTGAGACCAGACTAGGCAACCCAGCAAGACCCTGACTCTGAAAAATAATTAAAAATAGCTGGGCATGGTGGAGCACTCCTATAGTCCAAGCTACTCAAGAGGCTGAAGCAGGAGGATTGCTTGATCCCAGAAGTTCGAGGCTGCAATGAGCTATGATTGTACCATTACACTCCAGTCTGAGTGATAGAGCGAGACTCTTGTCTCTTAAAAAAAGAAAGTATTTTTTAGGCTAAGGTTAACCTCAACGACTTAGGACTTGTTGCTGTTTCTCCTTTTCTCTTTGCTTGAATTTTGAATAGGCTTACTTTTTTCCTCCTTGTTGTTCTTTAGTGGTTTTGGAGGAAACATTGGGAGATGGAGACCTAGGTGGCCCTGGTTGTCCTAGAAGTCCCTAAAAGTGAATACACTTTGAAGGTAAGGCTTCTTTTGTGCCATGGGACAGTTACACCTGTTGAAAGACAAGTTGTACTTTTATGGAGACCACCACTAAAATGTTTCAAAGGTCAAACAGACATTAATTATTTCAATTTATGGTAGATCACACCACCGTATGTAAGAAACTTTGAGAAACCTTTAGTATTTGATGATGTCATCCAGTTTTTTAAAACTCTAGCTATTTGTCCAAATTTGCCTCAGTCTTACTTCCAGAAGCTTTACTTTGGGGTAATGACAGTATGAGTAATCCATGCTGCTGAGTCACATTCAATTAATGTAATTGTACAACTTAGGCTAAGTTTGCTGTTTTGTTTTGTTTTTAACTCCTGGTAATGTCAAAGGATAAACAATTCACCTTAATCGTCAATTATTTGAGAAAAGATCCTTCAATCATATTAGTCATACTTGAAATATTACAGAATTTAAAATGCCTGCATTCTTTATAGGTGGAGCAGAATATTAATTAAAATGTTTGTTTTTCTTATATGTAGCAAATAGCATGTTACTATCATCAAATATCAAACTAAATACATATAATTCTCTAATAACTGTGACTTTGATGGTCCAATGATGATGTGTATTACGTGATCTGTTTGAAATCTTGTAGGTCACTGGGAGCAGATTAACCCCTCCCAAAATCAGTTAGATTAGAAATTCGAAGAAAGAAGTAGAGTTTATGTACTATGTCTAATTCACATGTGATTATATTTTAAACGAATATTTTGAGCTCAAAGGTAAGACATAACTGACAATTGTGTGTCTTTGAAAGTTCTGTATTTGATAGATCCCTAAAACAGGAACAAAGTAAATTAATTCAAGTTTCCCTCACTGTGAAAATTATGAAGAATTGGCCCTTTGGGAAATCACATTAACTTTTTCTCACCTAATTGATTTTTCACTAAACCCTCTTGTCTTTTAAAACTTGTTCAACGCAGTCAAATTTACAACATCTTTGACCCTAATGCTTGATTTCTACTATACTTTATACTTTCTAACGCTTTATTTCTACTTGATTTAGTTATGCATAAGCAATCTCACACATTAAATCTCATTATCACTTTGAAATGACCCGTCATCAAGTTCTCAAACTCTAAAATACAAACCTCCTGTTTTCTCAGATCTCCTGCCCTCCTGCTTCTACTGAATACTCACAAGGCTTTTGATTCCCAGTGATACCCAGTCCCTTTACTATTCTCTCAGACCATCACCTTAGACTTCAGTTGCCACCTCAAGCAGCCTGGACCCCTGAATTGGCTGTTACAGTAGTACACCTGCTACTATCCCAAGATCCCTTGCCTCTTTGAACTGTAATTGTTGCATGCCATTTTTCACTGTGGTTAACCCCAGAGGGATTCTATTCTGACACCCAGACTTCCAAACTGGCTTCACTGTTAACTGGGACTGCCTAGCATCAGTTGAGCTTTCTTTTGTGTCTTTCTATGTTGTCTTCCTGCCACTTTCCACATCTTCTTTTCTATACCTTAGTTTTTTTCAAGCCTCCTAACCTAACTTTTACAACCTCATATATCACTATTCTCCTAAACTTCTGCTTCAACCAAATTGGGCTGTTTACTGATTCTAAAACGAACCCTGTGCGTTTCCATCCCTTTGCTTTGCTTCTTGCTATACCCTCAGCCAGCATTAGCCACTCCCATTGTCCTGTCAAAAGGCTGTACAGGCATACATCATTTTATTGCACTTTGTTTGATTGTACTTCACAGAAACTATATATATATATATTTTTTTCCCCACAAATTGAAGGTTCTGTGTCAGGCAAGTCTCTTGGAAGCATTTTTCAAACAGCATGTGCTCACTACATCCTATGTTACATTTTGGCAGTTCTCACAATATTTCAAACTTGTTCATTATTATTATATCTGTGATGGTGATCTACGATTGGTGTTTTTGTTTGTTTGTTTGTTTTTTGCGATAGAGTCTCACTCTGTTGTCCAGGCTGGAGCGCATGGTGCGTTCTTAGCTCACTGCAACCTCTGCCTCCCGTGTTCAAGCGATTCTCTTGTCTCAGCCTCCCGAGTAGCTGGGATTACAAGCACACACTGCCACACCCGGCTAATTTTTTGTATTTTAGTAGAGACGGGGTTTCGCCGTGTTGCCCAGGCTGGTCTCAAACTCCTGAGCTCAGGCGATCCACCAGCCTCGACCTCCCAAAGTGCTGGGATTACAGGTGTGAGCCACCGCACTTGGCCTGTAATTGGTGATCTTTGATGTGACTACTGTGATTGTTTTGCAGCACCACAAACCACACCTATATAAAAGGATAAAATGTATTGATAAATGTGTGTTCTAACTGCTCTACCAACTAGCATTTATCCCTTCTCTCTCCCTCTCCTTGAGCCTATCTATTCTTGGAGACACAAAACTATTGAAGTGAAGCCTTTTAGCAACCCTACAATGTCCTGTAAGTATTCAAGTGAAAATAAGAGTCAAACATTTTTCACTTTATTTTTTTTCCTTCTAACTTTTATTTTAGGTTCGGGAGGATACAAGTGCCGGTTTGTTACATGGGTAAATTTTGTTTTGCTAGCGTTTGGTGCACAATTTCATCACCCAGGTAGCGAGCATAGTATCTGATGGTTAGTTTTTTGGTCCTCACCCTCTTCTAACCTTCCACCCTCAAGTAGGCCCGGTGACTGTGGTTCTCTTCTCTGTGTCCCCCTCTTTATGTTCCCTTCTTTGTGTCTACATGTACTCAATGTTCATCCCCAACATGTACTCAGTGTTTACCATTGTGGTACTTGGTTTTTAGTTTCTGCATTAATTCACTTAGGACAGTGGCCTCCACCTCCATCCATGTTGCTACAAAGGATATGATTTTATTCTTTTTTTATGGCTATGCAGTATTCCATGATGCATAATTTTCACATCTTCTTTATGCCATTGATGGGCACCTAGGTTGATTCCATGTCTTTGCTATTGTGAATAGTGCTGCAATGAACACATGTGTGCATATGTCTTTATGGTAGAATGATTTCTATGTCTTTGGGTATATATCCAGTAATGAGATGGCTGGGTCTAACGGTAGTTCTGTTAAGTTCCTTGAGAAATCTCCAAAATGTTTTCCATAGTGGCGGAATTAATTTACATTCCCACCAGCAGTGTACAAGCATTCCCTTTTCTCTGCAGCCTTGCCAGCATCTGTTAGTATTTGACTGTTTTATAATAGCGATACTGACTGATGTGATCAAAGCCACATCTCTCGCTTTAAATGAAAAGCTAGAAATGATTAGGCTTAGTGAGGGAGACATATCAAAAGCCAAGACAGGCTGAAAGCTAGGCCTCTTCTACCAAATGGCAAGCTAAGTTGTCAATGCAAAGGAAAGTTCTTGAAGGAAATGAAAAGAAATGTGATATAGTTTTAATATATGTCACTGCCAAATCGCATGTTGAATTGCAATCCCAATGTTGGAGGTAGCGCCCGGTGGTAGGTGTTTGGGTCATGGGGGTGGATTCCTCATGGGTTGATGCTATGTCCCTCACAGTGAATGAGTTCTTGTGAGATCTGGTCATTTCGAAGTGGATGGGAACTCTCCAGTCTTGCTCCTGCACTCACCATGTGACATAAGAGCTCCTGCTTCCCATTTTGCCATGAGTATAATCTCCCTGAGGCCTCTCCAGAAGACAAGCAAGTGCCAGTGCCATGCTTGTACAGCCTGCCAAACCATAAGACAGTCAAATCTCTTTTCTTTGTAAATTACCTAATCTCAAGTATTTCCTCAGAACAGTGCAAGAATGGCCTAACGCAGAAAATTAGTACCAGGAGTGGGGCATTTTATAAAGATACCTGAAGATGTGGAAGCAGCTTTGGAACTGGGTAATAGGCAGAGGTTGGAAGAGTTTGGAGGGCTCAGAAGAGGACAGAAAGATGAAGGAAAGTTTGCAACTTCTTAGAGACTGCTTAAATGGTTTTGACTAAAATGCTAATAGTTACACGGACAGTGAAGTTCACACTGATGAGTCCTCAGATGGAAATGAAGAGCTTATTGGGAACTGAAGCAAAGGTCATGCATGTTAGGCCTCAGCAAAGAACTTGGCTGCATTCTATTAATGCCCTAGGGATCTGTGAAATTTTGAACTGCAGAGTCATGACTTAAGGGATATAGTGGAAGAAATTTCAAAGCAGCAAAGCATTCAAATGTGGCCTGGCTGCTTCCTAAACTCAGACCCAGGAGCAAAGAAATGACATAGAGTTGGAATTTATGTTTAAACAGGAAGCAGATATAAAAGTTTGGAAAATGTTCAGCCTATCCTTGTTACAAAGAAAGAAAGAACTTTTTGGGAGAGGTATTCAAGCAGGGTGTGGAGCAACTACTTGCTAAAGGTATTTGCATAACTGAAAGGGAGCCAAGTGCTAATATCCAAGACAATGGGAAAAAGACCTCAGAGGCCTATTTCAGATTTCAGAGATTTTCACAGCAGCCCCTCTTGTCACAGGCTTAGAGGCCTAGGGGGGAAGAATGGATTTGTGGGCCAGGCCCGGTGTCCTGATGCCTTGCACAGCCTCAGGTCACTGTTTTCCACATCCAGGCCACTCCACCCCCAGCTGTTACTCAAAGGGGCCTAGGTATAGCTTGGACTGCCACTTTGGAAAATGCAAGCCTTTGTGGCTTCCATGTAAGTTTAAGCCTGTGGGCATACAGAACACAAGAATGAAGGATGCGTGGCAGCCTCCACCTGGATTTCAGCAGCTGTATGAGAAAGCCTGAGTACCTAGGCAGAAGTCTGTTGCAGGGGTGGAGCCCCTACAGAGAACCTCTACTAGGGCAGCGCAGAGGGGAAATGTGGGGTCTGAAGCCCCACATAGAGTCCCCATGAGGGCACTGCCTCGTGAAGCTGTGAGAAGGGGACCACCATCCTTCAGACCCCAGAATGGTAGATCTGCCAGCAGCTTGCTCCCCGTGCCTAGAAAAGCTGCAGGCCCTCAACAACCTGTGATAACAGCCCTAGGGGCTGCTGAACCCTGCAAAGCCACAGGGGTGGAGCTAACTGAGGCCTTGGGAGCCCACCACTTGCAGCAACGTGCCCTGTATGTGAGACACGGAGTCAAAGGAGATCAGTTTGGGGCTTTAAGATTTCATGACTGCCCTGCTTGGTTTCAGAATGGCATGGGACCTGTAGACCCCTTCTTTTGGCTGATTTATCTATTTTGGAATGGGAATGTTTACCCAATGCCTATACTCCCATCATAGATCAGAAGTAAATAACTTGGTTTTTATTTTACAGGCCAGTAGGTGGAAGGTACTTCCCTTGTCTCAGATGAGACTTTGGATTTTGGAGTTCATGCTGGAATGAGTTAAGACTTTAGGAGACTATTGGCAGGGGATGATTGCATTTTGCAATGTGAGAAGGACGTGAGATTTGGGGGTGTAGGGGTGGAATATTACAGTTTGAATATATGTCCTGGCCAAATCTCATGTTGAACTGTAATCCCCAGTGTTGACTGTGGGGCCTGGTGGGACGTTTTTGGGTCATGGGGGGTGGATCCCTCCCGGTTTGATGCTGTCCTGATGATAGTGAGTGAGTTCTTGCAAGGTGTAGTCATTTAAAAGTGTGTGGCACTTTCCCTCCTCTCTCTCCTGCACTCACTATGTGATGTGCAGGCTGGCACTTTACCTTCCACTATGAGCTCCATTAGGATTCCCCAGAAGCTGAGCTGATGCCAAAGTCATATCTGTACAACCTACAAAACTGTGAGCCAATTAAACCGCTTTTTAAATAAGTTACACAGTCTTAAATATTTTCTTATAGCAGAGTAAGAAGAGCCCAATACAAAAGCGAAACAGTTTTATTGTTAATGTGGAGAAACTTTTAGTAGTCTGCGTAGATCAACCCAACATTTCCTTAAGTCAAAGCCTAATCTAGAGCAAAGCCCTAACTCTCTTCAATTCTATGAAGGCTGAGAAAAGTTAGAAGCTGCAAAAAAATAAATTGAAGCTAGCAGAGGTTGTTTTGTGAGATGTAAGGAAAGAAGGTGTATTCATAACATAAAAGTGCAAGATGAAGAAGCAAATGCTGATGTAGAATCTACAGCAAGTTATCCAGGAGATTTAGCCAAAGTAACTGACGAAAGTGGCTAACCAACAGATTTTCAATGTAGATGAAACTGTCTTCAATTGGAAAAAGACTCCATCTGGAACTTTCATAGCCAGAGAGTAGAAGTCAGTGCCTGGCTTCAAAACTTCAAAGGCAGCCTGATTCTCTTGTTAGGGGTTAATGGAGCTGGTGACTTTGAGTTGAAGCCAATGCTCATTTACTATTCTGAAAATCCTAGATTCCTTAAGAATTATGCTTACTCTTTCTGTGTTCTAAAATTGGACAACAAAGCCAGGATGACAGCACATCTGTTTATAACATGGTTTACTGAATATTTTAAGCCTACTCTTGAGACCAACTGCTCAGGGAAAAAGATTCCTTTGAAAATATTACTGCTTATTGGCAATATACCTGTTTACTCAAAAGCTCTGATGGAGTTGTAAAAGAAGATTAAGGTTGTTTTCATGCTTGCTAATACATATCAATTCTGTAGCTCAAGGATCAAGGAGTAATTTTGTCCTTTAAGTCTTACTATTTAAGTAATTCATTTTGTAAGGCTACAGCTGCCATGGATAGTGACTGCTCTGATCGATCTGGGCAAAGTTGGTTGAGAACCTTCTGGAAAGGATTCATCATACTTGATACTATTAAGAACACTCATGACACATGAGAGAATGCCAAAATATCAACATTAATAGGGGTTTGGAAAATGTTGATTCCAACCAGCATGGATGATTTTGAGGGGTTCAAGACTTAAATGGAGGAAGTAACTGAAGATGTGGTAGAAATAGCAAGAAATTTAGAAATAGGAATGGATCCTGAGGTTGCGACTGAATTACTACAATCTCATGATCAAACTTGAATGGATGAGGTGTTTCTTCTCATGGATGAACAAAGAAAGTGGTTTTTTGAGATGGAATCTACTTTTAGTTTAGATGATATGAACATTTTTGAAATGACAACTGAATTGGTCTGTTCTCACATTGCTATAAAGAAATACTGAAGACTGGGTAATTTATATAAAAAAGGTTTAATTGGCTTATGGTTCTGAAGGCTGTACAGGAAGCATAACAAAGGCATCTGCTTCTGGGGAGACCTCAGGAAGCTTACCATCATGGTGAAAGGTGAATGGGGAGCAGGCATCTCACATGGCAGGAGCAGGAGCCAGAGTAGAGGGAGGTACCATACACTTTTAACCAACCAGATCTCATGAGAACTCACTCACCATTTAAGACGGCTAAACCATTTATGAGAATCTACCCCCAAGATACAATCACCTCCCACCAGGCCTCACTTCCAACATTGGGCATTACAACTCCACATGAGATTTAGGTGACAACACATAGCCAAACTGTATCATTCTGCCTCTGGCCACTCCTCACAAATCTCATGTTCTTCTCACATTTTAAAGTCTCTTCCTAACAGTCCCCCCAAATCTTAACTCATTTTAGCATTAACTCAAAAGTCCAAAGTCTGATGTCTTATCGGAGACAAGGCAAATCTTTTCCACCTATGAGCCTGTAAAATAAATAAATAAATAAATAAGTGAGTTACTTCCAAGATACAATGGGGTTATGGGCATTGGGTAAACATTCCTGTTCCACAAGGAAGAAATCAGCCAAAAGAAATACGCTATAGGCCCCACACAAGTTCAAAACCCAGCAGGGCAGTCATTAAATGGGAAAGTTCAAAAATAATCTCCTTTGATGCCATGTCCAACATCCAGGGCACACTGCTGTGAAGGTTGGGCTCCCAAGGCCTTGGGCAGCTCCACCCATGTGGCTTTGCAGGGTTCAGCCCCTGCACTACTTTCATGAGCTGTCATTGAGTCCCTGTGGCTTTTCCAGGTACAGGGTGCAAGCCGCCAGTGATTGTACCATTCTGAGGTCCGGAGGATGGTGGCCCTATTCTCAAAGCTCCACTAGGCAGTGACCCAGTGGGTACTCTGTGTGGGGCTTCCAACCTCACATTTCCCCTTTGCACTGCCATAGTAGAGGTTCTTTGTGAGGGCTCTGCCCCTGCAGCAGGTTTCTGCTTGGGCACCCAGGCTTTTTCACACACCCTCTGAAATCTAGGTGGAGGCTCCCAAGCTTTAACTCTTGCACTCTGTGCACCCACAGGCTTAACACCACATGGAAGTCACCAAGGCTTATGGCTTACACCCTCTGGAGCTGCGACCTGAAGTGTACCTGGGCCCCTTTGAGTGAAGGCTAGAGCCCCAGGGGCTAGGATGCAGGTAGCAGTGTCTCCAGGCTGCACCCCTGGGCCTGGGCCACAAAACCATTCTTCCCTCCTAGGCTTCTAGGCCTGTGATAGAAGGAGCTACTGTGATGGTTTCTGAAATACCTTTCAAGTATTTTCTCCATTGTCTGGGCTATCTGCACTTGGCTTCTTTTTAGTCACCCAAATCTTTCTAGCAAATGGTTGCTCTGCAACTTGCTTGGATTCCTCTCCCCAAAAAAGCTTTTTTTTTCTCTGCCATGTGGCCAGGCTTCACATTTTCCAAACTGTCAGGCTCTGCTTCTCTTTTAACGATAAACTCGAACTTCAAGTCATTCCATTGCTCCTTTATCAGAGTTAGGCTGTTAGAAGTAGCCAGAACACCTCTTGAGCACTTTCTGCTTAGAAATTTCTTCCACCAGATACCCTAAGTCATCACTCTGAAATTCATACTTCCACAGATCCCCAGGGCATGTACATAATGCAGCCAAGTTCTTAGCTGAGGCATAACAAAAGTGATCTTTACTCCAGTTCCCAATAAGTTCATTTCCATCTGAAACCTTGGCAGCCTGGACTTCACTGTCCATATCACTATCAACATTTTAGTCACAAGCATTTAGCCAGTCTCTAAGAAGTTCCAAACTTTCCCTCATCTTCCTGTCTTCTTATGCACCCTCCATACTATTCCAACCTCTGCCCGTTACCCAGTTCCAAAGCTGGTTCTACATTTTCTATTTTCTTTGTAGCAATGCCTCACTATTCAGTACAAATTTTTCTGTATTAGTCCATTCCCGCATTGCTCTAAAGAAGTGCCTCAGCCTGGGCAATTTATAAAGAAAGAAGGTTTAGTTGGCTCAGGGTTCTGAAGGCTGTGGAGGAAGCGTAACACAGGCATCTGCTTCTGGGGAGGTGGCATCTCACATGGTGGGAGCAGGAGCAAGGCAGAGGGGGGTGCCACATACTTTTAAACAATCAGATCTCATGAGAACTCACTATTGGTCGAGTGTGGTGGCTCACGCCTATAATCCCATCAATTTGGGAGGCCGAGGCAGGTGGATCACAAGGTCAGGAGTTTGAGATCAGCCTGGCCAATATGGTGAAACCTCATCTCTACTAAAAATACAAAAACTAGCCTGGCGTGGTGGTGGGTGCCTGAAGTCCCAGCTACTTGGGAGGCTGAGGCAGGAGAATTGCTTGAACACAGGAGGCAGAGGTTACAGTGAGCTGAGATCATGCCACTGCACTCCAGCCTGGGCTACAGAGTGAGACTCCATCACAAAAAAACAAAAAAAAAAAAAACAAAAAAAAAACTCACTGTTGCGAGGACAGCACCAAGAGGATGGTGCTAAACCATTCATAAGAAATTCACTCCCTTGATTGAGTCACCTTCTACCAGGCCCCACCTCCAACACTAGGCATTACAACTCAACATGAGATTTAGGTGGAGACATATATCCAAACTATACCAACAACAAAGGATTTAGAATATTACAGTAACTTAGTTGATAAAGTGGCAACATGATTTAAGAGGATCTACTCCAATTTTGAAATTTCTATATGGGTATAATGCTATCAAAGAGCATTGCATACTACAGGTAAATCTGTCATAAAAGGGAGAGAACCTATGTGGGAAAGTTCATTGTTACTTTATTTTAAGAAATTTCCACAGCCATCGCAACCTTCAGCAACCACCACCATCATCAGTCAGCAGCCATCATCCTTGAGGCAAGACCCTCCACCAGCAAAAAGACCATAACTCCTTGATAGCTCAGACAGTCATCAGCATTTTTGGCAAGAAAGTATTTTTAATTAAGATATGAACATTTTTTGACGTAATACTATTGCACACTTAACAGACTACTGTGTAATGTTAACAAAACCTTCATATGCACTGAGAAACCAGAAAATCCGTGTGACTCACTTTACATTACTGCTGTGTTTACTTCACTGCTGTGGTTTAGAATTGAACCTGCAGTAACTTCAAGGTATGCATTTAAGGTTCAGCTGAAATGCTCCCTTCTTCATTAAGCCTTACAGTCACTCCTCATTAAAAAAAACTTTGCATTTGTATAACACTTCATTTATCCTTCTTATACTTTTCATGTGGTATTTTGGTTATTGGATCTTATAGCTGATAATTATGCTTGTGTAGGGGAGTGAAAATGACTTCCCTCCACCCTTCTAGGTTCTTTAGGTGGGCTATGAATGAAATTGACACAGAAACAGATTAACATGAGAAAAATATATTTAGTTATGTATTTATGCATGGAGTCCACAAGATATGGGACTCCCAGAAGGGTCAGAAGATTGGCACTTATTAGCACCCTGAGCTACCTAAAAGAATAAGTGCTTGAGACTTCTGAGGAGTGCTGGCAACACAAGTTATGAGAGGGTAACAGGAGGAATCATATGGAAAATAAAGATGGTCTTATTATGCAGAGAAAACATCTCTCAAGTAATAAGAGTTGTCTAGGAGCATCCTTCAGAAGAAAAAGTGATAGTCTGTCTGGGGATAGTGTCAAAGAGTTAACCTTTCAGGGTTGATAAAATTCCCAGGGAGATGATTTATCATAATACAGATCCATTTTTAGGCAGATAAGGAAGTTCAAAGAAAGCCCCACCCTGCCTTAACTAAATATTCCTCAAGTGCCTTCAATCTAAAGTAATCAGCATACCAAAGTTGCATATTTTCGGGTGGCATTTCCTGAACTCCTTCATTTGCCACAGTTACATTATCTTCCTACACTACTGAGAGCCCCTTGAGGGCAAGGATGCTAATCTGATTTTTCTTTGTATCCTTAGCACATAATTTAAGGCCTCATACACGTTAGATATTTATTAATGAAGAGAAAAATAGGAAATCATGATCATGTTAAAGGCTGCAAAGACTCTGACACTTAAACATGACCCATGAAAATCCCACTTATTCACTTTTCACAGACGAAGATACTGAGACTCAGATAAGTTGGATTTTCATGGGTCATGCTTAAGTGTCAGAGTGTTTGGTGCCAGTCTGTCTGATCCAGTCCTCTGTGACTTTTCTATGGCAGCACTGGTCTATGATTTCATTGTCTTCCCTTGAAGTCAAATTCCTCTTGCATTTGTCTATATTCTTCCTGTAGTTCTTTTCACCTTCCTTTTCAATTATTTAATTCCATAAGTAATACATACATTCTCCTCGTAAATATATATTTTATATATGTATGTGTATGTATATGTGTGTGTGTATATATGTATACCACCCTCAATGCCATTCTCAAAGGGGTAACAATTGCTACAGATTTGGTTTGGCATTAATCTTTCTAGAACATTTGCTATGTACTGAGATACTCAGAAAATGTGGTATTATATTATGTGGGGCTTGGATTAACTTCTTTTACCAGACTGCATGCCTCTTGGTAACAGCAGCCATTTTTGTATAACTGGAGCCTAGCACAAAACCTGGAACAAGTGCCTACTAGACTGAGATGAATGAAAGAAATGTCCTCCAATCATAGAATTCCAATCAGCCCCTCTGCAAACTTTCTTTTATTAGCCTTCCTTATAAACACATGGATCTACTTACAATCTTGTGCAAACCAGAAACTGGAGCCCTCCTCTCTACCACTAGTTTCTTTACCTTTTTATCTCTTTTAACTTTCTTCCTTTTTCTCTCTCTTTTTCATTCTCCTATACGTAATCCTTAGCTCTGCTAACCCACCTCTTCATACTCCACTTACTTTTAGGGGTGGGAGCTAGGAGTTGCTGAAAGGAATCAACTGACACTTAACCAAAATATCCATGCATTTGACAGATATCCAGAAATTTGCCTGATATCGCAACAATACATGTGGTTCTATATTTGTATTACCCTAACATTTCAAGATACATTTGGATAATTTTTATTCCACATGCTAAGTTGTCCCACGTCTACTCACATTCTACAAGGGTCATTTATCCATTTATTGTCTCAATCACAGGGATATGATTTATAAAAACAATGAGACACATGATTAGATAACACTATATTAGTAAAATTAGTGGCAATAACTACACTCCAGGTGAGATAAATCTAAGAAAGAATTTTCCCTTCCCATATATGTTGTTTATAGAATAAGGAGTTCACCTGACTAACAAGGAAAATAGACAACTAAAATTACAGAGATGTACTTTCCATTCAAGTTGTCCAAGAGCTGCATAAATCTGGAGTTACCCAATACCCTAGAGCCGAGCAAGGCAAACTACAGCCCACAGGCCAAATCCACCACACTGCCTAGTTTTGTAAATAAAATTTTATTGGAAGATCAAACACCCATTTCTTTCCACTATTGTCTATGGTTGCTTTCTTGCTCCAATTGGAGGCAGGGTTGCATAGAAGATGCAGAGATGGCCTTATGGCTTGTAAAGCTTAAAACTATTTGCTCTCTGGCCCTTTACAGATACTGTTTGCTGACCCCTGCCCTATAGATAGAGCAGCATGCAATGATAGTCAAGTAACGTTTCAAGAATGGAGATCAGAGGACTCCCTTCTGTCTAGCATAATTGAGTGATACCAGGTGCTTCATCTAGCTGGTTTCCTTATCTCTTTCTTCTAATTCATCATCCATATCACTGTCAGAATAATCTTAGAAAAATAGTGGTTAGGATTATTTCTTCTTGCCAAAACTCCTCTGATGACTTTCAAGACCTTTTATTATCACATTTCTATCCAAACTGATCCCTCTGATTCCCCAACACAATTTCCCTGATTCAGGAAAGTTAGTAATCCAAACATATCTTACATTTGCTCAAGCTGCTTTTGCTCTCAGAATGTCCATCTTGCACTCTGTATGACATACCTAAATCTTACCCATTCTCTAAGATTCAGCTCCAGGATCTCACTTCTGTATGCCTCCACTTGGCAGCCCAGCCTACAGAAATCTCTCGATCCTGAAGATCATTACTACAACATGTGGCTTCTATCAGCCTTACAGATTTCAATCAGTAGTTTTCCATCGGTTGTTTCTCCCATTCTCCTTTACATTTATTTATTTATTTATTTATTTATTTATCTATTTATTGTTGAGACGGAGTCTCTCTCTGTCGCCCAGGCTGGAGTGCAGTGGCGCGATCTCGGCTCACTGCAAGCTCCGCCTCCTGGGTTCACGCCATTCTCCTGCCTCAGCCTCCTGAGTAGCTGGGACTACAGGTGTCCGCCACTGCGCCTGGCTAATTTTTGTATTTTTAGTATAGACAGGGTTTCACCGTGTTAGCCAGGATGGTCTTGATCTCCTGACCTCGTGATCCACCCGCCTTGGCCTCCCAAAGTGCTGGGATTACAGGCGTGAGCCACCGCGCCCGGCCGACATTTATGTTTTAACTTGATACAAAATGTATCATACTATCTACTCTGCTATCATTGTTCTAAACAAATGAAAGAAAGTGTCTATTTTCACTTAGATATATTTTAGTAAACAATAACTAGGTAGTATTTTTCTAGAAGATAACACATTGTGAGGAAAAGAGTCTTTCTTGTCAGCTTAGCCACTTCCTCCTGCCACTATAAAAATTGATTTCCCCAGGGCATACTTAAGTCAGATTTGCTAAGAAGAAAAAATCTCACTTTAATGAGAAGAAGATAGAATGAAGCATGAGCATCAACATTTCCAGAACTAAATGTATAGTAAGGAACATCAATCCAGTTGAGTACATTTTAAGGAAATAATGATTTTCTAGGTCTAAATATGACCAGAATATCTTGAAAAACAAATTGCTACCTAAATGTGCTGTCAGTACGATTCTATTTTTTGCTGACTTCCACAGTACTGTTTCTTAAGCCCAAGTTGAATATTTCACTATGGCAACATGAAGTCAATTGCCCACTATCAGATTGAAATGGAAAAACTTAACATATATACGGTACAGTAAGCAAAGTTATCACTGTAAGTGCTCAACAGCAAGATCTTTTGTTGACTCTTTGCTGTTTCTAGTGCCTATGAAAAAATAACTTCTCAACTCAAGGCTAGTCCTGCCTTTCCGTCACCTCTGCTATCTCATTAACTATAGGCCATCTTAACTCTGACCTTCCTTTAGCACATATCCCACATATTACATGCCAAAAATGTATTTGTTGCTTATCTGAAATTTAAATTTAACTGGAGGATCCTTATTTTACCTGACAAACATACCCTAAACTGATCACCTTGGCCAGGTCCCCATTGCTGAAAGTGGGAAACATGGTGAGTGGCTCTTTCCCTTTAGCCAAGTCCCTAGCCAGAAATCTGGAAGACATACTAGGGACTTGACGGCATTCTGCCCATCACTAAATCACCTCCATTCCATGTACTTGATATGACTAAACCATTAGCCCCTCTCTGTTTTCAATGCCACCACCCTAGGTTCAGCCCTTATCAACTTCTGCCTGGATCTTGCAGTAGCTTCCTGAGTGGTCTTCATGCTTCTCGTCTTGTATCCTTTGCACTCATCTCTGTTTCCTCCTGACTCTCCAGGCTTTTCTCTCACCATGCCTTCTCTACCTCCCTTGCGAATTGTTTTCTAGCCATTTCTAGTCTGAGCATGCCATCTTATTTATTATCTCTGCCTTGATTCCAGTGGCATAAAATAAACATCCCCTTCACACCTGCCTGAAACTACACTCCCATTCGGCTTCACCGGATCCCTTACCTTTTAAAATTCAACTTAAGGGTCTCTACCAGTAAAATCTGTTTCTTGTTACTCTCCACTCCCTCAGCCAATGGATGAGGCTTCAACATGCATATTTTCTTATACACTGACATTTCTAAGAACACAGTGAGTTGGGTTAGTGTTAATTTGTCAGAAGAAACCACAGTGCTATAAGGCTTTACATCAGCACATGCTGTTTTGTCCATGTAACAAAGTTATCACTGCCAAAGTCAGAGTGTCCTTGGTATGGTTTGGCCCTGGGTGGGGACCCAAATCTCATCCCTAACTGTAATCCCCACATTTCGAGGGAGGGAGGTGATTGGATCACGGGGGCAGTTCTCGTGATAGTGAGTGAGTTCTCAGGAGATCTAATGGTTTTATAAGTGAGAGTTGCTCCTTCACATGCTCACACACTTTCCTGTCTTGTTGTGTAGAAGATTCTTGCTTCCCCTTCTGCCATGATTGTAAGATTCCTGAGGCTTCCCCAGCCATGTGGAACTGTGAGTCAATTAAACCTCTTTCATTTATACGTTACCCAGTCTCAGATATTATTTATAGCAGTGTGAAAATGGACTAGTACAGTCCTTTTGCAAGAACTTGGTTCAGGAGCCAGCAAATTGCTTTGGGACAAAGGGCCAGACTAATTCAGCAGGAGAGATGGGATGGGAAATTAGGGGAAAGTTTCTATCACTGACATTTACTTTGGTTTTTGTTTTGTTTTATAGTTCTTTGCTAATTAATTAATGACTGCATATGTATTTATTTACATTTGGGAACTCAGAACACCATTCATGGAAAACTGAAAATCATGAAATTTGAGGTAGATACCAAACTCATGTTAATAAATTAGCTGCTGGGTGAAGAGTGTGGAAGAGAAATCCATCTTCTTTTAGGGTATATAGTTATAAAAATTCTATAGACAGTTACATAAGGAAGAAGTAGGCCAATTTACAGAGGTCAAAGGAAAGTCAGCCCTAAGAATTTAAAAGCAGCTGCCTTTAGTTGGAACCATGGCTTGCTTAAAAAAAAAAAAAAAAGTCCTTGATGAAAACTGATTTATTTTGTATGTCCTCTACTAAGCACCTTTAAATGTTGGCTTCCTCAGACAACCTTTTAAGAATTAGGTTATAGGTGTATCCTCTATTCCCCATAATAAGGCTTGAGAAACATCTAAAAAGGTGGTTCTCCACCCAGGCCGCACATGAAAATCACAAAGGGAACGTCTGAAAAATATTGATTTCCTGGAAACCACCCCAGATATTCTAATTTAATTGGTCTGGGTGAGACCACAGGAATTGGCGTTTTTCATCCCGCCCCCTACCCCCAGGTGACTCTTATGAGCAGTCAGGTGGAGATCTACTGATAGACTCCCTTAATTGACCTCTCCTATTGAGGCTTCACTGTTTACTTTATAAAGTGTACCCATCCCAATAAAAATCAGACTGGGACGCAAATGCCGAGCTGGACTGGTTGCATGTAGGAGCAACATGTGCTTCCGCTGCTGCTCCGCTTCAGTCAAGTCCCCAGGTACTGAGATCCTATAGCCCACGACCCAGATTGCTGATTGTTCTATGTTACACAGATATAGAACACACTGCTAATTCAAAGTCAGTCTTGTAAGGGGAACTCAGAGAGAAGGGTTTCCTGTAAGATGTGACCTTACACTTAATACTAAAGGTGTTGGCTCTTTTTAATCCTGAGAAGGATGCTTTTAGGAACAAATAGATTTGGAATCCAACCATACTGCTCTTATTCAAAAATTTAATACACTTCCAAAGGATAAATGGATTCCAGAGTATTAAATAATTACACTTGTATTTATTCCATTTCAAGCCATGACTATAGGATTTACAGTAATATTAATTGCTGCCAACAAAATCGTATCTATGTACATGTTTTCCCCTTCACCTTTTGTCAGTGGTGATAAGAACAAGTTCAAGTGAATGATTCTTTCAGCGTATCATTCGACATTACAAAGTGGCAGTCTGAGACATGAATCTGATCTCTTGGGATTTAACACCCAGTAAACTGAAAGCCCCGGGCCATGTAAGATAGGAATGTAGTGGAAAAAATGTCTCCATTTTTAGTGAAAATTATGAAGGAATTATGAGAGTTACTACTGATATTAAAACATTGCATGTGGGATGTAGTACATTTTATGATTTATAAATTGACCTATAAACAGCAGTAGGAAAAACAGTCTTACAGAAGACATAAAACTGATAACATAAATAAAAGTATCGGTATTTCCCAAACATAGGAGCTTTTTTTATAGTTGCAGGAGATGATTCTTTCATTAACATTCCAATTCTTGTTGATTTTTTGCATAGTTTGGCATATCCAGGCCCTATGTCCTACTGCATTTTCCTGAAAATATGCTTCCTAAGAGTGGGAAAGAGTGAGCACACATTCAGTTGGCTCCTTCCCTTACTCTTGGGTCTCTAGATAAACAACAGAAATCCTCCACCCAAATGATAATTCTGTGGGCATCCCTTTAAATTCTGAAGCTCTTACCTAGTCCCATAATGGCTCCTCTCTTGCAACATGTGTGTATAGGGAGCTCAGGTGTTTAAAACATTTTTACTCTGGGGCCAACATCAGAAATTCCCTATTACTCCCCCTCCTGTTGATAAATGGGCTTATCTCTGTGGACAGCAATTCAGGGCATCAGCTTCCTATGGAATTGCTATAGGAAGCTACATTGGAGTGTGGAGGGAGGAGTTGGATGTCTGGGTAGAAAGACTTTCTTTAGTTAAAGGTGGCCCCAGTAGGCATTAAAGGTTATTGCTAGTTACAGAACAAGCAATAGGTTATGGCTAGTAACAAAAATACATATTTGTGTATGTGTGTATATCTTGGTTTCTTTTATGTCTTTGTACTGTATATTTTTGTGTATACACACATAAATATATATGTATGTTTGTGGATATATACACACACACACACACACATATATATAGTGAGGGTCCCTTCATAACACAACATAGGGTAGAGTTTCGTACGTACGCTGTTGCTTTAATTGCAGAGAAGAAATACTGCTAATGTCAGCCTGCATGATATGCACCTAGGTGTTTTCTGATAGGCAGGGAGCAGAATTGAGGCACTGGGGTGGAAGCCTTTTCCCCATTTTTAGCATCTTAAGTGTGGTGACCACATTCAGAAGGGTAATACTTGGCACTGCCAGGAGAGGAAAATTAGGATTCATCTGCTTCTCTTACCAGCCACTGTGAGAATGTTGAATTTTACATTTGGTCAATTAGATTTGTTAATATAATTCTGTCTGCAGTACTCAAAAGATATGTGCTCAAGGTAAAATCACCATCTGGGTTAGCATAATAGGTATTCCTAAATATCATGCCTACTAAACAGAGCATGATCTGGTCTTTCTGAGGGAGAACCAGAAACAGGAATTTCTCATGAGATGATGGTGGTTGTTTCTATATAATTTCTTGAAAATAATCTAACCTTCAAACACCACATAAACACACCTACAAATGTTTACAAATGTACAGGTTCTTTCACCATAGGTCCATGGAATTACTACTTAATTCATCAGGCTCTGCAGATTTTCCCTTCAAGATATGTTAAGTCCTATTTTTTTTTCCATTTCATGCTTTGTACTACTACAATAACCTTTTATTTATTTTATTAAAATGTAATTTAACTATAACTTTACAGGACAAGTTGTTAGGGCTAGTTACAAAAGAAGAATCAAACATGAATTTTTAAAATACAAGAATGCTTGGCTCATTTTGGATTAAAAAATGCATCTCCTGAGCTTGTTGACATTGCTGTAAAATTTCCTTTCATTCATTAGCATAACTCTCTCAGACGAATTTCTGTACTTTTTTTTTGATATGTTTACTTTTGAATTGTGTTAAAATACACATAACTTAAAATTTACCATTGTAACCATTTTGAAGTGTACACTTCAGTGCTATTACTGCTGTGTAGCCATCACCACAATTTATCTTCACAACTTATTTTATCTTGTAAAACTGAAATTTTGTACTTATTAAACAATAGCTATGCGTTCCTCCCTCTCCCAGCCCCTGGCTACCATCACTCTACTTTCTGTCTCTCATGAATTTGACTACTCTAAGTGCCTTATGTAAGTGGAATCTTAGGGTATTTATCCTTTTGTGACCATCTTATTTCATTTAACATAACATCTTCACAGTTCATCTATGTTGTAACATGTCAGAATTCTCTTAAGTCTTAATAACAATCCACTGTATGTATATCTCACATTTTATTTATTCATTTATCTATTGATGGGCATTTGGGTTGCTTCTACCTTTTGGTTAATGTGAATAATCCTGCTATGAGCATGGGCACACACGTATTTGTTCAAGTTCCTGTTTTCATTTCTTTTGGGGCTATACCCAAAAGTAGAATTGCTGGATCCTATAGTAATTCTATATTCAATTTTTTGAGGAACTGTCATACTGTTTTACACAGCAGTGGCACAGTTTTACATTCCCACCAGCAGTGCGTAAGGGTTCTATTCTCTTCAATCTTCACTAATACTTGTTATGTTCTGTTTGTCTTATGGTAGCCGTTCTAATGGGTATGAAGTGGTGCCTTATTGTGGTTTTGACTTGTATTTTCCTGAAAATGAGAGATGTTGGGTATCTTTTCGTGTGCTTATTGGCCATTTGTATATCTCCATTAAAGAAATGTCTATTCGAGTCCTTTGCCTATTTTTGAAATGAATTGTATTTTGTTGTTGTTTGGTTACAGGAGTTCTCCATATATTCTTGATATTAACCTATTAATAATATATAATTCGCAAATATTTTCTCCATTTCATGCAGTCTTTTCACTCTGTTGATAGTATCTTTTGGTGAACAACTACAATAGCCTTTTAATGTGTCCTACTAAACCCAGTCGTTGCTGCTCTCCCTTCTTTCCCCCTTTCTCCTCTCTGCCTCGTGGTACTCCCCACTCCCTACCCCTATTCTGTCCCTACCCACTCCCTACCACCTTCTGTCTCCTTTCTCTATCCACCCTCCCTACCCTCTTGTGTCCCGCCTCTCTACCCACTCCACTTCCCCAAATGTGTAGAGTCATCCTCTACAAATTCCTTCTCTTCTCTTAAGGCTTGCTTCCTCCGTAGTCTTTCCTCTTGATTTGAAGGCTTGAAGCAGTCATAATAATAGGTATTGGTATCAATCCACGAGCTTTAATAGTTTACACAAGTACCATATTTGTATAGCTGTCAACTTTTTTTTTTTTTTCTGGGAAGAGGCATAAGACCTGTTGGGCTGCTGGGTAAATCCATTGAGTAAAACAAGGCTATAATAGATTGGCTCCCAACACTGCATGTACTCCAGGTCTTTATGCAGTACTTCTCTAGTGTAATATTTATTTTGCTACCACAGAGGATCTAAGAAGGTGGCGCAAAGAAACCTGAAGGCTCTCCATACTCTGGTTGTTGTGGAACTGTCTTTGAGTATAACATAATGGAAGAAACCTTGAAAGTGTAGTATGCCTGGGAGCTCCACTGAATTTTCCCCAGAGACAAATATGTAGAGAAGTGTGCTGAGTTATTACTTCTTATACAAATTGGCTAATTTAGACCACATGCCAAGTAAGAAAACTGAAGTGGAAATTGTTCTCACTATGAAATTATATGAGTGTTAATACAAGAGGCAAGAGAACTACTTTGGGGACACAATATATATAAGGAGAATGTTAAAGATCTGCCAGAAAGCACAGCAACCAACAAACATATGTATCATTCATTCTGGTAGTACTCTTTTTTTTTAGACAGAGTTTTTTGCTCTTGTTGCCCAGGCGAGAGTGCAGTGGCACAATCTCGGCTCACTACAACCTCTGCTTCCCAGGTTCAGGCGATTCTCCCACCTCAGCCCCCTGACTAGCTGGCATTACAGGGGCTTGCCACCATGCCTGGCTAATTTTTTTTTTTTTTTGTAGAGATGGGGTTTCATCATGTTGGCCAGGCTGGTCTTGAACTCCTGACCTCAGGTGATCCACCTGCCTCAGCCTCCCAAAGTGCTGGTATTATAGGCATGAGCCACCGTGCCCGACCAGTAACTTTCTTATAAAATACACACACACACACACACACACACACACACACACACACACATTTCATAAAAGGGCAAATAGAAAAGCACACAGAGGTGCTTTATGAATAAATTATTATCCACTTGTCCAGGTCTTTTGCTGTCACATTTATCGTACACAGATTTTATAAAGTGGACAGTTTTTCACTCCAGAATGAGTTTTTATTTTCCTGAATTATTAATAGTACAGTTTATTAACCATATGTCAACATCACGGACACATTTTTCACTGAAAGGAGAGTGGCTCTGGTGTGAAAGGAAAGCAGCTGTGGTCTCCCGGCAACAATTCCATTCCTCCCCTTTTGCCTCGGGAAGGTGCTCCATTTTCCTGCCATGATTTCTCACAAAGGGGACTGAATTTCTCCCACTTCCTTTTCAACAGAAATTGAGAAAACTCCTGCACTCAACAAAATGAGGCTGGGCATCTAGGGATTTGAAATACTGACTTTTCAGCAGGTGCTCATTTACCAGCAAGTGCTAGGCCTTGGCCTATGAGCCAGAGCATGCCTACTTTTATATTCACTAACATTGTTTTCTTAGCACCTCTGGGAAAATCTCTTTCTGAAAATATTTTTTTGTATAACATATTTCCAGAAAGGCAAAATGTGTAAAGATTTGTTGTTTTATTCCCTCAAAAATGCTTTGCTTTTCCCGTGTTTTCCATCTTTTTTTCTTAATGACTTCATCTTGCTTGCTCTTTAATGAACGGATCATGCCATCATCAGGGATGGGAGTTTTATTTCACATGATCTGAGGTATGTACTCTTCCAAATTATCCTCATGTTATTGTAGTCATGGGAGTTGCAACTGCATTTTAGAATTAGTTTTTGGCAAGTGTCCCTGTAGGGTCTCAGTTGTATTTTCAAAAGCAAGGAAAAGTACCAAAAATCACGTTTAGGACACTATGTTCAATGCTCCAGGAAAGGCCTTTTACTATCCTCTTACCAAGTTGGTTTTTGTTTTGTTTTGTTTTGTTTTGAGACAGAGTTTCCCTCTTGTTGCCCAGGCTGGAGTGCAACGGCATGATCTCGGCTCACTGTAACCTCCACCTCCCGGGTTCAAGCAATTCTCCTGCCTCAGCTTCCCAAGTAGCTGGGATTACAGGCATGCGCCACCACAACTGGCTAATTTTGTATTTTTAGTAGAGATAGGTTTCCTCCATGTTGGTCAGGCTGGTCTTGAACTCCTGACCTCAGGTGATTCGCCTGCCCGGGCCTCCCAAAGTGCTGGGATTACAGGCGTGAGCCACTGCGCCCACCCCTTACCAAGTTCTTAAAACTAATTTATGGAACAAATGTAATAACTAGTGGGTACTTCTCTCCTAATGACCAAAGAAATCTAGACCTGTTAGATAAAAAATAATTTGCCTGAATTGTAAATGTAAAAATGTCCCTTTTAGATCCTTTTTGCTCAGGAGTGCTGAACATACTTCATCTGTAGGCCATGAAAAGGAATCAAGCATGGAATTTCATGTTACTCACCAAGACAGGCACTATAGAGTCAAAATTAGAGTCAAAATCTGGGAGTCAAAATTGGTGGGTTATTGTGCAGATCCATGAGGGGCTCATAAAGAGTCTGAACTCAAATATTAATGAAGATTGCTTCCAGGTACGTGATTATGGATTTTTTTTTTCCTTTCACTTTTCTGTCTTTCCTAAATTGTCCAAAATGAGCAAGTATTGTTTTCAGAGTTCTCTTAATCTGAGTTTCCGTCAGAATTCAGCGCCTGAGGCAAAGACTCACAAGAAGTGTTATTTTGGGAAGTGTCTGAGAGAATAGAAATGGAGGACTCGTGATAAGGAAAGAATAAAAGCCAATTCAATGATGCTTTCTTGATTTGGTTACCACTGTGGTCAAACAGGGACTCAGTCCCTGTGGACCCTCTGAGGAGACAATAGTGCACCACAGAGTTGTCTTCTAGAAAGATGGATGAAGGGAGCATTTACCTACCAGCTCCCACTGCCCCATTGGTTGTTGGTGCCTTACGTGGCTCTAGCTCCGTAGAAATTCTGTTTGAGCACATGCAAGTGCCAAGCCAGTTTCCACAGATGCTCCTACTGTGACAGAATCTACAAGCCCTAGGGCCAATCCCAGAGACAGAAAAAGGGTACTGAAAAGAGGAGTTGTATGGTCACCCCAAACAAATCTGTTTGTCATGGCAAAGGTTGAGATAAAATGTAGGCTTACAAAATGTGAGGCACAGGAGGATCCAGTAAAACAATGCAAAGATGATAAATATTATTTTGTACCAAAAATTTAAAATAGCATATTTTAGAGATATTTCATACATAAAGTGAAAACAACTTTTTTTTTGTTTGAGAAGTATACACCTGTATAATGATTTTACTTTTACTATAACAAATTACCAACAACAATTTGGGTTGTTTTAGCGTCTTAATAGAAGCACCCATTTAACCTTGAAGACATTATGCTAAATGAAATAAGCCAGACACTAAAGGACAAATACTGTAGGATTCCATTTTTATGAGGTATCTAGAGTAGTGAAATATGTAGACAGAAAGACACCATGGTTTAAGGGAGGAAAGAATGAGATGTTTTTGTTTAATAGTGATATGGTTTGGCTGTGATCACACACAAAATCTCATCTTGAATTGTAATCCCCATCATCCCTAAGTGCCAAGGGTGGGACCAAGTGGAGATAATTGCATCATGGGGGCCTTTTCCTCCATGCTGTTCTCATGATAGTGCAACAGTGAGTGAGTTCTCATGAGATTTGATGGTTTTATAAGCATCTGCCATTTCCCTTGCTTGCACTTACTCCATCCTACTGCCCTGTGAAGAAGGTGCCTGCTTCCCTTTTGCCTGCGACCATGATTGTAAGTTTCCTGAGGCCTCACCAGCAATGCAGAACTGTGAGTCAATTAAACATCTTTCCTTTATAAATTACCCAGTGATATGGTTTGGCTGTGTCCCCACACAAATCTCATCTTGAATTATAGCTCCCATAATTCCCACATGTTGTGGGAGGGACAGGTAATTGAATCATGGGGGCAGGTATTTCCTGTGCTATTCTCATGATATTGAATAAGTCTCTTGAGATCTGATAGTTTTATAAAGGGGAGATGCCCTGCACATACTCTTGCCTGCCACCATGTAAAATGTGCCTTTGCTTCTCTTTTGCCTTTCGCCATGATTGTGAGGCCTCCCCAGCCATGTGGAACTGTGAGTCCATTAAACTTCTTTCCTTTATAAATTATCCAGTCTTAGGTATATCTTTATTAGCAAGCGGGGTGAGAACAGACTAATACACCTACCCAATCTTGGGTATTGTTTCATAGCAGTATGAGAACGGACTAATACAAATGGGTACAGAGTTTCAGTTGGGGATGATGAGGAAGTTCTGGAGATAAATGGTGGTGATGGTTGCACAATATAAATGTACTTAGTGCCACTGAACTGTACTCTTACAAATGGTTAAATGGTAAATATTATGTATATTTTACCACAATAAAAAAATAGCACCCATTTATGATGTCACAGGTCTTTCCATGAGAAGTCAGGGTACAACTTGGCTCAGTTAGGTCCTCTGATTAGAATCTCATAAGGCCAAAATCAAGGTGTCAGCAGGCTTGTATTCCTTCCTGGGGATTCCAGGGATGAATCTGCTTCCAAGCTCATTTAGTTTGTTGGCTGAAATGAATTATTTGTGTTTGTAGGACTGTGGCCCTTTTTCAAAGCTGGCTGTTAGCCAGTTGCTCCTAGAGATTATCTGTATCCCTTCACATGCATCCCATATGGGCCCCTCCATTAAAGACAAGACTAGTTGCATTCTTCCCGGGCTTTGGATCTCCATAAGTCCTTCTGCTAGTGCATTTCCGACTTAAGCTGGAGAACGTTCTCTGCTTTTTATTGGCTCATATTATTATATTGGGCCCTAGATAATCTCCCTAAGACTTCATGATTGTAATTATATCAGATAAGTCTCTTTTGCCAGCTGCATTAATTTCATAGGGCAATCATAACAAAGTACTAAAAGCTAGGCAGCTTAAAACAACAAAAATATATTCTCTCTCATGATTCTGGAGGTCAGAAGTATGAAATCAAGTTGGTATCCAGGCCATGTCCTCTCTGATAGCTCTAAGATGGAGTCCTTTCTTGCCTCTTCTAGGTTCTGGTGTTTGCTGGCAATCCTTGGCGTTCTTTGTCATTTACTTGCATCACTCTGGTCATATGTCCATTTCCTCCCCTTGTGTCTGTCTCTGTGTCCAAGTTTCACTTTTTTTAAGTGTACCAGTCATCTTGGATTAGGGGTCACCTTGTTTTTACTTAATTACCTCTGTAAAGATCCAATTTCCAAATAAGGTCACATTTCTGAGGTACTGGCAGTAAGGACTTCAAAATATCTTTTTGGGGAACATGATTCAACTCATAACACCAGGTAACAAAACACTTCCAGTATTTAGGGATAATGATGTGGACATCTTTTGTGGGGAAGGATACATTCTGCCTATCACACCTCTAAACTTTCTTTTGTGAACATCTGTTACAATGATGGTCAGGCTCAGAGTGGTCACACTATTCTTGAAATTTGTTAGCACTTTGTAAATATTTACTTTTTAATCCAGAATGAATTTATAAGAGGGATCAATATTATCCTTGTATAGCTGAGTAACCCAAGACTCATAATTGTAAAAGAAGTTTAAAATTACATATAATTATTTAGGAAGTTATTGGAGACAAGGGTTAACATTTTCTGATTATGATTATCAGTGATTACCCTGCAGAACCTCTTGGTTATGGGCTATATTACATATATGCATATTGTAAAAACTCCACTTAAAGGGCCTTATTTAGTGCTGTATTTGAAATATGGGGATAAATGGCAACCTGTTTTCTCACTTTCAGAACTCTCTTCTTTTCACATTAAGTATCTCTTTGAATTAAGAATCAAATTTTACTCCAGGCCTTCAACATCCATTCTTATTTCTTTCCTTTTGATTCTTTTTCATATATCCTTTCATTTTTTATATGCTTATTTTACAAACATTTACTGGCCTTCTCTCTGCCAGATATATTCTACATATTAGGGAATACAAAGACAAATCAGGCCTGGTCTCTGGTCTCTGGTCTCAAGTAGCTCACGATATAGTTATCCCTCTCCAACCCATTCTCCGTACTGTTTTCCCAACTAGACCATCACCAATGAAAACCTGTTGTCTCCATCTTCCACCTTCTCCCAACCCTCAGTATAGTGCTAGACCTAGTATGAGCTTGGATTTTTCGCATCCCATTGAATTTAATAATTTCAGTTGCTAAATCTTTAGGGTGGTTATATTTTGGGAACCTTTAAATCCACAGACAACTTACACTTGGCCCATTTTTTCAGTGCTAGTTGCTGCTGTGGCAACCAGCTGAAGGCCTCATAACAACTTACTTTAGCCATAGCATATACCTCTGCTTTCTGCCAAGGGACTTGCCACTGCTTCAGGAACCTGCTTAGCTATTCAGTTATATTGCAAATAGGATTACTAGATAAATATAGGGTACCCAGATAGATTTGTATTTCAGATAAGAAACATTTTTTTTAGTATATGTATTTTCCGAATATAGTATGAGACAAATTTATACTAAATAAATTTGTGGTTTATCTGAAATTCAAATTTAATTGAGTATCTTCTATTTTTATTCTACAAATCTGGCAACCTTAATTGCAAAGCGGGAGATGTGAGTGACTTAACTAACACCCAATAGGTGCAACTTTTGAGCAATGGAGGAAGGAATCCAGTGAATATACTCGCCTCTGTTGTCCTTTGGGGACACAATTCTGAGACACATTGTTCATGGCTTCTAAGAAGATCTTCCACAGAACTGAGTCTTGGTTTCCTGCAGCTATGATTAGCTATTAACAAAGCCCTGATTTGTTTTTTCACCTTTCCGAGTTTAACTCTTCCCAGTGCCCCACTCTAGTCCCTTAGGATCTCTATCTCCATGCCAACCCTTACCTCCACCTCTGCTTTTGAAGGATACCCAAACTAAGCACCCTTTCTTCCATTATTACACTGAAGTTCTAGATACTATGTCTGGTTTAATTGCAGAGATAGATTGAAGTTCTAATTTTGATAGAGTAGCAGACTCATTTGAATAATAACCTTGCATGGTTCTTTTCTGGCATTTAAGCATGTCTAGGCATGTTTGGTGAGCTGAAGGGACAGGCCTAAGGGAAGTCAATGGGAAAAGTAATTCAAGAAATATTGACATCTATAGTTCAGATATGCTAGATAAAATGTTTTGGAAGAAGTTGATGATGGGTTTAATATAGCATATTGCACATACATTTTTACCTTTCCTTTCTCCAAAATTACATTAAAATGCCAGATATAAAATTTATTATTTAATATTTTTAAATAATCCATAATAGCACTGAAAATAAAAATGACAGCTTTTAGGAGATCATATATTTTAAGTAATTTATAAAATATAGAAAAACAGAAGGTGTCATATCGATTCATGAACTGGAGCTAGGGAAAACTCAAAGCAGCCACAGGAAAGGGGTTCCATAAGGAAGCAGATATTTCTTCTCACTCCCAAACTTGAAATCAATACAGTAGATGCTGCAATAGTAATACTAGTAATAGAGGCTTCTTGAGGAACAGTTGGACTAGTGGGACACCTACCTTTCTGCCATCTATCTACCTATTAGGCCGGCATATGAGATGTTTTCCCCAATAAATACTATGCTACAGTTGTCTATCAAATACATATTTAGGGGTGAGAAGGAAAGCTCTGGTATTACGCCATATAAAAACACAAAAATAACTGCAATTGGTTTGAAGAGCAAATCATTTTTTAAAGTATGAAATAACAGAGAAGAATCTATAACAGACCAACTTTATGATATTTGAGGTTGCTAAGGTATTCCCCAGAAACATCTGAGGCCCAGAAGACATGAAGGGAAGAAGGAAGGGAAAAGGAAAGAGTAATCTGATATATTTACTTACATCCAAATCTAAATTTCTGCATAAAAAATGTTACCATAATTTATTGTAAGCAAAATTAAAAGACAACTGCAAGGTTGGAGAAAGCACGAAACACAGGAAACACAGGGTTAATATTGCTAATCTGCCTATTACCCCAATAAATTAGTTATAAAATGGCAATACAACAGGAAAAAGCAGGCAGATGATATTATAGTAGAATTTTCACCACATCTGTTTTTCTTCCCTGTAAGAGAAAAATGCTTTACCATCCTGGTGAGCTCAGACATGGCCATATGATTTGGTTGGGTCAATGAAGTATGTCACAAGCAGACACTTTAAGATTTATGTTTTGATTTGTTGTGTTCTGTTTACCTTCTTCTGCAGCAACCAGTGATATTCTGAATAGTATCTGCTCCCAACCAACCCAGGATTAAAATACAATGTGAGAATTAAACTTTTGTTTTAAACCACTGAAGTGTGGGTGTTGTTGATACTGTCTAAGTCCATTTGGGCTGCTGTAACAAAAATACTATAGATTGGGTAATTTATAAACAGCAGAAATTTATTGCTCAATAATCTGGAGGCTGAGAAATCCAAGATCAAAACACAGATTTGGTGTCTGGTCAGGGCTCTGTTCCTCATAGACAGCACCTTTATGTGTCCTCACATGGCAGAAGGAACAAACAGGCTCTCTTGGGCCTCTTTTATAAGGACACTGATCCTGTTCATGAGAGCTTCTGCCCTCATCACCTAATGACCTCACAGATACCCCACCTCCCAACACCACTGGACTGGGAATTAAGTTTCAATGCATGAATTTTTTGGGAACACAAACATTCAGACCATAGCAGATACCATGGCTTAGCTATCTGCTATCCTGACTCATACTGAAATCCACAGTAGAATATGGGTGTGGTTGCACCAAAATCTACAAATATTTGGCATTGATTTAAAGGTTGTGCTCTGGGAAATGAGAGCTGTCAGAAGCTAGAAAGTTGGTGAGACATAGCAAGTAATAGAGAACATTTCAGTATAAAACTGTGGTCTACAATAGACTGAAAGGCGGATCATGCACATAATGACCATGTTGTTTTAGGGTAAGAGGCTTAGAAACGGAACGTTAGTTCCAGGTATTGGAAACTCTATACCTAAATTTCTCAGATTATTACAAAAAGATATGAGCTTGATAAGATAATTAGCTGATTTTTAAACATGAGTGGAAAAAATTAGAGTCTTAGAAATTGTGTACTTACAGGGCTGAAAGTTGAATTCAACCTTCAAACAGTGCGACATAAAATTGAGGAAGTTTTTGAACAATACAAGCAGATTTGATCTCAGACTTGCCTTTACCAAGGAAAAGAGGAACAATATGGTCTTGTTACCTATTGATAACATTGTTAAAATCTTTTAACCTATTTTCTCAGTGCAAGTATCAAATTAAGGGTATAATTCTTACATGCATTATTGAAAATTATTGATCGATTAAAATAGAGTAGAGGTTCAATTAAGTGTATGACACTCTTCATTTCGGCAAAATGGCTCAGGAAAAAGAGATTGAAAGTATGGCTCTCCTAAACTGATGGACTCAAGTTACTGAAACTTTATTTGGCGGGGGGAGGGATCTAGAAAAGAGGTGTAGATATTGTTAACAGCATATAGAGTTGATTGGAATGCAGTTGCTAAGAAACTGACTGAAGTTTTTGAAAAAAAAAAAAATATGTACTGCCAAAGAGACCATGAGCCTGGACTAAATAGTTTGTGACTGAAGCTTTAAATTATACTTAGGAAAACAACCTCTCTTGGATGAGAAGCAGTACACAAAACTACTAGATTTCCATGGAAGGCAGTTTTACTGTACTAGCTTTATATATGACTTACAGCATAACTGAAAAGGAAGAACGTCCCCGATAGTGGAGACAAGAGCCACAGGCAAACAATGCACAAAGAAGCCACTTAAAGGAAAAGCAATCAGGGACGATTCCCAGGAAAGTTCTCTAAGCCTAAGGCAGGGGCCTCTCCAAACATCTGCCCCATGGGATTTCATTGTTGCTGTGGCCCGGTGGCTGCTATATGTCTCTTCTTCTGTTTTTGAAGAAGAGAATTTAATGCAGTTTATCCTATGCCTATGTTACCTTGTACATTGGGAATGTTGATTTCTTATGTAGAAACTACCAGGTATCACCCTGAGCATTCATAAATTTGACTTGGAGCTTGAAGCAATGATTGGATAGTAGTTGTTTCCTTTGGAGAAGGGGTAAAGTGTCCAACATGGGGAGGGGAGAGAACTGTATTTGTTAACCAGACGGTTCAACTGTATTAGACCTGTATTATTGTTCCCTGGAATATAGTTCCCCTTCTTTCCAGAGGATCATACTCCCCAGCCTGTTTGAACTAGGTGTGAACACATGGCCTGTTTTGGCCAATTAAACGTGAGCAAAAGTCACATACATCACTTCTAAGGAAAAGAATTATGAGTCAGTACATGCCTCATCAAATTTGATATTCTACCTGCCATGAGAATCATCAATGTTGTGGCTACTGAAGAGTGGCAGCTCCATCAGCTGGAGCCCTGGAGTGAGGATAAGGAGGCTCTGAAACACAGCACCTAGTTGACTTGTGATGAACATGTAGTGTGAGTGAGAAACCACCATTTCTTCTTAAAGACTACTGGGATTTGGGGAAGGGGGTGTTTGTGTAGCATAACCTATTAGTCTGTTTTAACTGGAAGGTATAAATATTAGAAGATTAAAGTATAAATGAGTAGTGAACATATAAAAAAGATAACTGATTAGAAATGTTCAGGAAAGCAGCACATATAACTTGGAAATTGTTCCTGACTACATTTAAGATATTCATAAAATATAATTTTGGAATTGGGGACTTGTCAGGAGACTGGAGTTTCTGCTTGACAAGATGGCAGCTACTACAGGGTTACATTAGGAAATAAATGTATAATTGTACCTAGGTCTCACATGTGCCACTGTGAAAGAATGGCTGAATGATTAGGTGAATCATATTCACTCTGACACAGAGCATTATCTCTGCTAGCGTCTTCCTTTTAGTCCTCAAACTGTTTCATCTCTTTACTCATAGAAGACATTGCCCTACTCCCTAAGGGATACAGCCCTAAATATAATCTACTCATAGTCTCTAGCTCAAAGTTAAAACTCTCAGGATAGTATGTAGTTGTCTTTATCTGGCCCAGATGTGGTCTCATTTTGTCTGACAACCTATGGTTAAAAGACAGGTTATCAACCCACACTCACACATGCCCAATATACAATGGTTGAATGAGGACCAAATAACTGCAATAAATATCGTGGTGGTAGATTGTAATATCTGTTGACAATATTCCCTTTCACCCCTATTATTCAAAATGGTTAACTATGGACAGAGAGACTTCTCCAACGTGCTGATTTTGGTTTTAGCCATGTGCCCTGCTTTAGCTAATGACATGTGAGCAGATATAACTTATGCCATACAAGACTAGAGGCATTGAATGTGTTTGTATGACTTAGCCTTCACTCTAGGCCTCTTGTCTTGCATTTCGATAAGAGCATACTCCTGGTAGTTGCTGCTGTTTTACCCTGGGTCCCAGAAATAGACATATGGAGCTGACCAAAATGCACCCCACAGCCTGGAGCTGAACCCCACTGAGTCACAGCTGACTCACAAAACTATGAGAAATAAACACTTATTCTTATAAGCTACTGATGTGTGCAAGTTTTTAACCACAGTAAAAGTTAACACCATTCCCATTTAGAAAGAGAGAATGGGAAACACAGAATAGCCACTGACTGGGTTGTGATCATTTTGAAATCTCCCTGGGAAGCTGCTATGCAGGTGCTCTCTCTTTGGTGGAGGGAAATTCCTTGATTAAACTCTGATTCTGCGCTCTGAAGGAACTCCTTTGTTTATGATCACCATGGCCCGTGGATCTACCCTCTGGGGAGCTGTACCTTGTTCATATTACTGTCTTTGGCCACTTCTGAAATGCATGTTGAAGAGCAAGCTCTCTTTAGGGGCTACAGAGCCTTTGAAGTCAGCTTCCTAATCATGGGAGGTTAGAGGACCCAGGTTTATTTATGTCTAGAATAGTCCAAGGCACTTGAGTTTAGGCTTATGGTTCCTTTCACAGCACAGTTACCTCTAAATTTAGTCATCTGTTTGTATCCAGTTAGTTTTGTGAGCCAGTAACTAGAATAAAAAATTTTTCTAGACATAACTCTCAAATGTTCCTTATTTCTTTGCCTCTTTACTCCCATACTTCTCTCAATTTGTGGTCAAAACTATTTAGAAGAAAACATGGAAAGGCCATCCCCTTAATTTGATATTTGCCTAGAGTCACTGAGTTTTATTGGGCATTTGAATCTTTAGTCCTGTTTTATACTGTCTCGTATCATTCACGTTACACAAGCAAATGGCTTTTCCAAATCTGTAAGGCCCCTGATTTCTGGATCATCTTTTGTCCTTTCATTTCTTCTCAGAAACTAACCACTTCCTTCTTTGGTCATATTTCTCATATAATATCTTGCCAAACAGAGTCAATAGAACCTAACACATGCTACTAATACTTAATTTTCTACCCTCTTCCATTATAACACTACGTAGCCTTTCCATCTGCAATCAAGTTAATGCACTGATACTGTTACCAAGTGTTTTGCTATTGAATCAAATAGATCTCTAGCCATTTCACCTGTTCATTTCTCCTTGCCATAAAGCTTCCTGACCACTGAGGTGATGCCACATATTTTTGTTCCTTTTGTCACAGGATCACTCCATTTCTGTTACCAGTGTTTGCATTAGGTAAAGTTAGGCTTTATAAAGAACCCCTTTTCAGCCATGAGTATTACAGTGTCTGAAGAGACAGGAGTGTGAAGAACCATTTAAGACAGTAATGCCCCGTATTAGGATTCTCTAGAGGGACAGAACTAATAGTATATATGTATATATGAAAGGGAGTTTATTATGGAGAATTAACTTACATGATCATAAGGTGAAGTCCCGCAATAGGCTGTCTGCAAGCTGAGGAGCAAGGAAGCCGGTAGTGGCTCAGTCCGAATCCAAAAGTCTCAAAAGTAGAGAAGCCAACAGTGCAGCCTTCAGTCTGTGGCCGAAGGCCCAAGAGCACCTGGCAAACCACTGTTGTAAGTCCAAGAGTCCAAAAGCCAAAGGACTTGGAGTCTTATGTTTGAGGGCAGGAAGCATCCAGCACCACAAGAGAAAGAGGAAGGCCAGAAGACTTAGCAAGTGTGCTCATTCCACCTCCTTCTGCCTGCTTTGTTCTAGCTGCGCTGGCAGCCCACCCAGATGGAGGATGAGTCTGCCTCTCCCAGTCCACTGACTCAAATGTTAATCTCCTCTGGCAACACCCTCACAGACACACCCAGAAACAATGCTTTGCATCCTTCAGTTAAGTTGACACTTAATATTAACCAGCACATGCTGTTATCCAGGTGAAAGTTATTTGGGTCTTCCCTATGGAATGGATACTATGTTAAAAAAAATAGATAAAATAGATGTCCTAATCAATTATTTTTATTCTCTTTTTTTTTTTTTTTTTGAGACAGGGTCTCACTCTGTCACCCAGGCTGGAGTGCAGTGGTGCAATCTTGGCTTTTTGCGGCCTCAAACTCCTCGGCTCAAGCAATCCTCCTACCTCAGCCTCCCAAGTAGCTGAGACTACATGGGGCAGGGGGGGGTTCCACAACCAGCTAATTTTATTTTTTGTAGAGAGAAGGCCTCACTCTGTTGCCCAGGCTGGCCCTGAACTCCTGTACTCATGCAATCCTCCTGCCTCGGCCTCCCAAAGTGCTGTGATTACAGGCATGAGCCACTGTGCCTGTTCATTGTTTTTAGTTATTATAATTAATAAAATAGGTTCTGATTTCATCTGATAACTAAAATGACCAAGGAACTGGGTAATGAATCACTGTTTGGACAGCCTGTTACTGTTACAAATAGATTGCTTATGATTGACCAGAATAACAGCTGAAAATTTAATGAATCTACTGCAATCTTGTCACTTCAGTCAGGCAGCATAAAGGCAGCCAGTGGAAATATCCTTGCTTTGTTCCAGTCTAAAGAATTCAGCAGTCAGCATGAGCTCCTCTGGTTAGAAATGCAGACACAGGACCCTTGGGGTAGAGACTTGCTCACTTGCTGCCAGAATGCCCCTCTGGATTAATTTCAGGCCCAGTGAAGTATATGATTTACTGATTAACAGAAAATATATCTTAACAAACACTCAGGTCAAGGAGACCTGTTAAATGCTACTTAATTTTGAGAGTAGGAACTTACAGCAGAAATGCATTATGAAAAATGAATGGTTTTAATGACAATGACTTTTTCTCAGTATACATAGAGCTCAATAGGGGGAACATTTTTCCAAACAGTAGAATACGGGCTCTCAGGATTAGGACTCTAATTTGGGGTATTCAGTTGCAAATGAGGAATTCATCATGTACCCAAAGAGAGAAACCACTCCAGATCTGTGTCATGTGGCTTTGATTTCAGGCAGTACTGTTTGGAGCAAGTTAATTCTACTAAAATAATTTAGGGAACATTGTTATCCCTTGAGCACAAAGAAATGTGTCCACCTATGTGTGTTTACCATATGTTATTTTACTTAAAGGTGATAACTACAAAAAATGAAGAAAAGCAGAAGAAAAAAGGAAAGAAATGCCCCAGTTTCAACAAAAAGGTCTATAGTTTTTGTCACAGTTTGGATTCTCTGAGAAGCAAACTCTGAGGTGGAGAATCGTATGCAGGAAGTTTATTGGGGACTGGGCTCAGGATCAACGCCTGTGGGATCATGAAGGAAGCAGGATTGAGCAAAATAAGTTATACTTGGTGCATTCATAGTGGAGTCCTCAGCCAACCCCACAAAGAATTGTGGAGTTGAAATATCCCTTCAGGGTGGTCCCAAATTGAGGTAAAGATCTGGACCTTTATTACCCCTCCCACAACTAACCCCCCTATCACTGGATACAGGCTGTCCCAGAGAAGGAGTTGTGATTTTTGGGTGAGGCATCTTTCTCCAGCTGTGAACAATCCCTGGAAATGGACTTAGCTGAGAGGAGTCAATCACCAACACTCTCAACAGCTGAGGAAATGAGTGCTTCAGGCCTGGAACTGGGTAAGCCAGGTGGTGTATCATGGTGTCCACTACAGTTCTCTGCTACTAATAGCGATATGATTTATTGAGAATGTGTGTGTTGGTGGTGGGGGAATAGGGGAGGTGAGAATGGAGGGGGAAGTTTATAGGGAAGGATTGGAGCCAGATATGAGACTTTTTCTCCTGTGACTCAAATGTCAGTTTCCTTACTGTTCAGCTTCTCTAACAGTAGATAAGGCCATACATGTCATCTGTTTAAAATAACTAACAGGATTCCCTGGACTTCAAAGCTAGGAGGAACCTTGAAGATTATCCAGTAAAAAAGGCCCAGAGATGTTAAATGCTTCATGTTAGTAGTGAGACCAAGGCTTTATATGCATGCTTGATGGGTGAGACATGACAGATGTCAAGAGTGGCTGACATTTAAATATTGTCATTTCAGAAGCCATCTACTCCTTATTTTATCCTAAAATAACTCCTAATTTTTTACAAGTGCTAGGAGGATATAGTATGCTGAGCAGGGCTGGGATGGCAAGTGAGGACCGCACTTAAGATTGTACAGGTGCACACAATTTAAGGAGGCGCTCAAAGGGTTGTTGGAAGTGCATGACCCTGAGATTAAGTGCCTCCTAAAGTTTTTACCTAGATTTCTAAAATGCTGTACCTTATTCCAGGCTCTGGTGCTGAGAAAATGGGCCTTTCCTCGGAAGAGATGAAATTCATTCTCCTTCAGCAGAGACTGGCTTAAAGTAAACCACGTAACCCAGTCTGTCTGTCTTAGTCTGTATGTGCTGCTATAATAAAATACTTAAGACTGGGTAACTTACAAAGAACAGAAATGTATTTCTCACAGTTCTGGAGTCTGGGAATTCCAAGATCAAGGTGGTGGCAGGTTTGGTTATTCCATGAGGGCTGCCTTCTGCTCCCAAAATGGCACCTTATTGCTGTATCTACTGGAGGGAAGGAATGCCTGTCTCACATGGTAGAAAGTGGAAGAGCATGAACCCTTTCATATAAGGACCTTAATCCTGTCCATGAAGGAGGAGCCCTTAATTTAAGACATAATTAGAGGTCTAATTACCTCCTAATGGCTCCACATCTTAATACTATCACATTGGCCATTAAGTTTTTGTTTGTTTGGTTTTTCTGTTTGGTTTTTTTTTTTTTTTTTTTTGGAGACGGAGTCTCACTCTGTCACCCAGGCTGGAGTGCAGTGGTGCGATCTCTGCTCACAGCAATCTCTGCCTCTCAGGTTCAAGCAATTCTCCTGCCTCAGCCTCCTGAGTAGCTGGGACTACAGGCATGTGCCACCACACCCAGCTAATTTTTTGTATTTTTAGTAGAGACAGGGTTTCACCATATTAGCCAGGATGGTCTCGATCTCCTGACCTCATGATCTGCTCGCCTCAGCCTCCCAAAGTGCTGGGATTACAGGCGTGAGCCACCGCGCCTGGCCAGCCATTAAGTTTTAACACATTACTTTTGGAAGGGACATATTCAAACCATAGCAGAGGGCTTCTGCTGTGAGACTCCTGGAAAGGTTTCCTTACCGATAAAAAAGAGACACTAGAGGAGAAATTTCATTTTCTGTCTTTGGCCAGAGTCATATAAATATGTGATGGCTGGAACTGTTGCAGTCACCTTGCAGCCATGAAGGGCCAAACTAGATGATGAGTGCCAGGTGGTGGTGAAGAAACCTGGTTCCTTGGTGTAGCACTGCTGAATGAACCAACCCTGGAACTCCCTGCTTTGGGATTTCTGGGAAGTGAGATAATACATTTTCACTGATTAAGACACTATTAATCAAATTTTCTGTTACTTGCAAAATGAACCCAACTTTTATAAGGGGGTCTTTTTCTAACATGAAACTGCCCCACCTCCTTGTAAGCATTTTGATTCCTTGAGCACACCTCTCTATCTCCATTAGAACTTCTCCATTATGCTAACAAATTAATTAACCTGGAAAGTGTTAGTTTTTGGCAATATCTTGAGGTGATATGTGTTTCTCCACTTATTAGCTGTGGGACCTTGGACTAGTGACTTCACTGTTCTGGACTTTTTTTTATTATTATTTTTTCATTTGTAATATTTCCATATTACTATTACTTATCTCAGAGGGCGATTGTGAGGCATATGGAAATAATATATGTAAAGTGTTTAACATAGTGCCTGGTACATAATAAGCATTCAATAGATGTTATGAATTATTTGCCTTTAATAGCTACTCATTCCCTCTGTGGAATATTTACTTATTAGAGACTTATAAAGGATCTTTATATCTTTTGGTCACCAAGCATCCATTTACCGTATCAGGAAACAGCCATTTAAGACGCTATTCTTTCTCCATTCTTGGCTCAATTGGCTCAAGTGGCACCTCACTCCATAATTCAGTTGGCAGAATATATGACCTGGGACTCAACCATCAACTGTATCTCATTTGACCATATTATATGCCTGGCCATAATGATTATTCACCTTTGGTCACACAGTGAAACAAATGCCAGTGAGATACAATGAGACTGTGTCTGGGGCATCCTGGGAAGTCATTTTCCTTCTGATTGGTTTTGAATCTAGGAAGATGGATAATCTGCAGCTGTTGCCACCACTTTGCTAACATATTGCTCCAGAGATAGGAACTAATAAGCAGAAGGCAGAACAAAGAAACTGGGTTCTGATGAGATTATTTGAACCCTGGATCTATCTAGCCATTCTCTAAGCCTGCCCTTCTCCTGGAATCTGCAGTTATGTGACCACCAGTGAATCCTGCTTTTGCTTAAGGCAGTTTAGGCTATTTTTCTTTCATTTATGACAAAGCGAATCTAAACTCATACAAGAGAAAACTTTCTTTAAAATATCCTAATTGTCACTTTTGAGTGAATTGTAATTTAGAGAACCCTCTTGCCTATGTGTCATAATGTAGCCTACTCCATACTTTTTGTTCCCTACTCCTTGCAAGGGCCAGCACACACTTATACCATGAGGTGCTGCAGAAACTGAAGGGACTGCTTACTATAAATCTTCCTTGAGAAACTTGATAAGTTTTCTTAACCTATAGTTTTCTTGGTTTCATTTAGGTAGCATATGGATAACCTGCTTCATAGAGATGCCAGGATTCAATGAGATCATATATGTAAAGTATTATTCCTTCATGTTACTCTTATGTTGTTTACTCCTGTATCTTATGATGCTCAAAGGCACTCCCGGCCAGGCAGCACAGGTTTTATTCTTTAGCAGCCCAGTTCCAAGGGACCAGTTCCTCATGCATTTGAGGGTCTGGTTGTTGAGCATGCCTGGGAGAAGTAGAAACATGGGCTCTCTTCCAGGCAGCTCTTATAAAGGATGAAGAGCCAAAGAGCAGGGGCATAAGTGCAAGTGAATGAAAAGGAGCCTGGTCTAGGCCTTGAAGAGTAGAGGAAGGTCCTGTGAGGTTGTAGGGAGAATAGGCAGTGAGCAGCCAGGGAAGGCTGACAGCATGTGGAATGGCAGAAGGAAGTAAGCAGAAGAGTCGAGCTGATGAGCAGAAGGTTGCAAGGACTGGAATGAGAAAGGAAGGAAAAAGATAGAGGAGTATATGAAGGAGTGAGCAAGCACAGAGTAAAGGGTACCCACCTTCTCAGCTGCTTTCACAATGCATTGATTCCACACAGTCACCATTGATTTAAGGCTTGGTAGAAGACAAAGGGAAGGAGGAACTGCCCCTGAGGGTACAGAACTGAGCCTGACGAGCAATTAGCATAAACCCTTCTAACACGATGATCATTAGTTATTTTTGTAGTGTTTTTCTGTTGGTTACACCCTTCCATTTAGATTGTTTCATTGGGTCCTTGCCACATCCACATAAAGAAAGCAGGACAGGGATTATGATGTACATTTTGCAAGTAAGGAAATGAAGGTTAACCTTTTCAAGGATTGCCTAGCTAATATCTGCTGCTCTTGAATCTTAGTTTATCTTTCAGGTTTCTGAGACTGGCCTTCATTAAACTCCTATACATTTCTTAAGTTCCCTTTACTTCCTAAGTGGTGTATCTGACACTAGTCTCAACTTGATGCCAATGCATCCTCTTTTCTTGTGGCCAGAGCTATCCTTCGAATCGTGCCATTCTTCTGCCCAACAATATCAGTTGTTTCCCATTGCCCACCACAATAAAGTCACAACTGTAACACGGGACTCAAGGTCTTTGCTATTTACAGCCCGTTGACCTTTCCATCCCTCTTCCCCATGCTCCAGCCACGGAGGAGTATTAGCCAGTTCTTGAACATACCATGCCTGCCCTTCGGAACCTCTATACCTTGGAAATGTTTTACTTGTTGCCAGGAACGTCACCTACTGTCGTCTTTGTCAAAAGTCCTACTTACTCAAGATCATCTTAAAAGTTTGTCTCAACTGGAAACTTCTCAAACGTCCATAAGCAGGCTTGGTCCTTTCTCTGAGAGCCCTGCTCTTTTTGATTATTCTCTAATGTAGCATTTTGTATCCCTTGACTATAATAATATGTTGGTACCTTAAGGTTTAGTCTTGTTTTGTTTATGTTTTTCACTGAATTGTGAACACCTGCAGAGAGAAATCATACCTGCTTCAACTTTGTTTCTCATATCACCGATAGAGCCTGGCACAAACCACGTACCCCATGGATACTGAACTGAATTTCACGTTCCTCTTAAGGCTACCCTCAATGCTTGTTATGTAATCCAGTTCCTTGTACACACACGGTAACAGGAGTGCTGGAAGAGGTGTGCAAAATGCCACTCAAGATGGCCTTGTTTATCTCATTGACTTCCTTAAGCATTCACTGTGCTTTAAGTCTCACAGACAATGAGTTAAGACACCTTCCTCACCAAGTGCAGCACTGATGTGAATTATTTCTCTCTGCACTGTCACAGATATTTCATTGTATATCCACCCAAAGTAAAGGCACCTAAAATATAACAAATCTATTTTGGCCTTGGGTCAAACATTTTTCTGTATTTGTTAGAGACACAGTTCTTATTGATTGCTATTTAACGTTAGGAGTAATTTTAAAAAACTTAACAACTTCTGGCCTACTCTGATAATTGCCACTTCCCTGACAGGCTTACAGCAAGTGTGGAAGCAACTGATAGGTGTCACAGGATGGACAGGCTAGTCCCACAGGTCATCATGAAAAGTAATTTGCCCTGATCCTTATAGGGACCAGGTCTAGCAGACTCTCGTACTTGAAGTTTATAAAACCAAGCAACTTCCTCATTGAACAAGATAAAAATAAATATGACCCTCCCACTGCCACCATAGTAATTAATATTAGGGAAAATCTGAGAAAATGGTGTGTCTAGATAGATGACATGAATTGTGGGATCAGTTCCCCAGTACTCCTTGGAAGGCTTTTCTTAAGAATCACTATAAGGAGTCCAGATGGGCAAAAATGTGGTACTTTCTTCAGGGCTGTGAAGAGGAAGGTGATATGCTATCAGAGACCAAAAAGTTAGGTCTAGGAAAACCAGGGCAATGACAATGAATTGGTGACTTGGTAACCAATCATACGATTTTACCCAGAATCTTTGCTAGTAATAAACTCAAGACAGTAGGAGCTGTAATGTGAAGTCTTGCCTGTTAAGCAGAAAACCAGCTTCTACGTGCCTACTTTCCCCTGCCTCTAGTTGGCAACTTGCATAGACAGCTGACCGTGGTAATGGAAGAGGGAAATGGCGAGGGCATCCCTCCAAGACTGCCAGTCATAGGATCTGGTCCAGCTGTAAGGGAACATGTATCTAAACTAGTCTAGCCAGAAGCAAAACCTGAATCCTATATGAAGAATACTGGGAAGACTACGAGACATCTTGGAGAGAGTAGAGTTGGTCCTTTTTATTCATGGGTTCCATATTTGTGGATCCAACTAACAACAGATTGAAAATATTAAGGGAAAAAACAATTAAAAATAACAATACAATAATAAAACACAAATAAAATAATGCAGTATAATAACCATTTACACAGTATTTATATTGCATTAGGTATCAGAGGTAATCTAGAAATAAAGTATACAGAAAAATGCGCTTAGGTTATATGCAAGTACACCATTTTCTATCAGGGACTTGAGCATTCTTGGATTTTGATATCCATGTAGTATCCTGGTACCAATTCCTCACAGATATGGAGGGAGCCTCAGCACAAGCAGTTGTAAGTTATGTTGATTAAAAATAGGCAAACTGATGCAGAACCAAGGCTGTAGAAGGCAAAGGAGTACTGAAGTTCCCTTTTCTGTAATGCCTTGCACAGCTGTGAAGACCAGGAATGAACATCCCTATGTATTATATGCCAATTTTGATGCTGTAGCCTTTTGTCAGGAAATGACCTTTGGCCCCAAGGCAAAGGGTCTGAAATTTCAGTGCTTTGGCCAATTCTTCCATTTGAAGAATTCTTGGCTTCCTATTCTTGTTAAGTCAGGTTCAGCATGATTTTGACCAATTTGTACTCTTAATTGAGAAATCACTGGTGGTTGGCTTGAACTCGGGGGATCCTGCCTGCTGGGCTGCTCTAGTCTTTGCGGTTAGTCAATCAGAAAGCAGAAACATCTAGAATGTCAGGCCACACAGTAATGTTCACTTTAATTACCAAAATTGATAGCAGAAAGTTAAAGTTTCATTATAATGTTTTCCAGAAAGACTGACAAACCACGGGAGCTTTCATGCTGGTTTCATAGCTTGCAATCTTTGTCAGAAGAAGCAGGTGGCATGCAGTGTAACACAAGCACATCCCTTCTTAGCAAACACTTTCCCCTCTGCAGGGAGTAATTCACAGTTCAATTTACCCCGACCACACCTTACCCAAGCTAGTACGGTGGTTTTTCATCAGAATTTTTTTGATCAGCACATAGGAAATTGGAATTATATGCATTTTACTTTGCAGTTCTAACTTATCTTTATCTTTTTCTGCTTTTGTTCACCAGTGTTCCCACTCCCTTGTTCAGGTCAGGTCTCAGAAAATCAGTATAGCAAGTTAAAAAAATAATCCTTCAAATAAATCATAAAATATAATGACATGCAGTACAGTCAAGATGATATTAACACATACAGAAGGACTTGTCTATCTCTGCTTTTACACTGATGACTAGACCAACTGCATTTACAACTTTTTTTCTGTGCTGTTTTGAGGTTTTCTTATTCTTTACTCAGAAAAACTCAGCTGAAGCACCTATCTTATTTCCTTTGTTGTTTTTGTGATGCCTTAAGAAAAAAAAAAATTCTCTCTGCAGACTGATGGTCTGAGGGCTTTGCCCCAGGAGTCTTTAGATTGAGATATTTTAAATCTCACTCTGCCATAGTCACTGTAGGAGAGTCTCCCTCTTCCCATTACTCACAGATTTCTGCTATCTTGAACACTCCTTCACAGGAGGCAATGGCATAATTGAAGCTCTCTGAGTCTTAGTTTCCATTTCTGAAAAGAAGAGAATTACATGGTGATCTCCAGGTCCCTGTGTCAATGAAACCAGCTCTGGCCTCTCTTAGCCAAATAGCAGCTTTTATTCCCTTTATGCATCACTGCTATTTCCTGGCAGAAGTAATTGGGGATCTGTATTACTTAATAACTGTATTTGTCAGAATATTATGGCAAGTTACTTCCTAAAGCATCCAGACCTTTTTTAAAAGCTCTAGTGCCTATACTCAGACATGTGTGTACCAACTTGCACAGCTTTCTTCTCCAGCCACTCCAGGGAAACGTATTTTTTTTCCATAGGTCTCTCTATCGATTTTTTTTTCTGTCCCTTTGTATCTTTAAAAGCTGCATTTCACTTCCTACTTTGGCTTTTTCTGATCTGACTCCTTGAATGTATCGCTATTTTTTGTTTTCTTCCTTGGGTATTTTCCCAGCTTCCACTTTCGGATGTTTCCCCTTTGTCAGTACCTTGTGCTCTTTTGTTGTTGTTGTTGTTGCTGCTGCTGCTGCTGCTGCTGCTGCGCTATTAAGAGCTGAGAGGAAAAAGTAGGTGAGTCGCTGAGTGATATGGCAGCCAACTTGTATTATTCCCAGAACGGTTTGTGTTTAATATTGTCCATTTATGAGCAGTCTGTGATGATGGCTGAGGCACTGGGAAGTAGCCTCGGATCCACTTACCAGTTTTTCTTCATCTTTTCTCTATTATGTGGTTTTTAACTTACTTGCTTGCTTTCTGTTTATATGACAATGGATTTTTGTGACTGTTACTCTCTACTGCATTTCCACCAATAATTATTTTTCTTGTTCATGAATTATTTCCAATCAACCATTCTACAAGTTTCTCATAGAGGCCTCGATTTAAAACCTTGCTTTCTTTCTTTTACTATCTGTGTAATCTTAGGCAAGCCACTTTACCACAGTGGGCCTGTTTCTGTGTATAGATGATGATACTTATGTCATATTATTAATATGAGGATTACATGAGTTTATACGTGTGAACATGTCTAGCATACTGCCTGACTTACATTGGGGCTCAGTACAAGAATATTTCCTTCCCTCCTCCTCCTTCCTCCTCCTTTTTATTTGACACTGCATGAACAAGTACCAAGGGTTGTTGTAACAGTTCCAGAAAATGCTTCCATCTTTTGGGACAGGAAACTTTGTTTAAACAGGTTATTCTGGCATACTTGAAAAGGTTTTTAAAGCCACCTAAGTAAAACTAGATTCCATTCCCAGAATTCAATGTGTGTCACTGATTTCTGTGGGCACCCATGGGTCCATACTGTATTAGTTGGATTTTGGTGGCTTCCCTATACATGGTAAATTTCCATTAAATAATTATTTACCTTGAACTTTTCTGAGATACTTTGGATTCCTTTTCTCTATTCCTCATATACTGAAGTAAATGGCCATTATCCTTCCTCTCATGCCTTTTCAAGCAAACACCATCTGTCATAGTGTTTACTCTGCCAACAAGTCACTCCAAATTTGGGCCTCAGCACCTGGACCATTCATCAACTCCAGTTCACAGTATTTCATGTTGCAAAATCACATGTATTCATTTCTCTATTCTCTTTTCTTCCAGAGTCAGCTTCAGCTTCTTAGGAATCCTCTCTGCTTTTCTTTGCTAGCTTTCCAAACACTTGGCTCCAATCCTTACTCATTGATTCCACTTTGCAGCCGTAACCACTTTTTCCAGGCATGTAGAATTGTCTACATTTCTCATCATCTTTATGGGTTCATGTGCCTCCTTTTTGCCTAGAAAAAGCCAAACCTAATGTACTCTTCTGTGCTTTGTAAAATAGGGCGTGCAATTCTTTATAATTATCTGGCTATCTTACCATCCCTAGTTCAAGACGATACGTGCTTCTTAAGACAGAATTGTTCAAATGATTCCAGTTCTCCCTTTAGGCCACCCTCTCTTCTTTTGTGTTTCATTTTCCATGTAGTTATGTGAATTTTACATTATGAGGGATAACTCCCATACATCACAGAAGATAGTGCTCAAACACCTACTGGGCATGACAGATAGAAATACCGAGACTCAGAAACAGAAATTTCATGTGAAATTTTCCAAGCCTGACCTTCTATCTGAAGAAGCAATCCCCTGTTGATAAGTGGTTTATCTCAGCTGTCCCCAAACTTTTTGGCCTCAGGGACAGGTTTCATGGACTTGGGTGGTTGGGGGCAGCAGGTGGTTTTCGGGTGATTCAAGCACATTACATTTATTGTACACTTTATTTCTATTATTATTACATTGTAATATATAATGGAATATTTATACAACTCCCCATAACGTAGAATTGGTGGGATCCCTGAGCTTGTTTTCCTGCAACTAGACAGTCTCATCTTGGGGCAAGTCCCACCCAAGTCCATGAAACCTGTCCATGAGGCCAAAAAGTTTGGGGACAGCTGAGATAAACCACTTATCAACAGGGGATTGCTTCTTTAGATAGAAGATCAGGCTTGGAAAATTTCACATGAAATTTCTGTTTCTGAGGCTCGGTATTTCTATCTGTCATGCCCAGTAGGTATCTGAGCACTATCTTCTGTGATGAATGGGGATTATCTCTCATAATGTAAACAGTGACAGATCATCAGGCATTAGATTCTCATAGGGAGCCCGCAACCTGGATCCCGTGGATGCGTAGTTCACAATAGGGTTCGTGCTCCTATGAGAATCTACTGCTGCCACTGATCTGACAGGAGGTGGAGCTCAGGTGGTAATGCCAGTGATGGGGAGAGGCTGTGAATACAGATGAAGCTTAGCTGGCCCACTGCTCACCTCCTGCTATATGGCCCAGTTCCTAACACGTCACAGACCAGTACCAGTACATAGCCCAGGGGTTGGGGACCCATGGTTTATCTGACCTCTAGAGATTTAGAAGTCATTATCTCATGAGGATTGTTTTGGACTGTTCTAACTGGTGTAGAGTTTATTTGACTATCAGACCAAAATCTACTTTCTTATAACTTTTACCAAGTGAGCTAAAGTCCTGGTTAGTCCCTTTTGAACCACACAGTTCTCTTCCATATGATATCCCTTCTAATAGTTGAGGACATTAGTATTTAATCTACTAAGTCATTTATCTTCTAAACAACCTCAGTTCTTTCATTTCCAAAGCTTCTAGACTCTACCATCCTGACCATTCACCTCTAGATGTAAGCTAGCATGCCAAAAAATGTGGCATTAAGAATCAAGTCAGGGCCAGGAGTGGTGGCTCATGCCTGTAATCTCAGCACTTTGGGAGGCCGAGGTGGGCGGATCACCTGAGGTCAGGAGTTCGAGACCAGCCTGACCAACATGGAGAAACCCCGTCTCTACTAAAAATACAAAAATAGCCAGGCGTGGTGGCACATGCCTGTAATCCCACCTACTCAGGAGGCTGAGGCAGGAGAATCGCTTGAACCCAGGAGGCGGAAGTTGCGGTGAGCTGAGATCGTGCCATTGCACTCCAGCCTGGGCAACAAGAGCGAAACTCTGACTCAAAAAAAAAAAAAAAAAAAAAAACTTGGGCACGGTGTCTCACGCCTGTAATCTCAGCACTTTGGGAGGCCTAGGCGGGTGGATCACGAGGTCAGGAGATCGAGACCATCCTGGCCAACATGGTGAAACCCCATCTCTACTAAAAATACGAAAAAAAAAAAAAATTAGCTGGGCGTGGTGGTGCACACCTTTAGTCCCAGCTACTCAGGAGGCTGAAGCAAGGGAATCACTTGAATCAGGGAGGTAGAGGTTGCAGTGAGCCACAATCACACTGCTGCACTCCAGCCTGGTGACAGAGTGAGACTCTGTCTAAAACAAACAAAAAAAAAGAACTAAGAATATTAGGGAAAGCCTGTTCCTCACAGAACAGTGACTATCATTTTACGTAGCATCCTTCTTCTGATATAATCTAAAATCATAATCACTATTCAGCAACTTTATCACACTGTTAACTCATTCTGAGCTTGCAGAAAAGAGCAAACCCCCTTTTTAGAAAAAAAAAAAAAAAGAAACAAACAAAACTATTGGTTAGTGAAATCTCTTTAATCCTAAACATAGGCAGTGCTTGTGCTTGTTTTATTTCATTTTAGTCTAGATCGTGGGTTCACATTCAGCTACATTAATTTTCACCTTGCTAAATTTACTACTCTGTCATTTTAGCCATTGAGATAATTTTGGATTCTATCTCTTTTTTTATGTGAATCCAAAAATTCAAAACAGTAACCTTCATAATGGATTTTCATTTTGTGAAACAAATGCCATTTTTTGTATTTTTTTATTTACATCACTATTATATTCTGCTCACAGTATGTTGCCATCTGTCATACTTTATTTAACTTGAGAAGTCTGTTTAAAGACTGCTTACAGACCTATGGGATTAAACTCACTTTTGAAAGCTTAATGCTTATGCCTGAAAGTAAAGTAAGTCCTCCATTTATAAACAACATGCCACTATAGCCAAAACATATGAAAGGAGAGGAAGCGGCATTCATAAAATCAGAATTGATTTCTTTTCCCAAATCAGATAAACATGTCACCCAAACAACTAATGTGCAAAGGAACGATTTCAGATTCTGGAGCCAGACCCAATTAGTTTGAATTCCAGCCACCTCACTCCTTTGTTAAGTCACATTGGGACATTCAATAATCTCTGTGACACTTCATCTAAAAGGTGTGGCCCTGGGTACTAGCTTCTCAAGATGATGAATAGAATTATGCGAGATAATAGATACAGAAGATCCTGGCCAAAATTCTTAGCATATAGTTGGTGCTCATTATGTGTTGTTGTAAGATGAACAGACTCCATCATTTCAAATTCATGGTTTCCTCATCACTTCCAGCAAGCCTTGAGATTCCTCTCTGTTTTGTTGATATTTGAATTCCATATGCCACAATGTAATTTCTTCTTAAATATGATGATCAACATGTTCCCTGAAAGCCTCTCTCTTTTATCCCCTATGTCCCGGACTGCACACACAGTTCCACTTGAATTAAATAGAACAGTACTTGATGACAGCAGATGCTGTGTAGAGTGCATTTCCAACCTACAGAGTATAGAGAGCCAATGTGACGGTGAAGACTTAGCTGATCTGAAGGAAAGGCAATTTGCTAGAGGAAATCCTGGTGAGGTTCGGCTTGACGATCTCCTAACCCATTTCTTTTCTCCCTAGTATACTTCAGAAAGGTGGCTTTGGAAGAGAAGTTTACAGAGGCTTTGCTCAGGTCGGTGTTATGTGAAAATGTTTTGCTTCTGTCTCTCATGACTCACTTGTGATTTCATCTGTTCTCAGCTGATTGAAGAGAATGGCATGGCAGGAGGAGCCTCAGTGGCTGCTCTAAGCGTGAGCAATTACCCATCAATTTCATAAGGTCTTGGCTCCTGCTTGACCTCCCAATTGAGAATATACAGTCGTCAAGCTGTGTGCCCCGGTGCTTCCCTACTGCTCCGCTCCAGTGGGAAATCAATGCAGCATATGGGTAAGTTGTAAGGCCCTGGAATCAATCAAGGTGATCTAGATTTAAACTGATTGTCTTACCTCTGAACCCCCATTTCTTTGTCTGTAAAATGGGGATAATCATGATACCACCACACCTGCCTTACAAGAGCGTCTATATATTTGATACAGTGCAAATTTAAAAGCACATCATCTTCTTTAAGTGCTAGACATCGCCGTTTACAACAAGGAGGCTTCTTGCTTTGGGGACCTTTCCTTCTTGGACAGTGACTTGATTGTTTAACTCTGTGATGGCATCTGTACATGGTTCAGGTAAGTGGTTAGATACGACTTTGCTGCCCAGGTTTGTGTTGGCAGCCACATGGAAGCCACACTCTTGGGATAGTTTTGGTAGACTGCTTGGCAATATAACCACAAGGGTTAAACCCAGCTAGTTAGCAGGTTGACTCACAGCCCCCATCCTGATAGTTCTGGAGATTCCAAATGGGAAGTCTAGTTATCATCAGCATGGCATTAAAGTGATAACCATCCTTAACTTTGTGTAATGACATTACGGTTTCCTGGTTTCCTCATTTGATCTGTGCTACACCTCAATGAATTAGTTGTAATAATTACATCAGCATCACAGGCTTGCTGGGAAGATGAGATGAGGAAATCCTTGCATAATCAATCACCTAGGGCTGTGCCATCCTCCACGGCGGCAGAGATAACTGCCCACAAATCTCCATCTCATAGGGCTTGGCTGCAACTCTTGCTTAAATGCTTTTGTACTTTGAACACTGAAGAGAAACTTTCTTTCCTAACTTAGAGCTGCTTTGTAGAACTACACGTCAAAGTGTTAGTGGTTTCATAAAGTTCTAAATGAAATTGTTTAAGTTATTCTACGGTATCATCTGGTTGCATGGTGTGTAAAGTGACACTGTGCTGTCACACCTCCCCAACATTTCCTTCATTAACACGGTTCGGTGGACCTGACTGTCAGTGTGTGAGCCCGGACCACACTGGGCTAATTATTCTGACCATAAAATGCCAATTAGCGCCTGGTGTGGTAAATATCCTTTATTAGTTTTACTTTCTATGATTTTTTCAAAATATACACCCAGATATATTTCTGGATGAACTGAACAACACTTTGTCAAATTCAGGAAAAAATAAAGCACCTCAGTGAAGATTTTAAAAGTGCAATTACCATAAAACATACATTAAATTCTGCAAACAAATCTCATTACAAGTATCAGATGTTCTGCCTGAGTAATGTGAGTATATATCTTTTCATTCGAGTCTGCTTTCCATATGCATTAGGAAACGTTTGTTATTTCTCCTTATAGGTTTAGAATAATTCTTGATATGTTTACTCCTGTGCATTTAATGTTTTCCTTTCATTAATGACTTGTTTCTATATATCTAATTTATTTCTACCCATTTGATTCAACTTAGTAGTTTTCATAATTTTTAATTTATTATCTTACAATTTCTAGTTAGATAAAAATATTCTTTATGCATTTGCATAGCATCATGAAAATCAGGTGACTACTATACATTTAATAATAAAAAATATTTCAAAAAGCACCTACCACATCCTCATACACGCTGCATACACATGGGCGTGTATCACGAGTCAGGGAGCATCGTTTTTTGGGTAACTCCCTCTCCATATGAAAGGCAAAATACCTTGGAAATCTTTTGATTACAGAGAATGCCAGTAGTGCTTGCAAGAGGCTCAAACCACAGCAATTAGAGAAGTCCCTTGCACTCACATAGTGGAAAATGTTTGTACTTTAGATAGCAAAGCAATATGTTATCAGGGGATGTGATTAGAATTAGAATTAGCATCATGTCTTTGTAACATAACCCCTTAACATGCTGGTTTATTTGCAGTTTAACAAAGTATTTTCAAGTGGAATCAATCTTGACCTGTGTGACTACTTGATAAGGGAGGTGGTGTAATTATTCCATCTGCTGCATGGGCCTGTTGTGAAGATTTGAGGAGAAGATCCTCATGTGGTCACGGTGCAGTGCCTGACCTGGACAAAATACTCAATAAATCTTCACGATTGCAATTGTTCTCACTAGAAAATATCATTTTCCTCTTGAATATGTGAAAAATTAAAGTTGGAGAGGGAAGAGTAGTAAAGCAAGTAAAAGACACATTTTTCTGCAGTTTTAGAATAAAATTATTTTGATTAGAGAAATTACGTATGCTCAAATTACTGGAGGAAGAGAGCAAAGATAGTTATGTGCCACATAAGGACATTTCAGCCAACTACAAACCACATGTATTATTCGGCCAACTACAAACCACTTATGTAATGCGGTGGTCCCATAAGTCTATAATGCTATATTTTTACTCTACCTTTCCTGTGTTTATATATGTTTAGATACACAAATATTTCTCATTGTATTACAGTTGCCTACAGTATTCAGTACAGTAACATGCTATAGCCCAGGAGTAATAGGCTATACCATACAGCCTAGGAATGTAGCAGGTTGTACCATCTATCCTGTAAGTACCCTCTATGATGTTTGCATAATGATAAAATCGCCCAAGGACACAACTCTCAGAATGTATCCCTGTTGTTAAATGGGGCATTAATATATTTCAAGGAAGGCTGAGGATTTCGGGAGTCCCTACTCCCCTCCAACATACTCTTAAGACATCCATTATTGGAAGTCCCGAGACCACACTAAAACTCATCAGATAAATAGATACAAAGCCACTTAAATATGTCCATATTCACACCCACACTGCCTAACCACCCCACACCCCCACCAACTCCTCCAAATATGCTGCATACCCCCACAGTCAACTCAGGCTGAGAGGCCCCTCTGTTTATACCAAAACATGGGTAACCTTTAACAAATGTTTCCTTAAAACAGCCAGCATGCTATGCATTTTAAGCTTTCTATTTTTTTCACTTAAAATGGAAATCTTTCCAGATCAATAGATTTATCTTGTACATTTTAAAATTCAACCTCTTAACTCATATAAAATTTATTGAGTGTAAATCGTGAAGTGCTGATTTAACAGTTTAATTTTTTCACAAACACCTAATTTTCCCAAAAGCATTTGACCTTAGTATAATACTTGTTTCAACTCTGTTCATTCTTGAGCTAAAAGACCTTACAACAGTTTTAATTTGGTAGTTTTTCCATTTTAGTATCTAGTATGAGAAATACCTCATTAGTCTTTAATTTTATTTCATGAATGGATTGCCTAAAGTTGAACTTACCAGGTGTGACTGAGAGGTGACAGCTTGCTGGCAGCCCTTGCAGCCCTCGCTCCCTCTCGGCGCCTCCTCGGCCTTGGCGCCCACTCTGACCACGCTTGAGGAGCCCTTCAGCCTGCCGCTGCACTGTGGGAGCCCCTTTCTAGGCTGGCCAAGGCCCGAGCCGTCTCCCTCAGCTTGCTGGGAGGTGTGGAGGGAGAGGCGCGGACAGGAACCGGGGCTGCGTGCGGTGCTTGCGGGCCAGTGCGTGTTCCGGGTGAGCGTGGGCTCGGAGGGTCCTGCACTCGCAGCGGCAGGCGGGCCCACAGGCCCCGGGCAGTGAGGGGCTTAGCACCTGGGCCAGCAGCTGCTGTGCTCGATTTCTCGCCAGGCCTTAGCTGCCTCCCAACGGGGCAGGGCTTGGGACCTGCAGCCTGCCATGCCTGAGTCCCCGCCCCCCCCCACCTTGGGCTCCTGCGCAGTCTGAGCCTCCCCGATGAGCGCTGCCCCCTGCTCCACGGCGCCCAGTCCTATCAACTGCCCAAGGGCTGAGGAGTGCGGGCAAACGGCACGGAACTGACAGGCAGCTCCACCTGCTGCCCCGGTGCGGGATCCACTGGGTGAAGCCAGCTGGGCTCCTGAGTCTAGTGGGGACTCGGAGAACCTTTATGTCTAGCTAAGGGATTGTGAATGCACCAATCGGCACTCTGTATCTAGCTCAAGGTTTGTAAACACACCAATCAGCACTCTGCATCTAGCTCAGGGTTTGTGAGTGCACCAGTCAACACTCTGTATCTAGCTAATCTAGTGAGGACATGGAGAACTTTTGTGTCTAGCTCAGAGATTGTAAATGCACCAATCAGCACCCTGTCAAAGTGGACCAATCAGCTCTCTGTAAAACAGACCAATCGGCTCTCTGTAAAATGGACCAATCAGCAGGATGTGGGTGGGGCCAGATAAGAGAATAAAAGCAGGCTGCCGGAGCCAGCAGTGGCAACCCGGTAGGGTCGTCTTCCACGTTGTAGGAGCTTTGTTCTTTCGCTCTTTGCAGTAAATCTTGTTACTGCTCGCTTTTTGAGTCCACAGTGTCTTTATCAGCTGTAACACTCACTGCGAAGGTCTGCAGCTTCGCTGGTGAAGCCATGAGACCAGGAACCCACCGGGAGAACCGAGCAACTGGAGAGGTGCAGTCTTAAGAGCTGTAACACTCGCCGCGAAGGTCTGCCGCTTCAGTGTTGAGCTAGTGAGACCGCGAACCCACCAGAAGGAAGAAACTCCGAACACATCCAAACATCAGAAGGAACAAACTCCGGACACGCCGCCTTTAAGAACTGTAACACTCACCTCGAGGGTCCGATCATGGCTTCATTCCTGAAGTCAGTGAGACCAAGAACCTACCAATTCTGGACTCATGGCTATTTATAGTTTATTTTAAAGTATATACAACCTACTTGCCCTCTAAAGTGCACAATAGGCAAAAGTGGCTAGTGGCTGCAATATGAGCAGCATGCATATAAAACATTCCTGTCATTACAGAAATCTGTCTTGGACAGCAGTGCCCCAAGGTGTCACGGCTCTGGGATTTTTAATGCAGTTTTTGAAAACTGCCGGTGAGACAAAAACCATTATTTTACAGTATAAGATCTTGCCATACATATGTGTAGATATATCCTTTGATGCAAAGTTTGGTTATATTCCTCAGCAATGTTTTACAGGTATTTTTATAAGGGTTCTACGCAATTCTTGGTAAATTGTTACTATTTCTCGGAGAGCAGGTATTGTCTGATTTTTAGAGACGAGAGCATATGAAAGTTAGAGAAATTCTAGGACTTAGTAGAAACACACATATGAGTTAATTACTTTGCTCGGTATTTTTATTGGCATTTTGCTTTGAAATGTATCACTTGCTGCCAAGATGTGCAAGCCAGAATCGAGTGGTGTTCTCTGGGTCAATCATCCAAGGCTACCCCCTACAAAACCAGCTTTAAGGCCCATCTGGCCTTAGGCAGCCTCCCTCACTCCTGACCTTAGGCAGCTAGGATCTCAGGTGGGCAGGGCTGGACTTCTTCCTTAGTCCACATGTGATGCATGCTCTGATTTTGCTCTACAACTTGCTCTGATTGCTGAGGAGGTCCCATTGGATGTACCTCCAGGGAGAGGTTGTTATGCTTCGTATTTTAAAGTCTAAATCCTGATTCTGTGCAAACTATTTTTTTTATTGTTTTTCAGAAAAGTGGATTTTTTGGAGAATTTTGGTGAGATGCAAGGATTAATATTCTGCCAAGACTGGCCCACAAATAACCTGTTTGCCAAGTGTAATATGAGTTCTTGGTTCTCATCCCTCAGTCTGTGTCAATAGCTGTCTCCCGGATAACCTTTGCAGTACCGCCATTTTACACCACAGTTTGTGCAGGCAAGTGTCCCTCATGACTCCTTTGTTGTGGGTAATTTCATACATTTTCTCACTAATTTATTGTTGTACATGTGCTTTAATATTGTTTGGTTCAGTAGTTGTTTTAAATATAATGATTCGAAATCCAGCGTTTAATTTGAGAGCAATTGCTACCTGAAGCAGTGGATTCATGCCAGGCACTAGAAGGGCCGGTGTGCATTGTTCAGTCTCTGTTCTTAAAACTTCCTGACAGTTTCAATATTTTCTTCATTCATGTTCTGGACAAATCTGCATTGGCTTATTGCTAAATTGTCTACCTTCTTTCTGTTGTGAAGGGGTATTTTTAAATTCGCATTGCTCACAGAGTGCTCATTTTGCCTTTTTTCTGTTTGATTTGCTGAACGATCTTCTGAGTTCTCAGAGATTTTCACTTGATGTTCTTGAGATTTCAGGAAGACAATTTTACCCTTTACATGGGATGCATTGCAATTTTTCAATCATATAACCATATTTTCACAAACTTGGACAGGCATAGAGCAAGTAGTCCAGTAGCTGGACTACTGGCGTCCAAGAACAAAATCTTGTTTGGAGCTGGGTCTCTCGGTCGCACTACGCAACCCTTTTTTTAGACTTTGTTGTGGACTTTTATTGTTGAGATCACAGGGACTTTGTATCACGCGTTTGCCACTGAGAGAGTCCTTCCTTTGGGCACCCCATGGTTGCAAGGCAGCAACATGAATCCAGAGGCATTAGTGACAATATTTCTTGGTTAAAAATAATTGTGATTGAACACTGGGAGTGAAGTTGAGCTTCTAAGGGGTTTATCCCTGGTACTTATGTTCCAATAGGTAGCTGGGCCCTGAGTAAGAAAATGTACATTTAAGGATGGGCGCCGTGCCTCATGCCTGTAATCCCAGCACTTTGGGAGCCGAGTTGGGCGGATCACAAGGTCAGGAGACGGAGACCATTCTGACTAACACGGTGAAACCCCGTCTCTACTAAAAGTACAAAAAATTAGCCGGGTGTGGTGGCGGGTGCCTGTAGTCCCAGCTACCTGGGAGGCTGAGGCAGGAGAATGGCGTGAACCCGGGAGGCAGAGTTTGCAGTGAGCCGAGATAGCACCACTGCACTCCAGCCTGGGCGACAGAGACTCTGTCTCAAAAAAAAAAAAGTCTCTGTCGCCCAGGCTGGAGTGCAGTGGTGCTATATTTAAAGCTTTTAGTTAGATCTAGAAACAAGGCTATAATCCTCCCTTATCTTTTTATGCCAGCTCCCTGTTTGTAAAGTATTTGCGTATTTGTTGTCTCACGTTGTCCTCACAATGTAAAGGCACTCACTGCAATGTGTGATACGGTAGCAAACATTTCATAGAAGCTTCTGAATATTACTATTATTTACTAACCCTTCCCCTCCCATTTCTCCCATCTCCTCTTTCTTTCTTCCTTTTTTTTTTTTTTTTGAGGCAGAGTCTTGCTCTGTTGCCCAGGCTAGAGTGCAGTAGTGCTATCTCGGCTCACTGCAAGCTCCGCCTCCTGGGTTCAAGCCATTCTCCTGCCTCAGCCTCCCCAGTAGCTGGGACTACAGGCGCCCACCACCACGCCTGCTAATTTTTTTGTAGTTTTAGTAGAGACGGGGTTTCACCGTCTTAGCCAGGATGGTCTCAGTCTCCTGACCTTGTGATCTGCCCGCCACGGCCTCCCAACGTGCTGGGATTACAGGCGTGAGCCACTGCGCCCGGCCCCCACCTCCTCTTTCTAAAGGTTTCTTTTTCTTCTTTTTATCCTCTCTCTTCTTCTCCTGTCTCTTTCATTCTCTTCTGTTAATGACAAAAATTTTTTGAGTGGTATTTTTCCTATTTATATATTTTAGTTTGTCATTGCTCATATTAGACAATATAGATGCAAGTTAATATTTCTTATTTTTCTCCCCAACTTTCAGTAATATTAAGAAGCTTGATGGATGCTGTTGAACATTTTGTATTGACAACGCTACCTCTGTGTTAGGTGCATGCCAATGGAGCCTCCTCTCTTCTCCTGTATCCTCTCCCTTTCTTTTCTTTTCCCCCTCCCTTTCCTTCTTGTCTTCTCCTTTCCCTTTCTTTCTCAATTTCTTCCTCTCCTCTTCCCTTCCCTTTCCTCTCCCCTGCTCCTGCTCCTTCTATTCTCTCTTAGCATCTCTCTCCCCTCTTTGCTTTTGTTCTCTTCCTCTGTCCTCTCCTCTTTTTTGTCTTCTCCTCTCTCACCTCTCCTTCTCTCCAATATTCTCCTCTCCCCTCCCTTCCCTTTCTCTTTTCTCTCCTCTCCCTTCCCATCTTTCTCTACCCTTCCCCTCCCCTCCTCTCACTTTCCCTCTTTTCTTTTCCCCTTTTCTTTCCACTTTTACTTTTCTTTGCTCTTCTCTCTCCTTTTCTTTCTCCTCCTCTTCCCTTCCCCGTTTACTTCCTTCCTTCCTTCATGGTGCATAAAATAGGCTTAGTGAGTGTTCCAAGTTAACTTGCATTAACATATTTTCTTTCTCATGACTTGAAAATAGATGGTACTTGTTTATCCTGAATAAAAGATAGGCAAAACTAAATGGGGTAAAAGTTGTCTTTCCCACTTCACTCCATCTATACCCTCAACATTGCATACTCAGTATTGACGGCCTGACAGCCTCTGCTTCTGCATGATTTTCTACGCTCAACGAAATAGATACTAGTGAATATACATTAGATACGCTTGGGTTGCTTATATAGAAATCTTTTTTTATAATTCAAGTTTTTCCTTCATGTGGGATATAATTGTTTATGTAGAGCAGAGTGATAACTTTGATTTTACTTTTTTCTTCCAAATATATAGCTTGCCCATTATCATCTGAAACAACCATTTTTTTTCTTGAACTCTGTAAACTGTGGAGCCCTTAACCACTCTCCACTCAGTTCTTTATTGTAGTTTATTATGCCGTTTTACAAGATAAGTCTCCGTTTTTACTCTCAATTTTTGTGATAAAAAATATTTTCAGTACTTTATACTTTGTCCTTTCCTCATTGCTTGTTATTGTAAGCTTTGTTGAAGATCAGATGGTTGTAGGTGTGTGGCTTTATTTATGAGTTCTCTATCCTGTTCTGTTGTTCTTTGTGTCTGTTTTTGTACCAGTATCATCCTGTTTTTGTTACCATAGCCTTGTAGTATAGTTTGAAGTGGGGTAGTGCGATGCTTCCAACGTTGTTCTTTTGCTTAGGATTGCTTTGGCTATTTGGGGTCTTTTTTGGTTCCATATGCATTTTAGAACGTTTTCTTCTAATTCTGTGAAAAATGTCATTGGTAGTTTGATAGGAATAGCATTGAATCTATAAATTGCTTTTTATGCAGTATTGACATTTTAGCAATATTGATTGTTCCTATTCATGAGCATGGAATGTATTTTTATTTGCTTGTTTCATCTCTGATTTCTTTCAGCAGTTTTTTGTAATTCTCAGTGTAGAGATCTTTCCCTTTCCTAATTAGCTGTATTCCTAGGTATTTTGTTGTTTTTGTGACTATTGTGAATTGGATTGCATTCTTGATTTGGCTCTCAGCTTGGACTTTATTAATATATAGAAATTGTACTAATTTTGTATATTGATTTTATATCCTAAAACTTTGCTCAAGTTGTTTAAAAGATCCGGGAGCCTTTGGGCAGAGACTATGGAGGTTTTCTAGGTATACAGTCATACCATTTGGAAACAGAAATAGTTTGACATCTTCTTGCCCTATTTGGATGCCTTTTATGTCTTTCTCTTGCCTGATTGCTCTGGCTAGGATTCCCAGTACTTATATTGAGTAGAAGTGTTTAGGGTGGGCATCCTTCTCTTGTTCCAGTTCTTAAGAGGAGTGCTTCCAGCTTTTGCCAGTTCATTATGATGTTGGCTATGTGTTTGTCATAGATGGTTCTTATTATTTTGTGGTGTGTTCATTCGATGCCTAGTTTGTTGAGAGCTTTTAACATGAAGGGATGCTAGATATTATCAAAAGCCTTTTCTGCATCTATTGAGATAATCATGTCATTTTTGTTTTTAGTTATTTTTATGTGATGAGTCACATTTATTGGTTTGTGTATTTGGACCAACCTTTAACGTCTTTTCAAAGATAGGTATCTGGAGGCTTTGGAGAGGATTATTGGTGTGTCTTTAAGGTAATATACTGTGTTGCATTTGTTTGATTTCAGACTTTTCTTGATTATTATTTCTTGTTGTTTTTTACAAATTATAAATGAATACTTGCTTATCAAGTGTATTATGCAACACATATCTAGAAAAACATTGCTATCTTATCCCTACCTGTAGTCTTGAATTCTAACTCTCCTGACTTAAACCAGATAAACAACCGGGAACATGTCCACAACTTTTTGCAGGTTGAAACAAATACATTGTTACTCACAGGTGTGCATATGTATTTCTCTTTCTCTCTATAGATATTGATACAAATATTTTATTAGTCCATTTTCACACTACTGATAAAGACATGCCCAAGACTGCAAAGAAAAAAAGGTTTAATGGACTTAACAGTTCCACATGGCTGGTGAAGCCTCACAATCCTGGTGGAAGGCAAGGAGAAGCAAGTCACATCTTACATAGATGGTGGCAGGCAAAGAGAGAGAACTTGTGCAGGGGAACTCCTCCTTATGAAACCATCAGATCTTGTGAGACTTATTCATTATCATGAAAACAGCACACGAAAGACTTGCCCCCATGATTCAATTACTTCCCACCAGGTCCCTCCCACAACACATGGGAATTGAAGATGAGATTTGGGAGGGGACACAGCCAAACCATATTATTCTGCCCCGGCCCCTCCCAAATCTCATGTCCTCATATTTCAAAACCAATCATGCCTTCCCAACAGTCCCCCAAAGTCTTAACTCATTTCAACATTAATTCAAAAGTCCACAGTCCAACATCTCATATGAGACAAGGCAAGTCCCTTCTGCCTATGAGCCTGTAAAATCAAAAGCAAGTTAGTTACTTCCTAGATAAAATGGGGGTACAGGCACTGGGTAAATACAGCTGCTCCAAATGGGATAAATTGGCCAAAACAAAGGGGCTACAGACCCCATGCAAGTCTGAAATCCAACGGGGCAGTCAAATCTTAAAGTTCCAAAATGATCTCCTTTGATTCCACATCTCACATCCAGGTCATGCTGATATAAAAGGTGGATCCCATGGTCTTGGGCAGCTCCGCTTCTGTGGCTTTGCAGGGTACAGCCTTTCTCCCAGCTGCTTTCATGAGCTGGCAATTAGTGTCTGTGGCTTTTCCAGGTGCATAGTGCAAGCTGTCTGTGGATATACCATTCTGGGGTGTGGAGGATGGTGTCCCTCTTCTCACAGCTCCACTAGGCAGTGCCCAGTGGGGACTCTGTGTGAGGGCTCCGACCCCACATTTCCCTTCTGCACTGCCCTAGCAGAGGTTCTCCATGAGAGCCCCACCCCTGCAGCAAACTTCTGCATACAGGCGTTTCTGTATATCTTCTGAAATCTAGGCAGTGGTTCTCAAACCTTAATTCTTGACTTCTGTGCACCCGCAGGTTTAATACCACATGGAAGCTACCAAGGCTTGGGGCTTGCACCCTCTGAAGCAACAGCCTGAGCTCTATGTTGGCCCCTTTCGGCCATGGCTGGAACAGCTGGGGAGCAGGGCATCAAGTCCCTAGACTGCACACTGCACAGGGACCTTGGGCCTGGCCCACAAAACCATTTTTTCCTCCTAGGCTTCTGGACCTGTGATGGGAGGGGCTGTCATGAAGACCTCTGACATGCCCTGGGAACATTTTCCCCACTGCCCTGGGGATTAACATTTGGCTTTTTGTTACTTATGCAAATTTCTGCAGCCAGCTTGAATTTCTCCTCAGAAAATGGGATTTTCTTTTCTATCACATTGTTAGGCTACAAATTTTCTGAACTTTTATGCTCTGGTTCCCTTTATAAAACGGAATGCCTTTAACAGCACCCAAATCACCTCTTGAAAGCTTTGCTGCTTAGAAATTTCTCCTGCCAGATACCCTAAATCATCTCTGTCAACTTCAAATTTCTACAAATCTCTAGGGCAGGGGCAAAATGCCACCAGTCTCTTTGCTTAAACAAACAATAGTCACTTTTGCTTCAGTTCCCAACAAATTCCTCATCTCCACCTGAGACCACCTCAGCCTGGACCTTATTGTTCATATCACTATCAGCATTTTTGTCAGAACCATTCAGCAAGTCTCTAGGAAGTTCCAAACTTTCCCATATTTTCCTGTCTTCTTCTGAGCCCTCCAAACTGTTCCAACCTCTGACTGTTACCCAGTTCCAAAGTTGCTTTTACATTTTTGGGTATCTTTTCAGCTGTGTCCCACTCTACTGGTACCAATTTACTTGATTAGTTCATTTTCATGCTGCTGATAAAGATATACCTCTGACTGTGAAGAAAAAGAGGTTTATTACACTTACAGTTCCACATGGCTGGGGAGGCCTCACAGTCATCGTAGAAGACAAGGAGAAACAAGTCACATCTTACGTGGATGGTGTCAGGCAAAAAAATGAGAGGATTTGTGCAGGGGAACACCTCTTTTTAAAACCATCAGATCTCATGAGACTTATTCACTATTATGAGAAAAGAACAGGAAAGACTTGCTCCATGATTCAATTACTTCCCACCAGTTCCCTCCCACAACATGTGGGAATTCAAGATGAGATTTGGGTGGGGACATAGCCAAACCATATCAGATATAGATCTAGATAGTTAAGATTTTATTTAAATAGGATTCTGCAATGTTTTTCTTCCTAACAGTACATGTTGGACATACCTTTTAATCGATAGGTTTAGATGCAATAATATTTTAAAATTCATCTTTTGAACTCATTTTTAAGGAAGTTTGATGTATGGCATAAAATGAGGCTTTACCTGGATTGATAACTTATAGAAATCCTATGTACCTGACATACTGGAGTTACAGTTCTCCATAAATCAGCTATCATTTAATCCTTGTAGTGATACCACACTATTACTATTTGTTGATAAGATTAAGAAATTTTTAAGTGCTTACCATGTACAAAGCACTATTCTAGCTGTTGCAGACACAAAAGTGAAAAAAAACAGCTTATCCTTCTATTAGGAAGAGACAGAAAATGGAACAAGTAACCAAGAATGTCAGCATGTTAAAGAAAAAAGCAGTGTTGGTAAGGAATGGGAGGAGGAATCATTCAAGGCTCTTGTTGGTAATGTGATATTTTAGAAGGGACTTGGAGGAAGTGAGGGAGCAAGCCTGGTGGCTCTCTGGAGGAAGAACATTGAAGGCTGAGGGAGGATCTCCTGATAATTTCTTGCTTGGAGGAGTGTTCCCAGATTTTCAAGGAAGAGAGGAAATGGGAGAGCAGAAGGAGAAGTTAGCATTGTAGAGGGTGGAGTCAAAAGGGCAGGGGGTGGGACAGATCAGAGAAGGCCTCTTATAGGGCAATGATTTTGCTTGGATTTTATTTTGAATGATATGAGCAGCTATTGAAGCCTTTGAGAAAAGGATTGGTATAGTCTGTCTAATATTTTTAAAGAACAACTCTGGTAGGTATATGGAAGATGGACTTGAACCTCATCGTATTAGAAGAAACTGCCATCTGTGCAAAGCACATTTGAGACAGGGCTTACCTTTCTTTGTTCTTGTCTTTTGGATTTTGGCCAGGCATTTCCTCATTTACAGGAAGGTCTTTAAGACTTTCAAGAGGAGTTGTAAAATGTATATTGCTTAGCTTGCTTAGTTTTCCGAAGCAGTAATATTGAACTGAATTACCTTTTCTCCATTATCAAAATCAGTTGTTTCCAAATATGTTTTAATATAATGATTGCTGATACTAAGGGAAGCTTTTGGTTTTTGTATATGTCTTATTTGTCTACCCAACTTACTAAAGCAAGTTAACAGTAGTCATCTTTTTTGGTTAATTTTCTTCAGTTCTTTGGGTGTTTGGTAGTAACCATGTGCATGAGGCATTACAAAACTACAGGCAAACTCCACATTCTATTTTCATAGTGAGTCAGAGAGCATGCTAAATGTTGGAAATAGGCCACACCCATTTTTCTACATTTATCTTTTAGAGACAAGATGTTCACTTCAATTCAAGGATCTAGGCCTTCTGTCATCATTGTAGGGTGAGGTTGGTACTGGTTTAGATACTATGGCCTTGGCAGACTCCTCACTTTTATACTCTCGGGAGCAAAGACCCCAACCTTTTTGGCACCAGGGACCGGTTTGGTGGAAGATAATTTTTCCATGGACTGGGAATAGGGGGATGGTTTCAGGATGAAACTGTTCCAGTTCAGATCATCAAGCATTAGATTCTCTAGTTAGATTCTGATAAGATGTGCAGAACGTAGATCCCCAACACATGCAGTTCACCATAGTGTTCACACTCCTATGAGATTTTAATGCTGACACTGATCTGACAGGAGGTGGAGCTCAGGTGGTAATGCTGGCTTCCTTGCATCTCACCTCCGGTTGTGCAGCCTAGTTCCTAACAGGCCATGGACTGGTACCGGTCCATGGCCTGGGGACTGGGGACCCTTGCTTTAGAGACCTTCATGTCCTAAATGATAAGTAAATTATGTGGTTAATCTTAACCCATGACAAAGGAAAGAGGTTTCCAAGTAGGTAGTGCAAAGGTCAGGAATGGATGCATTACGTTGGATAGGGAATCCAAAGATGAGATGTTGTCATTATATCTGTGGTAATTTGTAGCACATATATTGCAGTATTTAACCTTCAAGATAAACCTGTGATGTGGAATCTTGATATTTTCTTGTCTGGAAAGGTAGCTGGTAATGAGGGTTATATGAGATCGTAGTGTACTGAGCCCCCGACTGTCCTCGATGACAACAGTAGCCACATCGTGCCGAAGCATGTTCTCAATTTAACTAGTGACATATTTAACAAAACATATTTAACGTATTTAATTATTAAATATGCAAACATATTTAACAAAAACTAGTCATCTCTTCCATAAAATCTCCATTCAACCCTTTTTTATTAATCCATGTTATCTGTCTGTGCATAATATTAAAGAATATTCCCAGGCTCAAACACATATACATTAATATGTGCTTGATAACACATATTAATGGTAATGTGATGCCTCCAGATTTGTTCTTTTTGCTTAGTCTTGCTTTGGCTTTGCAGGCTCTTTTTTGGTTCCATATGAATGTTAGGATTGTTTTTTTCTAATTCTGTGACTACTCAGCCATAAAAAGGAATTAATTAATGGTATTTGCAGTGACCTTGATGAGACTGGAGAATATTATTCTAAGTGAAGTAACTCAGGAATGGAATACCAAACATTGTATGTACTCACGCACATGTGGGAGCTAAGCTATGGGGATGCAAAGGCATAATGAAAGACAAAATGGACTTTGGGAACTCAGGGGGAGAGGAAGGGAAGCAGGTGAGGGATAAGTCAACAAATTGGGTTCAGTTTATACTGCTTGGGTGATGGGTGCAACAAAATATCACAACCACCAAAGAATTTACTGATGTAACCAAACCCCACCTGTTCCCCAATAACCTATGAAAATAAAAAAAAAGTAAAAAATAAGTGAGAAGTAAGGAAATGGAATAACATTCCTCCTGTTGTTTTTTTTCTTTTTCCTCTTTCTCTTCTTCCTGTTCTTCGCCTTTTTCCTCTTTTCCTTCCCCTTCCTCATCTGATTCCTCCTCTTCTCCTCCTCATCTTCCTCCCGTTCTTCTTTAACTTCTTTCCCCTTTTCTTGGTCTTTTCAACAGTATTACTACTAAGTAATACTAACACCATGATGAGTAGTTTTATGACTCACTTTTAATTAAAAATGGAAGGAAGTTAATTATCACACTGTAATAGGTGGGATATGCTGGGACCTATAGTGCCAAATGTTTTCTTTCTTAATAGTCTATATTTTGGAAGTTATTTTTTACTCTAATGAAGTACATACACGTGAGAATTAAACATAAGTTTTCCAACAAAAGATTCACTTTTAGCACAGGAGCAACGTTGCTGCCATTTGAACTGTGATAGCCAAATGTGGACAATTGGTCAATGGAGGTTAACCTCAGCAATTGGGAATGGGCTTTCGAAGTAGATCTAACTCATCCCCTGAAATAGGTTCATAATAGGTTGTGCCATCCACCTCTGGGTTTATTGGACAGATTTGCTGTTTTATTCATCGATGTCTGGAAATAATATAGATTTGTGCATAGTAATTATATATATATATATTTATCTTTTTGTTATTTTAATCATGTTTTCTGACGGGTTATATCTTGTGGACAAAAAACATGCTCTTTTTTTTTGCAAATTTCCTTTTTGTCCCGCCATCTTACCTCTTGTCACTAAAAATTTTTCAGAGCACTCTAGTTATACTATTACACTAATGGAGGTCTGAAATAATATTCAATAGAGCATTGTGCAACCTAAAACATCTGGTAAGTGTTTTAAGTCATTAGCAATATTCAACTCTTTTCTCATAAGAGTTCTTAGTATTCAGAGAACCGAGCCCTAAAACCATGAGTGAGAATGACTTTATCTCCTTCTCCAGCTTTTTACAATGTTGTCTTCCTGAAACATTAAAGCCAGAGAATTTTTGGCATCAAAAAATCAAACACAATAATTCCTAGTAAGACTTCCTATAAGATATGAGTGCTCAATAGGAAAGAAAGTTAACAAACAGCAATCTATCCTTTTTGTTTCAATAGTTTTGGGGGAGCAGGCGGTATTTGGTTGCATGGAGAAGTTCTTTAGTGACGATTTCTGAGATTTTGGTGCATCTGTCAACTGAGCAGTGTACACTGTACCCAATGTGTAGTCTTTTATCCTTTACCCCACTCCCACCCTTCCCTTATAGTATAGTTTGAAGTCAGATAATGTGATGCCTCCAGATTTGTTCTTTTTGCTTAATCTTGCATTGACTATACGGGCTCTTTTGGGGTGCCATAGGAATTTTAGGATTGCTTTTTCTAGTTCTATGAAGAATGATGATGGTATTTTGATGGAAATTGCGTTGCATCTATAGATTACTTTAAAAGGCACTATGGTCATTTTCACAGTATTGATTCTACCCATCCATGAGCATGAGATGTGTTTCCATTTGTCTGTGATTTCTTTTAACAATGTTTTGTAGTTTCCCTGTAGAGATCCTTCACCTCCTTGCATAGGTATATTCCTAAGTGTTTTATTTCTTTGCATCTGTTGAAAATGGGTTGAGTTCTTAATTTGATTCTCGGCTTGGTCACTGTTGGTGTATAGTAGTGCTACTGATTTGTGTACATTCATATTGTATCATGAAACCTTACTGAATTCATTTATTGGATCTAGGAGCTTTTGGATGAGTCTTTAGGGTTTTGTAGGTGTACAGTCATATCACTGGCAAACAGTAAGAGTTTGACTTCCACTTTTTCAATTTTGGACGCCCTTTATTTTTTTCTCTTGTCTAATTGCTCTGGATAGGACTTCCAGTACTAGGTTGAATATAAGTGTCGAAAGTGGACATCTGTGTCTTGTTTCAGTTCTCAGGAGATTGCTTTCAACTTTTCTCCCCTTCAGTATAACGTTGGCTGTGGGTTTGTCATAGACCGCTTTTATTACCTTGAAGTATGTCCCTTCTAGGCCAATTTTGCTGAGGGTTTTAATCGTAAAGTGATGCTGAATTTTTTGAATGATTTTTCTAATCTATTGAGATGATCATATAATTTTTGTTTTTAATTCTTTTTTTGAGATGTATCACATTTAATGACTTGCTTATGTTAAACCATCACTGGTATGAAACGCAGTTGATCTTTTTGATATGCTGCAGGATTCAGTTAGCTTGTATTTTGTTGAGGAGTTTTTCATTTATCTTCATCAAAGATATTGGTCTATAGTTTTGTTTTATTGTTAGGTCCTTTCCTGGTTTAGTATTAGGGTGATACTGGCTTCATAGGATGATTTAGAGAGGATTCCTTCTTTTTCTATCTTTTGGAATAGTTTCAGTAATATTGGTACCAATTCTTCTTGGAATGCCTGATAGAATTAAGCTGTGAATTCATCTGGTCCCGGAATTATTTGTTGGCAATGTTTAATTACTGTTTTAATCTTGCTACGTGTTATTGGCCTGTTTGGAGTTTCCATTTCTTCCTGATTTAATCTAGAAAGGTTGTATATTCCCAGGAATTTATCCATCTCCTCTAGATTTTCTAGTTTGTTTGTATAAAGATATTCATGGTGCCGGCGAATGAACTTTCGTACTTCTGTGGTAACAGTTGTAATACCTCTCGTTTCATTTCTAATTGAACTTACTTGGATCTCTCTTTACTTTGTTAATCTCACTCATGCTCTATCAATTTTTTTTCTCATTTCAAAGAAACAGCTTTTTCATTTATCTTTTGTATTTTTTTGTTTCAATTTCATCTAGTTCTGCTCCGATTTTTGTTATTTCTTTTCTTCTACTGGGCTTGAGTCTGGTTTGTTCTTGTTTCTCTAGTTACTTGAGGTGTAACCTTAGATTGTCTCTTTGTGCTCTTTCAGACTTTTTGATGTAGGCATTTAATGCTATGAACTTTGCTCTTAGCACTGCTTTTGTTCTATCACAGAGGTTTTGATAAATTCTGTCACTATTATTCAGTTAAAATAATTTTTAAATTTTATATTGATTTCGGTGTTGACCCAAGTATCATTCAAGAGCCGATTATTTAGTTTCCATGTATTTGTATAGTTTTGAGTGTCTCTTTAGGAGTTAATTTTCAATTTTATTCCACTGTGGCCTGAGAGGGTACCTGATGTAATTTTGATTTTCTTAAACTCGTTGAGACTGTTTTTTTGTGGCTTATCATATGGTCTATCTTGGAGAATGTTCCATGGGCTGATGAAAAGAATGTATATTCAGCAGTTATTGGGTAGAATGCTCTGTGAATATCTGTTAAATTCATTTTTTTCAGGTATAGTGTGTGTCCATTGTTTCTTTGTTGACTTTTTGTCTTTATGATCTGTCTAGGGCTGTCAGTGGAGTACTGAAGTTCCCCAATATTATTGTGTTGCCATCTATCTCATGTCTTAGGTCTAGTAATAATTGTTTTATGAATTTGAGAGCTCCAGTGTTAGGAGCATATATATTTAGGATTGTGATCATTTCCTTTTGGACTGACACTTTTGTCATTATATAACTTCACTCTTTGTCTTTTTTAACTCTTGTTGCTTTAAAGTCTGTTTTGTCTGATATAAGAATAGCTACTCCTGCTCACTTTTGGTTTTCGTTTGCATGGAATATTTTTTCTACCTTTTTGCTTTAAATTTATGTGAGTCCTTATGTGTTATGTGAGTCTCTTGAAGACAGCAGATACTTGGTGGATTTTTATCCATTTTGCTATTCTGTATTTTTAAGCGAGGCATTTGGACCACTGACATTTAATGTTCATGTTGACATGTGAGGTCCTGTTTTATTCATTGTGCTAGTTGTTGCAGCTTTTACCCAAATTTTGATCTATTCTGTTAGCCTCACCAATGCTAGCCAGCCTGCTTTCCAAGAGCTATATGAGAGTCTTAGGCCACAATCCAACACCAATGGTGAACCTTTTACATTACAGTTTGGGACACTCTTGAAGGAGGTGATGTACCAGAGGAATTAACTCTAGTGAATAAGCTAGGTGAGGAAGGTTTCTGGGGTCCTGGTTTGGACTAGGTTCTGCTTGGAGTGAATATATGGTCAAAAATTTTTCTTGCGCTGTTAACAAAATTGCTCATTCCACTGCCCAAGCCACTAGGGCACAACAGAAGTCCCTAGACTCCGTTGCTTTCATGGTCCTAGATGACCACATTGCTTTAGATTATCACCTCACTGCACAGGGTGGTGTTTTTGCTGTTGCTAACACTTGCTGCTGTGCCTGAATAAATATTCCAGCCAGGGTGAATTGGGAACATTTAAGGTATCAAATTAATCAAATCTCTGAAAGGGACACCTTCAGGAAGCCTCCTGGCTGGCCTTACTGGGTTAACTTTCCAATATCCATATATTTTTAGCTGGCTTCCCCCAGGTATAGAATTTTTCTGCATTCTACCCTAAAAGTATTTATCTTCCTCATATTTGGAAGCAGTTGCCTCCTCTTTAAAATTGTTTTATCCTCTTTTAACAGATGTCTGTAAGAGACCCCTACCAGGATAGTGTTGACCTGATTCTTGAGACTTTAAACTCACTCTAGCAGGAAACCAAAAGCAACTTAACCCAAGAGACTTTTGTTCAAATTTAGGAGGTACCTGAGTGCCTCATAAGTAAATCATCATTTATTTGAAGTAAATGGCTCTAGTGCAGTTGGCTACTGCCCTGCCACTAGGATCCATGTGTGGGACTAGATGGACCCAGAGCAGTTTGCTGGTGCTGTGATGAAAGGAAGTGCTGTCTGCTACCATATTTGAGCTAATTCTTCAAGATGGATCCTGAGTGGGTCACTAGACCTAAATTTTAAATAAAGCAAAGTTGCCATTTGCTAACTAGGAGTCATAGAGACACTCTGAGTTCCCTGAAAACCTACACTATTTAACATTGGGACTTTCAGGACTCCCCTAAACCAACCAATTAAAGGTCACTCACGTCTACCAATCTAGGGTCTGGTGTATCAGCCAATCAGAACTGAGTTTTAAGTTTCAATACTTCATTTGCATAAACAGACTTGATTGGGAACCTGGGCAGGTTCTTCTTACTTAAATGTTACCATCCTAGCTTTTTTTTTTTTTTTTTTGAGTTTTACCGTCATCTCCCAGGCTGGAGTGCAATGGGGGGATCTCGGCTCACTGCAGCCTCCACCTCCCAGATTCAAGGGATTCTCCTGCCTCTGCCTCCCAAGTAGCTGGGATTAATGGCACCGACAATCACACCCATCTAATTTTTGTGTGTTTAGTAGAGATGGGGTTTCCCCATATTGGTCTTGAACTCCTGTGCCCAGATGATGCATCTTCCTTGGATGCCCAAAATGCTAGGATTACAGGTGTGAGCCACCATGCCTGGCCCCTAGTCATTTAAAATTATGAAAAATATTTATCCAAGCAAACCTATGTTATGTCTACTAAAGGAAACTAAATAGTTTTGTGTCTATATCTGTGAAAACTTTATTTATCCTAGCAATTTTTGATTTATTTTTGTTTGGAATACATTCTTTTTTTGATGTAAGATTGTGGCTGGAAAACAGGAAAGATAATTTTGTCATTTTTTGTCTTTCATTCTTGCCCCATTTCCAACCAGTTCTCATCATTTTTTCAGATGATTCCAGAAAGATAACCACCTCCCTTTGTACAATCAATTAAATATTCAATAAATTAATATCCTGCATAAACAGAGTTAAGTCACCAAGAGTTACTTCTAATTGTACAACTGGCCTATCACATCATGAATTTGTATGAACTGTCAGCTCAACATAAGTTTTACAGCCATTTGCTTCATTTAACATGTCATATCAGCCACCAACTTGGTTTTCTTGGAAACTTTGCATTTGTAAACCACAATTACCTAGTGTTGATTATTATTATATAACTGTTAAGAATACCATTTAGGAACTCCTGCGGTAGATTCTACACATTTTTCCTTTGTATATCTTTTTATTAATATCTTTGAACTTCATTAGGCAATAAGCAGTAGAAGAATTTTATCAAAATTCTTTAAAAAAATAGAGTTAGATATGGACAGGCAATGAATTTGAGAGAAATGAACAATATAGGACTTGCTCATTATTATTGTGAATAAAGCCTGAGTTACATAATCCCTTCAATTTTTTGTGTATGTGCTTTTCAGGGACATTATCTTATGTATGCATGGATATCTGTGAATATATGTATACATATGTATATTTTTAGGGAAATTTAACTTTTCAACGAGTCTTCACTCAATTATCGCTGGTTGTTTGGAGAAGATTGTCATTCTTTTTAATCTGTCCTTTTTTCTTCCAAGTATAAACTATCTTGTAGTTGTCACATTTTATGTATTTCTGGGTTGAGAATCATTGTCTATATTTGTAGAATTGCATTTGGTATAGACAGCCTCATTCAGTATCATAATCAGTGATTTGTAAATTTTGAGAAGTCGGAATTCTTACAATGGATTGGTAGAGCTTTACTACCAGCCCCTTCAAGATTTTCATCCTCCAACTGCAGAACCAGGAAATTATCACTAATACAAATGGGAAAGAAAATACACATGCTGATAGTTACACAGGTCGTGAATAGTAAATTAGTATGTCATTTATTTTAGGTATTCAATGTTGCATAGTCATATTATAATTGCGTAGCTTCTTTGTTTCTTTATAGGTTCCCAAAGAGTCTACAAATGTTGTCTCCTTAATCCTTGCAACGAACCTGAGCCATTGATTCAGTAAAATACTCAGTGGCACATGTTTGTTGTGAGGGTCAAAAGAGATAATCGCTGCAGGCCTCATGGACATTGCAAACCATGTAAGTCATCAGTTATTTAACTACTGCTGCTTCTCCTTCACCTCCTTGTAGTGATACTGGTAGTAGACTAGTCATAGTGGTAGAGACTGTATTACTAGTACTTTGGTAAAAATGACAACATGTTCAATGAACACCTTTTATTAGGTCAGAGATCAGAGGACAGGTAGCAGCAAGATGAATTTCTTCTTATTTTCTGTTTTTCTGAGGTTAATGTGGATGGTTTCTGTGAGGTTAACACTGCATAGCAGTCTTAATGTTGTTCTATGATTACATGATTATCTGTGATTACTGTGATTATCTCTGCATTTCTGTTTTTTTTCCATTTGCAAATGTATGTTCTACACATGTACTCAATTGCTATGACAAATCAAAACTGTTCTGTGATTATATGATTATCTGTGATTACTGTGATTATCTGTGCATTTCTGTGTGTCTTTTTCCATTTGCAAATGTACGTTATATACATGTCCTCAATCACTGACAAATCAAAACTTTTAGATATTGTTTCTTCGGGAACAATTTGTTGTAGTTATGAAATGTGGAAATGCATATGAAAATCTGAACTACATATCTGCCAGGCATGTAGTCATTAAGCAAATTTTCCTGTTAGTACTACTACAAGCAGTACTAGTACTATAACTAATGGTATCAGTCCTAGTAACACTGCTATTATATTAGTACTAAGAAGAGTATCATCAGTTATGACTCATAGGATTTCGTTGGTGGTTTTTCATATACATATTGTAATGTATTCTGCTTTATGATTCAATTTACATATTTTTCTAGAATACCCTGTAGATATCTATGCCCACAGAGATAATTTATTTGCAGTGCAAGCATTGACGCCACTGCAAACACAGGTAAGGGGAAGTTAATGGTTGAAGATGACAGACTTGATTTTATTCATCCATGATTGCAAATTATAAAATATTATGTCCTTACCTTATCATTTACTTTAATTTGGCATAATTGTTGCATGTAAATGGTGAATGGGACATCCTCACCTGGTTCCTGATCTTAGGAGTCAAACATAAAAATGTTAACAATTAAGTCTTCCGTTAGCTGTGCGTTTTCATAGATGCCCTTCAACCAATTGAGGATATACTCGATTCTATGCCTGATTTGCTGTTATTATTTTTAGATGTGGATGTTAGATTTAGTCACATATTTCTCTGCATCAATTGAAATGATCTCTTTTTTCCATTTTAATCTGTTAATATTGAAAATTGCCAGGCTTTGCCTGGGTTCCCATTCTCTGCACTGGAGTCGATATTCTCTCTCTGAGAAGTTGGCAGGAGAAAGGACGGACTGTTCTAATGTGTCCCCTCTCTCACAGATCACTCTGCAGTATCTGAAAGACATGTTTTTCTGTATATATCTGGTTTTTCTTTGTTTTAGACAGTAGATAAATTTGATCACTGTTCCTTCATCTGATCTGGAAACAGTAATCGCCGATTACCAAATGGTAGGAGTCTGGAAATCCTTAGACATGTAGAGGCCTATGTACAAAAACTCATAATTTTTACATATTACCTATTCATTACCATCTTACCTCTGATATGGCTCATTATTTTTGAGACCATTCTAGTGAGATGTTTACACCTATAGGATTTGTAAATAGTTTTCAGTAAAGCATTGCACCACCTAATACATCTGGTAAGGGCTTTAAGTTGTCAGCCATCCTGAAGTCTCCTCCTGGAAATGTTTGTATGTTTCGAAGATCTGAGTATACAGTTGGGCACTTCTACAAATTCGTCTTTCTTTTTGCTAAGATTCTTGTTTTTCCATTATTTATTGATGGTTAATGCTGATAGTTTGTGAAGTAAGTACTTAGTGTGGTGTCTCTTTGTTCTCTCCCACCCTTACAAATCTAATGATTTTAATGTTTTAATGACTCTAGATAGACAGTGATATCTCCATTTTTAATGCATTGCTGTATTAAAGAAATTCTCATTCCACATCATCACAGTCAGTAAGTTCCAAGCGAGGCACTTAGGAGAACTCTGCCTTCCCATCATAAATCTGAAAGTACCTGCTGCCAGCTGTTTCTGGACTGCTCTCTCATTCATCAGAATTATAAAGATTTTGGGACAATTTGTTGTAAAGAAAGATAGTTGATAGTGATGGTGAATTATAGGTAATAGAATTCCTGACAAACTTATCTCATAGATGGTTCAATAGGTTGTAAATAGGAAATTTCATAGGTCATTTTTCTTCTTTAGATATGCCCTTTATGTTACATGAAACATAATATCTGCTGCATTGTTATATCTGAGGATCCAAGCGAATTTTCACACGTGTTCTCATGAATCTTCATGACAAATCCATGTCAATGAGTGTGTAGTAGATTCATCATCATGTGTTTGCTGTGAGAATGTATGAGAAGATTCACAGAAAATTCCTAAGTGTATTGATGTGCTGTAAGTGGGCATTTCAAAAATATAAGTTCTTGTTTTTGCTCTTGTCCTTTTACTTCTATTTACTTTTTTTAATGAAATTTTATTTTTATAGAATAAGGCAATGAAATATAATGAGATATATAGTAGTCTCTGACTCCATGCCAACTGGTATATTCAGTGCTTGTCGTTGCATGGTAAACAGCCTATCATCATCTTTGTGAGTTAAATCCCCTAGGGCCAATGGAACAAATAAATACTGGCAGAACTGGGTCAAAATAGGAATCGTTTTCCAGATGTTTGCCTTCAGAGCTTTTCTAGACCTTTAACAGTCCGATAAAATGGACATATTTCTTCTCTGCTCTGTATCAACAATTATATTTGCCTTGATGAAGAAAGGATATGAAACTTTGCTACATTTGTGTCAAGCTTAGTAGTGGGATAATAGGTGAATGATTGCCTGGATATTGATAATTTCAGGTGGGAGTGAGAGTAAGGTTCCAGTTATGGCCAGGAGAACTGGATTGGGGTCAGGCATTTAGCAAATGTCATCTGTGCAAACCACTTTTGAGACAGAGCTTACGTTTCTTGGTTCTTGTCTCCTAGATTTTGGCCAGGCATTTCCTCACTTACAGGAAGGTCTTTGAGACTTTCTTTTTTTTTTTTTAATTTTCTAGATTTCTTTTTATTTATTTATTTATTTATTTATTTATTTATTTATTATTATACTTTAGGTTTTAGGGTACATGTGCGCAATGTGCAGGTTAGTTACATATGTATACATGTGCCATGCTGGTGCACTGCACCCACTAACTCATCATCTAGCATTAGGTATATCTCCCAATGCTATCCCTCCCCCCTCCCCCAACCCCACAACAGACTTTCAAGAGGAGTTGTAAAATATATTTTGTTTAGCTTGCTTAGTTGTCCAAAGCAGTAATGTTGGAATGAACTGCCTTTCCCCATTATCAAAATCAGTAGTTTCCAAATATGTTTTAATAGAATGATTGCTGGTACTAAGGGAAGCTTTTGGTTTTTGTATATGTCTTGTCTAACCAACTTACTAAAGCTAGTTAACAGTAGTCATCATTTCGGGTTAATTTTCTTCAGTTCTTTGGGTGTTTGATATTAACTATCTGCATGAGGCATTGCAAAACTAAAAGCAAACTCCACATTCCGTTTTGATAGTGAATCAGAGAGCATGCTAAATGTTGGAAATAGGCCTCACCTGTTTGTCTACATTTGCCTTTTAGAGACAAGATGTTTACTTCAGGCAGGGCGCGGTGGCTCACGCCTGTAATCTCAACACTTTGGGAGGCCGAAGGGGGCGAATCACCTGAGGTCAGGAGTTAAAGACCAGCCTGGCCTACATGGTGAAACCCCATCTCTACTAAAAATACAAAAATTAGCTGGAAGTGGTGGCAGGAGCCTGTAATCCCAGCCAGCTACTCAGCAGCTGAGGAAGGAGAATTGCTTGAACCTGGTTAGCGGAGGTTGCAGTGAGCCGAGATCCTGCCATTGCACTCCAGCCTGGGCAACGTAAGTGAAACTCCGTCTCAAAAAAAAAAAAAAACAAAACAAAACTAAACAAAAGACTAGGAAGGTATCATTTAAGAAAGAAGAATGAAATAAATTAATACATTTGAATATGGAATATATTTTCCTGAATAGTTGTTGCTTGAATACGTTTTCTTTCATTGTGTTAATGTTTTATAGTCCCTTAGAAATTTATGCTATACTAACTGGTGTGAGATGGTATCTCATTGTGGTTTTGATTTGCATTTCTCTGATGGCCAGTGATGGTGAGCATTTTTTCATGTGTTTTTTGGCTGCATAAATGTCTTCTTTTGAGAAGTGTCTGTTCATGTCCTTCGCCCACTTTCTGATGGGGTTGTTTTTTTCTTGTAAATTTGTTGGAGTTCATTGTGGATTCTGGATATTAGCCCTTTGTCAGATGAGTAGGTTGCGAAAATTTTCTCCCATTTTGTAGGTTGCCTGTTCACTCTGATGGTAGTTTCCTTTGCTGTGCAGAAGCTCTTGAGTTTAATTAGATCCCATTTGTCAATTTTGGCTTTTGTTGCCATTGCTTTTGGTGTTTTAGACATGAAGTCCTTGCCCATGCCTATGTCCTTGAATGGTATTGCCTAGGTTTTCTTCTAGGGTTTTTATGGTTTTAGGTCTAACATTTAAGTCTTTAATCCATCTTGAATTGATTTTTGTATAAGGTGTAAGGAAGGGATCCAGTTTCAGCTTTCTACATATGGCTAGCCAGTTTTCCCAGCACCATTTATTAAATAGGGAATCCTTTCCCCATTTCTTGTTTTTGTCAGGTTTGTCAAAGATCAGATAGTTGTAGATATGTGGCATTATTTCTGCGGGCTCTGTTCTGTTCCATTGATCTATATCTCTGTTTTGGTACCAGTACCATGCTGTTTTGGTTACTGTAGCCTTGTAGTATAGTTTGAAGTCAGGTAGCGTGATGCCTCCAGCTTTGTTCTTTTGGCTTAGGATTGACTTGGTGATGCGGACTCTTTTTTGGTTCCATATAAACCTTAAAGTAGTTTTTTCCAATTCTGTGAAGAAAGTCATTGGTAACTTGATGGGGATGGCATTGAATCTGTAAATTACCTTGGGAAGGATGGCCATTTTCATGATATTGATTCTTCCTACCCATGAGCATGGAATGTTCTTCCATTTGTTTGTATCCTCTTTTATTTCCTTGAGCAGTGGTTTGTAGTTCTCCTTGAAGAGGTCCTTCACATCCCTTGTAAGTTGGATTTCTAGGTATTTTATTCTCTTTGAAGCAAATCATTAAAAAGTCAGGAAACAACAGGTGCTGGAGAGGATGTGGAGAAATAGGAACACTTTTACACTGTTGGTGGGACTGTAAACTAGTTCAACCCTTGTGGAAGTCAGTGTGGCGATTCCTCAGGGATCTAGATCTAGAAATTCCATTTGACCCAGCCATCCCGTTACTGGGTATATACCCAAAGGACTATAAATCATGCTGCTATAAAGACACATGCACACGTATGTTTATTGCGGCATTATTCACAATAGCAAAGACTTGGAACCAACCCAAATGTCCAACAATGATAGACTGGATTAAGAAAATGTGGCACATATACACCATGGAATACTATGCAGCCATAAAAAATGATGAGTTCACGTCCTTTGTAGGGACATGGATGAAATTGGAAATCATCATTCTCAGTAAACTATCGCAAGAACAAAAAACCAAACACTGCATATTCTCACTCATAGGTGAGAATTGAACAATGAGAACACATGGACACAGGAAGGGGAACATCACACTTCGGGGACTGTTGTGGGGTGGGGGGAGGGGGGAGGGATAGCATTGGGAGATATACCTAATGCTAGATGACGAGTTGGTGGGTGCAGCGCACCAGCATGGCACATGTATACATATGTAACTTACCTGCACATTGCGCACATGTACCATAGAGCCTAAAGTATAATAATAATAATAATAAAAAGAAAAAAAAAAAAAAAGAAATTTGTTAAGTGGAAAAAAAAAAGAAATTTATGCTATAAGGAGATTCTATTTTGTTGTATTTCAAGGTTTTGTTAGAAGATCTAGAACTCCTTTTAGCATTTCTTGTAGTGCTGGCTTGGTAGTGGTGTATTCTCTTCAGCATTTGTCTGAAAAATTTTCTCTCTCCTTCATTTATGAAGCTTAATTTTGTGGGATACAAAATCCTTGGCTGATAATTATTTTGTTTGAAAAGGCTAAAGATAGGACACCAATCCCTTCTGGCTTGTAGGGTTTCTGCTGAGAAATCTGCTGTTAATCTGATAGGTTTTCCTATATAGGTTACCTGATGCTTTTGCCTCGCAGCTCTTAAGATTCTTTTGTCTTTAGATAATCTGATAAGTATAGGCCTAGGTGATGATCATTTTGCAAAGAATTTCCCAGGTTTTGTTTTTTGTTTGTTTGTTTTTGAGCTTCTTGTATTTGGATGTTTAGATCTCTGGGCAAAGCCAGGGAAGTTTTTCTCAATTATTCCCTCAAATTTTCCAAACAGATTTCTCTTCTTCCTCAGGAATACCAATTATTCTTAGATTTGGCCATTTAACATAATCCCAAATTTCTCGGAGGCCTTTTAAATTCATTTTTAATTTTTTTTTCTTTGTCTTTGTCTGATTTGATGAGTTTGAAATCCTTGTCTTCAAGCTCTGAAGTCCTTTCTTCTACTTGCTCTAGTGTCTTGTTGACACTTTCCGGTGCATTTTGTATTCCTCTGTGTCTTTCATTTCTAGAGGTTGTGATAGTTTTTTTCTTTATGATATTTATTTCTCTGAAGATTTTTTCATTCATATCCTATATAATTTAAATTTTTTAAGTTGGTTTTTGCCTTTCTCTGGTATCTTCTTGAGTAGCTTAATAGTCAGCCTTCTGAATTCTTTATCTAGCAATTTAGAGATTTCTTCTTGGTTTGGTTCTATTGCTGTGGTGCTAGTGTGGTATTTCGGGGTTGTTATAGAACCTTGTTTTGTCATATTTCCAGAATTACTTTTCTGACTCCTTCTCATTTAGGTAGACTATTTCAGTGGAAAGATTTGGAACTCAAGGACTGCTGTTCAGATTCATTTTTTCCATGGGGTGATCCCTTGATGGGGGAATCCCTCTCCCCCTTCCCCTAGGCATGTAGCTTCCTGGGAGCCAGAATGCAGTGATTGTTGTTGTTGTTCTGGGTCTAGCCTCCCAGCGGGGTTACCAGTCTCCAGGCTGGTGCTGGGGAGTGTCTGCAAAGATCCCCATGATGTGATCTCTCTTTAGGTCTGCCAGCCATGGATACCAAAACCTGCTTTGGTGGAGGTGGCAGGGGAGTGAAGTAGACTCTGTGAGAGTCCTTGGTTGTAGATACGTTTAGTGTGTTGACTTTCTTGAATGCTGGTTATGCTAGCAGTGAAGTTGTCACATAGACAGACTCAGGGCCTGTGGTTAGCCAGATGTTGCAAGTAGTGGAATTAGCTGTTGTTTTCTTGTTTCTTGGAGTATGGTTATTTTGTTATGAATTGCTGTAATGTTCTGAGTTGGTTGGTCTCCAGCCAGGAGGTGGTGCTATCAAGAGAGTACCAGTTGCGATAGTAGAAGGGGGATATAAGCTTGCCCTACATTGGCCAGGATAAGTATTTGGGTTTCTCAGGCAATGGGCAGGGCCATAAAGCTTCCAAGAGTTTGTGTCTTTTGCAATCGGCTAGCAAGGTGAATAGAGAAGTCCTATCGGGTGTGGGTCAGTGGTCGTGGCCACCGTGGGGGAGCAGGAGGTAGTTCTCTGGCCAATGGGATTATTTTCCATCAGGGATTATGGCTGCCCCTTTTTTTAAGAAAGTAGGAGAATGCCGGTAGTGATAGACCTCATCCTGCTCCCAAGCAGTTGGCAAGGCCAATCTTGCTCCCACTGTTTCCCATTAACAGTGTTCAGTTTATCTCCAGGCAGCCTTCATGGAGGACTCAGACCTTGCTCCAGGCTATGAGCTTCCTGGCTGAAAAATCAAACATGGCTGGGCGTGGTGGCTCACACCTGTAATCCCAGTAGTTTGGGAGGCCTAGGCAGGTGGATCACCTGAGGTCAGGAGTTCAAGACCAGCCTGGCCAACATGGTGAAACCCCGTCTCTATTAAAAATACAAAAATTAGCTGGGCATGGTGGCGCACACCTGTAATCCCAGCTACTTGGGAGGCTGAGGCGAGAGAATTGATTGAACCCGGGAGGTGGAGGTTGCAGTGAGTGGAGATCGTGCCACTGCACTCCAGCTTGGGCAACAGAGTGAGACTCCATCTTTAAAAAAAAAAAAAAAAAAAGGCCGGGTGTGGTGGCTCACGCCTGCTTGTAATCCCAGCACTTTGGGAGGCCGAGGCAGGCAGATCATGAGGTCAGAAGTTCAAGACCAGCCTGACCAACATGGTAAAACCCCATCTCTACTGAAAATACAAAAAAAAATTAGCTGGGTGTGGTGGCGCATGCCTGTAATCCCAGCTACTCAGGAGGCTGATGCAGGAGAATTGCTTCAACCCAGGAGGTGGAGGTTGCAGTGAGCTGAGATCGTGCCACTGCACTCCAGCCTGGGCAACAGAGAGAGACTCTGTCTCAAAAAAAAAGAAAGAAAAAAAAAGAAAGCAAATATGACTTTGAGGCCTCGTTCCTTAATTTTGGAGTTGGCATTTGCTCCTGAGCTCCCTTCCTCAGCAGTTCCACTTGCCCCCCAGATTCTGCTCAAGAGAGTTTGTACCAGTCAAAATTATTACAAAGTTCACGTAGAAGCTTGTTTCACCCTGTGAATCCTGCCTAATATCGCTGTCTGCCTCCCTCAAGGGACCCTGTGAGATATAATCATGAATGTCTTTCTTGGGCTGGAGCTGGAGAATGACAGTCCCTACAGGGCTCTTCCCACTGCTGCTTCTACTTTTATATTTCACGCTAAATCCATTTCAGCTCTAGGGAGGGTTAAATCCCTCTCCCGTAAACTGAATTTTCAGGTTCACCGGTGGGGACGTGTGTTCAGAGGCAGGTTTTCCCTCTCCGACTCTTGGAGAACTCACAGGTTTTCCCATCTTGCAGAATTTGCAGGGGCACGCTACTTCTTTCGGAGGATCTGTAAATTCTTTTGGTTTTGCTGGTATGTTCCTGCAGTGCTTCTTGGAGCAAAAGTCCATGGTGTGAGTCTCCACACACTGTTCTGTCTGTCCAAGTGGGAGATGCCCATTAGCTCTGTCTCCTATCTGCCATCTTCCAGATCCTATATTTTTATTTATTTTAAAAATTGTTTTTAAGTTTTATTTTTAATTGGCTAACAATACTTATAAACATTTATGGGGTACAATATGAGGTTTCAATACATGCATTAATTTTGAAATTGATCCTTCATTTTTGAAGCATGAAATTTTTGTTTGGATATCATGATAGCTTTTGTATTTTATGGATTTTAATTGTCCAAATGTACTTTCTGAATGTTTTTCAGTTAAGTCTTACCTGAGCTGTGGAGTTATTAAGCGGTTTTTTGGTACACATTTATTTTCAGTGTGTAATGTGGAAATCCACATGAAAGCCTGAACTGCCTTGTCTGCCAGGTACAAAACCATTAAGTAAACTTGCCATTTGGTTATTACCATTACTATGTCTACCATAAACTACTACTATCAGTCATGTTAACATTAGCACCATTTTTATTAGTAATAATGTTAGAAATCCCAAAATTGTTAGAAATAGATAATCACTGCCTTGAAGAAAAGTCAGCACAGTGACAAAAGATCTCTCAGCAAGGCCATCTTTACTTTCTGCAGAAAGGGTGCTCCACACAGATGGAACAATGGCAAGAGCACACTTCAACAAAGGAAAAGCAGACATATTTATCCCTTACACATTTGGGTCATCCTTACTGCTGTGTCCTGCATCCATTGGCTGGAATGGGACCTCACAATCTTAAACCGATACCCAATTTGCTAATAACCTGAAACTTTCCTAAATAGGTAAGTGCAAGGAAGAACAAAGAAGTTGCTTACAAAAGGTTTAAGGAAGCAATAACATTTCCAATTTAGGAAGGAGCATAGACTGTGAGCTGGAACGTGCCTGTGAGCATGTCCAACAGTTACATAGGATAGGGCTTAACAAAGAGTTATTAGCACAAAGCAAGAAGGCTTGAAGACAGTCTTTAAAAGAAACTATTATTTCTAACACTTATAATTTATTCTTTAACAAGAAGGAAAACATTGAAGAGGAAACTTTTTACTTTCTACAAATAAGATAAATAAGATAATAAATAAATGTTCATTTATTACCCTAAGGGTATGTTGAGTTATTTTTCATACGCATTTGAAGTCTATTCTACTTAATATCAATAACTTCACTTATTTTCTAGAAGACTTTGGATATTCATGCTGATAGGGATATTTTTTTCCAAGTGCAAACATCGAGGTCACTGTAAATACATGTGTGGGGAAGATAATGGCTGTAAATGATGAAGTTTTTTGATTTCTCCATCAAAGATTTCAAATTATAAAACAGAACTTGTCATCTTATTCTATTGCTTTGAATTCACCCTTATTATTGCATAGAAACAGTGAGTGCAGGCATTTTTGTCTTGTTCCTGATCTCAGGAATAAAGCATCAAATCTTACACAATTAAGGAGGATGTTTGTTGTAGAAGCCCAGCTATTCCTCATTTGCTGATATTTTTCAGGTAAAGATGTTAGTCAATTACTATATTTCAATGCATTTGTTGAGATGATCATCACTTTCTCATTTCAGTCTGGTAAGGCAGAAAATTGACAGGCTTTGCCTAGATTCCCTCTCCCTGCACTGGAGCCTACATTCTCCGTCTGTAGTCAGCAAGGGCAACTGAGTGGTTCTCCTCATTTGTTTCCCTCTCTCATGGATCACTGTCATGCATTTCCTGATGTAAAATGCCTGAAAACCTTTTCCCTTATACTTTTCATCCAGTTTCCAATTTTCTGGTGGGAATTTGGTCCCAGTTCTGCCATCTAGTTTGGAAGGGATATTTCCCATTATCCAATTTTATGCAGGGAAATCCTGAGACACCTAGAAGTTAAAGGATTCTCTAGTGTCTCAGGGCAAGTACATTTTTAAAAATAAAATATATTACTCTATTGGTTATTAACAAAATTAGTAGTGACTCATATAACTTTTTAAATAAGGCAATGATTTATAATGAGATACTTAATAATCTCTCAGCACATGTCAGATTGTGTCTTTCTGGGTGTGTTTAAAATATAAACACATTCAGAATATACAGTGATGTGCCTAGAAAGACACATAGACCTCTCTTCAGGTTTTCAAATTGTAGTTTGGTACTTTATTTTCAGATGAAAATTGGAACCTACTATTACTATTACTATACCACTTGCTTTTATTCTCCAGAATACTCCATAGATGTCCATACTGAGAGATGTGTTTGTGTGTGTGTGTGTGTGTGTGTGTGTGTGTCTTTATAAATGTCCATATATCCATATGTCCATCCAATCAAGCACAGGAATGCATTGAAGGCTTTTTAATTGTGAGCAATAATCTTTCCACATTTTTACAGGGATATTGCAATGTCTAATATAGATATTTCTCCTCCTTTTCCTTTGAATTTGTCATGACTCTCTTTAACAATTTCGCTTTCTATTACTGATTGCATTGTAAGATTAACATGTATCTATTAGTCACCTTTGCTAGAAGAAGGTTAGTCTCTGGAGTTTAGCACTCCATGTAGGTATTAATTCCAGGTGGTGAGGTAGTAAAACAATCATTTGTAGGTAATGGAGCCACTTTGGTTCCAGTTGATGAAGTCAGGTTTTGTCAGTTACCTGTACCCAGTGGAAAACTAGAGAAATGTAATCTCTAATATGCACAACATCACAGTCAGGAACAAGGGGAAGCTTCTGTTCTGAAAAGGATTCCACTATACAATGAGTTTGGGAGGAATTTGCTTGCCAGTTCCTGGATTGTTCTACTATGTATCTGAAATAGCAAAACTATTGGGGCCATTTAGTTTAAAGAAATATAATTGAATGGCTGTGGTGAATTATAATTACTAGAATTACTGAAAATCTTACATCTGGTAGATCACTGTGTAGATTGTAAAGGGTCAATTAATGTGTCATAAGTAATTTCTCTTAGGTATGTCTCATTATGTTGTGGTAATATGATATATTTAGTTGTTACTTTTCAGACTCTGAAAGAATCTCCTGTGTTTCCCCTCAAAGCAAATCTGTCAGTAAGTTAGCAAAAGGTTCAGTGGCAGGGGTTTGCCATGAGGGCCAGATGAGAACATATACATAAAAGCCTCAAGTACGTTGCCGACTATGTAAGTAAGGAACAAAGAAATGCAGCTTCTCCTTCCTGTTTTTTCCTATTACTTTTTTCATTTTATTCTTCCTCTTCCTGATTTTCATCTTTCTTTACTTCCCCTTACCCCTCCTCCTGTATTTTCTCTAATTTCTCTTCTTCTCCTCCTCATTCTTGCACTATTATTTTTCTTTTCATTCTTTAGTATTATGACTAATGTAAGTGCTACTACTACAACTTTGAGTAAGTTTATGACCCCTTTTCATTTCACATACGGGAGCAAGTGAATTATCACTTGGTGTTACTATCTTGGGATATCCTGGGACATGCAAGAATAAATGGCTTCCTGCTTATTAGACTATTTTTCTGAATTCTGTCAACTCTAATAAAGATTAGGTGTACATGAGGCTTAATTAAATATCATCAGAAAGAAATTCATTTGCAGCACTTAGACAGTGCTACTCCGATTAGAACCATGGCGATCCTGTCAAACTCAGTCATCTTCAAAACCTGAGGATGACCAATGGGACAATGGGAGCTAATCTGAACAATTAGGAAAGGAGGCTCCCAAAACAGATCTAGCTTATCTCCTGCTAAAGGTTCCTGAGAGGTTATATGATGCAGCCCTGCAGTTCTTCTGGAAAGATTTACTCTTTTCCTCATAGATGTCTGGAAAGAATCACATTTATCCCTAGCAGATAAATGTAGAATATATATGTGTATATCTTTGTATATTTATATTTTGCTTTCATTCTTTTCCGGCAGGTTATTGTTTGTGGATAAGAAATGTACTGTTTATTGAATATTTCCTTTTTGCCCTACCACCTACTTCTTGACACTATTCATTTTTACATCATTCTAGCTTTTTTTGATTATACCTAAAGAGTTATGGAAATAATTTTAAATGAAACATCATGTAATCTACTTAAAGTAAGTGCTTTAAATCATTAGCAATTTTTAGCTCTTCTCCTATGTAGGTTAATATTGTTCAGAGAACTGAACATAACTTAAGGGCTTTTCCTCCTTCTCATCTAGCCTCACAAATTATCTTCTTGAAGCATTAACATCTAGAGAACTCAAGGTTGGAAAACCCCAAAATTTTAGCTTCTTTTAAAAATTTATAAATGAACTTATTTCTTTTCTTTTTATTTCAATTTTTATTTTAAATATAGGAAGTACATGTGTGGGTTTGTTACATGGGTATATTGCAGGCAGGTAGAGAACATAGTACCTGATATGGTTTGGCTCTGTGTCCCCACCCAAATCTCATCTTGTGGCTCCCATAATTCCCATGTGTTAGGGGAGGGACCTAGTGGGAGATAATTGAATCATGGGGGTGGGTCTTTCCCATGCTGTTCTAGTGATAGTCAATAAGTCTTATGAGATCTGGCAGTTTTAAAAACAGGAGTTTCCCTGCACAAGCTTTCTCTCTCTTTGCCTGCTGCCATCCATGTAAGATGTGACTTGCTCCTCCTTGCCTTCTACCATGATTGTGAGGCCTTCCCAGCCACATGGAATTGTGAGTCCATTAAACCTATTTTTCTTCCCAGTCTTGGGTATGTCTTTATCAGCAGCATGAAGATGGACTGATACTGTACCCAAGAGATAGTTTTTAAACCCACCACTCTTTTCTCCTGCCCTCTCTAGTAGTCCACAGTGTCTGTTGTTTCCATGTTTATGTCCATGGATCCTCAATGTTTAATTCCCACTTATAAGTGAGAACATGCAGTATTAGGTTTTCTGTTCCTACATCAGCTTGCTTAGGATCATAGCCTCCAGCTTCATCCATGTTGCTGTAAAGGACATGATTTTATTCTTTTTTATGGCTGTATAGTTTTCCATTGTATATATGCATCACATTTTCTTTATCCATTTCGATCATTGATGAGCACCTAGGTTGATTCCATGTCTTTGCTATTGTTAATAGCATGGTGGTGAATATGTGAGTGCACGTGTTTTTTTTTTTTTTTTGGCATAATGATCTGTTTTCCTTTCAGTATATACCCAGTAATGGATTGCTGGGTTGAATAGTAGCTGTTTTTTCGTGAAATCTCAAAACTGCTTTCTACAGTGGCTGAACTAATTTACATTCACACCAACAGCGTACAAGCATTCCCGTTTCTCCACAGTCTCTCCAGCATGTGGTTTTTTTTTTTTTTTTTTTTGGATAGGGAAAAAAGTTAACAATAATAATTGACCCTTTAATTTTAAATGATACCTGGTTATTTACAATTTAACCAAGGTTTAGTTTTCATATTATAATTGCTTTATTATTTTTGTTGATTTTTACTTTTCAAGGTACTTTCTGCAAGTTTTCTTAAGTAATCATGTGTCAGGATAAATTTGTTTGGTCTTTCTAGGTTAGCACTGCTCGTAATAACTCAAGGCTGCAATGTAAAAAAACATTACTTTCTAGAGAGTGGGGCTACTTTGCTTCCAGTAATGAAGTTGAACCTGGTCTGTCACCAACACAAAGTACAAAACTGGAGAACTCTAATCACCAAACATGGATGGCATCCTAGTTAGTAAGTAGCAAAGGGATGCTTCTGTTCTGAAAATAATTATATCACATAATGGATTTGGAAGTAATTGATGGCAATGGGCTTAGGTTGTCACATCTAAAACAGCAAAATTGTGGGACCATTTGGCTTAAAGAGATACAATTGAATAGTGATGGTGAATTACAACTAATAGATGGAATGACTGAAAATAGTACATCTGGTAGATCAGTAAGTAGATTGTAAATAGGAAATGAATGTGTCATAATACCCATGACAAATCTGTGTTGGTGAGTTAGTAAAAGATTCAGTTACAGAGGTTTGTCATGAGGGTAAATGGGAAATTTCACACAAAGTCCCCTAGTCCATTGACAGTTCAGTAAGAAGTAAGTAATGTAACTTTTCCTTCCTGTTGTGTTTTTTCTTTATTTATAAACAATCCAGATATTTATTCCCATTTTAAAATACAAAAGCTTTAAGAGTTTAATACCTAACTAGTAGTAATGTTAGAATTAGTTATTTTTCAACTTTTATTTTAGAATTACAACTAATAGAAGAATGACTGAAAATAGTACATCTGATACATTTGTAAGTGGATTGTAAAATGTAGTGGGTACATGTGCAGGTTTGTGACAAAGGTACATTGTGTGATGCTGAAGTCTGGAATATGAATGAAACTTGTCATTCACGTAGTGAGCATAGGACCCAGTAGGTAGTTTTTCAATGCTTACCCATTTCCCTCCCTCCCTCCTCTTGTATTCCCCAGTGTGTACTGTTTACATCTTTATCTCTATGTGTATCCAATGTTTAGCTCCCACTTATAAACGAGAATATGTGGTACTTGTTTTTCTGCTTCTGCATTATTTTGCTTAGGATAATGGTTTCCAGTGGTATCCATGTTGCCGTAAAGAACATGATTTTCTTCTCTTTATAACGGAGTAGTATTCCATGGTGTATATCTACCACATTTTCTTTATCCAGTCCACTGCTGATGGGGATATGCATTGATTCCATGTATTTGCTATTATGAATAGCACTGCGATGAACATATGGGTGAATGCATCTTTTTGGTAGAATGATTTATTTTCCTTTGGGTATTTACCCAATAATGGGATTGCTGAGTTAAATGGTAGTTCAAGTTTTAGTTCTCTGAGAAATTGCGAAACTGATCTCTACAGTGGCTGAAGTAATTTACATTCCCAACAACAGTGTTTAAGTGTTCCCTTTTCTTCACAATCTCACTAACATCTGTTATTGTTTTTGACTTTTTAACAAAAGCCATTCTGACTGATGTGAGATGGTATGTCATTGTAGTTTTGATTTGCATTCCTCTCATGATTAAGTGATGTTGAGCATTTTTTCGTGTATTTGTTGGCTGCTTGTATGTCTTCATTTGAGAAGTGTTTGTGTCCTTTGCCCACTTCTAATGGGGTTTGTTTTTGGCTTGTTCCTCATAGATTCTGAATATTAGACCTTTGTAAGATGCATAGTTTGTGAATATTTTCTGCCATTCTATAAGTTGTCTGCTTATTCCCTTGATAGTTTTTTCTTGCCTTGATGAAGATCTGTAGTTTAATTTGGTTCCACATGTCAATTTTTTTGTTGCAGTCACTTTTGAGGAATTAACCATAAACTCTTTGCCAAGTCTGAAATAAAGAAGGATATTTCCTAGGTTTTCTTTAAGGATTTTTACAGTTTGAGGTCTTACATTTAAGTCTTTAATCCATCTTGAGTCAATTTTTGTATATGTTGAAATGTTGGGGTCCAGTTCCATCTGCATATGGCTAGCTAGCTATCCTCACACTATTTATTGAATAGGGATTCCTTTCTCCATTGCTTATTGTTGTCGGCTTTGCCAAACATCAGATGGTTGTAGGTGTGTGGCTTTAGGTCTGGGTTCTCTAATCTGTTTCATTGGTCTGTGTGTCTGTTTTTGTACCAGTGCCATGCTGTTTTAGTTACTATAGCCTTGTTGTGTAGTTTGAAGTCTGGTAGTATGATGCCTCCAACTTTGCTCTTTTTTATTAGGATTGCTTTGGTTTAATTGGAATCTTTTTTGGTCCATATGAATTTTAGAATAGCTTTTTCTAATTCTGTAAAAACTTGATCTCATCCATTTATATTGAGGTAAACATTAGAAGCACATTCTCAAATTCCCTTTAAAATGATATTCACTGTTAATTGTAGATTGATAATGAATTTATTTAAGAAAAATCAGTAATACTATAATATAAATATTGTTTGGCAGGTCATATTTAAATTACCTGTTTCATAATCATTTTATTTGTATATGTCATTTGCCAGGATATTATGATATCTGCTTTTTATAACAGAACAATACAATGTAAGTTCATTTTTAGAAATTTTAAACTTTTAAAATGTTTTGCATGCATTCTTATTTTGATATTCTTTGGTTAATGATTGATTGTTGATGTTATTAGGAGATTCTGATTTTTAAAATAGGATTTTAACATATACGTAAATGATACTTCATAGCTTTTTGCTGTGCTAATATTGCTTTTGAGTTTGCTAACTTTCTATTTCAAATGTACTTTTGTGTATCACTTAACAAAGGGGATATGTTCTGAAAAATGTGTCCTTAGGCAGTTTTGTCATTGTGTGAACATCATAGAATGTACTTACACAAACCTAGATGGTGTAGCCTACCACACACCTAAACCGTATAGTATAGCCTATGGCACCTTGGCTACAAACCTGTACAGCGTGTTACTGTACTGGATACTGTAGGCAAATATAACATAATTGTAAGTATATTTGTATCTAAACATAGAAAAGGTATAGTAAAATATAGTATAAAGTTAAAAAATAGTACACATCTATAGGGCACTTATCAGGAATGGAAGTTGTAGGACAGCAGGTGGCTCTGGGTGAGCCGGTAAGTGAGTGGTGAGAGAATGTGAAGACCTAGGACATTACTGTATACTGCTCTAGGCTTTATAAACACTTTACACTGAGGCTACACTAAATGTATTTTAAAATATTCTTCTTTCTTCAATAATAAATTAACCTTAGCTTACTGTAAATTTCTATAAACTTCTTAATTTTTTAAACTTTTTACTTTTTTCTAATAACCCTTAGCTTAAAACACAAAGTTGTTTTAAGCTTTCTTTATCTCCTTATTCCATAAGCTGTTTTCTTTTTCTTTTTTACTGTTTAAAACTTGTTGTTAAAAACTAAGATACAGGCTGGGTGTGGTGGCTTATGCCTGTAATCCCAGAATTTTGGGAGGTCGAGGCAGGTGGATCACGAGGTCAAGAGATTGAGACCATCCCTGCCAACATGGTGAAACCCCATCTCTACTAAAAATACAAAAAAAAAAAATTATCTGGGTGTGGTGGTTCATGCCTATAGTCCCAGCTACTCGGGAGGCTGAAGCAGGAGACTCACTTGAACCCAGGAAGCAGAGGTTGCAGAGAGCTGAGATCACGCCACTGCACTCCAACCTGGTGACAGAGCGAGACTCCATCTCAAAACAAAACCAAAACCAAAAACAAAAAACTAAGATACGCAGACACACACATTAACCTAGACCTATCTAGGGTCAGGAACATCAATGTCACTGTCTTCCACCTTCATATTTGCTCCACTAGTTCTTCAGAGGCAGTAACACACATAGTGTTGTCATCTCCTATGATAACATTGCCTTCCTCTGGAATATCTCCTGAAGAAACTGAGGCTGTTTTATAGTTAACTTTGGTTTTAAGAAGTACAAGGAGTACCTTCTAAAATGATAAATAGTATAGTAAATACATATTCCAGTAACATAGTCATTTATTATCATTATCAAATATTATATACTATACATAATTTTATATGCTATGTTATGACAACACCAAATCATATGAATTTTTCAGCTGTACTCTAATCTTATGGAACCACCATTGTATATGCTCAAATAATAAAAAGTATGGTATAGAAAAGTTTAATCCCATAACGTACTTGTTTATTGTCATCAAATATTATGTACTGTATGTATTATATGTGCTACACTTTTTTTTTTTTGAGGCAGAGTTTTGCTCTTGTTGCCCAGCTGGAGTGCAATGGCACAATCTCGGCTCACCACAACTTCTGCCTCCTGGGTTCAAGCGGTTCTCCTGCCTCAGCCTCCCGCGTAGCTGGAATTACAGGCATGCACTACCACGCCCAGCTAATTTTGTATCTTTAGTAGAGACAGGGTTTCTCCATGTTGGTCAGGCTGGTCTCAAACTCCCAACCTCAGGTGATCCGCCCACCTCAGCTTCCCAAAATGCTGGGATTACAGGCATGAGCCACCACGCCTAGCCCTGTGCTACACTTTTATGTGAATGGTAGCACTGTAGGTTTGTTTACACTAGTATCACCACAAACACATGAGTAATGTGTCGCACTAGAATTTTAGGACAGCTACTATGTCACTAGGCAATGGGAATTTTTCAGCTCCATTTGAAACTTATGGGACCACCATTGTATATGCGGTTTGTCGTTGACCAAAACATTTTTATACAGGGCAGAACTGTCATTTCACATACTGTCCCCTTTCATATTCATTAAATGTTATTATTATTAAGAAGTATTAAAAATGTCGATACATATTTGTTATGATTGTTAAATTAGAAAATCTATTATATTTTCTGTCCAGTGTGTAATTATTCAGGAAATAACTACTTTTTGCTGTTGCTGTTACTACTGCTACTCTTATGTTTATTAGTAACACAAAGAACACTTTTACTTACCACTTTTAACAGGATGGTATTCATAGAAATTGTAATGACTAAATAACCTGATAATATCACACAGGAAGATTTTTAAAAATACATTGAACTATTATGATTCAATGAATATTTTTAAATTCAGTGAATCTAGTACAACGAGTAGGTGGTTATCATGTAAAATTTAATTATCTCTCACAACAAACTTGCTTCTCCAGATCTCACTTTAAACCAGTTCTACATGCCCGGTGTTTACAATATAGCTCTATTTTTCATATGCCATTTTTCATCATATAGACAGACCAGTGTTCAATTTTATTTCCAGGATGTTGTAGTTTTTTCCAGTTTTTTGTACAGATTGAAATATATTCTGCTTATTGATATTCAATTTGTTCACCCTTTAGATCACTTCTTGCAAATCCATGCCAAAAGAGATCTAAATGCATTTTCATACAGTTGAAGCCTGGAAAACAAAAAGAAGACGTTGGGAAGAGAGCAGATGTGAGTGGCTTCAGTTAACCGCTTTTGATTCTTTTTAATCCAAGTTTCAGATTACATATTTTTAAAAATCAATTCATTCTGTTTTTTGAGCACAGTGTCTCTTCTATTAGTCTACTGTTGGAATGATTGCCTTCTATGTAGTTAGCAAAGTTTGATCCCAGCTATTGCCAAAATATGTATTATTCTGTCATCACTCTTGTTGGGTTTCACTATGTTAGTCCCACATTTGGAGGTGAGTTTGAAGTTACAAAAGAAGCAACATTCAGTTTGCGTCACCCTGGGCCAAGCGTGCTTCCAGTTAATGAAGTTAGGTCTTATCTCTCTCCTAGGACCCAGACACCACGGGAACTTAACCATGAAAGATGGGCAGTTAGAAAGGATAGTTAGTCTTCACTAACATTCTGGAATTTTTGTGTATGTATGTGAGGAATTTCTGAATGGGAAATCTCTGTAGTTACAGGCACCTTACCATAATGGAAGTTCATGTTGTGATAATGTACTCACTTATGTGCCTGTCACTGTTTTTGTTAAAATTTTTTAACACGTATTTTTCAAATATTTCTAACAACAATTCTGGGATAGAAAATTAATAACAATTTCATGTAATGAGAAATGTTGTGAGTGATTTTGAACACTACTAGAATTTGATCAAAGGAACTCATAATGACAGGTAAGTGATCATTAAGTCAGTGTTAATGATCAGTATTAATGCTTAATTATGATTTTTATTAACATTAAAAATTGTTGTTATACAGATAGAAAACTTTTGGCCGGGCGCGGTGGCTCACGCCTGTAATCCTAGCACTTTGGGAGGCCCAGGCGGGTGGATCACGAGGTCAGGAGATCGAGACCATCCTGGCTAACACAGTGAAACACTGTCTCTACGAAAAATACAAAAAATTAGCCGGGCGTGGTAGCGGGCGCCTGTAGTACCAGCTACTGGGCAGGCTGAGGCAGGAGAATGGCGTGAACCCGGGAGGCGGAGCTTGCAGTGAGCCGAGACCGCGGCCACTGCACTCCAGCCTGGGTGACAGCGCGAGACTCTGTCTCAAAAAAAAAAAAGAAAGAAAAAGAAAAAAGAAAACTTTTATTAGATTAAAGTGACTTGTTTAGGACACCAGAGAAAGTAACCATTGGTTTTCTTTTTTTCATATTGGATTTTTAATGATGCATATACTTTTATTTTACAGTAATTTGTGAATCTAAGATACACTTACCCCCAGACAAACACAGATTTCTGCATTCCCTTATCTTTTTCATAATGAATTCCATGGTAACTTAATATTGAAATCTATTTTTTTGGTTTAAACAAACATATATTCTGTCCCCATAATCGAAGCTAACGTGCATTTGTGTGTGTGTCTTGAGCCTGTCATTTGGTAAAATATGGCATTAGACTCTGATTTTTATGTATTATCAGTTCATGAATGCGAAAAATTTTCACCTGTCTAAATCAAAAAGCATTTGGTGTTTTATAATACAACACTGTAATTAAAGTGGTATACATTTGGATTAATGATACAAACTGAGGATATAAATATTTTTCTACTATATACACGTTTTCCCATATGTCACAACAGTTTGCACTCTTTTCTAACAAAGTCTCTGTGAATTACTTGGGCAATAACCCTAGATGTTCAAATTTTGACAATACCATTGAGGATGCAGTATGGCAAATATTTTTCCTACTTTCTCTAAGGAGTTCTTGAATCATATAACTTGTTGATATTTAGATGTTAAAAATAACATCGCTTTGTAAAATTTCCCTGAATGTAACATCTATGTTCTCAGTGTACATTGGCAATGAGATAATTTGGGCAAAATGAAATCAAAGTCCTTCTTACAAAGTAGACATTTCACATCTCCTGATTTTAGTACATTTTGTTTTTGCCAAGAAATCCATGCTATGTTCTTCATGAATATCTAGAAAAGATATGATAAGAACTTTCTTAGCCTTTTTTTGTTTATGTTGATAATGTTTTTATCTCCATTATTTTTGCTATTACTGGCAGCCAGGTATATAACTAGGTTTTTAGTAAATGTGCTACTGAGGCGAGCATGTATAACTAGGTTTTCAAACCCAACTGTGTTCTCTACGAGTCCTCCTTATATTTTAGACTGTTCTTGTTAGATTATTACACTTATGGTTTTTATGAGTTAGAGTTGAGTAAAGCCCTATAGCATCAATTATTAACCAATTTAGAATGCAGTGAAAATGGGTTTTAGCAGGTAAGTGATCTAATCGTGTGATAATAAAATTGTTTTTACTTGTATGTTGCCTTTTAGGTTCCCAAAGTACTATATCTACTAGATATGTAATCATTCATCAAATGATGGTTATGACCATAACTACCATGATGGATGATTAATTTTACAAGTGTTTCTAGGGTGAAGTTTAATTTTCACCTTTTTGGAAATTTTGGGACATTTAAAGGCTAAATGACTTGCTAATATTCCATTCCAAGTGAACTTTTAATAAAGTCATGTTCTAACGAATTGTAATGAAAATTTTCAGTTCTTGGCATATTTAGTAAAATGGGAACAAATTGTTTAAAAACTATTGCTTTTTATAAATGTTATTCCACATATCTTTTTTATCTATCTATAACTACCTGGATCTTCACATAAAACAATCTTTGCCATGTGTCACATAGACCTCAGGCAGCTGTGAGGATTTGAGGTAATAGAAGCAAGCAGTGAGATGGTAACAGTTCTCAGAGGGACTTTGCTGACGTTCACATCCTGTGGTTTTGTATGGTAGGTCTGAATGAGAAATAACTGTGTCACTAATGTATGTGTCTTTAGTAAAAATGGATGCTGTGATTACACAAACATTTATGTTTATATTGTCACTAAGTTTCAAAATTATTTTACACCTCTCCACTTAAAACTAGTAAAAATCATATAATATAAATTAAATAAGTTTATATAATTTTTTGATGGTTAAAGAGTTCACAAATTCAGTTCAGCCACTCTATCTGAAAGGTTAAGAAGCATCAAATTGATGTTAATATTGGTTGTTTTTATTTTATTAATACCACAAATGATTATCATTTAAAAAATGGGAAATATTGGTGAGTGTGGAGTGTAGTGAATTGTTCATGGCCCTTGGTAATAATTAGTGATATAGTTTCCATTGTTTGAAAAAAGGAAATATCTTTAGTAATCTTTTAAAAAATAATAGATATGGTATAATTTCACAGTAAGTAGAGAACCTAGGCAACATAAAGTATAGGCATACCTCAGAGATACTGTGTGTTCAGTTTCAGACCACCACAATGAAGTATATATCACAATAAAGCAAGTCACACAAATTCTTTGGTTTCCCAGTGTATATAAAACTTATGTTTACGCTGTACTGTAGTCTATTAAATATGCAATAGCATTATGTCTAAAAAATACATGTCTAAATTTAGTAATTCGGTATTGGTAAAAAAAAAAATGCTAAAGATCGTCTAATCCTTCAGTGAGTCATCATCTTTTTACTGGTAGGGGTCTTGCCTCAATGTCATTGGCTGTTGTTGGTAGTTGCTGAAGGTTGGGGTGGTTGGGGCAATTTCTGAAGTTGAAGTTTGCTGTACCAATTGATCTTACCTTTACGAAAGATTTCACTGTAGCATGCAATGCTCTTGGGTAGCATTTTACCCACAATTGAACTTTTTTGCCAATTTGGAGTCAATCCTCTCCAACCCTGCTGTTGCATTTACAACTAAATTTATTTACTATTTTCAATTCTTTGCTGTCATTTCAACACTGTTCACAGCATCTTTACCAGGAGTAGATTTCATCTCAAGAAACCACTTTCTTTGCTCACTTGTTAAAGTTTTATCATGAGATTGTAGCAATTCAGACACACCTTCAGGCTTCAATATTTCTTGTTCTCTTGCTATCTCCACCAAATCTGCAATTACTTCCTCCACTGAAGTCTTGAACGCCTCAGAGTCATCCCTGAGGGTTGGAATCGACTTCTCCAAAACACCTATTAATTTTTATATTTGACAGCTTCCTATAAATCATGTACATTCTTAAGGGAATCTAGAATGGTGAATCCCTTACAGAAGATTTTTAACTGACTTTACCTAGATCCATCATAGCAATTACTATTTATGACAGCTATAGCCTTATGAAATGTATTTCTTAAATAATAAGCCTTGAAAATTAAAATCACTCCTTGATTCACGGGCTTCAAAATGGATACTGTGTTACCAGACAGGAAAACAACATTTATCTCCTTATATTTCTCCATCAGAGCTCTTTGGTGACTAGGCGCATTGTCAATGAGCAAAAATATTTTGAAAAGAATCTTTTTGATTTTTAAGCAGTAGATCTCAATAGTAGGTTTAAAGTAGTAAACCATGCTGTAAACAGATGTGCTGTCATCCGGGCTTTGCTGTTCCATTTATAGAGTGCAGGCAGAGAAGATTTAGCATAATTCTCAAGGGCCCTAGGATTTTTAGTATCATAAGTGATCTTTGGCTTCAACTTATAGTCATCAGCTGCATTAGCCCCTAACAAGACAGTCATCACCCTGTCCTTTAAAGCTTTGAGGCCACGCAGTGTTATCTCCTCTCTAGCTACAAAAATCCTAGATGGCATGTTCTTCCATTAGAAGGTGGTGTCATCTGGACTGAAAATCTCTTGTTTCATGTAGCCAACTTCATCTATGATCTTAACTAGATCTGGATAACTTGGCTATAGCTTCTATATCAACACTTAGTGCTTCTCCTTACCTTTTTGTATGACAATGGCTTCTTTCCTTAAACCTGACGAACCCACATTTGCTAGCTTCAAACTTTTCTTCTGCAACTTCCTTACCTCTCTCAGCCTTGATAGAATTGAGGAGAGTCTTGCTTTGGGTTAGTTTCTGGCCTAAGAGACTGTTGTGTCTGGTTTTATCTGTCCAGAGCACTCCAACTCTCCATATCAGCTATAAGACGGATTTATTTCCTTCTCCTTTGCATGTTCACTGGAGTAGAATTTTTAATTTCCTTCGAAAACTTTTCCTTGCATCCACAACTTGGCTCACTGTCTGGTGCAAAAGGCCTAGCTTTTGGCCTATCTTGGATTTTGACATATTTTCCTCACTAATCTTAATCAGTTTTTAATTTACAGTTAGGGATGTGTGACTCTTCCATTCACTTGAACACTTAGAAGTCATTGTAGGGTTTTTAATTGGCCTAATTTCCATAGCACTTTTTTTTTTTTGGTCTCAGGGAATAAGGAATCCTAATGAGAGGGAGAAAGAAGGGAAATAGATGATTGGGGGGACAGTCAGGACACACATAACATTTAACAATCGTTTTCTGTCTTATATGGGTGGGGTTAGTGGCACCCCCAAAACAATTACAATAGTAACATCCACGATCACTGATCACAGATCAGCATGGCAGATATGATAATAAAAACAATTTCAGTTCTTTAAACAAGGTCTGTGATCCTAATCAGCAGGAAGTATCTAGAATGGTCCTTACCCCTTTTCTCTCAAGATTGAGGAATGGACATAAAAAAGGGAGGGTTTGTAACAACTTTTCTGTAACAAAGTTGTGAGTTCTTTTACAGTTGCTATGGACCCCCACATTGAAGGTCACATAACTTGAACATGATCAGATGAACTAAGCGTGCAGCCATGGGAGGGACCTAAGTGCTCAGACCAAGAAGTGGGGACTGAATTAGAAAGTGGACACTGCATGGCAGGACCCAGGATACCACCAGGTTGAGCCTTTGTGTCACCCCATGGCAGGATCCCATCAGATCCTGCCTCTAGCATCACCTCATTGCAAGAGCCAGTCAGATCACTCCTCATTACCGTCTGCTTATAAAATCCAACCCAACATCCGTCAAGGAAAAAGATTTGAGGCTTTCCTCTTGTCTCCTTGCCAGTCGACTTGCAAACAGTCTCTTTTGTCAAAAGCCAGAACGAAGGTATTGGCTGCTCTGTAAGACGCTTGTGGAGTGTTCATAAGTGTTTGTTATGAATTACGTCTTTTGAGTTTATCCTAGGTACTATTTTAGGCCTGTATTTGAAACTGGATTCAATATCATCCAGATTAAAAAAATAAATGGTTTGTTATAACAGGAGCAACATTACTCCCTGGTAAGATCATTGGGATTTGGAATCCACCTAAACCCCAGAAAATTGAGAAAAATCTAGAATCTGAAGAGGAGCAATGGAATAGTGGGGTTTAATATTCACTAATAATAGCAACGAGTACAGGATTAACCTCAGAAATTCCAGGGCTTATATGTTTTAAGTAGTGTCTAAATTGGAAATTGCTGTGGCGTTAAGAATTAGCCTTGACAGCCACAGTGATGAACGCTGTGATACGCTACTCAGTGATATGCTTATGATATTTTACGTAACTCGAGTAGTTTATACGTTACTCCACTCAAACTTCACAGCCAATCTGTGCTATCAAATTAATAATGATTTTTATATAATACAGGTGTTTTCTGGATCAAATGAAATAATCTTCAAATATATATTATATAATCTAATTAAATCAACATTGAGTAAATGTTAATAATTATCCTTATTACTACTGTATTTATTAATTAAATTGAGCAAATATAATTTGCAGAAGGAATTCATTGCTGAGTGTAGAAACGTTGTTCAAGGCACCACAGCACCACAAAAAATTAATGGAATTGTTTTCTTTCTATGAAATGAATTTGTCTTAATTTTTCATAATAAAAGTTTTGCTGTCTCACCATAATTGGGGAACCTAGGAAAATATATTCAATATTCAAATGTATTAATTTATTTCATTCTTCTTTCTTAAATGTTAGCTTCCTAGTCTTTTTTTTTTTTTTTTTTTTTTTTTTTTTTTTTTTTTTTTTTTGAGACGCAGTTTCACTCATGTCACCCAGGCTGGAGTGCAATGGTGCGATCTCAGTTCACTGCAACCTCTAGCTCCAGGTTCTAGGGATTCTCCTGCCTCAGCCTCCTGAATAGCTGGGATTACAGGCACCTGCAACCATACCCAGCTAATTTTTGTTTTTTTAGTAGACACAGGGTTTCACCATATTGGCCACTCTCAAACTTCTGACCTCAGGTGGTCCACCCGCTTCGGCCACCCAAAATGCTGGGATTACAGGTGTGAGCCACCACACCTGGCCCTTAGTCGTTTAAAATTAAGAAAAATACTTATCCAAGCAAACCTATGTTATGTCTATTAAAGGAAACCAAATAGTTTTGTGTCTATATGTGTGAAAACTTTATTTATCCTACCAGTTCTTGATTGATTTCTGTTTTGAATACAATCTTATTTTTGCTGTACGATTGTGGCTGGAAAACAGGCAAAATAACTTTGTCATTTTTTTGTCTTTTATTCTTGCCTCATTTCCTTAGCTGGCAACCAGTTCTCTTCATTTTTCAGATAATTCCATAAAGATAACAACCTCCCTCTGTATAATGAATTGCAGTATTTAATAAATAGCCTGCATAATCAGAGTTGTTAAGTCACCAAGAGTTACTTGTAATTGTAGAACTGGCCTATCACATCATGAGTTTTATGAACTGTCAGCTCAATATGGGTTTTCCAGCCATTTGCTTCATTTAACATGTCATATCAGCCACCAGTTATTTTTGGAAACTGAATTTGTAAGCCACGATTACCTTGTGTTGATTATTATTATATAACTGTTAAGAATACCATTTAGGAACTCCTGTGATAGAGTCTACATATTTTTTTCTTTGTATAACTTTTTATTAATATCTTTGATCTGCATTAGAAAATAAGCATTAGAAGAATTTTATCATAGTTCTTTTAAAATAATATAAAGAGTGTTAGTTATGGACAGGCAATGAATTAGAAATGAACAATACAGGACTTACTCATTATTAATGTGGATAAAGTCTGAGTTACATAATCCCTTCAATTTCATGTATATGTGCTTTTTGGGGAATTATCTTATTTCTGCATGGATATCTGTGAATATATGTATATACATGTGTATATTTTGAGGGAATTTTAACTTTTGAACAAGTCTTCACTCAATTCTTGCTGGTGGTTTGAGGAAGGTTGTCATTCTTTTTAACCTGTCCTTTTTTCTTCCCACTTTAAACTATCTGTTAGTTGTCACATTTTACATATTTGTGGGTGGGAAATCAGTGTCTATATATTTAGACTGAACTCAGTACAGACAGCCTCATTCTGTATCATAATCTGTGATTTGCAAATTTTGAGAAGTCACAATTATAATGGATTGGTAGAGCTTTACTGCCAGCCCCTTCAAGATTTTCATCCTCCAACTGCAGCACCAGTAAATTATTACTAATAGAAATGAGAAAGAAAATATACGTGCTGATAGCTACACAGGTTGTGAATAGTAAATTAGTATGTCATTTATTTTAGGTATTAAATGTTTCATAGTCATACTGTAATTACATAGCTTCTTTGTTTCTTTGTAGGTCCCAAAAGAGTCTACAAATGTTGTCTCCTTAATCCTTGCAACTTACCTGAGTCATTGATTCAGTAAAACATTCAATGGCACATGTTTGTTGTTAGGGTCAAAAGAGATAATCCATCTAAAGGCCTCATGGACATTGCAAACCATGTAAGTCATCAGTTATGTAGCTACTGCTGCTTCTCCTTCACCTCCTTGTAGTGATACTGGTAGTAGAGTAGTTGTACTAGTAGAGACTATATTACTAGTACTTTGGTAAAAATAAGAGCATGTTCAATAAACACCTTTTGTTAGGTCAGATTGGAGGACATATAGCAGCAAGATGAATTTCTTCTTATTTTCTGTTTTTCTGAGGTTAATGTGGATGGTTTCTGTGAGGTTAACACTGCATAGCAGTCTTAACTTAATGTTGTTCTATGATCACATGATTATCTGTGATTACTATGCTTATCTGTACATTTCTGGTTTTTTTCCATTTCCAAATGTATGTTCTACACATGTCCTCAATCACCATGACAAATCAAAACATTAGGATACTGTCTCTTTGGTACTGATTTGTTGTGTGTATGAAATGTGGAAATCCATATGAAAATCTGAACTACATATCTGCCAGGCATGTAATCATTCAGCAAATTTTCCTGTTAGTACTACTGTAAGCAGTACTAGTACTATAACTAATGGTATCAGTCCTAGTAACACTGCTATTATATTAGTACTAAGAAGCATATCATCAGTTATCACTCAAAGGATTTCATTGGTGGTTTTTCATATACATATTGTAATGTGTTCTGCTTTGTTCTGCTTTATTATTCAGTTTACATATTTTTCTAGAATACTCTGTGGATATCTATGCCCGCAGAGATAATTTACTTGCAGTGCAAGCATTGACGCCACTGCAAACACAGGTAAGGGGAAGTCAATGGTTGAAGATGACAGACTCTTGATTTTACTCATCCATGATTGCAAATTATAAAATATTATGTCCTTACCTTATTTCCTTACTTTAATTTGGTATAATTCTTGCACAGAAATGGTGATTAGGACATCCTCATCTGGTTCCTGATCTCAGGCGTCAAGCATAAGAACGTTAACAATTAAGTCTTAATTTAGCTGTGGTTTTTCATAGATGCCATTCAAGCAATTGAGGATATACTCTGTGCTATGCCTGATTTGCTGTTATTATGTTTCAGATATGGATGTTAGATTTAGTCACATATCTCTCTGCATCTAGTGAGATGATCTCTTTTTTTCCATTTTAATCTGTTAATGTTGAAAATTGCCAGGCTTTGCCTGGGTTCCCATTCTCTGCACTGGAGTCGATATTCTCTCTCTGAGAGGTTGGCAGGAGAATGGATGGACTGTTCTAATGTGTCTCCTCTCTCACAGATCACTCTACAGTGTCTGAAAGACAAGCTTTTCTGTATATATCTGGGTTTTATGTTGTTTTAGACACCAGATAAATTTGTTCATTGTTCCTCCATCTGATCTGGAAACTGTAGTCTCCACTTACCAAATGGTAGGAGCCTGGAAATCCCTAGACATGTAGAGGATTATGTACAAGAAACTCATAATTTTTACATATTATCTATTCCTTACCACCTTACCTCTGATATGGCTCATTATTTTTGAGACCATTCCAGTTGTATGATTACATGACTAGGATTTTAAAATAGTTTTCAGTAAAGCATTGCACCACCTAATTCATCTGGTAAGGGCTTTAAGTCATTAGCAATCCTGAAGTCTCCTCTTGGAAGGGTTTCTATTTTCCAAGAACTGAGTATGCGGTTGGGTACTTCTACAAATCCATCTTTCTTTTTTGTTAAAATTCTTATTTTTCTAGTATTGATTGATGGTTAATGCTGACAGTTTGTGGAGGTATTTAGTATAGTATCTCCTTGTTTTCTCCCAACCTTACAAATCTGGTTTTTTGTTTGTTTGTTTTTGTTTTTTTTGAGATGGAATCTCGCTCTGTCACCCAGGCTGGAGTGCAGTAGCCCATCTCTGCTCACTGCAAGCTCCGCCTCATGGGTTCACACCATTCTCCTGCCACAGCCTCCTGTGTAGCTGGGACTACAGGCGCCCGCCACCACGCCCGGCTAATTTTTTGTATTTTTTTTTAGTAGAGACGGGGTTTCACCGTGTTAGCCAGGATGGTCTCGATCTCCTGACCTTGTGATCCGCCCACCTCAGCCTCCCAAAGTGCTGGGATTACAGGCGTGAGCCACCGTGCCCAGCCAAATCTAGTGGTTTTAATGTTTTAATCAATCTAGATAGACAGTGATATCTCCAGTTTTAATGCATTGCTGTATTAAATAAATTCTCATTCCACATCATCACAGTCAGTATGTTCCAAGTGAGGCACTTAGGAGAACTCTGCCTTCCCATCATAAATCTGAAAGTACCTGCTGCCAGCTGTTCCTGTATTGCTCTCTCATGCATCAGAATTAACAAGATCTCGGGACCATTTGGTGTAAAGAAAGACAGTTAATAGCACTGGTGAATTATACGTAATAGAACTACCCACATACTTATAGATGGTTAAGTAGGTTTTACATAGGAAATTTCATAGTTAATTTTTCTTCTCTAGATGTGCCTTTTATGCTGCCATAAGCATAATATCTCCTGTGTTATATTTGAGGATCCAAGCGTATCTTCACACGTTTTTTCATTAATCTTCATGACAAATCCGTGTCAGTATGTAAAAGATGGTGAGGATATATGAGAAGATTCACAGAAAATTCCCAAGTATATTGATGTGGTGTAAGTGAGTATTTCAGAAATATAAATTATTGTTGTTGCTCTTGTCCTTTTATTTGTATTTACCTTTATTTTTTCACATAACTTATGAAATAAGGCAATGAAATATAAGGAGATATATAGTAGTCTCTGACTCCATGCCAACTGGTGTATTCAGTGCTTGTTCTTGCATGGTAAACAGCTTATCATCATCTGTGTGAGTTAAACATCCTAAGGCCAATGGAAGAAATAAATACTGGCACAACTGGGTCAAAATAGGAATCATTTTTCAGAAGTTTGCTCTCACAGCTTTTCTAGACCCAGATATCTAAGGGTCCCAGATATTGGGCATATTTCTTCTCTGCTGCTCCATATCAACAATTATATTTGTTTTGGTAAATAAAGGATATGAAACTTTGCTACCTTTGTGTCACGCTTTGTAGCAGAATAATAGATGAATGATCACGTAGGTATTGGTAATTTCACGGTTGCGAGTGAGTGCAAGGTTCCAATCATGGCCAGGAGAACTGGATTGGGGTCAGGTATCTCCCCACATACTGTCTTACAACCTCCCTCTGATTCAGATTATTTCAGGGAAAATCAGAGCACAAAAGGCCTGTAGGAAAATTCAAAAGTTATGAGTTAAAAGTGTAGTTTCCTCTCAAAGGATGGATGAAGAAAATAAGTTTCTGTCTTTCACATCTCTAATGTACTTTAGCTTCACTTAGGAATTTTTGCAATTCTTGTCATTTTTATTCTATGTATTTGGAATGAAGGAATATATGGAGAAAAGAAGGATGTGGTGGGTATATTGGAGGGTTTTTTGTGTAAACTTTAGGGAGATCAAACCATGTGAAATGCTATATATGTAAAAAACTTCCATTTTTACAAGTTAGAGAAGATAAAGATACTTCTTAAGAAAAGGAAACATGTCCAAGCTTATTCTCTCCTGCTCCTGTCAATCATCTAGGTAAACATGGAGAAGATTGGTGGGTCTCCACTTAAGGAGGGATGCAGTTTGGAGAGCAGTGGGATGAGCATTCTCAAGGACTTATGAATCAAATTGTTCAGGCCTCATGTTCTATTGAGGGGAATGGTAAAACCTGCAGGGGACAATGGTGGGGCACAGGGCAGTGCCTCTGCAATCAGCCATGCTGTGTGCAGTGCCCTACTCAGAAAGGTGCCATTTATGTAGATTATATGTCACTGGCTCCTTTCTGGGTAGAGTAAGGCTCACCATGTATATATTTGTGGTGGCCTTTGGACCCGTGTTGGGGTAGAGCTGCAAAAGCCTCAAACTGCCTTCCCTGATAACAGGAGAACCTAGCTGGCCATGTGGACCTCAGGCATCTTCAAGATGATTTCAGTGGTGCATTCCTACCAATGTGAACACCTACAGGTTATAGAAGAGAAAGATGAGATGAAGATCGTTCCTAATAGAGTAATAGAAAATGGTAACAAGCTTGTTCTCACCTGGTCCTGGCAATGACCGGGTAAACATAGAGCAAGTGAGAGGGTTCTCACTGAGGCAGGCATGACAGTTGGTGGGCAGTGGGCTGGACATTCTCTAGGACTTAATAATAAGTAAGTTCCAGATTCAGGCATCCTGCTGTGTTGAAGGGAGTGATGAAAGATGCAGGGGACAATGGTGGGGGATAGGGTGGCACCTTCACAATCAGCCATGCTGTGGACAGTGCCCTACTTAGAAAGGTGCCAGTCACTTACACTACATGTCACTGTGTCCTTTCTGTGTAGAGTAAGGCTCACTAAGTACAAGTTTGTGGTGGCCTTCAGACAGGTAATAGGGTGGAGCTGCAGGAGTTGTCTTTAATAATGCCGGGAGATCCTAGCTGGCCACCTGAACCTCAGGCATCCCCAAGATGTGAACACCTGTAGAGAAGAGAGAGATAGAAGACATGAAGTTACTTCCTAGTAGAAGAACAGAAAATGGAACACGTTTGTTCTCTCCTGCTCCTGGGTGTGACCTGGGCAAACACCGAGCAGATGAGAGTACTTTTACTGAGTGAGATATGCAAATTGGAGGGCGGTGAGCTGGAAATTCTCTAGGAGTGATGAATAAATGAGATCAGGGTTCAGGCATTCTGTTGCGTTTAGGAGAATGATGAAAGCTGCTGAGAGCGACCATGCGAGACTGGGCAGCACCTCCCTATTCAGCCATAATGTATGCAGTGCCTTTTCTAGAAAGGTTCCAGTCACTTGGATTATATGTAACTGGTTCCTTTCTGGGTGGAGTAATATCACCAAACACAACTTTTGGGTGGCCTTTGGACTCCTGATGCAGTGGAGTGTCAGGGGCCTTTCAACTGCCTTCTCGAATGCCAGAAGATCCTAGTTGGTCATGTGGACCTCAGGCATCCTCAAGATGATTTCAATGGTGCACACCTAACAATATGAGCACTTATGTGTTAAAGAAGCAAAAGATAAAAGATGAATATATGTTTTGTAGAAGAGGAGAAATCTGGAAAAAGTATGTTCACTACTGGTCTTGGTAATTATCTGGGTAAACAAAGCAGATGAGAGGGTACTCACTGAAGGTGAGGGTACTCACTGCAAGTTGAAGGGCAATGAGCTGGGTATTCTTTGGGACTTATGAATAAGTTAAATTCGGGGTTCAGGCACCATGCTGTGTTGAGGGGAGTGGTGAAAGCTGTAGGGTATAACTGTGCAAGATGGGGCAGCACCTCCACAATCAGCCATGCTGTGTGCAGTGCCCTACCCAGAAATGTGCCAGTCGCCCAGATTATATGTCACTAGTTCCTTTTCGGGGAGAGTAAAGCACACCAAGTATCAGTTTGTAGTGGCCTTTGGACCTATGATAGGGTAGAGTTGCAAGAGCCTTCAGGTACCTTCCCTGAGACCAGCAGATCTTAGTTGGCCATGTGGACCTCAGGCATCCTCAAGATAAGTTAAGTGGCTTGTCCCTAACAACATGAGCACCTACAGGTTATAGATCAGAAAGGCAAGATGAAGATAATTCCTACTAGAAAAATAGAAAATGGGAACAATCTTGCTCTCTTCTGGTCCTGGCAATCATCCAGATAAACATAGAGTAGGTGAGAGATTCCTCACTTAGGGAGGCATGTACCTTGGAGGGCAGTGGGCTAGACATGATCCAGGACTGATGAATAAATAAGTTCAGGGTTCAGACATCATGCTGTGCTCAGAGGAGTGATGGAAGCTACAGGGGGAGAACACGCAAGATGGGACAGCACCTCCACAATTAGCCATGTTGTGGGCAGTGCTCTACTCAAAAAGCTGTGAGTCACTTAGATTACATGTGACTGACACCTCTTTGGGTGAAGGAAGGCTCACCAAGTACACTTTCGTGGTGACCCTCAGACTGGTGAGGGGGTAGACCTGCAAGCAACTTGAGCTGCCTTCATTGATCCCAGGAGAACCTTGGAAACCACCTGGAATTCAGGCATCATCAAGATGATCATTTCTAACAATGTGAGCACCTACACGTTAGAGAAGGCAATGACAGAAAAGATAGTTACTTCCTAAAAGGAGAAAACAGGAACAATCTTTTTCTTTTCTTGTCTTGGCCATCATCCAGGTGAACATAAATCAGATGAGAAGGTCCTCACTGAGGCAGGCATGCCAAGTTGGAGGGCAGTGGGCTGGAAAGTCTCTAGGAATTAAGAATAAGTTCAGGGTTCAGGCATCCTGCTGTGTTGAGTGGGGTGATGAAAGCTGCAGTGCACGATGGTGGATGATGGGGCAGCACCTCTACAATCAGACATGCTGTGGGAAGTGCCCTACTTGGAAAGGCATCAGTTGCTTAAATTACATGTAACTATTCCCTTTCTGAGTAGAGTAAAGCTTACCAAGTACAGGTTCATGGTGGCCTTCGGACAGGTGATGCGGTGGAGTTGCTGGAGGCTTTAGTTGTCTTCAATAATGCCAGGAGATCCTAGCTGGCCACCTGAACCTTAGGTGTTCTCAAGATGATTTCAATGATGTATTTCTAACAATGGAAATACCTATTTTTTAGAGAATAGAAAGACAGAAGAAATGAAGATACTTCCTAAAAGAAGAACAGAAAACGAGCTTGTTCTCTCGTGGTCCTGGCGACCATCTGGGTAAATATGGAGCAATGAGCATGTCTCATTGAGTGAGACATGCGTCCTGGAGGGCAGTGGGCTGGACATTCTCCTGGATGGGGGTTGACCTTGCAAGATGGGCCAGCACCTCCGCTATCAGACATGCTGTGTGCAGTGCCCTACTTAGAAATGTGCCAGTTTCCTAGATTATACGTCACTGGTTTCTTTCTTGGTATGTAAGGCTCAACAAGTATAAGTTTATAGTGGCCTTTGGACCCATGATAGGGTGGAGTTTCAAGAGCCTTGAGGTACCTTTCCTGATACCAGGAGACCTTAGTTGGCCATGTGGACCTCAGGCATCCTTGAGATATTCTAAATCGTCTGTCCCTAACAACATGAACACATACAGGTTATAGATGAGAAAGACAAGATGAAGATAATTCCTACTAGAAAAATAGAAAATGAGAACAATCTTGCTTTCTCCTGGTCTTGGTAATCACCCAGGTAAACATACAGTAGGTGAGGGGTTCCTCATTTAGGGAGGCATGTACATTGGAGGGCAGTGGGCTAGACATGATCCAGGACTGTTGAATAAATAAGTTCAGGGTTCAGGCATCATGCTGTGCTCAGAGGAGTGATGGAAGCTACAGGGGGAGAACATGCAAGATGGGACAGCACCTCCACAATTAGCCATGTTGTGGGCAGTGCCCTACTCCAAAAGGTGTCAGTCACTTAGATTAGATATTTCCAGCTCCTTTCTGGGTAGAGCAAGATTCTCCAGGTACAATTTTGTGATGGCGTTCAGATTGGTGAGGAGACAGACCTGCAAGCAACTTCAACTGCCCTCATTGATCCCAGGAGAGATTTGGAAGCCACCTGGAACTCAGGGATCCTCAAGATGATTTTAATGGTCCATTTCTAACAATGTGAGCACCTACAGGTTAGATAAGGTAATAATAGAAGAGATAAAGATACTTCCTAAAAGAAGAAGAGAAAACGGGAACAAGATTTTTTTTCTTCTCGTCTTGGCCATCATCCAGGTAAACATAAATCAAGTGAGAAGGTCCTCATTGAGACAGGCATGCCAAGTTGGAGGGCAGTGGGCTGGAAATTCTCTAGGACTTATTAAATGTGTTCAGGTCTCAGGCAGCCTGCTGTGTTGAGGGGAGTGATGAAAGCTGCAGTGCATGATGGTGGGTGATGGGTTAGCACCTCCACAATCAGTCGTGCTGTAGGCAGTGCCCTATTCAGGAAGGTGCCAGTCACTTAGATTACATGTCACTGTTTCCTTTCTGAGTGGAGTAAGGCTTACCAAGTACAAGTGTGTGGTGGTCTTCAGACAGGCGATGAGGTGGAGTTGCTGGAGCCTTAAGTTGTCTTCAATGATGCCAGGAGATCCTAGCTGGCCACCTGAACCTCAGACATCCTCTAGATGATTTCAGTGGTTCATTCCTTATAATGAGAATACCTATATGATCGAGAAGAGAAGGATAGAAGACATGAAGATACTTCCTAATAGAAGAACAGAAAAACAAGCTTGTGCTCTCGTGGGTTTGGCAACCATCTGAGTAAACATGAAGCCAAGTGAGAGTGCTCTCGCTGAGGGAAACATACATGATGGAGGGCAGTGGGCTGGACATCCTCTAGGATGGGGATTCACATTGCACGATGGAGCAGCACCTCCCCATTCGTCCATAATATGTTCCAGAAAGGTGCCAGTCACTTAGATTATATGTAACTAGTTCCTCTCTGAGTGGACTAAGGCTTACCAAGCGCATGCATATAGTTGCCTATAGGCCCCTGATGTGGAGTTGCAAGGGCCTTGAGCTGCCTTCCCTGATGCCAGGAGATCCTAGTTGGCCACATGGACCTCAGGCATCCTCAAGATAATTTTACTTGTGCATTCCTAATAATGTAGACTCCATCATGTTAGAGAAGAAAGTGGTAGAAGAGATGAAGATACTTCCGAGTTGAAGAATAGAAAACGGGAGCAAGCTTGTTTTCTCCTGGTCTGGGCAATCATCCAAGTAAACATAGAGCAGGTGAGAGGGCACTGAGGGAGACATGCAAGTTGGGGGCTTGTGGGCTGAGCATTATTTTGAACTGATGAATAAATAAGTTCAGGATTCAGGCATCATACTGTTCTCAGAGGAGTGATGAAAGCTGCAGAGTATGAAAATGCAAGATGAGGCAGCACTTCCCCTTTCGACCATGCTGTGTTCAGGGCTATTCCCAGAAAGGTGTCTGATATGGTTTGCTGCGTCCCCACCCAAATCTCATCTTGAATCATAGTTCCCATAATCCCCATGTGTCATGGGAGGGACCTGGTGGGAGGTAATTTAATCATGGGGGCGGTTACTCCCATGCTGCTGATCTCATGATAGTGAGTTCTCACAAGATCTGATGGTTTTATAAGGGGCTTTCACCCACTTTGCTCAACACTTCTCATTCCTGCCGCCATGTGAAGAAGGATGTGTTTGCTTCCCCTTCCACCATAATTGCAAGTTTCCTGAGGCTTCCCCAGCCATGCTGAACTGTGAGTCAATTAAACCTCTTTTTTTAATAGAAATTACCCAGTCTTTGGTATGTCTTTATTAGCAGCATGACAATTGACTAATAGAGTGCCGGTAACTTAGATTACATGTAATTGGTTTTTTCTCTGGGTGGAATAAGAGTCATGAAGTACAAGTTTGTGGTGGCTCTCAGACTGGTGAGGGTATAGAGTTGCAGGCACCTTGAGATGTCCTCATTGATCTCAGGAGATCCTTGGTGGTTAGCTAGACCTCAGTCATCCTCAAGATAAGTTTCATGGTCGTTTGCTACAATGTGAACACCTACGGGATAGAGAAGATAAACATATTTCCCAAAAGAAGAAGCGAACTCAGGAACAAACTTGTTCTCTCCTGGTCCTGGAAATCATCCAGATAAACACAGAGCAGGTGAGAGGGTCCTCAATGAGGCGTACATGCAAGTTGGAGGGTAGTGGGCTTGGGTATTCTCTAGGACTAATGAATAAATAAGTTCAGGGTTCAGGCATCATGCTATGCTCAGAGGAGTGATGAAAGCTACAGGGAGAGAACATGCAAGATGGGGCAGCATCTCCACAATTAGCCATGCTGTAGGAAGTTCCCTACTCAGAAATGTGCCAGTCACTTAGATTACATGTCACGGGGTCCTTTCTGGGTAGAGTAAGTACAAGTTTGTGATGGCCTTCAGACCGGTGATGGAAGTGGAACCGTAATCACTCTTGAATTGCCTTTCTTAGACCCGGCAGAGTCCTGAGAGCCATCTGGACCTAAGGTATCCTCAAGACCTTTAGACTCTAAGGGTAGCCGGTGGACCACTGGGGGTTAATCTCAACTGAAAGAAAATAATTTCCCTAAATGATCTTCTTCCTCTTCTAATAACAGAATTAGATGACCAATCCAGGTTTGGGGTTTTGCAGGAAAAATTTCTGGCTTTCCTTGTAGATATCTGGAAAAGATATGATAAGTTTTTGCCTAGCTATTATATTTGGGGATTTCACTGAAAATTGTTTTTTAATTTATAATCATCATGCTTCCTGAGCTGTTTTTGTTTTGGACAACAATTGTACTAATTGTTGCTTACTTTTTTCTATTCACCTCACTTCTTGACACTAAGAACAATTGTAGTTGTTTAATGGCACCTGTAACTTTACTTTATTCAGATAACTGAGCTCTAGCATAATGATTTGAAAAACCTTCATATCCTCATCCTGGTTGGCTGTAAGGCTTCTGAGGTACTAATTTCTGGAGAAATTTGGAAATGAGAAAAGGGCAGTTTAACTAATATTAAGAATTTCTGAAAGTGTTACACCTTAGCACTAAGGTAAGTAGATTGTAAATAGCAATGCATCTTTGTGATCTTTAAATATATTTGGTAGAAATGTTGTGGTAATATGATTGCATTTGCATTTTTGCGAATGTTCAGTTTCCAAATTTATTTTTACATACTACCTCATTTAGTCATAACAAATTTGGAATATGCAGTTATTAAGATTTGGGTCTGCACATGTTTTTTGCGATGATCAAATGAGAAAATATACATGAAATTCCACAGTAATTACCTCCCAATTGTGCATTCAGCAAGTGTGACTTATAATTAATGTTGCTCCTACTACCAACACTACCATTAAAGCTACTACTACTCTCACTACTACTATTACTGCTACTAGCAATATGTTTGTTAGCACAAATAACACTTTAAATGGTCACCTTTTAATAGGATAGAATTCCTGGTAATTGTATCAGCTGTAGGACTTGGTAATACCACAGACGACATAATTTTGCTAGTAAACGTATTTTTCTATTGATTTTTATGGGTATTTTAAAAATTTGCTGCAAATTGAGTGAAGTGAGGAAATAATTTTCATAATTTTATAATATCCCACAAGAAACATGCTTTCTTAGAGCCGATTTTTAACCAATTCCATATGCTTAATGTTTAACACACAGCTTTATTTGTCATGTGGCAAGAATATATAGAGATTCATGTTCAACTGTAATTTCCAGGGTGTGGTGATTCATTTTTGTTTCATATACTTATTGAATATGTATTATCTTTATTTTTTAATTTGCTTGTTCTGTATGACATTTTATGTATATCCCTGCTTAGATAGACATGTTTGTTTTCATTCAATTCAAGTCTTGAAGTTCTAAGAAGACACACTGGGGAATGCAGAGGTTAATGGCTTTTAATAGTTCAGCTGCAATTTCAAATGATACCGCAGGGTTTCATCAGCTCATTCAGTTGCTTTGAACTCACAATCTCTTTGTCATACATGATGATACTCTTTGAATAATTGCTTTTTATGGTGACCGTACGGTTTGGTTCCTAGTCTTCCAAAAATTCATTATTTCCTTTTATAAGGTCACTCTGTTGAATTTCACTAGTTCGGGAATGCATGTGATGTTGTGAATTCAAAGTTGTAAAATAAACAACATTCTGTATGCATCACGTGGAACAAGGTTGCTTCAAGTTGATATGTTTGAGTCTCCTAATCACCTAGCTCCCAGATACCCTAGCATGAATGAAATTAATTTTCACTTAAATGCAGGGCTTCATTTGCTTGTGAGGAATTTGCCTATACAGCGATGGATGTAAATGGTCTGTGAATATAATCACTAGTGTGTCTGTCAGCATCTAGGTTACAAAAAAATTTAACATATATCTCTTTGCCTATATTAATACCAAATCTATCATATATAGATAGTAACAATTTTATAAGACCTGGTATATTGAAGATGAATTTAATCCTTGAATATGATATAAATACCCAGACTGGTAGATAAGTTAACATTAAGTCATTATTAATGCTTAATAATTACAGCTTTACTCAATTAAAATTGATAATTTTCATACAGGTGGGAAGCATTGGTGAGAGTGTGGTTAAGAGACTTAACTGACCTCAGAGAAAGAATTTGGGATATTTTTAAAATTAGTTTTTAATTATAAATTTAGTTTTTCCTCACAATAACCAGTGAATCCAAGAGATATATACAGATAAATGTTTATATCCCATATATATTTTTAACAGCATTCACTCAGTGGTACCTTAATATTTAAATCCAATTTCTCATTTTAAACAAACATGTATGTGATGCTTAATTGTATGTGTCAACTTGGCTAAGCTATGATACCCAGTTTTAATCAAACACCAGTCATGTTGTTGTGAAGGTAAATTTTAGGTGAGATTAATATTTAAATAAGTAGACTTCACATAAAGCAGATTATCATTTATAATATGGATGGGCCTCATCCAGTGAGTTGAAGGCCTTAAGAGGAAAAGACTGAGGTTCCCAAAGGAAGGAGGAATTCTACCAGGCTGCCCTTTGGACTTGAGTTGCCAAATCAAGCCTTCTATGATCTTCAGCCTGCCAACCTTTTCTGTAGAGATTGAACTTGCTAGCTCCCACAGTTTTGTGAGCCAGTTCCTTAGAATGAATCCCTTGTCTCTCTGAGTCTCTCTCTCTTTCTCTCCCCTCCCCTTTCCCTCGCCTCTTTCCCTCTCTCTCTTTCTTTCCGCCTTCTCTCTTCATACATGCACCACTGATTGGTTCTGTTTTTCTGAAACCACAGTGTAATATCTACACTAAGTCACTATAAGAGAAGCTGATATGTGTAATATGCCTTCATTGTCCAACAAATGGGAACGTTCACTGAGTTCTGCATAACATGAAATATGTATACATATATATCATATAATGAATGTGAAAAAATTGACATCTTTCCTCATGAAATACTTTTTCTAGTTTAAGTTTCAAAATTTCACTACTTAGTGGGGTTTAATTTAGGGTTAGTGATATAAACTAGGGGTAGATATTTTTAACTATTTATGTGTTTTCCCATATATCATGGCAACACATAATTATTTCCTAGCAGACTTTTTGAGTTTTTTGGGAAGTAACGCCATGACTTAATCCATTCTTGCTACTATAAACAAATACCATACACCAGGAAGTTTATAAACAGATATTTATTTCTTACAGTTCTGGAGGCCGGGAAGTCCAAGATCAAGACAACAGCAGATTCATTGTCTGTCAAGAGCCCATCTTCTTGCTGTAACTTCACATGGCAGAAGGGACAAGGCTGTTCTTTGGGGCTTCTTTTATAAGGGCACTAATCCTATTCATGCAGGGTCCACCTTTATGACCTAATAATTTGCCTAATAACTCCACCTCTTAATGCCATCACATTGGTTCTTAGGTTTCACCACACGAATTGTAGGTAAAACATAAAATTCAGACCATAGCACTCCACGTGTTAATTATCTAACTTTGAATGATACTTCTTATTCTTCCTTGTTGAGAATTTTCCTTGATAATCTATTTAATTTACATTTAGGCATTAAAAATATCATTGCTTTGTCAGATTTCCCTAAGTGTAACATTTATCTTTCTGACTTCGCTTTTGCAATGAGGAAATGTGTGCCCACTGAAAATCTTTACAGAATCGAACTCGGTCATCTTTTGACATGGGAGGATGACATAGTTTTTGTTTACTTCAGGAAAGTCATGCTATGTTCTTCATAGATATGTAGAATAGATGTTGTAAATTTATTCCTAGCATCTTCTTTTCTTTTTATGTTAATTAAATTCATATCTCCATCATATTTGCTGATTATTGCAGGTAGACAGGTAACATGCCTAGTTTTGCCAACTCACTTCCCTCTCAGCTTTCATTATTTTTTAGTTTATTTAGTTGGATGATTGCATTCAATGATTTAATGAATTAGAATTAAATAAACTTTCTGAACACATTGACCTGTTAGGAACTGCTTTATAATAGAATAGCAAGTTAGGTGGATAGTACCTGAGTTCCTTTTTTCCTTTGTTTTGTTTTATTTTTATTTTGAAAGTTTTGCGTTTATTAGTGAAGAATGCTTTACCTAAATTATCTATTAAAAAGTACATTCAAAATTATTTAATTTGATGAATGATAAAGTAGACATCACTGGCTAAAAATTAAAACACTGATAATTTCTTATTAAGAACATTTCATGAATGAATTACATTCCCCAAAGTCCTTTTCAGGTTTTCTGTTATACTGTAGGCTCACTTTTATTCTGAGAACTGGGTGGTAAATCTGAAGATCTGAAGGACTTGGCTTTCTGCCCATCCTGTGTCAGCACTATGTCCTCCTGAGTCATTACCATTTGAAGACATTTTGGTAGAATGGAAGTGGAAGGAATTTCTCAGGCTAGATAAAAATAACCCAAAATATTGAAGTATTTTGGTTAAATATTAATATGTTTGGATTATTTTTTTCTTGTCGGAGAATGTCCTAAAAGAACTTTCTTATTGGTAGTCAAGTAAGGAGTTAACAAATAGGAAATCACCATATCTTAATTAAATGGGTTTAGGAACGTATATATATTGAATCTAGTGATGATAGTAATATTCTTGCTTCTGTGTTGTTTTGCAGTCTCCCAAAATATTTTTACATTACCTCATTTACTCCTCATAAAAAATCAGGGCTATAGAATTATTAATGTTTATTTAGTTCTTGGTTGTTCCTGATGTCTACCCATAACAATGTCCACGTTCTTGCCCAAAAGGTATATAACCATTCACCAAATGACGCTTGTTACTATGACAGCTACTCTACTAATACAGCCATAAGGGGTGCTACTATTATTAACTTTACAAGTATTGCTATGTTGAAGTTCAATTTTTACCTCCTAACAGGTAGGAAATGCTTGGATGTTCATAAAATAATATAAACAAATTGCCGACTATTGATAAGATAAATTCTACGCTTAAGTTTACCTTTAATAAAAGCATATTATCTTGATTTTTAATGAAAATTTTCAATTTTTTACATGTTTAATAAAATGGGGCTCTATTAATGATTAATTTAATATTTTTATAAAGATTCTCCATACCTCTTTTTATCCACTGTAACTATCTAGATTTTATTTAACAACTATACTTTTGTCATGTTCCACCTAGACTACAGGCATGCTTGAGGACTTAGGTATTAAAGGCAAGTAATGGAATAGTGAGGGTTAGCTGTCAGTAGATACAAGGACTTTGCCTAGTCTCCCATTGTGTGGATTTGTATGGTCTTAATAGAAAATAACTGCCATTAACATGTATGCTTGGCTGGGTGTGGTGGCTCACGCCTGTAATCCCAGCACTTTGGGAGGCTGAGGCAAAGGGAGGACCAGTTGAGGCCAGGAGTCCGAGTCCAGCCTGGCCAACATGGCAAAACCCCGTCTCTACTAAAAATACAAAAATTAGCCAGACGTGGTGGCATACGCCTGTAATCCCAGCTATTTGGGAGGCTGAAGCAAGATAATTGCTTGAACCTAGGAAGCAGTGGTTGCAGTGAGCCGAGATGGCACCACTGCACTCCAGCCTGGGTGACAGAGTGAGACTACATCTCAAAAAAAGAAAAAGTATGCTTTTAGTGGAAATGGATTGTGTGATTATGTAGACATTATGTGTCTTAATAACTTTTTAGGTTATAAAATTATTTTGTAAATTTCTTCAAACCTAATACATTCTGATATAAATTAAAAAATAAGTTTATATAAATCTACAGTTGACTCTTGAAGAACCCGAGTTTGAAATGCGTGGGTCCACTTACACGTCAATTTTCTTCCATGCCTGCCATCTTTAAGACAGCCAAGACCAATCCCTTCTCTTCCTCCTCCTCCTCAGCCTACCCAACATGAAGTTGATGAGGATGAAGACCTTTATGACGATACACTTCCACTTAATGAATAGTATATATTTACTTTTCTTACTTTATTGTAAGAATGCAGTATATACATATACAAAATATGTGTTAATCGACCTTTTGTGTTATTGGTAAGGCTTCTGGTTAACAGTAGGCTATTAGCAGTTAAGTTTGCAGGAAGTCAACAGTTATACACAGATTTTTGACTGTATAAGGAGTCAGTGCCCCTAACCCATGCTTTGATCAAGAGTGAACTGCATTTTTTTATTATTAAATAGTCTACAGATTTTATCTAAGCACTCTACCTAAAAGATTAATAAGCATAAAGTCGATGTTAATATTGGATGTTAATTTTTTTTACTATTCTTTATATTAGCATGAAGAAATTTTAATTATTGTTTTAAAGTGTGGAGCCATTGTTGGATGTAGAACTAAGTGACTTGTTCATAATTTAAGAGAAATGAATGATGTAAATTCATTTTCATAGCTTGAAAGCATGATTTTTTGTTTTAATTTTTTATATGATGGGTATGCTGTTATCTCACTGTAACTACTGAACCTAGACAACCTGTAGGGAAACCATCTACATTTCATATCCCTTCCTCAACGTATGTAAACTTCTTGTTAAATTAATATTCTAAAATATTTTACATGTTTGCAAAAGAACGTACTTCCCTGTGAGAAGCTAAAATGTGGTTTTGAGTATCCATGTATTTTTAATCTCTCTAGAAATATCCTGTGCACATTTTTTAATCTGGTTTGATTTATGGATATGAAGTCATGGATATTCATCTAGAATAAACTATGTATTGGCTTCATAATATGTATGAAATTCAACTTTTTTTTTGTTTTTGAGACATAGTCTCACTCTGTCACCCAGGCTGGAGTGCAGTGGCACCATCTCAGCTCACTGCAACCTCCACCTCCCGGGTTCAAGCAATTCTCCTGCCTCAGCCTCCCGAGTAGCTGGGACTACAGGCACACACCACCACGCCTGGCTAATTTTTTGTATTTTTAGTAGAGACGGGGTTTCACTGTGTTAGCCGGGATGGTCTCCATCTCCTGACGTCATGATCCACCCACCTCAGCCTCCCAAAGTTCTGGGATTGCAGGCATAAGCCACCGTGCCTGGCCAAAATTCAACTTTTTAATCCATGTAGTACACATTTGGTTTTGTTATATGAAATAAGCATGCATATTTTTAAAAGTAATTGAGTATATCGGCTGCCAGTTCTATTCAACACTTATCCATATAATTTCTTAAGCCACTATCACACTTAGTAATTACTATAACTTTTGGTAGTCATGGTAATTTCCCTCCCCTGAAAGAGTAGTCTATATCTTCAATATTGTTTTAGTTTTCTTAGCAGTGTCTTTCAAATATCATTTTTGTAATCTTGAAAAAGTCCATCTAATCAAATTGTTATCTTATGATTTTTGCTTTTGATATTATATTAAAATTTTTTGACCTAATATCACAAATAATTTATTGTATATTTTCTGGTAGAAATTTAATAATATTCCTTCTTACAGTTAGCACTATAATCCATTTCGAGCTTTTATGTATGGTGTGAATTAAAGATAAGAGATTCTTTTTTCCATACAGATATCTAATTTTTGCAACACACCATTTGTTGAAAAGTCTGTCTTATCTCTATTGAATGTTGTTGAAAACTTTATCAACGATTAATTGATCTAATTGGTTTGAGTTTATGTTGGCCCTCTCTTTTCCATCTCATTGATCAATATGTTTGTTCTTACCAAAAAAACCCACATTGTCTTTAATCCTGTAGCCTCATAGAAAGTCTTTATAATAGTCTTTAGAATATGTAGTATACATCATTTAACTTTGTTCTTTTTTGAAGTTGTTTAGATATTCTGTCTTTTGACTTTCTATATAACATTTTTTATTTGTGTTCTTTTTCATATTTATTGTATATATTTGAGATATACAACATAATGTTTTTATATACATAGTGAAATGGTTACTATAGTCAAGCACATTAACATGTCCGTCATCTTGCATAGTTACCTTTTATGTATGTATGTGTTAAGAGCACCAAAAGTGTACTCTCAGCAAATTTCCAGTATACAGCACAATATTATAACTATAGTACTTATTTTGTATATTAGATCTCAAGACTTATCCATCCTACATATGTGCAAGCTTGCACCCTTTGACCTACATCTCCCGACTTTTCCTTCTGCCCCCCATTTCTGGTAACCACCATTTTATTCTGTGTCTATATATTTGACTTTTTAAAGATTCTACATATAAATTACATCTTGCAGTATTTTTCTGTAGGTGGCTTATTTCATATAGCATAATTTCCTCCAGGTTCATCCATATTTTTGCAAATGGCAGGATTTTTAAATATATAAACATATAATATTTAATTACATATTTATATACCACAACTTCTTTATTCATTCATCTATAGATATACACTTTGTTTCTACATCTTGGCAATTTTAAATAATGCTGAAATGAACATGAAAAAACAGATACATCTACAAAATCCTGATTTGTCTTTCGGTGTATACTCTGCAAAGGAATTGCCAGGTCATATCTACATAACTTTTAAATTGAACCTTCAAATTTATTCTAAAAAAACTTTTTTTGGGTTTTGATTGGGGTTGCGTTGAATCCCTTTATCAATTGAGGTGGGTGAGTTAACCTCTTGATTACATTGAGTCTTCTAATCCAAGAATATGATATGTATCTCCATTTATTTAGTACTTTTTTTCTTGGAATGTTTTGCAGTTTCTAGTTTATAAGTTTTCCATATTTTCATTTGATTTATTTCTAAATATTTGTTATGCTATTGTTAATGAAAATTTATTTATTTATTTATTTATTTTTGAGATGGAGTCTCACTCTGTCACCCAGGCTGAAGTGCGGTGGCTCCATCTCGGCTCACTGCAAGCTCTGCCTCCCGGGTCCACGCCATCCTCCTGCCTCAGCCTCCTGAGTAGCTGGGACTACAGGCGCCCGCCACCAAGCCCGGCTAATTCTTTGTATTTTTAGTAGAGACAGGGTTCCACCATGTTAGCCAGGAGGGTCTCGAACTGCTGACCTCATGATCCGCCCTCCTCGGCCTCCCAAAGTGCTAGGATTACAGGCTTGAGCCACTGCGCCCGGCCGAAATATTTAATTTTATGTTTTAATTGTTGGTTGTGGTTATATAGACATGGAATTGATTTTTATTTAGTGAACTTACATCCTGCAACTCTGCTATATTCATTTGTTAGTTCTAGTAGTCTTAGAGTTATCTAAATACATGATCGTGTCATCTATAAATAGTTTTACTCCATTCTTCCAAACATGTATTATTTTATTCTTTCTTCTTCCTTTATTAACAACTCAGGAAATTATCCAAGTGCGATGATAAATAAATATCCTAAGTGCCAATGTTCTAGATTTGTTCTCAATCTTACATAGAAAGAGCCTTTCACTATTTAATATGTTGTTGGTTGTAGGTTTTTCATAGATGTCCATAATTAGACTGAGTAAGTTTCCTTCTTTTCCAAGAGTTTATTTTTACCATTTAAGGATGTGCAACTTTGCCAACTGCTTTTTCAGCATCTGTTGAAATGATCATATTCTTTTTTCCTTTAATCTCTTAATATGGTACAATACATTGACTGATTTTAGAATGTTAAACCAATCTTGTGAATACAGAAATATCACTCCTATATGTCTATTTCCTCTTCCTCCTTTTTGTGCTATTATAGTTATACAAAATACATCTATATATACTTCAACCCCCAACAATGCATTGCTATAGTGATTGTTTAATTTTATGTGTGTCAAAGAAGCTTGGAAAAGAAAAGAGAGCAAGTCTATGCTTACAAAATTTGTTACATTAACCTGCTTACTCACCATTTCTGGTTATCTTTATTTGTTCCTTTGTATTTGAGTTACCATACCATACCATATGGCGTAATTGACTTATTCCAATAGAACTTTGCCCTCACTCAACTTTTTGCTGTTATTTTCAAATATCTTTCTTTTCTGTATATTCTCCAAAATACAATACATATCGCTTTACACAATAGTTTTTTGTTTGTTTGTTTGTTTGTGTTTTGAGACAGTCTCGCTGCGTCACCTAGGCTGGACTATTGGACTATAGTGGCATGATCTCAGCTCACTGCAACCTCTGCCTCCTGGGTTCAAGCAATTCTCCTGCCTCAGCCTCCTGAATAGCTGGGATTACAGGTGTCCACCACCACACCCAGCTAATTTTTGTATTTTTAGTAGGGACAGGGTTTCACCATGTTGGCCAGGCTGGTCTTGAACTCCTAACCTCAAGTGATCCAACCACCTCGGCCTCCCAAAGTGCTGGGATTACAGGCATGAGCCACCACGCCCGGCCATATACAATAGTTTTGTTTTGTTTTGTTTTTTTGAGACAGGGTCTTGCTCTGGTCACCCAGGCCGGAGTACAATGCCATGATCTTGGCTCACTGCAACCTGTGCCCCCCAGGTTCAAGCCATTCTCCTGCCTCAGCCTCCTGAGTAGCTGGGATTACAGGTGCCTGCCACTGCGCCCAGCTAATTTATGTATTTTAGTAGAGTTGGCGTTTCACTATCTTGGCCAGGCTGGTCTTGAACTCCTGACCTCGTGATCCACCCGCCTCAGCCTCCCAAAGTGCTGGGATTACAGGCGTGAGCCACAACGCCCGGCTGTACAGTAGTTTTTAAGTCAGTTTAGAGTAGGAGAGTGTTGACAAAGAGTCAAACTCTAAAATACTTGAAGAGATTTATTATGAGCCAAATATGAGTGACCATGGCCCGTGACAGCCTTCAGGAGGTCTGAGAACATGTGTCCAAGGTGGTGGGTGTACAGCTTGGTTTTACACATTTTAGGAAGGCAAGAGACATCAATCAAATACACTTGATAAATACATTGATTTGGTTCAGAAATGCAAGACATTTTGAAGTGGGAGGCTTCCAGGCTATAGGTAAATTTAAACATTTTCTGGTTGACAGTTGAGTTTGTCTAAAGGTCTGGTATTAACAGAAAGGAAATGTTCAGGTTAAGATAAGATTGTGGAGACCAAGGTTTTTTGAAGTCTCATAGCAGCTGCCCTTAGAGACAACAGATAACAAATGTATCCTATTCAGACCTTTAAAAAGTGCTAGACTCTCAGTTAATCTCTTCAGGATTGGGAGGGCCAGGAAGAAGAAGATCTAGCTATGTTAATAGAGATCCTTTACAGATGGAAATTTTCACCCACAAAGTTAGGACAGCTTTGCAGGGCCATTTCAAAATATGGGGGAGAAAAAAATTGTTTTGAGGTAAAATCTTTTGATTTTCTTAATCACATAATATTATGCCAGAGTCAGATTGGAAAGAAAGTCACAGTATATAGGGTTAAATGAAATCCATCTGATGAGAATTTATCGTTTATAGAGCATGACTCCCCAGACACCTTAGATAGAAATTTGGGCAAGATAAAACAAAATCAGAGCTTAGTCCTCAGGAGAGAAGAAATACGTATTTATACTGTCTTTTAATGTTACAAAATTGCCTTTATCGTGGCTCTTTGTTTTTTCATGTGGATTTGAATTAGCACATGGTATCACTTTCTTTTCATTTTCAAAAACTGCCTTTATTAAGTGTCTTGTCAGCTTGGTTCACTAGCAACAAATTCAGTTTGTTTTAATTGGAAATGCCTTAATTTTGCCTTCATTTTTACCCCTGGGTTTATGATTCTTGGTTAACAGTTTTGTTGTTGCTGTTGTTTTTTCCATCAGTGCTGTAATAGGTAATCTTATTTCTTTCTGGCCTCCTTTGCTTCTGATGAGAAGTCAGATCTTATTCTTAGAGTTTCTTTTATGCATGACAAGTCATTTTTCTCTTGCTGTTTTCATGATTTTCTTTTTGTTGTTGTATTTCAGCGTTTTTGCTATGATACTTGGTATGCATCTCTTTGCATTTATGTTACTTAGAGTTTGTTGAATTTTTAGATGTTTAAAATTATGCTTTTAATCAAATTTAGAACATGTTCAACTATTTTCTTTGAATTTTTCTGCTCTGTTCTCTGCATCCTCTTCTTGATTTCCTCTTAAACTTGTGTTGGTATGGTAAATGGTGTCTTGTGCTTGTCTGAAGCCCTGTTGAATTTTCTTCATTTTTTTTTCTTGCTTTTCAATTTAAAAAAACTTTCTCTTTCTTCAAGTTTGTGATTTTTTTTTTTTGTCTGCCAGTTGAAATCTGCTGTTAACCTTTTCTGGCGAAATTTATATTTCAGTCTCTGTCATTTTCAATTCCAGAATGTTATTTGGCTCTTTTTAATAATTTCTCTTTCATTATTGATAATCTCTATTGCTATGAAAGCTTCCTTTACATCATTAATTATGGTTTTCTGTTTTTCCTTTGGACATATTTGTAATGGTTGCCTTGAAGTATTATCTTTTAAATCTGACATCTGGGCTCTCTCAGACATAGTTTCTGTTCCCTCATTTTATTCTTGTGTATATGTCAAACTTTCTGTTTCTTTGCATGTCATGAAATTTTTTTTTCTTGAAAACTCAAAAATTGAGGTAATATATTCATTAACTCTGGAAATTTACTCCCTGTATCTTGTTTTTGTTCTTGTTTAATTGTTTAGTGACTTGCTTGAACTATTGTTAAGTATTCTTCTTCCTTAATGTGACTCTTCTGATGTTTCTTCTCAGAGGATGCTGACTTTTGAGTACCCAAAGGTACCATGGGATAACAGTAGTTTTAGCAGAGATGTATTTGTCAATTTCCCTGATTTCTCGGTTAAGCTGTCTCTCTCATTTGGTGTCACAGCAAATTGTTAGATTTTATTAATTGCCAGCTGTTTGTTCTGTAGCTTTTGGTGTTTTCTTTCTAAATTTTTCATTTTTAATTTTCATGGGTACGTAGTAGATGTATCTATTTATGGAGTACATGAGATATTTTGATGCAGGCATGAAATGTATAATAATCACATCATGAAAAATGAGTTATCTATCTCCTGAAGAATTTATCCTTTTTATTACAAAGAATTCAAATATACTGTTTTAGTTAATTAAAATATATAATTGAATTATTTTGACTATAGTTATATTGTGCTATCAATATTAGGTATAATTTATTCTTCTTATTTTCGTACCCATCAACCATCCCCACCAACTAAAAGAACCCTAAAAAACTTAGCAGCCTCTGGTAATGAACCTTCTATTCACTATCTTCATGTGTTCAATTGTTTTGGTTTTTACATCTGACAATAAGTGAAAAGATGTTTGTTTTTCCATGCCTGGTTGATTTCGCTTGACATGATGACCTCAAGTTTTGTCCATGTTGTTGCAAATGACAGAATCTCATTGTCTTATGGCTCTTCTATGTACTTCATTATGTATCAGTATAACATTTTCTTTATCCATTCATCTGTTGATGGACATGGTTTTAGTCTGTTTTCATGCTGCTGAAAGAGGTTTTCATGTTGTTTTAGTCTGTTTTCATGCTGCTGAAAGAAAGAGATTTAACTGACTTACAGTTCCACATGGCTGGGAAAGCCTCACAATCATGGTGGAAGGCAAAGAGGAGCAAGTCTTGTCTTACATGGATGGCAGCAGTCAAAGAGGGAGAGCTTGTGCAGGGGAACTCCTCTTTATAAAACCATGGATCTCATGAGACTTATTCACTACCATGAGAACAGCACAGGAAAAACTTGCCCTCATTTCAGTTATCTCCCACCAGATCCCTCCCACAACATGTGGGAATTCAAGATGAGATTTGGGTGGGGAGTGGGGACACAGCTGGACACAGCCAAACCATACCATTCTGCCCCCGGCCCCTCCCAAATCTAATGCCCTCGCATCTTAAATCCAATCATGGCTTCCCAACAGTCCCCCAGAGTTTTAACTCACTTCAGCATTAACTTAAAAGTCTGCAGTCGAAAGTCTTATCTGAGACAAGGCAAGTCCCTTCCACCTATGAGCCTGTAAAATCAAAAGCAGGTTAGTTACTTCCTAGATATAGTGGGGATTTAGGCATTGGGTAAATAATGCCATTCCAAATGGGAGAAATTGGTCAAAACTTTTATAAATAAAGTTTCGGTGCCACAAAAGAAATAGCACATGAATATAAAATTTTCTTTTTAATTCTCAGCAAGGCAATGTACTTCTATAGAAGGGTGCACCCTTACAGATGGAGCAATGGTGAGCACACACTTGGACAAAGGAGGAGAAGGGGTTCTTATCCCTGATGCATGTGGCCCCTGCTGCTCTGTCGTTCCCTTATTGGCTAGGGTTAGACAGCACAGGCTAAACTAATTCCAGTTGGCTAATTTAAAGAGAGTGAGTGGGTGAGTGGTTTGGGGAGTCAGGGTGGAGAAGGTAAGGGTGAAGCAGGTAATTGGAGTGAGTCAGGATGGAGCAGGTGATCAAAAAAGGTTGCTTTACGAGGAAGTTAAGTTTAAAAGTAGAAGATAAAGAATTGAACATACTGACATATTGCTGCTTTGAAGAGAAATTTAGAACTCATATCTAATAATTCCCTCCTCTTGCATTTTCCTTAGAGCTTTCTCTTCAAACTTCTTTAACATGTCTTGGCTTAGTTGTTCTGCTTGATTTTCCAAAAGAAGCTTCTCTGGATAAGGTGGAGGATAATTAAGGGAGGTTTTAGTAAGTGCTGTTTCTATGAGCCTCTGCACCAACCCACGGATGCATGGTATGACACAGCACCCAACAAGAATAAGTACACCCATTACAGCTGTGAGGGAAGTAAGAATTGAGGCTGTTATTCCTTTCCATTTACTAAACCACTTTTCTCGTCATCCTGTAAAGGTGTCATTTACCCCTGACTTGCTGGCTAACTCATTGGATAGAGCAGTCAGACCTTGCAATGCCTTTGTTATACTTCCATCAGGGGTGATGTTGTTTGGGATGAAGTTACAACATTGAGTTTTAATCATGATGCAAACTCCTCCTCTTTCTGCTAATATCATGTCAAAGGCTATCCTATTTTCCCAAACCATCTGGCCAGTAGCCCCTAGTAGCTCAGCTATTCCTTTAACAGCATCTCTAGTGTAGTTAATAAATCACTGTTGGTTGTAGTAGATGTGGTTTATCCAATCTACATTTTTATTAGTTGTCACCCACCAAAATATTGACTCAAATCCTGCAGCTATTTGATTTCGGGCTTTAAATTGATCCGCTATTCCCCTTGGGACTCCAGTTGCATTATATAGATGTGAGAGTCAAAAGACCCGTAAGGGACTTCCCTCACTTTATAATGTCTTATTTTTCCTTCCTCTGGTTCATGAAATGCCAGGGTGAAAGGGATAGCCAATTGGACTAAAGAACAAGTGCCACTCCGGTTATTCAGCAGAGTGTCCAGTAAAGGTCCACCACAATACTACCATACATCCGCTCAGGGATGAACAAGGGCTGACTGATTGATAAGCTCTTGAAAATTCTTAAGCTCACTGCATCCCTTCAGGTCTCCAAGTAACACTAAGTTTCCTCCCTGTCATGAGAGACATGAAGTGAACTTAATGTTGGGAGACTGAAGGTGGATGGCCCTCTGGGGCTAACCCACAGGGTGCCAGATTTTGGGATATAGCAGAGAGAGAGCGTGGCACCACTTGTTACTCCAGGCTGTAGAATCCTAGAAAAGAGCTACTATGCAGCCCATGCCTGGTCAACTGGAAGACCACCCTAGTGGAAAGGGGACAATCTGGGCGTCTGGCCTGCCATGTGCACAAGCATAACAATTGCTTTTGTTTAACATGCGGATGGAATATTTGATCCATTCCAACCAGGCATTTGCATCTTGGTATCCTGTCTTAATTGCCAAAGTTCGTTTTAAGTCTTTAACTTCTACGATAGCTATCTTGTTCTTGTGGTTAGATGGAGGAGGGGCAATTATCCCGTTGTGAGAGGTTTTGGAAGAAGGCTTAGAGGAAGGTGGAGGTGGCTGGGGATCAAAGAAATGCATTTCAAAGAATCTAATAGGGTCTGTCCCTGAAACCTCAGCCCCCATACCATAAAACCGGCTTAAAGAAGGGAAGAAAAGGAGAAGAACTTTGAGGATTCAAGATAATAACCTGTATAAGATTGCACTGGTTTAGCTGACAGTTTGGGGGGGCTGGGAGGGTGCTGTCCCTCTAGTAAAATGAATGTATGGTTTTAGGAAATTACAAAAACCGATTGGGGCAGTCCATCCTTGCTCTTTAGTGGTCCACAAAATGTTGGACCAACTATGGCATAAAAGCTCTGCACTGGGGGGGACAGGACTCCTGGTTGACCCTGGAGTCTTAATGAAAATCTCCCCAGATTAAATGGTCCCAATTCACTAAAGCCCAATCTGAGGAGAGTCAGGAGGGACAGAGGTACTTTTCTGAAGTAGAGAGCTGTGTTTGACTTGGCAAGTCCCCACAGGGTATAACAAGGCAAGCATCAAATCCAATAGTTTGAGATGAAGTTGACTTGGTTATGTTAATAACTAGATGGTCAGCAATAGAGTGAGGAAAGAACAAAGACTAATAGAATAGATGAAAGAGAGTTAAATTTTTCTTAGCTTTGGTTTGGTAGGGTTTTCCCCTGGGACTATGGCCTTCAACTCTGGAGGGATTGGTGCTTTCTTGACTCGGGTGTGTGGAGTCCATTCCCTTTCCTCTGTATGAACAACAGTCTTGGTGTTAGCAGCACAAAGTAGGGTCTTTCCCAGGCTTGCTCGAGTTTTCCTTCTTTCCACCCTTTGATGAGCACCTGATCCTCAGGCTGGTGCTGGTTTACCGGAAATTCTAGGGGTGGTACCTGTGCTAAAAGATGTTTAGTTTTGCGGGAAAGGAAAGTGGAAGATAAACCAAGTATATCATTTCTAAGAAATTAATCTTTTGTTTTAAATGTGGGGACATCAGCAGTTGACTTTATAGTCCTTGGTGCCTTCTTACTGAGAAATTTCCTTTAGCACCTATTTTTATTAGTTTTTAGACCAAAGAATGCCAAACACCATTTCATATTTGACAATGCTTCCTTTATGATTTTTTATACCAGATAAGCTAAATTTCACCTTTATATTAGTGTGTTATTAATGCTAAACTCAATTTTAATAAAACCTTGTAGACATATTTATCCAATTTTAACGTGTGACAATAAGGTAAGATTTTTATAGACACTTTTTTTTGTTGTTTTTGAGACGGAGTCTCCCTCTGTCGCCCAGGCTGGAGTGCAGCGGCGTGATCTCAGCTCACTGCAAGCTCTGCCTCCCGGGTTCACACCGTTCTCCTGCCTCAGCCTCCCAAGTAGCTGGGACTACAGGCACCCACCACCACGCCTGGCTAATTTTTTGTATTTTTAGTAGAGACGATGTTTCACCGTGTTAGCCAGGATGGTCTTGATCTCCTGACCTCATGATCCACCTGCTTCGGCCTCCCAAAGTGCTGGGATTACAGGCGTGAGCCACCGCGCCCGGCCTTATAGACATTTTTTAACCTTTTATAATTTTGTTAAAGAGCAGGATGGTGATTTAAGAAAAACCTGTTGTGCTTTTATTTTAATGTCCAGTTCACAGAAAGACTGGATGATACCCCTTTAACAATATGTTTCCACACAGAATTTCTTTTACAATTAACATTTTAAAACTTGCTTAAACCTTTAAAACAAATTTTTTAACCTTTTAATGTAGGTAAAAAATCCACATTCTTATGCCGCTTTATAATCCTTTTACCAAAAGTATATTTTACTTTCCTCGCACACCTTGCACATAAACTGTTTCTTCAATAGTTTTACATTCAGGAGGCCTAATTCAAATTATACAATATTTCTTTCATAAATTCCCTTTTATAACTTTTTTTCCACGACTTTCACAATTTTCAACATACCTCAACCTTCTGACTTGTTGCAAACATCCCTTTCTTTAAACAACCAGTTAATTTATTTTAGGACAAGAATTTACCATATAACATTCTTTTTATATAAATTCGTCCCCTCCCCCCACTTTTTTTTTTCTATTCTTCTCCAGAGCAAACCTCCTTCATGTCTGTGGGCTAGACTGCCTAAGGCCACAAGATTAGAAGTTAGGATAATACATGTTACACTGTTAACTTTTAGCAAATTTTACTTTTGTTGAAAACCTTGTAAGTTTGGGATTTCAATTATCCTTTGCTATTAATAAGACCTTGTTTAGTCCAAATTAACTTAGAATTTGTATAGATGGTTCTTTCCTGGTTATGTAAATACTTAAAGCTTGGCTGAGTGCAAACCGCTTGCCCATTTGAGCAGACCAGTTATTAGGCAATTTTCCTAACTCTGCTTCTACAAGAGTTTCCCTATCAATTACTGAATACCCATTGTGCCTTTTTCCCTCAGTCACCCAGGAGGAATAATCTATTGTCCTGTCCTAAAGGGAGTTCCTCCTAGGTATGGTCTGGACCTTTCTATAGTAATTAATTAAGATTTAGATTCCCTGTTGGGAAACCTGCTGGGTTAAGGGAAATTTTAGTGGTTAATGTTGAATCATCTTTTTTTAACAGAATCTCCTCATACTTCCTTCTGTTGGCAAAGCAGTTGTCGCTACAGATTGAATGTATTTGGGCCATCCACAGGTTACTGGGTTAAGGATTTTTGATTAGGAAGGCTATGGGTTGTCAGTGGCCTCAGTGCTCTTGGGCTATGCCCTTGTTAACGCTGACAACAAGGTGGTATTGGAGTGTTACAGGGTCATGGAGAAGAACTTCAATTATCAATTATAGGTTTTAAATTTACCCTGGCTTTTAAAGGAATGGGGTACACTGTTTTCTCTTTATTACTTCTCTCTCTTTCTCTCTTTGACTTTCTGTCTCTGTCTGACTCCTTCTCTCTCTCTCTCTGCCTTCCGTCTCCCTCCCTCCTCTCTACTGGTCTTTCCTTGCCTCTCTTTCTCTCTCTCTGCCTTCTGTCTCCCTCCCTCCTCTCTACTGGTCTTTCCTTGCCTCTGCCAGCCACGTATGCTGCTGTTCTCCCCTCTCCTTCACCTTTCCCTACGGGAGGGACCGGCAGGAGTGGAACTACTCTTCCTTCCCCCAAGAAGAAAGAAAAGTGGGGGTTTATGTGAGGTTCAACCCTTGAAATTAGCAGAAGTCTCAACCCCTCAAACCAGGGGTGTCTTGCCTTGCCTGCCCTGGAAGTCTCAACCCTTCAAACCAGGGGTGTCCTGCCTTGTCTGCCCTCAAAGTCTCAACCCCTCAAACCAGGGGTGTTTTGCCTTGCCTGCCCTGGAAGGCTCAACCCCTCAAACCAGGGGTGTCTTGCCTTGCCTGTCCTGGGAGGTTGACCTGTTTCCCCCCTTTTCCCCTCTGAAGGTCCTTTGCACACTTCGCACTCACAGAGAGGACCCATTCACTCCATCCAGCAGCAGGACTTGTCACCATCCACACGAACAACACTGCAAGCAGAGTTGTTTGTGATCGTTCACGCACACACACATTCAGCCCTCCAGAATCTGACCACCAAGGAAGTACTTTACTGGCTCCAGCGGCTTCTCCTTCCTTGGTCTCTGCACAGAGTTGTCGCCGCAGTATGTGAGGATCCTTTACCCTAGGTTGCTGGCCAGTTTCTTTTCACGTTGCTGAGAGCTCGGGTTATTCCCCGCACTGGGTGGGTCCTGATTTCTCACCCCTGAGGCTGCCATAAGGAGGCGGGGCATGCCTTCTCAGGAGAGAGAAGGAGAGACCGCCCCCAGAGGGGAATGGAATCATGGGTGAGCCCCTAAATTGTTATAAAGTTTCGGTGCTGCAAAAGAAATAGCACACGAATATGAAATTTTCTTTTTAATTCTCAGCAAGGCAACGTACTTCTATAGAAGCGTGCACCCTTACAGATGGAGCGATGGTGAGCACACACTTGGACAAAGGAGGGGGAGGAGTTCTTATCCCTGATGCATGTGGCCCCTGCTGCTGTGTCATTCCCCTATTAGCTAGGGTTAGACCACACAGGCTACACTAATTCTGATTGGCTAATTTAAAGAGAGTGACAGGGTGAGTGGTTTGGCGGGAGTCAGGGTGGAGCAGGTGACCGAAAAATGTTTCTTTATGAGGAAGTTAAGTTTAAAAGTAGAAGGCAAAGAATTGAACATACTGACATATTGATTCTTTGAAGAGAAACTTAGAACTCATATCTAATAAAATAAAGGAGTTACAGGGCCCATGCAAGTCTGAAATTCAGCGGACCAGTCAAATCTTAAAGCTCCAAAATGATCTCCTTCAACTCCCTGTCTAATATCTAGGTCACGTTGATGAAAGAGGTGTTCCCATGGTCTTGGGCAGCTCTGCTCCTGTAGCTTTGCAGGCTACAGCCTTCTTTCTAGCTGCTTTCACAGGCTAGTATTAACCGTCTGCAGCCTTTCCAGGTGCACAGTGCAAGCTGTCAGTGGATGTATCATTACAGACCTGGAGTATGATGGCCCTCTTCTCACAGCTCCATTAGGCAGTTCCCCAGTACAGACTCTGTGTGGGTGCTCCAACCCCATATTTCCCTTCTGCACTGCCCAGCAGAGTTCCTCTATGAGAGCCCTGCCCCTTCAGCAAACTTCTGCCTAGATATTCATGCATTTCCATACGTCTTCTGAAATCTAGGCAGAGGTTCCCAAACCTCAATTCTTGACTTTTGTGCACTCGCAGGCTTAACACCACATGAAAGCTGCCAAGACTTGAGGCTTGCAACCTCTCAAGCCACAGCCTGAGCTCTATATTGGCCCCTTTTAGTCATGGCTGGAGCAGCTGAGACTTAGGGCACCAAGTCCCTAGGCTGCACATAGCATGGGGACTCTTGACCTGGCCCACAAAAAACACTTTTTATACCTAGACCTCTAGGCCTGTGATGGCGGAGGGGGCAAGGAGCTGCCCTGAAGATCTCTGAAATGTCCTGGAGACATTTTCCCCATTGTCTTGGGAATTAACATTCAGCCCCTTGTTACTTATCCAAATTTCTGCATCCAGCTTGGCTTGAATTTCTCTTCAGAAAAATGGGATTTTCTTTTCTATCACATTGTCAGGCTGCAAATTTTCTGTACTTTTATGCTCTGCTTCCCTTATAAAACTGAATGCTTTTTACAGCACCCATAACAGCACCCAAGTCACCTCTTGAATGCTTTGCTGCTTAGAAATGTCTTCTGCAAGATACCCTAAATAATCTTTTTCAAGTTTAAAGTTCCACAAATCTCTAGGGCAGGGACAAAATGCCATCAGTCTCTCTTTGCTAAAACATAACACAAGTCACCTTTGCTCCAGTTCTCAGCAAGTTCCTCATCTCTGAGACCACCTCAGCCTGGACTATCAGTGTTTTTGTCAAAGCCATTCAACAAGTCTCTAGGAAGTTCCAAACTTTCCCACATTTTCCTTTCTTCTGAGCCCCCCAAACTGTTCCAGCCTCTCCCTGTTACCCAGTTCCAAAGTCACTTCCGCATTTTTGGGTATGTTTTCAGCAATGCTGTGCTCTACTGGTGCCAATTTATTGTATTAGTCTGTTTTCACACTGCTGAAAAAGACATACCTGAGACTGGAAAGTTTACAGAAGAAAGAGGTTTAATTGATCTACAGTTCCACGTGGCTGGGGAAGCCTCATAGTCAGGTTGGAAGGCATGGAGGAGCAAGACACATCTTACATGAATGGCGGCAGGCAAAGAGAGAGAGCTTGGTAGGGAACTCCTTTTTTTAAAGCCATCAGATCTCATGAGACTTATTCACTATCATTAGAACAGCATGGAAAGACTTGCCCCCATGATTCAATTACCTCCCACTGGGTTCTGCCCACAACACGTGGGAATTCAAGATGAAATTTGTGTGGGGACACAGCCAAACTATATCAGACATTTAGGTTGCTTCCAAATCTTGACTATTTTGAACAGTGCCACAACAAACATAGGAGTTCAGGTCGATCTTTGATATATTGTATTCCCTTCTTTGGGGCATATACCCAGGGATAGGATTGACAGATCATAAGGTAGCTCTATTTTTAGTTTTTTAAGGACCCTCCAGACAGTTCTTCATAATGGTTGTATTAATTTACATTCTTATCAACAGTATATGAGGGTTCATTTTCTTCATATCCTCATCAGCATTTTTATTGCCTGCCTTTTGGATATAAGCCATTTTAACTGAGGTGAAAGGATATCTCACTATAGCTCAGATTTGCATTTCTCTGAAGATCAGTGATTTTGAGTGCCTTTTCATATACCTGTTTGTCATTTGTATGTCTACTTTTGAGAAATGTCTTTTTAAATCTTTTGTCCATTTAGATCTTTTCCTATAGAATTGTTTGAGCTCCTTATATATCCTGGTTATTAATCCCTTTTCAAATTGGTAGTTTATAAATATTTTCCCTGATTCTGAGGGTTGTATCATCACTTTGTTGAGTGTCTTCTTCACTGTGCAGAAGCTAACTTTATGTAATCTCACCTGTCCAGTTTTTTCTTTGGTTTTCTATGCTTGGGAGTTATGACTTAAGAAATTTTTGCCTAGCTCAATGTCCTAGAGAGTTTCCCCAATGTTTTCTTCTAGTAGACTCATAGTTTGAGATCTTAAATTTGAGTCTTTAATAAATTTTGATTTGATTTTTGTATATGGTAAGAGGTTGGTTCTAGCCTCATTCTTCTGCATATAGATCCAGTTTTCCCAGCACTATTTATTGAAGACACTGTTCTTTCTTCAAGGTATGTTCTTGGCAACTTTGTTAAAAATGAGTTCACTGCGGGTGAGTGGATTTGTTTCTGGGTTGTTCATTTGCCATTGGTCTATTTGTCTATTTTTATGCCACTGCCGTGCAGTTTTGATTACTATAGCTCTGTAGTATAATTTGAAGTCAGGTAATATGATTTTTCCAGTTTTGTTGTTTTTGCTTAAGATAGCTTTGACCTTTCTGGGTCTTTTGTGATTCCATATAAATTTTAGAATTCGTTTTTTCAATTGTGCAGAATTTCACTGGTATTTTGATACAGATTGCATTGAATCTGTAGATTGCTTTCGGTAGTATCAACATTTTAACACTATTAATTATTCTAATCCATGAACATGGAATATTTGTCTTTTTTTATGTCCTCTTCAATTTCTTTTATCAGTGATTTATAGTTTTCATTATGAAGATCTCTCACTTTTTGGGTTAATTCCTAGGCATATCATATTGCATGTGGCTATTGTAAACGTGATTACTTTCTTATTTCTTTTTCAGATTCTTCACTGTTGGCATATAGAAATGCTAGTGATTTTTGTATGTTGATCTTGGATCTGGCAACTTTACTGAATTTATTTAACAGTTGTAGTAGTTTTTTTTTTTTTTAGAGTTTTTAGGTTTTTCCAAATACAAAATCATATCACTTTCTAAGAAGGATAATTTGACTTCTTCCCTTTCAATTTAAATGCCCATTATATCTTTCTCTTGTCTCATTGCTCTAGTCACCACTTCCAGTACTATGTGGAATAACAGTCATGAAAGTTGTCATGTTTGTCATGTTCCAGGTCTTAGAGGAAAGCCTTTCAATTTTCCCATTCAGTGTACTACTAATAGGGAGCCTGTCATATATGGCTTTTATTATTTTCATATATATTCCTTCTATGTCCACTTTTTTGTGTGTGAAGGGATGTTGAATTTTATTAAATGCTTTTTCAACATTAATTGGAATGATCTTATGGTTTTTGTCCTTCATTCTCTTGATATAATCTGTGACATTGATTTGCATATTTGAAACCATCCTTACATCCCTGGGATAAATCTCAGTTGGTCGTGATGAATGATCTTTGTAATGTATTTTTTAATTTGGTTTGCTAGTATTTTGTTGAGGATCTTTGCATAAATATTTATTAAAGACACTGGCCTGTAGTGTTCTTTTTTTTTAATGTGTCTTTGGCTTTTTTATCAGGATAATTCTAACTTCATAGAATAAGTTCAGAGATATTTTTTCTTCTGTTGTTTCGACTAGATTAAGTAGGATTGATATCAGTTCTTCTTTAAAGGTTTGGTAGAATTCAGCAGTTAAGCCATTGGGTCCCAGGCTTTCATTTACTGGGAGACTTTTTATGATGGCTTCAATTTCATTACTTGCTATTGGTCTATTCAGGTTTTGGATTTCTTCCTGTTTTAGTCTTGGTAGGTTTTATGTGTCTAGGAATTTATCCATTTCCTCTAGATTTTCCAATTTATTAACACATAGTTGCTCATGGTAGCCACTAATTATCTTTTGAATTTCTGCAGTGTCAGTTGCAATGGTTCTTTTTTTATGTCTGATTGTATTTACTTGGACCTTCTCTCTTTTTTCTTAGTCTGGCTAAAAGTTTGTTAACGTTGTTTAACTTTTCAAAAATCCAACTTTTCATTTATCTTTCGTGTTGTATTTTTCCATTTCCATTTTATTTATTTATGCTTTGATATTATTTCTTTTTTTTAACTGATTTTGGGTTTTGTTTATTCTTACTTTTCTAATTCTTTAAGGTGCATTGTCAGTTTTTTTGTTTAAAGTTTTTGTTCTTTTTTCACATAGGCTCTTATATCTATAAAATTCCTTTTTACTACTGTTTTCATTGAATACCATAGGATTTGCTATGTTGTGTCTCTATATACATTGTTCAATTTTTTTTCTTGATCTCTTCATTGACTCACTGATCATTCAGGTGCATATTATTTAATTTCTATGTATTTGTAGAGCTTAAAAAACTTCTCTTTTCATTTTTAGTTTTATTCTATTGTGTTCAGAGAAGATGATTGATATTATTTTAATTATTTGGAATGCTTTCAGATTTGTTTTATGACCTAACATATGATCTGTCCTTGAGAATGATCATTGTGTTGAGGAAATGAATGTGTACATTGGGTGAAATGTTCTGTAAATATCTACTAGGCCCATTTGTTCTATAGTGCAGATAAAGTCTGATGTTTCTTTGTTGAGATTCTGTTTGGGAGATCTGTCCATTTCTGAAAGTTTGGTTTGAAGTCTCCAGCTATTTTTGTATTGTGGTCTATCTCTCTCTTTATCTCTAATAATATTTGGCTTATATAGCTATGTGCTCCAGGGCCAGGTAAATATACATTCAAAGAGAATAGGATCCCAAGTCCAATATTACTGTATTTTTTGCAGACTCACAGAGACACAGCCTTGGTGGCCTTTTATATGGTCTGCAATAATTCTTTGGATAACCAGCCAGAGACTCTTGTTATCATCCCTTACTTTCTCCTGAACAGAGTCAGTCTCTCTCTCTCTCTCTCTGCTGAGCCACCTGGAACTGAGGATGCAGTGACACAAATACTCCTGTGTTTCCCTCTACTGGGACTTAACTGGGTTAGAACTGAAGCCAGCACAGCACTGGATCTTGCCCAAGGTCCGTTGACTTATGTTTACTCAAGGCCCTAGGGCTCTCAAATCAGCAGGTGGCAAAGCCAGCCATGTTGATGTCCTTCCCTTTAGGACAATGAGTTCTCCCAGGCCCTGGGCAGGTCCAGAGATGCTGTCTGGGAACCAGGGTTTAGAGTCAAAAACTTAGAAATTTGCCTGATGTTCTACTCTGCTACAGCTACACTGGCAAGCAAAGCACAGTGTAAAGTCCTTCCTACTCTTCTCTCCCCTTTTCACAAGCAGAGGAGCCTGTCCCTGTGGGAACCACCACCACCGGCCCATGGGGGAATTCTGCTGGGCCATCTCTCATGTTCAGTTAAAACCTAAGGGCTCTTCGGTGAGCTTGTGTGAATTCTCCCAGGTCTGAGACTCACCCTTCAGGGAAGTAGGCTCTCTTCTGGCCCAGGGCACGTCCACGAATGCTGTCCAAGAGCTTAGGCCTCAACCTGGGGACCCCAAGGGCCTGCTTGTTGCTCTACACCACTGTAGCCAAGCTGGAACCTAAGGTGAAAGACAAAGTCCCCTTTACTTTTCCCTCTGCTTTTCTAAAAGAGAAGGAGTCTTTCCCTGTTGCCACCATAGCTGGGAATATACTGAGTCACACTTAGAGTCAGCACATCTCAGAGCCCATTGTCCATGGCATACTCCCGAGGTATCACTGCTGCTTATGTAGGGCCCAAGGGCTCTTTAGTCAGCAGGTGATGAATCCTGCCAGTACTGGGTCGTTCCTTTTTGGCCCAAAATGTGTTTAGAAATGTCATCTGGGAGCTAGGTCCTAAAATGGGGGCCTCATGACTCTGCCCGGTGCCCTATCTTACTGTGCCTGAGCTGGTATCCAAGATGCAAGACATAGTTCTCTTTACCCTTTTCCCTCCTCCCATTAAGCAGAAAGAAAGAGACACTTTCACTGCTGTGAGTTGCACTGCCTGGAGTTGAGGGAGGATTGGTGTAAGCACTGCTTTAGCTGCCCTGGCTAGTGTCTCCCTAGGTTACTTGCCACCCCAGTCCTAGTCCTCTGGCTCTAAGTCCATCCCAGCACTAGGAGTTGTCCAGGAATTGCAGTCCCTGCATCCTAGACTGCCCTTCAAGTGTACATAGGACCCCAGAGCACTTTGGTCTGCAGTGGCAAGGCTTGCCAAGAAACTCGAGTTTGGACCAGTGGGATGGGCAATTCCCCTCTGGCTAGGTCTGGTCCAAATGCTGCTTCTGTATGTGGTCAGTGGCTGAGCCCTGCACGGCTTTGCTCTCTGCTATGATAGGGTAGCACTCATGTCAATGCTAAATCCCCTCAGTCACTACGCTGTCCCTCCTCCAAATGCACAGACTCTCCAGACTGCAGGGCTGCTGCCAAGGGCATGGGAGGGTGGGGCATCATTGATTCAAGACAGTTCTCTCTGACCCTCTTCAATGCCTTTTTTAAATTATATGAAGTAAAAAACTAGGTACTGTGATTGTGATTGCTCATAGTTGCTCGGGTTCTTGTGACAGTCCTTTTTTGTGTGCAGATAGTTGTTAAAACTTGGTGTTTCTGAAGCGTTACAAAGAGTGTAAGCTTCTATTTCACCATCTTGCTCTGCTATCCACTCTTGTTTTTGACCATGCCCTAGAGAGTGAATTTGCAAAGCTGCTTATTGTTACCATCCCAGAATTGAAAATTTCTCACTACTTTTGATTATCTGGGATTCTGTTTATTTACCTGAGCTGTTACTTCTGGAGTTCAACATTAACCTAACTTTCTCTAATTCTCTAGGTTTCTACAGAGAGTATGATAATACATGTTTGAACATGGTGATATTAAAAGAATGTCATGTTGATTTATTTTGTTATGAGTGCTAACTTTTTTGCCATGTCTCAGAAGACAGACAGCACTGTCTTGTTTAATACTGTCTGAAATCTGATACATAGGCCATTACGTTGGTATACAATTTGAGGCTAGCTCTTTCACTGTTGTGCGTGTAGTCATTGCAGGCATAGATTCTTTAGGGACTTTATTGCGTTAAAGATGTTTAGCCATATTAAATGGTAATTACTCATTATCAGAAAGCATTCTAACATCCAGCTCTTGCTGAGTATTTGGGCTCTAGCTGGGAGCCTGATATGGTTTGCCTCTTTGTCCCCACCCAAATCTCATCTAGAATTACAATCCCCATGAGTTGGGGGAGGGGCCAGGTGAGAGGTGATTGCAACATGGGTGTGGACTTCCCCCTTGCTGTTCTCATAATAGTGAGTTTTCATGAGATCTGGTTGTATCAAAGTTTGTGGCGCTTGCCCCCTCACTCTCTTTCTCTCCTCCCACCATGTGAAAAAAGTGCTTGATTCCTGTTCTTCTTCTGCCCTGCTTGTAGGTTTTCTAAGGCCTCCCAGACAGGCTTCCTGTTAAGCCTGGGGAACTGTGAGTCAATCAAAACTCTTTGATTCATAAATTACCCAGTCTCAGGTAGTTCTTTATAGCAGTGTGAAAATGGATTAATATAGAGCCAATCTTGTTATCAATTAATTCGAATTCTTAGATGTTAAGCTATTTTCTATGTAATCCATCAAATTTGTCTACTATAATTCATTGTATTTGTGATATCAGCTGTCTCACCTTATTTCTGCAAAAATTTTAATGTAGTAAAAGTAGTACTATTTAATATTGCTATTTCATGACTTTTGTTAATAGAGAATTTGAAAACTTATGTAAATAGACAAAGCGCCTGACCTTATATAAGCAATATATAATTATGTATGCTGCTTTTGTTCTTATTAAGTTAATATTCATTCATGTATACATATGAGGTTGTATTAGTCAGGGTTCTCTAGAGGGACAGAACTAACAGGAAGGATATATATAAACATAAAGGGGAGTTTATTAAGTATTACATAACATGATAGTGAGGTCCCACAATAGGCTGTCTGTAAGCTGAGGAGCAAGAAGAGCCAGTCTGAGTCCCAAAACTGAAGAACTTAGAGTTGGATGTTAGAGGGCAGGAAGCATCCAGCATGGGAGAAAGATGTAGGCTGGGAGGCTAGGCCAGTCTCTCTTTTTCACATTTTTCTGCCTGCTTTATATTCGCTGGCAGCTGATTAGATTGTGCCCACCAGATGAAGGGTGGATCTGCCTTCCCCAGCCCACTGACTCAAATGTTAGTCTCTTTTGACAATACTCTCACAAATATGCCTGGGATCAATACTTTGTATCTTTAATCCAATCAAGTTGACACTCAGTATTAACCATCACAGAGGTGAACTTGAAATTGGTGTGATTAGATACCATTTGGTATGTCACAAAAAAAAAGGCCTTGCCCAAGTATTTTTTTTCACTTTTTTTTTCTTTGTTTTTTTTTTTTGTGAGACAGAGTCATGCTCTGTCACCCAGGCTGGAGCACAGTGGTGCGATCTTGGCTCACTGCAACCTCTGCCTACCCAGGTTCAAGCAATTCTCCTGCCTCAGCCTCCCGAGTAGCTGGGATTACAGGCGTGCACCACCATGCCCGGCAGATTTTTTGTATTATTTGTAGAGATGGGGTTTTTCCACGTTGGCCAGGCTGGTCTCAACCTCAGGTGATCCGCCCACTTTGGCCTCCCAAAGTGCAGGGATTACAGGTGTGAGCCGCCGCGTCCAGCCCACATTTTTGAATGTATTTTCTCTTTTAAATATTTTGTTACGAAAAAGAAAAGATAATTGTTATTGCTAAAATAGATACAGAGAAAGTGATAATTTTTTGTTACCATTCCCCTTCTGAGTATACTTCCAGCCGCACTTCCAGGTATGCATTAGGAGCAACCAGTTATATAGGTACCCACATTCTCCTGTTGCTCAAGCAGACATGTACTTTTTGTTACTCTGCATTTTCATGTACTGTAGTCTTATATAGACACACAGGGAATTTGTTTTCACTTTTTTTCATCTTAGGAAAACGAGGTTATAGTATATATGTATATATATGTATATGTATATATATATATGTGTATACATATGTATATATATATACGTATATTATTCAGTAAATTGCTTTTCTACTCAAAAACTTTATGTATATCCTTCCAGCTCAAATTTTGTGTCTCATGTAAACTAATATTTAACTTTCTTATTTCCTCAAATACAGAATTATCCACCCCTACCAAAAAAAAATTCTTTATAAATTTGCTCCTTTGGCCCATCTTTTAAAATTATTTTTGCTCTTATGACAAAGCCCCTTTATTCCTTAGTGATGGTATAAGAATTTTTACGTATTACTTCAGTCTTGAGGTCAACTTGATTAATTTTACCAACTTATCTTGGCTCGTAACCTGCAAAATAACGTTTTGCCAAATACCAGTAGTAAATTAAAATTTTTTTATCCACCTATATTCTTGACCTAAAATTGTACAGTATTTTCAGGCAAATGAATATTTTTTACAGTGTTGAATCTTCCAATACATGATTATGGGTATATGTCCAGTGATCCTTTATTTTATATTATACTATAAAGTTTTAAATTCACTTAATATGCTTGCTAAAGTATTTTTTACAATGTTAGTGATTGCTAACTTACCTTTTAAGTTTTCTGTTGTCCGTCAGTTTTTATTTTTTGCAATTGTATGTTCTACTTGATTATCTTTAGACTACATAGAAACTATTTTTTTAACCTATGTCTTTTTTGCATACATTTCTAAATTGTTGGCTTCCATTTATTTTAAGTTATATTATTTTGAATTGTCTCTAAGGATAATAGTATTTTTATTATAGGGTCCCTTCAAATAATATCACCAAATATTTACTACATCCACATTGTGATGCAAATTAGCACAATAGCAACAGATTGCTTATGGATCCTCATTTCATGCCTCACCTCCCAATCCTTGTATTTGAGGCCAAGGTTGTTCATTTCTGCTTTAGTGGGAACTTACATTAAAACTTCTTTGATGGGCCTTGATGTCATTTGTCTTAATACTGATTATTAACCATAGATTTAAATGAGAGTGCTGACCATGCTCCAATGTAATGATAGGTAAGTGCTGGCAACCCCAAATGTGTTACTTGATCCTGGATTCTGGTGTTCTGATAGTATTAATATGTATATGTTGGTTAAGGATTAGGTATATCTCCTAATGCTATCCCTCCCCCCTCCCCGCACCCCACAACAGTCCCCAGATTGTGATGTTCCCCTTCCTGTGTCCATGTGTTCTCATTGTTCAATTCCCACCTATGAGTGAGAACATGCGGTGTTTGGTTTTTTGTTCTTGCGATAGTTTACTGAGAATGATAATTTCCAATTTCATCCATGTCCCTACAAAGGACATGAACTCATCATTTTTTATGGCTGCATAGTATTCCATGGTGTATATGTGCCACATTTTCTTAATCCAGTCTATCATTGTTGGATATGTGGGTTGGTTCCAAGTCTTTGCTATTGTGAATAGTGCCGCAATAAACATACGTGTGCATGTGTCTTTATAGCAGCATGACAAGTTAATGGGTGTAGCACACCAGCATGGCACATGTATACACATGTAACTAACCTGCACATTGTGCACATGTACCCTAAAACTTAAAGTATAATAATAATAAAATAAAATAACATAATAATAATAAAAACATTTTTACATTTTTGGCACATTTGATGCATTAGATAAATGGGGAATACAAATATATACAGTGAGTAGTAAATAATTCTGGTAGGGATTAAGTGAGACAAAATAAAAGTCTAGAGGGCAATGGCTGACCCGTGGAAAGCAATGCAAATATAGGAATTCTTATATATTTTTTCTATTTTAAGTCCTATTGTCTTTGTTACTATTAGGTAAATATATTCTCCTTTTTACATGGGGAGTATCATCTTATTTAAATGACCTACATATTCATGCTTTGATTTTCAAATGTTGAGCTCACGTAAGGAATTGTGTGGATATGTTATAAATTAAGAGTATATGTGTTGATTATTTCTAGTTAACATCAACTTTGTTCAGCAACCTCTCATTATAAATGCTTGAATTGTACTGTTTAAATAATTTTAGTTTTAAAATTTCACTTAGGGTGTATTCATTTTATAAAGATTCATGGAGCTACACACGTGCTCTGTGCACTTTTCTGTGTGTATGTTGTGCCTCGACAGAAATAAAACAAACACCACCCCATAACAAAACAGTAATCACCTGGGTTTAGCAGACCAGATACCAGTTCTTACTCTTTATTATCCCAAAGTTACTTTTTTCAGCCCTATATAAGTAGCAACTAACAGTAATTTTGCTTTCTCCAATTTACTACAGTATTGTGTTTGTATTTAGCAATGATTATAGCTAAATTATAAAATTTAGAAAACTCAGCCACTTTACAATATATAGTCTGCCCATCCCCCACATGGATATATAGCAGGTTATAAAGACTTCTTCTTTATTGGTAAATATTTCTTGTTTTTTAATAAATATTGAAGTAGTTGATTCTTATGTTTTAATAATTTTATATAACTTGTTTCTCTTGTCAGTATAAGTAAACCTTAATTAAACAAGTATAGCCACTGTCATTAGTTATTGTTATTATTAGCTTTAATGCAGAATATGTGTATTATCTTCTTTTGCATATGAATAAATCTCACAGCTTTTACAGGATCAATTACTTGTTTAAAATCCTAAAGCAAATGATTAGCCTAGCTTCCTTCTTACCTAAGAAATGTATATTTTCTAATAAAAGCTATAATTAGTGTTTTTTTAGCCTAACTAGTCAAATTAAGTAAAAATATATTAAAAATAAATTAATGACCTCCTCCACAAATGTTTGCTTCCATATCTTTGTTTTAACCAATGTTAAGTGTCTGTCCCCTCTATTTTCACATTCTTCTTCATGCTTAAACATATATACAAATCTAGAACATTGCACAGGTTAGGGACTGAGTAGGTATGTATGGAATCAATGATATACACATATGTACATGTATATATTCTGATAGATATATAGATAACCAGGATTCTTGACATCAGTGCTTTTCTTTATTTTTTTAACTAGCAAAACAGTATCACAGTATACATATCATGTAGCAAATTGATAGTTGAATAGAGGTATTAATCTAAGGATTCTAGAAGAATTACTCAAAGTACTTACATGCTGTTAGGTCGGTATATGTCTTCTAAATAGGAAATCAATATAGTATGAAAGAACATGTTTTGTCAAGAATGGAAATGATACTGTGATGATATAGTTATGTGTTTCTCTGTGGCTCTTGAGTTTCTCCAAGTATTTTCATATATGTTGACTTGTTTATACCTTATGACAATGCCAAGGTGTAGAATTACAAGTAGAATGCACAGCTCAAATATCTTGTAATGAATTAATAAGATAATGCACATGCTGCAAGTACTCCATCTGTCATGTAAATAAGCATCAAATGGGTGTAAATTATTATGATAATTAGAGATATTAATATCAGGTATTTTCCCCAGGTTAGAAAATTAGAGGCTTTTATTTGTTAGATCACTTATTAAGCATTCCATAGCAAGAGAGTACTCTAAGTAACTCTTGAGGTTTTAAGTGAATTTTATTTATTTTCTAATAATACACATAACATTTTTTCAACCTCATAGGTGATACAAGGTAACTATATATGGTGAAAAATGAAAAACTAATCTTCTCCCACAAATAATTCAATTCTCATTAATTTTTAAGCAATGTTACCTGCTTCGTTGATAGAACTTAATAGCATATTAAACTGCAGTGAAAGTTGCTCCTGGATATTTTCAGAATGGAGTTGTTTGCTAGTCACATTAAAACAAAATCATGTTTTATCTCTTAGGAATACCCCAATATCATTTCATTAGGGGTGTTTCTCTCTCTCCTCCTTCCCCTCCACCCTCTCCTCCCCTTATCCTTCCTCCCACCCACCATGGTTTATATTTTAAAATTAAGCTCTGTCTTATAGGTATGATGATCTTGTCCTTTTGTGTGTGTGTGTGTGTGTGTGTGTGTGTGTGTGTGTTGTTTTTTCCTTGATCATTCCAAAGGATCTTTAACAGACGAATATACTTGTTTAAGGTGAGATTATATCTGTTCTATTACATTGAACACCTTCCTGTAATATGCTCCTTTTGCTCTTATATTTTTTCAGCTTTTTGAGGTATAATTGACAAAAAAATTGTATATATTGAAGGTGTACAACTTGATAATTTGATATATGTAGACATTGTGATACATTTACTGAAAACAAGCTAATACATAACCTCACAATTATGATTTTGTGTATATGGTGAGAGTATTAAGATTTACTATGTTAGCAAATTTCAAGTATGCAATACAGTATTAACTGTAATTACAGTGCTGTACATTAGATCTCCAGAATTTATTCATCTTACAACTGAAAGTTTCTACCCTTTGACGAACATCCCCACTTTTTCCTCCTTACCTCCAGACTCTGGGAACCACCATTTTACTCTCACCTTCTATGATGTTAACTGTTTAAGGATCCACATCATAAGTGAGATTATACAGTACTTGTGTTTCTGTGTCTAGCTTTTTTACTTAGCATAATGTACTCCAGTTTCAACCATGTTGTAAATGGCAATATTTTTTTCCTTATTATGGCTGAGTTGCATTCCATTAGCTAGCTAGCTAGATAATGTTGTTTTCATATCTTAGCTGTTAGGAATAATGCTGCAATGAACATGGGGGTGCAGATATCACTTCAGGATAATGATTTTATTTCCAATAAATATGTACCCAGAAGTGGGATTTCTGGACCTAGGTAATTCTATTTTTATTTTTTGATACATCTACATATTCTTTTCTATAGTGGCTGTACCAATTTGCATTCCCACCAATATTGTAAAATGATTCACTTGACACCCTCACCAACATGTATCTTTTGTCTTTTTGATAATAGCCGTCTGAGCATGTATAAGGTGATATCTCATTGTGGTTTTAGTCTTCATTTCCCTCATGATTCATGACGTTGAGCATCTTTTCACCTATCTTTTTAGCCACCTGAATGCCTCCTTTGGAAAATTGTCTCTGCAGATTCTTTGCCCATTGTTTAATCTGTTTGTTTTTTGTGCTATTGTGTTATATAAGTTCATTATATATTTTTGATATTAACTCATTATCAGATATGTGGTTTCCGATTATTCCATAGTTTGTCTTTTCAGTGAGTGGATTGTCTCCTTTGCTGTGCAGAAGCTTTGCAGTTTGATGTAATCTCACTTTTTACTTTTACTTTTATTGCTTGTGCTTTTAGGGTCATTCTAAAAAAAATCATTGCCAAGAACAATGTAAAAGAATTTTTTTCTATGTTTTATTCCAGCAGCAGTTTTAACGTATTTTGTCTTATGTTTGAGTATTTAATCCATTTTGAATTGATGTTTGTGTGTGGTATAAGATAAGAGTTCATTTTAACTCTTTAGTATGTGGATATTCAGTTCTCACAACACCATTATTAAAGAGTGTATTCACTCCTCCTTATGTATTCTTGGTGCCCTTGTCAATGATTAGTTTACTTTGTATACGTGGGTTTATTTCTGTGATCTCTTCTGTTCCATTGGTCTGTGTGTCTATTTTTATGATAGTACAATACTGTTTTTATTACTGTAGCATTGTAACGTAGTTTAAGAAATGTGATATACCAAGGATTTGTTCTTCTTACTCAAAATGGCATTGGCTATTCAGAGCCTTTGTGTTTCCATACAAATTTTAGGATTTTTTAATTTTTATGAAAAATGTCACTGGAATTTTGGTAAGGATGGCATCGTATCTGTGGATCGCTTTGTATAGTATGGACATATTAACAATATTCTTTAGTTTTTATTTCTTGGTACATAGTAGGTGTATATATTTGTGGGGTACATAGCATGTTCTGATACAGGCATGCAATGTGAAATAAGCAAATGATGGAGAGTAAGGTAGCAATCCCCTCAAGAATTTATGCTTTGATTTACAAACAATTCAGTTATACTCTTAAAGTTATTTTAAAATGTAGAATTAAGTTATTGACTATACTCACCCTATTGTGCTATCAAATCATAGGTCTTATTTATTCTAACTATTTTTTGTACTCGATAACTATCCCCAACTCCTGCCCCAGACCCTACTATTCTTCCCAGCCTCTAGTAACCAGACTTCTACTCTCTATGTCCATGAATGCAATTCATTTGATTTGTAGATCACACAAATAAGTAAGAACATGCAATGTTGCTTTTTTTGTCTGGATTATTTTACTTACATAATTATCTCCAGCCATGCATGACAGCCAAACAGCTAATATCACACTGAATGGGGAAAAACTGAAAGCCTTTCCTCTAATATCTGGAACATGACAAGCATCCCCACTTTTGCCACTGTTTTTCAACATAGCACTGGAAGTCCTAGCTAGAGGAATAAGACAAGAGAAAGAAATAAGGGGCATTCAAGTTGGAAAAGAATTCAAATTATCCTTGTTTGTAGATGATATCATCTTATATTTGAAAAAACCTAAAGACTCCTCCAAACAACTATTAGGACTGATAAACAAATTCAGTAAAGTAGCCAGATACAAGATCAACATAGAAAAACCAATAGCATTTCTATATGCCAACAGTGAGCAATGTGAAAGGAAATAAAGTAATTCCATTCATAATAGCAACAAATAAAATTAAATGCCTAGGAATTAATTAAACCAAAGAAATGAAAGATCTCCTCAATAAAAACTTAGAAATTGATGAAACAAATTGAAGTTGACAGGAAAAATGGGAAAATATTCCATGTTCATGGATTAGAAGAATCAGTATTGTTAAAATATCCATACTGCACAAAACAATCTACAATTAAATACAATCCCTCTCAAAGTACCAATGCACTCTTCAGAGAAATAGAAAAATCAATTCTAAAATTTGCATGGAACCACAAAAGACCAAGAATAGTGAAAGCTATCCCAAGCAAGAAGAACAAAACTGACAGAATCACATTACCTGACTTCAAACCACACTACAGAGCAATAGCAATGGAACAGCATGGTACCTGCATAAAACAGACACATAGACCAGTAAAACAGAATGGAAAACCCGGAGACAAATCCACACACATACAATAAACTGATTTTCAACAAAGGTGCCAAGAACATACACTGCAGAAAAGATGGTCTCTTCAACAAATGGTTCAGGGAAAACTGGATATCCATATGCAGAAGAATGAAAAAAGACACCTGTCTTTCAACACATGCAAAAATAAAATCAAAATGGATTAAAGACTTAAATCTAAGACCTCAAACTATGAAAGTACAAGAAAACATCAGAAAAACTCTCCATTACATTGGTCATGGCAAATATTTCTTGAGTCATATCCCACAAGCACAGGTAAACAAAGCAAAGATGGACAAATAGGATCAAATCAAGTTAAAAATCTTCTGCATAGCAAAAGATAAACTCAAGAAAATATAGAGAAAACCCACAGAATGGGTGAATATATTTGCAAATTACCCATCTGACAAGGGATTAATAACCAGAATATATAAAGAGCTCAAACAACCCTGTAGGAAAAGATCTAATAATCTCATCAAAAATGGGCAAAATATTTGAATAGACATTTCTCAAAAGAAGACATACAAATAGGAATACGAAAAGGTGCACAATATCATTGATGATCAGAGAAATGCAAATCAAAAGTACAATGAAATATCTCACCCCAGTTAAAATGGCTTATATTCAAAAGACAGGCAATAACAAATGCTGGCAAGGATATGGAGAAAAGGGAAGCCTTGTATATTGTAAGTGGGACTGTAAATTAGTACAACTATGGAGAACATTTTGTAGGTTCCTCACAAAACTAGAAATAGAGCCACCATATGATCCAGCAATCCCATTGTTGGGTATGTATACCAAAAAAAGAAGCTAGTATATTGAAGAGATATCTCCACTCCTGTGTTTATTGCAGCACTGTTTACAATAGCTAACATTTGGAAAGCAACCCAAATGTCCAACAGATGAATGGATAAAGAAAATGTGGTAATCATACACTAGGGAGTGCTACTCAGCCATAAAAAATAATGAGATCCTGTTATTTGCAGCAACATAGGTGGAACTTGAAGTCATTACTCTAAGTGAAATAAGCCAGGCACATAAAGATAAACATTGCTTGTTCTTGCTTATTTGTGGGATCTGAAAATCAAAACAATTTAACTCATGGAGATAGAGAGTAGAAGGATGGTTACCAGAGGCTGGGAGGGGTAGTAGGGTGTGGGGAGAGAGGTGGGGATGGTTAATAAGTACAAAAAAAAGTAGTTGGAAAGAATGAATAAAACCTATTTGATAGCACGAAAGGGTCACCATAGTCAATAATAATATAATTGCACATTTAAAAATAACACAAAGGCTATAATTGAATTGTTTGTAACATGAGATAAAGGCTTGAGGAAGTGGATTCCCCATTTTACATGATGTGATTATTACCCACTCATGCCTGTATCAAATCATCTTGTGTACCCCATAAATATATACTCCTACTGTGTACTCACAAAAGTTAGGATGAAAGATAAAAAATAGAGACCCTAGCCTACACCATAGTCATGAAGGTTAATACCAACGCCTTTTTCTAAGACTGTTATAGTTTCAGCTCTTACATTTAAGTTTTAAATGTATTTTCAGTTAATTTTTATATATGGTGTGACATACGGTCCAATTTTTCTTTTATATGTTGATATGGAATTTTGTCAGCATAATATGTTTGAAAGAGTATCTTTTTCCTCATTAAATTTTTATACTACCTTGTTAAATATCAATTGATTACCAATGTAGGGCTTTCTTTCTGGATACTCAATTCTATCTCATTGATAGGTCAATGAATATCTCTCTGCAGCACCACACTGTCTTGGTTATTACAGCTTTTTAGTGAATTTTGTAACCAGAAAGTCTGAGTCCTCTATATTTCTTATTCAAGATTGTTTGGGTTATTCTTCATCCCTTTTACTTGCATATGTATTTGAAGATCATCTGTTCATTTTTGAATACAAGCAGTTGGAATTTTGATAGAGATTGCATTGAATCTGTAAATTAATTTGGGAAGTAGTGTATCTTAACATTATTACATTTTCTGATCCATGAACAGGAGAGGTCTTTTTATGCCTTTAGGTCTTCTTCACCTGCTTTGGAATTTTTAGTCAATAAATCTTGCACTTCTTTTTTATATTTATTCCTATGTATTTCATTCTTTTTTAATGTGATTATGATTGAATTATATATCCTTAAATTCACTTTGGATTGTTCATTGCAACCATAAGGAAATAAAATTTATTTTTGTATATTGATATTTTTGTATCCAGCAACTCTGCAGAATTTACTTATTAATTCTAATGAAGTTTGTGGATTTTGATGAATACACAATTATTTCATTCATGAATAGATACAGTTGTACTTATTATTTAACAATGTAGACCCTTTTTATTTATTCATTTTGCCTGATCATCCTAGCTAGAACTACCTGTAAAATGTTTAATAGAAATGATTAAAGTGAATATCTTTGCTTTGTTATTGATACTCGAGGGAAAGCATTCAGTCTTCAACAATTATGTATGATGTTAGTTGTGGGTTTTTTATATATGGCCCTTATCAGGTTTAGTAAGTTTTACTCTATTCTTAGTTTTGGGGGCATTTTTATCATGAAATAGTGGTAGGTTTTGTCTAGTGTTTTTGTGTATGTGTGTGTGTGTGTGTGTGTGTGTGTGTGTTGAGAAATGAATGGTCTTTCTCATTTCTTCTGTTGATATGTTGTATTATATTTGTTTTACTTTCAGATGTTAAGCCATCTTTGCATTCCTGGAAAAAATCCCACTTGGTCCTAGTGTGTAATCTTGTTTGTATGTTGCTTGATTCAGTTTGGTAGATATTGTTTTGTGTGGCACAAGAAAGTGAGCCCACTAAATCACACAACAAATCATCCTAATGAATATATACTATAATTTCCTCCCCATAATATAAATGAGGAAGCTCCTTTTCTTCATGGATTATTTTCTGGTCTAATCCCACTCTCCACCTAACACTAGCTCTTACCCAAATCTAACATCCCCCTACCCTAAGTTTTATTCCTGTATTTTTCCTCTCTGTTCTGCAGTTGAGCCCTTGGGAACCAAGTTTGATGGGTTTTGGTAGCTAACTCTTCCAGGACTATCCTGGAAGCCATCCAAAAACCAAACTCACTAGAGACTTTTGGTGTAAAAATTGAACAATTTAATAGTCACCAATTTTTCTGTAAAATCTCAAAGTATAATTTTGATAAGACACATGAGTCTTAGTTTAGGCTACTATAATAAAGTACCATAGACTGGGTGGCTTACAAACAACGGTAGTTTATTTCTTATGCCTCTGGAGGATGGAAGTCTGAGATCATGATGCTGGCATGATCTGATTTTGATAAGGGCCCTTTTCTGTGTTGCAGACTGCCAAATTCTTGAATTCTCATGGCAGAAAGAGCTAGCTAGCTTTCTGACTTACTAAAAGGGCACTAATCTTATTCATGAAGGTTTCACCTTCATTACCTAATTACCTCCCAAAGTTCCCACCTCCAGAAACCATCAAATTGGGAGTTATGATTTCAATATGTAGATTTTGGGGAGGTACACAAACATTCAGACAATAACAGATAAAGCATGCTAAATCATTAAACATGTATACACACAGGTTTTATTTTTAGGCCATTCTTACCTCTTCTTCCACCCAAACCAGATGGTGAAGAATCACTATTCAGCAAATATTTTTGGTCTTAAGAATATTATCATGGATATCTCATAAATATTTTTGCTTAATGATGGAAACCTCAACTTTCAATCCTTTATGGATTGCATTGGAGTGTATCATTTCAAATGAGTTTCTAATCTGACAGTTTTTCCCAAACATCTAATGAACAAAACAAAATATAATGGGTCAGGAGCGGTGACTCACACCTGTAATCCCAGCACTTTGGGAGGCCGAGGCGGGTGGATCATGAGGTCAGGAGATTGAGACCATCCTAGCTAACATGGTGAAACCCCATCTCTACTAAAAAATACAAAAAATTAGCCAGGCGTGGTTGTGGGAGCCTGTAGTCCCAGCTACTCGGGAGGCTGAGGCAGGAGAATGGCGTGAACCCGGGAGGTGGAGCTTGCAGTGAGCCGAGATCGCGCCACTGCACTCCAGCCTGGGTGACAGAGTGAGACTCCGTCTCAAAAAAAAAAAAAAAATTTTATATATATATATATATATGTATGTATATGTATATATACAATGAACCACTTTCATTTTATTGGTGTCTGTCAATTTTTGAGCTCAAAACACATTATTATAATTATTGCAATTGATCACAAATTCAATTCTTTGTATAGTGAATACCCTTTCTATAATTTCTTTTTAGGTTTACCTTGATTACTCTCAGAAGTACATTATCACAAATGGAGTTTTAATAATAATTTACCAAATTCTCAAAACCTTTTAATAGGGCTTTCAGGCTTCTTATATATAGAAAATATATGCAAATGTTTAAAATTTAACAGCTTTATAATATCAGATTTTCATATTCTGTGGCATGGGTTGGTATTTGTTTAAACTCTTCAGTATTCTTCAAACCTTCTGTTTATAATTAATTTTTATAGTGTACATAATTTTCAAATAAGAGTTATGAATATATATTAAAAAGGGGATCTTAAAATACTCATTTTGCAATATGCCTCTTTTCAAATTTAAAAGTGAATAATGGATATCCATGTAGCTTAATTTATTTTAGGATTTTACATTCCTACTTAACACTAAGTCATGGTTATCCTCCTTTTCAATATGATTCTATTGTGTTATATCTTTAAATTCATTTTTTGTTGCCCATGCAAAATGCATGGCAATTGCCTGCGTGTTTAATTATATTTTGCTTTACAACCATGACTGTGCTCAACACTATTAGATGATTAATTCTATTTAAGAATTCTTTGTCAATTCTTATATAATACTCATTGTTGTAATTAATGTAGGATCAATATCTATAGTAGTAAATATGCCCCATTACCTTTTTTTTAGTTCTCAAGTAATATTGTCTATATTATCTCACCTAAGAGCTACATACTTTTCCAGTTGAAATTTAAATATATTTTTTAAATTCCTAATAAGGTAACATTACATTTTTATTTTTTTTTTGTTTTGTTATTATTATACTTTAAGTTTTAGGGTACATGTGCACAATGTGCAGGTTAGTTACATATGTATACATGTGCCATGCTGCTGTGCTGCACCCATTAACTCATCATTTAGCATTAGGTATATCTCCTAAAGCTATCCCTCCCCCCTCCCCCTACCCCACAACAGTCCCCAGAGTATGATGTTCCCCTTCCTGTGTCCATGTGTTCTCATTGTTCAATTCCCACCTATGAGTGAGAATATGCGGTGTTTTATTTTTTGTTCTTGCGATAGTTTACTGAGAGTGATGATTTCCAATTTCATCCATGTCCCTAGAAACGACATGAATTGATCATTTTTTATGGCTGCATAGTATTCCATGGTGTATATGTGCCACATTTTCTTAATCCAGTCTATCATTGTTGGACATTTGGGTTGGTCCCAAGTCTTTGCTATTGTGAATAGTGCCGCAATAAACATACGTGTGCATGTGTCTTTATAGCAGCATGATTTATAGTCCTTTGGGTATATACCCAATAATGGGATGGCTGGGTCAAATGGTATTTCTAGTTCTAGATCCCTGAGGAATCGCCACACCGACTTCCACAATGGTTGAACTAGTTTACAGTCCCACCAACAGTGTAAAAGTGTTCCTATTTCTCCACATCCTCTCCAGCACCTGTTGTTTCCTGACTTTTTAATGATTGCCATTCTAACTGGTGTGAGATGGTATCTCATTGTGGGTTTTGATTTGCATTTCTCTGATGGCCAGTGACGGTGAGCATTTTTTCATGTGTTTTTTGGCTGCATAAATGTCTTCTTTTGAGAAGTGTCTGTTCATGTCCTTCGCCCACTTTTTGATGGGGTTGTTTGTTTTTTTCTTGTAAATTTGTTTGAGTTCATTGTAGATTCTGGATATTAGCTCTTTGTCAGATGAGTAGGTTGCGAAAATTTTCTCCCATTTTGTAGGTTGCCTGTTCACTCTGATGGTAGTTTCTCTTGCTGTGCAGAAGCTCTTTAGTTGAATTAGATCCCATTTGTCAATTTTGGCTTTTGTTGCCATTGCTTTTGGTGTTTTAGACATGAAGTCCTTGCCCATGCCTATGTCCTGAATGGTAATGCCTAGGTTTTCTTCTAGGGTTTTTATGGTTTTAGGTCTAACGTTTAAGTCTTTAATCCATCTTGAATTAATTTTTGCATAAGGTGTAAGGAAGGGATCCAGTTTCAGCTTTCTCCATATGGCTAGCCAGTTTTCCCAGCACCATTTATTAAATAGGGAATCCTTTCCCCATTGCTTGTTTTTCTCAGGTTTGTCAAAGATCAGATAGTTGTAGATATGCGGTGTTATTTCTGAGGGCTCTGTTCTGTTCCATTGATCTATATCTCTGTTTTGGTAGCAGTACCATGCTGTTTTGGTTACTGTAGCCTTGTAGTATAGTTTGAAGTCAGGTAGCATGATGCCTCCAGCTTTGTTCTTTTGGCTTAGGATTGACTTGGTGATGCGGGCTCTTTTTTGGTGCCATATGAACTTTAAAGTAGTTTTTTCCAATTCTGTGAAGAAAGTCATTGGTAGCTTGATGGGGATGGCATTGAATCTATAAATTACCTTGGGCAGTATGGCCATTTTCATGATATTGATTCTTCCTACCCATGAGCATGGAATGCTCTTCCATTTGTTTGTATCCTCTTTTATTTCATTGAGCAGTGGTTTGTAGTTCTCCTTGAAGAGGTCCTTCACGTCCCTTGTAAGTTGGATTCCTAGGCATTTTATTCTCTTTGAAGCAATTGGGAATGGGAGTTCACTCATGATTTGGCTCTCTGTTTGTCTGTTATTTGTGTATAAGAATGCTTGTAATTTTTGTACATTGATTTTGTATCCTGAGACTACTTTGCTGAAGTTGCTTATCAGCTTAAGGAGATTTTGGGCTGAGACAATGGGGTTTCCTAGATATACAATCATGTCATTTGCAAATGGGGACAATTTGACTTCCTCTTTTCCTAATTGAATACACTTTATTTCCTTCTCCTGCCTAATTGCCCTGGCCAGAACTTCCAACACCATGTTGAATAGGAGTGGTGAGAGAGGGCATCCCTGTCTTGTGCCAGTTTTCAAAGGGAATGCTTCCAGTTTTTGCCCATTCAGTATGATATTGGCTGTGGGTTTGTCATAGATAGCTCTTATTATTTTGAGATACGTCCCATCAGTACCTAATTTCTTGAGAGTTTTTAGCATGAAGGGTTGTTGAATTTTGTCAAAGGCCTTTCCTGCATCTATTGAGATAATCATGTGGTTTTTGTCTTTGCTTCTGTTTATATGCTGGATTACATTTATTGATTTGCGTATATTGAACCAGCCTTGCATCCCAGGGATGAAGCCCACTTGATCATGGTGGATAAGCTTTTTGATGTGCTGCTGGATTCAGTTTGCCAGTATTTTATTGAGGATTTTTGCATCAATGTTCATCAAGGATATTGGTCTAAAATTCTCTTTTTTGGTTGTGTCTCTGCCCGGCTTTGGTATCAGGATGATGCTGGCCTCATAAAATGAGTTAGGGAGGATTCCCTCTTTTTCTGTCGATTGGAATAGTTTCAGAAGGAATGGTACCAGTTCCTCCTTGTACCTCTGGTAGAATTCGGCTGTGAATCCATCTGGTCCTGGACTCATTTTGGTTCGTAAGCTATTGATTATTGCCACAATTTCAGATCCTGTTATTGGTCTATTCAGAGATTCAACTTTTTTATTTTTAATTTAACTGTTGTGAAAAATCAAAAATTTTTTGAGAAAATATAACAAATTTTGATATTGACATTCCCTAAGCCAGATAACATACATACATGTTTTTGTGAACTACTTTTACTTGTTTAGAAAAAGTTTATCATTTTTTGTATCAAACTTGAGTAATTCTTGTAAATATTCTAAATTTTCAAATGTTGTGAATTATAAATTCATACTAAATTTGGTTAACTTTTCAAAATAATTAATGGTGGTGTAATACTGATGAAATAATAATTTATCTAGTTTTATTTTCAGTCTGCCCAACTTGCTTAAGGCTGTTTTAGAGGAGAAGGGGAGATTCATGGGTTGTATGCTTTGATAACATCATTCATGTGTTTGCACTGCAAAATTAATATTAGTCCTCACTTTACATAGTCACAACAGGTAGTTATTAAAACTGAGGTAGATAATAGACTTGATTTGCATCTAGGCTTTCCTCCCCCCGCCCCCCCATACTCTGCCTGCTAGAACCCTGCTGTGAAATCTGGGCCCTCGGTTAGTCTCTTTAGAGAGGAATTTTTGCCGGATTCTCCAGATTTCCATAGTCAGTCACCTGAAACCACAACACATGAGAGATATTTAGGTCTCCAGCCACCTTAGCCTCTTTGCTGTTCCTCAGACACCCCCGTTACAGTCTCCCTCAGATTTTCGAAATGACTGCTTGCTCTCTCTGAAGAGTCTTCCTCCCAGCTATCAGTTGGGTTGACTCTTAAAACTCAAGGATCTTTGGTCCAATGTCACCTACTCAATCATGCCTACTATGACCTCTCCAATTGATACAGCCTTCTCATCTTTGTCTTTAGCTTTCCCAGTCTCCCACCTTGCTGTACTCACTTGCTTCTTTATCTCATATCACATATCACATTCTAGCATGGTTTTTCATTTATTCATTATGTTTTCTGTAGAGTGACCAATCATCTAGGCTTGCTTGGAAGTAAGGGGTTGGGGGGTTTCCCAGGTTGTGGAACTTTTCAGTTTTAAAACCAGAAAAGTCCCATGCAAACTGGGATGAGCTGTCTTAACTTGTTTCCTTGTCTTTCTCCTCCCAGCAGAATGAAACCATCATGAATGGAGATCTCTGGTTTGGTCAGTGATTTATCCCACACATAAACAGTGCCTCACACATAGGCAGTTAATATTTTTTTTTCTGAATGATGGAAGGAAGAAATAAAGGATAAGAATTACAATGCTTACATCTTTGTAGCTAGGCATGTAACTTCTAAATGGGTCTGCTGTATGATATTTTTGGAGAACAGAATCAAATTTACTAAAATAATATAATTACTTAGGTTTCTGAGTCACTTTTTAGTTCACAAACATATGATTTACCCCCATCCTGCCTCATTTAATTCTAGTGGCAGTCCTGCAGCATAGAATGAATAATATCTATGGCATCAGATGTTTTTGAGGGTAAAGAGAGGTTATTCCCATTAAGGCATTTCCACACTCTGTGACACCTGAGTAAACGTTCATTGAATGTTTCTAACTACATTATGATTGCTATCATTATTGTTCTTTTATTATGACAAGACATTCATTGCCTTCTTTTTCAGAATGGGAAGTTTGAGACTTAGAGAAGATTAGTGACTTGTTTCAAGTCAGAAAACAAGTGAGTAGCTGGTGCTAATGTTTTTAAAGATTTTCTTTGTCAATTTGTTCAATACAATGTCAGTTTCTCTTAGTGTAACCAGAGAAAGATTTCTAAGCTGTATACGTAGATATGTCCACATTTTAGTTTTAAGATACAAAAATATAATTCCTAATTGTGCATTGTTATGTGAAAAAATGTGTATTATGATTTATTATGTGTCTATACAAATGCATTGGCACCTGTGATCCTTGAGACAAACTTCTAAATTAGCAATAATGGGAGAATCTCTTCCATAAGATTGATGTGATGATTAAGACAATTACCAGATAAAAGCATTCAGCACATTGTCTGACTCATTGTCACTCTCAGTCAATTCTAGTTGTATTGGTTTTATTACTATTAATACTATTACCATTTCTCAGAATAGGGATTTTTATTGCCAGGGAAATTTGAAGCTAGGAGGAGTAAACTTCGTAGATGATGAACGACTTTTCTGTGTTTAAATAAATACATAAACGTAGATGTATACTGACATAGTGTTTAGAATTGCATTTTACGAAGCTGGATCTTATAATACGCATTCTGCAATTTGATTTTCTCACATAGCAATACATTATAGATATCTATAGCGTTTATATTCATATGTTTATATTCATGGTTTATATTCGTGTGTCTTGAAATCCACAGATAAACATTAGTACATGTTCTGATTTCCAATTTTTCCTCTCTCTGATGTCAAAATTATTTAATATTATTGGTGCTATTAGTTGTGTTCCTGAGATCTACAGAAACTTACCAGAGAGCATTACATGATATCTTAATTATTGTAGCTTGAAACTACAATTTAGACTCTTTTCTTGCAGAAGTCTTTCTTTTATTTCTTGAATACTCTCATCTCATTATGCTTTGAGATCAGTGTTAGCAATAGTTTCTTAAATTTACCTAAATATCTCATTGGGGTTTCTATCATGTCAATACTACAAAGAATTTGAATAAAATCATTTTTGCAACGGGGCTTTCTCTTCCACCAACATGTACATAACTCCGAATATGTGTACTGTTTCATAATTCTCCAAATAGTTTTTACTCCTCTTCCTTTCTGTATTGAATATTACCTGATCAATTTGTGCATGAGATTTATACAATTTTTATGGTAACTAGAATTGAGTAAAAATTGATTTTTTGACCATCACTGCCTATCATAAATTTCTTAAGTTATTTATATGTATTTTCTGTCTCAACCTAATGACTCTCTTATTTCCCCAAGACTTTTTAGTTTTCTCAAAATGATTAATACCTGATTTCAATGTATGGAGATGTAAAAATGAAACCACTTAACATTTTATTATCATCAGTTAATTGCTTTTTATTGCAGACCAAAACCAGCCAGTCAGCACTACTCCAGGCTGTTTTAGGGATTGTGTCCTTCCCTTCTCATTGACACGTGGTCCTTTAGACCTATGATGTTCGTGCATATTCAGGTATGTGAGTGCTGCATGAGGAGTTCGAATAGACTATATTGCCATTTTATCCATGAGTTTCATTAGCATTTACTGCAAGTCTAAACATATCTTCTGTTATCAAGAACAGTAATTTAATAATGTGAGTAAATTCTATTAAGAATGCTTACAGGTTGATGGGTGCAGCAAACCACCATGGCATGTGTATACCTATGTAACAAACCTGCACGTTCTGCACGTGTATCCCAGAAATTAAAGTATAATGAAAGAAAAAATAAGAAAAATTGCTTACCCAAATTCTTACATGTTGTTTGACAAGTGAGTTGTTTTGAATAAGAAAACAGTATGATATGTTTTGAAATTTGAAATTACTTGCATTGGAATCTTATGATATAAGGTATTGATTAGGATTTTATCTTTGTTTTCATTTACCAAGGTATCTTCATATATTTGTCTCAATCAATCATAAACTAAAAACAACCGTTAACTTCTCCAAGTCAAAAGTTTCCTTGTTTGAGGAGACTCCTAATCTGTCTTGTTTGAGGTCAAATAGCAGTACATTGGCAATATTTATCTTTTCCTGGGAAAAAAATATAATTCGTGTGTGAATTTTTTGAATATTTATTTAAAATTAATCCCTAGGTATATTATAGTAGTTCTTGTTTGGTTAATATGTTTCTATTGAATTTCATGTCAAGGAATGCAAAATTGGTTCGATACATGTCCTATGGTTTGAATATGTTTTGTTGAGCACCACCAAGTCTCCTATTGAGATTTGATTCCAAATGTTGGAGGTAGGGCCTGGTGGGAGATGTTTGGATCCCAGGGACAGAACCCTCAAGAATGGCTTGGTGCTGTTCTCAAGGGAGTGAGTGAGCGCTCACTATAGGTTTCCATGAGAAATGGTCGCTGAAAACAGCCAGACACTTCCTCCTCTCTCACCAGATATAGTTGCCAGCAGCAAGCTTCTTGTAGAACCCACAGAGCCATGAGCCAAATGAACTTTTCTTTATAAATTACCCAGCCTCAGATATTCCTTTATGGTAATACAAACGTACTAATACAATACACGAATCAATAAATGTGATGCATCACATTAACAAAATGAAAGCAAAAAAGTATATAATCATCTCAATAGATGAGGAGAAATCATCGGACAAAACTCAACCTACTTTTATGATAACACTCAGCAAATAAAGGTCATATATCACAAGCCGACAACTAACATCATATTCAATTGTGAAAAGTTGAAAGCCTTTTTTTAAGATTAGGAAAAAGACAAGAATGCCCACTGGTTACAGTAGATAGCTAGCCAGGCATGAGTGAGGCAGGTGAGAGGTCCCTCCTACACCCACCAGGAATGTCACAGGACCATAAGGTGATGGTTCCGCAGTTATCACACTGCTCTGTAAAAAATGATAATTGGCAGTCAGTACCAGGGGAAGGCAATTTCCTCATGGTCTACAGTTGTCACACTAAAGTGATAATTGATCACAGGCACCAGGGAAAGGCAATTTCTCAAACAGATAAAAACACTTGAAACTGGTAATCAGTTTTCAATAAAATCTCAGAAATTTGGTGAGTGAGCTTGAGCATGCACATTAAGAGGTAAAATGGCAAAGTATAATCTTCCGGGGTCATTCCACTGGAAAAGGGAAGAAAGCCTCAAGTGGGCATGCATACAACTTCCTAAACACCCTGCACATGCTCGCCTCCCAAGAGTAAAGAGGGCACCACACATGCGGCGGCTCACCCTTAGAGAAGAACGAAGGGAAGGGGGTGTAAGACGCCGGAAGTAAGCCAGCATATAATGCCCTAGGATAAGGTTAAATGGGGCGGTTGACCTCAAAAGTGCACTCTTGGGTCTCTTTCAAGTGTACTTTCCTTTCTTTTCTGCTCTGAAGCTTTTTAGTAAACTTCCACTCCTGCTCTGAAACTTGCCTTGGTCTCTTTTTCTGACTTATGCTGCTCAGTTGAATTATCTCTTCTGAGGAGGCAAGAATTCAGGTTGCTGCAGACCGGTTGCAATTCAGATATTTGTGGTCCCCTAACACACTGTCACCACTTCTATTCAACATAGTAATGGAAGTCCTAGCCAAAAAAATTAGGCAAGGAAAAGAAAAGGCATCCATTGGAAAAGAGGCAAAAATGTCTCTGTTTGCAGGAGAAATGATCTTGTATGTGCAAAACCTAAAGTTTCCACAAAACACTGTAAGAACTAACTAACAACTTCAGAAAATTTGCAGAGTATGAAATCAACGTACAAAAATCAGTAGTGTCTCTATACACTAACAACTGATCATCTGAAAAAGAAATCAAGAAAACAATCCCATTTATAATAGCATCAAGAAAAAAATAAAATGCTTAGAAAAAATTAATCAAAGAGATGAAAATATGTAAACTGAAAAGTATAACACCTTGATGAAAGAAAATGAAGATGAAACAAATAAATGAAAAGAGGTTTCATGCTTATAGAAGAATTAATATTACAATGTCCATACCTATGTAAAGAGACCAAATCTATGCCTCATTGACATTCCTGAGAGAAAATGAGAGAGAATCTAAGACAGGGAGAAAAAGTAAGCAGCTTGAAAACATATTTCAGGATATCGTCCTTGAAAATTTCCCCAGTCTTGCTAGAGAGGTCAACATGCAAATTCAGGAAATGAAGAAAAACTTTGTAAAATCCTACACAAGAAGATCACCCCCAAGACACATAGTCATCACATTCTCCAAGGTCAAACAAATAAAAAATATCAAAGATAGGTAGAGAGAAGGGGCAGGTCACCTGGAAAAAGAATTCTATCAGTCAAACAGCTGATCTTTCAGCAGAAACCCTACAAGCCAGAGCAAAATTAAGGCCTATACTCAGCATTCTTAAAGAAATGAGTTTCTAACCAAGAATTTCATATCCAGCCAAACTAAGCCTCGTAAGCAAAGGAGAAGTAAGATCCTTTTCAGACAAGCAAATACTAAGGGATTTCATTACCACCATACTGGCCTTAAAAAGGTCCTGAAAGGAGTGTTAACATGTAAAAAAAAGGCTGTTACCAACCACTACAAAAACACACTTAAGTATGTAGAGTAGTGACATTGTATGGCAACCACAAAAACAAGTCTACATAATAACCAGCTAACAATATTATGACAGAAACAAATCTGCCCATACCTATACTAACCTTGAATGTCAATGGGCTAAATGCTCCAATTAAAAAGCACAGTATGGCAAGTTGGATAAAGAAGCAAGACCAAACCGTATGTTATCTTCATGAGACTCATGATGCAATGAGAGATGCAACGAGAGACGCAATGACTTGCATAGGCTCAAACTAAAAGGATAGAGAAAAATGTACCAAGAAAATGCAAAACAGTGAAAAGCAGGGGTTGCTATTATAATTGCAGACAAAAGAGACTTCAACACAACAAAGATTACAAAAGAGAATGAAGAGTATTACCTAATGGTAAAGAGCTCAATTCAACAAGAAGACTTAACTATCTTAGATACAGATGCACCCAACACAGGAGCACCCAGATTGATAAATCAACTTCTTAGAGACCTACAAAAAGACTTAGATAACCACACAGTCATGGTGGGAGGCTTCAGCAACCCAGTGACACATTAGATACGTAATCAATGCAGAAAACTAACAAAGATATTCTGGATGTGAACTCAACATTTTACCAAATGGGCCTCATAGACATCTACAGAACACTATACCCAAAAGAACAGAATATACATTCCTCTCATCTTCACATGGCACATACTGTAAAATCGAACACATTATCAGACATAAACCAAACCTCAGATAATTTTAAAAAATAGAAATTATACCATCGGCATTCTCATGTCAGAGCACAATAAAAATAGAAATCAATACTAAGAAAATTGCTCAAAACTGTATGGTTACACGGAAATTAAACAACCTGCTCCCAAATGATTTTTGGGTAAATAATGAAACTAAGGAGGAAATCAAGAAATTCTTTGAAATTCATGAGAACAAAGATACAACATACCAGAATCTCTGGGACACAGCCAAGGCAATGTTAAGAGGGAAGCTTATAGCACTAAACGCCTACATATAAAGTTAGAAAAAACTCTAACAACATAACATCACAACTAGAAGAACTAGAGAAACGAGAGCAAACTATTCCCAAAGCTAGCAAAGGACAAGAAATAACAAAAATCAAAGCTGAACTAAAGGAAACTGAGATGTGGAAAACCATACAAAAGATCAAGGAATCGAGAAGATGATTATTTTAAAAAATAATAATAAAGTAGATACATCACTAGATAGACATATAGAAAAATAAGGAATATTCAAATAAACACTATCAGAAATGAAAAAGGGGACATTAACCCTTACCCCATAGAAATACAAAAAGTCCTCAGATACTGTTATGAACGCCTCTATGCCCACAAACTAGAAAACCTAGAATAAATGGATAAATTTCTGGGCACATAAAACCTCCCAAAATTGAACCAGGAAGAAACTGCGTCCCTAAACAGACCAATAATGAGCTCTGAAATACAATCAGTAACAAAAAGCCTGTCAACCAAAAAAAAAAAAAAAAAAAAAAAAACAGGACCAGACGGATTCACAGCTGAATTCTACCATATGCATAAAGAAGAGCTGGTAACATTCCTACTGAAATTATTCCAAAAAAAAAATTGAGGAGGAGGAACTCCTTCCTAACTCATTCTTTGAGGACTGCATCATCCTGATACAAAAACCTAGCAGAGACACAGGAAAAAAAAAAAAACCCACACACTTCAGGCCAATATCCTTATCCTTGATTAACAGATGTAAAAATTTTCAATAAAATACTAGAAAAGTGAATCCAGTAGCACATCAAAAAGCTAATCAACCATGTTCAAGTAGGTGTTATCCATGGGGTGCAAGGTTGGGTCACCATACACAAATCAATACATGTGATTTATCACATAAATAGAGCTAAAAACAAAACCCTATGATTATCTGAATAGATGCAGAAAAGGCTTTCAAATAAATGAAACATTCCTTCATGTTAAAAAAAAAGAAACCTCAATAAACTAGGCATTGAAGGAACATACTTCAAAATAATAAAAGCTATCTATGACAAACCCATAGCCAAAATCATACTGAATGGGCAAAAGGTAGAAGCATTCCCCTCAAAAACTGGAACAAGACAAGGATGCCCTCTCTCACCACTCCTATTCAACATAGGACTGGAAGTCTGGGCCAGATCAATCTGGCAAGAGAAAGAAATTAAACGCAACCAAATAGGAAGAGAAGAAGTAAAAATATCTCTGTTTACAAATAACATGTGTATTAGTCTGTTCTCATACTGCTAATAAGACATACTCAAGACTGGGTAATGTATAAAGGAAAGAGGTTTAATTGACTCACAGTTCCACATGGCTGGAGTGGCCTCACAATCATGGCAGAAGGCAAAGAAGGAGCAAAGTCACATCTTACATGGTGGCAGGCAAGAGAGCTTGTACAGGTGAACTCCAACTTATAAAACCATCAGATCTTGTGAGATTTATTTACTACCACGAGAACAGTATGGGGGAAACCAACCCCATCATTCAATTATCTCCACCTGGCCCCACCCTTGACATGTGGAGACTATTACAATTCAAGGTGAGATTTGGGTAGGGACATGGCCAAACCCTATCAATATAATTCTTTACCTAGAAAACCCCATGGTCTCTGCCCAAAAGCTCCTTGATATGATAAACAACATTGATGAAGTTTCAAGATACAAAACAAATATACAAAAATGAGTAGCATTTCTATACACCAACAACATGCAAGCTGAGAGCCAAATCAAGAACATGATCCCACTCACAATAGCTACAAAAATAGTAAAATACCTAGGAAAATATTACATGCTCATGGAATAAGAAGACTCAATATTTTTTAAATGGTCATACTTCCCAAAGCAACGTATAGATTCAATGCTATTCCTATCAAAGTACCAATGGCATTCTTCATAGAATTAGAAAAAAACTAGCCTAAAATTTCAATGGAACCCAAAAATATCCTGAATAAGTCAAGGCAATTCTAAGCAAAGATAAAGCTGGAGGTATCACATTGCCCAACTTCAAACTATACTACAAGGCTAGTATGTAGCATCTCAATCTCCCTAAGCCTTTGGATCCCTTCCTCTACATTAAACCAAGGGAGATCAGGCATTTCCAGCTCGCTCACAGTGGGCCGTATTTTGATCCATATTTTAGCTAACTGAGCAAATAAACCGTTAGGACCTTTTTTAACTCCCTAAGCTACAACATTAAATGCAGAATACCTTAAAAGTGGGCCCAGTCAATGAATTCAGCCTGACCCAACTTTATGTTTCTTCTGCCATTATCTCAGATCCTTAATATCCATTCCCATGCCTGTTCCCCAGATTTCTGATTATATACATTAGAAAACTCAAGCAGTTCTTTTGGAGTATAGTACACTTCCTCGTGGGTCATACTCTGAACCTTACCTCTAGAGGCTTGTTGGGACTTTAGTCTAGCTATAGGTCTTTAAAAAAACAGGGGGGTTGGGGGTGGGTCCTGAGCAGAATCAACATTCTCTTGCCTGGCAATTGCCTCAGGGGAGGCCATCACTGTTGCCTCAGGCAGTGCACGGTTAATCTCCTCAGACAAAGGTGGAAAGGCTGATGGCAGCATTGGTGGGGGAGGGGATTTTTTCACCACTGAGGGTGTGGAAGCTGTTTTCTCTGGTGAAAATGGCTCATCAGAATTTAGGAGTTCAGTGCCCCCAGACTCATCAGGGTCCTTTCACAAATCCTCATTCCAAATATCAGGGTCTCCTTCTTTGCCAATCAATGCCCCTCAGTTTAACAGTAGACACCTGGCGAGGCTGTGCATGCACCTTTCGTTGAAGGTCAGCCACTCACATGACAAGAGCTTGTGTCTGATTTTCCACAATTTCAGCCCTTTCTCTACAGGAGATAAGACTCTCACTCAGGGCAATCTTAGAAGATTTGAGGCTCATTTACATTTTAGTAGATATTATAAGTAAACTAGAGATGACTTAAAGCAGAATATAGTCTTCTGGAGCTAAGACATAGAATCTCTGAGCTCATCATTTTCTTTCATCACTCTGTCTAGTGAACTTAGGAGCAACCAACCAACTTCATTTTATTCCTTGGTTCTCCACTTATGGTCAAAGGTATTATGTATAGAGTCACTAAATTCCTTGCCTCTCATGAGTGGCGAATCAGGAGTATCAAATGCATTTATTTTGCATAACTCTTTAAAGAGTTTATTCCATGGACTATCAGTGTTCTGCATACAATTAAAAGTAGAGTACTTAGCATTTTGGGGTCTAATCATATTAAGCAGCCAACTCCGGAAACCCCAAAACCAACTAAAGAACTCCATCCTTAAAATTCTGTTCCTCTAGAACCACTCCCAGTACCAAAATCTGTATTACTCAGGGCTCTCTAGAGGGACAGGACTAATAAGAGAGAAGTGTATATGGAAGAGAGTTTATTAAGAGGTATTGACTCGCACGGTCACAAGGTGAAGTCCCACAATAGGCCATCTGCAAGCTGAGGAGCAAGAAAGCCAGTTTAAGTCCCCAAATCTCAAAAGTAGGGAAGCCGAGAATGCAGCCTTTGGTCTGTGGCCAAAGGCCCAAGACCCCGTGGCAAACCACCTGTGTAGGTTCAAAAGTCCAAAAGCTGAAGAACTTGGAGTTCAGTGTTTGAGAGCAGAAAGCATCCAGCACAGGAAAAAGATGGAGGCCAGAAAACTCAGGCCAGTCTAGGCCTTCCATTGTCCTCTGCCTGCTTTTATCCTAGCCATGCTGGTAGCTGATTAGATGGTGCCCACCTGGATTCACAGTGGGTCTACCTCTCCCGGTCCACTGACTCAAATGTTAATCTCCTTTGGCAACACCATCACAGACACACCCGGGAACAATAATTTGCATCCTTCAATCAAGTTGACACTCAATATTAAACATCACAGTGTGCATGCCCAAAGGAAACGCAGTAAATATGTTGAAAAGATATATACACTCTCATGTTTATTGTAGCATTATTCACAATAGCTAGCCAAAGTATGGAGTCAACCTAAGGGTTAAGTGTCTAACAACCAATGAATGAATAAAGAAAATGTGGTGTCTATCTGTCTATCTACCTATCTGTATATCTGGATAGATACACACACAACACACACACATCAGAATATAGTCAGCTTTTTGTACCTGCAATTCAACCAACTGTAACCAACAGATCAAAAATATTTGACAAAAAAACAATAAAATATAATACCAATAAAGAGCAATACAGTAGAACAATTACTTACATAGCATTTACATTTTAGTAGATATTATAAGTAAACTAGAGATGACTTAAAGTATACAGGAGGATGTGTGTAGGTTATATGCAAATACTATATCTTGTTATATAAGGGATTTGAGCATTCTTGTATTTTGGTATTTGCAGGGGTCCTGAAACCTATCCCCTGCAGATACGGAGAGACAACTATACTATTCAGCCTTTGAAAAAGAAGGAAATTCTGTTATTTGTGACAACATGGATGAACAAGGAGGACATGATAATATGTGAAATAACCCAGGCACATGAAAATAAACACCACATGATCTCACTTATATGTGGAATCTAAAAAGTTCAACTCATAGAACCAGAGTAGAATGTGGTGCCAAGTGGGTAGGGGTGAAGTTAGAATTTGGAGCTATTTGTCATCACAAGGTATAAAGTGACAGTTACACGAGATAAGTTCTAAAAAATTACTATGTAACATGGTAATTATAGTTAATTATCATAAATTGTTTACGATGATGGGGCCCATACAAAGTGCCACTAGTGATGCTGGAAGTGCTGCCAAGAAGCAGAAATATGTTGTGACATTACAAGAAAATATTGAATGGTTTGGTATGTACCATAGACTGAGGTCTGCAGTTGTGGTTGCCCACCATTTGAAAATTAATGAATCCAGCTTAAGGATCATTGTAAAGAAATAAAAGAAAATTCATGAAGCCTTCACTGCATCTATGCCAGCAGGCACTTATACATGCAAGAAAACCCTTACACTTTTTGTGAAATACCTTTTTATCTCATTGAAAATGCAGTTTTTATGTGGATGCAGGATTGCTATAACAAAGGCATATCTATAAACTCTAATATAACTCAAGAAAAAGTGAAGTCATTATAAGACAAGTTAAAGCAAAACGAAGGTGGAGGATTTAAAGCTAGAGAATTTAATGCAAGCAAAGGATGGTTTGATGATTTTAGAAAGGTTTGGCTTTAAAAATGTCAAGATAATAGAACGGCTTCTGTCAACCAAAAGGTAGCAGATGAGTTCCCAGATGCCATTAGGAAAATCATTGAGGAGAAAATATATCTGCCGGAGCAGGTTTTTAATGCAAAGGCAAGTGCCCTATTCTGGAAAAAAAAAATGCCACAAATAACATTTAATAGTATGAAAGAGAAGCAAGCAACAGGATTTAAGGCAGGAAGGGATATGCTAACTCTACTGTTTTGTGCAAATACAGTTGGGTTTGTGATCAGGACTGCCTTTATTTATACAGCTACTAACCCCTGAGACTTGAAAGGAAAAGATAAACATGAGCCGCCAGTCTTTTGGTTGTGAAACAAGAAGGCCTGGACAATGAGTATCCTTTTTCTGGGTTGGTTCCATTGAAGCTTTGTCCCTGAAATCAGGAAATACTTTGCCAATAGAAACTGTTTTTAAAGTCATGTTGATATTGGGCAATGCCCCTAGCCACTCAAAACCCCATAATTTCAACATCAAAGATGTCAAAGTGTTCTACTTTCTCCCAAACACAAAGTCTCTAATTCAGCCTCTATATCAAGGGGTCATAAGGACCTTTAAGGCTCATTACACATTATATTGTATGGAAAAGATTGTCAACACTATTGAAGAGAACGCTGACAGAGAGAACATCATGAACATCTGGAAGTATTATGTCATTGAAGACACCATCCTTATAGAAAAAGCCATGAAAGCCATCAACCCTGAAACAATAAGTTTCTGCTGGAGAAAACTGTGTCCAAATGTTATATATGACTTCACAGGATTTATGACAGAGCCAATCAAGGAAATCATGAAAGAGATTGTGGATATGCCAAAAAAAAAAAAAAAAAGGTGGGAAGTAAAGGGTTTCAAGATATGTGCCTTGGAGAAATCAAAGAGCTAATAGGCACTCTACCTGAAAATGAACAGAAGACAACTTAATGTAGATGAGTGCTTCTGAACCAGCACCAGATGATGAGGAAGAAGACATAGAAGAAGCAATGCCACAAAACAAGTTGACACTAGACAAGCTGGTAGAAGGGTTGGGATTATTCAAGACTGTTTTCGACTTGTTACATAACGTGGACCCATCTATGATATAAGCACTAAAACTAAAGCAAATGGTGGAAGAATGGATGCCATATAGAAACATTTCTAGAGAAATGAAAAAGCAAAATAAACAGAAATTACAATGTATTTCTGTCAAGTTATTCCTAGTATGCTTGCCTCTCTGGCCTCCCCCTCCCTCTCATCCACCTCTTCTGCCTCTGCCAACCTTGAGACAGCAAGACCAACTCCCCCTGCTTATTCCTCCTCCTCCGCCCAAAGTGAAGATGATGAGGATGAAGACTTTCATGATGATCCACTACAACTTACTGAGCAGTATATATTTCTCTCCCTTATGATTTTCTTAATAACATTTGTGTATTGTAAAAATGCAGTATATAATACATATAACACACAAAATATGTGTTAATTGACTGTTTATGTTATTGATAAAGATTCTGGTCAACAGTAAGCTGTTATTAATTAAGTTTTGCCAAAGTCAAAAGTTATATGCAGGTTTTTGATTGCATGGAGGGTGGGCACTTCTAACCCCCGTGTTCAAGTGTCATTTGTACTTAATAATTGCTAAGAGGTTAGATTTTAAATGTCCTCAACACACACACAAAAGTATGTAGGTCTATGAGTATTTAATTAGTTTGATTTAATCATTTCACAATAGATACACATATCAATACATGTTGTACATCATATAGTTCTTATTTGTCAGTTATACCTTAAGCTGAAAAAATTACCATTCACTATCCTTATCATTTAAATGTGATGTAAATTTAATGCAAATATGTAAATGTGAATTGAATTTAAAAATGAATAGAAAAGATGATCTCAGAATTTTTTAAATTGTATAAATCTGGCATTCGGAATTTTTTTTTAAAAAAAGAATAAGAACAGTAAAATATGTTACCTCATTTACTCCTTTTCTGATGTTCTTCCTTTCTTTATGGTGATCTGAATTTCTGACCTACATTATCTTCATTATATCTGAATAACTTCTTTTAAGATATCTTGCAAGACAGGTCTATTGGAATCAAATTCTTTCAATATTCATTTTTGAATAAAGTATTTATTTTTCACTTTTGAAGTATAATTTATCTGAGTACAGAATTCTAGGTTTGTGGGAGGGAGATTCTTTAAACACTAAATATTTCACTCCTATTTTTCTTGTTTATATGGTTTCTGATGAGAAGACCAATCTAATTCTTTTTCTTGCTCCTCTGTAGGTAAGGCATTTTAATCTCTAATTTCTTTTAATTATAAATTTAATACATAGTAATTTAATCTAGAGATATAGTGCAAAGATTTTTTAGAGAGGAAATTTAATGATATTTATTGCTTTTCCCTTCCACTTTCACAGCTAGGTAGATGTTTTCTCATTGGCTTTTCCAACCTTAAAGAGATATGTAAGCATGCATCATTTTAATAAATACTGGAACACATTATATGTAACATTATAGAAATTGCTTTTTTTCTTAACAGTATTGATGAGTGAGGACCTTTCCTTATGTTTATTTTTCAATTGTTTTTAAAGTAATGTTTCATTCATTGATAATACTCTCAAGTGAATGTTCACTTGAGAAATGTTCCTGAGAATATCTCATTCAAACAATAGTTTTTAAGCTCTCAGTTTTGTTCATGTTTGTAATTTGTTGTGGCTTAACAAAATTTTCTTTATCGTAGCTGAAGAGATTATGTGAAGGTAAAGGATCCATGTACACATGCCTCTATCTGGTCCCATAGTTTTCCCCCTTGAGAAAACTGTAGACTCATGATTGTCCTTTTACATAGCAATGTATATATATATATGTGTGTGTATATATATATATATACATGTTATATATATAACAACATATATATGTTAATTATATTGACAAAAACTGGAATATCTTATGCACATTGCTCTGCAAATCGCTTTTCTCTTTCACAATAAAGAATGTCAAAAGTTGTATTTTTGCATTATGTTTTAAGGTTTAACCCTTCATCCATCATGAAATGTGTTTTGTGGGTAGGTACAACGTGAGAATCTCATTTTATTTTATATTCGCTTTCCTATTTTCCCCATAGGATTTTTCTGTTAAGCTTGTCCTTTATATCTTTCCTCTAGTTATTAAGCCAATAGCTATTGGGTTTTTTTGTGTTTTGGGTTTTTTTTTTTTTTTTTTTTAGACAGAGTCTCGCTCTGTTGCCCAGGCTGGAGTGCAGTGGCGTGATCTTGGCTCACTGCAAGCTCCGCCTCCCGGGTTGACGCCATTCTCCTGCCTCAGCCTCCCAAGTAGCTGGGACTACAGGTGCCCACCACCACACCCGGCTAATTTTTTTTTTTGTATTTTTTAGGTAGAGACGGGGTTTCACCGTGTTAGCCAGGATGGTCTCCATCTCCCGACCTTGTGATCCGCCCACCTCGGCCTCCCAAAGTTCTGGGATTACAGGTGTGAGCCAGTGCGCCCGGGCAATAGGTATTGTTTTAATGACTGTAATTATATGCTTTCATTTACACTTAGTAATTAAACATTCTGCTCATAACCCTCCCATTTCTTATGTGATACCTTTTATTAAAATATGTATACTGTTTGGCTAATTTCACTTATTTATTCTGGCAAATAAGCTTTAATATGAATTTGGTATACTGCAAAATGAGACATTTAAATTATAACTATAATAAATGTTCAAATGTTAGCATTTTGCAATATGATTCTTCTCATCCAGAACCATAAATATATTTGTAGGTAATGAAGCCTGTTATTTACCTGTTGGAGGAGTTTGTATTTTCCTTATATAGATCCAAAAAAGTTTATAATACATCTATTTCTCGGTATTACAATTTTCCCCCTTTTTTGTACATAGGTTACTTTTCCATTGTCTTTTCTGATTACTACTTATGTGTAGGAAATCAAATAATCTTGTTGTGTACTTGTTTTTTTCCCTGTTCTTACCTTTTTAAACAGTCTTACCAGTTACATCATTTATTTTTCTTCTCTAGGATTTTCCAAGTAATTAATTAAATAATCTGTGTTTTGAAGCACAAACATTAAAATCATCCCACATTTTCAAGTTGTCATAAGAAATACTTCCTGGACATTACACTACAGACCAAGTCCAACAGAATGCTGCATTGATTGCTTTTGTTTTAATCTACCCTTATCCAGCCTAGCCTGTTAGAAGTAGCTTATTTCCCACTGCTCTGGGATCTAGTTAGGCCCTTCTGTGAATTTTACTCTAGGATCATCCAAAGCTGCTCCAGCCCTGAAACATGAGTTCACTAGAAACATTTTGCTATAAATAATGACAATTATAATACTAATTTTTGTTATTAAAACAAATTATTCAAATAATTTATACCTGATGTTTGGTTAAGAAGTTTAAAAAATGAGTATGATTGATACAAATGGATTTGTCAAATAAGTCATGTTGTACTTATTTAAACACATATTTTCCTATGTGTCTTTTCAGTTGACAAAGATTTGATCTCTTTTGTTTAATTTGACTGTCTCTGAAGTAACAGTAGAGTTCCTGGGTCTGTTGAGAAGAGCTGAGGATATAATTCAAGTTTAGTACAGTTTCTGATTTTAACACATGGTAAATGTTTATCTTTATAATTATTTTTCTTATGTTTACTGTTGCTTTCAATAACGCCCAGGGCAGGCATTATATCCTGTTTATAGACAGAGAAAATTGATGATTTCTTACATTAAGTGACTTGGTTAGCACTGCACAGCATTTGCTTTTATTTTTTAAATGTTATTTTGTCTGTTAATTTTATTTCATTGAAAATGAGGCCAGCTCATTGAAGTGAAACATTTCAAAGATGGGTGAAGGAAAATGGCATGATTCACTCCACATTATCCGTTTTTCCTCTTGCCTTAAGCAATGCTAACAGCATGGGGCAAATACTTCCCCGCCACATTCTATGATCAGTTTCTTACAGATTAATCGAATATATATAATAAGGTATTTTTGGTTACTGATTGTACAAAAAAGTACCAGGAATTTGGGATTTTCTTTATAAATTGTTCAATATCTTATTTTTCCTGGGGTGCTGGGGATGCAATGCAAACATTCCAAATGGACAATGGAATTTTTTGAATTTAAGAGTTAATATTGTAATTACTAAGACAGATTGTCAGCATTCGGATGTATGTGCTGACTTACAGCAAATGCCAAATATGTCCAATGTTATTTAAGAATGCATTCTTTTTTCTACTATTCCCTCATCAATTGTTAAGTCAGTCTCTCATTTTAATTAGTGTACCTTTATACTTAATAACTAGTATGAATATATCTCTCAGCTAATCTTTGTTTTTGAGGTTTCTCTTGCATATCCTGATGTACAACATTTTCTTACAGCTTAACTGTAGCCTCAGTGCTTCAAATAGTTAGCCAGAAAAGGCACCTGAGAAATTTTATTTACTTTAATCCTAAGAATACATTTGATAATTTGTAAATATTTTCTAGCATTTTATAGAATTATTTCTTTTCCTGTGCAGTAGCTTTTTAGTTTGATATAATCCCATTTACCTATTTTTGCTTTTGTTGACTGTCTTTTTGAGGTCTTACCCCCAAAAATTCTTTGCCCAGACCAATGTCCTATAGTGTTTCCCCAATTATTTATTCTAGTAGTTTCACAGTTTTAGGTCTTACTTTTAAGTCTTTGATCCACTTTGAGTTGACTTTTGTGTGGGTAAAATATGGGGATCTAGTTTTGTTCTTCCGCATGTAGATACCCAGTTTTCCCATCGCCATTTATTAAAGAGGCTGTTCTTTTCCCCAGTGTATGTTCTTGGTTCTTATGTCAAAAATGCTTTGCATGTAAGTGTGTGGGATTTTTTAATGGGTTCTTTGTTTTGTTCCATTGGTCTAGCTGTCTGTTTTTATGCCAGTAGCATACTCTTGTTTACAGTAGCTTTGCAGTATCCAAGAAGGGATTAAGTATCAGAAATATAATGAAATTAATAGCAATTTACTAATCTGATTAAAAATGGGCAAAAGACCTGAATAGACATTTCTCAAAAAAAGACATACAAATGACCAATGGGTATATGAAAAAATGTATATTCAACATTACTAATCATCAGGGAAATTCAAATCAAAACTACAATGAGACATTATCTCATCCCAGTTAGAATGGCTATTATAAAAAAGACAAAAAACAACAAATGCTGGTGAGAATGCAGAGAAAGGGGAACACTCATGTAGGGTTAGTGGGAATATGAAGTAGAACAGCCATTATGGAAACAGGATGGAGGCTTATCAAAACACTAAACATAGAATTGCCGTATGATCCAGCAATGCCACTACTGGGTATATATCCCAGTGAAAGGAAATCAGTGTGTTGAAGGGATATCTGCATTTCCATATTTATTGAAGCACCAGTCACAATCATGAAGATATAGAATCAGCCTAAGTGTCTATCAACAGATGAATAAAGAAAATGTATATATACACAATGAAATGTTCAGCCATAAAAAAGAATGAGGTTCTGTCATTTACAGCAACATAGATGAAATTATAGGTCATTAAGTGAAATAAGCCTGGCCAAGAAAGACAAACTTCACATGTTCTCACTTATTTGTGGGAGCTACAATAGTGGATCTCATGGAGGTAGAGAGTAAAGTGGTGATTACCAGAGGCTGGGAAGGGAAGGGAGCAGGAAGAAGAGAAGTTGGTTACGGGATACAAAAATACAGCAGTTGAAAATACAGTAGGGAAATTATAGTTAATAATAATTAATCGTGTTTTTCAAAATCACTGAAAGCAAGCAATTGTAATTTTTCCAACACAAAGAAACGATAAATATTTGACGTGATAAATATCCAAGTTACCCTGATTTGATTATTACATGTTGTATACATGTATCAGAACATCACATGTACCCCCCAAATATGTAGAACTATGTCAATAAAAATTTAAAAAATAAAAATTACTTCAGAAAAGGATACATTTAAAATATATAACTTTTCAATATTGAATTATGTGTGCATAGTTTTATACAAGTCACTTAGAGTAAGCCTCGGAAAGTTTTCCAGAATTCTTCAAGCATGCCTTAAATAATTCTTGGTAAGATTACTTCTAGATAATTCTCATGTACTTATTTTTGTGTGGGCAATAAATTCAAATACCTCCCTTGATATCTAAATATTTTTATTTGAGATACATATTTCAATCTCATGTATACTTAGAAAATACTTTCTATAAGACAGTGCATACTGGAGGCCGAGGCGGGCAGATCACGAGGTCAGGAGATCAAGACCATCCTGGCTAACATGGTGAAACCCCGTCTCTACTAAAAATACAGAAAAAAAAAAATAGCCAGGCATGGTGGTGGGCACCTGTAGTCCCAGCTACTTGGGAGGCTGAGACAGGAGAATGGCGTGAACCTGGGAGGCAGAGCTTGCAGTGAGCCGAGATCGCGCCACTGCACTCCAGCCTAGGCGACAGAGTGAGACTCCGTCAAAAAAAAAAAAAAAAGATAGTACATACTAAATTCTTTCTTATGACGTTAAAAATTGCATGCTAGTTCAAAGGACCCCCTTTTCATTCTCTACTGTATAATCTGAGACTCAAGTTATCAGATGCCTTTTTAAATTAATTATGCCAAAGTTATCTGCTTTTATGTTTATTTTTTGCCTGCCCGAATTGCTAAAATATCCTTTTGATTATCATTAGGATTTAGTTGACTTTTCTTGGTTTCTCTATATTAAAAATAATATCAGTGATCGTTAACTACTGCACACACAAAAATGCTGTCACTAACAGCATTTTTGTCAAAGCCATTCAACAGTCTTTAGGGAGTTCCAAACTTTCCCACATTTTTGTCTTCTTCTGAGCTCTCCAAACAGTTCCAACCTCTGCCTGTTACCCAGTTCCAAGGTCGCTTCCATATTTTTGGGTATCTTTTTAGCATCACCCCACTCTACTGGTACCAACTTACTGTGTTACTCCATTTTCACGCTGCTGATAAAGACATACCCAAGACTGGGCAATTTATAAAAGAAAGAGATTTAATGGACTTACAGTTCCACATGGCTGGAGAGGCCTCACAATTATGGTGGAAAGCAAGGAGGAGCAAGTCACATCTTACGTGGATGGTGGCAGGTAAAGACAGAGCTTGTGCAGAGAAACTTCCCCTTTTAAAACCATCGGATCTCATGAGACTTATTCACTATCACTAGAACAGCATGGGAAGGGCCTGCCCCCATGATTCAACCACCTCCTACTTGGTCCCTCCCACAACACGTGGGAATTTCAGCGAGATTCGGATGGGGACAAGCCAAACCATATCAGTCTTGTTTGCCAGTACAGTCTCAAACTTCTGACCTCAAGTGATTTGTCCACCTCAGCCTCCCAAAGTGATGGAATTACAGGTGCGAGCCACAGCACCAGGACAAAAAAATAAAAATAAAATAATTGTTTTCTTGATAAGTTATTTTTAATGAAAAACTAACAATGTCTAATCTAGTAGTTGACTGATGCAAAGATATAAAATGTTGCCCTTAATAGATTTATTCTGTAACCTTTCCTTAACTATTGCTAATAACCTAGTCGGTCCCATTTTCATAACATTTTTTAGTCTCATGAACATTTATTTTAATTATTAGGCTTATAACATCCTTTGAAATCTAGTCTATTTTAGCTTTAAAGTGTGTATTAATTTTCTAAGTGATTATCTGTGGATATATTAGAAATATATCAGTTATTTTAGATTTGTGTGATTTTATATTTTATTTTAAACTAATTTTCTATGTGTAATTCATTCCATGTAATTTCACAGTGTGTGTAGAAGCATGTGAAAACCACCACAATTAAGATATAGATCAGTTCTCATCACAAGCATTCTTCATGTTACCCATTTATAGCCAAAGCCACCTCCCTTCTTTCACCCCCTCTCTAACCCCCGAAAACCACTAATCTATTCTCTATCTTCATCATTTTGTCATTTCAAGAATTTTATTTAAATAGAAATTATATCCTATGTAACCTTTTCATATATAATATAATGTTTTGAAATAGGTATACATTGTAGAACAGATAAGGCAAGCTAAGTAACATTCATAAACACATAGATCCTTTCTTTATCCTTGGCCTCTGGGAAATTTATTGTTAAGTACCTTGAGACAGTCCTCTGAATTAAATCTGCTTGGTGTTCTACAACCTTCTTGTACCTGGATTTTGATATCTTTCTCTAGGTTTTAGAAGTTCTTGTTATTATCCCTTTCAATACATTTTTTACTCCTATATTTTTTTCTAACTCCTCTTTAAGGCCAATAACACTTATATTTGCCCTTGTCTCCTCTGACTGTGTATTTTCAAATAGCCTGTCTTCAAGCTTACTAATTTTTTTCTTTTGCTTGATCAATTCTACTACTAAAAGACTCTGATGTGTTCTTCGATATGCCAATTGCGTTTTTCAACTGCAGAATTTGTTTGATTCTTTTTACTTCAATCCCTTTGTTAAATTTATCTGATAGAATTCTGATTTTTTTCTCTGTGTTATCGTGAATTTCTTTCAGTTTCCTCGACATGGCTATTTTGAGTTCTGTGTCTGAAAGGTCACATATATCTGCTTCTCCAGGTTGTATCCCTGGTGCCTTATTTAGTTCATTTGGTGCAGTCATGTTTTCCTGGAATGTCTTGATACTTACAGATGTTCATCTGTGTCTGGACATTGAAGAGTTGAATACTTATTGTAGGCTTCAGTCTCTGGGCTTATTTGTAGACTTCCTTCTTGGGAAGACTTTGCATACATTTGAAAGGACTTGAATGTTGTCATCTCAGTTGTGTCTGCTTTAGGGTCACCCCAAGCCCAGTAATGCTGTGATTCTTGCAGACTCATAGAGTTATCACCTTAATGTTCTTGGACATGATCCAGGAGAACCCGATGGATTACCAGGTTGCGACTTTTCTTCTCTTCCCTTACTTTCTCCCAAACAAATGGAGTCTCATTCTCTCTGTTCTGAGACACCTGATGCTGGGGGTGGAGTTACTCAAGCACCCATGTAACCACTACCACTATGACTGTGTTGGATCAGACCCGAAGCTAGCTCAACACTTGGTCTCTCCCAAGGCCCGCTCTAACCATTCTTTGTCTATGGCCTATTTTTGCTCAAGGCCCTAGGGCTCTACAGTCAGCAGGTGGTAAAGACAGCCAGACTTGTGTTTTTTCCTTCAGGACAATTAGTTACCCCAGTCCCCGGGTGGGTCCAGAAGGTCAATCACGGAGCCAGGAACTACAGTCAAAAACCTTAGAACTTACCTGGTGTGCTAATTGTACTGCAGTTGAGGTGGCACTCAAAGCACAAGACACAGCCCTTCCCTCTGTTCCCTCACCTTTCCAAAGGCAGAGGAGCCTCAACCTGTAACCACTGCCACCACAGGTCCATGGGTAGTACTGCCAGACTACTGCCAATGTTCCCTTAAGTGCCAAGGGCTCTTCAGCCAACTTGTGGTGAATACTGCCTTACCTGGGACTCACCCATCAGGGCAGTGGGCTCTCCTCTGGCTTAGGGCAAGTCTAGAAATGCTGCTCAGAGCCAATTCCAGGAAACAGTGACCTCAAGGCCCTGCTTGGTTCCCTACTTCCATGTGAATGAGGTGGTGTCTAAGGTGCATGATAAAGTCCCCTTTTCTTTTTCCTTTGCTTTTCTCAATCAGAAGGAATCTCACTCCACTGCCACCACAGCTGGGAATGTGCTGAGTTTCACCTAAAGCCAGCAAGTCTCAGAGGCTCACCCAAGGCCCTCAATCACTTGACTATCACTGCTGGTTATTCAGGGCCCAAAAGCTCTTCAGTTAACAGGTGATGAATCCTGCAAGGACTGGGTCCTTACCATCAAGACAGCAGGTTCCCTTCTGGCCCAGAGCTTGTCTAGAAATGTCACCCAGGAGCTAGAACTAGAAGCGGGGCTTCGTGAGTCTGCCCAGTGCCCTATGCTGCTGTAGCTGTGCTGTTATCCACGATGCAAGACAAAGTCCTCCCCAGTCTTTCCTCTCTCTTCTCAAAGAGAAGGAAGGGATCTCTTTTGGAGCCATGCGCTATTCAGCCTGTGGTTGGGGAAAGGATAATGCCAGCACTCCCCTAGCTGTCCTAGCTGGTGTCTCAATAGATTGTGTGCTGTACCCCACCCCCAGTCTACTGGTTCTGGGCCCAGTTCAGTGTCATGATTTGTGTAAAATTTGCAGTCCTTGTGTTCTAAACTTCCCCCCACATCTACTTAGAACCCCAGAGCACTTTAGCCTCTGGTGGCGAGGCTTCAGGAAACTCAAGTTTTGACCAGTGGGATCACTGATCCCTCTCTGGCTAGGGCTCGTTTAAATACTCTCTCCATGGGCAGGCGTCAGCTGAGTTTGTTCCAGTTTTTCTTTCTGCTCTGCCAAAAAAGCAGTGAGTTCGATGCCTCACAATTGCTGCACTCTCCCTCCCCCAGCACAGAGAAACACTCTCCACACCGTGCTGCCACTGCCAGTGGTGGGAGAAGGGTTGGGGAGGGGTGGTGTTGGTGGTTCAAGACTGTTTTTTCTACCTATTCAGTGCCTCTTGCAGTGATATGAAGTGAAAACCAGGTACCATGACTTCTCACCTGATTTTTGGTTCTCCTGAAGGTGTTTTTCTTGTTTAGATAGTTGTAAAACTGGTGTCCTTGTGGGGGGAATAGTCAGTGGAACCTTATATTCTGCCATCTTGTTCTGCCTCCTTCTGTGATTTCCAAGAGTACAATATGTTTTTATTAACTATAGTCACCAGGCTTTACAACAGACCTCTTGAACTTATTCCTCCCAACTGAAATTTTGTATCATTTGACCAACAGCTCCTTCTCTCCTCCCAGCCCCTGGTAACCACTGTTTTACTCTCTACTTCTGTGAGTTCAACTTTTTAAGACTCTACATATTAGTGAGCTCACGCAGTATTTGTCTCTCTATACCTGGAATATTTCGTTTAATGTAATGTCCCTCAGTTTTATCCATGTTATGGCAAATGACAGGACTTCTTATGGTTTTAAGGCTGAGTAGTATTATATTTGTGTGTGTGTGTGTGTGTGTGTGTGTGTGTGTGTGTGTGTGTGTGTGTGACATTTTCTTCATTCAATCAGCTGTTGAACAGTTAGGTTGATTCTATATCTTCTATAGTTGCAATGAACATGATGTCTCAAGTTAATTGACAGCATTACAGCATAGCAGATAGATTCTAACAGCTTCATGTGGTGTTTTAAAATTCATCCCAACTATAGGTTGACTGACCTACAGTTTGGACAGACTGCCAAAGTCCAAAAGCCTCCACATTTACTTATTGTAGAGATCTGCTTCCGTTATGAGAAAAGCTTGAGACTGTAACATCTGACCCACTCTCCACCAAAGTGGGAAGGTGCAAAGTGACCAAAGAACTTCTTTGACAGGTCCAACTTGGTGAGAAGATGAGGTTACTAGGACTTGCATACAGGGTGCTTCTGGGCAGCAGCAGGACAGCTCTAGAGATCCACTCTGCCTTCTGTCTCTGTACTGCTTTTAAGCAAATTTTCTGGCTCTTTGCCTATTGTGTTTGAGTGATGAGACTGTTTTCCTTGATAAGTTCTCAGATACTCTTTGGGATGTTTGGATTCTCAGGGACACCTACTCCTTGCCTGGGCCCCATGGCCTTATCTTACTGCCCAGCCTTAAGGGTTCATGCAGTGGACATACACCCTTAAGTAGCTTGGTGGGGGACCCGTCACACTACAATCCACCTCATCTCCTAGCTCTTACATTCTCTCTGCCAATCTTGCATGAGAATCTCTGAGCGAGGTACAAGGGAAAAAACTACACAAGCTTATAATGTATAGTCATGGCTTGTGTGTACAGGCCACTTCTACAGTACATGTAGCAGCATAAAAAGCAGAAGCTAACTACAATTATAATGCTTATTGGTAAAACATAACTCCAATGAGTAGGCAAGGGGTGTAACCAATCTGAGAATGAGTCACATTGGGCTATATCATGGTAATTGGGCTATATCGTGGATCTGAATTGACAGATGATTTAAAGTATCTGTGACATTACTCTTTCTATCAGGGATATAGGTACAACAGGTAGTGCCTATAAAGGCACATGTTGTTGGGTCTCCGCTGTGTTGGTGATTAGGCCTGTGGGTAGAAGCAATCCCCAGTGATCATGGGTTGCCTTATCGGTGCTATTGAACCAGTCACTCCAGTTCTGCTGGAAGAAAGGCAAAATATTCCAAGGTATACCACTACTACGTGACAGCAGAAAGTATCCACATACACAAGCATCTGACTGGTTGCTGACTGCTGCTGTTATTGCAGCCCAGTCCAGGAAGAAATTGCCAGTTGTCGTGGGTAGCAGGAACACCAGCCCATGGGCATAAGCACAGGTGTCTAGTAGGAACTCTCATGGGTGCATCCACTCCTTGTAACATTATTATTGCTGTATTTTCTCCCATTGGCCTTATTAGGGAGGCTGCCGTGGGCTTCACACCTGGTATACGGTACCACACATGGTTTCCCTCCCCAGGAGCAGGCATAATAGCCCATTGGTAAGTTTCTAGCCTTGCTCATGCTATCTGCAGTATGACTGCTCCAGCAGGTATTGGTGCTGCTATGTGTCGATATGGCAAGCCTCTCAGACCTTCATCCAGGAGCACAGCTGGGGCCACCTCCCTTCTGGCAGTCTTCATGGCGCCCTCTGGTGCCATAAAACTGACCCACTATGGGGGCACTTTCCAGCTCAACTTTAGGTCCATGTAGCCATCGCCACTTGGCAGATCCTCTCATGCTCTCAGGAGCACAGTCTGGCCACCAGCTTCAGGAGCATGGCTCAGAGTCTCAGAAGCGACCATGAGAGTTGATGAGGCCTGCTTTACAAAAAGTGATACCATCTGTGATAGTCAGTGACATTTAAAATTTGTACACCTTCAGGGAGATTCTTAGTTCAGGACCTTAAAGAACCATCCTGAGACAATGCACGTAATAGTGTTTTTTTAACAGGTCCTTTTATTTTATTTATTTATTTATTTACTTTTAACTATGAGGCCTGTCCGTGTTGGGTCGTATGGTAAGTGAAACCTCCAATCTATGTTTTGTCCTGATGTCCAGTGTTGGACATCATGGTCCATGAAATGGGGTATCTGATTACTGTCTATCCTTCTTGGCATGCCATACATGACACTAACAGTGGTGAGACCCTTGATCATTTCCAGTTGAGGGACATGTTTTACTGGGAAGGCCTGTAGTACCCATGTTGTTGTGTCCACACAGGTTAAGACATACCTTTTCCCTCCATGCTGGGTCAGGGGACCAATAATTGAGCTGCCAGTTCCACACGTGTTGTATGGCTCCATGTTTGTGACCTAGTGTGAAGGGAACATTTTTGGTTGCGGCCATGAACAGGTCTCACAGTTCTGAACAGCTGGAAAAACATTTGCATTCTGGATAGAATGGCTGCTGTTTTTGCTATGACTCACCTATGGCTGCCCCACGGTGGCCACTCTTATGATGTTCCCATATAACAGCCTCTTCCAATGGGTTCAGGGCAAATTGCCCAAACGGGAGTAAGGGTGTCTACCTCTTAATTTCCAGGAGGGGACTTTGGGGCTATGTGCCTCTGTATGTACCCCAACTATCTTTGCAAATGACTAGTGGCCAGGGCTCATGGGTAATGAGTATCTGAATTGCCCATAGCTTGTCCCATTGACTGTTTGGTCCTAATCTCCATTCTATCCACGTGATGTTAGTATCCATTTGCACAATGACTGCTGACCATTGGTATTGAGTGCCTTTGCTAGACCCATCAATGTACCAGGCCCTAGAAGGTATCCCTAAGGTTCCCTCATATATGGTGGCTCCACTCCCATGTCGAACTCCTCCACTTGATCAAAGTGGATGGGTCCAAGCACCTCCTGTAGTGCCTGGCTTAAAGGACTAGTGGACAGGACACGCCTTTGTTGTAGATAGGCATGCCATTTCTGCAGGCTGTGTGATTGTACTACTCTGAGGATGGGCTTGTCTAGGAGATATTCTATTCATCCTTTTATGGAATAGGTAGTTTTTACTGTGACGGCCTGCTTTCTGGTGATGGCCTCCAGTTGTTCCAATGCCCTATATTCATGCTAAATAGCTGTTGTTCTAGGACTGTATAGCAGGATCCTGTCCCCTTCCATAATTGAGACAAAAATCCTACAGATACCATTCCCTTTGGTTGCTTTTGCCATAATCTTCAATTCATCATTGTGATATCTCCAGTGACTTATAATACAAAGGAGTGCTAGAATGGGCTCCTCGTGCTTGGGCTTGTTTCACTAATGTTTTTGCTTTGCCAAATGCTCTTTTTCGATATGTGTCTCATCCCATTTTTTACCTGCCTTTGTTAGGATATGTAACGGGCTGAGGGTTTGTGCAAAATGAGGAATGAATATCCTTCAATAGCCTAGTAAACCTAGGAAAACTTGGAGTTGCTTTACTGACTGGGGAATAGGTTGCTGTGCTATGTTATCGATGACAGCTCTGAGTAGGTTACATGTCTTCCCCAACCAGTTAACTCAGAAGTTTGACAGCTGCACCAGGCCCCTCTGTCTTTTTGGGGTTGACTTTCCATTCTCTGTCCCTTAGGTCATCCAAGATGGTTTCTAAGGCAGTCTCCAGATCTGTAAGAAACTCTAGGGTTAGTATGTTATCATTAATATAGTAAAACGGGGAAACTGAGTCAGGCAAAGTCTAGACAGGTCCTGTGCACCCAAACTGTGACAGATGGTGGAGCTGTGCAGCTATCTTTATGGTAGCCCCTGGAAAGTCCATTGTTGGCTCTCCTAAGTGAAGGCAAGCTGGTCTTGTGAATCTTCAGCTAAAGGAATACTGGAAAAGGCATTGGCCAAGTCAGTCACACAATGAATATTTCACAGATTAAGGACCACTTGACTTAGCAGTTCAGCAATATTGAGTACAGCTGCATGTACAGGGGCACCACTTTGTTTAGCTCACAGTAGTCTCTCATCATTCCCAGGTGCCAGTTGGCTTCTTCACAGGCCACAAAGGGCTATTATAGGGGCTCTTTGCCAACCTGACTATTTGTACCTTATGTAATTTCTCGATTGGTTGGGTGGTTTGAGAGTGTATTCACCCATTCTCACATTGCTATAAAGAACTACCTGAGAGTGGGTAATTTATAAAGAAGAGGTTTAACTGGCTCATGGTTCCATAGGCTGTTGGAGAAGCATGGCTGGGGAGGCCTCAGGAAACTTACAATTATGGTGGAAGCCAAAGGGAAAGCAGGCACAATCTTCACATGGCGGAACAGGAGAGACAGACCAAGGGGGGAAGTGCCATACACTTTAAAACCATCATATCTCGTAAAACCCACTACCACAAGAACAGCAAGGAGGAAATCTGCCCACATGATCCAATGACTTCTCACCAGGTTCCTCCCCCAACACTGGGAACTACAATTCAACATGAGATTTGGGTGGGGAAACAGAGGCAAACCATATTACGGAGTGTCCCTAAGAGAGAGTATTGTTTCATGTTTATTACCTGCCTGGGCTGGGGCAAGGGTACAGGCACCCATTTGACACATCTTCTTTTCATTCCTTGGTTACTTTCTGGACTTTGTCCTTGTTTTTATCCAGCTCACTGATGTCCACCAATGTTTCCCCCATATCATAGATTATATTTCCCATTAAGAGGCTCAGAAGTGCGACCAATGCCCCATATCATAACCCTTCTTAAAGTGGAAATTACCCAGACATTCGATCAGTACCTAAAATAATTTTAAGATTTTTTAAATACACAAAAGTTTTACCTACAAGTATTTATATCATTTACCTTTACTTAATTTATTTGTTTTTAGCAGTTTATCTAGTTTACTCATGAGTGCCAAGACATTAGATAAAGCTTACCATCATTCAAACTTTATCTTTTTTTAACCATTTTCATAGCCTGAGAATATCAGATGTTAACCTAAGCAAGAAGCTTAAAGTTGAGCACATTGGCATTTTTGCTGATAACTCAGAAAATTCAGCTGTTTTCATGAAATTAACAATATCAAATTGGTCTTGTCTATCAAAAAATCACACAAAGATTCCTCTGTTTTTGGCTCATCTTATGGTCTTAAAATCTTCGGTAAAACCCTGACACCTTAAAATATCTAGCAGAGGCAAATCTAAAACTTGTCTAATTAGCAAACCTAGACAAAAATGTAGACTGACGATGCTGGCAGTATTTCTATTTTTATTTTACCAATAATTTTTGATCCAGTTTATGTACTAAAAATTACTAAATTAATATGAACCTGAAAATCATTTGAAATTATTTAATTTATAACTATTCATTTGTTTATAAACTAATTTGGTACCATGCTAGACACTCCATAACATTATACATGTGCGTACACATAAACACATTTAAACATGTATATGCACACAGAAGCAAAGATCCAATAGGTTTTGCCTCAGAACTCTAGCCATGAGACGGCATTACAAACTCATTATTTTACAAAAGATAAATGCATCTAAGTAATTTCTTACAAAATTTAGACCTGTTCACATGACTAAACTTTGTTTTCCCTGATAGGTAATCCAATGAAGGCTGTGGATCAAAATTTGGCCTAAGCAGTTTCCATAGCAATTTAATTATTTACAAAACCTCTTTTTACTTTTTTTCTTCAGGTGCAAATGAGTTATCAATGTTTACATTGTAGTTAGAACTGACTGAACTGTATAACAGAAACAAAATCTCCAAGTAACCTTGAATTGGCAAGATCATAAACATTGAATTTTATCTCAACACCAGTAGCTTAATAACGGCAGATTCAAAGTAGGCAAAAAAGAAAATAGAGACATAGATAGAGAGCTTTAGAAAATTCTACTTAACTCTATAGTTGCAGGTTAACAATTTGAGCTCTGAATTTTTCTTGTTGTAATTCGACCATCAGTTTTAAAATGTGCACAAGAATGGGCCATAGTATATAACCAGCTGAAGTCCTAGAAAACTTAGCATACCTTTTATCTGCTGCAGGAGTTTCTAGCCTTTCTCCCTTTCCTGCTCTAATGATTTCTCAATAACCAGCCTTATTACAATAACAGTGCATTTGCTATCCTTATCATACTTTCATATCTTACTGCAATACGTGCTCAGTCTCCAGCAGTGTTTTCTGAGCATCCCCATACTGGTGCGGTGGCCCACAAAGGTTGAACAGTTAGGCAACTCCACCCCATATGTATGTGGCTGACCACTCTGGGATTTTTCCCTGCAGATGCCCCTTCCTGACTCATCCTTTGGTCTCTCAGATCCTGTTCATGATGCCAATTGTTATGAGAAAAATTTTAGACCGTAGCACACCCCTAGCCCCAAGCTATGAAGGTGCCAAGAAACCAAAGCATGATAGACAAGTCTAGCTTGGCAGGTAGATGAGCTTAAGACTTGCATACAGAGCACTCTTGGGCAGCAGCAGGACAGTTCTAGAGATCTGTTCCATGCCTCATGTCTTAACTGCTTTTAAGCTAATTTTCTGGCTCTTTGCCTTCTGTGTTTGAGCTGCGAGACTGTTTTTGTGGTAGGTTCTTAGATACTGTTTAGGATTTTAGGATTCTCTGGGATACCTGCTCTTCTGCTGGGCCCCGTGGCCTTAACTCACCACCCAGCCTTCGGGGTTCAGGCAGCAGGCATACACCCTTAAGTAACCTGGTGGGGGACCCCTCACACTACAACTTTAGTGATCTTCTGATCCAGGACTAAGACCTTAGGAACAAAATTATCTCTCGTTGTTTTCTCCTCCTCCCACAGCTTAATGGAAACACCTCTCACCAGGCCTCTCCGAATCCTCTTCACTAGATGTGTGACATAGCCTGCTATTATGTTGCAGTGCTACTTCTTTAGAATAATGTCAATCTCCTCACACATGCACTTATTCATGTGGAAGTCAATGCCCAGGAAGGTGCAGTACTACTCAATAATGACCCAGGCTGCCTTCCTCGTGGTGCAAATGGCAGCCCACACTGGCAGGTCCTTAGTAAAAGAGCTACTGCATGAACATGGGAGTGTAGATATCTCTTCAACATACTGATTTCATTTACTTTGGCTGTATGTCCAGAAGTGGGATGGCTGGATCATTTGGTAGTTCTATTTTTAACAAAAAATCTTTGCCCAAGTCAATGTTAAGAAGCTTTTTCCCTACATTTTCATCTAGTTATTTTACAGTTTCAGGACTTACCTTGAGATCGTTAATCTTTTTGAGTTGATTTTTCTGTTTGTTGTCGTTTTTTTTTTTTTTTTTTTTTTTTTTTTTGCTGAGAGTGTTCCGTGGTATGAATGTACCATGGATTCTTTTTTTGTTTGTTTGTTAATTTTTTTTCTTTTTATTATTATTATTATTATTATTATTATTACTACTATACTTTAGGCTCTATGGTACATGTGCGCAATGTGCAGGTAAGTCACATATGTATACATGTGCCATGCTGGTGCGCTGCACCCACCAACTCGTCATCTAGCATTAGGTATATCTCCCAATGCTATCCCTCCCCCCTCCCCCAACCCCACAACAGTCCCCAAAGTGTGATGTTCCCCTTCCTGTGTCCATGTGTTCTCATTGTTCAATTCCCACCTATGAGTGAGAATATGCAGTGTTTGGTTTTTTGTTCTTGCAATAGTTTACTGAGAATGATGATTTCCAATTTCATCCATGTCCCTACAAAGGACGTGAACTCATCATTTTTTATGGCTGCATAGTATTCCATGGTGTATATGTGCCACATTTTCTTAATCCAGTCTATCATTGTTGGACATTTGGGTTGGTTCCAAGTCTTTGCTATTGTGAATAATGCTGCAATAAACATACGTGTGCATGTGTCTTTATAGCAGCATGATTTATAGTCCTTTGGGTATATACCCAGTAATGGGATGGCTGGATCAAATGGAATTTCTAGTTCTAGATCCCTGAGGAATCGCCACACTGACTTCCACAAAGGTTGAACTAGTTTACAGTCCCACCAACAGTGTAAAAGTGTTCCTATTTCTCCACATCCTCTCCAGCACCTGTTGTTTCCTGACTTTTTAATGATTGCCATTCTAACTGGTGTGAGATGGTATCTCATTGTGGTTTTGATTTGCATTTCTCTGATGGCCAGTGATGGTGAGCATTTTTTCATGTGTTTTTTGGCTGCATAAATGTCTTCTTTTGAGAAGTGTCTGTTCATGTCCTTCGCCCACTTTTTGATGGGGTTGTTTGTTTTTTTCTTGTAAATTTGTTGGAGTTCATTGTAGATTCTGGATATTAGCCCTTTGTCAGATGAGTAGGTTGCGAAAATTTTCTCCCATTTTGTAGGTTGCCTGTTCACTCTGATGGTAGTTTCCTTTGCTGTGCAGAAGCTCTTGAGTTTAATTAGATCCCATTTGTCAATTTTGGCTTTTGTTGCCATTGCTTTTGGTGTTTTAGACATGAAGTCCTTGCCCATGCCTATGTCCTGAATGGTATTGCCTAGGTTTTCTTCTAGGGTTTTTATGGTTTTAGGTCTAAGATTTAAGTCTTTAATCCATCTTGAATTGATTTTTGTATAAGGTGTAAGGAAGGGATCCAGTTTCAGCTTTCTACATATGGCTAGCCAGTTTTCCCAGCACCATTTATTAAATAGGGAATCCTTTCCCCATTTCTTGTTTTTGTCAGGTTTGTCAAAGATCAGATAGTTGTAGATACGTGGCATTATTTCTGACGGCTCTGTTCTGTTCCATTGATCTATATCTCTGTTTTGGTAGCAGTACCATGCTGTTTTGGTTACTGTAGCCTTGTAGTATAGTTTGAAAGTGACGGGGAGAATGGAAACAAGTTGGAAAACACTCTGCAGGATATTATCCAGGAGAACTTCCCCAATCTAGCAAGGCAGGCCAACATTCAGATTCAGGAAATACAGAGAACGCCACAATGATACTCTTCGAGAAGAGCAACTCCAAGACACATAATTGTCAGATTCACCAAAGTTGAAATGAAGGAAAAAATGTTAAGGGCAGCCAGAGAGAAAGGTCAGGTTACCATCAAAGGGAAGCCCATCAGACTAACAGCGGATCTCTTGGCAGAAACCCTACAAGCCAGAAGAGAGTGGGGGCCAATATTCAACATTCTTAAAGAAAAGAATTTTCAACCCAGAATTTCATATCCTGCCAAACTAAGCTTCATAAGTGAAGGAGAAATAAAATACTTTACAGACAAGCAAATGCTGAGAGATTTGTCACCACCAGGCCTGCCCTAAAAGAGCTCCTGAAGGAAGCGCTAAACATGGAAAGGCACAACCGGTACCAGCCACTGCAAAATCATGCCAAAATGTAAAGACCATCGAGACTAGGAAGAGACTGCATCAACTAACGAGAAAAATAACCAGCTAACATCATAATGACAGGATCAGATTCACACATAAGAATATTAACTTTAAATGTAAATGGACTAAATGCTCCAATTAAAAGACACAGACTGGCAAATTGGATAAAGACTCAAGACCCATCAGTGTGCTGTATTCAGGAAACTCATCTCACGTGCAGAGACACACATAGGCTCAAAATAAAAGGATGGAGGAAGATCTACCAAGCAAATGGAAAACAAAAAAAGGCAGGGGTTGCAATCCTAGTCTCTGATAAAACAGACTTTAAACCAACAAAGATCAAAAGAGACAAAGAAGGACATTACATAATGGTAAAGGGATTAATTCAACAAGAAGAGCTAACTATCCTAAATATATATGCACCCAATACAGGAGCACCCAGATTCATAAAGCAAGTCCTGAGTGACCTACACAGAGACTTAGACTCCCACACATTAATAATGGGAGACTTTAATACCCCACTGTCAACATTAGACAGATCAACGAAACAGAAAATCCACAAGGATACCCAGGAATTGAACTCAGCTCTGCACCAAGCAGACCTAATAGACATCTACAGAACTCTCCATCCCAAATCAACAGAATATACATTTTTTTCAGCACCACACCACACCTATTCCAAAATTCACCATATACTTGGAAGTAAAGCTCTCCTTAATAAATGTAAAAGAACAGAAATTATAACAAACTATCTCTCAGATCACAGTGCAATCAAGCTAGAACTCAGGATTAAGAATCTCACTCAAAACCGCTCAACTACATGGAAACTGAACAACCTGCTCCTGAATGACTACTGGGTACATAACGAAATGAAGGCAGAAATAAAGATGTTCTTTGAAACCAACGAGAACCAAGACACAACATACCAGAATCTCTGGGATGCATTCAAAGCAGTGTGTAGAGGGAAATTTATAGCACTAAATGCCCACAAGAGAAAGCAGGAAAGATCCAAAATTGACACCCTAACATCACAATTAAAAGAACTAGAAAAGCAAGAGCAAACACATTCAAAAGCTAGCAGAAGGCAAGAAATAACTAAAATCAGAGCAGAACTGAAGGAAATAGAGACACAAAAAACCCTTCAAAAAATAAATGAATCCAGGAGCTGGTTTTTTGAAAGGATCAACAAAATTGATAGACCACTAGCAAGATTAATAAAGAAAAAAAGAGAGAAGAATCAAATAGATGCAATAAAAAATGATAAAGGGGATATCACCACCGATCCCACAGAAATACAAACTACCATCAGAGAATATTACAAACACCTCTACGCAAATAAACTAGAAAATCTAGAAGAAATGGATAAATTCCTCAACACATACACCCTCCCAAGACTAAACCAGGAAGAAGTTGAATCTCTGAATAGACCAATAACAGGAGCTGAAATTGTGGCAATAATCAATAGCTTACCAACCAAAAAAAGTCCAGGACCAGATGGGTTCACAGCCGAATTCTACCAGAGGTACAAGGAGGAGCTGGTACCATTCCTTCTGAAACTATTCCAATCAATAGAAAAAGAGGGAATCCTCCCTAACTCATTTTATGAGGCCAGCATCATCCTGATACCAAAGCCTGGCAGAGACACAACAAAAAAAGAGAATTTTAGACCAATATCCTTGATGAACATTGATGCAAAAATCCTCAATAAAATACTGGCAAACAGAATCCAGCAGCACATCAAAAAGCTTATCCACCATGATCAAGTGGGCTTCATCCCTGGGATGCAAGGCTGGTTCAATATACGCAAATCAATAAATGTAATCCAGCATATAAACAGAACCAAAGTCAAAAACCACATGATTATCTCAATAGATGCAGAAAAGGATTCTTTATAGATTCACCCATTGAAGGACTTTTGGATTATTTCCACTTTTTGGCTATTACAAAAACTACTGCTATGCACATTTATATCCAGGTTTTTGTGTGAATACAAATTTTCAATTTCCTTTGATAAAAGCCTAAGAATGCAATTGTTTGGTCATATGGTAAGTACCTGTTTAGTTGTGTAAGAAACGACCACTATCTTTAATATAGTGGCTGTACCCTTTTAACACCCACCAGCCAATCAATGTATGAGTGATTCAGTTTCTTCACATCCTTGCCAGTATTTGCATGACTATATTTTTACATTAATCATTCCAATAGGTGTGTAGTAATATCTCATTGTGATTTTAATATGTATTTCCCCGATGGCTAATAATTTTAAATATGTTTTCATGTATATATTTGACACTTATATGTCCTCTTCAGTAACTTGTCTGTTCATGTCCTCTGCCTATATTATAATTGGATTGTAGATTTTTATACTGATGAGTTTTAAGCGTCCTTTATACATTCTAGATACTAGTAGACGTTTGTTGAATATAGGGTTTGTAACTGTAGCTTGTCTTTTTACCCTTCTCATAGATTCTTTCACAGAACAAAGGTTTATAATTTTGATGAGGTTTTATTTATCAGTTTTCTTTTTATGGATCTTGTTTGCAATGTTGAGTCTAAGAATTATTGGCTAGTCCTGGATCTCAAAGATTAAACTTTTACATTTTACATATAATTTTGTGATAGATTTTGAGTTAATTTGTGTATAAGAAGTGAGGATTAGGTCAAAATCTTTTTTTTTTTCCTATAAATGTCCAATTTCTTCAGCACCGTTTGTTGAAAAGCCTATCTTCCTTCCATTTAATTGCTTTCGCAGTTTTGTCAAAATTGAGCATATTTTGGTCTATTTCTGTGTTCTCTATTCCATTCTATTGACCAATGTGTCTATCCATCCAGCAATACTATGCTGTCTTACTTGTACTAGCTATATAATAAGTCAATATTGGATTAAGAGATTCCTCCAACTGTATTCTTTTTCAAATTCTTTTTTTTTTTTTTTTTCCAGAGGCAGGATCTCACCATCTTGCCCAGGATGGTCTTGAACTCCTGGACTCAAGTGACCCTCCCACCTTGGCCTTCCAAAGTGCTGGGACTACACACATAAGCCATTGTCCTTGGTCTCAAAAAAAAATTTAAGGTATTTTAGTACTTATGCCTTTCCATATACATTTTTAAATAATCATCTCTCTCTCTCTCTCTCTCTCTCTCTCTCTCTCTCTCTATATATATATATATATATATATATATATATATATATCTTCTAGTACTACATCAAATAAGAGATGAGAGTACACATTGTTTCTTTGTTCCTGATATTAGAGAAACAATAGTCAATCTTTTACCATTAAGTATGATGTTAGCTGCAGGTTTTTTGTAGATGAGCTTTATCAAGTTGAGAATTTTTTCTGTTTTTAGTTTTCTGAGATTTTTTCATGAATAAGTGTTAGATATAGTCAACTGATTTTTGCATCGATTGATATGATTATATCAATTATATCATTTCATCTTCAATATCAATTATATCATTTATACGGTGGATTGCATTGATTGATTTTCTAATATGATCTAGCCTTGCATAGATGGAATAAACCGTACTTGTCATGATGTAATATTATTTTTATATTTTGTTGGATGCTATTTGCTAATATTTTTTGAGGGTTTTTGTATCTAAGTTCAGGAGAGATATTAGTTTTAATATTTTTTGTGCTCTCTTTGCATAGTTTTGATAACGGGGACTAGATTCATAGAATAAGTTGGAAAGTGTTCTCAGTCTATTTTTTGAAAGAGATTATGTAGAACTGGTATTAAATTCTTAAGTGGTTGGTAAAATTTTTAGTGATCCTCTCTGGGCTTGGAGATTTCTTTTACAGAATCACTTTGGTTGCATATTCAATTTCTCTAATGATTATAAAAGTATTTAGATTATCTATTTCATCTTAGTTGAATTTTATTAGTTTGTGAGTGGTCCATTTCTTCTAAGTTGTCAAATGTATGAGTGTAAATTGTTCATAGTGTTCTCTTATTATCACTGTAATATCTTTAGTGATGACCCTCATTTTATTTCTGATATTAGTGAGTTGTGTCTTCTCTCTTTTGAATTTTGTCAGGCTTAATAAACGTTTGTCAGCTGAACTGGTTTCTTGAAGAATCAGCTTTTTCTTTCAGTGACTTTCTCTATTGTTTTCCTATTTTTAATAACCTTGATACATTTTCCTATCTTCATTATTTACTTCTTTATTTGAGTCTGTTATGTTCTTTTTCTAGTTCTTGAAGTAGAACCAGATTAGAACTTAGATTCTGTATATTTGAGATCTTTCCTCTTTTGTAGTGTAAGCACTTAGTGCTATCAGTATCACTCTTCGCACTGCTTTATCTCTGTCCCACATATTTTGTAGTGTTGTGTTTCCATTTTTGTTCAGTTTCTGGTATTTTTTTAAAATTACCTTTGAGACTTCCTCCTTGATCCATGGATTTATTTAAGGGTGTTGCTTAATTTCTACATATTTAGTGATGATTTTCCTGTTATCATTTTGTTACAGGTTTTTAATTTGATCCTATTGTGAACAGAGGACATATTATGTATAATTTTATTTTTTTAACGTGTTGAGGTTTATTTTATGACCCAAGATATTGTCCGTCTTAGTGAATGTTCCATGATCTGTTTTCTATATATGTCAATTATATCCTGTTGGTAAGTTATATTTTTATAAATTAGTTTTCTGTCACTTCATCTTATTGATCTGTTTTCTCTTTCTCATCAATTTCTAGATGATATCTTAGCTATTTTAAAGTGAATTATATCTTTATTTTTAAGGAACTGAGATTAAAAAATAAAGCCACAAATTGATTCATCATAATCAGTAAATTCATTCTAATTTCGTTTCATTTCATTGCTGCAAATATTAAAATGTTTCAAGGAAGTATTCATATATTTCAATATTGAAACTTTTTATTCCAGATATGTGTATTTACCTTTTTTGAAGCCTTGTTTCAAAATCTTCTTTAAATTTAAGTTGGTTATTTTATATGGTACCTGACCAAGTCTTTATAAATATATTATTAATAGATGTCTCATATGTTTCCTCTCTATTGTGGATACATCCTAAATCTGCCTGACTTTTTAAAACCTTTAATGTTTTTATGTAGGCAAAGTCCTAAATTTTCTGCTTTCTTCCCTCTTTCCAATATAGTGGGATATGTTATGTGTTCTCATAATTTTTTTTGAAAGGGTAACTGACTTGGATTGTCCACAACATTGAACTGCAAAAGTAAAATTAAAACTTTGTATATTTTCTTTCTCATGTCCCCTTTTAGATTATGAAAGTGTTTTTGCAATTACTGCTTCATTCAGTCTTAATGGCATAAAGATATTAATGGTTTATTATGCCATTTAGAGAAGATTTTGTATGTTGAGTATTTTGGTTTTGTCCATTATTGTACCAGTTCTCAATAATTGAATAGTTTTGTTCAACAGTCCCTCCAATCTCACCCACTCTTACATTAACTATGCTGAGAATGCCCTCACTATGTTGCATATCCTTCTGCATAACGATCTTGCTTGAATAAATGCATATTGACCTCTTTGTTACTTATAGGGAATGGTTTTAATGCCAAAAATGGCATCATGATATATGGAGTTCCTAAAATTGGCCTTTCTCACATAAAACTGTGCAGCAAAGATCTTCCAGACTTTTAAGGTTTTATATTGTAAAATTTGAGCTTTCAACTCATATGAAATGCATATGGGTAAACAGCATGAAGTAGATACGCAAGATATTTCTTGCATGTAGAAGTTATCCAACATCGAAAGCTTTCTGCCTGTATTTAATCCAATTCCACATTGTTTTTAAATGTGTGGCTTTCAAATTTCATTTATTAAATGGTGAATATTCTTGATTATTACTATTTTTGAAGAATCTTTTAAATATCCAAAGTAATTTCTTTCATATAAGAAATGTTATAAAATTCTTTTATATAAGAAATAATTGATAATTCCAATTAAATTATCAAATTCTCTCAAGAACTTCAATTTGGATTTTAAATTTAATTTCCTTACTTTTGCAGCTATGTGTATCTTTATCCTAGTTGAGCATCACTGGTAACATTTAATTTTTCTTTTGTATCCCTCAGGATATAAACATTTCTTAACCAAGAAAGCAAGGTCAAGAAAAATCTTTATAGTATGATTTCTAGGTATTTTTCAGATTTTTTCTGTTTTGAATATATTCATTTACCATTATGTTTTATTGCCAAAGATCACTTGTGAAGTTACTGATTTTTACATGGTTTGTTTCTGTTAGCCTATCTTATTGAACCATTCTACAGGTTCTCACAGATCGGAAATTCCTAAATTTTCTGGATAATAATATAATTTATGTTTACTGCCTAACGAATTGAAAGCAATAAAAAGATTCTATTGTCATAATCAGCCAGCAATTTAATTAGCTGAGGGGGAAAGGCTGACAGCCACCCTTGAGTTTGGCTCTGTGCTTCTTTGCCCTCGGTGCCTCCCTCTTTGTTTGAAGTCTTTCGCTTTCCATCTCTGCACTGGAAACTGGTTGCTTAAGTAATCATGTTGAAGGTACTAGGTTGTTAATTCAACCAGAGTGATTGTGCTGTCAAAGAATTTCAAATTCAGTAATGACGTCTGGGGATAAAGAATGCTATTTAATACTGGAATGTGAGACCTAGCTAACGAGCAGTTATTAGGGTGGTATATTCTAAGTAGGAATTCACCATTCCATCTATCATGTTAGACATAATGTGAAATGCCATGATGATAAACTTCATCTGTTTATATCATTTTATACTGTGCAAAAGTGTTTTCACATATGTTGTCCCTTTTGAGTTTCATGAGAAATCTTTAAGAGAGAAATATATAACCTATTTCATGAGGTAATCATAAGGATTTTTGTGAGAAAGTCTGATAGTCCACACCAAGTTACACAACAATGAATAAACACTCACTAAATATTCCATTAGTATTGTAATCATCTTGATTATCAATACTAAACGTGTGAAACTGGCCAAGTGCAGTGGCTCATGCCTGTAATCCCAACATTTTAGGAGGCTGAGGCGGGAGGATTGCTTGAGGTCAGAAGGCCAGGACCAGCCTAAGAAACTTAGCAAGACTCAAGAAGACATTTATGCAGCCAACAGACACATGAAAAAATGCTCATCATCACTGGCCATCAGAGAAATGCAAATCAAAACCACAATGCAAATCAAAACCGCCATTCTAACCAAAATCACACCGGTTAGAATGGCGATCATTAAAAAGTCTGGAAACAACAGGTGCTGGAGAGGATGTGGAGAAATAGGAACAGTTTTACACTGTTGGTGGGACTGTAAACTAGTTCAACCATTGTGGAAGACAGTGTGGCGATTCCTCAAGGATCTCAAACTAGAAATACCATTTGACCCAGCCATCCTATTACTGGGTATATACCCAAACGATTATAAAGCATGCTGCTATAAAGACACATGCACACGTATGTTTATTGCGGCACTATTCACAATAGCAAAGTCTTGGAACCAACCCAAATGTCCATCAATGATAGACTGGATTAAGAAAATGTGGCACATATACACCATGGAATACTATGCAGCCATAAAAAGGATGAGTTCATGTCCTTTGTAGGGACATGGATGAAGCTAGAAACCATGATTCTCAGCAAACTGTCACAAGGACAGAAAACCAAACACCGCATGTTCTCACTCACAGGTGGGAATTGAACAGTGAGAACACTTGGACACAGGAAGGGGAACATTACACACCGGGGCCTGTTGTGGGGTGGGGGGAGGGGGGAGGGATAGCATTAGGAGATATACCTAATGTAAATGACAAGTTAATGGGTGCAGCACACCAACATGGCACATGTATACATGTGTAACCTGCACATTGTGCACATGTACCCTAGAATTTAAAGTATAATAATAAAAAAAAGAAACATAGCAAGACTCCATCTCTACACAAAATAAAAACAAATTAGCAGAATGTGGTGGTGCGTGCCTATAGTCCCAGCTACTTGGGAGGTGGAGGTGGGAGATTCACTTGAGCTCAGGATTTTGAGTGTGCAGTGAGCTAAAATCACACCACTGCACTCTAGCCTGGGTAACAGAGACCCTGTCTCTGAACATTAACTAAGTAACTAAATACTACTAAAGACATGAAATTGTTATCGCTTTAAATTATTTGTACAGATATATTTTAACATCACTTCCTCACATCCCTCGTATTTAATATAATTACCTTGTGTATAGCACTCATTCTTCTAAGTTAGGTTCATGTATGTGTACACAATTATTTAAATCACTTATAAAAATTCCCGCATAAAAATATGTCATTTCTTTCACATATATTCTGGAAACTTATTGATATATCTGTTCCTAACCATTTAAATCTTGTTTCTGTTGTCAAGATATTCTTGGTTTGGTCAACTTAAAAAATCTATATCAAAATTACATGTTTTTAAAAAAACTAGTTCCACAAGGCTTGTAATAAAAATTACAGTATCATTTTGAACCACTCTCTCTAACCCCGATCCTTCTTCTCTAGATGAAACCACTTTTCCATTGTTTCTTTGGGAATTTGTATCCATATTTTAGAAAAATATGCTTATACTATTACTTATTGATTTTTAAGTTCTAAACGGCCACTATTGGCTTTTGCTACTATGGAAGAAGATAAGTTTCTCTCTCTCTCTCTCTGTTTCTCTCTCTCTCTCTTTATCTCTCTCCCTCTCTCTCCCCTCTCCCTCTCTCACACACACACACGCACACACACACAGAGCACCACCACCACCACAAAAACAGCCCTCACTACGTGTCCTTTTTCTCATCTCATCCAGCCAGTATAACATGTTTATATGTCATCAAGCCAATATATCATCCAGCCAATATAATATGTTTTCGTTAGGACAATAATAAGTGAGTGGTTAATCTATTAGAGAAATGCAAACATTGTTCAAATCGAAACCGAGTAATATACTTTGATTATATTTCCTTTTTTATAGGGCTTGTACTTGTTTTCTCCCTCGCAGTTAATAACTGTCTTGTTATAGTTTTGTATGTATCTATCACTAATTTATCCTATACTCTCAACAGAGACATGAATCTCCTCACAATACTTTCAGAAATATCGATCCATCTTTCATTTGAAACTTGTCCTGGGAAAAATCACTTCTGGAGTTCTTTGTCACCGTACTCTAACCTCGTATGCTGCTCTCCGGGCTTGTTGCCCATGGGAGAATATGAGCGTGTGTGGTTTATGGTGTCCTAACTGCTTCCCGTATGGACATTTAGCAAATATTCTTGTGTTTCACCCTACCTTCACCTTCATTGTCACAAGTACCTGATATTTCCAATTCCTTGGGAATTTTTATATTTAAGGCCTTCTAAACCAACCTGCTTCTGGGATTCCCCATTGCTAGGTTTGCACAGGGCTTTCTCTCTCTGCTCAATCATTTCCTGGTCACTTATCAACATTTCTACGTCCAAAATGTTATTCCTAAGCCTTCTCTTCCTTTATCTTGCAAGTATATGCTTTTAAAAATTTTCATTGTTGCCCTTTGTTCCAATTAAGTAGAGAATTATGACAAAGGGGTGTGATCTATCTAATGTGTATAACCTGAAGAATTTTTTTTTATATTTTAAATATATTTAAAAGAAGAATATATTTTATATTTTAAAATATAAAACCTTAAATGTCTGGAAGTATTGTTTATTTAAGAGAGTCGTTGATGTTACATAGGGAAGTCATCACTTATTTTTTCAGTCTTTTTCTGTCTGCCCTGTCTGCTGAAGAAACTAAAATAGTATATGTTCTGGTTGATTTTCTTATTTTAGAATGTGTGTGTGTGTGTGTGTATATATATATATATAACCATTTCAAAATGATTAAGCTAGGGATAAAATAGCATTGTAAACAGTAAGTGCTATAACATACCTATGAAGAATACGACAGTATTTTTGAGACTACATATCCCTGATAACAACTCAACCCTTATCTTTTATACCTGAGACACTCATTCTTTTTTCTAGAGTCTGGTCTTTCGGGTCAACTATTGACAAGAGACTTTGCTGCCTGATCCTGCTCAGTTATCCATGCAGTCACTTGAAACGCAAACACAGTTGTTATATTTATTGTTTTATGTATAATAAAAATTGATAGTATTTATTGCACTTCAGGTTCAGAGAATTAGAATAGTCATAATTCTTTGTGTATGACATGCTCTCAATATCAGTGCATGACTGCTTTTATTTAATTATTTAGTTAGTTGTTTTAAATAATTAAGACATATTCACAAGCCTATAACTGAAAACAAAATCTAGGAAAGCAAGAATAATAATAATAATAATAATAATATAATTACATATAAGCAATATTCTGCTTTTATTTAATTATTTAATTAGTTGTTTTAAATAATTAAGAAACACTCACAAGACTATCACTGAAAACAAAATCTAGGACATCAATAAAAACACTCAAAAGCCTATCACTAAAACCAAAAGCTAGGACAGCAATAGTAATAATAATAATAATAACACAATAATAATTATTATTATTATATATAAGCAATCTTATATATATTCCCTATTGTCCATGTATAAAGAGTTTTTCTTGTTTTTTCTTATGAGGGAAATCAACGGGCCACATTTTATACAAGAGTTCAGCTTTAGGAGATTATGTTAAACCATTTCCCAAACTAACTCCACTGGGTTACACCGCCACCAAGCAGTGGGTAAAATGTTGTGCATTCACATCTTGGCCAACACTAGGTGTCATCGGTCTTTTATATTTGTGGCAATAAGATAGAGTTAGACTGTAACCTATCTTGATGTGCTCTTAGTGGTCTTGATTTGCATTTCTCTGATCACTAATGATGTGGAATGTCTCTTCATAATTTTCTTGTTATTAATACTAAGTGTATTATTTTGTTCCCGCACTGCTATAAAGAACTACCTGAGACTGGATAACTTTTGAAGAAAAAAGGTTTAATTGAGTCACAGTTCCACATGCTGTACAGGAGCCATAACTGGAGAGGCCTCGGGAAACTTACGATCATGGTGGAAGACAAAGGGGAAGCAAACACATATTCACATGGCCAGGAGGAGACAGAGAGAGTAAAGGGGGGAAGTGCTACACACTTTCAAACAACCAGATCTCATGAGAACTCACCCATTATCATGAGAACAGCAAGGGGGAAATCTACCTCCATAATCCAATCACTTCCCACCAGGCCCCTCCCACAACACTGGAGATTAGAATTCAACATGAGATTTGGCTAGGAACACAAAGACAAATCATATCACTAAGAGCAAATATTTCACATTAAAAATATATTTACTGTAGCTTTTTGGCAGATATATTTATAAGTCAGTTTTCTTCTATTTCTAGCTTTTAAGAGTATTATTAGGAATGAATCTTTAATTTGATTAGATGTCTTTATTGTGAGAATTCTGTTCTAATTTCCTACCTTGCCTGGGCTTACAGCCACGTTCCTGTCCTGCTTGCTATTGTAAAAACTCAAGGCTTTAGGTTACTGAGTCTAGCATGGGCCCTCCCATCACCCACTGTTCATTTCCATTTACCCTCTGGTAATTTCTCCTTTATGAATTTGTATCCCTACTTTATTATGAGCTCAGCTCTACATTGAAAAAAGTTTTATTTTATCTCATATTTCTAAGTTTATCAGAGATGGGTAGCTTTTTTAGGTCATCTACACCACTGATTCTCAAACTTTAATGTGGATAGAAATCACCTGGGGATCTTGTTTAAAATTCAGATTCTCATTAAGCATATCTGGAATAGAACCAAAGGTTCTAGATTTCTAACAAGTTCTCAGGGGATACCTCTGCTGCTAATCCCTGAACCACACTTTGAGTAGCAAGTACCTACCTTGACCATTATAGTGCTGGAAACAAGATTCCAAAATCATTTTTCAGCTTTGGACTCTAAAGAAAATAGTTTATAGGGATTTTTCAGCCAAATTCATCCAGGGTTGCCCTGGAAGCAACATGAAACCCAAAATTCACTGAACAAATTCTGGTATAAAAATTGCAGTTTACAAGTTACAGCTTAATTTTAACAAATAAGAGGGTTTATTCAAAGCTCTTACCTCCTGGAGTTTTGACCAGTAGTTTTCAAATAGGAAGCTAACGTGTTGTAAGTAAATGTGTATTGGGCATGAGATTGAATTTTTGATATGTAAATGACCTACAGTACTCTGATGTTGCAATTTGCCAAAATATGGTGATACGTGTTGGCTAATCTGAGCCCCACAACAAATATGGGAGGCAGAGGTAATAACACCCTCTCTCTGCAAAGGGTTTTGTGTGAGGGTTGGATGGGATGATACTCATAAAAGCATTTACTCACTGTTTGAAATGGAAGCAATCAATCAGGAAATGTTATTTTTTGTTTCTCTTTCTTTTTTTGTTATTACTTTCACTATGTCCGTGTGTTCCTTTTCTTCTTGAACCTTGCCAATAAAACGAACCTTGCCAGAGGCTAAGTGACATGTATGATGTGACATGTATGGTCTTAATCACAGGCCAAGAGTGGCCTAGATTTGCTTTTCTTATCAAATTGTTTTCTCTACAACTTTTTATGACAGAAGCGATGCTCCCTCATCCTAATTATCCAAATAGTGCAAAAATAGATAAAGAATAATTGTACAATCTCCCCCTACATTGCTTCATTCTCATTTCCTTGACAGGATTCTCAAAAATGCTGACAGCATTTACATAAACATCTGTGTGGTTTTTTTGGGGGGGACTCAAGCAAATATTTATCAACACACATATATGTAAGTCAAGATCATTTCCTGGGTTGTTGATTTTTATAAACAATGAGATCTACAAAAATAGATTGTTTTATGACTTCCCGTCAGCACGTAGCAGTACATAATGGGCATCTTATAGGTCAGTAGATTTCCTTTGTTTTTTTTGTTGTTGTTGTTGTTAATATTCTCCTGTAATTCCCATGAATGATATTTTGTTGTATGCTGTGAAGTTAGGGTTACATTTTTTCAAATGTGCAAATCTCTGATTTTTCCAGGTTCACAATTTCGTTTCAGTGAAATTTCTGTCAATTTTGGAGCCAACACCAGGTTTAAAAAAATAATATATCATTACAGTGTCATTTAGAATCGGACGTGACAAATGCTCCTTATGGATTTCCTATTGTACTATATTTCTTTAATAATTAAACTTTTTTATTTTTAAGAAAAATGTAACAACATTTATAAAGGTGAGGAAGTTCTTTTATATTCTTAGTCTGCTGGGAGTTTTTATCATGAATAAGTATTGGATTTTGTTAATTGCTTTTATTGATACGATCTTAGGATTTTTCTTCTTTAGCTGTTGATGTGATAGAGTAATTAATTGATTTTTGAATGTTCCTCTGTGGTTATTTAGTTAGCACTCTTTACTTTCTCATGCCTTGCCATTTTGCTTCATCTGTTCCCTAAATAAAAGTCTTGGATCACTAAAAAAAATAATAATAATAAGGTCACATTTGATGTGATATGCTATGGTTTGATTGGTTTCAAAGAAATCCAAAAATAGGAACACTGGAAGGGTAGTGGATGGAGTATAAAAAAAATATTTAATCATGAGTTGACTATCATTACAGCTGGATGGTGGGTAAACTATTAACTATTTTCACATGTGTTTGAAATTGTCCATACAAAAAAATTAAAACATGTAGATTCGGCTTCTGTGTTCCACTTTTTAAGAAAATGTCACTTTGGAGTTTCTAATGAGCAAAAATGTAAATGAATTTGAGAAAAACTGACATCTTCACAATAACCAGTGTTCTAGAATGAAGGGAACATATGCCAATATTCAAGCCTTCTTTAATACCTTTCAGGAAATGATTGTAGAACAAGCACTTTATGTATTTCTAGAATAACTTGACCATTTTATTCTAGATATTTTATCCTTACCCTTGTTGTCAATGGATTGTTTTTCAACTGATTAATACTAGTGTAGTGTAAAAAAACTGACAATTTTTACATACTTTTTTTTGCTGAAAGCCCGTCTTACTTTTCCTATCTTAATACTTACCAGGTACTTTTAGGTATGTAATCCTATTAACTGTGTTAATTATGGAACATTGAAACCAAGGTTAAAAATAGAAGTATTAAGTATTGACCAGTGGCATGTGATGCCAAATAGAACAAATCAAGAAGAGCATTTTTTTTTCTATGCCCCCTACTTGGCTTGTACCCGGTGATCTCATCTTTTAGACCTGGGACATCCAACTGTACTATGGGATCTGGTCCCTTAGGTAGAAAGCGTAAAGAGAAAGGCTGAACCAGAGATGCAATAACAGCCATAGAAAACTCAAATTCATTACTGCCCTTGGTATATGAAAATCATGATTTATGATTGGAGGCTGAGAAATGTATGCAAACTTAGCCAGCAGGCAGATTTATTCATAGAATCAAGATCTGGTATGTAAGCTTCTATATTCTAAATAGGATGCCAATATCTTATCTATGAATGGGTTTTCTTGGGCATAGATTCAAAAGTTCTAATAATATAATCTCTTTCTGTTTGTTTCTGGAATTAAACTTTACAAAAAAATATTTTTACTTACATTGCTTCATTTGATCCTCAAGATAAATCTCTTGAAAGAAGATAAATAAACGTATTTATTTGGTAGGAATGTAATGAAGCTCAATGAAATAAAGCACAGGAAATGGTTCAGCAAAATGTCTGATACATTAGTAAACACTCAGTATACATTGGTTATTGTTATTATTGTTATTATTACTAATATTTTGCCTTATCATATGCTTGCAAAAGGTGAGGAAACTTCAGATTTGAGAATGTTTGGTGATTTTTTCAAGACCCACACAATGTGAGTAGCCCAAATTAAAGGATTGTTTGTTGTTGTTTTTCTTTGTGTGTATGTGTGTGTGTGTGTTTGAGATGGGGTCTCACTCTGTTGCCCAGGCTGGAGTGTAGTAGCATAATCACAGCTCACAACAGCCTTGACCTCCTGGGCTCAAGTGATCCTTCTACCTCAGCCCCCCAAGTAGCTGGGACTATGGGCATGCACCACCATGCCTGCCTATTTTTTTTTTTTTTTTTTTTTTGTTAGAGATGGGTTTTCCCTATGTTGTTCAGTCTGGTCTCAAACTCCTGGGCTCAAGGGATCCTCCTGCCTTTGCCTCCCAAAATGTTGGTATTACAGGCATGAGCCACCACACCTGGCTGAAGTTATTTTTATTTAGATGTTTTCGTCAGTATTTTAAAATATCAAAACAATATTTTGTCATGATAGGTAGGGAAATAATGCAAAGATGAATTTTAAGAGTTTCTAATTTTCCTTTTTTCATTCTTATCTCCCTCCTAATCAGCAGCAAATGCCTGATGCATATTTTCTGTGCACAACCAAACGTGTAAGTGCACAAACACATATATGACAGAGTTGGTGGTTTTCATTTGTTTAAAACTTGAATTATTCTATTTACATTTTTTTCTGTGCTTTGCCCAATACGGCTAGATGTGTGTTGTCTGCCCTTTTCCTAATACAGACAGATATACCTTTCTACATCAAAATTCATGGTTTATGATTTAATGTTTAATCCTTTAGTTAACATGGAAAGTATTTAGTACAGTATGGAAAGTAACTGAAGAACTTGTGTATTTTCCACACATGTTCATGTTGGTTGATATCATTCGAGTTGATAATTCTGTTCCATTTAATACTCATTCAATTTTTCGAGGCACATCCATGGTTTAAACTATCATGATTTCACTAAAATAATGCCATATTCTATGACATAGCCTTCTTGAAGCTTTTCTTAAAAACCCTCAACAATTTATTTATGCAGACGAATTTTAACATAATCTATTTGATTTCTCCCCCCCCCAAGGAATTTTAATGTAATTTATAATATTTAATCATCCCAGTAAAGATCATAATAATATATTCATTTATTTGGATTGCTTTTTATATCCCTCATGAAATATTTATTGTATTATTCCATTCGCACACTGCTATAAAGAACTGCCTGAGACTGGGTAATTTATGAAGAAAAGAGTTTTAATTGACTCACAGTTCTGCACGGCTGGGGAAGCTTCAGGAAACTTACAATCATGGCAGTAGGCAAAGGAGAGGCAAGTACCTTCCTCACAAGGTGGCATGAGAGAGAGAGGGAGCAGGTGAAACTGCCAATGTTAAACCATCAGATCTCCTGAGAATTCTCTCACTCATGAGAACAGCATGGGGGAAACCACCTCCATGATCCAATCACCTCCCACCAGATCTCTCCCCAACACCTGGGGATTACAATTTGAGATGATATTTGGGTGGGGACACCGAGCTACACCCTATCATTTGCATTTTTTTCATAGGTTCTCCAAAATTATTGCTAACTTTTTCTCTGAGATATTATACATTTTGTTTCCATTATAAGTTGGTTCATTACCTAATATCCATTTTGAAATACGTACTGCTAACCATTGGGAATTTTAATATTTCTATTTACCTAGTAATGTATTATCATTTGATTCCAGGTTTATGATAATTTACACATGTTTAATAACTCATGAATGTTAACTGAAGTCCTGAAACACTCATTATTATCCCTGTGCACTGCACATGCCCATATATAAGAAATTATCCAATAGCCTTGCTGTTGGATACATGTCTCTTAGCTACCCCTCAACATTTATTATTTCAATAAGAAATGTTTACCCTTATTTAATATCCAGGAAATCTGTGTCCTCATTTGCATGGTTATATGGATTTTGATTTTGCTCTCTGCTGTTCCAGAGTTCCTTGCACAGCTTCCTGAAAACCAGCTCACTATATGTATACATTTATAGACACTACAAATACACACACACACACACACATATATATATAGTGAAAGAGAGACTGAATGATTGATTGATTGATTGATTGATTGATTGATTTTTGAGGAATTGACTCATGATTGTTCAGGCTAACAAGGCCAAGTCTAAGTTATTTAGAACAGGCTAGCAGGCCGGACACTCAGGAAAGAGTTATTGCAGTCTTGAGTTCAAAATTTGCAGGACAGGACAGGCAAGCTACAAATTCAGGCAGGATTTCTCTATTGCAGTCTTGAAGTAGATTTGATTCTTCTTCAGGAAACTGAAGTCTTCACTCTTAAGGCAGTCAAGTGATTGGATAAGGCCCACCCACATTATGGATAGTAATTAGCACTACTCAAAATCGACTCATTTAAATGTTAATAACATGTAAAATAATACCTTCACAGCAACATTTAGACTGGGGTTGACCAAACAACTGGGCACCATATCCTAGCCAAGCTGACATGTAAAATTAAACGTTATCCATAACAAGGAAGGATTACCCAAGGCACCTAAACAATGGCAAGGTAGATGTAGAGGTATTGAATAATAATTCAACATACTTTTAGTAAAGAACTGTGTTTTGTTACACATGGAGCAAAATTTTGTCGTAATAAAAAAGGATTATGTTTTTCAACCATTTTTCTGTCACCTAAGTGTTTTTCCTTTTGTTGACTTACTCGATCCTCGGGAAAATCTGTGATGCAGATGTAATCATATTCTTTGCACCAGGGTTTTTTTTGGTCAGAATTTAATGGAATACTATACATGGAAGCAGCTAGCAAGCTGCTGAGCATGTAAATAGGCACACAGTGGAAGTTAATGTTTATCTCGTTTTCATTATTATTGATGCTAAGAGATTTTTTTCTATCTTCATACACAAAAAAATTTGAATGTGATGAATATTTAAGTGACAAAGTCACTTAACAACCAATCATTCTATATTTGCTTCAAATAAAAATTCTTAAATATTTTATATACAAAAATAATACTTATACTAGATAGTTAAAAAAAGGCAGATAGGTAAAGAAAATTTATTAATCTCCCCCTACAAGGTGAATACAAAACTCACTAATGTTTTCTTATAAAAAAACTGCAACTTAGTAGTGTAGATTAGTCTTACCATTAAGGAGTACTCAGAGTACTTAACTTCTGGCGGGTTTATAAGTATATATTTAAAAGAATTCACCATATTATAAATTATCCAAATACATGCCAAATATAAAATTTTCTTTGTAATAGCATGTACCCTCCTTCTCTGAGTTTTTATATTTGCAAGAATTTTTACATGTATTAGCTCATTTGATCAGCAGGAGTGTAATCCACAATACATGCCTTGGGTTCATTCTTCAGATTAAATAAACTAATCCAGGTTTAGGCATTTAGAATATGGATACAATCATTCAGTAAACTCCATTCTTATTAGTCTTTTTTTATTCTGAAAGCTCATATTTTTAACTCCTTTAGATAGATAACAATATGATTGGTTTGGAAATTTTACATGAGGAGTTAAAGTCACAAAACAATAAAATGGCCTGTATTTGCTCTAAATGTTTTTAAAACATATGTTCTTTACTTTTTAATTATAAATATAATATTTGGTCATAAAAAGTAAAAAATGTTTCCTCCTACAACTCCCCATTTCTGTTGCCCTAACTTAATGTTAAATATACAAACAGCATACTTCCACAATTTTCTGTGCTAGAAAAAATGCATAATCAACCTGCTGACAATTAGAGAAGGGAGTGGGTGACTGTGGCTTGTTTCCGCGAAAGTGCTTTTGTGCTATTTATTTGTGCTATTTATGCATAAGCTGCATTTCTCACCTAATTATACATAATAGTTCTGTCAATCTGTTTTTTCAGGGATTAATATTCTAAAATTATTACTCTGACAATGCAAAATGCAATTGTGAAGTGAAAATTTAATTTTTATAAATCTGCAAATGCTGAATTTTTCCAACATCGTTTGAGCTATCAGTTTATGTCTGTGGGTTGGAATAAATACTAAATTGCTTTATTATTATTTTATCTTTAGTATCTATTATGAGAACTGTCCCTCATTGCTGTTTTTAATAGAGGTTGGCATTGCATATTGAAGTTCATTTACACTTCCAAATGAAGTTTAATATCAGTTTGTTTTGATGGTCCAAAAATACATCACATTGGTATTTAATTAACATAAATATATAAGTGAATTTGAGGAAATGTATCAACTCTTATGTAGTGAGTTATTTCTTTTTTCACAATCTATTTTCTTGTTTTGCATAGGTTCAATTTAAACCCCACGAAAATTCTGTAAAGTGCTTTAAATTTTGATATGCTTCACATTTTAAATTCCTATCTCTTCAAGTCATTATATGACATGGAACTTAGGTCATGTCAAACCTTGGGAAATCAATCTATCAATCTTTGTAAAACTGGTTGTTCTCAAAGTTATAACTGCTAACTAAGCTTTATAATTTTGGATTTTCTCCCACTTCCTCCCTCTATCACTCTTTGATCCATATTCTATTTCATAAGTTATTAAAGCAGAACTTGGCCAAAACTACAAACAGATTTTGAAGGGCTGGTTCTGAAAATTGTATTTTCTGTACCAGCTCTACTCCTCCCAGAATAATGCAGTGATAAATTTTTGTGAATAAGTCTTATGCTGGAGAGCCTGCATTGTATTAGTGAATATTTCTATCTAAGATCATGAGAGTTTATCCACATGGTTATGCCTTCTTTGACCTCTCCATGGAAAATGTAGTTGTGTTTGCCCTAGAAGGAAAGAAATATTTGATACATTTTTTCTTTCTAATGTGAATTAACTTGCCCATGATATGTTCAAACTAATTATTATTGTTATACTGGGAAGCTATTAATTGTTAAGATATTCTTTTCCGTATCCCTATATAATTAGAATTTCTCATATTGCTCATTGGCTTTTGATTTATTTTCTTGAGTTTGAGGTTTCTATGCAATTAAGCCTGTCATCTATACATGTCCTATGTTATGTTTCCACATTGATGAAGTCATAGTCCACCTTCATCACCAGCCATCCCCTACCCACTACAGCCCCGGCATACACGGTATTAATAGCCTGAATATATCCTTCCATATATCTAATATATGAGATTTACTATTAAAATGTAACTATATTCAGAATATTCTCCAGAGTATTTCTTATAATCTTAATAGCTAACTATACACTGTGAATATTCTTACAGGGATTTAGGTTGTTACGATTTTAGTTTTAAAATTCAACTCTTTAGCACATGCGAAAAGCATTTTCATGCATGCAGTGAATGAAGTTTTAACATTTTTTTCCTGCAGTTATAAACTTTGCCCACAGCATTTGAACTGTTGATTCTGTTTCCTTGTTTTTTCTCAGTTCTTAAGCTGATTCCACAATTGTTTTAATTATTTTAGCTTTAGAATAAAGTTTGAAGACAAATATCCGTCTCCAATTTTTGGAGATTTTCCTTTAGTTCTTTACCATTTTTTGGTTATTGTTTTGATGAAACTTAATATCTTTTTTAATATTAAAAAGGTAACTTTGGAATATTTAATATAATTAACTTCCTTACAGTACCAGATCTGCTAGGATAATAAATATGTATTGATTCACTGTAGTTGATTTTTATATTCACAACAACTGGGAAGTTTTTAATTTTTTTATTTTTGGGGGGAAGTTTTTTAAAAGAAATTCTGACTAATCCTTGCCAATCTGATTCCTAGTTGAAATAACTAGGAATATTTTTTAAAATAACAATGAGAACGCATGGACACAGGAAAGGGAACATCACACTCTGGGGCCTGTTGTGGGGTGGGGGGAGGGGGGAGGGATAGCATGAGGAGATATACCTAATGCTAAATGACGAGTTAATGGGTGCAGCACACCAACATGGCACATGTGTACATATGTAACAAACCTGCACGTTGTGCACATGTACCCTAAAACTTAAAGTATAATAATAATAATAAAAGTACCCACAGTCAATAACACTCAGTACCAAAAAAAAAAAGAAATATTTTTAAAAAACATTTTCTTCTCTGAGTGGATTTTTAACCAATTTTTGTAAAAGTAAATATTGTTGGTACATAAAAAAGCTACTATTTTATTATCTTGCTTTCCATCTGCTCACTAAGACATGAGTTTCCATCATTTTTCACTAGATTCTTTTGGATTATCTGCATTAATCATCATATTTTATAAGACTCGATCCACTGAAACATTAAACATCCTTATAGTTGATAAAGGCTCCATGTTTTTGTACAGAGAAGATCAACAAAAATGTCTTCATTTTGGGGTTTTCTTCTCTTCACACTCTCCATCACTATCTCGTGGTACTCTGCAGTACACAGATCCATGCCCTCAGGTAAACTTGCAGAGTAAATTTGCTGCCATTTCTCTCCACAGTCCCACAAGTCACTCACATTCACAAGGGCCTTTTAAAAATTGAACAATACAACTTAAAATCAGCTAGAAGGACAATGTATTCAAATTACTTATATTGTAGCAGGTAACAATACAGATTCTAAGTAAAAAAAAAAAAAAAAAAAAAAAAAAAACAAGCTTTTGTAAATGTCTTTTGTTAGCCACTGAATCAAATGTTTGAGTAATGTCTTTGCTTATGTTTCCATTTTGAGTTTTCACTTTAAAACGTAAAAAGAGGTTGTTTCTGTTTTTGTTTTTTCCAGTGTGGCTGACTAGAGGTGTTGGATGCCAGATCTCCTCAGAAAGAAGATTAAAGTTACAGGTCATGGCTAGAGGAGAAACCTGAGGGAAGAATGCTGAAACCTGTCAGAGAACCCATAGGAAGAAACTGGGCTGCAGAAATGGAAGGCAGCAGGATTCTGGCAGAGACTGATCACTGAGCAGCTTGTAGTCCCATAGAAAAGGTAGGTGGGGGTACATGTTTGCTCCCCTCAGCCTTGCAACAGACTGCTGACTGCTGAATTGTCAGAGAGCATTTCTGTCCCCGGAAGTCCGATCAATGCTGTCAGTGGCCATTTCAGAAATTCCTGGGTGCAGAGCACCTGACATCCAGCTTGTGCAGGTGCACTCGCACACCCCGTAAACCCAAACTGACGTGGTGGTGAGTGGTATATTTTTTGCGCACCCATTGTGGGTTACTACTCTGCTGGGAGAATCCCAGCCCTCGTGTCACCGCATCACCAGATCCCCAGCGAACATACACCATAACCCACTCTGACTGGCCCGTCCATGACGTACTGTAGAATCCCCAGAGATACAGCCCTCAACACAGGCTGCTTCTAGGGAAAGGGGGAGCATAGCACACCAAAGTGTCACATGAGACAAAGGAAACCCAGGCTTGGTGTGGCTCTCTGATGGAGGGGCGCATTGTTCCACTTCATCAGATAGGCAGTACCAGAGGCCAGTAGCAGAGGTAGAGAGGGGTTCACCTCCTGCTCCTCCTGACCACTGCTGTAGATGCACCTAAGGCTTTTCTCACTGGGGGCCTGGATGTGCACTTGGAGATAGCGTTCCAGCTCTATTTGCAGGGGCTGCATCCCCACTAAAAGGATGTCCACAACCTGCACTTGTACGAAGGGTGGGACTCATCTACCCCTCCTACACAGAGCAGCGTGGGCCCTGCAATGGAACATGGAACAGCTGCAGAGCTTTCTGTTTGGGGATAGGAGAAGAGATTCTGCCCCAAGACCATTTCAGTAGTAGCTACAAGATGGGTATTTCCTGTGGACCTCAGTCACATTGCACCTGGAGATACAGGACAGTGTAACTGAACTGAAGGTTGGAGCCATGTAATAGAGACTTGATAGGGGAATGAATTGCACTGCATTCCTGCCTGCCCAGGAGGAGGAACTGGTGCAGCCCCTACCTCACCCACTTCAGGCCTCAGCATATCCCCCCCACGACATCCCCCTGTCACACCCATCAGGGGGGGTGCTTCCACTCTTCATTGAAATTACTCAAGAGTGAACCAAGTCTTACTATTAAACACCACCTATTAGACTGGAGATTGAACTGCAACGTACACACACACACACACACACACACACACACACCAAAAAACCAACCTTTTGAAAGAAAGGCATAGTACTAGGGTTTGAGCTAATTAGGCTACCTGAGACCTCCACACTCCCAGCCCCACAGTAGATAGTGTTGGCTTGTATGTCCACATGAATACAACAAGCAGCATTTGAGAAAACCACCACACAAAAGGTATTTATACCAAGGAATCTATACAGAGATGTGGCCTCATGAAAACACCCAGAAGCAAAGTCAGTTAATCATATACAGCATACACTCCATCGACACCCTCAAGAGAGAAAAGAATAAACAATAAAAAGTCCCATTAAAACTGCAGCGATTTCAAAAATAAGAAACAACTACTCCAGATGAGAGGGAATCAGTGCAATAAATCCAACAGTACCAAAAGAGTGTTTTTGACATTGCCAAAGGATCTGAACAGCACCGTAGCAATGGATCCCAACAAAACTGACAATTCTGAAACAAATGGGCAATAATTTAAAATATGAATTGTCCTAAATATATATGCACCCAAGACAGGAGCACCCATATTCATTTAAAAAATTCTTAGATACATTTGAAGAGACTTAAATAACTACACAATAATAGTGGGAGACTTCAATACACTACTGACAGTATTAGACAAATCATCAAGGCAGAAAACCAGCAAAGATATTTGGGATTTGAAATCAACACTTGACCAAATGAAACAAACAGAAATATACAGAACTCTTCTTGCAAAAACAACAGAATGTACGTTCTTCGTATCTGCACATGGCACATACTCTAAAATTGACCACACAATTGATAATAACACAATTGTCAGCAAATTTTAAAAATATCAAAATCATACCAACCACAGTGCAATAAAAATAGAACTCAAAAGTAAGAAGAGAGCTCAAAGCCATACAATTGCATGGAAATTAAACAACCGGCTCCTGAATGACTTTTGGGTAAACCGTAAAATTAAGGCAGACATCAAGAAATTCTTTGAAAACAAAGATACAACATACCAGAATCTCTAGGACACAGCTCAGGCAATGTTAAGAGGAAAGTTTATACTGCTAAATTCCCCATCAAAAAGTTAGAAAGATCTCAAATTAACAACCTAACATCACACATAGAAGGACTAGAATGATGAGATCAAGCCAACCTGAAAGCTAGCATAATAAAATAAATTACCAACATCAGAGCTGAACTGAATGAAATTGAGACACAAAAAAACATACAAAAGATCAATGAAACTAGCAGTTAGCTATTTTAAAAAATAAACAAGATTAATAGGCCACTAGCTGGACTAATAGAGAAAAAAAGAGGGAAAATAAAAACAAACACAATCAGAAATGAAAAAGACAAATGACCCCACAGAAATGCAAACATCCCTCAGAGACGGTTACAAATAACTGTATGCACAAAAACTAGAACATCTACAAGAATTGGATAAATTCCTGGAAACATACAACCTCCCAAGATTGAACCAGGAAGAAATTGAAACTCTGAACAGACCAGTAATGAATTCTGAAACTGAATCTGTAATAAAAAGCCTACCAAGCAGAAAAAGCTCAGGACCAAATGGATTCATAGCTGGCTTCTACCTGATGCATAAGGGAGAGCTGGTACCACTTGTACTGAAACTATTCCCAAAAAATCAAGAAGGAAGAACTTCTACCTGGCTCATTCTTTGAGGCCAGCATCATTCTGGTACCAAAACCTGGTAAAGACATAACAATAAAAGAAAACATCAGGCCAATAACTTTCATGAATATAGATGCAAAAATCTTCAAAAAATTTTACGGAAACAAATCCAGCACCACATCAAAAAGATAACTGATCATGAACAAGTATGCTTTATCCCTGAGATGTAAAGTTGGTTCAACATACACAAATCAATAAATATGATTCATCACATGAACAGAACTAAAAACAAAAGCCATACGACTATTTCGATAAATGCTGAAAAGGCTTCTGATAAAATGCAGCATTCCTTCATGTGAAAAACCATCAACAAACTAGTCATTGAAGGAACATACCTCAGAACAATAAGAGCCTTTTATGACAAACTCACAGTGAATATTATACTGTATGGGCAAAAGCTGGAAGCATTCCTCTTGAGTATGGCCACAAGGCAAGCAAGTCCACTCTCACCATTTCTATTTAACATAGTACTGGGAGTCCTAGTCAGATCAATCAGGCAAGAGAAAGTAATATAAGGCATGCAAATATGAAGAAAGGAAGTCAAACTATCTGTTTGCAGACTTTATGCTTTTATATGTAGAAAACTCAGTAGTCTGTGCCCAAAAGCTCCTAGATCTGATAAAGAACCTCAGCAAAATTTCAGTATTAAAAAATCAGGCCGGGCAAGGTGGCTCATGCCTATAATCCCTGCACTTTGGGAGGCTGAAGCAGGTGGATCACTTGAGGTTGGGAGTTCCAGACCAGCCTGACTAATATGGCAAAACCCCATCTCTTCTAAAAATACAAAAACTAGCCAGGCATGGTAGCGTGCACCTGTAGTCCCAGCTACTTGGGAGGCTGAGGCAGGAGAATCACTTGAACCTGAGGAGGTGGAGGTTGCAGTGAGCCAAGATCACTCCACTGCACTCCAGCCTGGGCGACAGAGTGAGACTCTGTCAAAAAAAAATCAATGTACAAAATAAGTCTTATTTTTATAAATCAACAACCTCCAAGCTCAGTACCAGATAAAGAACACAAACCCATTCACTATAGCCACAGATAAAATAAAATACTTAGGAATACAGCTAATAAGAGAGTTGAAAGATCCCAACAACAAAAATTGCAAAACACTGTGGAAGGAAGTCACACATTACACAAACAAATAAAAAATAACTACAAGCCCATGGATAAGTAGAATCAATATTGTTAAAATGGCCATACTGCCAAATGCAAGTTACAGATTCAATGCTATTCTTATCAAAATACCAACAACATTTTTCACAGAATTAGAAGAAACTATTCTAAACTTCAGATGGAACCAAAAAAAGAGCCCATATAGCCAAAGCAATTCTAAGCACAAAGAACAAAGCTGGAGGCATCATATTTCCCTATTTCAAACTATACTACAAGGCTACAGTAATAAAAACAGCATGGAACTGGTACACATCAGACACATAGACCAATGGAACAGAATAGAGCACCCAGATACAAAGCTATACACCTACAACCACCTTATTTTTGACACAGTTGACAAAAACAAGCAAAGGTGAAAGAAATTTATATTCAATAAATGGTGCTGGGATAACTGGTGAACCATATACATAAGATTTAATATGGACCCCTTCTTTACACCATATACAAAAATCAACTCAAGATGGATTAAATAATTAAATATCAAACCTAAAACTATAAAAACCCCTGAATAAAAGCTAGGCAAAACCATTCTGGACATAGTTTTCAGCAAAGACTTCATGATGAAGATACTGAAAGCAATTGTAACAAAACGAAAAATTGACAAATAAGACCTAAGTAAAACAAAGAGCTTCCACACAGCAAAAGAAACTACCAAGAGAGTAAACAGACAACCCACAGAATGGGAGAAAATATTTGCAAAATATGCATCTGACAAAGGTCTAATATACAGAATCTATAAGTAACTTAAAGACTTAACAAGCAAAAAACTAACAACCCCATTAAAAATTGGGCAAAGGACATGTACAGACATTTCTCAAAAGAAGACATACATGTGGCCAGCAAATATATGGAAACATACTCAATATCCCTAATCATTAGAGTAATGCAAATCAAAACCAAAGTAAGATACCATTTCATACCAGTCAGAATGGCTATTTTTAAAATCTCAAAAAATAACATATGCTGGTATGGTAGTGGAGAAGAGGGGATGTTTATACACTGCTAGTGGGAATGTAAATTCGTTCAGCCACTGTGGAAAGCAGTTTGGAGATTTCTGAAAGAACTTAAAACAGAAGTACTATTTGACCCAGCAATCCCATTATTGGAGATACACTCATAGGAATATAAATTGTTCTACCATGAAGACACATGCATGTGTATGTTCATTGCAGCAGTATTCATGATCGAAAAGACATGGAATCAACCTAGATTCCCATCAATGGTAGACTGGATAAAGAAAATATGATACATATAAATGATGAAATACTATGCCGCCATAAAAATGAATGAGATTGTTTCCTTTGCTGCAATGTGGATGGAGCTGGAGGCCATTATTCTAAGTGAATTAATGAAGAAACAAAAATCTAAATACTGCACGTTCTCACTTGTAAGTAAGTGCTAAACTTTGAGTACACATGGACACAAAGAAAGATGAGAATAATAGATACTATGGCCTACTTGAAGGTGGAGGATGGGAGGAGGGTGAAGATCAGAAAACTACCTATCGAGTACCATGCTTATTACCTGGTGTCATAATAATACATACTCCAAATCCCCATGACAGATAATTTACCTATAAAACAAACCTGCACCTGTACCCTTGAAACTAAAATAAAGATTTAAAGAAAACATGATTTGTAAAGAAGCTCAATTGAATCAAGGAGGAAGTTGAAAATCCACACAGATAAATAAAAAAAAGAATTCAGAATATGAAAGACTAGATAAATATATTTAAAACCAAACAAAAAAAAAAACAGAGCTTCTAGTAATGAAAATTTACTGATAGAATTTCAAACTACAGTTGAAAACTTCCACAATAGACTAGATCAACCAGAATAAACAATTTTAGACATACAGACCTGTCTTTCAGATTAACTGAGTCAGATGAAAATAAAGAAAAAATAATTTAAAAATGAACAAAGCCTTCAAGAAATATGGGATTATGTAAATGGACCAAACCTATGGCTTACAGGTGTTTCTGGTGGAAAAGAAGAAAAAGAGATTTGGAAAATGTTTCTGAGGGAATAATTCAGAAAGATTTCCCTGATCTTGCTAGAGAGGTAGCCATTCATATAAAAGAAATTCAGAGAACAGCTGCAAGATACTGTACAATATGAACATCACCAAGGCATATAGTCAACAGACTTCTCAGCAAAGACGTTACAAGCCAGAAAAGGTTGGGGGCTTATTTTTAGTCTCCATATAGGAAAAAAAATATCAGCCAAAAATGTTATATCCTACCAAAATAAGCTTCATAAATGAAGGAGAAATGAAGTATTTCCCACACAAGCAAATATTCATCACCACTAGACTGGCCCTACAAGAGATGCTCAAAGGATTTCTAAACGTGGAAACAAAGGGACAATACTCACCATCATAAAAGCACATAGATCCTGTAAAGCAAATACACAACTCACAGATCCTGTAAAGCAATTACACAATTGAGAATCTGATGCATTGAGCTAACAGCACTATGACAGAAAAAAAAATTCACATATCAATATTAACCTTGAAAATAAATGGCCTAAATATTCCACTTTAAAGATACAGACTGGCAAATCGGATTAAGGGAAAAAAAGACTCAACCATCTGCTGCCTACAATAGACCCACCTAATGTCTAAAGACACCTACCAACTCCAAGTAAAGGGGTGGAAAAAGGTATATCATAAAAATAGAAAATGACAGGAAGCAGGAATGCCTATTTTTATATCAGATAAAACAGACTTAAACCAACAACAGTAAAGAAAGACAAAGAAGAGTATTATATAATTATAAAGGGTTTAATACAACAAGAAGATTTAACTATCCTAAATATATATGTATCCAACACCATACCACCCAGATTCATAAAAATACTGCTACTCAACCTTAGAAAAGAGATTTACAGCAATACAATAATAGAGGAGAATTTCAACACCCCACTGACAACATTAGACTGATCACTGCAGCAAAAATTCAATGAAGAAACTCTGCACCTGAACTGGATTCCAGACCAAATGGATCTAATAGACATTTAAAAAATATTCTACCCAACGATTGCAGAATATACGTTTTTCTCATCTGCCAACAGGATATTATTCAAAATCAATCATATAGTTCGCCATAAAGCAAGTGTTAATAAATTTTATAAAATCAAATTTATATCAAGTATCTTCTTGGATCACAGTGGAATAAAGTTTGAAATCAATGCCAAGAGGAACTCACAAAAGTACACAGAAATACATGAAAACTAAATGATTTGCTCCTGATTCACTTTCGGGTAAACAACAAAGTTAAAGCAGAAATTTAAAAAAAATTGAAACATGAAAATAGAGACACAGCATATCAAAACTGCTGGAATACAGCAAAGCCAATGCTGAGAGAAAAGATTATAGTGTTAAATGCCTATATAAAATGATTGGGCCTGGCATGGTGGCTCACGCCTGTTATCCCAGCACTTTGGGAGACCAAGGCAGGTAGATCACTTGAGGCCAGGAGTTCGAGACTAGCCTGGCCAACATGGTGAAACGCTGTCTCTAATAAAAATACAAAAATTAGCCAGCCTTGGTGGTGCACACCTATAATTCCAGCTACTCACTGGGATTTCAGTGACTGAGGCATGAGAATCACTTGAACCTGGGAGGCAGAGGTAACAACTATTAGAGCAGAACTAAATGAAGTAGAGACGGAAAAATGATACAAAGATCAAGGTAATGAAAAGTTAGTTATTTAATAGGATAAAAAATTAATAGCTAGTTAGATTAACCAAGAATAAAGGAGAAAAGTTTCAAATAAGCACAATCAGAAATGGTAAAGGTGACGTTACAACTGATACCACAGGAACAAAAAAGATCTTTGGACTATTATGAACATTTCTATGCACATAAACTCATAAAGCTAGAGGAAATTGACACATTTCTGGAAACATACAACCTCCCAAGATTGAACCAAGAAGATATAGAAATCCTGAAAGTAACAATAACAAGTAATGAAATTGAATCAGTAATAAAATATCTCTCAACAAAAAACAAAAAGCCCAAAACCAGATGGATTCACAGCTGAATTCTACCAGATGTACAAATAAGAGCTCATACCAATCTTACTGAAAATATTCCAAAAAAAATGAGGAAGAATGATTCCTCCCTAACTCATTCTACAAAACCAGTATCACACTGATACGAAAATCAGGCAAGGACAAAATGAAAAAAAGAAAACTACAGGTCAATATTCCTGATGAACTTAGATGCAAAAATCCTGAAGAAAATACTAGCAAATCAAATCCAGCAGCATATCAAAAAGGTAACTTATCATGATCAACTAGGTTTTTTTTTTTTTTCCCCCAGGGATGCAAAGGTGGTTCAACATATGCAAATGAACATGTTATTGACCACATAAAATTAAAAACAAAAAACAATATGATTATCTCAATAGATGCAGAAAAAGTATTTGATAAAATTCAACATCCCTTCCTGATAAAAAATCTTTGACAAACTAGGTATCAAAGAAACATACCTCAAAATAATAAAAGCAATATATGACAAACCCACAGCCAACATCACACTGAATAGGGAGAAGTTGAAAACATTTCCCTTAAGGACTAGAACAAGACAGGGATGACCACTCTCACCACTCCTATTCAATATAGTACTGGAAGTCCTAGCCAGAACAATCAGGCAAGAGAACAAAATAAAAGCATCCAAATTGGAAAAGAGCAAGCCAAATTATCTGTTTATAACATGATCTTATACCTGGAAAATTATAAAAACTCCTCCAAAAGATTCATAGATTTCATAAGCAACTTCAGTAAAGTTTCAGGATACAGTATCAATGTACACAAATCAGTAGCATTTCTATACACCAACAACAATTGAGAATCAAATCAAGAACGTCATCCCATTTACAATAGCTAAAAAATAATTAAAATACCTAGGAATACATTTAACCAAGGAGGTGAAAGATCTCTACAAGAAGAACTACAAAACACTGATGAAAGAAATCACAGATGACACAAACAATAGTAAAACCATACTATGCTCACGGACTGGAAGAATCAACATCATAAAAATGACCATACTCCCCAAAGCAATCTACAGATTGAACACAACTGCTATCAAATTACTAATATCACTTTTCACAGTATTAGAAAAACAACAATGTTAAAGTTTACCTGGAACCAAAAAAGAGCTTGAATAGCCATAACAATCTTAAGCAAAAAGAACAAAGCCAGAGACATAACATTACCTGACATAGATTATATTACAAGACTATAGTAACTAAAACAACATCATACTGGTACAAAAATAGACACATAGGCCAATGGAACAGAATAGAGAACACAGAAATAAAGCCACACAGGTAAAACCACCTGATCTTTCACAAGGTCGACAAAAATAAACAATGGAGATAGGACACCCTATTCAATAGATTGTGCTGGAAAAAATTGGCTAGGCATATGCAGAAGATTGAAACCGGGCCCCTATCACTCATCATATACAAAAATCAAGTCAATATTGATTAAAGACTTAAATGTAACACCTGAAACTATAAAATTCTAGAAGAAAATCTAGAAAAAACTTCTCCTGGACGTAGGCCTAGGCAAATAATATATAACTAAGACCTCAAAAGCAAATGCAACAAAACAAAAATAGGCAAATGAGACTTCACTAAACTAAAAGGATTCTGCACAGCAAAAGAAATAATCAACAGAGTAAACAGATAATCTACAGAATGGGAGAAAATATTTGCAAATTATATATCTCACCAAGGACTAATATTCAGAATATTCAAAGAGCTCACACAACTCAACAGGAAAAAAATATTTAAAAATGGGCAAAAGGGGCCGGGTGTGGTGGCTCATGCCTGTAATCCCAGCATTTTGGGAGGCCGAGGTGGGCAGATAATCTGAGGTCAGGAGTTCGAGACCAGCCTGACCAAAATGGCGAAACCCCGTCTCTACTAAAAATACAAAATTAGCTGGGGGTGGTGGCGCATGCCTGTAATCCCAGCTACTCCGGAGGCTGAGGCAGGAGAATCACTTGAACCTGGGAGGCAGAGGTTGCAATGAGCCGAGGTTGTGCCATTGCACTCCATCCCGGGAAACAAGAGCAAAACTCCATCTCAAAAAAAAAAAAAAAAAAGGGTGGGGGGGTAAAAGTCATGAAGAGGCATTTCTCCAAGAAGACATGCAAGTGGCAAAGAAACACGTGAAAAAAATGCTCAACATCACTCGTCATCAGAAAAAATGCAAATTAAAACTACAATTAGATACCATCTTACACCTGTCAGAATAGGCTATTTTAAAAAATACAACTAATAACAGATGTTAGTGAGGATGTGGAGAAGTGAGAACTCTTATACACTGTTGGTGGGAATATAAATTGGTACAACCTCTATGGGAAGCAGTGTGGAGATTTCACAGAGAACCAAAAATAATGCTACCATTGGACCTAGAAATCCCTCTACTTGGTATCTACCTTAAGGAAAACAAATCATTTCATCTAAAAGACAATCATATGTGTCACAGCACTATTCACAATAGCAAAGTCAGGGTGTTAACTTAAGTGTCCATCAGTAGCTGATTGGATAAAGTAAATGTAGTATATATATTCCATGGAATACTATGTAGCCATAAAAAAGAATGAAATCATTCTTTACAGCAACATGGATGGAGCTGGAGGCCATTAGCCTAAGAGAAATAATTCAGAAACAGAAAACCAAAAGCTGCATGTTCTCACTTATAAGTGGGAGCTAAACAACAGATACACATGCACTTAAAGATGGAGATAAGAAACACTGGGGATTCCAAAAGGGGGAAGAGTGGGAAGGGGTAAGAGTTGGAACATTACCCACTGGGTACAATGTTCACTCTTTCAATGATGTGTGCACTAGTAACCCAAACCTCACCATTATGCGATATATCAAGGTAACAAACATGCACATGTACCCCCTAAATCTAAACTTATAAAAAAGTAAAAAGAAGAAAATTTTGTCATTTGCAACAACATGGATGAAACTGGAGGACATTACATTATGTGATATAAGCCAGGCAGAGAAAGAACTCATTAATATGTGAAATATAAAATGGTTGAACTCATGGAAGTAGAGAGTAAAAATGGTGCTTTCCAGGGGCTGTGTCAGTAGCAGAGGAGGGTGTTAGAGGCATTGTTGTTCAAAAGATACAAAATTTCAGGTAGACAGAAGAAATAAATCCAAGAGATATCGTATAGTACAACATGGTGACTGTAGTTAATATATTGTATTCTTGAAAAATGTTGAGAGTCGGTTTTGTGTTCTCACCACAAAAATGACAACGATGTCAGGCTATGTATATGTTAATTAGCTTGATTTAGTCATTTCATAATGTATATATATATTTCAAAACATTATGTTTTACATAAATAAATATAATTTTATCTGTCAGTTTAAAAAATAAATAAATAAATATGTTTACATATGTTGATTCATTAAATCCTGAAACCACAGGATATAGGTGAAAATAGGATCTAAGGCACAGATTTGTTATTAAGATTGAAATAATCTGTGTAAATTCAATCTATACTGCCTGAAAAACAAGTGATCGGGAAATGTTAAGAATTATCCATGCTATTATTAATACTGGTAATCTGTTTCATTTTCTCCTTTGTACAGAAAAGAGAACTTGAGATGGGAGACGTTCTTGTTTCAAATATCAAGAAGCCCAAGTTATTTAGGAACAAGGTTTTTAACCTAATTTATTAAAAATTATAAAGATATAAACTGAAGAAGTTAATAATTTCTCACATCTTCTCTGTTCCATAGTCCTAATATTTAAAAGGTATACACATGTCATCCTGGATATAGCAAAACTCAATGTTATAATTATGGTGTCTGTTTCCAAACACGTCAAATACTTTTTTTCAAGTACGTTTCAAGGGCATCGTTATGGAAATTTTAATATTTCATCATGTCTCTGGAAATTTGCTAAAGTCTTAATCAGTTGTCAGCAAGACTAAATGAATGATAATATTTAAAATACAAAAGACATGAAGGGAAATAAGGAATATTTATATTATTAAGTAATAACATGTATTATAAAGCAATAATAAAAGAATACAGCACTGACACAGAAATTGGCAGCTGAAATGATCTTATTGCTTTAAACCGGGTTTAGCAAATTTATTAATGTATTTTGCATTGCCCCAAAATAATTTTTGATAAATTTGTTTCTGGATACTTCATAAGCATTATTTCTATTGTGACTAAACCCATTTTTATTGTATTTTCTAATTTCTTCTTGCTGTTATATGGGGAAGTTATTGATTTCTGTATATTTTATTTCTGCCTACACATCTAACTAAACTATCTTACTAGTTCTCATAATTTTTCAGTTTATTCTAGAATGTTGATCATGTTATCTGTGTCAGGGATCCATTGCAACATTAAAACCAAGCTACAGGCTGAGTAAATACTATATGTTGTCCATGCCCTCTCCTTCCTGACTGCCCCCTAAGTCTTTCTGACATGAGTTATTTACCCTTGTATTTACTATTGTACCCCTGTAGGTGTGGTTAATATTTACAATCAGTTGACTTTCATGAAAGCGGTTTATGCCACATAATATGGGTGGGCCTAATCTAAGCAGTCGAAGGTCTGACAATGCTTGGATTTGAAGCTCATCCCATCGTAGCCACTTTCTAGCTTTATGACCTTGGCAAATTACTTAACTCTCATCAGTTTGTTCATCTGTGAAATGAGAATCATAGTAGTAATGAAGATGGAGTGAGTTAACAGACATAAGCCATTTTGAACAGTACCTGCCATTCAGAAAGTACTAAACACATAATAATGATAACATTTAAAGGTGCAGTATAATACTGATGATTGAATTTGTCTTGTATCCAGATTAGACATATTATCACATCTTGGCGGTTAAGTGAATATGTTCTAAACAGGATGCCAACATTTAACAATAAATGTGCTTTGTTAATGATATGACCTACTATACTTGTATTTGCATCCATGTTGATTATCAGTGAAATTATTTTTACATGTTTTTTTCAACGGAGTCTCATGAGAAATTTGTGAGTTTGATGTAATAATAGAGTTCTCATAAGGACTAAATGATATAATTCATATAAAAGTCTAATAACAATTACTACAAATGGTTTTATTATCTCATTTTTATGGATGTAATCATTTGAAGCTTTAAAACCTTAGATAGTTTCTTTCAGTTGTCATAACACTTGACTCCCTATGTTCTTTTATGTTGTTAAATTACAAAAGTTGTTTTCCTTCTTAATTTTCATTTATTCACAAATGCAATATTTGCCATTGTATCCAGTGGAATAAGGCAAATAAACATAAAGAAGTTTCTAATTCTTCTCATTCTCCACTCTATTTCCATCCCCCTGAGACGGTGGATGGAAACACCTCGCTGTATATCCTTGCACCAGTTTCTTTCCTTCTCCAGCTCAAACAAATAGATACATACCTATAAACACATATGCAAGCTTTTCATTACTATTGCGTGTTTTACAGTTTTTTTTGTCCTAAATACATTATTATGCGACCTCTTTTGTCTTGTAACAAAATATTTTAGGACATCCTTCTAAATCAGTGATTGTCAACTAGGAGAGATTTCCCCCACCCACAACATTTGGCAATATCTGGAGATATTTTTGGTTGCCGTAACAGAAGCAGGGGGTGGGGCGCTACTGGCATTTATTGGATACAGGTCAGGGATGCTGTTGAACATTCTATAATGCACAGGATAGCCATCCTCCCAGCCAACAAATAATTATCCCATCCAAAATATCAATAGTGCCAAGGTTGAGAAACCCTGTTCTGAATCAATAGAGCCACAGCTATTTATATACGTAGTTATGCAATATTCCATAATAATGGCAAACCAGAATTTACTCGATTCTACTAGTGATGAGTTGAATTAGTGGTTTCTAGTGTTTTCTACCACAAATAATGTGGCAATACACACTCTTTTCCTTACATCTTCATATACTGATGCTTTTCTTTCCCTTGGATACATTGCCCAAAGTGAGATTGCTGGGTCAATTTTTAAGGGTTTAATAGATATTTTTGTATAATTTTTCAATTTTTGCTGGTAATTCACACCATACCACTAATAAATAAGAATGCCATTTCTTCAGTATTCTTTCTAGGAACTAGATGTTACAAATCTTTTGTAATTTTAGACAGTCGTATGAGAAAAACTTCAGGCCTCATTGTTACTTCAATGTGCTTTTCCCTAATTTAGTTAAGTTTGAGCAGCATTTTAAATATTTGGATATTTGAAATATTAAAATATCCAAATATTAAACTATTTGGATATTTCCCATTAATCCCTATTGCTGTCTTTTGCATATTTTTTCTATAGTTTTTCTTTTTTTTTTTTTTCCTGGAGACAATGTCTTGCTGTTGTCCAAGATGGAGTGCAGTGGCGTGATCACAGTTCACCGAAACCTTGAACTCTCAGCTCAAATGATCCTCCCACCTCAGCCTCCAACATATGTAGGCCAACAGGTGTGAGCCACCACACTTGGCATTTTCGTATTGCATTTTAAAGCAATTTGTACATGTGGTTACAACATTTTGTCTGTCACAAGTGTTGCAAATATTTTTCTCATCTGTTATTTGACTTTTTCACTGGTTATATGTCTTTCCATTTAACGCATCTTAATTTTAAAAAATATGTTCTTATAATTTTTAATTTATTACATCTTACATTCTTCCTTGCTTAGGAAGATTTATTAAAATATATATATTTATTAAAAATATATATATAGTAAATTTTTGCTAATCTTTATTGTTTTATTTTGTACCCTTATATCCTAAATCTATCTGAAATTTATTTTTTATCTGATGGAAGATAAATGTCTAAATTAGTTTTCTACCTGATTAGAATTATTTCTGCACCATTAATTAATAAATTACTATTTCCTCACTGAAGCAAAAATTGGTTCCTATTAATCCTTGAGGCTTTTGTTTTAGATTTTCAATTCTGTTTTTGTCATCTATTTTTTATTTCTATGTTAGTACCACAGTATTATTTTAGTGTAAGTTTTTATATCTGGTTAGGCAAATCTCTCTTCACTATTCTTTTTCACAAAGGGTTTAGCTATTCTTGCACAATTGTTCTTTTCTATAAACATTGAAATCATTTTATCCAGTTCCAAACATAAATCTGTATCTGTAAGTGTCCTGTCACAAAACATACGACACATTCCCCTAGATAATTAGGGAGTGTTTAATAAAGGAACGGGTGTAGGTTATACAACGGGTACTGAAAAGGGATGGTGACGCACCTTCAAACTAGCTACAGCAGGGAGCCATGGTAACGAGTGGATCTGAAAGTTGAAGGGAAGGCAGAGGTTACTTGAGTCCTAAGACAGGGTTACCAACAGGACTTGGAGTTTTCTGTAGAGGGCCACAGCCAGCCCTTGGCACTCAGCTGGGAGGAAGCCAGATAAATGAATGCCCTAACCTCACTCCCTTCCTACTTCCAGAACTCCTGCCAGTGCCTCCTTATTGGCCAAACCCAACTGGGAAGCAGAGATAAAGAGAGGGCGTGTATGCAGTCCATATAGATCAGCTTCCTGGGGTACAGAGCAGTATGGAGAAGGGAGGGGTGCATCTAGAGCAGGGGTCTTCAACCCTCAGGTCATAGACCAGTACCGGTCTGTGGCCTGGTAGCAATTGGGCCGCACAGCAGGAGATGAGCGGCCAAAACAGTGAGCATGACCGCCTGAGCTCCGCCTCCTGTCAGATCAGCGGAGGCATTAGACTGTCATAAAAGCCAGAACCCTATTGCGAACGGCACATGCGAAGGATCTAGGTTTCATGCTCCTTAGGAGAATCTAACTAATGCCTGATGATCTGAGGTGGAACAATTTCATCCTAAAACTATGCCCCCAATCCGTGGAAAAATTGTCTTCCACAAAACAGGTCCCTGGTGCCAAAAAGATTGGGGACTGCTGATCTAGAGAATCAGATGGAACAGATCCAGCTCATAACCCACTGGAGGTCTGATACAGAACTTCATTTTATTATGTATTCATTTTGTGAGAACTGAGCTTTTGTCAGTGTAAAGACTCTGAGGTGGATGGGACTTAGCAAATTTGAAGAACATGAAGAAAACTAGTGAACTGGAGCACAGGGGTGAAGCCAAGAATGGGAGGGATGAGGTAGGCAGTGACAGGTCATGTACAGCTTCATCAGTCGTGGTTAGGAGCCTGAGATTTATTCCATGTACCCTGGTGTACCATTGGGGAACTTCAGCGTCACAGTGATTTGACCTCAACTACATTTTTGTTTAGATTTGCTACTAAAATGTGTTATAGTATTTGAGCTAATGAGGATTTTCTAACATACATTTTCAAATCGCACCAGCTTATACTCACTCTAAAGAATGTATGATTCGGGACATGGATGAACCTGGAAACCATCATTCTCAGCAAACTATCGCAAGGACAAAAAACCAAACACCTCATGTTCTCACTCATAGGTGGGAACTGAACAATGAGAACACTTGGACACAGGAAGGGGAACATCACACACCGGGAACTGTTGTGGGGTGGGGGGAGGGGGGAGGGATAGCATTAGGTGATAGACCTAATGCTAAATGACAGTTAATGGGTGCAGCACACCAACATGGCACATGTATACGTATGTAACAAACCTGCACGTTGTGCACATGTACCCTAAAACTTAAAGTATAAAAAAAAGTATGATTTTATCCATGTCAGTGTATCCCTGATATCCTTCAGTGTATTATTTGAAAATTGAAAATTGTTGCTAATTCATTGAAATAAGTAAATAAAGTGAAGTAAGTAAATATAGTGTCTTAGTCTGTGTGTGCCACTAAAACGGAATACCCGAGACTGGGTAATTTATAAAGGACAGAGTTTATTTGCTCACATTTCTGGAGACTGGTAAGTCTAAGGTAAAGGTGCTGGCTGGGTCGGTTGTCTGATAACTGCTGCATTCTTCAGAGAGGTAGAACTCTATATCCTCACATGGTGGGAAAAGGGCACTTTTCCTGGGTCCAACACTGCCTGAAGCCTCTTTTTATAAGGGCTTTAATCCCAGCAATAAGTACAAAGCCCTCATGGCCTAACCACCTCCTAAAGTCTCCTCTTTTTAATACTATCACATTGGCAACACCTGAATTTTGGAGAGAACGCATTCAAACGATAGCATAAAGGTATCTTTTTGTCTTGATTGCATGGCTTTAAGTAATGGTAATACTGCTGCAGATTTATTTGTATTGGTCATATGAATTTAATTTGGAGGGATGAGTCTGCTCCTGTCCTTTATTCATATTTCCATTAGGATGCATAGCGAATGCCATGGTATGCCATCCACATTCCCCTTTCAAGACCAAGGCACTTTTTCTCCCAACTGTCAAGAGCGTTGGTATCCAGTGATTGTTAGTTGAATCCCTGACAAAGATCATGTCTCCTTCTCCCCTTCCCCACCCCCACCTGTGACTAATGCCTGGTCAATGCAGGGGTAAAATCTTGGTTGATATGGTTTGGCAACTCAAATCTCATCTCAAATTGCAATCCCCATGTGTCTAGGGAGGGGAGGGACCAGGTGGAGGTGATTGGATCATGGGGGCGGTTTCCCTCATGCCGTTCTCGTGATAGTGAGTGAGTTCTCGCGACACCTGATGGTTTTATAAGGGGCTCTTCCCCCTTCGCTCCTCACTCTTCTTTCTCCTGCTGCATTGTGAATCAAGTCGTTGCTTCGCCTTCTACTGTGATTGTGCGTTTCCTGAGGCCTCCCCAGCCATGTGGAACTGTGAGTCAATTAAACCTTTTTCCTTTGTAAATTTCCCAGTCTCAGGTAGTGTGTGTATAGCAGTGTGAAAATAGACGAATACTTTGGGCCTCTGCCTTAAAGAGCGACCTCTCTGAAGGGTCATCCCAGCTCGAAAGCTCTCCTGGGAGGGGAGGGAGGCAATAGAATTCCTCTCTCTGTCTCTTCCTGCTTTCCTCACACCCTACATGCATTGATCTCCAGAACACTTTCCAAGGAACTTGATTACTTAAAATTTTCCTACTCAGTCTGTTTCCTGGCAAACCCAATCTGGAACAAGATGTTAGTAATTTAGCATTTAATCAGTAATAGGTTTTTCTTTTTACCCTTGTATCTAGCATGTTTAAAACCATTTTCCTGGTCTGTTATTGGTCATTTTTGTTAGTAGCGCCTTTTTTTTTTATTAAAGGAAACTTATATCTTAACTTCAGGGACAATTAATAATCTCTCCAATTTATATATCCTTTCCTATACCTAAGGCTTGTTCTGTTTAGCCCCCCAAATATTAGTTTATCTGTACAATGCTACTTTATTTATGAAATAGTTATTTCTTATTTAGTCAAAAATAGAGGTTTTTTATAATAGTAAGTTTCTATCATCAGATCTTTCAACAATCATTCTCTCCTAGTCTTTTTAATGGTCTTATGTTTTAAAATTTCGCACTTTAACCCATGTGAAATATATTTGGGTGTGTGAGATGAAGCAAATGTGTAACTTTACGCCCCTCCCCCAAATATATTCAACTTATCCAACAAGTTATCAGCCATCAGTCCTCCTCCATTGTTCTCTCTGTCTATCCTTAAGCCAATACTACAATATTTTAATTATTTCAACTTTACCTCACCAATTTAATATCTGGTTTGGTAAACATGCCCTCATTTCTCTTAATTTTTTTACCTTTCTCCTGAATACTTCACCTATTTATTCGTACAGATGGATTATAACATCAGTTTGTAAAAAAATTTGTCATATTTGGATTTTAATGTAGTTACCTTAATTATAAATTAATTACAGAAAAATTAGTAACTTTATAATGCTGAATCATCCTATCCAGAAACAGATAGAACAGATGGTGAAGTGTGTGTGTATATTTGTGTGTGTGTGTGTGTGTGTATATATATATATATATATTGTGTGTGTATGTATATATATCTGTATATATGTATTAATATATTCCTCAAGAAAGGTTTTTGGATTTATTCATACGAGCCTTGAACAGATGATATATTTTGGTCATATATTTTCTATTTCATATTTTTTTCTCTGGTTTGTGAGTGGGGAGTTTTCTTACTTGGTTATGTGATTGTCAACAGTTACTTAATCCTACTAGCCCCAGTTTCTGCATCTGTAGAAGGGGGAATAACAGTGGCCCTTTTCTGATGAGTCTGTTGTGAGTGTTAAATTAAATAATACATGTAAGGCCCATAGCACATCCTCAACACATTTTAAGCGCATGATACATGGATGTTACTATCTATAAAACACATATTCCCCAGAAATTTCATTTAGCTGTGCACTTCTTTTAATGTCCATTAATATTAGCCGTCAGTAATCATTCACCAAGTATTTACTGACACCACTCTCCTAACTCCTGGAAACCTGCTTTGCATTTTGTGGCAGCCACTAGGCCAGGTGCTGGGCAAAAAGTGGTGAATGAAACAGATACAGTCCCTGCCCTAATGGGCCGTCCAGTATGTGGAGACAGACAGAACGATCAATGGTACACTGTTAGATGTCTGATTATAGACTGCTAAATGATTAGTAGGGGGAAAAGGCATTTTATGAAATAATACCTATGGGGACCCAATTCGGGCAGGTGGTAGGGCCAGGCAGTAATAGCGTTTTATCTAAGATTGGACATATAAATTGCTGTTCAAGACAGAGTATTCAAGGCAGAGTAAATGGCATGCCTGAAACCTCTAAAGCAGGAAAAATACTCCGTTTATGTGCATCATGGAAAGGCAGTGTTATGTAATACAATGAACATAGGTTTTCAGATCACACAGGACTTGAATCCCAACTGCCTGCCACTTAACTCTGGACCCTAGGCAAGTTGACTCCTGTGGGCCTGAGTTTCCTTATTGCAAAGTGAGCTCAGGAACCGCCAGTCTTACTGGCGGTAGTGAGGATTGCATAAGATAATGCATACAATGCATTAGTATCACAAAACTTAGTACAGAGGATACACAAAATAAATGTTATCTTTTATTATTGATAAATATTATTCCACTCTCTAAGGACTGTATTTGGCTTTCATTTTGCTTTGATAGTTCCTCATGACATCTATGGCTCCCTTAGTGAATGTTGTTCAAGGCAGAAAACAATTATTTGTCTTTCTCTTAGTTAAAAAAAAAAGCTTACTATAGTCATAACAGTGGCTGTTGATTGCCTGCTGTGTGCCAAAACCCTAGTATGTATGTATGTATGTATTTATTTATTTATTTTTGAGACACGAGTTTCACTCTTGTTTCCCAGGCTGGAGAGCAGTGGTGCAATCTCAGCTCACTGCAACCTGCGCCTCCCGGGTTCAAACGATTCTCCTGCCTCAGCCTCCTGAGTAACTGGCCTAGTAGTTATTTTTACACATTGACTCCTTACAACACATCCATAAGGTAGGCATCAATATCCACAGTTTAAAGATATGAAAGCCAATATTTAGAGCAGTTAGTTACACACATACCCAAAACTATACCATTAGTAAATGACTGATTCATGATTTTGAAAGGGGACATGTGGCTTTCTTCTTCATAAATTTGCATTTCATCTTAACTATACCCAGTACTCACATTTGATCCTGCATCTAACATTCCACTCCAGGTTACCTGTGCTGCTCCTGTCTCTTGTTTTTGCCTTCACTTCCCCTTTTGGAATTATGGCTTAGCACCGTTTTATTGTGTTCTACCTCGGCTTCACATGACAGTGATTCTGGTTCTCCATCTAAGCTATACAGTCTCAGTTTGACTTGGATAAACACCCCTTCAGCCTTGACTCAGTTTAAGAATCCTTCTCCCTTAGGGCAAACCTTTGAGAATCTTCCCACAGGACTTGCCCCAACCCAGTGGGAAGAAACCAGTGTCTACTGTAATTTACTTTGACCCTTACATGAACAAAGAACACATTTGGGTCCAAAGATTAATGTAAGTTACAGCTCCAAGCACTCTGTAATGTGTTCATTTATGTAAACTATTTAAAATTAAAAGCAAGGACCTTGGTTTTTAGCAAACTAAAGTCATGGCAATTTAAATAGTTCATGTAGATTATCAATAAACCAAAAAAATTCTCAGACTTGCCAGCATCAAAATTAAATAGCTGATTATTCAAGACAAACATCTTTCTTCAGCTGTCTGGTGGCTTTATGGGTAGAGGAAACCCAGGTGACATTTTCAATCCAAAATTTCTTTTGAGGCATTCCAGTCATTTAGAAATGCCCTCCTAAAAATTAAAGAAGGAAGAAGAGGCTTTTCAGACAGATTAAGCAGAATGCCAAAAGTGAAATCTTCAGTCTAAATTCAAGTCTCATCTTTGCAAAAAGCAATAGCTTCTTTGTAGAGCAGACATCCTAATTATGTCCACTAATTTCCACACAGCCTGTAATGAGAACAAATGATTCACAGCTAGCAGAACTTTGAGTGAATTAAAATCATGGTTTCTAGCAAGGGAAGTTATTCAGTGAAATTGTTTTATTTCTTTTAGTAATAGAGTTCACTGAAATATTGTAGAAAAGATCACTATGTAAAAAATACAGAAAGCAACTTTGGGGACTATGGAAGAGAGTGTCCTCACTTTCCAGGGCCCCTCTTCGATGAGGTGGCCGATGAGGGCTTCTACTGAGCACAATTTAGAAACTATTAACTTAAGTGAGTTCAAAATATGTTTTCATAATTTAAAAAAATAAAGTAAAAATCTATCAACAAAGTAAAATTTTCCTGGAAATATGAGGCAACTTTCTACTTTATCTGAGATTCTTTTTCCATGTTCACAGCTTGCAGCTCCTCTTCAGCCATTTATCTCCTTTAGACAAACTCCTATCACCAGTGGCAATTAAGCTCACTGTAGTTCACAGTAACAGCCTAAGTTGAATTGGACAAATAAAACTAGCTCATGTCTTATTCATTCCCACATATTAACCTTAGAATTTTTAACTGGCGTTCTTCATAGTGAAGCAGACAGTGGCTGACCTTGTGCAAAGATTCATGATTTCTTGTAGGAAAGTGTTTGAAATGGGAAGCAACTCCACTGAGCAGCCAGTTCAGGATCCAGGGCAAAACTGCCATTTCACTCATTTATCCACTGTATTTACAAACTTTTTTACAAACGTCAATAGTGCTGATTTGAAAGTAATTCTGCAGCTGGGTGGTTTTAATGGCTAGAAGGGCCATTTGACTGCCACCCTAGACTTGGGAATAATTTAAGCTGGCTAATGGACGGTCACATTTAGTGTGACAAACAACTTGGGTGGGGAGAACCTGGTGCAAACAGTGATAGAAATGCATTGCTGGTAGTTACTGTATTTTAGTAGATGGTTTAATTTACTTGAGTTCAGCTAGATTTACATCATCCGTATTCATTAGGCTCAGGCCATCTGAATGAATTTCCTTAAACATCAATAAAACAAGGTCTATGCAGCTGAATTTTCTAGAGATATCAGTATTTACTAATAAATCACTGCTTATATTTGCCCGTGTCACAGGGAGCTCATTTAAAAACTGTGTTCTATTTGAAACATTCACTAGCTACTTTTTCTAACAAATGATAGTTTGGCAATAGACTGAGTAGTTTTGTTAGAGACCTGAAAGAGTTCCTACGGCTTCTTAACCAACAGGAAATGACTTAGGCGGTGGGGAGACCCTGCTCAGAGAATTAGTTCTTTAAGAGGCATGTGCATTTTACTTGACAAATCTTTTTACGGCTATATAAAAATGCACATTATCTGACATCAGTGCAGCTGAAGAACTTTTTAACTGAAGGTAGTAAAAAGAACAGTTAATGGTCTGCTCTATAAATTTGTTTCAAGGAGAAAAGAAGTTATGATTAAAATAAGACTCTGTGAGTACACACACACACACACATAGACACACAGAGTTTATATTACCAACTGTCCATCGGGGAAACATACTTCAAAAAGATAAGCAATCTGGTCTTCCAATGACAACTCTTCTGGTGAACTACTAATGAAAAATAATGACTGAGGATTTCTTTGTACAAAATAACCATGTTTGTAAAGCTGGGCAAATTATCCTATTTTCCAAAACTACATTCACATACAAACACACACATATGCATACACACAGTTATGTGTCAATTGATGGCAGGATACATTCTGAGAAATGTGTCTGTAGGTGATTTCATCATTGTACAAAGATCATAGAGTGTGATCACACAGACCTACATGGTATAGCCTACTACACACCTTGGCTGTATAGTATAGCCAGTGCACCTAGGCTATAAACCTGTACAGCATGTTTCTGTATGGAATACTGTAGGCAATTGTAACTCAATGGTAAGTGTTTTTGCTTCAAAACATATGTAAGCCTAGAAAAGGTACAGAAAAAATATGTTATAGAAGATAAAATACGGTACACTTGCAGAGGGCACTTGAATGGATCTTGCAGGACTGAAAGTTGCTCTGGGTGAGTCTGTGAGTGAGTGGCAAGTGACAGTGAAGGCCCAGTGTAGACTTTATAAACACTGTACACTTAACACTAAGTTTATATTAAAAATTCTCTTCTTCATTAATAAATTAACCTTAGCATACTGTAACTATTTTACTTTATAACCTTTTAATGTTATTTAAGATTCTGACTGTTTTGTAATAACACTTAGCTTAAAACACAAACTTTTATGAATGTACAAAAATGTTTTCTTTATATTTTTATTCTATAAGCATTTTCTATTTAAAATATTTTTATATCTTACATTTTTGTATCAAAAACGAGGACACAAATACACCTACCAGCCTGAGCCTACGTAGAGTCAGGATCATCAGCGTCACTGTCTTCCACCTCCACATGTTGTCTCACTGGAAGGTCTTCGGGGCCAATAACATGCATGGAGCTGCCATCTCCTATGATAACAATGCCTTCTTCAGGAATAATTCCCGAAGGACCGGCCTGTGGCTGTTTTACAATTAACTTTCATTTTTATAAGTAGAAGTACACTCTAAAACAAGGATAAAAAGCATAGTATAGTAAATATATAAACCAGTAATATAGTTATTCATTATCAAGTATTATGTACTATACATAATTGTATGTGCTATTCTATGACATCATTAGATCACAGAAATTTTTAGTGCTATTATAATGTTATAGAACCATCATCATATATGCAATCTGTCATTGACCCAAATATTGTTATGGGGCACAACACTGTATATAAAACTCTCTCTCTCTCTCTCTCTCTCTATATATATATATATATATATACACACACACACACACACATACTCATCTATAGCTATATACATATAACTGTAACTAGTTACATACATTGTGTGTATTATATAGAGAGAATTATAATTATCCATGCTCTGTGTTCTAACAATTTACACTCAGTAAGTTAATTATATAAATTTCTGTCTCATCACTATATTATTTATTTTGCTGACCACTGGTGGACATCCATACATCTACCTGTGTGGGTATGCATGCACATATGTTTGTGTTTCTCTGAATAATGGTAAACAAATGCAGATAGTTGTAATCATTAGACACGGTGATATGGTTTGGCTGTGTCCCCACCCAAGTCTCATCTTGAATTGTAGCTCTCATGACCCCCATGTGTTGTGGGAGGGGCCCAGTGAGAGGCAATTGAATCATGGGGGCAGGTCTTTCCCGTGCTGTTCTTGTGATAGTGAATAAGTCTCAGGAGACCTGATGATTTTATAAAGAGGAGTTCCCCTTCACACTGTCTCTCTTGCCTGCTGCCATGTAAGACATCCCTTTGCTCTTCCTTCATCTTCTGCCGTGATTGTGAGACCTCCCCAGCCATGTGGAACTGTGAGTTCATTAAACCTCTTTCCTTTATAAATTACCCAGTCTCGGGTATATCTTTATTAGCAGCATGAGAACAGACTAATACACACAGTTTAGAGAAAAGCATTAACTCTTGGAAAGGTGTCACTAAGGTGACATAAGTTGCTTTTCATAATGTGCAAAATTATTTATATTTTACTTCACCCAGCCTAATTAAATCTTCTCCCTCTTGTGGTACTAGAAGTAGTGTCAATAGCATCTCCTACCTGGAGCTCTAGAGCATTAAGCTAAGGGGGAGTAGCCAAGTTGAGAGTGCAGAGGCCTGAATGAGATCTGACAAGTGAAGGAATTGCATGCTTTGAGTAGGCAAATTAAGAAAACCTTAAGATAGGCTTGAAGGAATGCAGTCTAAAGCAAAGGGCTTCAAGTCCTGAGAGTATCAAGGGAAAAAATAAGTCAAAATGGATGAGGATGAGGGCATAACAATCTGGAAGAATATTGGTAATAAGATGCCTTTAACCTTGGATCAGTTTTCCTTTTCCTTCAGCAAGTGGAAGTGTGGGTAGTTTTCAACAGTGCCTTAATTGACCCTGACTGTATCTACCACCTTTGATAATGGAAAGTTGTCTGCATTAGGCTTCCTTGCTTTTATATTATAACCAAAGAATCTATGCAAAGATGCCCAACTATGGAAGAGACTCGACATATTTAGCAATTATTGGGTATGACCTCCTAGGATTTGCTACTGAGGAATCGCATCAAGTGGTCCAGAATAGAGCCTTTAAATGCTTTTTTGAAATCCCCAAAGTAGAAGGGCAAGATGGCTAACTAGACACAGTCAGGAGGAGCATCTGTCACTGAGGGACAGAGACATCGGGGAGACTGGTGCACTTCTAGTGGATCTTCAGAAGGAAGGCAATGAGAGTGGACAGAGGGAAGACACATATGCTGGGCTGAAGGGGGAGGAAGCTGGAAACCTTGCACAGGGCTACTGCGTACCAGGATTCCTTCCTGGCCCCAAATGACTCCTGGGAAAGGGATAAGTTACACAGGAAAGGAGCAACCTGCTCTCGCCAAAGGCCTCTGGAATCCTGGCAGAAGGAGATCCCACAACCACCACAGACATTTGAGTAGGCAGGGAGAGCTGCTTAGAGAAGAGGTAGGGGCAGAACTCCAGCCGGCACACAGCCCAGAGAGGTTAGTGCAGGAGTGTCTATAGTAGAGCATGGCCAGGAACACTGATCCCCCTGGGCTTGACTTGCTCTTATAGATTTCAGCCTTAAGGAATGGTCAGACCTGAATACTGCAGGGCAGTCTTGCTGATGAGATGGGGCCAATCAGACCTGAGCACCCCTTGGTCTGCTTGCCACTCCAGGGGCCCCAGCCTGTTCACGCAGGCTTGGATGCCAGGGGGGATACCTCCTAGGAGACTGAATCATAGCTCCTACTCTGGTGAGCTGTGCCTGACTGGCAGACAGCTCCAGCAGAGCAACCCCCACATACATGTACTAGCCTGCCCATGCCTTCCCTACTGAAGCCTCCCCTGTACCACTTTGCCTGCATATGCTCTCCCACAGCCACCTCCCACATCACTTCACCAGTGCGTTTGCACATGGGCAGACCTTGACTCTCCTTCCCTGCCAGCACGCATGCACGTGTGCACGCTGGCGTGCCACTGCTGCCAGCATGAGTGCACCTCAACTCCCCTTTCCCTACCACACTGCTATTGCCGTTTGAGTGTTGGAGGGAACAGGACCCACAGGTACCCTGTTCCTGCACCGATACTGCCGTGGGTACAAAACTAGGCACAGGAAACAGCAGACTTGCCCCCGGCCTGAGCAGCCACCATCACCCAGATGAACGTGCACAGAAGGTGCACACAGTCCTGTGGCCACCAGTGCACTGCCCCCATGCTAACACCACCACCAGCATGAAAACATGCATAGTTGCCAGCATGGTCCCTTCCCCCTAGAGCCAGGCTCCCCCTGCTACTGCTGCAAATGCCCACATAGAGGCTGCCAGCCTGGCACCCACTAGCATCCTGCCACTGCTGACAAACGGGCACCCCACTGCACTGCTACTGCCACTGCTGCTGACATGTGCAAACAAGAATGTATCCTGCTGTCACTCCTCTACCAAGTGCTTTGGCTGGCACCACCCACTTGAAGTGTTGTGACCAGTGGTCCGCAAACACCTTGACCCCTCAAGCACAGTAGGTTCTTAACATCGAGGACCCAGAGAACAAAGCCAGGGCCCAAAACAAGTTCCCCATAGATAGAGCATGCAGTCTAGGAGTCCTGAGCTGAGCCTTGCCCCCCTAAAAACTTCCAGAAATGAAGCCAGTCAACTAAACCCACCTTGTAACACACTCAGATTCCCACGGTCATCAAATAGAATTACAAAGAAAAAACATCCAAATGAGAGCAACTTCAAAGATTGAAAGAACATCAGTCTACAAAGATGAGAAAAAACCAGCGCAAGAATTCTGACACCCCAAAAAGCCAGAGTGCCTTCTTTCCTCCAAACAATGACACTAGTTCTCCAGCAAGAGTTCTTAACCAGGCTGAGATATCTGAACTGACAGAAATAGAATTCAGAAAATAGATAAGAACAAAGATCATCAAGATTCAGGAGAAGGTGGAAACCCAATCTAAGGAAGATAAGAATCACAATAAAATGATGCAATAACTGGCAGACAAAATAGCCAGTATAGAAAAGAATGTAACTGCCCTGATAGAAACACACTACAAGAATTTTAAAATGTGATCACAAATATTAACAATAGAATAGACCAAACTGAGGAAAGAATCTCAGAACTTAAAGACTGGCTTTCTGAAATAAGACGGTCAGACAAGAATAAAAAATAGAGAATGAAAAGGAATGAACAAAATCTCTGAGAAATATGGGATTATGTAAAGAAAGCAAACCTATGACTCATTGATGTCCCTGAAAGAAATGGGGAGAATGAAAGCAACTTGGAAAACATTTCAGAATATCATCTTTGACAACTTCCCCAACCTAGCTAGAGAGGCCAATATTCAAATTCAGGAAATGCAGAGAACCCTTGCGAGATACTTTACAAGAAGATGATCCCCAAGACACAGAGTCGTCAGATTCTCCAAGGTAAAAATGAAAGAAGAAAATGTTGAAGACATCTAGAGAGAAAGGAGACGTCACCTAAAAAAGGAAACCCATCGGACTAACAGCAGACCTCTCAGCGGAAACCCTGTAAGCCAGAAGAGATTGGGGGACTGTGTCCAGCATTCTTAAAGAAAAGGAATTCCAGCCAAGAATTTTATGTCTGGCCAAACTAAGCTTCAGAAGCAAAGAAGAAATAAGAGCCTTAACTGACAAGAAAATGCTGAGAGAATTAATTACCATCAGACCTGCCTTACAGGAGCTCCTCAAAGAAGCACTAAATATGGAAAGGAAAGACCAATACCAGCCACTACAAAAGCATACTTAAGTACACAGAACAGTGACACTATAAAGCAACCACAAAAACAAGTCTGCATAATAACTATCAAGCCATATGATGACAGGATCAAATTCACACATATTAATATTAACTTTGAATGTAAATGGGCTAAATGCCCCCAATTAAAAAGCACAGAGTGACAATCTGGATAAAGAAGCAAGGCCCAGCATACCATTGGGCCTTGCTTCTTTATCCAGATTGTCACTCTGTGCCTTTTCTCACCCATCTCACATGCAATTACACTCATAGGCTCAAAATAAAGGCATGGAGAAAAATCTACCAAGAAAACAGAAAACAAAAAAGCAGGGGTTGCAATCTTAATTTCATATGAAAAAGACTTGAAACCAACAAAGATCAAAGAAGACAAATAATGTTATTACACAATGGTAAAGGGTTCAATTTAACAAGAAGACATAACTATCCTAAATATATGTGCACCTGGATCACCCATATTGATGAAGCAAGTTCTTAGAGACCTTCAAAGAGACTTGGACTCCCACACAATAATAGTGGGAGTCTTCCACATGTGGCAGACAGTATTAGAGAGATCTTCAAGGCAGAAAACAAAGATATTCAGGACTGGAACTCAACACTGGATTAAATGGACCTGATAGACATCTACAGGTCTCTCCACTCCAAAACAACTGAAGACACATTCTTCTCGTTGCCACAGGGCAAATACTCTAAAATAGACTAAATAATTGGACATAAAACAATCCTCAGCAAATGAAAAAGAACCAAAATCTACCAACCACTCTCTGAGACTACAATGCAATAAAAATAGAAATCAAGACGAAGAAAGTAGCTCAAAATCACATAATTACATGGAAGTTAAACAACCTGCTCCTGAATGACTTTTGGGTAAATAATGAAATTAAGACAGAAACCAAGTTCTTTGAAAATAATAAGAACAAAGATACAACATACCAGAATCTTTCATCCACATCTAAGTCAGTGTTAAAAAGGAAATTTATACCACTAGACACCCACATGAAAATGTAAGAAAGATCTCAAATTAACAAGCTAACATTCCAACTAAACACACTAGAAAAGCAAGAGCAAACCAACCCCAAAGCTAGCAAGAGAAAATGACCAAAATCAGAGCTGAACTGAGGGAGATTAAGACATGAAAAATCATTCAAAAGGTCAACAAATCAGGAGTTTGTGTTTTGAATAAATTAATCAGATAGATAGACAGCTAGGTAGACTAATAAAGAAGAAAAGAGAAAAAATCTAAATAAACACAATCAGAAGCAACAAGGAGGATATTACCACTGACCCCACCAAAATACAAATAACCATCAAAAACTACTATGAACACTGCTATGCACACTAACTAGAAAACCTAGAAGAAATGGATAAATTCCTGAACAGTACACACACCCTCCCAAGAATGAACCAAGGTGAATTTGAATCCCTGAACATACCAATAACAAGCTTCAAAATCGAATCTGTAATAAATAGCCTATCAACCAAAAAAGCCCAAATTCTACCAGATGTACAAAGAAGAGTTAGAACTGTTCCTATGAAACATTCCAAATAATTGAGGCAGTGGGACTCCTCCCCATTTCGTTTTATGAGGCCAGCATTATCCTGACACCAAAACCTAGCAGAGACACACACACAAAAAAAAATTTCAGGTCAATATCTTTGATGAACATTGATGCAAAAATCCTCACCAAAATGCTAGCAAACTGAATCCAGCAGCACATTAAAAAGCTAATCCACCACAATCAAGTAGGCGTTATCCCTGGGATCCAAGTTTGATTCAACATATGCAAACCAATAAATGTGATTCATCACATAAGCAGAACTAAAGACAAAAACTACATGATTATCTCAATAGATTCACAAAAGGTTTTTTATAAAATTCAACATTCCTTCATGTTAAAAACTCTCAATAAACTAGGTATTGAAGAAATATATGTCAATATAATAAGAGCCATAGATGACAAACCCACGGCCGGCTTCTTACTGAATGTGGAAAAGTTGGAAGCATTACTTGTGATAACCAGCACAAGATAAAGATGCCCTCCCTCACCATGCCTATTCAAGATACTATTCAAAGTCCTTGCCAGAGTATTCAGATAAGAGAAGGAAAGAAAGGACATCCAAATAGGAAGAGAGGAAGTCAAATTTTCCCTGTTTGCAGATGAAATGATTTGATATCTAGAAATATCCATAGTCTCAGAACAAAAGCTTCTTAAGCTGATAAACAACTTCAGTAGTTTCAGGATACAAAATCAACGTAGAAAAATCTGTAGCATTCCCATATACCAACAACAGCCAAGCCAAGAGCAAAATGAGGAATGCAATCACATTCACAATTGCCACAAAAAGAATAAAATACCTAGGAATACAGCTAACCAGGGAGGTAAATTATCTCTATAATAACAATTACAAAATACTGCTCAAGGAAATCAGAGATGACACAAACAAATGGAAAAGCATTTCATGCTCATGGATAGGAAGAATCAATATAGTTAAAATGGCCATACTTCCCAAAACAATTTACAGATTCAATGCTATTCCTATTAAATTACCAATGACATTCTTCATAGAACTAGAAAAAACTATTTTAAAATTCATATGGAATGCAAAATGATCCCAAATAGCTAAGGCAATCCTAAGCAAAAAGAACAAAGCTGGAGGCATCACATTACCCAACTTCAAATTATATTACAGAGCTACAGTAACCAAAACAGCATGGTACAGGTACAAAAACAGACACTTAGACCAATGGAACAGAAGAGAGAGCCCAGAAATAAGGCCACACACTTACAACCATCTGATCTTTGACAAAGCTGACAAAAACACGCAATGGGGAAAAGACTCCCTATTCAATAAATAATGCCGGGATAACTGGCTAGCCATATGCAGAAGATTGAACCTGGACCCCTTCCTTACAACATACACAAAAATAAACTCAAGATGGATTAAGGACTCAAATGTAAAACCCAAAACTATAAAAACCCTGGAAGACAACCTAGGCAATACCATTCTGGACATAGGAACTGACAAAGATTTCATGACAAAGACAGCAAAAGAAATTGCAACAAAAGCAAAAATTGACAAATGGGATCTAATTAAACTAAAGAGCTTCTGCACAGCAAAAGAAACTATCAACAGAGTAAATAGAAAACCTACAGAATGGGAGAATTGTTTTTCAAACTATTCATCTGACAAAAGTCAAATATGCAGCATTGTAAGATACCTAAACAGATATGCAGAAAAAAAAACAACATTAAAAAGTGGGCAAAGGACATGAACACTTTTCAAAAGAAGACATGTGTGGCCAAGAAGCATATGAAAAAACCTCAATATCACTCATTGTTAGAGAAATACAAATCAAAACCACACGGAGATATCATCTCACACCAGTCAGAATGGCTATTATTAAAAAGTTAAAAAATAACAGATGCTGGTGATGTTGCGGAGAAAGAGAACACTTATACACTGTTTCTAGGAGTGTAAATTAGTTCAACCACTGTGGAAAGTAGTGTGATGATTCCTCAAACAGCTAAAAACCGAATTGCCATTTGACCCAGCAATTCCATTACTGGGTATGTAACCAAAGGAAGTAAATCATTCTACCATAAAGACACATGCTTGTATATATTCATTGCAGCACTATTCACAATAACAAAGACATGGAGTCAACCTAAATGCCCATCAGTGACAGATTAGACAAAGAAAACATGGTACATATGTCTCATGGAATATTATGCAACCATATGAAAGAACAAGATTATGTCTTTTGTGAGAACATGCATGGAGCTGGAGGCTATCATCCTAAGCAAACTAATGCAGAAACAGAATATCAAACACTGCATGTTCTCACTTATAAATGGGAGCTAAATGATGGGAACACGTGGACACATAGAGAGGAACAAGGCACACTGGGGCCTACTGGAGAGTGAAGAGTGGGAGGAGGCAGAGGATCAAAAAAAAACTGTTGGGTACTAGGGTTAATACCTGGGTGACGAAATAATCTGTACAATAAATCCCCATGATGCAAGTTTACCTACATAACAAACCTTTATGTGTACCCCTGAACCTAAAATAAAAGTTTTATTAAATAAGAAAATCCTCAAAGTCTCATAATATTGAAACTATCTCTACATCTCTACTCTGTGTTATTTTAGAAACAACATATCCCAAGTATTAAAGCTTTACAACATACCTCCCAAATTAATTTTCAAGGTCCCAGGGACAGAAGAGTGTATTCAGAACTAAGGTCGAGAAATTACAAATTTTTTTGATAAACAACTGACTTAACTGGCCATGCAATCAAACATTTTGTCCTGAGAAATTAAGCATATTTCAGAAAATGCTTTCATATAATCTTAAATATGTTTTTGTAAGGACAGTTTATGATGTTCTCCCCTAAGGATGCATTCCTCAGAACATATCTCCATCGTTAACTAACACATGACTATATGTGTGTATGATATATATACCACACACACACACACACACACACAGAGAGAGAGAGAGAGAGCCTCCACGTGCATGCGAGAGAGATTGGTATGTTCAAAAAATTTTAGAAGTGATTAAACTTAATCATTTCAGGAAAAGTAGCAAGTCTAAAATTATATTATCTTTGGAAACTCCTTAAGTTGCCTCCAAAAGTACAGTTCAGAACGTCTTTCAGTAATTCCAGCACAGCTAGTTTTTCCTTCAGTGTTGATGTGGATTGTTTCTTCATTTGGTCATCAGATAAATTAGTTGGCTTGTCTTTAGGGCTTGTATTAGTAGTCAGGATTCTCCAGATAAACAAAACTAATAGGATGGTGAGAGAGACAGAGAGAGAGAGAGAGAGAGATTGTGATTCATTGTCATGAATTGGCTTATGCAATTATAGAGGCTGACAAGTCCCAAGAGCTGCGATCAGCAAACTGGGGACCCAAGAAAACCAATGATGTAGATTCAGTTGGAGTCTAATGACCTGAGAAACAGGAAAGTTGGTGGATGGTTAAGTTCCAGTCTGAATGCCGGCAAGTTCGAGATCCAGAAAAAGCTAATAATGTTTTAGATCAAGTTTGGAGGCATGACACAAAGATGTCCCAGGTCAAGGCAGGAGAAACTCCCTCTCACTCAAGGAAAGGTTGGCCTTTTATTTTATTCAGGCCTTTAACTGATTGCACGAGGACCACCCACATTAGGAAGTGCCACCAACCTAGCCATTCAAATGTTAATCTCATCCAAAACACCCTAACAGGCACACTCAAAATAATGCTGGACCACATACCTGGGCACCCAATGGCCCAGTGAAGTTGACCCATAAAATTAACTATTGCAGGGACGATGTTGAGTAAAAATGAGGAATCTTTTAAACTCTTGAATCACACTCTGCACAGAGAGATACTCATGTTTCAAAAGTCACAGCACTAAGATTCCGAAAATATTCGACTCAGGTGCACCATCTACTGAGTTCATTCTGGGGACATAGGCTTGCAAAGTTTACTTATGAAGTAAAATGTCATGAAGATTTACCCTCATCATTTTAATTATTCTTGTTTTCTTCTGTTCACTCTTTCATTCCCTCTCCCTCTCCTCCTCCCCCTGTCACCCACCATCCCTCCCTCTTTCTCTCTTCCCAGCCCACATGTTTACAATTTAAGTTAAATGCACATATGGTACATCCTTGCTATGTAGGCTTCTCCCATTTCTTGCTATTGCAACAGGATAATGAATGGATCTTTTCTGTACGACTCTAGAACGTTTGGTTAATGGTTAATGCTCCAAATCTGAGGACATTGGGTAATAAATAACTCCACCTTCTAAAGAGTATTTGCTAAACGCATTCCCATAAGGCTTACCAAAGTGTGGCTAACAGGTCTTGCAAGCCTGCTCATTGCTACCAGCCTGTAGAGAGAGAAGACTAGAAATTTCTGAATTCATTAAATTAGGTGCATTCATTTAAGTGGGAGAGAATTCATAGCAGGAAGAGGTAGGCCTGTTGGTGCGGGGGTATGGTTTTACACTTTCCCTTCCTCGATCCTTAGCCCAGGAAAAGGGCTCTAAGACAAACACTTAGAACCGTTGGGGCTGTCTGCAACTGGGGAGGCTTATATATGATTCCCTGGCTGGATGTTTGCTAAGCTACAAAAAGCATCACCCCTTGCCCCCACGTTGACATCAGAGTGAAACATAATAGAGTAATTCTCGGGAAACTTGATACGTGTCTTTAAAAATGTGAACATAGACACTTGTGTTTGCTTCTCACCTGAATGTTGTTTGGCACTGCTTGTAGTGGCAGGATGAAAAGAGAGTGTCAGTGGGGCAGCCTTCACTTTTCCTACTTTGCATTTCAAGAATTTGGAGTATTCTTCCCAAACTAGTAGATGCCATAGAAGGGAGCCAGGCTTGAGTCCTCTTGCTTCTTATCACAGTCTTCTATGGAAATGGGACCCGGGATATGGTGTCATGGGGAAGAACTGAGTGGGTTCACGATGTTTTTGCCAGAGTATACTTTGCTCACATTTTAAGGAACCATGTAGTGCTGAAGACCCTACAGTCAATTTTCTGAACAGTCTATAAATGTTTCCAAAAAGGAACTAGCATTTGGGTCACTAGCCACACAAGGAATTTACAGCTAAATAAACAGTCATTCCTCCTTTCTCTCAACCACCTCTCTCAACCTGATCCTGGGGAAAACTGGAAAATAACAAATGAAAAGCAAATAACTCAGGCTACTTCTCCATCTCAATTTCAGGTGCCTAAGCCACAGGTCAGGCCTGAACTTGGAGAGGGGAATGAGTGCAGGAAATAGAAGTTTTGTATTGGAAGTGAGATTGAAGTTTTGATTTGGACTGGGATGGACATTCAAATCCCTGAAAACGTGTCATGAGGCTTTTTGTAGGTGTAACTATGTAGGAAAAAACAATTCTATGGAAGCTGTGCTTTCAGTGGTAGGGCAGGGAGATCCATAAAAGCAGAGTAGGGAATAGTGCTGGGAGAAGAATGAAGTCATTTCCTATTTGTGCCTTACCAATTTCAGTCCATTCAATAAACTGGTATCAGTTTTGGAGTAAGGTCTGAAGTATATCAGGGGATGGGAGAGGTTTGTGAGAGAAACTGACTAGTCTGTCACTGTGATTTACTGGGGGAACGTTATTCAGAGTCAGAATCCATTTCAGCCAGTCTGGAGAGTAGGCTTCATCATTTAGATGCACTTTTAGGGAAATTATTTCCCAGCCTCTTTGAAAAACCATTATCCAAAGTTTAGATTACTTTTGGGGAATATTATTGGATTACAGTCTTTGAACAATGGCTATGACACATGGTCTGAGATTTGCTGAGTTGATGGAATGCCTGTGAGGTCCCACCATTGAGATCATTCATACCATCCAAGCAAACAGCCCCTTAGAGTCTAAAGCAGAATACTTTAGTGCCCTTGGAGGCTTTCAGGTGAGGAACAAGAGATCTGGCGGACATAGTGCTGGTTGGTGGGTCAGAGTACAGAGCTGGGTTCAGCCTCCAGAAAAAGCGGCCTAGATCAGGCTCTGCATTCTTTTAGGTCCTCAGCAGGTGTGGATTATGATAAAGCTCCAAATGCAATAAGAAAACTGAATTATTTTTCTGGAAAAGAAGTGGAAGTGAAGCCAACTGGACTCTGCAAGCAAGGGTGTAAAGGAAATGCTTTGGTTTAGTATTGATACATCTTAAACAAGACACAGCCATGATTGCCAGATTAGGGCAACTAGGACAGCAAGACTGGGGAATATGGAGCTCTTAGGGAAGTACCAGAAATGGTCAAGATTGACTCAGGTGTAATCCCAGTTGCACCTGCAGATATCAGCTGATGAGGGGTTGAGAGAGATGGAACTGAATAGCCATGGGGTTTCTGTCTGAGTGCATTATCCACCACTCTCACTCTCCCATCTTCTTACTCCCTCTTCCACAGGCAAGAGAAAGTGACCCAAGATGATGTGGAAGTTCTTAAGAAGAGCCTGGACCTGGAAAGCCTAGTCCCGTTTCCTGTGTTTCTCTAGGAAGAAAGATGCTGCAGTAGGCTTTGTGTGAGTAGGTGTTTTTTTCTCTTTTTGAGGGAAGAGGCTAAATTTTCTATGTGAGTTGTCATTGTGTGTTAACAGGGACAGTGTCCTTAAGATATTGAGGCAATCCATCAACTGGCTAAATACAGCATGGGAACCCTTGATCACCATGAGATTTTGTGGCACTCCCACTATCCCCCATCCAAACCCATAACTTAGTAAATCATAAAACTGGGGGGAACATTTTGGACTTTGGCATGATGTAGAATGGCATCTCAAGCTGATCTTATCCAGCTCTTAACGTGAAAGAGAACCTTAGTTGGTGTGGGAGGTGTACATAATATTATTATTTACAAAATCATTCTTTCAAATAGAATATTTAAAAATGCTTTTTCATCATTTTCATAGGGGAGGATTGAGAGTAACTATTTCCAACTCTTTCACAGGAATGAGAACTAATGTGGTACTCTTGTGGTAATTACAGTAAAATGATATGATTTCACGCTGGTGCTGGATGACACTTTTCACTTGCCTGAGATCAGCCTGTCATTGATTTCCATATGAGAAAAGAATATGAAACACATAATTCATATACATGAATGTGCCAAACACTGTTAAGTATATGGTTAATACGTATTGAATTAAATTCAGTTGGAATTTAGAAGTTATTACATGACCAATTGTGTATAATTCACAGAGGCATGTGACATAAATTAAGCGTTTATGTGTGGAAATGTGGTTCATTGTTTGTGGTTATCACGCATATAATCAATATAGATAGATACAGATATAGTGAGAAATTATGTGACATCTGTTGTAAAATTCAAGTTGTCTGCCTGAAGGTGACCAGTGATCTTCAGAGACATTTATCTTTGGCAGGAAACCAGCAAGCTTCCATTCAGACATTCATACTTCTTTCAGATCTTTCTTTATCTTCCTTCTTACACGTCATCCAAGGAATCACTATGATTGTCCTTCCAAGTGCCAGCTGATATTTTCAGCTTCCTGTCTCTTTGCCCAAGGGAAAAAATGCTGATTTCCTCTTTGCTATTTGGCAAATGTCAAAAGAAAAAGACTGGCTACGCTATGTATTCCTTTCAGCAGCATGAATGGACATCCTGTATTTTTTCTCCAAAGAAGATTTAACTAGCTAAAACTTAATTAGCCTAAACTCAAAGAGTTTTTCCTATTATTTCTCTATTGCTTCTCCTTCATTTGTTCCTTTCTGTTTCAAGAATTCCAATCCTATGTACTTAAGAATTTCACGGCCTTTACATCTTTGCATATTGTATTTCTATCTCTTAACCCTTTTCTCTGGGTTTCAGGAGAAATTTTTAAATTCTTCTATTTTACAGATTTCGTTTTCTGCAATAATCTGTCTACTGTTCATTGCCTTGATGGTATTGGTTTTTTTCATTCTGTAATTGCATATTTTATGTAAAAGCCATCTTGCGTGATTTCTCATTGCTTTGTTTTAATCTGTAAAATGTTCTCCTAAAACTCTTGGAGAATACAAATTATAATTTTTCTAGTGTTTCCCTCAGTTCCATAGATTAAGTCTATTTCAGTGGTAGAAATCTACCCTTATTCCTTGAACTAGTCTTTTTCTTCTGGACTACTGAATCTTTTCATATTGTTGAATATTTCATATTGGTGAATTGGTCTGTTTTCACATCCTAACCATGCAGTTGCTACTAAGTTCTGCTAGTTAGTACACATAATTTACTTTTGAAAAGAAAAGAGAAAGTTTGACGTTTTTCAAGTTTTGTTTTGCTAGATTGATGATCAAGAGGGGATTCCTGCAGACAGTGCTGCGCGCAGCAGTTTCTCTCCACGTTTTTGGTGGTAGCTTAAAGTTAGCTTGAAGACTGACCTCTTTGAAAACTGTCATTGCTGCCCATTATGACCTGTTACAGCACTGGCCTCTCTTTTTAGCACATCGCCCCTGCTAGGGGTATTATGTAGGCGAGTGAATACTCCAGTTGTCACTTAGTGGTCTGGTGCTGGAGTAGTTCTCAGATCATTGTATTGTCCCCTTCCCCCACTGACCCATAGGTCCAGGGTCTTACTTACATTCACTTCCACAGGGGTCATGGGAATTCGAAGAGGGTCTGCTCAGGGATCCCGTCTATTTACCTCTCATCTGGGTTTTTCATTCTTATGTGGAAGAACAACAGAATAATGTAGCCCTAGAGCTTCTCCTATCCATACCACACCTTTCAGAATGTTGCGATTCTTGCCTGTTGATGGGATCCTTCTGTTTTCCAGTAATAGTTTAAATTTTTATTTTTATATTTATGTGATTATTTTAATTAACAGGAGTGTTCAGTGCAGCATTGCTCTTTTATAGTGAACAGTCAAAAACTAGCAAAAAGTTAAATAATTTGTATCCACTAAATACGAGACCAGTCAAATTAATGTAAATCCACACTTGTTTCTAAGTGAAAAAAAAGTTACAACATTTATTGGATAGCATGATAACCATTTTATAAAATTAAATTACCTGTAAGCAGAGAAAGAAAGATCTTGCTGTCCGTTGAAGTCATTCTAGCATTTAGGATTTGAAAAAAAAAAAAATGTGTTGATCTGCCATCCCAAGTCCTGTGGGAAGTCTAGTATTTCCCCAATATTTTTGTGAATTCCTGACAATTTATATTCTCATGATCACTTCTGATTCAAAATCTATGCTTCTTTTTAATTCTTGTGCTTCTCTTCCTCTTCTTGAAACTTGGTCGCTATTCCTTTATTTCATTTTCCCAAACCATTTCTTTATTCATTCAACAAATATTGAATGAATTAAAAAAAATTACTTTATTAATGGTTTGGTCTTTATGTTTGTTCTAAGATATTTTATTGTTAAGGAGGAGTTTCCCACTCTCATGGAGATTACATTTTCAACCAAGGCATTTGTAGATATGTTGCTGATGACTTGAGTGAATTCAGGGGCAGCTATTTAACACTCTTGTACTTGAAATTCCTCTGCCTATTCTTTCACAAAGAATTCCTTATGCTGCTATAAAGACACATGCACACGTATGTTTATTGCGGCATTATTCACAATAGCAAAGACTTGGAACCAACCCAAATGTCCAACAATGATAGACTGGATTAAGAAAATGTGGCACATCTACACCATGGAATACTATGCAGCCATAAGAAATGATGAGTTCATGTCCTTTGTAGGGACATGGATGAAATTGGAAATCATCATTCTCAGTAAACTATCGCAAGAACAAAAAACCAAACACCGCATATTCTCACTCATAGGTGGGAATTGAACAATGAGAACACATGGACACAGGAAGGGGAACATCACACTTCAGGGACTGTTGTGGGTTGGGGGGAGGGGGGAGGGATAACATTGGGAGATATACCTAATGCTAGATGACAAGTTGGTGGGTGCAGTGCACCAGCATGGCACATGTATACATATGTAACTTACTGCACATTGGGCACATGTACCATAAAACCTAAAGTATAATAATAATAATAATAATCATAATAATTACAATAAAAGAAAAAAAAAATAAAAAGTAAAAAAAAAAAAAAAAAAAAAAGAAATAAAAGTAAAATCTGTTACCTCAAAAAAAAAAAAAAAAAAAAATGATAGACTGTATAAAGAAAATGTGGCACATATACACCACAGAATATTATGCAGCCATATAAAAGAATGAGTTCATGTCCTTTGCAGAGACATGGACGAAGCTGGAAGCCATCATTCTCAGCAAACTAACACAGGAAGAGAAAACCCAACACTGCATGTTCTCACTCATAAGTGGGAGTTGAACAATGAGAACACACAGACACAGGGAGGGAAACAACACACACTGGGGCCTGTCGGGGGGTTGGGGGACAAGGGGAGGGAGAGCATTAGGACAAATACCTCATGCATGCAGGGCTTAAAACCTAGATGATGGGTTGATAGGTGAGCAAACCACCATGGCACATGTATACCCATGTAACAAACCTGCACATTTTGCGTATGTATTTCAGTACTTAAAGTAAAAAATTAAAAAATTCCAAAAAAAAAAAAAAAAAAAGAATTCCTTACAGCCCCCTTCCCTTGAAGGTGCCACCTTCCTACCAGCCTGCTCAACTTTCAATTTCTTCACTTTATCTCTGATTGAATCCCTGTCCTTTATTTATTCTTTTTCCCAGAATAGTTTTTTTATTTCATTTCCTTCCTCTAATCACATGCATGGGACCTCATCATTCTCATCCTCAAGTACTTATTAAGGCATTTACCTAATCAGATACAGTCCCTTTCCTAAAAAGAACTCTCTCTAGTATTAGCTGTTAAAGTAATTCACTTTACTACTTCACTGCATGTTTTTGTAAGTCTAGAGAAAAATATAAATTGTGACATCCAAACGGATGATATCATCTCAGGGCTCTGGGATTAGGGGTGATTTTCTTCCTTACTTCATTATTCATAATCTGAATTTTCTATTTTCCAATATAAATTTATATCACAAAAAAAATCTTTAAAAGCAAACAAGAAACCTTACTAAAACCCTCAATCTCTTCAGCTTATGTAATTAAAAATAGAATATAGTTGATCTCAACTTATCATTTCAGGTTCTCAAACTTTTCTGACAAGCATCTTATTTGTAAATCAAATAAGTTTCCTGAAAAGGGGACTGTAGTATATATTTTAAAACTAATTTCAACAGCGTTATTTAAAATAAGCACACAATTTGGGTATATACATATTACTAGCCAAAGAAAGGGTAGATTAAAACATGAAAGTGTTTTAATTTGGGGGGATGAATAGGGATTTACTTTAAATCTTTCTGTATGGTTTAAATTTTTATCATCAGATTTATGTATTACTTTTATTTTAAAAGTTGAAAAGATAGAGTGCAAAGAAATGGGGGTTGAATAGAGGGCAGAGAAATGGGGGTTGAAAAGATGGAAATAAAACTCGAAAAGAAATGCATACACCAAATATAAAGCTTCTCTAGAGCCTTTCCATTTATTTTCTGTTAGAAAACATCCTTCATAGGTGATTTTGAGGAAAATCCTGGTTGACTGTGTTACAAAGTAGTACTTTACCCGACCTCGATTAATCACAGTATAGTAAAAAAGAGAGTCTGCTACTGAGAGACAAGACGAGCTGGATTTCCTAAGCCTACTAAGAATCCCTAAGCGTAGCTGGGAAAGTGACGGCATCGACCTTTAAACACGGGGCTTGCAGCTTAGCTCACACCCAACTAATCAGGTAGTAAAGAGAGCTCACTAAAATGCGAATTAGGCAAAAACAGGAGGTAAAGAAATAGCCAATCATCTATCGCCTGAGAGCACAGCGGGAGGGACAGTGATCGGGATATAAACCCAGGCATTCTAGCCAGCAACGGCTACCCTCTTTGGGTCCCCTCCCTTTGTATGGGAGCTCTGTTTTCACCCTATTAAATCTTGCAACTGCACACTCTTCTGGTCCATGTTTGTTACTGCTTGAGCTGAGCTTTCGCTTGCTGTCCACCACTACTGTTTGCTGCTGTTGCAGACCCGCCGCTGACTTCCATCCTTCCAGATACCGCAGGGTGTCCGCTGTGCTCCTGATCCAGAGTGGCATCCATTGCCACTCCTGATTGGGCTAAAGGCTCGCCATTGTTCCTGCATGGCTAAGTGCCTGGGTTCATCCTAATTGAGCTGAACACTAGTCACTGGGTTCCACGGTTCTCTTCCGTGACCCACGGCTTCTAATAGAGCTGCAACACTCACTGCATGGCCCAAGATTTCATTCCTTGGAATCCGTGAGGCCAAGAACCCCAGGTCAGAGAACACGAGGCTTGCCACCATCTTGGAAGAGGCCTGCCGCCATCTTGGAAGCGGCCCACCACCATCTTGGAAGCAGCCCACCACCATCTTGGGAGCTCTGGGAGCAAGGATCCCCCCAGTAACACTACTAAGTAGTTACATGACCTTAAGCAAGTCATTTCATCTAATACATATTTTGTGATCTTTAAAATGAGGGATTTGGACTATGTTGTGAATTATAAATCCCAAGTCCAACATTTTTATGACTCCATTTAAAATTAATTAAAACATCTAGAATAAAAGATGAAGAAGGATAAGTGTCAGTGGATAAAGAAGCAAATATCTGGTTCTGTAAGTAGAAAACAAGGGCCCATTCCACTGAGAAAAAAATGTTAAAGGCCTATACCTGCTTTGACAACCTTGTAACATACAGAGCGCAGAGCTGACACTATCTTAATTCTTCATTGCCAAGCATTTTCTATATAGATTGTGATTTTTTTTTCCTATGGCAAAAAGTGATCTCATTTTATAGAATGTGTAAGTAAGCTATTTGGTTTCCAACCAGCTGTGCTGAGTGCATCTACTCTGTAGAGAGAAGGATGCTGGAACCTAGATGTATAAAGCACTTATCTATAAAGCACTTTATAGGTGCTTTATAGGATGCTGGAACCTAGATGTATAAAGCACTCTGGGCTAATCCCTGGTAATGACTGACCCAAAGGTGCCTCAAGGAAATATCAGGCACTTTGCAAAGCCACACTTCATCCTTCAGATCAATTTGAAAAATACTACATTGCTTTAATTCTTGAAACAATGTCCCTAGCAAGATGAAAAAGTGCTACTTCTCTAAGTGCGTGGATTTGGCAATAAAATATCTGGCCCTTCTTGTACCCAAATTAAAACTAACGTTTTTATAGTCCTATCACTTTTATGAACATAATGCAAAACAACTTGCTCTGCTTCAGTACAAGGATACAGAACTCTAATCTGTAATATAAATAAGGCTTTAGGAATCTGGTTTCAATAACATTCTATTCTTCTTATTGAAAATTACAGAGTACCCCCAAAACAGTGGAGACGACAGTTTTATAAAAATGAGTACCTACCATTCTGGCCAACTGAATTCAAAAGGTTTCCCCCTGTCCAAGAAAGAGGAGCAAACTCTTAAGAGAAAGGATTATAGTATTTATCGGGTCCAGGTTTGTTGCTGTCATTTCACTCTTAGTTCCTTAAGCCAGGTTTCCCCTATTGCCTCTTCCATATGACACTCACTGTGAGTTCTTCAGGCCATTTTCAAATGTCTACTAAATTTATTGTTCCAAGTATGCTCAAAGGATCTAAATCATAATGCCCTCATTCTGTCATATTTATTTAAATGTATATTGGTATGTAGGCTTATTTTATTATTAAAAAAAGATATCACCCTTTTTGCTCCATCTAATCTAAACAATCTTTAACTGTGTCAAGCAAGGAATTAATTAGTTTTATATTTCTCATGTTAATTTCTCTGGCTTTCCCAGTTAGTTCCAATGGAAGTTTGTTTTATTAGCTTAATAACACTTTTTTTTTCTTCTGTGCTACTAAGATTTTTCATAAAAAATTTAAGGATTTCATATGGGGCTGAATAAATAGAAAATAATTGAATGACAAGGCTGATATATGGGCCTCTCCAGGTACCCAGCTGTTGTAACCCCATCAAGTCTGTAAGGAGTACCGGCTCTGTCCCGCATGTGCCATGGCAGCTTGGCAATGGACAGATCTGGTATCAAGACAGTCTTCTCTGCATGAGCACAGAAGGGTAGGAGGAGAATGCAGGCAAGTGGACCATTTCTTTAAAGGCAAAATTTCAAGGGGCTGACCTGCCACATCAGGGACAATGACTAATGTGTTCTACAGAGAGAAACAAAGCAGAGGAACAACTATTCCCAAAGGTTAGATGCCATCCATTGAACTCCATTAAGCAATCAAATACCCCAGATGACTCAGAGTCACACTGTTTCTTATGTTGGGAAAACTTGCACTCCACCCACCTCATCCATTAATGCCTCAGCCCCTCAGCAAGGAAGGTCTCCAACCTGAGAGGATATGTAATTATAAGGAGAATGCTAATTGAGAGAGGGCTAACTTGAGGAGGGCTCTAGTAGGCTCAATTTTAGTTATTATTCTTCAGGGAAGAAAACATTAGGCAAGGAGAGCTCTGGAAGTAGCAGCGGGGGGAACACTTGTGACTGAGGAGTTTAAGGGATGTTCTTTAAGATCCACAACATCTTAAAGGGACTGCAAAGGACTAAAGGAAACAGATGTGATGGCACAAGTCCTGGAGGTGCTACAGTGGCCTATTACTTTTTGTCTTTTTTTTTTTCCTTTTTAAAAATTGTGGTAAAATAAGCTAACAAAATTTACCATCTTAACCATTTTTAAGTGAATAGTTTAGTGACGTTAAGTAAATTCACAGTGCCACGATCCATCCACAGAACTCTTTTCATCTTCCCAAACTGAATCTCTGTGCTCATTAAACACTAACTTCCCCACCCCCCTCCCCCCAGCCCCTGGCACTCACCATTCTGCTTTCTCTCGCTATGAATTTGATGACTCCAGGAACCTCAAATAAGTAGAATCATACAGTATTTGCGTCTTTGTTGCTGGCTTCTTTCACTCAGCATGATGTCCTCAAGGTTCATCCATGTTGTAGCATGTAGCATGTGCCATAATTTCCTTTTTTTTTTTTTTTTTTTTTTTTTTTGAGACAGAGTCTTGCCCTTGTCGCCCAAGCTGGAATGCAATGGCATGATCTGGGCTCACTGCAACCTCTGCCTCCTGGGTTCAAGCAATTCTCCTGCCTCAGCTTCCTGGGTAGCTGGGATTACAAGTGCGTGCCACCATGCCTGGCTAATTTTTTGTATTTTTAGTAGAGACGGGCTTTCACGGTGTTGGCCAGGCTGGTTTCGAACTCCTGACCTCGTGATCTGCCCGCCTCGGCCTCCCAAAGTGCTGGGATTACAGGTGTGAGCCACCATGCCCAGCCAATTTCCTTTTTTAAAAGACTGAATAATAATATTCCATTATATGGATAGACCACTTTTCATTTGCCCTTTCATTGGTTGATGGATACTTGGGATACAATGGACTGTTTCTGAATTAAAACCAGATTGTTCCTGGACACTATCTAGAACTCAGTTGCCAAGAGTGTGTATTACAGAAAAGTTCCTGGGACACCAGCAAGGTCCTAGTCACAACAGTTCAGCTTTCTGAGTAAATAACCAAAATGACAAAAAAACTACACAGCATAATTGAATTGCTGTTTGGTGGGAAGAAGGAAACAGCACCTATTTAGTACATTTGCTTGGTTGCTTGTGGTTTTGATAATACTTTTTTACTAGAGTGATAATCACAAGTTTAAATAAAATTCTGAAAGCACCGAATCTCTCTTAAAACACATTTAATAATGTCATATTTCTGTCCAATGAACTAAATTTCTTACTATTGTGTGAAAGTTCACCTTGTAAAGATGTATAAAATCCTGTAGGCTTTTGATGCATTATGGATGTAAAGTGGTGCTTTTTTAAGAGCAAAATGCATATTTCATACTTTCCAAAACAGTTTATGTTTTAAAAGATAACATTCATTTGTCTTGAAAAGATCTTTTAGAAGCTTTGGGAATGTAAAAAAGCATTCGTAACAGGCTAGTACCCGGGTTTTCAACTTGCTGTTATGTCACGATCTGATATCTGATGCCCTTTCTTAATCCTCTTCTTATTTTCTCTCTCATCTATATTTTTCACTCTCCTTTCAAAGTTAATTTCCCCCTTTTCTATTCTTCCTTCCTTACGTATTTCTTAGCCTTGCCCGTGCCTCAGCCTGCTGTATACTGCTGTGTGTCTTCATAAACATTATTCAACCCTGCGGATGGCTGTGAGGGAAAAAGCAGATGTGGGTGGAATGTGACAGCCAGCTAAAACATCCTTAGACTCCCTCACCAATGCAAATGAATACTTGAAAATTACCCTAAAACATGTTAGGTTACAATGAATTATTAGAGACAAATAACATACAGATGGAATGTTCTTGCTAATCGAAGGAAATTTCAAATAGTTATTTTGTTTTTAAGAAGATTAATTGCTGGTTTGGCTCTTTAAGGCATTTACCATACTAAATAATGCAAACAGTTAGTGGTGATATAAATTCCCTCCTATTATGGATAAATGTCTGAAAAGGCAAATGTTTTCAGTAAGACTTTTTCAAGGGTTCTTTTCTCACTTGAGCCTCATAGATGTTTTTATTTCTTCATAGTCTTAAGTGTAGTCCATATTTAAATTTGGCTCATTTCAAATCCATACTGGTATTAATGTGAACATGAACATAAATGACAACATTTTCCCACGCTTTCAATAGCTGTTGACTTTGGTTACTGCCAAATAGATTTGGTTATATTCATCAAACCCTAAGTCACCAAAACACTAGTTGCTCAGATGAAAGAACGGGTTGCCACTGGTTGTATGAAGCCATGGTTTAATAACTCTTTCTCTTTCTGTCTGTCTCTCTCCCTCCCTCTCTCTTTCTCTTTTACCCCCTTTTTGCACTCTCTGTCTCTCCTCTCTGTCTGTGCTTCTCTCAGTTTCTCTCTCTCCCTCCCTACATACAAACACACACACACACACAGACACACACACGCACACAGACACAGACACACACAGACACACACACACACACACACACAGTGCTTCTTTCCACTTAAGCTGGGCAATCTTAAGCAAATGCATTCCTCTCTCTTTCCCTGAATTTCTCTCTATAAAAAGAAGTTAGACTAAATGATCTTTAAGACCCTTTCTGGCTCAAACATGCTTTGCTTTAAAGCCTATGAATAAACATGACACCAATATCCACATTGCTACTTCCCTTTTAAAATGACCTATACTCTGGGAAAGAGAGTTTGATGAATGTTGTAAAAAATCACTTCCTGGAAATGAGATGAGCTGTTTTCATAATGAATATGATTTCATGCACCTAGCTTTTAAAGAAGCATTTTACTTGCTTGGTTTCTAAATTGAAGATTATCATGGCATTAAGAAAATTAATGGTTAACATTTATAGCCATTTACAAAATCCACTCCACATTGATAAGTTCTGAAGCATAGCCTAGTGACTTTCCCGAAAAGGTTACTATTTCTTTTGTACAGCTGAAAACCTTAAAGGTGAATTACTAGTGAATAGATATATAGTACTATAGCCAATGTATTTAAATTTAAATTTGTCATATGTCAGTATGTACTGAACACACCATAAAGCTAGCTGCAAGTGTTTCATTTACTTTTAAAAAGTGGCATATAATAGTATTTCTGAGCAAATAAGTTTATTTAATTGATTGATGATGATTCTCATCTCTTTAAAATAAAGTGCATCTAAATATATATTTATCTTACTGAGCCCAAACCAATGAAAAAGCGTGCTTATTACTTGCTACGTCAAGTATCACCCATAGCTTCATAAGCAGACTGAGATTAATGGTAGGGGTACCTGTAACCAAGTTATTAAACTATTGATTTGGGAAGACACGTAACACTTCTGATTTTATCTTCAAAATATCTCTGAGCATCAGCAACGGTAAGCAAATAAAATGTGATGCAGTATGGATTGTGCTAAGTTATTTCCTCCTCAAACTTCCATTCATCAGAGAAACTGGAAAGCATGGACAGCTCCAGACGCTGGAAAGGAGAATCACCTTAATGGTGGATGTCTCTTACTTTGTTGTCTTCATAGGGCATCACTGCCCAGGAAGGAAAACATACTGTGAACCGAGTTGGTGCCATGAGTCTGAGGCAACACAATAGATGTCTGGCTGGCCTCTCTTATAAGTCATAATATTGCTCTTGACTTTTCAAATAGAATGCCTACATAAGCATTTTGAAAATGCACCCTTGTGTTGTGGGATTTGGGCTTGTGAGAAAACCCTGATGTATGTAATCTAACTGGGCTTAGTTTTAAATAATAGAGAAAGTCTTCTGTATTTATTTACCTTTCTTTCTTTCTTTTCTCTTTCCTCTCTTACATAGTCAGATATTAAATGTTGAAAAAGAAACAAGAATGTATAAAATGTATGACTTGGTAGCTGAAATCAAAAGAAGGGATAAAAGATGAAAGGGAAAAGAAGTTTGGTGCCAAAGTAATCTAGGTGTGAACTACAATTGCTGATCAGGATGTTCTACGTATCTTATCTACTAAGGATATGGCCAGAAAATTGTCTCCAAGAGTCCTAGCAGCCATTAGGAAAAAAAGAGGATCTGTGTGCTGCAAAATCCACAATGTCCATGAAGTAGAAATATATTAATTATGCAATGGATATGTAATCATTCTTTGTAGAGAGAAAGGCCAGGAATTTTTCCCAGGCATCCATGTAAACAGTAGTATTGGTCATCTAATGACTAAAGTCTCGAACACTATCTCTACATGTAACAATGAGTTACAGTGGGTTTTTATTTGCCATGGCCCTTTTTTTGGGACAGGCACTCAATTTGTTGCCCAGGCTGGAGTGCAGTGGCACCATCGTAGCTCACTGTAGCTTCTACCTGCCAGGCTCAATTGATCCTCCCACCTCAGCTTCCCAAGTAGCTGGGACTGTAGGTACCTGCCACTATGCCCAGTGCCTGAGTAATTTTTTCTTTTCTTTCTTTTACTTTTTTTTTTAGAGATAAGATCTCACTTTGTTGTCCAGACTGGTCTCAAATTCCTGGACTCAAGTAATCCTCCTGTCTTGGCCTCTCAAAGTGCTGGTATTACAGGCCTGAGCCAGAGCAGCTGGCCACCATGACTCTTAATAGAGGTTAAAGGTGTAGTATCATTCCAAAGCATAATTTGGGAAAAGACATTCTGCTGGATGGGCAGGATGATTACATCTGTGTGCCTAGCTATCTGCTGACATACCCGAATCCAGGGATGTATTGGAAGAGTGGATGGACCGTGTCTGCTCTTAGAAATTCTTCCACATAAGGAGATGTTCATTTCAACACAGCTTTTGACCAGAATTGAGTGGCAAAGAACTTGGGATTTTGTCTCATAAATAGTTAGAGCCCTGCTGCTTTATGTTGCAGTTGAATTTATATACAACCAGATCTGCATGATTTTACCAAGAGTAGAGCTGGGAAAAGTGTAAATATCATTTTCTTGAAGTTGAGAAATGATGAGATAAAGATAGTTGAAATATATTATGAAATGAAAAGTACTAATTAGGTTAATTGAATACTTATCAGGCATTGTTCAAAGTACTTTGTATGCATGATCTCATTTACTCATCATATCAACCATTATTATACCCATTTTCCACATGAGGATACTGAATATCCAGGAACTTAAGAAATTTGCCCAATAACCTACAAGTTGGAAGTGATGAAGCCAGGATTTAAAACCTGGCTACAGATTCCACATTCTTAACTACTATAATATATCGCCTTCTTGTGAGAGTGCTCCCCTCATTACTCCAAAATGATACCTCTAAATGGAGCAGAGGGCTACCAGGCAGCAGATAATTTCACAAAAACAGCTTGGCTATGATGCAGATTGGATTATCCAAGTAGAACAATGTGGGTACTCCCCAAATTTTGGCCTGGCAGTCAGAGGGAAGAGATGTGCGGTTGAAATCAGGCTTCCTGGCTTTGAGTCCTTTGAATACAACCTTTGGTAAGTTTCTACTCTTCTTTGGCTCGGTTTCCCCAACTGTACAATGAGAGTTTTGAACTAGAATCTAGAGCATCTTCACCAGGGGCACATAGTAACGTCACCTGGGTAACTGAAAAGTGATACGGAAGGGAAGTCCTGGGAAGGGAAGAGCGTGGTCCCTTTAAATGATAAGGAAGTGGGGGAGAGAAGTGCTGGGTAGAGGAGGGCATGGTCTTTGCCTAGGGCTCCACCCCTATGTACCTAGGTGAGGACAGGCATTTCTTGCCTAAATGTTGCATTTCCCAAGGCCACCCTGGCCTGCCACACCCCCATCCTGTGCCTGTAAAAACCTGGAGTCTGGCCGGGCACAGTGGCTCACGCCTGTAATCCCAGCCCTTTGGGAGCCTGAGGCAGGCAGATCACAAGGTCAAGAGGTCGAGACCATCCTGGCAAACATGGTGAAACCCCGTCTCTACTAAAAATACAAAAATTAGCTGGGCGTGGTGGCGCACGCCTGTAGTCCCAGCTACTCGGGAGGCTGAGGCATGAGAATCGCTTGAACCTGGGAGGTGGAGGTTGCAGTAAGCTGAGATCACACTCCAGCCTGGCGACAGAGCGAGACTCCATCTCAAATAAAACAAAAGAAAACAAAACAAAAACAAACAAAAAAACCGGAGAGGACCCTAGCAGGCAGATACAGAGGCAACTGGACGTCTAGAGGAGCACATCAGTGGAGAAACACACAGGCGGCTGGACACCAAGCCACCAATTGGAAGAAGCAGAATGATGTGGAGTTTGTCTGGGGCAGTCAGTGGAGAGCCCAGGTCGCTGAGTAGCCAGACTCCACTCCATCCCCTTCTGACTTACCTTGAGCTACCTCCACTCAATAAAACCTTGTACTCATTCTCCTAAGCCCAGGTGTGATCTAATTCTTCCAGTACACCAAGGCAAGAACCCCGGATACAGAAAGCCCTCTGTCCTTACGACAAGAAGGAGGGCCTAATTGAGCTAGTTAGCACAAACCACCTATAGATGGCAAAACGAAAAGAGCACCCTGTAACACATACCCACTGGGGCTTCAGGAGCTGTAAACATTCACCCCAGACACTGCGGTGGGGTAGGAACCCCACAGCCTGTCCGTCTGCGTGTTCCCCTAGAGGTTTGAGAAGCGGGGCACTGAAAAAGCGAGCCACGCCCCCATCACGTGCCCTTTGAAGGGGACAAGGGAATTTTTCCCGTTTCAAAAGCACATATGCTCAGGCCCTGCTACAGACTTACTGAGCTCCCATTGTGAGCTAGATGCTGTGGAGGACATTGCGATAAGTTTTAATAGACAAGTTTCTCCTTTGCAAAGGCCATTACGGTTTGATGCACAAATAAATAATTCTGCCTATGTAGAGGTATTTGTTGTGCTAAAAGCTGGAGGTACTTGTATGAATGTAGCTCTGTGTATAAAAGCAGGAACAACATTATCACTCTTTCGTGGTGAAGGACACTTGAAAAGGGGCCATGGGGGAAAGCTGAGAAGCAACAGCTAAACCAAGCTTATAAGGACTCAGGAAAGCTGCTGAAGTGAGCAAACCCGGAGCACTGGCTACCGAAGTGAGGAAGGCGTGAATAGCAGTAGGGAGTTTGAGAGCAGATCTAGGCATGTTAGGAATCTCAATAAAGCAATGAGGAATGAGGACAAGCACACTGGCTTTTTTTTTTTTTTTTTTTTTTGCTACTGGTACTGACTAGAATGCTCAGATTTGCCATTTACCAGATGTGTCACAGAGGGCATATTTATTTGATTTCCCTGAGCTTCAGTTTCTGTGATTGGAATATGGAGACAAACAGTAGACTAGAGTCATGGGGGTTTTATTTGGATTTTGTCTTGTTCTTACCTTTTCTTTAAAATTTATTGTATCCTTTCTACTTGCCAGGCACTGTTCTAAGGGCTTTATGAGTGTTATCTCATTTCATCTTTACCAGAGCCCAAGGAACAGGTCCAAGACACCCAGCGGTCAGTCTCGATCCACTTAGTTCAATTCCAGAGGCTACACTCAGTCTCTGAGGGAAGGCGGGTGCTCAGGAATTACTTGTTTCCCTATCCTTTCTTTCTGTTTAGCATGGGCAACTGTTCCAAATGGACAGAAGCTACTAAATTGCTTCTTTACAAGCTAAGTCCATTAAATTCTCTCCATTATGAAAATGGCTTCTCTCATTCCAGAAAGTGCTTTTTACAAGATTCATTAAACTCCCTTTCCCGTGTTCATGTCATTTTATGAGGATAGCAGAAATATAGCTATTAGTGCCATGGGTTTTCATAGACTCGTAGAACACCAGTGTTAGAGCCCTAAAGGCCCTTGGGAATCATTTAGTTTACTCCTCTCATTTTACACATGGGGAAACTGAGGCTCTGAGTAGGTAAGTGATTTAACCATGAAAACCCACCAAGCTTGTGACTGTTCTCTGACTCCCAAGTCTATCCCCTGTCCACTTTATCACTCACTAACACCAATCAGAAATCTTGTGAGCATATATACCATTGGTGATTCATTCATTCATTCAACGGATATTATTGGAGCATTTACTATATGCCAGGCACTGTGCAAAGTCCTGGACCAAAAGAAATAGGCAGGAGGTTATGGTTGGCTTAGACAACACATCTTCACTATTACTGGAAGAGCATGGAAGATAGAGGAGAGCAACGAAAACCCTGTACATCAGCAATTCTTGACTTTGGCTACATACTAAAATTGCCTCAGGATCAGTTTAAAATGCCAATGCAAAAAAATATCTAGAGACCCATCCTACACAAGTTGAATAAGAATCTGTGCATAGGGTCTGGGCATCTGTGGTTCCCCCTGTGATTTGAACATGACCCTAGAGTTGGTAACCACTACTCTAAACGTGTGGTCTTCTAAAATGATGAGAAGTGTACAGAAAGGATGGTTTCATGCGTGTCCGTGTGAAGAGACCACCAAACAGGCTTTGTGTGAGCAATAAAGCTTTTAATCACCTGGGTGCAGGCGGGCCGAGTCTGAAAAGAGAGTCAGCGAAGGGAGATGGGATGGGGCCATTTTATAAGATTTGGGTAGGTAAAGGAAAATTAGTCAAAGGGGGGTTGTTCTCTGGCGGGCAGGAGTGGGGGTCACAAGGTGCTCAGTAGGGGAGCTTTTGAGCCAGGATGAGCCAGGAGAAGGAATTTCACAAGACAGTGTCATCAGTAAAGGCAGGAACAGGCCATTTTCACTTCCTTTGTGGTGGAATGTCACCAGTTAAGGCAGGAACCGGCCATCTGGATGTGTACGTGCAGGTCACAGGGGATATGATGGCTTAGCTTGGGCTCAGAGGCCTGACAGATGGTACTTACACCAAGACTTAGCAGGAAATTGCTGCTGTAGGTTAACAAAAGCCTGGCCGGAGAGGCAATTGCTCTGGGAACAACCAAAATATATTAAACTGAAGCTCATATCCTAGCATATTCATGAGTGCGTCAAGCTACACTGCAAGATATTGGGTGATTTCTCATTACTTACATTGAGATGTTAAAAAATTATGAATCACTTGTTAAATGCCAAGCACTCTACTAGGCACTTCGACATATATGAGTGAATGTAAGTAACCCTTAAACCACTGTGTAGTAGGTGCAGTTATTATGCTCAATTTCCAGTTGAGGAAACTGAGACCCAAGGGGGCAAACTTGCTCCAGATCACAGAGGATGTGGCAGAACCAAGACTGGGACAAATGTTTTCTAACCTCAAGACTGTTTTCCACCATGTCATATTGCAAAGAAGGCATTTTCTAAAACAAACATGATATGCTATTGGATCATGTGTGATTTAAATTGTACAGCCATTGTGATCATCAATCTCGTGTTAGACTGGTCTTTTCTTGCCCTAATTCTTTTCTCCCTCATCATGCCTGCCTGTTTGCTGTATGTCTTCCTGCTATTGCAGCCACAGGTGCAATCATGAAAGACACAGAAAAGGAAGACACTTGCCATTCAACCCTCTCTTTTCCCGGAGGAATGAATATGTCATATCTTTGACTTTGAAATCACTTCCTGTAATGAGTTTTGCCAAAGAAGAGGCACAAAGAATTGTGTCTTATTCTTAGCACATATTCTTAGCATGCCTTTTAATGACTCCTATGGAAACAGTTCTATGCATGCTGTGTTTCTGTCTATACTGAGCATTAGCAAGCACAAACAAACATTTCTCTACAATGGTTTGAAATTAACAAGACAATGTTGGATACATTTCTGCTCTATTGTTGCTGAAAACTAAAATATGTATTTACTTTCCTCTGAAGTAACCAAAAATTTCTGTCTACACTGTGCCTGTCTGTTTTGGCTGCATTTAAGGAAAGCACACCAGTTGACATACTATGTAGATTTCAGCCCTGGCCTGCAAGTATTTTCATCTGCTTCTTGGAGGTGGTAGGGAGAGTGATGGAAGTATTTTTACTTCATCTGTTGGCAGCCCATTCACACGTCCAACGTGCTCATAAAAAGTCTCTGCAATGAAAAGCCAGCATAGGGTGTCAGAAGAAATAAAAGGCAAACCAAATTTAATCTGGGGATTTTTATGGGTACGGCGAGGGAAAAGTAAATGTCACAGTGCTGCCTGCAAGATGCTACCACTTGCATGCCAGCTTCCCTTTCCAGTGTGGCTTATCAACGAAGTTCAGTAGCCACTGAATGAGAAGCTTTTTGGAATAAAAACATGTTCACACACACAGTGGCTCCGCAGACGTTCATGCCCAAAGGAAGACAGGCTGCATCGTGCAACATCCGAAGTTTATGCACAGTATTGACACTGGGGAGCAGTGGCATGTGTGATGTCTGCCATATCCCCTGAAGTCTTTCGTGCTCAGGCAGGGGGTGGGGTTGGTATGATGGAATCATAACCATAAAAAAAACTCATTAGAACACACAACCACTGTTGTTTAATGCTACTCTCTGGCAGAAGGATGAGGCCTTTGTGCTCCAGTTGCCAGAGTAAATTAGATAGTCAAATCGAACTTCCAAACCTCTCACTAAAGAGGTAAGAGATCATCAGTGTCTCACAAAATAATGCTGAGTTTTCTCTCACTTTCCTAGTGACAGTTCGTGCCTGGTTTTCATATTCTGTCCAGAGACTTTAAACATCATCAAATATGTTGGCTTTTATAAATGTTGCGTTGATAGACGTGCTTTTTTTAAAGTGCTTGGTAAGACCATAACAAGTGTGCTATGCAGATTGCCAAAAACCCTTCCCAGAAAATTGAAAAAACTTGGTTCCTTTGTTCCAGAACCTTACAGTGTGATCTGTGACTGTCCTGAAGCTCTGCGTCATGACAGTGTTGCCTTCAAATACTCTGGGTTACTATCTGGGCTGCTGCAGGACTTTCAGTAAGAGGATGCTGTCAGGCACTTGGAGGAGAACAACACTCCATGTTTCTTCTACAGTAAGCATCTCCCTTGGCTGTACCTCTCCGTAAGCGAGTTGAAAATGGGAACAGCAAAAGCTCTGTGCCACATGAAGCCTGCTGGACCTTGCATATCAGACAAACCAGCGCTCTGACGGGCACGTGGTGTTTTGCCTCTGCTCTTGCTCCCAGTATCGTGGCTGCTTGGGCTCTTGACACTGCCAAAATTTTGGGGGGACATAAAAGGTTGCCAGGGCGGGGCTGAGCGCCATGATAAGAGAGGAGAGAAATATATCAATGAAGAGAATTTTTCTTTTTTTTCCCCCCTCATAACTCCAAACTAAAAATAAACCGCAAAACATCATAACCACCACAAATACGAACCAGCATGGGGGAAAACACTCACAGGATGTGCACACGCACATACACACAAGCTCACTGATAGGGTGGTTGTGAACATGGCATGAATTTATACATGCAAAGCACTTAGAATATTGTATGGCAGAAATTAAGTGCTATATAATTGTTCGTTATTATTATTATTTGCGCTAAGATGGGCATATGTCCATGTTGGATCAATCAAAAGAATAAAATACCCCATAGTTGCCCAATATATTTCCTTCATATTCAAGTCTTAACAAGAATGGATCAAGCTGTAAGAGGACTCATCTTTGCATATTAAAATTAATACAGGAAGAAAAAAGAAAGAAAGAATGAGAGCAATTAGGATGATGCTAACTAACCATAGAAAGCAAACAGAGGCCAGATGTGGTGGCTCACGCCTGTAATCCCAGCACGTAAAAAACTGTCTCTACTAAAAAAATACAAAAATTAACTGAGTGTGTTGGTGGGTACCTATAATCCCAGCTACTGAGGAGGCTGAGGCAGGAGAATTACTTAAACCCGGGAGGTGGAGGTTGCAGTGACCAGAGATCACACCACTGCACTCTAGCCTGGGTGACAGAGCGAGACTCCGTCTCAAAAAAGAAAGAAGAAAAAAAAAGGAAAGATAAAGAAAGCAAAGAAAAAAATAGTGGTATTTAATGGTATCCTAAGCAGAACCCAGAAGACAAACACATATCAGTTGGTTGGATAAGATCACCAAAGATACTTCAGAAAATCCTTTCAGAACCATCCCCCTACACACATACGTGCACATCTTGAATATTAGGAGTCTTTTAAACAGCCATGTGATTACAAAGGTGAAATGTTATCAGGCTTATATTAATAGAAACCAAATGCTGAAATTATTTTCCTGCCTGCTTACCTTCTGCCTGAGGTCAGAGCACCCCCGCTTTATGTAGTATGGTGGTCAGGCTCTCCATATTTATTTAGCACAACTTAGACTGAACCACCCCTGTTCAACATCTGGATGCAGGAGAGGCTGTCCATAGCTGTGATTTGTGAATGGCTGATATCCACTAGGGTGCTTCTCACGCATAAGCCTAATCCATCGTCCTGTTCAATTTTCTTTTCAAGTTATCATGCGTGAGACATATTTAGAATCCTGGAATGTGAGAGCCAGAAAGAGTCCTTGAGATCAACTTGTCCATCCTCCTCATTTTACGCTCACAACTGATAACTGCATTCCAATTTGTCACCAACATCGCTTGTGGCGTAATTAGGGCCGCTAGCACTGGGAAAATGGGAACTGCTCCTCTTCCCCACATTCTCAGAAGGGCCAAGGTCACAGCCACCCCTCCCCCAGGCAGCCTCACACACAGTTTTCACTGTTTCCTTTCTGCTGCTGTGTGAGGCAGCTTATAAGCAACAGCTTTTTGTTGCTGAGGGAAGAACAAAACCCTGGCCTCCCAGCAGTGGAAAGATTTATAAGAGCTCAAAGAAGGTCAAAAGGCTAAATTACCCTGTGACTTGTATGTAATCGGCATCTTCTAGCGTGCTACAGGATGAGGCTGATTACATGGAAGGCAAAGGTGAAGAAAAAAGAGCATAAATAATCAAAGAAAATGAAGCTTGAGCTGATTACAGTCCTCATCTTTTTTTTCAGTCTTCACACAGCTTTCTGCTAAATATTTTTTTCTAAGAGCATTTAGAAAGAACAAACCTTAAAGATTCTTCCCTGATTTATCTAAAAGTAGAAATAAAAAATGACTTATTATATGGGATTTTCTTTATTTTTAAGAGAGTCAAGAAAAAAATATGCTCATAAATTAGAAGAAGTGGTCCAGAATCAAAAGGCGTAATTATTGAGGAGTCACTTCCATTTGGAGGAATCAAGGAAGCCTTCAGGGAAGAGGTGTAACTTTCCCATTTCTTTTTCCCCTTTCCTGTTTCATCCTTTATTGTTTTTTTTACAGGGATGACTGAGAGGATGTGGTAATATTTAGTTAAAACTGAGGTAAGCATATCTTTACTTCTCTCTCTTTCTCACTGTCTCTGTCTTTGTCTCTGTCTCTATCTCTCTCTTGTTTCTCTCTCTCTCTCTCTCATACATCCATGCATATAAATCTCAAGTGTCCATTATATTCTGGGAACTTTCTGTCTCTAGTTAACCCTAGGTTAGCACTAAGCACACTGTATTTCAAGTGCTCACTAGGTGACAGTAAGCTCCATGAGAGCAGAAACCTCGTCTATTTTATTTACCACTATTTGCTCGGCACCAGACGTAGTGCCCAGCATAGAGGAGGCGCCCAGTAAATACCAGTTGCATACATGAATGATTTTGGCACCAGTTCTTTGGACAACTTCATGGCTGTGATTTAAAACCAAACAAAGAAGAATATATTCCTAGGTAGTGTTTTTCCACACCCCCCTGACCTTTACAGGGATCATCACTTTATCTGCCTTGTCCACGCAGAATTCCAGAGCTTAGGGAGATGTAGGCACTTGAATGTGGGTTTAGCGACATAATGAATACATCATAGAAATCATTTAATAAAGAAATCATAACAGACCGAGAGTTTTTAGGAAAGCCACTTTCAGTGTGACATACACAAGCCCTGTTAAGTAACAAAGTTGAGAAGAAAACAAATTTAAGTTATAACCAAATTATAATTATCTACTCGAATGCTTTCCAACTACTGCTGTGTGTAAGACATGATTGACATCCAAATTATATTGACCTTCCCTCTAAAAGTAATCTCAGCCTTACAATAATTTCACATGTTGCAGAGCTTCTAACCATATAGCATTTATATATTCAAACAGTCATCACCTACATGCCCATACTAAATAACAGATACCAGGTAATGTTCATGATATAAAGGAATTGTTAGCACATTCATTAATTAGGGCATTTTCAGGTAATTCTCATGGAAGTATAGCTTTTTTTTTTTTTTTTTTGAAGCAAGACATTTATCTACAAAAGCCTTCAGTGCATATTTAGAAGCAAAAATATTATGTTTCTCGTAGGTACTTTGGAATTCCACACAGATGGGGATATGGATTTAGTAAATGCTTTTTATGATGAGACTTTATTAATTATACAAAGCCTTAATCAAACATATGTGAGAATCCTGTATGATAGAAATATACAAGATTCTAGAAGGACTTGACCTCTCCCTTTTTCTTATCTTATAAAGATACGTGATAATAGGTTCTCTAATTCTTTAGTTTTCTTTCTCATTAGGACTTCCATATGCCTGGTTTCAGCTGCTCCAGCTACTGTTCTGACTTAATTGTGCTTCTCACTTCTGTTTTCTCCCTACCCTAGTTTATTATCCAAGGCACCACAATTTTATCTAAATACAAATTTGATCATGTCACTACCCAACTCAAACTCACATCGCCTTCAGTCTCCTTAGAGTGGCATTTAAGGCCCTTCACAATGTGCTTGCAGCCTACCATATCAGTCTCAGCCTTGCTGTTCTCCCTTTACATCCTATGCTGTAGTTACACCAGATGTCTGGTGCACAGGTCTCTGTTTTTGAGTCTGATGTTCTCTTTTCCGCCTTTTCAGCCAACACAATTCTACTCATCCTTGTATGTCTAGCGTGAGTGCTTTTTTTTTTTTATTATTTTGGACAGAGTTTCACTTTGTTGCCCAGGCTGGAGTGCAGTGGCACAGTCTCGGCTCGCTGCAACCTCTGCCTCCTGGGTTCAAGCAATTCTCGTGCCTCAGCCTCCCGCATAGCTGGGATTACAGGCACCTGCCACTATGCCCGGCTGAATTTTTTTTTTTTTTTTTTTTTGTATTTTTAGTAGAGGTGGGGTTTCACCATGTTGCTCAGGCTGGTCTCGAACTCCCGAGCTCAGGCAGTCAGCCTGTCTCTGCATCCCAAAGCGCTAGGATTACAGGCGTGAGCCACTGCACCCGGCCTTGAGTGCACTTTTGCTAGGTCTCCCTACCTAGAGTGAGTTAGTGGCTGTGGCCTCTGCCTTCTCAAGGCACTCGGTGAGTGCATCCTTCTTTCATGGCATTTACCGCTCTGCATTAGCATTCGTTTTATGCATGACTTTCTGCACCACTTGATTGTGATCTCCTTGAGGATTAGAGCTGGAGTTTTGCATAGTGTTTAATAAATGTTTGTTACATGAATGAATGAATGAGTTAATGAGTTAATTATTTCCCCCGGCTATGGACCTTAGTCGGCATTCAAAACAGTCCTTCCCCATTTGGGAATCTCTTTATTTCCATATAGTATAATGAGGCCTCTTAAGTTTACCAGAGGTCTGGGAAAAGGAAATGTAATAAATGGGAAAGTATTTTTAAGTTGGTATGTGTGGGCATTAGCTTAAACCTTTTAAAGACAGACGTTACACCCCAGAAAACATTATGAATGAGAATGCTGGAAAAAAAAGTTTGTTGCATAATAGCTGGGAGTGAAAAGTTCTTTTCTTTGTTCCTGGGAGCAATAAAGTGATAATCCATATTTCAATCTTCTTTCCCCCACTTGCTCTTGTCAGTGTTTACCATATGAAAAAAAAAAATCAAGTTATTTCATCCAGACTTCTGGTCACCTCCAAAAAAATGAGAAGGAATATATTTTCCTATTAATTGTGCTTGATTTTTATAATTTTAGGAAGCTCAGGTGAGATTTACAAGTATCTTGGGGCAGCATGGTTTAAAAAAAGAGTTACTGGCTGTAGGTAAAAAGTGTGTAATTAACAAAACTGGAAATTTCTTCATCTAAAGTTTAATTCACAGGTTCAATTTAGTATTATTTGAATGATGGCACAATTTTTAAAGAAGAATTGTGCATTTTTAAATCACAACTAGTCTTAGGACCATTTTTGTTCAATGTATATGACAGATTTGAAGAGACTTTGATCTCATTACTACTTATAGAAAAAAATAGCGTCTGGCAATATAAGATATGTTTTAAAAAAAGTCACACTGCAGTTTTTAATCTACCAGTTCTAAGGATAACTAAAAATAAACATAAGGAATTCTTGATTTGTGGATTTAAGAATTAAGCCAGAGAGTTATGTACTTATTCACCAAATCAGCTCTTAAAGTTTATTTCCATAATCATTACTTGGTTTGATTGTAGCAATCATGAATGAAATTCAGTAACATTAAGGTTATTAGGGAAAGAAACAAAATAAAACAAAACAAATAATGCCAGAAGTTTTATAAGCCACAAGCTAGATCTCTACTGTGATTCAGCAACTTTTAGCAGTTGAATCTAAATCCAATTCAAAGCTTTCTGAATTTGTAGCCATCAGACAAGCCCCAGAGCTCGATGAAAGAGGCTTCTGGTGCCTGAGTCCACCCTTCCATGCTTGAAGTAACAAAGCAGCCAGCCCAGCGGTATAGCCTACCTCTCCTCTGGGCTTGAGGTCTCTGCACTACTTGGCACTATTGGGATTTTGTCAGATTAAGGAATCAATGGACAATGTGCTGAGTGCTTTTATTTAAACATAAATATATAAATAAATGTAAGCCCTAACCGTGGAGCCCAACATACAGTCTGAACTGCCTAAGTCACACCAATGCTTACACAGCCCTTCAATAACTGATGTGTTTTCAGGTCAAAAAGACCAAACCCGTAGATCAAAGGCAATGCTGTCCCTATGACTTATTTGCATTCTGAGTGAGGCACACGGTTTTAGGTCTTATAAAAACAGAAGACTGATATGCAATCCAGTGGCTCAGGGTTCCGAACATGCCAGCGTCAAAGGCAGCTGTGAGGTTTGCCTATGAGCTCCTCCTATGTGTGTGACAAATGCTAGTTAGAAATCTTTGCATGGGCATTGGGGGAATCTTTGCTTGTACAATAATGTCCTAATGTGACCTTTTTCATTTACTATTTAAGGAGTTTTACTATGAGTAATGAAGAAAACTTATCCGGATGCCATTTAATAGAAATTCTCAAAGCCTTTTGAAACAATTTTATCTATAATGAAGCAATAGAATGAAACCAAAATATCCATCTTGTGAATCAGGATTCCATCATTTCTACACCTGCTCTAATGTATTGTGTCAACTTTTCCAAGTTCTCTTCCCCTCAAAATGCTCCTTTTTCTTTATGTTCTTAAATGAAGAAAACTCTGCTCCCTTCTTCGTCCTTCGCTTTTGAGGCTGCTCTGCTGAGTAAAATCTGGCCCCACTTGAAGTTATTCTTGTGGCCACAGCACAGGTGACAGAGGTAAACGGAGAGTTTTTAAAAGTACACAATTTCTTTCTTACAAAGCCTCCTCAAATAACGCAAGCCATTTTTTACCTGCCCTAGAAAAACTAAATTGCTCCTCTTACATTGCAAAATCATCCAGCTACTCTCAACAGCTCTACACTATTGAGATAACAACAGGCTTTGCACAAAACAGAAAAGCTGCATTGCCCCCCACTGCTGCTGCTTTAGCACGGATGCTTTTACTTTTCTTAAACACACACACACACACATACGCACAGTCTGAATTAGCTAAAAAGGTGAGTAAAATGTGAATAAAGAGCACTTAAGGAGAAAGCGTATTTAAAGAGTATTTAAAGGAGAAACATCCACACTTCCATTTAGTTCAATACCTCGTCTGAGAGGACAATGTGATAAAACACATATAGTCAGAAAAACGAACGAGAGAATGTGGGATGTTCATAAGGTAATGGTCCTATTAGAAATAGATCTGCCTTAGGCAAGAGGAATTTGTGGCAGGTTAATTGAGTCACAGGTGTCATAGACCTAGGAAGGGTTACATAAATTGTGAGGCCGAGTGAAAATTAAAAATGTGGAGGCCCTCGTTCAAAAGCTATTCACAATTTCAAGAACCATCAGAGGAGCAGAGCATTAAACCAAATGTGAGATCCTTCTAAGCTTGAGACTCTGCACAACTGCACAGATTGTATGCCCCTGAAGTTGGCCCCGCACATATCTAAGGCCTAGATGGCCTACGTGAATCTTGTGTAAGGCTGAAATTCTTCGTCAGGTGGCCTCAGGTTTCTCATCTAATAACCAAACCCGTTCAAGGTTCTCTCCCTTACTGTAAACTAGTTCAACCATTTGGAAGACAGTGTGCTGATTCCTCAGGGATCTAGAACTAGAAATACCATTTGACCCAGCCATCTCATTACTGGACATATACCCAAAGGATTATCAATCATGCTGCTATAAAGACACATGCACACATATGTTTATTGCGGCACTATTCACAATAGCAAAGACTTGGAACCAACCCACATGTCCAACAATGATAGACTGGATTAAGAAAATGTGGCACATATACACCATGGAATACTATGCAGTCAAAAAAAAGGATGAGTTCATGTCCTTTGTAGGGACATGGATGAAGCTAGAAACCATCATTCTGAGCAAACTATCGCAAGGACAGAAAACCAAACACCACGTGTTCTCACTCATAGGTGGGAATTGAACAATAAGAACACTTGGACACAGGGTGGGGAACACCGAGGCCTGTCGTGGGGTGGGGGGAGGGGGGGGAGGGATAGCATTAGGAGATACACCTAATGTAAATGACCAGTTAACGGGTGCAGCACACCAACATGGCACACGTATACATATGTAACAAACCTGCATGTTGTGCACATGTACCCTAGAACTTAAAGTATAATAATAAAATAAATAAATAAATAAAAGGTTATCTCCCTTAAGAATCCATGAAGAAAATAGTCCTTTTTCAAAATCCATTTGCCTTATGCCTTTCCCTTAGAGAATGCTAATATTATTATGCTTAGAATCTGCTGATTATAAAAAATGGACATGTTACTAAATATGACTTTCTAAAAGATCAATCTTATTCAAACAACTCAATAGCAAAACAACAAATAATCCAATTTAAAAATTGGCAAAAGACCCGAATACACATTTCTTAAAAGAAGACATACAAATGGCCAACAGGTGTATGAAAAAAATGTAGAGTATCACTAATCATCAGGGAAATGCAAATCAAAACCACAATGAGTTATCACCTTACTCCAGTTAGACTGGCTATTAACAAACAGAGAAAATAACAGATGCTGGCGAAGGTGCAGAGAAAGGGGAACACTTGTGCTGTGTTGGTGGAAACGTAAAATGGTGCAGCCAATATGGAAAATAACATGGAGGGTCCTCCAAAAACTAAAAATCGAACTACCATATGATCTAGCAATGTCATTACTGGGTATATAGCCAAAGGAAAGGAAATCAGTATTGAAGATATATCTGCGATATATCAGCCCATGTTCATTGCAACACTATTCACAATAGTCAATATAGGGAATCGACCTAAGAGGCCCTCTGTGGATGAATGGATTAAGAAAATGTGGTGTATACACTACGGAATACTATTCAGCCGTAAAACAGAATAAAATCCTGTCATTGGCAGCTATATGGATGAACCTGAAGGACATCATGTTAAGTGAAAACACCTAGCACAGAAAGATAACTACTGCATGATTTCACTTTTACGTTGAATCTAGAAACATTGATCTCATAGAATTAGAGAGTAAAATAGTGGTTACCAGAGATTGGGGAGGGTAGGGGGAATGGGGGCTGGAAAAGGTTGCATGAGAGATAAATAGATATAGTCAGACAGGAAGAATAAGTTCTGGTGATTTATTAGACAGTAAGGTGACTATAGCTAGTAACAATTCAGTGTATATTTCAAGAGAGGCAGAAGAGAGGATTTTGAATGTCATCACTATAAAGAAATTAATGTTTAAAGTGATGGATATGCAATCTATCCTGATTCGATCACTATACAATGTATACATGTGTTGAAACAGCAAGCTCTACCCCATAAATATGTACAATTTTTGTCTGTCAATTATAAATAGAAAAGAATGAAGGAAAGAATAAAAAGAAAAGAAAAGCTACTATTAAAAAGCAATAGTTCTGTTTATGCTGATATGGAAAGATCTTTGAGATGTAATATTAAATAAGAACAGAAAGATGAGTAAAGAAAAGAGAAAAAAAAAATCAATCTGTCCTCCCAGCTTGTGGATAGCCTGTGGTTGAACACAGAAGCAGGGTTTCCTCTATCTTCTCTTCATTTCCCTAATCACAGGGTTCATTTCCTTATCCCTGAATTACCATAGCAACTTCCTAGAACTCAGTCTCCTCTCTGCCCAAATGCTCAGATCCCTCTTTCAGCCAGACAACTCAATGCGTCTCTGTTTATCCAGTGAAACTCAGTGATGGAGTGGACAGGACGTGGGTAAAAAGTCAGTCTTAACTCATTTCAAATTATCCCTTTGGCACCTTTTATTGTACAACAAATATATGTTATTTTTTAAGTATTAACTCACTGATACTCACAACCACACTGTGAGTTATATATAATCATTGTCCCCTTGTTTCAGATGAGAAAACTGAGCCCTGGAGAACTTAAATGACTGGCTCAGTGTCACACAGCTGGTAAGTGGCAGAGCTGGGTTTCAAACGGGGGCATGCTGGCTCCAGAGTGCCTGCTCTTGAACAGACATCTGTGCTGATCCTAGCTAAACTGGCCTCTCCTTCTAGTCACTAGGTCAGTGGAGCAAGCCCTAAAACTCCCTAAACCTCAGTTCCCTCCTTCTAACACAGACATAACAATCTCAAGTGGTGAGGACAAGGAATATCAATAGAAATGCATGTGACATTTTTCTAAGACTGCATACAAATATTAGTAGTTTTATAACTTTTGTTTTGCTTGGAGAACCTTCCATTATTTTTGGACTCAAGTCCAAGTTCCCTTTTCTGGCTCTCAGAACCAAGAAAAGGTAAGTTCAGCCAGTAGTATTCTTGTCACTGTTGTATGCATGCATCTTCTTGTCTTTACATTTTCAAGCTTGCTGATTCCCCAAGCCTTTCTCAATTCAAGGCTGTTTCAGTGTCCTGCTTGTTCCACACAGCCTTCTTAGATCATGGCAGTCTAGTCCATGTTGATCTTTTTCTTTTCTGATCCTGACCTCCCATATCTTCTTCAAGGATTAGTAGCTCATCTTGCCAATTTGGTTATAAATTCTTTAACAGCAGGCATCATGTCTTATTTCAAGAGTGTATGTTGTTTCCCCAACATATAGGAGGTCCTTGGGGAAGATTCAGTGGCTAGTGAGATTTCCATTTTCGCCCAGCATCTTGCCCCAGGGCTGGGCCCACACACAGCCTGCAGGAACACTTGTGGATTTGTTTTAGATGTGCGCAGCATCTGCTTGAATGTTCAGCACACAGTGAGCACTGCATAAATCGTATTTTTAGAGGCAATCTGTTACCACATAAGGATTACCAGAAATTACTCATACTCTTTGTGTAAGTAGATTTATACAATTATAATATCTAAGAGCTGAAATAAGAATGAGGGAAATAAAATCATGAGGCCTTTTTTAAGCAAAAAGGACTGTTAGAACTTCTGGTCAAAATGTGTTCACTGGTGTGTCAGAGAACAGGTGTGAAGTTTGTTGAAAATAACTTGTTATTAATAATAATGTGTCAAGTTTGAGAATGATTTACTATTTTCAATGAATTAAAGTGGATTCCAGTTTTCTCCAATGGCTTCATTTTTATTCAACTGTTTGATTGTGTGGGAAGGCTAAATCTAACTACTTTATCTGACAAAAATACAAACAAAACAAACCAAAACAAAAAAACTGAGGCTCAGAGAAGGGAAGGACCTGGTCCAGTGTCACACAGAGAATTCGCAGAAGCATGGAGGCTATATCTCATTTTTATCAGGTCTTCCTCAGGTCAGCAAATAAGAAAGAATCAGTGTGATTTAAGAAGAGCAAAACGGAGCCCAGTAAAATTTTAAATCTTATTCAAATAGCAAAAATATTTGGCTCCTAGTTAGAGATCATGACTTAGGAAGGATTTCTCTTGGACAGGCACAGTAAGAGGAGATTGTGAAACTCCCTATTTCTTAGCCCTCTGTTATAAATCACTTGAGAAAGTATGTATTTACCCTTCTCTTTCTAAGACTTTACTTTGTCTTTGTACAAATATCCATCTTTGTATATTTGATTTTGCCCTACAGAGAAACTCAGAAAATATGATTGAAAAACAAGCTACATCAATAGAGACAGAGCTTCTCCTCATTTTAGTCTGTAAGAACAGGAAAATTAGCTTATTTTTAAAATTTCAGAACAATTGAGCTCTTTGCATAGTAGAACTAAACAATTTTCTGATGAATTTGAGCAAAGCAAAATCTGAGTAAATGCAGTTTAAAACTAATGAATTATTTCAACAAACCCCTACCCTAACTTACACAGATTGTTACTTAAAATCTATTTGCTTTTCAGAAATCAACTTAGTCAATAAAATGTATTTTGTTCAAAAATTTCAAGTTAAATATTTGAAATGTAGTCATATTGTAAGTCTTTAATATTCCAATGACATCCTTTTAAATTTATTTTTAAGATGGTGGGGTTTGGACAAGGATAACCTACACTGCCTCTTTAATAACCTTCTGTAACATGACAGAAAAAAACACGCAGCCAACTGTTGCTGGATTTTCCTTTCATTCACGAATGCTTTTAATAAACCCCTCAGAAACCTCTGGAAAGCAGAAAAATGTTTTGAATGGATACTTTTTTCCTCTTTTCTACTCTTACACGAGAACATATCAGCTGAATATTATAATATTGAGGACTGTATTTCTTTGTTTCCAGTTAAAATCTATATGAGCAGATAGAGACACATCAGTCCAGAAATAAAACTATGGCTGAAGTTTATGATCGTGAAGAGGCCAAACACCTCTTGTCAGCTAAGAGCTTTGCTCACTGGAATGAATCATTGAATTTCTGAAGCTCAACTGAGTTGTCCAGGGGTCTGTCAGTATCCCTGATAAGAAACTTGGCAGTGTTGGCTAAAAGTGAGAGGTGATAAAACATTAAATGAAAAAAAAAATGCTATTTTCCCTGAAATGTGATAATGTGGTCTTCCTAGATAGATTCAGTTTACTTTGTTTAGTTGTCACAGAGGATAACTAAATTCATTTATCAACCAAAAAAGACAACTCCTTGAAAAATAGATAAATGGAAAATCCATCACAATCCCCCCTCAAAAAAAAAGGTAGTAGGGTTTTGTGATTTACAAAGAAATGAGGAAAATGGTTTAAAAATTTTTTTAAGTCAAGCTTAGAAAGAGAGATTAACCCAAGATAAATTGTGCATTTGAATCCTTCAGAAAAAAAATCAGAATAGGGCTATATCCAAAGTAGACAACCGAAAAGAGAAGTGTAAGAGATTTTCAGGCTTAAATAATAATTGTCTCAATCCCTATTTTGTTTTGTGTGTAGCAACCATTTCCAAAGTAGCCTACAATCACAGAGAACCAAAGTTGAATGTGTCCACCGAGTTCATCTAGTCCAACACTGTTCCCAGATGAGGGAGCTGAGGCCCAATGAGTACCACAACTTATCCTCACAGCTTTATAGCCACACTAAGGTCAGAACCTCAGATCCTAGGACTCTTCAATGTGAAATACTACTTGTAGGCTCTTATTTTGTATAAATTGAACTGTATGTAACAATCTTGTTTTGACAGAAATATGATTTACTATGGTTTTAACTCAAATAATTTCTCTTCTCTCTGGAAGACATAAGAAACAAATCAATCAAATATACAGAGCCATAATAAAAACTAAATGATAAGCTCTGGAAGAATTTATCATTCAAGCTCATCAGAGACTGCATTTTCTCTTAACTCAGAACGTCCCAATTCCAAAAGCCAATAATAAGACAATCTCACAGCTCTGCAGTAAAGCTACTTTTAACCCTAGAATGAAATCATTGGGTTCAATGGACAGACCCAAGTGTCACTTAAAAAATCAGGCCTGCCTGCATGTAATTAACTTTAGATCTTGGCTATGTGTTACTACACTTTTCTGCCATCCTCATGGGGTATGTCTCTCTGTGCGTGTGTGTGTGTGTGTGTGTGTGTGTGTGTCTCATAAAATTCTGAAAATATTCAAACCAAATAGTTTAAGACTTCCAAGAACAGCTGATAATTCATTGTAATTATGCTTTAAACTTAGATCCTCTAGTTTTCAACCATTTTTTCAGCATTTATATGAGAACCAGAGCCTCATTCACCCATTCACTCATTTATTCACTAAACAGAAGTATTTATTGGAGAGTAAGGTATTATGCGCCCAAACACTATGCCAGGTGTTAACAATATAAAAGTAAAAGGCAGATCACGGAGGGATTTGTCTGAGGATTACCCAGAGTACAGTCCATCCCAAATCTTGTCTGCCTGGTAGTCTCTTTGTGAGCTGGAAAGTACCTTAGATTGTATGTTGCGGTCCACATTCTGCCAAGATCAAAAAGTCCCAAAATTCCAGGAAACAATCTGACAGATAACTAGCTTAAATGTTCTTTTATCATAAATGTTGATAGGAAATATAAAATAATAATTTAAAATAAAATTAACAAAAATGATGTATAAGTAATTACAAAGTTGTTGCTCGGGGAAGTATGGATGAGGTACATTTTCCACCCCTTCCAGGATTGACAAAATCTATTTTGATCCTTTTTTTTTTTTTTTTTTGAGACGGAGCTTCGCTCTTGTTGCCCAGGCTGGAGTGCAATGGCGCAATCTCGGCTCACTGCAACCTCCGCCTCCTGGGTTCAAGCGATTTTCCTGCCTCAGGCTCCCAAGTAGCTGGGATTACAGGCATGTGCCACCACGCCCAGATGATTTTTTGTATTTAGTAGAGATAGGGTTTCACCATATTGGTCAGGCTGGTCTTAAAATCCTGACCTAAAGTGATCCACCCACCTCAGCCTCTCAAAGTGCTGGGATTACAGGCTTGAGCCACCGCACCCGGCCTATTTTGATGCTCTTTTTCCAGTATCAACAGGCACATTATGAACTTAATATTTTATATTACATGTGTTCAGAATGGGGAGCTGTACACTACTTTTATTCTCATTTCAGCTGATCTCGTCAAGGGATCTAACAACCTGGTATAGTGGCACCAGTTCTCCTTTAGCAAAACACTGTTGAATGTGGCTATTCCAATTGTTTCAGCTGCCCTATGAAGGCTACGTGAATAAACTGAATATACTGTGCATATACTGGTAATCCTAAGAGAGGATAATTTGTTATAAGTCCTCATGTTCCCACAGGAATCTCAAATCCTTTGTTATGTTATACATTTGTGATTTGGAGCATGCCTGGCAGATATATTCTAATATTCAACCAAATGCAAATAACCAAAGAAGTAACTTTGCCATTGTATCACCGTAATCACAGGAACAAACGAACCCCCCTGCCTTTCTCTCTCATTATTTTTTCTAAATCTACTTTTTAGGAATACAGTGACGGCATTTCTGTTAATGAACTCATAATTTATATTCCTTGGATTTGTATGTCAATCTTTTATTAAATACAAATGTATTAGGTCACATACGGTATTAGACTGAATTTTATAATTAAAAAACAATTGACTTTGGTGTAGATGTATGTCTGTGTCTGGTGAGGAGAGTGGGGAATCAGTACTTTTTTCAGTATTTAGCAAAGCATCTCTATTTGAATTGTTTTTGTTGTTGTTTACTTGTAATTTTTTAAGTCTAATACTAACGGACAGTCATGGAAAAGTAGGAATATATATTTTTATAAAGCTTATTTTACCTTAAACATGTAAACTAAACATATAAAGAATCAAAGCCTTTATCTGTAAGCATATCAAGGCAAAGAAAACAGTTTCAATTATAGTTTGTCATTCATTCCTCTTCAGACTCTAAATGTCTTTTCTAACTAATTTAAGTGTTCATTGTTAGTGAATATTTATTTATTAACTGAAATCTAATTACACATAAAGTAACTGTGTAAAGTTTATCCAATAAAACCCAAGATCATTTGATCACATTTCCAATGTTTCATTTTGCCTATTAACAGCCCAAAATATGACATTTATTTTTTGAAACAATGTCACTATTAGGCACAGAAGTCTATTTACACAAGAGCTTGTTTCATTTGACATTTATTCCAATAACTTGAGAACAATTATTTGCAACTAAATCTAAGTATTTGTATGAGTACTTTCAAGCTAAAGTACTGCTAAAAAATTTCAACATGCATGCAATTCAATATGTTTACATAACAACATAATTTATTATAAAACCTGTGACTCTAAGCACTTTATGGAATATGTCCTTATGGAATACCCTCTACCGTAACATGGCCACATCTGATAAAAGAGATGCTGCTGAGCAGAAGAGTCCTGTGTTCAATTTTGTTGAAATGGGTTGGCTGCTCAGACTGTTCAGGACTGCTACTGTGCTATTATAGCATTGCTTGATAGCTCAATTCACATCAAACTTCAGAAGACTTTCAAGCACAAGCCATTAGCCACCAACAAACTGGTAGCACAAGCAGCCTTGGCAAAACACAGTTACTATGCAGGCGGGCTCTGTTTTAAGCAAAGTCGATATTGAAAATCCAAACATACAAAAGAGACAAATTAGAGAATGGTTATTTGTATTAGAAAATGGTTTTCTGCTTTATGAAAGAATTCACAAGTTTCCTCTAAATAGCAGCTCCCCTGATGCATTTTAAATACAATTTGATTTACAAAAGTTCAATTTACACGTGACTTTTTGCACAATCATTGTGAGACGCAAAGTACACCTATATACAGTACTTAATTTTCTCTCTCAGGATTAAGGTGTCTTATCATTGTATTGATAAAAGACACTTAAGCCAAAATGTTATATTTTAAGCCACTGAAATAGAAAGTAAATATTACCTCTGAAACATGGATATTCCAGAAAATTTAAGTACATTTTTAAATTTTGTATTTACAATCTTGGTAGTCATCTTTACAAAGTAGTGCTTTAGATAGCACAAGTATATAGCTTTCCTTAGGCCATAATATTGGGCCTTATTTTGCAAAAAAAAAAAAAAAAAAGTTCTATTTTATCTTATTTTGGTGTTTAAATGTTTTATTTTATCTTATTTTGGTGTTTTTTTCCTTTTTAGCTGTGTAATTCTAAAGAGATGTAGACTAAGCTAGGCTATTTATTACATATCAGTTTCATACCTTACTGCACAGAATCACCTTTAAAAACTTAACTTCCTGCATTGCATTACTGTCTCCACTGTTAATCTGGGCGATTGCCATTCAGGTAAGACTCTCCCTTATTAGCACTAAGCTCCTTGCCAGGGTGAGAGTGAGTAGTGGGGGGTGGCGTGGAGGGTGAAGAGGTTGTTGTGAGGAGGGTAGAGACCCTGTCCACTGTATGTCTCAGGACACAGCCTAGAGCCAGGCACCCAGGAAATAAGCACTCAATAACTACTGAATGAACAAATGAATGAAGAAATGAATGGACTGGGAGAATTGTTTGGACGGCTTTCTTCACTCTAGCATCCAACCCAGTATATTTCTGGAATATGTAGAATCAAAATGAGTTTTCAGAGTCTGAAAAATCACAGAACCTCTTTCTTATTCCTTAAATGCTTTTTGTAAAATTCATAAATTATTAAGCCCTTGATGACTTGGAGACATTAAGAAAAATTAAGTCACATTAGAGGTCAGAGGAAAAAGAAGAGGAAATTGAAAGGTCATTTCCTTACTCACCAGCTGCTGGAGAGAACTGACAAAGCACACAGGTCGACCATAGTCCAGAACCAAATTAGGCTCTTAGCAATTGTGTTCAGACTGAGAAGTGGTATTTTTGAGTGTTTCAATAAAAACTTAGCCACAGGTATATTCGGAAATAGTGAAAGCAACTAATTAAGAGCTAAAATAGAAGGGAATTACCATTTGTCATTTGTAGGGCCAGACATACAGATATGTTCCTGGCAGGGCCCTGGGAGACCGCGTTCTGTAGGCTGGAACCATTTTGCTGTGCTGATGCTCATACCTCTCAAAGCTGCATGTGAAATAAAAGTGAAATAGCAATATCCAACTGTGGAAGATAAAAATAAAAATCCTAAAATAAAATATGGTCGAAAGTGCTTGAGCAGATAAAGCAAAACAGGATATAGTCAGTGGGGATGCTAGTGAGTTAATAAAACTTAAAATGTTTATGATTGCATTAGAAAATAAAGGTTCAAAGTATATGATGTATGATGATTTTAAATAAAATAGTCTGGAATACATTCAAATAATTTCATTTAAAAATCTACTGCAAATGAAGTATAAATCTAACAAGCAAGAGGATATAGAATTAAACCATAATTATTAGGCAACAGAGTTTATAAATTTGAGTTCTCTCAGTAGGCATCTTTAAAATCGTGTAAGTAAATTAATATTAAGGTATCGTCTGTCTTTAAACTTAATGAGTTAATAGTTTTTCTATGGACAATGGCATTTTACAGGAGTATCTTTACTTTCAGAAAAATAAAAATGAACACTGAAGTGGAATCACCGCATCAAGAGCTCTAGTCATATAATTTAAGCCTGAAAATGATCTTAACAGAATATATATGCAAATTTGCCTTTACAATCACTTCCCAAAATACCTACCTCTGTATTCTGTATTTATTATTGCATCAAATGAGAGCAGTCAGAAAAGGATTTTTGAAACTCTTTTATATATAAATAATTCACTCAAAGATGAAGTGGTTTCCAGGAGTCTTCTCCACATTCAACTAGCATAATATTCTAGCTCATCTTCTGTGAAATGTAAAATATCTGTACATTAACTTTCTTGAAGATCATTTCAGCCCACCATTTTCAATTTTCTTCTAATGTATCGAAATAGGAATTATCACCTCTAATCAAAGAATGAGCGTGTTAGCTTGCCACTGTAGATATTCAGAGATTTTATGTTGTTAAAGATATTTTTTTCTTCAGTGCCCTTTACGTTATTATATATACACAATTACCTTATATTGTTTTCACAAACAACTATTTTACACCAGTAATCATTAATTCAAATAATTTGGATTTAAGGAATTTCTAATTGAAAGCCTATCATATGAATTGTTTATAGTGACAGACAATATACTATTAGTAATTTTAAAGCTTTAAAAGTAAGTTATCAGTATCCACTTCAATCTCCACATGATGATAAAGGATTATTATGTGCAGTAACCTATTTATGAAAAGGAAACAGTGTGCTTCTTTCAGACGCCATCACTTGCTTTAATAAGGAATTGAAAAGCTGAACTACTTTATATGCAGATCACCATCCCAGTTGCATAAGGATTTACAATAGACAAAACAAAACTATTTTTTGTTGTAAAGAAGGGCTGTTTGTTTAAATCACACAATCATGTTTGCATCTAAAATTATTTACAGTCTAATAAGGCTTCATAAATGTTATATAGACTTGGCTAATTAAAATAATTTTAATGCTAACACCAAAATGAAAGTCTTGCTCAAGCTGACAAGGAAAACTTCAAGTAACACAAGCCTAAAGAAGGCAGAAGGAAAAAGATGCTTAATGTCTTGGTTTAGGTAACTATTAATCGATTTGGAGACGCAAATAGTACTTGATTTGATAGCACCCCATTAATGCTTCAATTAAACTCTAGAGGAAAATGCTGTTTTGTCAGAAAGTGTTAAACTTGAGAAGGATTATGAGTCTAACCCGTGATCTAAAATAAATAGAGAGTAATGTATACATTTTTATCTCTGCTACCTTGAATTTTGCAGAGAACTTACTTGGGAAGTTTTAATCTCACCCATGAAGTCTTCCTTCAAGGTCTTTAATGGCTCATATGTCTTTGTTAAATGAGGTGTGTGGCGGCCTCTACTGGTGTGTGTTTATAGAAAATGTTTCAATAGGCAGAAAAAATATTAATTTCAATTAAAAAGTTAGAAATACAGACTTTTTCATTTAAATATATAAAAATATCTAATTCAATGCAGAAAAATATATTACTAGCTGTGTCACGTTCTTTTAATTAGGAAAATAATCTAAAACAGTCACCATGTTACTGTAAAATAATGATTTACGGAAGGGCATTAATTGCTCAATTCACTCTGATATTGGGTTAAATATATTTTATTAATGAATTATTAATCCTGACTGAGGTGGCTTATTACCTCTAGTCCACTGTTAAATCCCCTTAGTTGACTTAAATAAAATCACTTAAACCCAGAGGAAAGGAAATATTTTATAGTTAAGCCTACAAAGTCCTAGAACTAGAATCATTTGATGACAGGCTGGTTTCTATAACTCAAGCAAACTGTATGTTGACTTAATATAGTTGACACATCAATCTATTTTACAGTGTTTTCAATTTCAAAAATACAACACATTAAAATATTTTCAATTTATCAAAGCTAAAAGCAACATTTAAGTAATGTACTTAAAGTGCGAAGGCACTTTAACACAAAGTAGTGATACCCAGTGGCTATACTCGGTAACTGACGATGGAAATACCATATATCATTATTTACAAAAGAAGTTGTAGTCACAAAAGATCTTTGGAGATCTTCTACAAAATACACTAAATATCCACTTTCATTTGAAAAGTTTGCCTATTCTTTCTTCAGTCACTATAATCTCCTCTTCCCACTCCCACACTGAAAAACAAAGAAGAAAAAAGAAACAAAACCATAAACAAAATATATGAAGAAATGCATTGTAGAAACATTCATGTCCACTGATGGTTCCTAAGAAGAGAAGGGAACAAGAAACAAAAAAAAAAAAAAAAAAAAAAAGGAGGGGAGGAGAGCGAGAGAGAAATAATTTAAAGGAAAACTTGCAAAAGCTAAATCATGACTTCATCCTATCTCCCAAACATTTTCAAAGTCCCCCATTAACACTGGGAAAGGGAGAACAAAAACAAACACAAAAGCTAATGTCCTTGTTTCCAACAGTTCGGAGCAGCATCCTCTGATGCCTTAGGGTTGTAAATGATTTCCCTTCACAGCTGACTGATTGCAGTTTGTTTTTCCAGAACTTCGAGGTAGTCCGGTTCTGATTGCGGCTTAGCTTGCAGTAAAGGGTGGTTGGGTTTTGACTGCCCCACAAAGCATTTCCTGGGAGTTCCATATAAAACGGTTTTATTGATTCTGTCTTGGTTTTGGCGTCGAGATTCATAGGAAGGGGCAAACTGCCTTTTAGGTAAGGTACAAAAGTTATAGTGGACTAGGCCTGCGCTGGGAAGTTCCTTGACTCGCTCAGCAATATTTTGATACAGCAGCTCAGGCTCTCTTGGTGTGGCCTGCTTTTCTAGCAGCTCAGTGGCACTTATTGTGTAAGCAGGTGTGGCTGGCTCTTCTTTTTTCTCCTCCAGGTTGCTATAGCTGAACTCTTGCAGGTTTCGGTAATAGGCTACTGGGTCTCCTTCCTTCTGCATGTAGATGGGGTTTTGGCACATCTGACCCACAGGTGGGGGGATATAGTTGTAGACATGGCCGTCTGTTTTATCGTGAGTCTCAGTGTTGTAAGACCCATACTGTAATTGAAAGGAGCTTACGTCTAAGTTGTTGGTATTCCTGGGAACGCTCGGCACTCCCTTTCGGCGTTTCAAGACAAAGACGAATAAACCGGCCCCAAAACAGACAGATAAGATGAAAACAACAAGCAATCCCAGAATTAAGACAGACAGTGGAACTTCAGTGTGTAGTTCAGGATAGGAACTAGGAGACACACTAAGCGACCGAGGTGTGTCTGTATTGTGATTCATTGACAAGATGGTTCCATCTGACAAGCTTGGGCTGTCTGGACAGATAGCCTCCCTCCCCAGAAATTTTAGTATCTCCCCTGCATGCTTAGCAGGAGATTCGCAAGTCACCTCATTAATGATGACAGGGGAATTGGCATGTTCTGTCCAGTCTTTCAGCCCCATGATGTCACAGGTACAGTCCCAGGGGTTCTCTTGCAGATCTATCTGGATGAAAGCCGGGAGCTGATCCAGAACCCCTTTCACGGGCAGATGAGAAAAATGGTTGTTTCTCAGATTCAGCCTGGTGAGGGCCGTCCCCCCAAATATATTATCAGGTAAGGACCGAAGAAGGTTGTTGTTCAGAAACAGTAGCTGTAGGTTAATCAAAGCATCAAAGGTCAGAGGTTTAATTTCCTTAATGACATTATACTCTAAATAGAGATATTGCAAGCTCTGCAGTCCATCAAACATAGAAGGGTACAGCACTTCAAGGTAATTGCCATTCAGATAAAGTCTGCGTAAACTGGTCAGGTTTGTAAAGGCACCTTCCTGAATGACTGCAATCCTGTTGTTTCCTAAGTGCAGTAAGTCCAAAGAACTGTATTCTAAGAGGTCATTCTTATAGACAGTTTGAAGATAGTTCCCTGTTAGGTAGAGTTTCTTTGGACTGGTCGGTTTGGGCTGCAGGTCAGAGATATTAGTGAACTTCCTTTCTTGGCAGTTTACATTCAGACCATTGTCTGAGCTCTGAGAGGTGCAGACACAGCTGCTGGGACAGGTGAGAGGCACAGGAGACTTGGTCTGGTACACCATGATGGGTCCAAAACTTTGCCTGTCCTTTGACACAGTCACTCGGGGAGTTGGACGATTTCTCATTTTGGGTGGCCGGCTGGCTTTCGGAGCCCTGGTTGGGTTGAGAGCAGGATTCATTGTAGGTGACAGCCTTTGGACGTGGGTGTCAGCATGGCTGCCCCTCTGACTGGAATCACTGGCACTTTTTCTGGGACAGAGGTCTTGCCTGGTCAGCTGGGTCACATCTTTCCCATGCAACCTAAAGGGAGTCTCACAGACAATCTCTCCCACAAAAACAGTTATGGTGTCTAGCCAGGCCTTGAGAGGAAGTAAGTCACAAGTGCAATTCCATGGATTTTCCTCCAGCTGAATCTCCATGATCCCTCCAATATGTTCAAGGACGCCAGCAAAAGGCATTACTTTTAGCCTATTCCCCCTGAGGTCTAAGTGGGTCAGCAGGACAAAGCGGAACACATTGCTGGGCAGTGAAAGCAGAAGGTTGTCATTCAGGATGAGCACTTTGAGCTTGTTAAGTTTGCTGAATGCCCCAGCCTCGATGGCACTGATGTAATTGTAGTCAGCCTGGAGATACTCCAGGCTCTCCAGGCCCAGGAAGGTGTCCTCCCTCAATATCTCAAGCTTGTTGTTGTTGAGATGCAGTCTTTTGAGAGTTTTCAGGCCACTGAACGCCCCCGTTCGGATCTCCTGTAACCCGTTGTTACCTAGATGAAGAGTCACCGCGTTGGAGTAATTGACAAATTCGTTTGGATACAGTCTTGTCAAGAGGTTTCCATTGAGAAAAAGCTGATAGATTCGATACTGGGGGGGCTGGAGCAGGCTAACTGTTGTAAATCCTTTGTTCTCACAGTTAATATTCAGTACGTTTTCCTTTTCTTCGCACAGACAGCGGATCTTGCAAATGTCTTTGGCAGTTTTGCGACTCTCTGTCTGTAAGATCCCAGCCACGGTTAACACACTGAGGAACCAAACGCCGCTCAGCATCTTTAGGCACCTTCGGTGTCAACTCAGGTACCTACAGGCAAACCTTAGGTGGGGGCAGGAGGAAGAAGCGGGTGCAGGGAAGAAAGAAATAAGGAAGCCCGATTAAAAATGGTAAAGCAAGGAGGCGGAGTGGGAGCGAGGGAGAATGAGGGGGTTAGCAACACGGCGGAATGAAATCATTGCATTTTTCAAAGCGGTTTCTTTTCTCTGCTCCCTATTCCCCCACCCCTAGGCCACCCACACACGCGCCCCGGGAACACACATGCTTGCACCTGATTTCCCAGGGGGTCGCAGCCAGCCGCCAAGTCATTAGTAACCGAGTTGTCCTACTAAATCCTGCCCATCTCCTCCTCCCCTGGGGTATCTCGAAGAGATCTCGGGCAGCTCCCCCGTCTTGAGCTCCCAGCAGAAATCGCAATCGCTTTAGGGAAAAAAAAAAAAAAAAAAGCGCAAAAAGGGGGTGGGAAAATCAGGAATCAGGGGGCTGGCGACAGGTATAGAGGAGAGATAGAGATGGCAAAGACAGTGCGAGGTGGTGGTTACTCACACATCAGGAGAAGACTGAACCCCTCTCCTCTGCAGTCCACCAGGAGTTCAGCATCTTCAGGAAGTGGGAGAACAAGGTAAAATAAGACGCTGCTTCCGGGGGGATGCCCTGCTTTTTGTTGGTTGATTTAATTTGACTGGGGGTGCGCAGAAATTAAAAATCCGACAGGAGGCAGGAGCGGAAGAGAAGAGTTGGAGCGGAGGGAAGCCGAGCTGCCAGGGAGGGACTGGGGTGCGATTCTGTAAGGAGGTCGGAGAGCCGGCTGGCCCAGTCGGCGGGCGAAGGCGACGACGGAGCCTGGGCGCGCGTTTCCAAATCGGTGGCGGTGGCAGCAGTGCGTCTAGCAGTTTGAATCTGAGAGGCTTTGCAGGCTCCCCGGGACAGGACTAGGGTGACGTCACAGGGGAGGGGGCAGGCAGAGGATCCAGGGCGCCCGGTGGGGGAGGGTTGGGCAGATGCTTCCCTTCCTTGCAAGCGGCTTTGCAAAGCTCAATTCCCGGCTGCGTCAGTTGATTCTGAACTACTCCACCTCCAACCTGGCTGGCGCAGGAGAAGCTCCTGCAGAGGGGTTTCTCAAGGAGGGGCCCTGCTAATGGGCTGGCACCTCCTTGGGCCCCTCTTTGTGTTCTCTTTCACTCCTCCCTCTTTCTCTCACCTACACAGTGCCTATGGAGGGCAGGGGTGGGGGTGGGGGTTCTTCTCCCAGATTCCCAAGCAAGGGAGAAGTGTGTGTGTGTGTGTGTGTGTGTGTGTGTGTGTGTGTGAGAGAGAGAGAGAGAGAGAGAGAGAGTGTGTGTGTGTGTGTGAGAGAGAGAGAGAGAGTGTGTGTATGTGTGTGTGGTGTGCCTCTTTGCTACAGGACTGGTGCCCCACTTGCCAGCTTCTAGCTCAGATGCTCTCTGTGCAGAGAGTGGGGTGTGTGTGCATGCACCAATGTGTCTGTGTAGGAGGGTGAGGAGTTCTCTTAGGGGATTTATACTTTACATACAGAGCCCTGATTCAGTGCTAAGAGAATTCCTTTCTGGGTGGTGACCCACCAAACAGATATTTGCCTGGACTCTGAAAGTCAGCTCAATGTTAGCTTATAGACTGAGAAAAACAAAAACAAAACCCTTTTCTCCCTGAGGTTTATACTTAGCCAGATAATGAGGTTTAAACGTGCACTTCTTGCCTGGAGGAAGGAGAAAAGAAGTGGGTGTCAGAAAAGCACTGCCAGGCTGAGCCTCATCTGGGAGTGGGAGCCAAAGGAAGGGTGGTTGAGCCCTCCAGGCTGCAGGGGCAGGGGAGCTAGGAGAAAAGAGGAAGCTGGTGCAGGAAGACTGGCTCCTGAGAAAGAGAGGAGATGTAAAAGGAATCCTGGCCTGAGACCGAGCTTACCTGGGTTCTGATCTGGCTCTGTTGCTAGATGTGCCGCTAGCTTCTGGATCTTCCTGTCTCCATCTGCAAAAGGCAGGTAGGTAGACTGTATGGGCCCTCCCAGCTCTGATATCCAATGTGGGTTTAAATAGCCTTTCCAGAGCATTGCTAATGGCCAGGTGTTGGATTTTGCCCTCATTATCTGTTTTCTCCTTAATTATCTTACAGCTCCTTGGACCCAAGAGTCTTCCATTGTGGAATCAACTCACAAGGGGTAAATAATGTCTGCTGTTGCCTGGAAAGGCCTTGGTTGCCTCTGCTAGGAAGGGGGAGATGGGTCAGGAAAAGGAGGGAATCAAATAACCAGGGAAAAGGAATTGACCAAATGATGTACCTGTCCCACAAAACACTTCAGCTTGCTTTCCCGGAGTCCCACTGCCTGGCCAAATGTGGAACAGATAAACACACAGATATAACAAACCACTTGAGAACAGAACGACCCCTGCTTCTCCCCTTCTCCTTCCTTGTTAAGCCTAGGTCCTAGGATTGTTCCCTTTATACAAGCTCCTTTCTCTCCGGGAAGGGCGGGGGTAGTTTATAAACTTAGGCACTACGGCAACCTGTAGCTGGTGATCTGTGCATTATTTTCTTGAGCTTTCTCCCTTTCTCCTTCTTCTTCTAAGAGCCTTGGAACAGGCATCAGGTGCCCCCTTACCCTCTAATTCTTGCTTGGCGTTTAGCAAAATACTTTCCTTCTGGAGACTCAAATTTTCCTTCTCCATAGAGAAAAGCAAACTTGAGATGAGCTCTGAGGCAGAGGGACAGCCCTGCGGATGGCCTCCCACCCTGTATTGCAATTGCATCATTAGATGGAAGCAGTCTGATGCAGTGGGAGCACAATTAAGCTCCCTTTCCTAGCAAAGGAGGCATTTGTTTCTATGTATTTCCAAAGGTTAAAAGCACATAGTTCCTAGAGCAATAAGATTTATTCATTCAGTCATTCATTCAACAAACATGTATCATGTCAATATTTAACTGAAGTAAAGACGTGAGAGCCGAACAGGACCTTACAAGTCAGGTTCATTTTACAGATGAGGTCATTTCTCAACCAGGGAAAGTGCTGACTTACTCAAGAAACTACAATTAGAAACAAAACCCAGGGATTATGAGTCCCAGTCCATCATCTTTCCAAAGAGCACACTACTGCTTAATATGAATTAAAAATCTACTTAAACTGAAATAGTGGTGGTAGTGTTTTACTTAAAGGTATCCTTTTTATTCAAAAAAATGTATTTGAGAGTGAAACATCAAATACTAGTTTCGGTTCTCAGATACAGTAATTTCCTTCAAGACATTGATGACGCCTTCAGTATTCCTTGAGGACAGATTATTTTTGCTAAAAATTTCAGAGACAGGAGAGAGATTCAGAGAGAAAGGTGGAGGTGGTTGGGGGCTCATGAGATTCTTGAGACCTACAGAATCAAGCAAATTCACGGGTAATCTAACTGTGGGAAGGGACACTCGGACCCTAAGGGGGTCTTCGTTCCTGCCTGTCCCTGAGAGTCCACAGCTGCTTTCCAAAACGTAGTTACTAGGAACAAATCAGCCTGAAACGCGATAACCACTTTAAGTAAGTTTCATTTGGCCCCGTGTCTTCTGAAGAACTGCCGCAGCACCCCGCTAGGGAGAGCGGGCTTTTAAGGCTGTGGAAAGGTTCAGGGTGAACTGGGACCCCAAGGGAGGCAAAGGCGGTCATTAAAATAAGGAAAACGCTCCCTCTCCTTGCTGAGGCAAGGGAGGCTTAAAGAAGAACTCCGTCGCCTGTCTCACTCGCATCTAACCGAGTAGAGCCTGGCTCAGGTCTCCAAGCCTTCCACAGGACACGGTGGGTGCCGGCGGGCTTACAGCCCACCTCCGTCCCAGCCGCCCATCAGGCCACGAGGGGGCTGAGAGGAGTCCGGGAGACCAGAGAGGGGGCACTGCTTGCCCGCAGCCTCCTCTTCTAAACACCCGCCGCCCGCAAGCCTGGTCGAATCCCATTTCCGAAGGGCGCTTCCGGGAGACCAGGTGTCTCCGAGCGTCCCGGCTCGCCGGTAACTGGGCACCGGCCGCCAGCGCAGCCCTACCTTCCCTGCCCCTACCTGCTAGACACCTGGTGCGGTGCCCGGCATGCGGACCCACAGCCGCGACGGCCACTCGGGCTGCCCTCGCCTGGGGGCTTGGGCACTGCAGGCCGACGGGAGGCTTCTAGCTCGCGCCGGGTGCGTGGGCCCTCCCTGGCCGCCTGTGCCACCCCGCTGCGCGACGCGCGGAGCCCGACCACGCCCGCGCGGACGGTCCCGGGGTGAGGAATCTCTAGTGGGGATTGAGGGTAGAGGGCGGCCGCCAGCGAGCTGTCCTCCGCGGATGGCTCCCAGCCTCCCCACGCTGGTGCCCCTCGCAAGGAGAGGTGGCCGGGAAAGGCAACGGACTGAGGAAAGCCGGCTCACTGGCCGCGTCTTCACCGCGTCCCCGAGTGCTCAGAACTTACCGAGCGAGCGCGCTGCCCAGATCTTTTCCCGGAGGCGCCCGCAGCATCTGCGACTCGGCGAGGCAAAGGAGCCGGCACCGCCTCGGACTGGCGCAGCCCAGGAGCGAGAGCACCGCGGGGAGCGCGGGCGGCGCCCCCAGGGCAGGCAGATCCCCACCGAGCAGCTAGCCAACGGGCAACGCTTCTTGCAGGAAGGAGGGAGGGAGGCGAGAGGGAGGAGGGAAGTAAAGCGGGAGGGAGGAGAGGGGAAGAAGGGAGGGAGGAGGGAAGAGGGAGGCAGGAGGGAGGGAGGGATCGCGTCCCCTCTCCCTCACTTATCAATCACCCCACAGATCAAATATCCGGGCTGTGCACCCAGGACGGGGATGTAAGAGCCCACAAAGGAGCCGCTGCTCCATTTCTCTGACAAGCGCTGCGGAGCACTGCTCACGCCTCTCGGTCCCTCTTGCCTGGAACTCTGCCCAGCCCTTGCGGCTTCCACCCTGGGCTGCAGCTCGGGCTTGGTCGAGTGAAACAAGAATGGCACACGGTCGGTACCATGTCCAAGGGGAGACTAAGACTACTGGGTGGAAGTTAACGACAAGTGAAAGAGCAGTCAGCCGTCCGAGCTGGACACCCTCCGGGACAGCTGCCTGCCCTAACTAGTAAGCGCCCAATCTTTGGGAGTTCGCAGGCAGATATTTAAGAACCCCCTACGAGGATCGTAAACAAGGACTTTCAACATAATATAGAGCTGAACTTGAGTTGTGCAAGTGTGTTAACAAAAGCAAGCCCTTAGCAGCGTTCCAGTGCCCATTTTGATTCCCTTTATTCTTCACGACGACGTTGCCTGGATCTTCTAGAGCGTGATTTTTGCCATCCTCCCTTCCCTTTTCTCCTTTCTTCTTCCTCTTATTAGTAGTCCAGGTGGTTGTGATTCTATTGAAGGAAGGCGCTCTGTGGAAAGAGTCAATGTAGTTCAAGAGGGAGGTGCGGTTTTTGCCAAGAGCATTGCGTTTCCCCTCAAGACTTGCTTTTTCTAGGGCCTCTCCTCTACTCTTCCAGAGTATTTGAGATAAAGTTGCAGTTTGATAAATTTATGCCAGGAGTAGGGAGTTCATTTGATGACACTAAGACATTTTCCCCTCCATCCTGTAGGAGAACGTCATTAATTCAGGTCGTTACCACCCCCTATCCTTTTCATGCCCACTAGAGTCTGCAAAACCCCAAATCCTTCTGAGTATCGAAAAGCGTGGTGGTGGAGAGCAGACGGGGAGGCGAGGAGAGAGGTGCAAAATTAGACCCAAAATTACCTCTCCAGCTAGTGGATCTGCATTGGAATGTGTCTGTTTTCGTATTTCCCATAACTTTAAACTCGTTCTCACAGCACTGACAACCACCTTATTCTTGTCCTTCCCCGTGGGAATCTTTTGTGCTTCTCCTGTCCTCTCTTCTTGGCTTTCTTTCATAATGGTTTTCTAAGGAGATTATGCTGGGCTTTTTAAAAAGAAAACTACTGGCAATCTTATATTATGAAGATGTACAGAGTTTGCTTTAATAATACTCTAAAGAATTATAATCATATCTTTGGAGTTGTAACGGTCATTACTGTTCCTTTTACTTCATTCTTGAGAAAGCCTTTTTGAAATGTTCCTACCATTCAGATAAGCAACTTCAGAATAACATAGTTCTCACATAAGCACGTGGGCAGTGTATGTACGGTTATATATTCAGAAGCATTGCTCTTCTTTTTGCAATATCTGTATTAGTGTAAACATCCAATGTGCTGTTTGCTACAGACTAAAAGCAGTGGACTGAGCACATCATATTATTAACTAAGTGAGGTCAGTTAATACTGTTACTTCTGTCTTTACCGTATTTCTGACTGTGTCCTCTTTTCATGTCGTTTTTAGTAGATGTTATAAACAACTGCAAAACACAGAGCTGAGAGGCCATTCCAATACAGAAATAATGAGACAGTCATGCTGAAAAACTGAGACAGTTTACTAAGAAGGGTGACGTGTCTGTAGCCAAAGGGAACATACAAAATAAGCAATAACTTCTATACAGAGTAGAGGAGGAACATGGCATTAGTGATGAAAAGTGATACTTTATTTAGATCCAGTAGTAACATGTAATAGATGGCATGCGTCAATTTTAATTAGCCTTGTAAGCAAGTCTAACCTGTTCACCAGCCTTCGAAAAGCATTTAGCAGCCTGTCTTTCCACATGGGACCACACTGATAGTAAGAGAAAATTAAAAAGAGCAGCCTTTTCTTTTTGTCAGCATAAAATTTTCAAGTAGGTGGATAGCTGTGCTTTGAATGCACAGACGCAAAAATTGATGAGCAATATAAAACTTTCTGAGAGGGTTTTGCATAGACAGTTATAATGGAGGAGAGTTTGAAGTCTGTGAAAAATTTAAATATGCCAGTTTATTTGAAAGCTGCTTTATGCTGAATTTTCTAAAAGCTTCTGTGTTAGAGGAAAATTTCCAAATAGAATTGAATACTAAAGACACCATATTAATGTACTTCTGTTCATTAATAAAAATCACATTATTCTTTTTTATACTAGCGCTGTAAATGTATCTTTATATCCATGTGCTGTTTTCTTCTTAAAAAACTTTTATTTTAGGTTCAGGTGTACCTGCGCAGGTTTGCTATATAGGTAAATTGCATGTGGTGGGGATTTGGTTTACTGTGAGCTATTTTCTATTGTGAAGTTCGTGTTACTAAACAGCATAGAGATCCCAACTGGAAAACTAGTGGAAAAATAGAGAAATAAAACTAAATCTTGCCTGGGTTTTTATAATTTCATTCTAAGGTTAGAAGAAAACCAGAAATTTCACCTGGGATGAATGCGATAAAAAGCGCATATGTTTCCAGGATGATGTAAAGGATGTCCTATTACTGTGTAGTATGTAATTTACCTGAGAATGTTGTTTTTTCAACTTCTTCACACCTATCCAGAACTAGAAAGCTTTAAAACATATAAAAGAAGACAAAATAGAAACATCATGCAGAGTCAGTAATTCTAAGACAGATGTGCTGCATTTTTCAGTGAACATTGTTTCTTTTCAACCAAAGGTTTCAAAGAAGAGTTCCACAGAACAAATTCCTAAATAAAGAAACGCAACAAAGAGGACATGCCCTTAATATTAGTAATTATAGTTTACAGGATATTGTAGACTTTTGTTCCTGATGTTATTGACAAGGTGGATATTTTTGAATTCAATTCCATTATTTGGATTATTTGGCAGGCATTTTGGCCTGATTGAAATAGTGCTGGGCCAAGACCCAGAGCAGTTTTTCTTTTAATCAAATACATATCCAAGCCCTTGGAGCCCAATGACCTGGGTTCAAATTCCACCCGTGCTACTTTCTCACAATGGGACGAAAACAGCATTACACCAATTTCAGTTCCCCATGTGTAAAACTGGCACCTGCTATGTGGAGTCAGTAAGGATGGGATGTATACAGAACTCTTGAAAATTGAACGGTGGTACACGTATGTGCAGATAAATCTTAAACTGAAAAATTTTTAAACTCACTTCTTGAAATAAGTAAATTATACAAAACATTTTATGTCTGTTTTCTGTGTTTCTCATGACAATCTTCAACAGGCCAGTATGATTAGCCAGACTTTACAAAAGAGGAAAGTGAGACTCAGAAAATTTAAGTAACTTACCCATGCCCACATTCTTGGTGAAATGGTTGATTTTAGTTAGAAACCAATATCTTAATATAAGTTGGATAATAGAATTAGCATTAGAAAAAATATTTATGATTCTAGTTGGAGCCATGTAATGTCAAACATTTAAAAGAACTTCAAAAAATTCCACCTTTTATTTTACAGATGTTTTCAAATACTTACATATATGTATACATCAGGGCTCAATCTCAACACTATTGATATATTTGGCCAAATGATTATTTGTTGTGGGGGCTGCCCTATGCAATGTAGAAGGATTAGCAGCATCCCTGGCTTTTGTGTATGTGTGTGTAATGTACATATGTATATTATATTATATATACATACATGTAATTATATAAATATAAAATGTAATATAATAATAATATATATTATATTACATATAATATATATATTATAGTACATATATAATACATATTATTATATTACATATATAATACATATATAATTATATTACATGTTATATATTACATATTATATATAATATATATTGTATTATATATAATATATATAATATATATTGTATTATATATAATATATATAATATATACTACATATTATATATTATATATGTAATATAATAATATTATATGTAATATAATAATATTATATGTAATATAATAATATTATATGTAATATAATATTATATTACATATAATATTATTATATGTAATATAATAATATTATATGTAATATAATATTATATTACATATAATATTATTATATGTAATATAATAATATATAATGAAATATTATTCTATTGTAGTCAATTTTTAAAATGGATGGCTGTGGCCCACTAAACTGAACTCACGAGTGACTATAGATTGCCTCTAACAGTTTGAATAACACTGCCACACTGGAATCGGCAGGAAAGGAAGGAAAATGGGATAGAAAGGAGAAAAGAGGCACTAGATCAAGAGGGGAAGTATAGAAATAGAAGGAAAAGACAACTGCATGTCGTACAAAGTTATGGAAAGACTTATGGTGCCCCCATCAATTACACCAAGTGCCACTTATTAATGACACCTGTTCTCTAAGGGCTCTGGCTCTCCCTCTTTTTTGACTGAGTCCAGTGATTTATCAGTAAGAACCACATTTAAGCTTACTAGACTTGGGAGCACATATACATGGCAAAAGCCACAAATTTAACAGATAAGGCTCAGGACAACATTAGTAGGTATTTCATCTATCCTGACACATTCTGTCTTATTAATTTTGCTGCAGCTGGAAGTTATGTTTTGGTTTGGAGTTCCAACCTAATGTGTTCAGGAGGAAGCCAAATTTATTAGGTTTGACATTGCACTTTATTGGAATGGTATAATGCAGTTGAGCCTCTGTAATAAGTTCATCGATTTTATTTATGTATTTATGTTTGGCTAGTATAAATATATGGTAAAGTATGTGCTGTGGCAGAGAGTTTAATGCTGACTCTGCTGGAAAATTCAAAAATGTCTGCACAGAAGATGCCCAGTTCTAAAGAGTTACAGTCAGAGGAGCAGCTACTCAGGATTTGCATTAAGTAGTTCTGATTTTTAAAAATGTCATCATTTGCGAAGAGGACTAGTCTAATAATACGAACAAAATGGCAAGGATGACATACCCCAGAGCTACCTGAAGTTGTGATTTGCACAGAATGAAGCAGAGTTTAGAAATTGTAGGTTTAGAAATGAGGCAAGTAAGATCTAGAATGTAAATAAAATCATCTCCAAGTAATAACCGGATGCAGCATTCAACCATCATTGCAAATCAATGTGAGGAGAATGGATGTTTTTTACCTTGAATCCTGATGACTTATTACTCAGATGTGATATCAATTCTTTTTGTCCCCTTCTGTTTTTCATCTCCCAGGCAGTTTCTTAAGTGACAGTACAATGACATTTGGAACACAACCCTCTTCACCTGATTATGGTACGTCAGGTAACCTCTTAGTCAGATGTAATGGCCCCAGGACATATATTAAGTAACTTTTGCATCTGCCTTTGGTCTCACTATATTCCTAAGCAAATTGAAAAGAAAATGAGCCTCAAGTTTTATGAGTTTTAGATTACCTAAATATACCTGGAGTTCTCTTAGAAAAATAGCCTGAAGTGTATCTGAGGTGGAAGAATTATATGCAGTATCTTGAAAGCATCAATTTGCGGTAATCTCAGGAACATGCCAATATTGAAAGCATAATTATCACCAAATTTTTCCTCCACCGTGGGCATCACCACAGCAACACAAGTACAGGAGTGGGGTCAGTGTCACTTTATTAATATTTTGAAAGGAGGCAAAAGCAAGTTTATTTTTTTTTGCTACACATCGTTGCTTCAGAATAATGAATTCAGTATGCTGATCCCTTAGCTTTTCATATATAGGTCTAGTTGACCCAGGTTAGAGAATGGCACAATTAGAACTGGAAAATTTATTTGCCTTAATTTGAATATATTGAACTGTTTTATTTTAATGTATTTTTCAATAGAAATACTAATATGTAGGGAGCTCTGTACATGACTGCTAAATGATGAACGCTGGTTATTATTTGCAGCAAGGAAAGACAACTGTCAAATTAATGAATTGATGTTCTGGTTACAATTTTTAAAAATATAATCACTCAATTTAAGGTAACTCCTATACTTGAATATAAATAAACATTGTATAACAATTTTGGCTAAACCTGGATCCCTGCTGTAAAGTTCCAGTTGCTTGGAATTCAAATATCATATGATTTGCTGAAGGTTCTGAATGGATCTGCTTTGATTTATATTGCAACATTGGGGTGTATTGAATTCCAGTGAAATTGTTGATTTGTTGTCTTTGCTATGGCCATTAGCCAAATTCATTCTTGAGCTGCAGTGGTGATGTAGATCACAGCCTACCTGGCTTCATCAAGTTGTGCTTCTCTATGGTTTTTAAGTATGTGGTTCGGCTGAAATAGAGTTCAATGACACAGATGGACCATAACACCTATGTTAAATTAAACATCCAACTTCTTGATCAATTTTCAGTGTTACTGTGCAAAGCACCTGTATTAGTCTGTTCTCACACTGCTAATAAAAACATACCCAAGACTGGGAAATTTATTTTAAAAAAATAAATAAATAAAAAGAGAGAGGTTTAATGGACTCACAGTTCCACATGGCTGGGAGGCCTCACAATTATGGCAGAAGGTGAAAGACATGTCTTACATGGCGGCAGACAAGAAAGAATGAGAACCAAGTGAAAGGGGAAACCCCTTATAAAATTATCAGATCTCATCATGAGACTTACTACCACGAGAACAGTATGGGGGAAACCAACCCATGATTCAATTATCTCTCACCAGGTCCCTCCCACAAAACATGGGAATTATGGGAAATACAATTCAAGACGAGATTTGGTTGGGGACACAGCCAAACCATATCAGTACCTTAAATAATTTTAAAAACCCACCTTAATAAATTAATGTAGCTGATAATTCTATGTAAAAAGTCTCAAAATAACAGGAACAGGGCAAGTGATCTACGATTAAACTGCAGGCTTGCAAAGCTTCTTTCATGCATGTTCAATTCTTATCTTTCGTTGAAATACCAAAGGAATGTCATGTTTAAGAATTTTCTACTTGCAAAATGCTGATGATTATTTTGGGTATAAAAGCACTTGATAGCCTAAGAGTTTGTGTTTTGTATATGTGCCTATCTATCAATACCTTCCTTTACTTCTTTCCTCCCTTCCTTTCTTCTTTTCTTTCTTTTATAGTTGATTTGGGAATTCCTTCATTCACAGTTAGATGTTTTATCAACAAAAAGTATAAACACTACAGGGAGCAGTTTATATTATGATAAAATGATTACTTGAAATGGGTCATCACTACATATAAGTTTCTACGATAAAGATATCATCATGGTTTTTTGTTTGTTTGTTTGTTTTTTTCCGACAGTCTCGCTCTGATGCCAGGCTGGAGTGCAGTGGTGCAATCTCAGCTCACTGCAACCTCTGCCTCCCGGGTTCAAGCGAATCTCCTGCCTCAGCCTCCCGAGTAGCTGGGACTACAGGCGCGCACACCACCATGCCCAGCTAATTTTTGTATTTTTAGTAGAGATGGGGTTTCACTATGTTGGCCGGGATGGTCTCAATCTCTTCACCTCATGACCTGCCTTGGCCTCCCAAAGTGCTGGGATTACAGGTGTGAGCCACCGTGCCCAGCCATAATTGTTATTTTTACTCAAATTTCCACAGGCGATTAGAATGGTAGGATGGGAAGGGGATCTAGCTTCAGCGTACCTTATTTTGTAGTTTGTGTTCATGTCCAACATCCACATCCCCTGGACCCTTGTTAAACAGGAAGATTTCTGAGCTCCTCTAAAATCTTACCGAATAGAACTTTCTGAAGGTGAAGTCTGGGAATGGTATTTTTATAGGACTCTCAAGGGAATCTGATGTAAATGGCAAGATCCATTCTAGTCCAACATCTTTATTTTATAGATGGGGAAAATGAGGCTCAGAGAGGTGAAGTGACTTTATTCAGTCATACAGGCAGAGTCAAAAGAAAACTTCACATCTCCCAACTCTCATGTAAATGCCTCTGCTTGGTTGTTTAATGTTTTGATACTTTAATTTTAGAATTATATTTTTTCATTGATGTTCAGCATTAAAATTCACCATTGCACAATACACTCTGCTTAGGAACCATGTTCTAATAGGCCTGCAAAAAGTGCATGCTTGGTCAGCCACATTAAGCAGTACCATTTTATTTTCAAATTCTTTTAACTGAAATTTTATTGCTTATGTTGTGCTTTGGGATGAACTATATAAAATGGAATACAATGCTTGGTAAATAGTTATTGAATTTAAAAAAATGAACACAAATCTCAGTATTGAGTTTGGAAAGATTTACTTCATTATTTTCACATGCTGTTAAAAGGTCAAACTTAATGAAATCTGAAGTAGCTTACTTTTCATGCTATCATTTACTAGATCTACTGAATAATTTTGAGGATATTGCAGGGAGACCCGGGTCCATAATAGTTTTTTTTTTCTCTTTCATTTTGCATCTTCTTCATTTCAAAATTTTGAGTGGAGTTATGTAAGTCCTTCAGAGTAGGCCTCTGATGCATGGGGGCTGAGAACATTATCATGAAGCTCTCTTGACCTATAAGTGTCAACTTCAAGAAAATTTCTGCTACAAACTTTGGAAGATAAAATAGAACATCTAATGAACATTCAGAAGAGGAAGATATATATCCATTTCACGTAAGCTGACCTGGATTTCAGCTGCAGGATCTCTTCTTGACACATTTATAACTCATTTTAATTGCTAATAGGTACTGTGTGTACACACCCAAGGCAGAATGGGACTAAGCCTCTCAGATTTACAAAGGTGAATTAACTTAAAATTAAACAATAGGTTTTTTGTGAAAAGACATTTCATTTGACATAATCTAATACTGAACCAAATAGATGTGATTGACAAGCCCCAATTATCCAAGAAAGTTGAAAGGACTAGTGACATTTTTATGCCCCATCTACATTACTTTAATTATTTAAAAGGGGAATTTGGTGCTTTCATTTGCATAAAGTGCTGATAGTAGAAAGTATGTGGGCTTTGGAGTCAAACAGATCTGGATTTGAATTCCAGCTCAACTATCTAACCAAGAATGTGAGTAGGAGTGTGGGCATGTTTTAAATTCCCTGAGTCTCACTTTCCTCTTTTGTAAAGTCTGGATAATTATACTGACCTAGTGAGTATTGTTGTGAGAAACATAGAAAAAAGATATAAAACGTTTCATACTGTGCCTAGCATTTAGTAGGTGAAAAGGGAAACATATTATCCTCCAAGTGTCCTTAGCTTGATCCATAGAGTAAGGAATACCATCCTTCTGGAAATAATAGGAAGAGTGGGTCTCTCTCTCTTTCTCTCGCTTTCTCTTCTTCTCCCTTCTCCTTCTCCTCCTCCTCCTCCTGACTCCAAGAAAGAAGTGATCTCCCTGGTGAGTTTGAGAGAAGAATCTGAACAAGCTTAGCTCAGTGATGTTTGTGTCCTTTTTTCTTTCCAGGGCCACCTACTCTCAGATTATGCCCAGCACTGCCTGGGACTGGATGGCTAAATTTAATTCAGAAGTCTTTGCCGGGAAGTCCAATTATGGCCATAGACCAAACCAAGTTATTGAATTTATTGTTAACAGTAATGCAGCTGGTATTTTGAGCTCCATCTGTCTGATACTTGCATTTACTTCTTAATTAGTTATGAAACCACAGTGTATTTAAAAGAGTTAACATGATCACCACCAATTGCCCACCAGTAGGCAGTCAATAAATTATAGCTATTATCACAGAAGTTTTTAACTGTACCCTCATGCTTTCTGTAGTAATTTGATCTATTCAGTATACAAAATGTCTATCACTTAATGAACTCCTTATGGGGTATTGCTGTATACTTTAATTCCTTATTAATTAATTGGGAGAAAAATGGCCATTAGTATCTCCTATCTGGGTGAGTAGCATAACTGCCTCACAGTTTGTCAAAAGTGAAATTAACTTCAAATCGAGAAGAAATGTTAGATTTGATTCCCCCTCAAGTTCAATTCTGCTTAGTCATACATTGTATTTATTCTTTCTAAGCCCAGACAATGTCTAATATATCAAAAGTAACTGGATTTAGAGGTATTACAAAGTAATAGTCTTCATCATAGCAAAACCAATTCTCTTATTGTAGCTTCACCTGGTTTGTGAGAAAATGTGTGTGCGTGTGCGTGTGTGTGAATTTAATTGTCATTTATACTTTGTGACATGAATATAGCAAGTGGCAGAACACAAATGTGTGAGTCCAAGGAAAAATATGAACAGTAGGATCCTTACTCCTTGGTAGGTCAAAAAGTTCTTTATCTTTTTGTTTTAATTAAGATAATGAAGGAATGAAAAAAGAGAGAAGAGAAACATAGAGAATAACATACAAGATCTCTTGTTCCTACCATGTAAATTGACTGTGTTAAAAAGACCAGAAGCAAATGTGAACAATTTTATCAATATAAAAATAAACAACGTAAAGATGAAGTTGGTTTGTATCGTCTCACCAGTTTCATTCTTTTTACCTCTCCCCAAATGCAGACATGGATGTGCATAGATCCAGTTTCTTTTAGATAACTACCTACATATTTACTCATGGGCAATATACAGGCTCGTTTTGTGAGAAAAGTAATGTATGTATTATTATCTATTTTAACTAATTTCTTTTAGATTTTTCCATGTTGATACGTAGACACCTATTTAATGACTCTTTCAGTTTAACTGCAACATAGTAGTCATCATATAAATACATCAAATTATATGTATCAATTCTCGTAAGATGTTTCCAACTTTTTCACCAATACAAACAAGCCACATTCTTGCAATAAATACCTTTCCTGGTCATGTTGCCTTCAGTGCTCTGAGTAGGTGCCCTTTTTTTCTTTCCTAGTGCAGACTCCTGTTTTTTTTTTGTTTGTTTGTTTGTTTGTTTTAATCCCATAGCCTTTAACACAATTTACAACATTGTATTTAGTTATTTTATTTGCCTTCAGTGTTCTAAGTAGGTGCCCTGTTTTTTCTTCTATAATGCAGAATCCTGTCTTATTACTCCATGGCATTTAACACAATTTATAATATTGTATTTAGTTATTTTATTTATTGTTTACTTCTTTTACTTCTTTTTTTTTTTTTTTTTTTTCTTTTTTTGATGAAGTCTCGCTCTTGTCGCCCAGGCTGGAGGGCAATGGCAGGATCTCGGCTCACTGCAACCTCCACCTCCCAGGTTCAAGCGATTCTCCTGTTTCAGCCTCCCGAGTAGCTGGGATTACAGGTGCCTGTCACCACGCCCGGCTAATTTTTTGTATTTTTAGTAGAGACGGGGTTTCACCATGTTGGCCAGGCTGGTCTCTAACTCCTGACCTCGGGTGAAGTGCTGGGATTACAGGCGTAAACCACCTCGCCTGGCCTATTGTTTACTTCTTTTTAATGACTAACTTCCTCACTAGATTGGTCTGTATGCAGGAACCGCGTTTGTTTTTGCTGCATTTTAAATGACTGTCGTATAGCATTTGCTCAATAAACATTTGTTGAATACGTGAAAGAAATCAGAAAACCGAATGGATGACTTTTTCCTTAAGAAGGATCATCTGCCAGGAATTTGCTTATTCCTTTACAAAAATACATTTCTGCAGGCCTTCACCAACTGGTTAGCTAAAAATACCCGGACCTCCTTAGTTTCCATTGTTACTGTGGCTTAGACTTAATCTTGAATTTCTCCTACGTGAGATATAATCCAAGAAACCAGACCATGTATAGATATGTCATTTCTCTGAATCCTAGAGCCACCAGTAATAGAAGTGAATGTCATTGTTTGTAAATATAAAGTCATCCTCAGAAGAAGACGGACCTTAAGACAAGCAAAAGCTACTACAGCAGATTTTACATTACCAGTAGCCTTTTATGGTTAGTCAAAGGAGCCCAATTTTTATTCCAGGACATTGCCTCCCAGAATGAACACTATCATTCTCAACTTCGTTGCAGCTAAGCAAAGCCCTGTCACTAAGTTCTGGCCAATGAGAGTGGAAGTGTCACTTGGGAGCTATGGGAAGTCTTCTTTAAAAAGCAGATGAATGCCCTTGTTCTGCACTCCTTTGATACTGTTTCCATGGCCATCTTGGACCATAAAGACTAGGGCTACCCTCTAGGGTTGTGGAACGCATTCCCAGAACATGCTGGGGTCCCTAAGGACCATGTAGAAACACCATAGTAGCCCTCAATTGCCTACCTGTGGGCATTCTTTTATGTTAACTTTTATTTTAGGTTCAGGGGTGCATGTGCAGGTTTGTTATATAGGTAAACTCATGTCATGTGGGTTTGTTGTACAGATTATTGTCACCCATGTTTGAAGCCTAGTACCCACTAGTTATTTTACCTGATCCTCTCCCTCCTCCCACCCTCCACCATCCTATAGGCGCCAGTGTGCCTTGTTCCCCTGTATGTGTCCGTGTGTTCTCATCATTTAGCTCCCACTTAAAAGCGAGAACATACAGTATTTGGTTTTCTGTTCCTGCATTAGTTTGCTGAGGATAATGGCCTACAGCTCCATCCATGTTCCTGCAAAGGGCATGATCTCATTTTTTATGGCTGCATAGTATTCCATGGTGTATATGTACCATATTTTCTTTGACCAATCTGTCATTGATGGGCATTTAGGTTGACTCCATGTCTTTGCTATGGTGAATAGTGCTGCAGTGAACATACACGTGCATGTGTCTTCGTGATAGAATGATTTCTATTCCTTTGGGTATATACCCAGTAATAGGATTGCTGGGACCAATGGTAGTTCTGTTTATCCTTTGAGTAATCACCCCACTGCTTTTCATAATGGTTGAACTAATTTACATTTCTACCGACAGCATATAAGCATTCCCTTTTCTCTGCAACCTTGCCAGCACCTGTTATCTTTTGATTTTTTAACAATAGCCATCCTGACTGGGGTAAGATGGTATCTCATTATGGTTTTAATTTGCATTTCTCTAATGATTAGTGATGTTGACCTTTTCTCATATAACTGTTGGTTGCACGTGTGCCTTCTTTTGAAAAAAGTATTCATGTTCTCTTCTGACTTTTTAATGAAGTTGTTTGTTTTTTGCTTGTAAATTTGTTGAAGTTTCTTATAGGTTCTGGATATTAGACCTCTGTCGAATGTATAGTTTGCAAATATAAGTTCCCATTCTGTAAGTTGTCACTTTACTCTATTGTCAGTTTCTTTTGTTGTGCAGAAGCTCTTTAATTAGGTCACATTTGGGAATTTTTGTTTTTGTTGCAATTGCTTTTGGGATCTTTAACACCGTGAAATCTTGGCCAGATCCTATGTCCAGAATGGTATTGCCTAAGTTATCTTCCAGGGTTTTTATGATTTTGGGTTTTACACTTAAGTCTTTAATCCATCTTGAGTTGATCTTTGTATATGGTATACAGAAGGGATCCAGTTTCAATCTTCTGCATGTGGCCAGCCCGTTATTCCAGCATCATTTATTGAATAGGGGGTCCTTTCCTCATTGCTTATTTTTGTCAGCTTTGTCAAAGATCAGATGGCTGCAGATGTGCAGCCTTACTTCTGGGCTCTCTCTTCTGTTCCATGGGTCTACGTGTCTGTTTTTGTACCAGTACCATGCTGTTTTGGTTACTGTAGCCCTGCAATATAGTTTGAAGTCATATTCTTTTTTAACATGAGAATTAACATTCCATATCCAGGTGACACTAATTCAAAGAGATATATTTAGCTAAAGCAATATCATCTTAGAAATCTTGCCTTTTGACAAAAAATATACAAACTGGCACAGAAGCCACTTAATAGCTATGTAAACCTAAGCAGCTAACTCTTAAGGCTTATTTTTTTCTTTTATAAAACTACAGGATAAACTCAAAATTATATAAATTCTTTGTCTGCTATAGAATTCTGCCACTAGATCTAAATTCAATCACTCTGGATTGTTTTGGGGCTAACATTAGGAAGAAATAAAGCCTGTCTTTACAGTTTGGCAAAAGTTCATTAATTGGATTTTTTTTTTATCATTTGAATGCAGGGTAGCCTGAAGTTTATCTTTGTACTATCTAAAAAAATACCTCAACAAATCTGCAAGGTAATTGTTGGCTTACTTTAGCAACCAACTGCTTCCTAATTGAAACTTGGCAGCTCCTATTTGCATAAAAACAGTTAATGTACTAATTTTAAATGATTTTTTAAAAATCCATTTGCTAAAATTGTCTGGCAAGACCTCATAATGTTACTCATATTGTAGTGAGGTGGTCCAAGACAGAACCTCGATATTTCTGATTCCTTGATGACTGGTAGTAGGGATAAAACTGCTTTTCCAAAATTGCAGGAAATTAGCTTCCTGGGGCTGGAAAAGTAAAAATGGGGCTGTGCCTTTCTCGTCCCTCTAGAAGGGATTACTTGTGAGCCTTATTGTCATGCAGAAGAATGTTAAGTACTTATTCTTTGTCCTTTGATATTGGAAGTAATCTAAGTGTAAATAAATCATAGTGGGATGCTAACTTATTCTAATAATATAATAATATACTTTTGGTAGGGGTGTGGGGGTGGGAATCAAAGCCCTTGTTGATATCTAGAGATTTTCTATTTCCTCTGGCCTGACCTAGGACAAATGTGTTCAAGAGTTTCGGAACTGGAAAGAGAAAGATATCAGGAGAAGAAACTCTGGCAGCTGGCTTGCAAGAGACCCTACATATTGTTATGTGTCCTGTGGGTTTTGGGAGCAGCTATTTCTGATATTAAGCTAAATTTTCCTTTCTGAATTGTAATATTCTTACAAAATTCTCAAATTTCCAGTACAATGTGTTAACCACCAAACCTGATCGCAGGCTCATGTTAACAGTACCTTGGGGAGGGGAGAAAGGGACTCTACTGTTGCATTCAGACAGAAGTTTTTGAGAACTGGTGTGACTTGACTTAATGGTAAGCAAATAGATGAGATTCAGGAGTGATCCAGAGACACTGGAAGCAGCAGTATGGAACCAAAAGAAACAAGTAGAACAGATAAATTCATACTCTCCAGGAATCATTCAGAACACACAGGAGGGCTCTATACTACTCATGGTCACTGGGGTGAAGTTGCAAGTTACTTTACTTAGATGTTTAAGAAAGGTGATTTCTAGAAGGCTAGAAACTTGGGGCACTAGGTTTCCAATGATAATACAACTGCTATTTCTATTAAATGTCTATTCTAGTCCCATTGCAACATGCTTGATATACGTAATCTCCTTTATTGCTCCAAACACATCTAAAAGGCAGCATTATCTTTATTACCAGATGAGGAAAATGCTTAGAAATACTTTGATAATTAGATGTTTGTCTTATTTTATGTTCTTGTAATAGAAGTATATTTATTTAACTCTTTTTTACCAGTTAATTCTGGCCTTCCTTGCAGTGGAATTTGAATTGGCATTTTGGTAGGCAGATTATAACACAACTGGTATAAGTTATTGATGGATAGAATTCATTTCCAAGAAGAAAATAGAAATATTTATGCAATTCCAAAATGTCTTTAAAATATTAATTATGCTTAAAATATGTAAGGGAAGAGTTCTTATGGCTTATAGTTAAACTAAACTTTTTTTATAATTGTATTTCTTGTTTTAAATCATGATGCAAAATAACAAAGAGAATATTGTGTTTAGTTTTTTAGTATTAAATGACTAAAGGTTACTGGGATTTACTAATAAGATTTATGATTCACATTCTCTTACCATGTTATAGAATGAGTAGAATGAGTGTTTATTTCCAATATGGTATACTATATGCAGCAAAAAGAGGCTACGTTAGTAATGAATAATAAAGTCAGAGAAAGTCTTCATGATGAGCAATATTTCAGTTGCCAAGTCTACTGCTTTTCTTAAATCCATTTATTTTTACTACTTTGCTACTGTTTCCCTATGGAGAGTTTAATACTTCTATTTTCTTCCTTAACCAACTCAATAGTTAAAGATTATATGGAGAAATGTACTTAAGTGTAAATGGAAATGCCTGGCTGTGAAAATCTATTGGCTTTTCTTAAAATTAGGAGAAATATTTACAGTCATTAAAAAAACAGAGATGGTTGATTACAAAGGAGAGTAGACTATGAGCTTAAGTGAGCTACTTGAGAAAACTTTTTGTTATTTTATCACATGCACAATGGCAAAAAGTTGAGTTGTGATGTGCTATAATTTGAGAAAGAAGTGATTATAGCATCTTTATTATTCTCCCGCCCCCAGTACCTGATAGCTCCTCCCATTGAATCACTTAGGAAGCTCTTGGAATTGTGTGCCTGATGTACGGCAAAACTGTAGCCTCCCAGGTCATTGTGGATTCAAGTAGAAGGGAGAGGTGGTCAAGCTGCCTAAAGACAAAACAGGTCATAGCATAGGCAGAGCTTAAGCTAGAGATCTAGGCAGATAGAGAAGTGGTGGGGGCACTTGTGGATAGGTTGACAGAACTAGAACCAAAATGTTATTCTTAGGTGGGAGGCAAAGTAATTTAAAATGATTTGGCAGATTGCAGCAGGATCCCCAAGAAAAGTCTAGATAGAAACAGTGGACAAAAGTCTGTTTCGCTGAGCAGAAGGTAAGAATGGAGCAGGCCTTCAGATGGAGTTTGAGATTGGGGTCTTGGTCCAACAGGACTAATTTCCAATGGGTCTTGTGGCTTTTCCAAGGGCTTACAGCAAAGCTTACCTCCCAGGATATAAAGGGACAAAATCTCTTTGGACTGACAGTTTCTAATCTCCAAGGAAGGAGGCTGGATCTCCGCCCTCTAAGAAGTCCCCAGTGCCCATTGCATAAAATGATAACACATTCTCTGGATGTGTTATAGTCTGGGCATGGTTTTGGGGAGTGTTTGTGAACCACCTGGGTACAAATTCCTCCTCAGGGTCATTGCCTCCATACTCTATTTTTACAAAATTCTCATTTGCAGGTCCAAACTTCTCTCTCTCTCTTAGGTCCTGACAGCTAGAATCTTGACAGTGTATTTTTTAAAGATGCTATGTTTCTTAAGCCTAGCAACATCTTAGTTGTATAAAAAATGTACAGGCTGGGCACGGTGGCTCACACTTCTAATCCCAGCACTTTGGGAGGCCGAGGCAGGCAGATCACCTGAGGTCAGGTCAGGAGTTCGAGACCAGCCTGACCAATATGATGAAACCCCATCTCTACTAAAAATACAAAAATTAGCTGGGTGTGGTGGCAGGCACCTGTAACACCAGCTACTCGAGGGGCTGAGACAGGAGAATCACTTGAACCCGGGAGGCGGAGGTTGCCGTGAGCCGAGATTGCGCCATTGCACTCCAGCTTGGGCAACAAGAGCAAAACTCCATCACACACACACACACACACACACACACACACACACACACAAAAGAAAGAAAAAGAAAAGAAAGGAAAGAAAAGTACAGTACTGGCAATATCTCTGGTCATTGTCTTTGCCTTGTCTTTTATCTCTAATTCAAGGCCTTATACAAATGTCAACAAATATTTATTGAATGTGTTTTAGGTAAACTTATGGGTATTCAGCACTATAAGAGATACAAAAGGCACATGTCATATAGTAATGTCCATAGAAGACTCTTCGGTCTTGGAGAAAGAAAATATACCCACAAGTATTTAAATAACAATTCACAGCAGTATGTAATTACATGCCAAAGTAATGTGACAGCCAATTAGTATTACATGGTTTGGAGTGATCCCAAAAATTTCATGTGAAGACAGAAGAATCTCTAGGGCTTAAAGAATAAATGTTAGAATTTGTATGGGAAAGAAGGGTAGTAGAATCTACTTATTTATTTGACAAACATATATGATGCCTACTATGTACAAGGCGCTCTTTTGACTACATCTCAAGTAGTAACTCATTTAAGGCTCACAACAACCCGATGAGGAAGACCAAATCATCAGAAAACTGAGGCACAAGTAGGTGAAAGAACTTATGCAAGATCATATAACTAAGTAGTGGAGCTGGAAATTGGACTCAGATTGTCTGACTCTGGAATTGTCCTGCTCAATCTGGAAGTCACTGTTGTCTATTTAAATTTAAATGTACTAAAATTAAATAGAATTAAAATTCAGTTCCTTGGTTGTACTAACCACATTTCAAGTGCTCAAGAGCCATATTTGGCTAGTGGCTACCATAGTGGACAGCATAAATATAGAACATTTCCATCATCACAGACATTTCTGGTGGACAGCACTGGTCTACTACCCATGCATTTAACCATTCCTCTATGTCATCTCCTTCTGAGGTAATGGTATGAGCAAGCATGTGGAGGGTGACTGCATATTTATGTGTCCTTGTATAGATAAATATCTTGGGCTACAAGAAAGAGCAGAAGAAGATGATTTTGTGAAAACAAGAAATGGAGGCTGGTCTTGAATGCCAGGCAAGAAACTTGATATAATCCTTGTGTTAGTTTTATATCACTGTCTGACAAATTAGCACATAATTAGCAGCTTAAAACAGCACACACTTGTCTCACAGTTTACATGGGTCAGGAGTCCAGGCATACTTAGTTGGATTCTCTGCTCAGGGTCTGAACAGGCTGCAACCAAGATGTCTGGCAGGACTGTGGTCTCATCTGAAGTTTGGATTTTCCTCCCAAGCTTGTTGGTAATTGACAGAAGTCAGTGTCTTGGGTCTGTAGAACAAGGCTTTCAGCATTTAGTCTTTTTGCCATTCCCTGTCACATGTTGCACTATACAACATGACGGTCAACAGGAAAGTATCTCCTGCTGCTTCTCCTATCTCTGAGCTCTGGGCTCAGTTTTGAAGGGCTCACCAAGGAAAATCTCCCTTTTGATTAACTTAAAGTCAATTTAATAGAGACCTCAATTCATTATATCTACAAAATCCCTTTACCTTTCCTTGTTTCATAACATACTCACATACTCATGTGAGTGAAATCCTATCATATTCAAGTATTGCCCATACTCAAGGGGAAAGGATTCTATAGAGTTCATACAACAATGGGATCTTTTAGAATTCTTGCCACAATTTCATAGGTTTTAAGAAGTAAATGGGTTTTTTGAGTATGGATGTTATAAGGTGGAGCTGTTATGCTATCAATAGCTGTTTATTTCCTCTTATTTGACCTTCAATTCACATATTATGTCAATTTATAGCCTTACTCTTTTGGTCAAACAATCTTGTCTATGAATACCTAATCCTAGAAGGAATATTTACATGCCTTTTCCACCTAGTTATGCTTAAAAGTCAAAATAATAACTTTTTGACTTTTTTAAATTACAAAAGTGACATGCTTATTGTACAAACAGTAAAATGACACAGAAGCATATTAACTATACAGTAGAATATAAAATTGACCTACCCCCTATGAATCTCTCCTTTCTCACTCTCCAGAGATATACTCTTTCAAAATTTTCATGAAGCACGTACAAGCATGCATGCTTCATGTGTTTTATTTTTATGCTTATTTTCTGCAGTGTAGCATGGATACACACATATATATATTCTTATAGAGAAATAGAGACAGACATAAAATTATGAATGTAAAGATTGAAAGAGATAGTTCTAAAGGAAAAGCTATTATAAGGAATAAGTGTTCAGATAAAACTCCTTATCTTATCCCTATAATAAATTGTTGTTTGGTCTAACCCTGATTTTAGCCTCCTTAAAACTCAGGAGAACCCATCTCTAAACTCACCTGAATCTTTAATCTGTGTTTTATGTCAAGAGCTATTTTCAGACCATAATCACAGCTCCGGTGCTTTAAAGCATCAAGGCAATTCGATATCAAAAGGATTTGACTTTGTTCTTTCTAGGTAGACAGACAAAAATACCTACTTGAAATAATCAAATGGCAGCAGAGTTAGCTCTCTAATCCCCACTTTCTCTCTGGATTAGGGAGGATGAAGAAGAAAATGTTCAAGGAGACGAAAAATATCACATCTCTCTGAAGTCATATACTCATGGCTTTTTGATACCCTTGGCTTGTTGCAGAGACTCAGTCGTGTCACTGGTTCTAGCACCAACCCTGTTCCTTAGGCAGTCAGGATTTAAGAAGCTGAGCCAGATGTTTTACTGTAAATCATCTTTTCTGCCTATACTAATATGATGACTGAGTTCTAACAATTGCCTTCTTGTCTTGTTCCTTATTATTAAGGTAGCGTATGGGAACATTTTGTGAAGGAAAAGGGATGCTATTGATAACTAAGTTGAGACCACAAGTTTAAAGCTGAAATGTCACATGCAAACTTGGTATATAATTACTCTATTTATGATCAATTAGCATCAATGAACGATAACGATCATACTGCACTTTAATTGAGGACTTTCCTGGTAGTGTAATAAACACTTTCTCTTACTGTGTCTCAATCCTCACATCCAACTACCCTATGGGATAGATGCTAGTATCCTTTTCATTTTACAGATTAGGACCCCAAAGCATAGGATGGTGAAGTCATCTAAGTTCCCATAGCTGAGTTCCCACATGTAGAGAAAAATTGCAGGGATTTGGAGAGGCTGAATGGTTGTATCAGTTAGCTTGTAAAGAAGGGTAGGGGGCTGAAATGAGAAAATGAGTGATGGTATCGATGAATTCCAGAGCTAGTACCTTCAGCTGGGACATTTTTTGAGGGGAGAGTTTCTTTAGGAGGCCAGGAAGATATGGGTTAATGGATTATTTTTGTTGCCAGTGCTGAGTGATTCTTCTTTGGATGACAGTCCATTATTGTGGAGATGAGACCCACCCATCACTTCAGGCTCCCTTCAGACACCCCAGAATCTCATCTGCAGCATGTGAGGCCAGCAGTACAGTGCAATGACAGATAACCCAACCACATCAGCAGTTCTCCAATGCCATTCTTTTCTACCTACAGAATTTGTTAGGACCAAGCCAGGCTAGGTAATTTATGTCTGTTTATGTGGTCAGAATTCCAGTAGCACTTACCCTCTGCATTCCTCATTTTAGCTCTAAACATGTTATCTTTTATTACCCCCTAGGTATTTCTCGTGTTAGTCTTATCTCTTAGAACAGATGGTAAGCAGCTTATGGGCAGGGATCATACCATTTTGGCATCTCTCCAAGTGACTGCTACAGTGCCAAGCACAGATACTCAACAAGACTTTTTTTCCCTCTTTTGTACTAGTTTTCAAATGCTGCTGTCATCAATTACTACCAATTGGGTGGCTTAAAACAACACACATTTATGATCTTACAGGAAGTCAGAGGTCTGAAATGGGTCTCACTGAGATAATATCAAGGTATTGGCAGGACTGCCTCCTTTTGGAGGTGCCAGGACAGAATCCATTCCTCGCCTTTTCCAATTTCTAGAGACCACCTGCATTCCTTTGCCCTTGATGCCTTTCTAAATCTTTTAAGCCAATAATGGCTGGTCCAACTATTCTCACACTGAACTATTATAACCCTGCTTCTGGCATCCCATCTTTTTCCCTGATTCTAACTCTTCTTCTTCCCTGTTTTGCTTGTTAGGATCTTTGTGATTACATCAGACCCACCCAGAAAATCCAGGATAGTCTCCTCTTCTCACAATCAGGTGGTTAGCAGTCCAAATTCTACCTACAACCTTAATTCCCCTTTGACATGTAATGAAACATATTCATAGGCTCTGGGGATTGGGATGTGGACATTTTTGTGGGGAGCCTGTATTCTGCCCCATATCTTTTAATTTTTTTTCGAAAAATGTTCGAGTATATACAAATGTAAAGAGAGATAGTAAATAAATCCTCCTTACTCTTCTCACAGCTTTGGACTTAGTTGACTTTTAAGGATTATTCTGTGAGGGGTTTGAATAGTGTTTCATATGATGAATACTGCTCAGACTTCTTTCTTTCTTATTTATTTTGTAGAGACAGGGTCTCAGTATGTTTCCCAGGCTGGTCTAAAACTCCTGGCTGGTCTAAATCCTCCTGCCTTGGCCTCACAGAGTGCTAGGATTACAGACATCACCCACTGCACTCAGCCCAACTTTATTTCTAAAGTATTTCCATTTCTTGTTATATAAAATTGAGATTATAAAGTGTTGTTTCAGAGTTATTTTGTAGATTTTATTGAATATTAATAATGGTTATAAATGTTAAATGGATATTTATAAATACCTTTAAGGCAGAATATGGTATTTTACACTTAATTTTTTGTATGTATATACAAAACCCAATGCTTGGGTTGTAGTTTATATTTTAAGACAATCTATTAGCTTGGTATGAAAGCAAGAGTGGTTTTTGCAATTACTTCTGAACCCAATCTAAGAAAACCAAAATTACTTTTGCACCCAACCTAATACATTGTTAATACATTATTGAACCTAACAACACATAGTTTTTTTTTTTTTCTTTTGACAGAGTCTCACTCTGTTACCCAGGCTGGAGTGCAGTGGCATGATCTCGGCTCACTGCAACCTCTGCTTCCTGGGTTCAAGCGATTCGCCTGCCTCAGCCTACGAATAGCTGGGATTACAGGCGCGTGCCACCACGCCCTGCTAATTTTTGTATTTTTAGCAGAGACGGGGTTTCACTGTGTTGGTCAGGCTGGTCTCCAACTCCTGACCTCAAGTGATCCGCTTGCCTCGCCCTCCCAAAGTGCCGGAATTTACAGGCATGAGCCACCGTGCCCGGCCAGCAACACATAGTTTTAAAGTAGTAATTGCTTCAATTGTATGCATTTCCATAAGAACTTATAAGATTTAAAAGGTAAAAAGCATTTTTAAAATTACTTGTTAGCTCCGCTGTGAAGTATTCAGATGCTGTTTTGCATTGGTGCTGTCATTCTTCCTTATCTATTCCTAGAGCCTTATATTACAAACCCCAGTTCTAGCCAAGAGACATGCTCTGACTGGTGTTCAGCCTTTGCTGTCAATATTTATGACAGTAGATCTGACTTTGTGTATTTTATATACACGTGTGTTTGTATTAGTCAGGTTAATGCTCATTTTTGGCAGTAGCATACCACCTGAAATTTGCAATCCTGTAACTTAATATGGATTTGTTTCTCATTTGCGACAAATGTGATGTAGGTGTTCGCAGCTGAGACTTTCTCCTGTGTAGCTCTACTCTCAGCAATAACCTCGGGGATTTGTCTTCTCACATCTTATATTGCTTCACATCCACCCCTGCATATGGGGAAAGAGAGGGAGAGTGGAAGATTGCATGGAACAGTTCAGGGATCAGGCCGGGAAGTGGCATGTATCACCTACACCAGACTCCGTCCCCCAGAACTGGGTCATATGGCTCCACCTATATGTAAGGGTAGACTGGAAAATGTAGTCTTTCTGTGTATCCTGGAGAAAAATGAAAATATATGGTGAATGCATACTATTTTTTTCTGCAACACTTTGTGAAGAGGATTTTCAGATCTTAGATCTGGAAGAGAACTTTTGATATAGCATCTTATTTTATGGAGAGGAAATTGGGATACAGTTGAGGGAGAAGCCTTGCCTTAAACAAGAAAGTGCCAGGCCAATATCCTAACATCTAGTATCTAGATAGCAGTTGGAGTTAATTCACACCCTTTCTAGCATCATTTGGTCTAATCTTCTGCCTAGTGGAAAATGGAACTTCCTCAAAAGCACCCCTGACATCCCTATAAGGAAAAGTTGATTCTTTTCGAGTTAAAGAATGAAGACAGGTACACATTTGCAAATACTGAAATAAGTGTGGGTATGTCATTTCCTAATATTTTAACATAGATTTTAACTTTTAAATCATGAACCAGCGTGGCATTATGTTATTTTATGCTGCTGAAAGTTTTTTTTTTTTTTTTGCTTATTAATGAGTCTTGTTAACATTAAGTAGGATTTAAATATGCATGAGATATAAAACTAGAATACTTAATATTCATACTTGTTACACTTTCACATCTTGACTGAGAAGTCAGGGAGGAAATGGCATTTGTGTTCTGCATAACCACTATTTCCTTTTTTAAAAAAAACTTTTATTTTAGGTTCAGGGGCACACATGCAGGTTTGTTATATAGATAAACCCCCTGTCACAGAGGTTTGTTGTGCGATTATTTCATCACCCAGGTACTAAGCCTAGTACCCAATATTTATTTTTTCTGCTCCTCTCCCTCCTCCCCCCGCTACCCTCAAGTAGACCCAGTGTCTTTTGTTCCCTTCTCTGTGTGCATTTGTTCTCATCATTTAGCTCCCACTTATAAGTGAGAAGATGTGGTATTTGGTTTTCTGTTCCTATGTTAGTTTCCTAAGGATAATGGCCTCCAGCTCCATCCATGTTCCTGCAAATGACATGATCTCATTCTTCTTTGTGGCTGCATGGTATTTCATGGTGTATATGTACTACATTTTCTTTATCCAATCTGTCATTCATGGGCGTTTAGGTTGACTTCATGTCTTTGCTATTGTGAATGGTACTGCAGCGAACATATGTGGGCATGTGTCTTTACGGTAGAGTGATTTATATTACTTTGGGTATATGATCAGTAACGGGATTGCTGGGTCAAATGGTAGTTCTGTTTCAAGTTCTTTAAGGAAGAGCCACACTGCTTTCCTCAATGGGTGAACTAATTTACACTCACAGCAACAGTGTATAAGCATTCCCTTTCTCCACAACCTCGCCAGCATCTATTAGTTTTTGACTTTTTAATAATAACCATCCTGACTGGTGTGAGATTGTATCTCATTGTGATTTTGATTTGCATTTCTCTAATGATCAGTGATATTGAGGTTTTTTCATATGCTTGTTGACTGCATGTATGTCTTCTTTTGAAAAGGATCTGTTCATATGTTTTGCCCACTTTTTAATGGAGTGGTTTTTTTTTCTTGTAAATTTGTTTAAGTTTCTTATAGATGCTGGATATTATTAGAGTTTTGTAAGACGCATAGTTTGCAAAAATGTTTGCCCATTCTGTAGGTTGTCTCTTTACTCTGTTGATAGTTACTTTTGCTATGCATAAGCTCTTTAGTTAATTAGATCTCATTTGTCACTTTTTGCTTTTGCACTATTTCTAAATATTTCCATTGGTATTAATATTAGCAATAAGTGAATGAAAATAAAAATCATCTGTAAGTTCAAATGCTTCTGTAATAAATTTGAGATTTTCATTTTCTGGAGCATATTATTAAATAATTTCAGGTCTTGTAATCTTATTATTACCATGTAGTCAATACATAATATACATACATTACACACATAGAAATATTTGGTTCAGGGGGCTGGAGTGGGATAGCAAATGGAGAATTATAAAAAAAAATACAGGTTCTATGAGATTATTATGTTATTCGCTTGTTCTACTGTGGGGCATCAGAACTCTGCATGGCTACAATGGGATGAATACTCTTTCTCCATACCTAGATCCGTCAGCTCTGAACCATATCTGCATGTTTCACTTGAAAACATGCTTGATTTTCTCAGTTCTTATCAAAACTCTTCCTGTGTCTATGCACATCCATAAGCAGTGACCCACTGTAGGCTAATGTTTGTTTTAGCTATATTGATAAAAATGAAGTGTACACATCTTATACCGTATCTAGGGTGTCATGGCCACTCAAGGGTGCCACACCCTAACAATTACAACAGCAACATCAACAATAGCAATACCTAGCAATTGTTAGATTGTTATGTGTCAGTCAGTTATTGACTGTTCTAAGTGGTTTACATATATTAGCTTACTTGATCCTCACAACAAGAGTATGTATCTCTCGTATGTTCCTTTTCTTCCCAGAAGTCTTCAGCAGACTTGTAAAATCTCACTGGCCAGAATTACATCACTTGCCCGTGCCTAAACCAGTCATTTTCCAAGAGGGATGAAACCAGCTATTCTTGGTTTAGAGGCCAATCAAAACTCATCACACAAGCCTGGGGAAGGACATTGCAAATCAAAAGAGGTTTAACAAAAGCTTGTTTGTGCTAGCAAGGAAGGAGGGAGAGGTATAGCTATAGGGTGGAAATCCAACAGTGTTTACAACAGTAGCCAGGGAGAAAGGCAATTTCAAGACATTCTTCAAACACTAAGTATTGAAGTAAAAATAAAATTCAATAAATATTTGTACCACCTAAAAATAATGATCATTAAGTAAAATGCTGCAAAATTTGGGGGCACCTATAATTAATTTCTTCTTAATGGTTTGCAATATCACTCCAGAAAAGTTAACTTGAACATTTAGCATTTTTTTTTCTGAATATGACAACCCAGTGACAACATGTTTAAATTCAAGAAACCAGAACTGTGATTCTGCACTCTGGCTTAGTCTATCCAAGATGTTCACAGTTTGATCTAGTTTACTTCTCCCCATTACCAGGGTCCAACAGGGCAAGGAGAAACATTTCAATAGCCACTGATAGCATTTAGAAAGCCCTTCAACTCCTATATCAGAAGGCCAAAGAGCCAGTTACCCACAGATATTATATGGACAGCAATGTCTCTATATCCCTTCTTTTGCCCGGGTTTTGGGTACAATCTTCTTTCTTTATTTCTGTTTATAGTCAAACCCAATTGACATTACAGCAATTGCTTCCCAATCTTTCCAGGTTATCTGAGATCACCACCAGTTTGCACAACTGTGACGGTACCTGTGAAATTCAGCCATCTCGTAGGCATCTCTTTCTTTCAGGCAAGCAGACAGATAGACAAGACAGATGGATAGGTTTTCCTATCAATGCCATTTATTGTAGTTGAAATCGTATGCTATTATGATTGTTTCCTGTTTTTTCACCTAGCATTATTCTCAGCTTATAACTGTCAAGTTCTCCATAAATTTTTTTGGACTTTTTTTCTGATATGTGAGTCTTGACCTGGGCCCATTGCTGCCTGGGGCTATATTCACTTCATTTCCCTTGCCTACCAATATTACCAAATTTATCTTCCCCTCTGTGTCCATCTCTCTTGGTCATAGGTGATCAATAAAGCACCATAATGTGTTTCTGTCCTGACAAAATACACTCTGCTCCAAATAGCGCAAACTCTTCTATTTTGCTTCTTGTGGAAGTGATACACTTATTATACCAATGTTCAGGCATTCTACTCTGGAATCACCTTCCCAACTATTTTTCCATAAACAGATATAATTAATTTTATTATTTTCTTGCCAGACCTTGCTTTTGACCAAAACAAAGTTGATCATTTACTTTTTTCATTAGTCTTAACTCCTAATGTCATTTGGATTTTTTGAAAATTTATCTTAAACAGATGAAGGTCAGCCAATGAATATTGAATATACTTTTCAATAAGGCATGATGTAGGCATTTTTAAATGACTATTATGTTAAGAGTGTGCTAGGGACTGAAATTTATGTATTGTGAGAGGTCCATTTCAAATCCAGCCCCCATTCCATAAAGCATTCCCTAATCATTGCTAGAAGTTATTTTTCCCTTCTTACCCTTGTGGATTACTCATAAGGTACTTAATTATTTGTGTGCAAATATTAAAAAAAGCAGGGCTGGCCATTGCCAGCTAACCTATTCATTCAGCTTGTGTGCTATTCAGCTTTCCACCTTTATGCTAAGCTGCAGCTGCAAAGGCAGAACTCACAGGAAATACACAACCTGAGCACTCCAGAAGCTATTTTATGCAAGTGGATTTTATAAATAACTGCAAGACCTTCTTATCTATCAAATCTCAACACCCAAGCTTCCCTGTATTCCCTGGAGAAGGATATGCTCCCTAGAAGATTGCGAAGAGAGAGGAGAGAAGAAAGCATTCGCGTTTACTTATTTGAGTCTTTAACCCAGACTTGCCAATGTTTGCAAGTGTCCTGACAGGTAACTCATGATTACTGAACGGCTTATCTTAAAGAAATAAATTAGAATTGAGATTTCCTGTGTTGTGCTTTATCTGCATTTCCAGAAATAAAGTGTGCTTTCAGGAGAAATAAAGGTCAATGGACCACATTCGTTATCAGGAAAAGAAGATTATAAGAAGAATTCTTGGCCGGGCGCGGTGGCTCACGGCTGTAATCCCAGCACTTTGGGAGGCCAAGGCAGCTGGATCACCTGAGGTCGGGAGTTTGAGACCAGCCCGACCAGCATGGTGAAACCCTGTCTCTACTAAAAATACAAAATTAGCCAGGCGTGGTGGCGCATGCCTGTAATCCCAGCCACTCGGGAGGCTGAGGCAGGAGAATTGCTCGAACTGGAGAGGCAGAGGTTGCAGTGAGCCGAGATCGTGCCATTGCACTCCAGCCTGGGCAACAAGAGCGAAACTCCGTCTCAAATAATAATAATAATAATAATAATAACAACAACAAAGGGATTCTTGAACACAGTGCCATTCAAACAAAGTTTTGAGCAAGAATAATATTTTTCCTTCGTTTAGTCACATATTTAAAGTGCACATGAGTTTTTTGATGGCAAAGGTGGAGGAGGAGAAGGGGGATTCCTAATCTAAAGATGATGAATAGTAGTCAAGTTGTACCCACTTGGTCCTGACCTATATGTTCTATGTGTTTATCATGGATGTGGATGTGTACTGTGTGGTAATGTATGACAGGCTCTTCAGAATAAATCCTATCCTGGCCATTTCTCAGATGCATCTTAGCTAGTTAAATAGCCCATAGTCCCTGCTTTCCAGAGTAAATTGCTTCTGCATCTCAATTCTACCAGTGCTTTTTAAACCACTCATCTCCTTTACTTGTTTTTCAGGTACTCCACTGACAGAGTGCTTAGAAGTGCCAAAAGAAGTATTTCACTCCGGATGGAGCTTTTGTTGTTTTTTGTTTGTGTGTTTTGTTTTCTCTCTTCATTTATTTTGTCCCTCGATGATTCATAAGAAGATTAACGTTACCTCACAATTTACTTTCTCAGGAATTAATATCTACACCAAGAACCCTCTCCAGGCAAACCGATTTCCTCATTTGGAGGGGAGTTCTCAGGACTCTAAGAGCCCAAGTCCTAGTCACCAGCACGGAATGCTAAAGGAGATGAGAGAAAGTGACAGACGCCCTCAGCTATTCAAAATTCACTCTATTCCGTGATGATCATCATTGTTGCTCCATAGTTCAGTCTGTTGCTTGAGCTATTTCCTTGGAGCTTCTTTAGGGCCCCAAGAAGGATTTTTTTTCCCCTTGGCTGTTGGGGCTAGGGTTTTCAATCTTCTTTCCTCAATCAATTCCATCTCATCTGCTTGGTACCATTCAAAATTTCTTTGAAATCTCTAGTATACTACCTGTTGCCTTTCTGATTTCGCTGGCACTGCAAGAGCTTCCTCCCCGCCCCCCAACTGTAAATGTTCTCGGTAATTTCAAGGGGAACTTGGCAAGGAAGAGAAACAGATCTGTGTGCCTAATTCACCTTTTAAAATTTGAAGCCTAGATTTCTCTTTATCTCTTTTTAAAATAATCTATTAATGGGAATGTACTTCATGTCTTATTTATTAGACAGAAAGAAGTCACCCTTGTTAACTATTCTAGTCTAAAGAGCGTCCTAAGCACTTGACACAAATTATCACCTCACCTATCTGATTACATAATCAGCATCTGAGCTAATAGCCTTTCAATCATCCTCTCTTGCAGCTCGATGGTTGCTCCGTTGGACTTCTTCCTTGCTCATACCGAGTCCATAGCTTTTTGGGTGGACCATAGGATGATTTATTCCCCATCCTTTTTGGTGATGTCCTTTCTAAATATAATAACTATGGAGATAAGCTATGGTATTTACTACGAGCACATGAATGTCATAACATCGTCAATTTTCCTACCGTTCCTTCATTATATTTGTCTGCTGAACACAGAGGTTTGAAACATCCCTAGTTAATAAAGTCATCTGAGAGACTTTAAAGGCAAATTGAGCTGAAATATCTCATTAAAAAAGCATTCTTTGGCTGGGCGCGGTGGCTCACACCTGTAATCCCAGCACTTTGGGAGCCTGAGGCGGGAGGGTCACCTGAGGTCAGGAGTTCGAGGCCAGCCTGGCCAACATGGCGAAACACTGTCTCTACTAAAAATACAAGCGTGGTGGCACGCACCTGTAGTCCCAGCTACTCGAGAGGCTGAGGCAGGAGAATTGCTTGAACCTGGGAGGCGGAGGTTGCGGTGAGCCAAGATCGTGCCACTGCACTCCAACCTGAGCGACAGAGACTCCATCTCAAAAAAAAACTCTTTTTTCTTATAAATAGTGGTTCTTTTTTGATATGCATGTAAAGCCAGTCTGACTTTGTCCTCACTCCTCCTACTGCCAACAAAGGCTCTTTCTACAACATTCTGTAAATTTTCTATTTCCCCATACTACTTCGAGTGATGCAAGCTATAGGTACCCATGGACTTTTTCAGTTCCACAATGTGAGTCTACTGAATGTAAACAATAAATTGTAAAATATCAACAATTAATTAAAATGGATCAACGAGATATTCTCATTGATATTCTCATCTCTTACTTGGTGTCAACTACTTTAGTACTTGCATAAGAAAGCTGCACTTAAACAGAAACAAATTGTTTACTGCACAGAAATACTTCTTACTCCCTTTTTTTCTCAGCTTTCTCAACTTTATTGTGCTTGGAAAAATTATAAATACAAATTATATAAATTTACAGTGTACATTGTGTCTCGCTTATTTCATTTAGCATAATGTCCTCCAAATTCATTTGTGTTGTCCCAAATGACATTATTTCCTTTTGAATGCTGAAATACACACACACACACACACACACACACACACACATAAAAACATATATATACACGTATATATCTCTTACATTTTTTATCCATTCATCTTTTGATGGACTTCAGGTTGATTGCATATCTTGCCTATTGTAAAAGCTGCTACAATAAACAGGAGAGTACAGATATCTCTGACATACTGATTACATATCCTTTGAATATATACACAGTAGTGGGATTGTTGGATTATATGGTCGTTCTGTTCTTAACTTTTGTGGAAGCTTCATAGATTTCCATAATGGCTATACCAATTTACATTCCTACGAACAGAGTACAAGGATTTCCCGTTATCCATACAATCACCAAAAATTATCTTTTTAGTTTTTGATAACACCATTCTAACAGGTGTGAGATGATAGCTCATTATGATTTCGATTTGCATTTCCCTATTGATTAGTGATGTTGCACACCTTCTCATATATAGGTTGGTCATTAATATATCTTCTTTTGAGAAATGAATACTCATGTCCTTGCTCATTTTTAAATTCAGTTATTTGCTTGCTTATTATTGAGTTGGTTTAGTTCCTTACATAGTTTGGATATTAACCCCTTATGTGTTGTGTAGTTGTAATTCTCCCATTCTGTAGGTTGTCTCTTCTTTGCATTGATTCTTTCCTTTGCTGTGCAGTTTTTTAGTTGGATGTAATTTAATTTGTCTATTTTTGCTTTTTTAACCTGTGCTTTGAGGGTCATATATATATATATATATATAAATAAAATATATAAATATGGCTCAGACCCATGTCAAGAAGTTTATCCTCTATCTTTTCTTCTAGGAGTTTTACAGTTTCAAATCTTATATGTAAATCTCCAGTGCATTTTGAGTTAATATTTGCATGTAGTGTGAGATAAGGGTCCTATTTTATTTTTCTGTATGTGGATATCCAGTTTTCCCAGCACAATTTATTGAAGAGTGTATCCTTTTCCAATTGTGTGTTCTTGGCACCTTAGTTGACGATCAGTTGACTGTAAGTATGTGGATTTCATTCTGGCCTCTTTATTCTGTTTAACTGATCTATGTGTCTGCTTTCATGCCAGTACCAGGCTGTTTTGATTACTATAGCTTTGTAATATAGTTTGCAATCATTAGGAGTGATGCTTCCAAGTTTATCCTTACTTGAGATTGCTTTGGCTATTCAGAGTATTTTGTGGCTTCATATGAATTTTAGGATTTATTTTCTATTTCTGTGAAAAATGACATGGGAATTTTCTTAGAGATTGCACTGAATATGTAGATCCCTTTGGTTAGTGTAGATACGTTAATTTTTGATTCTTCCAATGTATGAACATGGGATATCTTTCCATTTATTTGTGCCTTTGTCAATTCCTTTCATCAGTGTTTTATAGTTTTCAATGTATAGGTCCTTTACCTCCTTTGTTAAATTTGTTCCTAAGTATTTTATTGTTTTAATAGTATTGTAAATGGGTTTTTATTCTCAATTTCTTTTCCAGAGATTATAAATATGTTACTGATTTGTGTGTATTATATATTAATTTTGTATCCTGAAACATTACTGAATTTGCTTATTAGTTCTAAGTGTTTTTGGTGGAGTCTTTAGGATTTCTGCACATATGATCGTGCCATTTGCAAACAGAGATAATTTTACTTTTTAATTTCCAAATTGGATGCCTTTTATATTTTTCTCTTGCATAACTGTTCTGGCTAAGTCTTCCACTACTATGTTGAGCAGCAACAGTGAGAGTGTGCATCCTTGTCTTGTTCCTGATCTTAGAGGAAAAACTTTTGGCTTTGCATCATTGAGTATGATGTTAGCTGTAAATTTGTCATATACGGTTTTTTATTATGTTGAGATAAATTTCTTGAATACCAAATTAGTTGAGTTTTCATCATCAAAGTTTGTTGAGTTATTTCAAATGCCTTATTTGCATCTATTGAGGGGACCATATGATTTTTATCTTTTATTCTGTAAATGTGGTATATTAAATTTATTGATTTGTCAAACCTCTTTGCATCCCAAGGATAAATGCCAATTGATTATTGTATATGATCATTTTAGTATGCAGTTAAAATCAGTTTGCTAGCATTTGTTGAGGATTTTTATAGATATATTTATTAAAGATATTGGCCTGTAATTTTCTTTTCTTGTAGTGTTCTTGTCTGGCTCTGGTATTAGGGTAACATAAGCCTTATAAAACAAGTTGGAAGTTTTTTCTTCTTTTTTTTATACTTTGAGTTCTGGGGTACATGTGCAGAACATGCAATTTTGGTACATAGGTATACGTGTGCCATCTTGGTTTGCTGCACCCATCAACTCATCACCTACATTAGGTATTTCTCCTAATGCCATCCCTCCCATAGCTCCCCACCCCCTGACAGGCCCCCGTGTGTGTATGTGATGTTCCCCTCCCTGTGTCCATGTGTTCTCATTGTTCAACTCTCACTTATGAGTGAGAACATGTGGTGTTTGGTTTTCTGTTCTTGTGTTAGTTTGCTGAGAATGATGGTTTCCAGCTTCATCCATGTCCCTGCAAAGGACATGAACTCATCCTTTTTTATGGCCGCATAGTAGAATTTTGGAAGTGTTTGAGATGGATTGGCATTAATTCTTCTTTAAGTGTTTGGTAAATTTCACCTGTGAAGCCATCAGGTCCTGAGCATCTCTCGTTGGGAGGTGTTTGATTACTGAATCAATCTCCTTAGTCATTATTGGTGCATTCATATTTCTATTTATTCATGATTTAGTCATGGTAGATTGTATTCATCTAGGAATCTATCCATTTCTTCTAAGTTATCCAATTTGTTGGCATATAACTGTTCATTTTCATCTCTATAATCATTTTTCCCCCTGTGGTATTAGTTGTAGTGGCCCTCTTTTATTTATAATTTTATTTATTTGAGTCTTCTCTCTCTCTCTCTCTCTCTCTCTCTCTCTCGTTTAGTCCAGCTAAAGGTTTGTCAATTTTATCTTAAAAAAAAAAAGACCGTTTTCTTGATCTTTTCTGTAGTTTTTCTGCTATTTTATTTATTTCTGATCTAATCTTCATTATTTCATTACTTCTGCTCATTTCGGACTTAGTTTCTTCTATTTTTGTTTCTTGTGGTGAAACATTAGGTTGTTGATTTGAGATTTTTTTTATTTAGCACTAAAAACTTCTGTCTTATAACTGCTTTTGCTGAATTCCGTAAGTTTTATTAAGTTGTTTTTTCATTTTCATTTTTCTCAGTGTATATATATATATATACACACACACGCACACACACACACACACACACACACACATATATATATATATATATACACATATATATATATACTTTAAGTTCTGGGGTACATGTGCAGAACTTGCAGGTTTGTTACATAGGTATACATGTGCCATCATGGTTTGCTGCACCTATCAACCTGTCATCTAGGTATTTTTTATATCCTTTTTGATTTCTTCATTCACCTCCTAGTTGTCCAGGAATGTGTTTTATAATTTACACATATTTGTAATTTTTCAAAGTTTCCTTCTGTTATTGATGTCTAGTTTCATACTATTGTGATTAGGAAAGATACTTGATATAATTCTAATCATCTTAAATTTGTTAAGACTTGTTTTTCCTAATATATGATCTGTCCTGGTGAATGTTCCATGTACACTTGAATGTGTATTCTTCTGCTGTTGGATAAATTGTTATGTATATGTCTGTTAGATCTATGTAGTTTATATTATTGTTCAATTCCACTTCTTACTGATTCTCTCTCTGAATGATCTATCCAGTGTTGAACGTGTGTTATTGGTGTTCCTTACTGTTATTGTTTTTCTATTTTTGACACTAGTTCTTTTAACATTTGCTTTATATATTTAGATACTCAAATGTTGGATGAATATGTATTTATAGTTGTTATATCTCCTTGAAAAATTGACCCCTATACTATTGTATAATGGCCTTCTTTGTCCCTTTTAACAGTTTTTGACTTGAATTCTATTTTATCTAATGTGTGTTTAGCTACCTCTGCTCATTTTTGGTTTCCATTTGCGTGGAATATCTTTTACTATCAGCTCACCTTCAGGCTATGTATTTCTTGAAAGTTAAAGTCAGTCTCTTGTATATAGTATATTGTTGGATTTTTTTTATTTTTTAATTATTATTATACTTTAAGTTTTAAGCCACTCTACATGTTTTTATTGGAGAATTTGATTCATTTAAATTTAAATTAATTATTAAGTAAGGATTTACTATTGTATTTTCTTTATTGTTTTCTAACTGTTTCATATTTTCTTTTCTCTTTCGTTGTCTCTTGTCATCTTTTTTGTGATTTGATACTTTTTTTGTAGTGGAGCACTTTGATTACTTTTCCTTTTTCTTTTGTGTATCTACTATAGGTTTTTTATTTGGCTTTATCATGAAGAAGACTTAAAATATCTTAAAGTGATAACTTCCTATTATAAGCTGATAAGAAAATTGTATACAAAAGCTCCAGATTTTATTCCCCCATTCCACAATTTATGTTATATATGTCATAATTTACATATTTTTCTTTGTGTATTATTTAAGGCATTATGTAGCTATAGTTATTTTTAATATTTTTGTCTTTTAACCTTTATACTTGAGTTAAAAGTGATTTATGTACCACCATTATAGTATGAGAGTATTCTATATTTGACTATATATATACCTTTACCAGTGAGCTTTAATTAGGTCTGATAGTGATGAATATTCTCAGCTTTTATCTGGGAAAGTCACCGTCTCTCCTTCTTTGGGGAAGGAAGCTTTGCGGATATAATATTCCTGACTTGCAGGAGATTTTTCTTTCAGCATTTTGGATATATTATTTTACTCTCTCCTGGCCTGCAAGGTTTCTCCTGATAAATCTGCTGAGAGCCTCACAATTGTTCCCTTTTAAGTGATGAGTTGCTTTTCTCTTGCCGCTTTCAAAAATTATCTTTATTTTTGACTTTTGATCATTTGCTTAGATTTGTCTTGGTGAATCCTCTTTGGGTTGATCCTGTTGTACACCTTAGAGCCTCATAAACCTGTATGTCCGTATCCCTAACAAGATTGTGGAACTTTTCAGCCATCTTTAAATAAGCCTTCTTCCCTTTCATTCTCTCTTCTTCTGAGACAACCATAATTTGTATATCAGTTCCCTTGATGGTGTCCCATAAAGACTGTAAACTTTCTTCACTCCTCTCCATTCTTTTTTTTCCTCTGACAAGATAATTTCAGATAACTGGTCTCTGAGTTAATGGATGTGTGAGTTCATGCATTATCTGTAGACGCTCATGTATACTGTCTGTGGGGACATATGTGGGGAGTTTTCAATGTGAGAGGAAGGGGCACAGGGAATGCTGGGAGTACACAAGAGCTAGATGGGGGAAGGAACCCCAATGGTGATGCATCCTACCATGTTTGTGGGAAGACCTCTTGGGGGAGTCTTCCAGACAGGTAGTATAAGTCATAGCTCTTTGTTGAATTCCATTTCCCAGTTGCTGTGAACTCTCATCTCTTTTTCATACTCCTAGATGCCCAAAGACTATTCAGCTTTGCTTATCTCCTCAGTATTCTGAATGGGACAAGAAATAAGTGAGCTTTTGGGCATCATACCTCATGGCTGAGCATCCAGCATTCTCTGTGCTCTCAATTTCCCCTATGGGATAAATCGTGGGTTGAGGGGTTCTTTCTTGGCACTGAGCTGTTTTACCTTGGGAAAGGAATGATGTAGGCAAAGTGAAACTGTTCTTACCTTTTTCAATGTGTCCACTCTTGGGTTTGTTACTTCGGTGGTGTTCTGGGACCCATCCACCGTATTCCTGGGCTCCTGCAAAGGTACTCTCATCCATGTGTGTTTGTCAAAATCAGCATTTCTCTCAGGAAGATGAAGGCTGAAAACTAGTTTACTATCTTGGTGTCAACATTCTCCTTCTTACTCCTCAATTAAATGTATCCCATCTGAGAACACTGGAGTCATCTTCAACTCATTCCTGTTTTGTCTCGCTCCCCTCTCTACCTCATAGCCCACTAGTCACCAGGTTTTCTTAAAGTCCTCTCTTTCATGCACACTGCCATTTTTCTCTTCAGCACTTCCCAATTTCTTGACTCAAAAATTACAATGAGGTCCCACTCTTCACCTTGACTCTGATCCTGTCAACCCATCACCAATGTATCAAAGGGCTCATCCTACAACTCAGGTCCAATCATGTTGTTTTTCATCTTTAGAAGGCCCACAATGCTCTTCTTTCATTTCCTGAATAAAAAATCCAAGGCTCTCTGGGATTTGACATTATCTAGGCTTCCCAGATTCTTCTCCTATTACCTCTATGCTTAGCCCATGCTACATATTCACTTTCCCCAGACAGGGGTTGCCTTTCATACAAACTTTCACCAAGACTTTCCATATTAGGGTGTCCTTCTCCTGGATATCTTCCTTCTGAAAGCCTATTTTATTAGGCCATTCTTGCATTGCTATAAAGAAATACCTGAGACTGGGTAATTTATACAGAAATGATATTTAATGGCTTATGATTCTGTAGGCTGTACAGGATGCAGGACACTGGCATCTGCTTTGCTTTGGGGGAGCACTCAGGGAGCTTTTACTCGTGGTGGAAGCCAAAGGGGGAGCAGCCCTTTCACAAGGCAAGAATGGAAGCAGGAGAGAGAGTGGTGAGGGTAGGTTCCACACTTTATAACAACCAGATCTTGAGAAAACACACTCATTGTCGTGAGAACAGTACCTAACCATGAGAGATCTGCCCCCATGATCCAAACACCTCCTACCAGGCCCCACCTTCAACATTGGGGATTATAATTCAACATGAGATTATGGTGGGGAAAAATATCCAAACTATATCGTTCCACCACTGCCCCTCCCAAAATCTCATGTCCCTCTCACGTTGCAATATATAATTATACCTTCCCAGTAGTCTTCCAAAGTCTTAAATCATTCCAACATTAACAGAAGTCCCAAGTCCAAGTCCAAAATCCCATCTGAACATGAGTTCCTTCCACCTCTGAGCCTGCAAAACCAAACAAGTTATTTACTCCCAAGATACAATGGGGGTACAAGCATTGAGTAAACATTCCCATTCCAAGAGGAAGAAATCAGCCCACACAAAAAAGGGCTGCATCCCCATGCAAGTTGGAAACCCAGCAGAGCAATCATTAAGTATTAAGCCTCCAAAATAATCTCCTTTTACTCCATGTCCCTTATCCAGGGCATGCTGTTGCAAAGGGTGAGACCCCAAAGACTTGGGCAGCTCTTCCCCTATGTCACTGCCTGGTTCAGCCCCCAAGGCTGTTCTCCTGGGTTGGATTTGAGTGCTCATGGTTTTTCCAGGTGCAGGGTGCAAGCTGCCAGTGGATTTTCCATTCTGGGATCTGGAGGATAATGGCCCTCTTCCCGCAGCTCCTTTGGGCAGTGCCCAAGTGGTGACTCTGTGTGGGGCCTCTAATCCCACATTTACCCTCTCCATTGCCTTAGTAGAGGTTCTGTGTGAGGGCTTCACCCCTACATCAGGCTTCTGCCTGGATACCCAGGCTTTTCCATACATCCTTTGAAATCTTGGTGGAGGTTCATAAGCCTCATTCACTCTTGCACTCTGTGCATATGCAGGCTTAAAACCATCTGGAAGCTGCCAAGGCTTATGGCTGGCACCCTCTGAAATGGTGGCTCAAACTGTATTTGTGCTCCTTTGAACTGAAATGAGAGCCAGAGTGGCCAGGATGTGGGGATCAGTGTCCCAAGACTGCACAAGGCAGCAGTACCCTGGGCCTTTCTCACAAAACCATTGAGTCCTCCTAGACTTCAGGGCCTGTGATGGAAAGGGCTACCACAAAGGTCCCTGAAATGCTTCCAAGGCCTTTTTCCCGTTGTCTTGCCTACTAGTACTTGGCTCGGTTTTGTTAGATATGCAAAATTCTCTAGGAAGTGGTTCCTTCACAGACTGCTTGAACTCTTCTGAAATTGGGCTTTTCTTTTCCGCTACATGGCCTAACAGCAAATTTTCCAAACTTTTATGGTCTGTTTCTTTTTTAAATATAAGTTCCAACTTTAAGTCCTTTCTTAGCTCCTGTGTCTGTGCATAGGCTGTTAGAAGCAGCCAGATCATATCTTGAACACTTTGTTGCTTAGAAATTTCTTCTGCCAGGTACCCTAAATCATCATTTTCAAATTTAAATCTCCACAGATACGTAAGATATGAATACAATGCAACCAAGCTCTTTGCTAAGGTATAACATGTGTGAACTTTACTCCAGCTCCCAATAAGTTCATCATTTCTATCTGAGACCTCCTCAGCCTGAACTTCACTGTCCATATCACTATCTTCATTTTGGTCACAACTATTTAACCTAGTCTTTACAAAGTTCCAAACTTTCCCTCATCTTCTTGTTTTCTTCTGAGCTCTCCAAACTCTTCCAACCTCTGCCTGTTACTTAATTCCAAGTCACTTCCATATTTTCAGGTATATTTATAGCAATGCCCCAGTCCTTAGTACCAATTTTCTGTATTAGGCCATTCTTGCATTGCTATAAAGGAATACCTGAGACTGGGTAATTTATAAAGAGAAGAGGTTTAACTGGCTCACAGTTCTGCAGGGTGCACAGGAAGCATGGTGCTGGCATCTGCTCAGCTTCTGAGGATGCCTCAGGGAGCTTTCACTCTTGGCCAAAGGCAGAGGGGGAGGATGCATTTCACATTGTGAGAACAGAAGCAAGAGAGCGAGTGGGGTCAGAGATTCCACACTTTACAACAACCAGATCTCACGAGAAATTACTCACTATCATCCAGGCGTGGTGGCTCACGCCTATAATCCCAGCACTTTGAGAGGCCAAGGCAGGTGTATCACAAGGTCAGGAGTTTAAGACCAGCCTGGCCAATATGGTGAAATCCTGCCTCTACAAAAATACAAAAATTAACTGGGCATCCCAGCTGCTCAGGAGGCTGAGGCAGGAGAATCCCTTGAACCCAGGAGGCGGACATAGCAGTGAGCCGAGATTGTGCCACTGCACTTCAGCCTGGATGACAGAGCGAGACTCCATCTCAAAAAAAAGAAAAGAAAAAGAAAAAAAAGAAAAAAAAAATTACTCACTATCCTGAGGACAGCACCTAGCCATGAAGGATCAACCTCTATGACCCAAACACCTTCTACCAGGCCTCATAGCCAACATTGGGTATTACAATTCAACATGAGATTTGGGCAGGGACAAATATCCAAACTCTACCAATTACCAACCAAACGCCTTCTCCTCATTCAAGGTCCAGTTAAAATTCTCTTCTCCATGAAACTCTCTGAGAAAACCCAAAAGGACGTAACCATTTATTTCTTCACACATACATCAAGCATGCATTGACTTTTCTTACTTTACTCCTCTTTTGGTTTGAAATAATCTTGAGGCACAGGATGTTCTTAATTCATTTCTGTTTCCAGCACCTCTTACACTGCAATGAGCCCAGGTTCAAATACATTTTCCTCTGTATAATCGGATTCCATATCAAAGATTTATCAAATGCTAGGAAGGGAAAGAGTTTTCAAAAGGCCATTATGCTTTCTTCCCTAAAGTTTCTGCTTATTAGAAAAAAGATATGTGCATTATAATCTATATATACACACATATATGTATTATATATATGTATTATATATGTGTGTATATATATGTGTGAATAATACACATATATAATATGCATATGTACGTATATATAGATTATAATGTGTATATTATGAACCCTGTGTATATAGTACTTTGATACTATCTATATCTATAGATAGTATCTATATATAGTATCTATAGATATATATAGATGCTATATATATAGTGTTTTTAGCATCTTCTTTTGCTGACGCCATATTTGATATAGGTCTGCTTATCATTCCTTCATAGACAACCTAATGTTTTCTCTTAAAATCTTATTGTAGCTGTTCTGAAATGTCACACTGGTGTATTGAAGTGTAGATATTTTCACTTTTATTCTGTGCTGGGCTGCAACATTTGGAAAACTCAAGCCCTTTAGCTCCAGGAAATTCTCTTTTCTTTCTTCTAGAAATTCATCCCATTCATATTCTCAATTCTGTCTTTCCAGAACACCTGGTTGTTGCATGTTAGACTGCTTATACTAAGTTTCTGTTTTTTAAAAATATTTCTTCTCTTAATTCTTTTCTTAGTTTCATTGTGTCTTTAAAGTAGTTTCCATTATTATATTTTAATTAGCTTTTAAATTTCAGCAATCTTTTAATTTTTGAGAATTCTTTATTGATCTCTAATCATACCTGTTTCATAACATCTTATTCTTGTTTTTTGTTTTTTGTTTCATGTTTCTTGTTTGTTGTTGTTGTTGTTGTTGTTGTTTGATGCAAAGGACTTCCCTTGTGGCTTGCTGCCTCCACTCCATCACAAACCGAGTACAGCATACTGGCTGTGGCTGCTGTTGCCCTTGATGCTACACCTTTTCATGCCATTTCTTTTCCTCCTCCTCTCCTCCTCTTTTTTTTTTTCCTCTTCTGTTCTTTGAATCATTTCTATTTCCTTTGACATCACTTTTTTCCATTTTTAGATCTTAATTTTTCTCTTTTGTATCTCATATTTTCCTCATATCTGCATTGATGCTTGCCCATTCATATGTAAGAATGAGGCAATAGAAAAGCTGTGAATTTTCTGCTCTCATGTATTTCTGGCTGGTTAACAACAGCTTTCATTTTAAGTTAAACTGATAGAAAATGAATATTTTGCTTTGGGATCCATAAATGTCAATATGGGAGTTTTGCTTCGGGATACCAACTCTGATATTAATTTTCCCTAGGTGATTCATTTCATTTCATTACATTAGAAAAGAACCCTCTTTTATCTTCCTGGAAGGTAAACACCTGCCGGACTGTTCCACATATCTACAGAAGAGAAGGTAGGTAACGTGTATTTAGATCTCAAGATAACCATTCTACTTTCAGTCTTTCTCATTTCTGCCTTCTGTAGTGCCTGTCATTTCTGAGCTCTGAGTTCTCTGGCCTTTAGCAGAACAGATCTACTCCCTCTTTTGCTACTGCCTTTTCGCACAAATTTTAGTCTTTGGCTTCCTTACTTGTGGCTCATCCACTTTTAATTTTCCAGATATTTGTTGTTATTTTTACTTGCAGATGTTTCTCCTATCCAACTTCTTCTCTTGGTTCTTATGAATTATTATCTTGCTTTTTCTTCACTGTGATTTTCATTGAGTTTTGGAAGGGAAAGGAGGTAAGCACCTAGGCTTGAGCCTATGTCGAAAATTGCAAGTCTTAAACAATTGGTTTTAATTTTTACAATTAAACAATAGTAAAATCTTTAAACAACTGGTAAAACACTGAGTTATTGTGCAATGGGTATAAAGTTTTAGTTATGCAAGATGAATAAATTTGGGGGATCTGCAGTACAATATCATACATACAGTTAATGGTGCTTTATTGTACACTTTACAACTTGTTAAGAGTGTAAATCTTATGTTAAATGTTCTTACCATAGTAAAAAAATCAATATTGCAAAAAATTACAAAACATTTTTAAAAAGTGTAATATCACAGGGTCTTCTCTCGTCAGTAGTTTCTATTCTTCAATCAATGATCAGTGGCATTTTCAGAAACCAGAAACATACCCTTCTAGGCTTGTGAGAAAACCAGCTTATCTCTGCAAAATGAGTTTAGGATCATGGTTATGAGGTACTGACAAACGAAGATCAGTGAGTGAAAAGAGAAATTCCGGAGGATATATCAAATAGGATTAAGTAAGAAGATACAGAGAAGGAAGCAGAGGAAAGAAGCAATAGAATCATAAAATAAAAATAAAAAACAAACATAAGGCAAGGGCAAATGGGATTACATTTGGAGATAGGACCAAGTAAATCTTAAGAAATGAAGTAAAAATCATCAGATGTTGCATATGTTGCCCAGGAGAGCATCCAAGGTTATCAAGAGATTTTGAGGTGCTCTGGTTTAAGAAAAAAAATGAGAAAAATTCCACTCTGCCTTTTTTAACGTGGAATCACTTTAACTGCAAGAATCTGGAAGACTAATCAAACAACTGTTCTTTTTTCCATACAGCCTTCAGTGTGTTTCTTCCTACAATGTTCTCATTCAAAATTCAACCTATTGTCACACAATAATGTACTTGATAAATAGAAACAAGCCAAATATGATTAGCCTTGCAGTGAGTATCAAGCAGAATATTTCTGGGCTATTTAGAGTTCGTCTGAAATCCAACTGGTTAAGATAATCTTTTATGAGAGCACAGAGTTCTCCGGAGTGCTAGGTGAATATTCGATGGGCTGATCTCTGTTTAGGTTATGCCCTACTCAGAAACTTTCAGCAGCTCCCAACCATGTACCAAGTCCAGATTTCTGAGGCTGGACTTCATTTTCTTCCACTTCGGGGAGCTTCTGCCCTATTACACCCCCAAACCATAATCATGTGCTGATTAAAGTCTTTAGCTATTTCCTTTCTGGACATTCTGCCTTTTAGATCTTCACCTGGCTCGGCAGAAGAGCAGTCAAGGCCTGCCAGAGCCTTGAAAGGCACTGAAAGATAAACAGCACATAATCTCACTTACATGTGGAATCTAAAAATATTGAACTCATGGAAGTAGACAGTAGAATGATGGTTACCAGAGACTGGAGAGAAGAGGAAGAAAGGGAATGGAAAGTTATCAGTCAAAGGGTAAAAAGTTTCAGAGAGATAAGAGAAAGAAGTTTTAAGACTTATTGCACAGTAGGGCAACTGCTATAGTTTGGATATTGTTTGTTCGGCCCCTTCAAATCTGATGTTAAAGTTTGATCCTCAGTGTTGGAGGCGGGGCCTGGTGGGAGATGTTTCATTCGTGGGGACATATCCCTCATGAATAGCTTGGTGCCATCCGTACAGTAATGAATGAGTTCCCACTCTATCTGTTTCCACAAGACCCAATTGTTAAAAAGAGCTTGGCATTTTTTCATGCATCTTTTGGCTGCATAAATGTCTTCTTTTGAGAAGTGTCTGTTCATATCCGTTGCCCACTTTTTGATAGGGTTGTTTGTCTTTTTCTTGTAAATTTGTTGGAGTACATTGTAGATTCTGGATATTAGCCCTTTGTCTGATGAGTAGGTTGCGAAAATTTTCTCCCATTTTGTAGGTTGCCTGTTCACTCTGATGGTACTTTCTTTTGCTGTGCAGAAGCTCTTTAGTTGAATTAGATCCCATTTGTCAATTTTGGCTTTTGTTGCCATTGCTTTTGGTGTTTTAGACATGAAGTCCTTGCCCATGCCTGTGTCCTGAATGGTAATGCCTAGGTTTTCTTCTAGGGTTTTTATGGTTTTAGGTCTAACGTTTAAGTCTTTAATCCATCTTGAATTATTTTTTGTATAAGGGGTAAGGCAGGGATCCAGTTTCAGCTTTCTACATATGGCTAGCCAGTTTTCCCAGCACCATTTATTAAATAGGGAATCCTTTCCCCATTTCTTGTTTTTGTCAGGTTTGTCAAAGATCAGATAGTTGTAGATATGCGACGTTATTTCTGAGGGCTCTGTTCTGTTCCATTGATCTATATCTCTGTTTTGGTAGCAGTACCTTGCTGTTTTGGTTACTGTAGCCTTGTAGTATAGTTTGAAGTCAGGTAGCATGATGCCTCCAGCTTTGTTCTTTTGGCTTAGGATTGACTTGGCGGTGCGGGCTCTTTTTTGGTTCCATATGAACTTTAAAGTAGTTTTTTCCAATTCTGTGAAGAAAGTCATTGGTAGCTTGATGGGGATGGCATTGAATCTATAAATTACCTTGGGCAGTATGGCCATTTTCACAATATTGATTCTTCCTACCCATGAGCATGGAATGTTCTTCACTGGCCATCAGAGAAATGCAAATCAAAACCACAATGAGATACCATCTCACGCCAGTTAGAATGGCAATAATTAAAAAGTCAGGAAACAACAGGTGCTGGAGAAGATGTGGAGACATAGGAACACTTTTACACTGTTGGTGGGACTGTAAACTAGTTCAACCATTGTGGAAGTCAGTGTGGCGATTCCTCAGGGATCTAGAACTAGAAATACCATTTGACCCAGCCATCCCTTTACTGGGTATATACCCAAAGGACTATAAGTCATGCTGCTATAAAGACACATGCACACGTATGTTTATTGTGGCACTATTCACAATAGCAAAGACTTGGAACCAACCCAAATGTCCAACAATAATAGACTGGATTAAGAAAATATGGCATATATACACCATGGAATACTATGCAGCCATAAAAAAGGATGAGTTCATGTCCTTTGTAGGGACATGGATGAAACTGGAAATCATCATTCTCAGTAAACTATCACAAGGACAAAAAACCAAACACCGCATGTTCTCACTCATAGATGGGAATTGAACAATGGGAACACATGGACACAGGAAGGGGAACATCACACTCTGGGGACTGTTGTGGGGTGGGGGTAGGGGGGAGGGATAGCTTTAGGAGATATACCTAATGCTAAATGACGAGTTAATGGGTGCAGCACAGCAGCATGGCACATGTATACATATGTAACTAACCTGCACATTGTGCACATGTACCCTAAAACTTAAAGTATAATAATAATAAAAAAAAATTAAAGAAAAAAGAGCTTGGCATCTCTGCCATCTCTCTTGCTTGCTCTCACTCACCATGTGATCTCTGCACATGCCAGCTCACCTTTACCTTCTGCCACCAATTGAGTGGCTCTCTCCAGATCCAGATGTCCAATCTTGAAATTTTTCAGACATTAAAATTATGAGCCACATTAACCTTTCATTTAATAAATTGCATAGCCTCAGGTATTTCTTTATAGCAACACAAATGGACTAAGACGGTGACTGGAATCAATAATAATGCATTGCATATCTCAAAATAGCAAAGAGTAAATTTCACGTCTCATCACAAAAAATAAGTAAGTGCAGTGATGGATATGTTAATTTGATTTAATCATGCCACATTGTATACAGATATCAAAACATGACGTTGTACCGTAAAATGTATACTATTGTAATTTTTCAATAAAAATAATAATTATTTTAAATAAAATAATTTAATTAAATTTAAAAAATTCATACCTGTATGTGCCAAAAATGGCTGTGCCATTTCACCAGTTTTACATGTGCTGCTTTACTTTGAGAAATACTGGAATATTGCAAAGTCCACACTCTGGAGTGACACAGCACTCATTCCTAATTTCACCTTTGCGACCCCTAGCTGTATGACCTCAGGCAAGTTATTTAACCTCTCTGAGTTCCACTATATATCAAGGTGCTCTATGTATAGGAAATTCTTCTTCCCCTTTGGAGCTACAGGAGAGATGCTGGAAATACAAATATGACATGAATTTCTGTCTTCATCAGGTTCACAATCTAGCTATGAATTGCACACATAAAAGCATTTACATGCAATGCTCTGTGATAGATGTACATTTTAAAAAATGTTTTTGCACTCTAGGGCCTAAGAGCTAGGAGACTTTACAGTATATTAATGTTTAGGCATAATATGTTCTACCTCTTTGTAGATATCATAGTACCAACTGAAACATTTTCTTTTGAGTTAGCTTATAATTATGGCTCACATTAAAAATTTTTTTTCAGGATTCACTATTTGGATTATTTCCAAAAGCATTTGAGACAGGTTAGAAGTTTTAAAAATGCAGATCTTGACTATCAGGGAATAAAATGGACCAGACACAAAAGTCAACAGGGAGCAAATTCTACCAGGCAGCTGCATGAAGCCAGTAACTATAATTTGGTAATGAACTAGGTACCAAGATTCCTGGCAATGAAATTCCAAAGAGGGAAACATGGTGGATCTTTTCTCTTATTATTGTCTGAAGAAGAAAATCACATATACTAGTTTATAAAAACAAGCTTTGTCTGCAGACAAAATTTCTGATGATATCAGTGGGTCTTTGTCTAAAGGGTATTGAGTAGCACAGTAGGCAATATTTTCAACTGTGGTTCTACAAAAGACACAGAAGCACTGTTCACAAATAGGCCATTCTTGTCTAGATCTTTTAAAGAGCGAAAGGGCATAGCATTCCATCATAGCTGAAGGCAGTCTTCCCCCTAGAGCAGAAAACATAGTTTGAAGTATTAAAGCACCAAAACAGATTTTTCATAATACATTACAATGATGGACCTAACAGAATCCACAAATGACTAATCTGCATACACCATTTCACTCAAGTGACAGCTGTCTTACCTCAGCCTTTTAGATACTCTATGGTTACCTCAAATGAAAGCCATGTATTTGAGACACCAGATGTGTTAGATTTTATTGTTATAATATTTGCTGCCCTCATCCTTACCCAGAACATAACTATTGGGTCATCCCTGCAGGAGGATTGTACTCCTCATCTCATTGACATCAGGCTTGGCCACGTAACTCGGCTTGGCTAATGAAACGTGAGTGAAAGTGCCATGTGCCACCTAAGCAGAAACTTTCAGAGCCTTCATGTGGCATGTGGTTCTTCTCTTTCGCTTTTCTGTCTTCCCTGAAATTGGCATATCTCATAAAGGGCTTGCTTCTTCACTTTTCTTCTCAGAATGAAGACGATGTAGAGTAGAACTGCAGTTGAACTGTAAAGGTTGTAAAAAGTGAGTAAGAAATAAATACACTTTTATCGTTGGAAGCTGCTGAGACTTGGGAGCTATTTGTTACCATAGGATAACTTAACAAAAGCTGACTGATTCACAAAACCTACTAGAAAGAAGCTTGCCTTCCTTTAGTGAATTGACAGTTGAACTCGTGTCCTGCCAACATGTTCTGTGGAATATTATTGGAAAATACAACTTCCCTGTTACAATTTTTATTTCAGGGGTGTCCAGCTGACCCCATCAGTTTGTAGATGAATTAATTTTAGCAACTAAACCTTGTTGAGCATGCCGGTAATGAATGTTGAGCTAGTTGCAACCCCAGAGGGGTAGGTGAAAGAGAGAGAAAGACTGCTAACATTTATTATTTTCTATATGCTAGATGCCTTACAAACATTGTTTCATTTAATCTCATGGGTATCCTAGTTTTGCCCCCATTTTAGAAATGTAATTCCCAGGAGCCAGATAAGTTGCTCCCAATCAAAGAGATAATAAGTAATACAGCTGAAATTTGAGCCTAGATCAGACTGATTTCAAATGCTATACTCTTTCCATTATTTTCTTTCTACTATAGGCTTTTCAGTGCACAAGACAGTAGGGATTGATAGGATAGACACAAATCATTATTTTGGGAACTACTAGAGAATTCTTTGGAAGCCCAGTCTTGCATTAAGTTTAAAGAGAAAGGGTCAAGTTGTAAAGGATTTGCCAATATGTTTCTAGGTCTCTAATTTGGGTTTAATATTAATTTCATATTAACTATAATTCATATTTTAATTATAAAAGGAAACAGACTCTCGGGTAGAAAAATCACAAGTGAATATCAACTCTCTTGGAAATCAAGAATTTACAAATGTAGAAGCGGTAAAATAAATATCAAAGAAAAAGATGTATTTGACTATATAATATATTAACCAAATGCTATGTCTCAAGTATAGCCTTTAAATGTTGGCAGATACATACCTTTTGGTATGTTCAGTAGTGTTCTATTAGTGGGAAATCTGTTTATTCATTCTTGTGATAATCCCCACACTTTTAGGTTATGTTTAATAGTTTTTTTATAGTTAACTCTGCAACACATTTGGAATGTATTTCCATGTGGCGAGTAAGGTAAGGAGGTAAGTCATCTTTTCCTAAGTACTTATCTGATTTTCTCAGAAAAATTATTGAGTAATGCAACTCTTTCCTATACTATTTTATGCATACTTTTGCATATTTTGAAGGTTAATTTCATATGTCAACTTGACTGAGCCAACATGCCTTGAGCATAGTGAGCTACGGAGAGTGTCGGGAATTGATTTTGGAGAGACAGAGTATCCAGATTATGAAGGGGTTTGCTTGTTAGTCTGAGTAAACAATTTGGATTTTATTCTCAGAAAATGGCAAGCCACTAGAGGATTTTAGGCATGAAAGTGATGTGATAAGAATTACCTTTTTACATTATCATTCTATGTTCTGTGGAAAGGTGAGACCATGGGGAATGGGAGTAGAAAGATATTAGGAAGGCATTACAAAAGTTTAGGCAGACTAAGACCAGGGTGGTGTTGGAAGAAACAGGAGGAAATGGACATATTCTGATGCTATTTTAGAAACAAAGTTGAGAAGATTTATTTATGGATTGAATGCAGGGTGTTGAGGGGAAAAGATAAATCTAGGATTATTATCAGGCTTTTGGCTTGAGCATTTAGATGAATGGTAATACAATTTTCTGAGACGCCAAAAGACTAGGAGAGGTACAGATTTATTTAGAGAGAAATCGAAAGGTCCATTTGTTGTGTGCTAGATTGGAGATGCCTATTCGGCATCCAAACAGAGATAATGTGTAGGAGTTAGATATAGCCTGATAAGTCAGAAGCTCAGTGGAGACATCAAAGCTGGAGATACAATTTGAGGTCCTTGGACTGTTTGTTATTCAAAACCATGCAGTGAAATGGAATCACTTAGAAAACGAGTATAATAAGAACAGCAAAACAGCAAAAAGTGGCCTAGTATTAAATTCTTGGAACACTCAATTTTCTACAATTTCGATAGAGGAGTAGAAGTCAGAAAAAGAGACTGAAAAAATCAGCCAGTGAAGTAAAAGAAAAACCAGAAGTGTGATGTCATAGAAGAAGATGGAAGAAAATATTTTAAGTAGGGAGTAGTCAACTATGCCAAATGCTGCTGAACTATTAAGTAGAAGATAATAAAGTGACCAATGGGTTTGACAAGTAATATCAATAGATGAATAATATATTTGACGTCCCTTAATGATCATTATTAATATAATCTGTTTACAGACTATCAACAAATGTTTGTGGAAAAGGCCGTCTTGTTTATAGTAATTGTCAGCTTTCATAATTTGCAATACCTTGTGCTTCCTTAGCCTAAATAAATATTTACATTTATATCAAAATTTGTATTTTTTTAAATAGTATGACAAAATGTATTTTCACAAGATATTAATTATGCACCAATAATGAGTTTAAACTAAAGACAATACTTCATATCATTCTGAACAAAGAAATTACAGATCACATTTATTTAATAGCGAAATGTCTAGTTGTTTAATAAAATGTTTTTAGGAACTTATTACAATATCATTTTCAAAACCAAACAACGAAAACAATAAATAAATCACTTTATGGCACAGGACATGGTAAACTTATTTGTGCAACACAACAGGCAGATTTTTGTGTTAGGAACAGAACGGAGGAAAATTCCGATTAAGCCAAAAATTCAGGAAATGGGTATTCCTAAATTTCTGGTTAACTGTGGCTTAATTTGGTAAGGAACAAGGTTCTTTGGACATCAGATTTTATTTTTAAAATACATGGTTTTTGGAAGATTCATGCTTTTAAATTTGTATTCAAAGAGATTGATAAAGGAATGCATAACTCAGCAAAGGATATATGTTTTGGATATTTGTCCTATGCAAATTTCATGCTGAAACGTGATCCCCAGTGTTGGAGGTGGGGCCTGGTGGAAGGTGTTTGCATCACGGGGGTGGGTCCTTCAAGGCTTGGTGCTGTCCTCATGATAGTGAGTGAGTTCTTACAGGATCTGGTTGTTTAAAAGTATGTGGCACTTCCTCATCATCTCTCTCACTCTTGCTCTTGCCAAGTGACGTGCCTGCTCCCGCTTCACCTTCCAACATGAGTAAAGGCTCCCTAAGGCCTCCCCAGAAGCCAAGCAGATGCGGATGCCATGGTTGTACAGTCTGCAGAACCATGAGCCAATTAAACCTCTTTTCTTTATAAATTACCCAGTCCCAGGTATTCCTCTATAGCAATGCAAGAATGGACTAATACAGGAATCTTCTACTGTATTGTCAATTCTCAGCATTACAAGTACTAAATTTTGCAAGATAATCATTAAAATTTGGCATGGGACATCAATTTATACACATGAGGGTTAGATTTTAAAATACAGTTTTTGGTTCTTTGATATTAAACTGAAATTTGTATAACACAGGAGGTTTGAAAGCTTAAAAAATGAAATGATAAAAAGTTAACATAGTTTATTCATTGATATATCTATTGCCTTTATCATAAGCCATATATTTAAGAATCAAACTATGATTGTGCTAGTCAGATGCTATCAAGCAAACTGCCATCATCCACAATCCATAATACTTTTATATTTTTAACTCAGACAAATATGTAAGATTCAGTAAATTTTAATTTTCCAAATGTTCTCAAAAAGAACTATCGGTAGCATCCTACTTTTCAAAAACAAAGTTAAATAATCCATTTACCCCAAATGAACTACCTCTCTGTGTTTTGAGGTAGCAATCAAAGACTATATGATCTTCTGTGGCGGTAATACTCTTACTTCATAAGCATTCCCTCTCCATATTAAGAGTATGAACAACAAAAAGAGACAGAAGAGTCACCTTTTATTATTTCATTGACTTTTGGTGTTTTCATTGTATGTTAAATGCCTGATTTCAATTTTACAACAAATATCAATATGTATTCTTAAAGGTAATCATATATCCCAAGTAGCAGATAATAACAAATTCCAACGAGATCTCTAGGAATAACTTGTAGTTTTGAACATTTATAGAAAAACATTTCCAGCAGTCTGTGCAGTATTTATTCCTATTCCATCATTGGTATTAATTGCACTTGTTCCAGAAAGATCTTTAAATTATTCTGTGCAAACTTTAAGACTACTGGAAAAGTGTACTTTCCGGAACATCCTGAGTATTTTCTACAGCAGCCGAGGATCCAACATCAGCGTGATCTTAAGGGAAACCTTTGACATGGTGGAGCTGCTATGAACAGAGAACCCACACCAACTCTGTAGTAGCCTCACTTCCTCCATGGTGCTGGGCACCATCCTGTATTCTTTGTCTTAAATGGATCCTTTAAATTGTAAAAAGCTTCTAGCTGCAGAAATCCTAGATCCATACATGTTTAGGGTAGATATAGATATAGGTATATACCATTTCTTTCACAAATGAATGAAAATTTGGTGCTGTGGTTTAATTTTGCTAATGAAAAGAGTCAAACTCTGTTAAATATTTGAAAGGTTTATTCTGAGCCAAATATGAATGACTAATGGCCTGTGACACAGCTCCAGAAAATCCTGAGAACATGTGCCCAAAGTGGTCAGGCTACAGCTTGGTTTTATACATTTTAGGAAGTCATAAGACATCAATCAGTACATGTAAGATGTATGTTGGTTTGTTCCAGGAAAGCAAGACAACTGAAAGTGGCGAATTCCAGGTCATAGGTGGATTCAAAGATTTTGTGAAAGGCAATTGGTTGAAAGAGTTATTATCCAAAGACCTAGAATTAATAGTAAAGAATAAGATAAGATATTAAGATAAAGGGTAGTGGAGACCATTGTTTTACATGCAGATGAAACCTCTAGGTTGCAAGCTTCATAGCTCTTATTAGACCTTAAAAGCTGCCAGAGTCTTAGTCAATTGTCCCCTGGATCCGAGAAAAGACCTGAAAAAGAAAGGAGATTCTCTATAGAAGGTAGATTTTCCCCACAACAGACAGCTTTCCAGGGCCCAAAATGTGTCAAAGAAATATATTTTGGGGTAAAAGACTTTGATTTCTTTCAGGGCTTGCTGTCTGTCATGAGAAGCTATATTAGAGCAGGCTGGAATTTGGTGCCTTATTACTACAAAAACTCTGTTTTTTTCAGTCTTAAGATTTCCGTTTTAATGTTCATGCTGGTCAGCTCTGCCTGAATTCCAAAGGGAGGAGAGTATAATGCGACATGTCCAATCCCCATATCCCATCATTGCCTGAACTAGTTTTTCAGGTTAACTTTAGAATGCCCTTGGTCAAGGGGAGGGTGCATTCAGACAGTTGGGGGCTTAAAATTTTATTTTTCCTTTACAATTTAAAATTCTTGGCTTATACTTCTCCCCACTTTCAGCTCTGTGGTTGATAATCTATTGTCTTCTTCAGTTTCGGAGAAGATTAAGGGTAATTTGATCTTGTTTCTTTGTGGATAACTATTATTATGTTCACTTGTTTGTTTTTGGTTTGGGTGAAATGTAGATGCTTGACAATTCAAGAATTCTCGATTTGTGACATTTAATAGTTATACCTGATATGAATCTGTTTTGATTAATTATTCATAGAACTCAGTGAATGCTCTTATTTCTAGACTTACTGCTTTTCTTGAGGTCAGAACCCTTTTGCTTAAGTTTTTCTTCAGTAATGCTTCTGTTTTATACATTTTCACCTTCTTCTAGCTGCTGTTTATTTATTGCTCATATTTATTGTGCCTCCCATATTTAATATTACTATTCGCAGTTTTGTTTATGTCTGTTTTCTCTGGGTTCTGAAAAGTTTCTCAAGATTGTCTTCTTATCTGCTAATTTAATCTTCTGAGGTGTAAATTCCAGTCATTACTTCCACACAGTTATTTGTTCACTATGTTGTTCATCTCTGCGTAGTCTTTCTTTTATGAGTATTTACAAAAACAGCAAGAGAAAGTGTGATGGGAACTTGAATTTGGGCACAAAATGGAACAGAGTTACTGGCCCTGTATATTACATGCCCTCTCATCCCGATTTCCCCAGGGAGAGAGGTCTTAAAAGTTATCACTGAAATTCATTCTAATGTTGACAATATATCAAGAAATCAGTGAAAAGGACCACTTTGGGAGAAGTTGAGAATAGATTTTTTCTTATCTGTTGATGAACACTTGGATTGACTCCATATCTTTGTTATTGTGAACAGTGCTGCAATAAACATAGGGGATGCAGATATCTCTGTGATATGCTAATTTCCTTTTCTTTAAAAAAAAGTACCCAATAATGGGATTAGTGGATCATGTGGCAGTTCTAATTTTAGGTTTTTGAGGAAACTTTATATTGTTTTTCATAATTGCTGTACGAATTTATATTCCCACCAACAATGCACAAGAGTCTCCTTTTCTCTGCTCCCTCCCCAACAATTGTTATTTTTCATCTTCCTGGTAAAAGCCATTCTAACAGGCATGAGAGGATATAGACATATATCAGAGATACTGGGGGTTTGGTTTGAAACCACCACAATAATATAAATTTTACAATAAAGGGAGTCACATGATTTTTTTGGTTTCCTGGTATATATATAAATTATGTTTACATGATATTGTAGTCTATTATCTGTGCGATAGCATTATGTCTAAAAACAATGTACAAACCTAAATGAAAAATACTTTATTGTTAAAAATGCTAACTATCATCTGTACATTTAGTCAGTCGTAGTCTTTTTGCTCGTGGAGTGTCTTGCCTTGATGTTGACAGCTGCTGACTAATAATAGTGGTGGCTGGTGAAGGTTGGGGTGGCTATGACGGTTTCTTAAAATAAGACAGCAATGAAGTTTGCAGTATCAATTAGACTCTTCCTTTTAGGAAAATTTTCTCTGCCGTGTGCAATGCTGTTTGATTGCATTTTACCCACCGTAGAACTTCTTTTAAAATTGGAGGCAATCCTCTCAAACCCTGCTGCTGCTTTCTCAACTAAGTTTATGCAATATCCTTTGTTGTCATTTCAACATTTATAGCATTTTCACTAGGAATAGATTTTATCTCAAGAAACCAGGTTCTTTGCTCATCCATAGGAAGCAACTCCTCATCTGTTAAAGTTTTATAATGAAATTGAAGCAATTTGGTCACATCTTTAGGCTCCATTTCTGATTCTGGTTCTCTTGCTATTTTCACCATATCTGCAGTTACTTCCTCCACTGTAGTCTCAAATGCCTCAAGGTCGTCCATGAGAATTGGACTCAATTTCTCCCAAACTCTCATTAATGTTGACATTTTGACCTCCCAAATGCTCTTAATGGCATCTAGAATGGTGAATTCTTTCTAGAAAATTTTCCATTTACTTTGCCCAGAAATATTACAAGAATCATTATCTTATGGAAACTATAGCCTTACAAAATATATTTCTTAAATAATAAGACTTGAAAGCCAAAATTACCCCTTGATCCACAGACTGCAGTATTGATATTGTTAGTGGACAAGAAAACAACATTAATTTCCTTCTACCACTGCATCAGAGCTCTTGGGTAACAAGGTGCATTGTCAAGGAGCAGGAATATTTTAAGGAATCTTTTTTTCCTTAGCAGTAAGTCCCAACAGTGGGCTTAAAATATTTAGTCAACTATGCTGTAAACAGATGTGTGCTGTCATTCCAGCTTTGTTGTTCCACTGACAGAGCACAGACTGAGTAGATTTAGTGTAATTCTTAAGGGTCCTAGGATTTTCAGAATGGTAAATGAGAATGAGTATTGGCTTCAGCTTAAAGGTGCCAGCTGCATTAGCCCCTAACAAGAGAGTTAACCTGTCATTTGAGGCTTTGAAGCCAGGCATTGACTTCTCCTTTCTAGCTATCAAAGTACTAGATGGGATCTTCTTCCAATAAAAGACTGTTTCATCTATATTGAAAATTTGTTGTTTAGTGTAGCGCCCTTCATCCATGATTGTGGCTGGATCTGGTAGCTTATACATCAGCACCTTCTTCTTCACCTTGCACTTTTATGGTATGAAATGAACCAACCTCCATGAGCTTTCAACTTTTCTTCCACAACCTCTTCACCTCTCTCAGCTTTCATAGAACTGGAGAGAGTTAGGGCCTTGCTATGGATTAAGCTTTGACTTCAGTGAATGTTGTGGTTGGTTTCATCTTCTAACCAGACCGCTAAAACTTTCTCCATATCAAAAATAGGGCTGTATCTTTTTTTTTTTTTATCATTTGTGTGTTCACTGGAGTAGCACTTTTCATTTCCTTCAATAAGTTTTCCTTTGCATTTATAACTTGGTTCACTGTTTGGTGCAAGAGGCCTAGCTTTTGACCTGTCTCTGTTTTTAGTGTCCCTTCCTCCCTAAGCTTAATCATTTATAGACTTTGATTGAACGTTAGAGATGTGCAACTCCTTCTGTCACTTGAACACTTAGAGGCCTTTGCAGTTATTTATTGGCCTAATTTCAATATTGAAATTATTGAAATTAGGGAGGCCTGAGGGAGAGAGAAATGAGGGAATGGCTGGTTGGTGGAGCAGTTAGAACACACACAACATTTATTGGTTAAGTTCTGTCTTATATAAGCACATTTCACAGTGCCCCTAAACAATTTGAATCACAGTATCAAATATCACTGATATCAGATCACCAAAGCAGATATAATAATGGGAAAAATTTGAAATATTGTGAAAATTACCAAAATGTAACACAGAGACATGAAGTGAGCACATGCTATTGGAAAAATGGTGCCGATAGACTTGTCCAATGTAGGATTAACACAAACCTTCATTTTGTAAAAAACACAATTATTTGTAAATGGCAATAAAGCAAAGCACAATAAAATGAGGTGTGACTACATCACATTGTGGTTTTAATTTGCATTTCTCTAATAATTTGTGATACTGAGGATTTTTTCATGTGCCTGCTGTCCATTTGTGTGTCTTCTTTTGAGATTTTTCTGTTTGAGTTCTTTGTTCACTTTTAAATCAAGTTATTTGTTTTCTTGATATTTAGCTGCCTTAGTTCCTTGTGTATTTTACATATTAACTCCTTATCTGATGAATGGTTTACAAATATTTTCTACCGTTGTGTGGACTCTCTCTTCATGTTGCTTATTGTTTTCTTTGCTATGTAGAAGCTTTTTATTTTGATGAAATTCTACTTGTCTATTTTTGCTTTTGTCACCTGTGTTTTGGAGGTTGTATCAAAAAAATCATCATTCAGACAACTGTTTTGGGAGTTTTCTCTTGTGTTTTCTACAGTAGTTTTAGAAATTCAGGTCTTATGTTGAAGTCTTTAGTCCATTTTGAGTTAATTGTTGTATATGGTCTGAGATAAGGATCCAATCTTATTCTTCTGCATGTGGGTAACGAGTTTTTTCAACATTATTTGTTGAAGAAAATATCCTTTCCTCATTATGTCATCTTAACACCTTTGTAAAAATCAACTGACCATAAATGCATGGGCTTATTTCTTGGCTTTTTATCCCATTCCATTTGTCTATGTGTCTCTTTTTATGCCAGTACAATACTGTTTTGATTACAATAGCTTTGTATTTTGAAAGCAGGGAGTGTGATGCCTCCAGCATTGTTCTTTTTTTTTTTTTTCTTGGCCCAATAATCATTTTGGCAATTTAGGTTCTCCTTTGGCTCTATTTAAATTTAAGTATTTTTCTCTATTTATCTGAAAAATTCCATTGGAAATTTAATAGTGATTACATTGAATCTGCAGACCACTTTGGGTACTATGAGCATTTTAACAATATTAAGTCTTCCAACCCATGAACACAATGACAAATTGAAAGCTTTTCATCTAAGATCAAGGAAAAGACAAGGATGCTCACTCTCATCAGTTCTTTTTAACATAGTATTGAAAGTCCTAGCCAGAGTAATTAGGCAAGAGAAAGAAATAAAAGGCATCCTAACAGGAAAGGAAGAAGTGAAATTATCTGTATTTGCTGATGACACGATCTTATATACAGAAAACCCTAAAGACTTTACCAGAAACCTGTTTGAACTGATAAACAACTTCAGCATACTAGCAGAATACAAAAATAACATATAAAATCTGTAGAGTTTCTATATACTAATAATGAAACATCCACAAAGGAAATTTAAAAAAATCTCAATTACAATAGCAACGGCAACAAAAAATATTTATGTATAAATTTAACCAAAGAGGTGCAAGTCCCGTATATGGAGAACTATAAAACACTGATGAAAGAAATGGAAGAAAATGCAAATAACTGGAAAGATATCCCCTTTTATGCATTTATTTTCATGGATGGTAAAATGTAATTAGCAGAGAACACCTCTAATTTCACAAATATTATGGCTTAAGATGAAACAAAATTTAAGTAGAAAATGTGGCACAATTTATAGAATAGTGATAAGTAAACAATAATATGGATGACATAAGGGATATGGCAAGTAGCCTGTAGATGTCCTAAGAATGACTAAGGTCTGAGCAACGGTGTGTTACACTTTGCTGCCTTAACCATAAAATGAATGAAAGGAAACGTATTTTAAACACCCATCTCATTCTGGTTGACACACTTATCAAAAAACATTTATCAAGTGATACAACATATTTTATTTAATATTTGTGGAGACTCCCTTATATGCCAGGAATTAGAGTAGGTATTGGATGTAAAAAGATTAATAGATTATTATCTCCCCTCATTAAGCTTTCAGTAAAGACCTCAAAGACACCTGTAATCAGTCACATATATTGTAGATGGAACCTTTTTAAAAGAAATTAACTTGTGGACATTTCTGCCCACTAATTCTAACCATGTATTTCTAAATTACATCATAAGTTTGGTTATACTGCATTGTATATCCATTTCTTCTTCACTTTAAAATGGCAATTTTGATGTAAGTTATTTCAGCTGTGCTTTTCACACGATCAAAGGTCAATTGTCAGTTCTGATTAAACAGGATGTTGTTTCTTTGCATTGGTGATATTGGCTTTAAAAACAAGAAGGCCAGAGAATCAGGTATCAGGCAAGTCTGTGCCCTATAAATAGCAAAGATCGTAAGGCACTTTAGCGTTCTGCTAGTAAAACTTCATGTAAGGTCTTGGTGACTAAAATTATAGGCATTTAGAATGTCAGGAAAGGGAAAAACTTATTACAGTAAAATAACACAGAGTTTGCCTTTCTGTAATGGTTATGGGGTTTTTTTTTTTCCTTGCTTAAAATAACTTGATTTTATGAGCTTATAATACCCGCTGGAAATTAAGAGGAGTACTGCATTTTGCAGCTCATTAGGTGTTGATTACGTATTTCTTGGGTGAAGCATCATTTGAATTTTCCTCCAAAAGTAAAACTGACAGTTTTTCTCTATCAGTTTTGTTATTATTTTCTCAATTATGTATTTGTAAAGTATATAATTACTCTTACTTATTATCATGAGTGTTCATTTTCATATCTATTCACCATCTTAGGTCTGAAAAATGTTTTAGAAAGGAGCAATAGAGACATCTATGTAGTATTAGCTGGAATTAGCATTTATGAATAGTTTAGTTGATTTTTATGGCTATTTCTTCAATCACGTCTTAATCTAAATGTGTATTAACATGAATTAATTTAGTTTTCCGTGGAGAACACGTTAAGCAATGGCTCTAATTCTGTTAGTTACATTTTCAGATAGAAAGTGATCGAGGGGCCGGGAGCGGTGGCTCACGCCTGTAATCCCAGCACTTTGGGAAGCCGAGGTGGGCGGATCACAAGGTCAGGAGATCAAGACCATCCTGGCTAACACGGTGAAACCCCGTCTCTACTAAAAATACAAAAAATTAGCCGGGCGTGTTGGGGGGCGCCTGTAGTCCCAGCTGCTGGGGAGGCTGAGGCGGGAGAATGGTGTGCACCCGGGAGGCAGAGCTTGCAGTGAGCCGAGATCGCACCACTGCACTCCAGCCTGGGCAACAGAGCGAGACTTCATCTCAAAAAAAAAAAAAAAAGAAAGAAAGAAAAAAGAAAGTGATTGAGGAATGATGAGACCCATGATGGTTGAATCTTGCACTAAACACCAAGTACTCATGGGTTCCTCTGAAAATTAGATATTTAGAGCTGGACAGGCTAGAGGGAGAGGGGCGGGCTAGTGTTTCCTCGACAAATGAATGTAGCTCAACTAACTTAAGTTTATCAGTTTGGACTCAATCAGGAGACAGAAACTACAGGAATTTTGGAGTTTAGAGGCAATGACTTAATAACTGGTACACTAGATATTAGCTTTCAAGCTTTCATCACCTTTGGGAGCTTGGTCCATCTGCCTCTCTCCTCACCCTCCTCATCCCATTGTATTTTGAATACAGCCGCGAGAATGAACCTACTAAAATGAAAGTTAAGTCATGTCAGTCTTTGCAGAATTTTCTAGTGGCTCCCATTTCACTCAGAGACAATGCTAAAGTCCTTATATCTATCAAGTCCCACACAAGCTGTTTGTCTTTACCTCCGTGACCTCACTTTATACTTGTCTTCCTCTCGCTCATATGCTACCTCAGCCAGAATGAAATTCTTGCTGCTCCTTAAACATGCCAGGCAGCCCCTGCTTCAGACCTTGGCACTTGGTGTTCCCTCTCCGTAGAGAGCCCTTCCCTGAGAGAGCCCAAGGCTTGCTCCTTTATTTCCTTTACTCAAATGTCACCTTCTTAGTGAGGGATGCCATGGGCATCGATCTCATATTGCAACTTGCTTTAACCCTCCATATCCCTCTTTTACACGTTTCTTTTTTCTCCTCCACACCTGAAATTCTACATACCCGTAATCAGTCATGCTAGGATTATACCTGTACCTATTTTTCAGGGATATTGTAAAGAATATGTAAAGAAAACCAGCATCTGAACCCCAGAAACACCTTTTTCTCCTAGATTAAAGGCCAGGACTCATCCTACTCTGAAATTTGGCCAAGTGACCACCTTGTCCCACACTCAAGTATAGACTCTCAAGACCTTAACCTTATGATAACAAGAAGAGGCAAATAAAGGAAAATGTAAGCAAAAAAATGACCCATGGGAAAAATGGATATTTGTCTCATATAACGCTCTCACTAGAAATTTCCAAAGAGGACTCACCAACAGGAGTTGGCCAAGGATATAGTGATGCCGTGTTCCAACTATAGAGCTTGACAGAGAACATAAATAAGTATTGACAATATCGTATAATGAACAGCCATTTGAGATGTTGTCTCCAAGTGCAGGCACGCATACCATGCCCCCACAGGCACCTACTCAACCTGTTTCATTTTTGGCACCATTCTCAGCCATCCACATGAGAGACTGTAGGCATCTTAGATCCCTTCCTAAGTTCCCCTGCCTCTCTCCCTGTCCAATTTCAAGGTTAGCATTGCTTACTTATGTCCCCTCTTTTCCATTCCTATTGCCCCAGTTCGTGCCTAAGACTTTCTCAGTTGAACTACTGCAATAGCAGCCTAGCTAGTCTCCCCATCTCTCTAATCTAATACTCACACTGCAAGTTATTTGATTCTGATATTATGCACTGAGGCTATATTTCATACATTGTTTTAGGTAGGTCACCTTTATCATTTATTTAATTATTCCAGCAAGATTTTGAGCATAGGAATGGTAACAGCTCATATTTCAAATGCAGAAGAAAGTTCGGAGAGGTTAAATGGCTAGCTCTAGGTCTCCCAGCTAAATAGTAGCAAGGTTAAGTCTCATGATTTTGCACCACCTCATACCTTGCTTTCATACATCTTCCTAAAACACAAACTCCTTTGCAAAATGTAATTTTTATTTACTTTTTTGTTTTATTTTATTTTTAATTGACACAAAGTAATTGTACATATTTATGAGATACAGTGTTATGTTTCTATACATGTATACATTGTGTAATGATCAAATTAGGGTAAATAGTTTATCCCTCACCTTACACATTTATTGTTTGTGGTGAGAACATTCAAAATTCTCTCTTCTAGTTACTTTGAAATATAAAATACAATATTATTAACTATAGTGACCCTATTGTGCAATAGAACGCCAGAACTTACTCCTCCTTTTTCTCTTTAATTTTGTACTTGTGACCAATCTCCTCACTCAACCCCACCCTTTCCAGCCTCTGGCATGCAGTCATATAAGATCAGCTTTAAACAAAATTCCACAAATGAAAGAAATCATGCAGTATTTGTCTTCCTGTGCCTGGCTTATTTCAGTTAAAATAATGTCTTCAAATTTATCCATGCTGTCACAAATGGCAGGATTTTATTCTTTTGAATGACTGAATAATATTCCATTATGTATCTATACCACATTTTCTTTATCCATTCATCTGTTGATGGACACTTATGTTGACTTCATATCTTGGCTATTGTGAATAGTGCCACAATAAACATGAGAGTGCAGATATCTCTTCAAAATACTAATTTCATTTTCTTTTGATAAATATTCAGTGGTTGTATTGCTGGATTATATTGTAGTTCTATTTTTAGTTTTACTGTTTTTTCCATAATGCCTTTAATCATTTACCTTCCCAATAACAATATATAAGGACTCCCCTTTCCCCACTTCAACACTAGCATTTGTTATTTTTTTTCCTTCTGATAATATCCATTCTGAGATGTGTGTGATGATATCTCATTGTGGTTGTGATTCACACTTACCTGATGATTAATAATGTTGAACATTTTTTCATATATCTATTGGCCATTTGTATGTCTTCTTCAGAGAATTGTCTCTCCATGTCATTTGCCCATTTTAAAATCAGATTATTATTATTATTGTTTGTTTGTTTACTATTGAGTTGATCGAGTACTTTAATATTCTGGATATTAATTCTTTGTCAAATGCTTAGTTTGCAACTATTTTTCCCATTCTGTAGATTGTCTCTTCATTCTGTTGATTGTTTCTTTTGCTGTGCAGAAGAATTTTAGGCTTTTTAGTTTAATGTAATCCCATTTGTCTACTTCTGTGTCTGTTGACTGTACTTTTGAGTTCTTTATTTAAAAAATCCTTGAACAAATGAATCCTTGACAAATGTCTTGAAGCATTTCCTTTAGGTTTCCTTCTAGTAGTTTCATAGTTTCGGGAATTAGATTTAACTATTTAATTCATTTCGAGTTGATTTTTGTGTATGGTTAAAGATAGGGGTCTAGTTTCCCTCCTTGGCATGTAGATATCCAGTTTCCCCAGCACCATTTATTGAAATGACTGTCTGTTTCCCAATGTGTGTTTTTGGTGCCTTTGTTGAAAATCAGTTTGCTATAAGTTTATGAATTTATTCCTTTGTTCTCTAATAATATTATTTTAAAATAATATTATTGTAAAAATAATATACAAATAATATCTTTACATATATCAATGTACATAATGTATAAATCAATTATGCAATAAATTATATATTATATATAAATATAAGTACATATATGTACATACATAATATAGAAATAAATATAGATATAAATATGTATATATAAATATGTAAATATACATACACATAAACACACATATATACACACATACATTTTTTAACTCAGTTCATTGAGCAGCCCTGGGAACAGTTACACCATGGTAGCAGTAAGCACATCTGGCATCCAGATGTTGGTTTATAGACACAGTAGTCCCTCCTTATCCACGGTTTATCTTTCCAAGGTTTCGGTTACCCATAAAATATTTCAAGAGAGATAGAGAGGGAGAGAGAGACCACATTCACGTAATTAGTTGTTGTTAATCTCTTACTGTGCTTTATTTATAAATTAATCTTTATTATAGGTATGAATGTATAAGAAGTACATAGTATATATAAGGTTTGGTACTGTCTGTGATTTCAGGAATCCACTGGGGATCTTGGAACATATCCTCCATGGATAAGGGCAAGCTACTGCACCACTCACTGTCCAATAAAAGGAGCCAGAGCCATTGTGAGAAATGATTGCATCTAGAATTGGGGCCAGAAAATAACGAGATGAACCTGGAGCCTTCTTATGGTTCCCAAAATAAGAGAAAGTAATAAGAGAATGCTCTAAGAGATATCAGTGTAATGGCTAGTTTTATCTGGCAATTTGAGTGGACCATGGAATACCCACATATTTGGTTCATCATTATTCTGGATGTGTATATGTGTTTCCTGGTGTGATTAACATTTGAATTTGTAGACTGAGTAAAGCAGATCACCCTACACTATATGAGTGAGCCTCATCCAATCCATTAGTGGTCTGAATACAATAAAAGGAAGAATAAAGGAGAATTTGCTTTCTCTGCCTTACTACTGGCTCTCCAGCCTACAGAGGGCAGGTCATAGGACTTCTCATCCTTCATAATCGTGTGAGCCAATTAATAAGCTCTCTCTCTCTCTCTCTCTCTCTCTCTCTCTCTCTCTCTCTCTCTATATATATATATATATATATATATACATCCTGTTGCTTCTATTTTTTCTGAAGAACCTTAAATGATATAATGAATAAAGATATTTCAAAAGGATGCAAATGTCAGCTTAATGAGGTTCACATTGGCTAAATCCAGGACAATTTGAGCATCTATATATATAATGGTGGTAACGTATTAAAGTCCACTAAACATAGTAATGAATCTTTTCAGTTTTAAATAAATGAATAAATAGGTGAAAGACAAGGCCCTTTCTTATAATAGATGGTTAACTAGTATGTGTAAAAGAAATGATCAGGTTATAAAATAATCATTTGTCAACCATCATAAAATTAATTCAGGTTAGAAGCATCAACAGATGCTAAAACTATCAGGTGAAAATGGGATGATGGATGGGATTTTGCATAGTTTAATAGTATCCTCCCCTCCACCCCCAACATAGACTTACACCTTACGAAGAAGAAAACAAACTTACTCCACACTAGAAGAACAGGGTAGACACCAAGTTAATCAAGTGACCAAAATTTTACAGTGCCTTAGGCTGATGAATCAAATCTGATAGGGTGAAACGAGAACATACCATTACCGTTGATGGTCCAATAGAAAATGCATAGCTTAGATCTAATCATTGGGAAACTTTAGAAAAACTCATAATGAAAGACATTCTACAAATTGATTTGTCTGTAATCTTTAGAAAATCAAGGACATGGAAATCAAGGAAAGACTGAGGCATTATTCCAGATTAAAAGAGATTGGAAGGATATACCAATAGGATGTGACCTGTGGTTTTGGATTGGATTCTTTTACCATAACAGGTATTATTGAGACGGTTGATGAAAGTTGAATGGGGTCTCTGGAAGAAGCATACACAGGAGTTCTTTGCAACATTTTTGCCACTTTTATGCAGGTTTGACATTGCTGAAAATGCTAAGTTTTTTAAGGCACTAATGTAATAGAATAAGTCCACATAGGAAACTGCTTAAGTTTGATTTAGATTCAAGTATCGCTTTTGAACTCCTACTCTGTGCAAGCCATTGTGCTAGTTATAATGATGACTAACATATAACGATGGATAATGTTCTAGAAATATTTAGCCAAGGGCTACTGTGTGCCACACCAGAGTGATCATAGGGCTAAATTGGTTTGTTTCTCTCAGAACACTCATTTTACTGCTGCCTGATATTCAATATCTGAAAGCAGTTGTTCTATTTGTTTTGTCCAATTTACTCATTTACTGTGTGAAAGCAAGTACTCTACCACTTACTCCATCACGGCCACAAACAGATATCCTGTATGATTTTATTTTCTACAAATATTTTGGGGAAATATTTGACAATTTCTCTTAAAGTTAAAAATACACTTAGCATATTATGCAGTCATTCCACTTCTAGATATTTACCCTAGAGAAATTAAGGCATATGACTATGCTAAGATTTATGCAGCAGCTTTGTTTTAATATCCCAAAACTAAAAATAGTCCAACTGTCTAATGAGAGGTGAATGCATAAAGAAACTGTGGCATATCCATAAAACAGAACAAAAAGTAATGATGTACAGATACCCACACTAACCATATCTCAAAAATATTTTCCTGGGTGAGAGAAGCCAGACGTGAAAGAGTATATGTGAAATTTACATGAAATTTAAGAACAGGTAAAACAAACCTATAATGACAGAAAGCAGGTGAGTAGTCCAGAGAGGGAGGAGAGAAGTTTTTGAGATAATGAGAATATTTCATATCTTGATTGTGATGGTGATTATATGAATAGTACACATTTGTCAAAATGGATTGAATTGGTCACCTAAAATAAGTATATTTTATTTTATATAAATTATACCCCAATGAATCTTATTTAAAAAGAAAAACAAATACCTGGGTAGACTTCCCAATAAGAACAAATAAAATCACTCCACATAGGCAACTGTGAATTTAGAATTTCAGATTTAACTATCACTTGTTTAGCTCTTACTACACTCAAGGCATTATAACCACAATAATGACCAACACTTACTGACCATTTACTGTGTGCAAGTATTGTGCTAAATGCTTTCCATGAATTTATTCTTTAAACAAATATTTATTGAAGGGTTACTATGTGTAAGGCCTTGTTCTAGGTAGTGGGAATACAAAAACCTCCTGCTTTAACAAAGCTTATGACATAATGGTGAAAGGCAACTTGTCAATGAAAAGGAAAGCTGGGTAAATTTTAATCTGAACTCCCAGTTTAGGGCATTCTTATAGTTAAAACATGTTCGTGCATCTGTAGGCACACACATTAGCAAACATACCCATTCATATATAAACACGTGCCATTCTGGGCTGGCTGCCTTTCTTGTACACACACTCCACAGTTGTTGGCCCAAGACATTCCTGGTTACCCCTACACATCCACATATGTATTTGGCCATGTCCTCTCCATCACTAGCACATACTCAGAAGTTTCAGGCAAGTACACCTTGTACACATCTACTACGTATACCTCTTTCACTTAATTATTTTTTTCTCCTTCCCCTCAAAATTGTTTTGCTCCACAGAGCCAAAACCTGTAGGCATTGCGTAGGGCAGAAATAGCCTGAATATCATGACAATTGGGAAAACTCTCCATTTAATTTCATCCATTAAATTTTTGTGGGTTGTCCGCTGTGGTAGGCCCTGGAATTCAGAGATGAATGAGATTGAATTCTTGTCTTGAATGAGCCCATCAAGCAGTGAGTACTTGACGGTGAACATCACAACTATTACCAGCCTGTTGCCCGCCAGGCTTTTTGCCATCTTTAGAGAAACACTGTTGGACCTTCTGGTCTTCAGATTGTAATTCTCTGTTGTAGAGTATACTGTTGTTGTGAAGTAGTGTTAGTTCCATTTGCCACCAGCGTGTCCAAGCTGGAGCCACCTCCTGAGATCATCTAGGCCAATGCTGCTCAGTATGTGTCCAAGGACTGGTCTTGGACTGTTGTCTGTACACAATGTACGAAGTGCAGAGTATGAGAGTAAGCACTTCGGAAGTTCTAAAGCAATTTGGCATTGCAGTGACATCCAAGGTTGTGATTTTGTGTTTTGCAAAAGTATTGGTCTTGACGTATTGAGATTTAAGTCTTTGCTTAGGTAGTTTAAGAAGCATGACTGCCTCATGTCACTCCTACGGGAACTAAAATTCAGAGTAAAACATGACTTGCCCAAGGGCTCCTGACTCTCTGTTCAGGCCTGTTGCCTATGATGCTCCAAAATTTATTTTTGAACTCATCAGAGGCAGAATATCCTATTGATACCCAAAAATGTTAATCATGGCTACCATTCGAAGATTACTGCCTATACGTCAGGCATTGGATGAGGCAGTATTCACACATTATTGCTAATCCTTACAACATATTGGATGTACTGTTATCACCATTTTGCAAATGAGGAAATTGAAGCTCTAAAAGGTAAGTCAACTTGTCCCAATGTCACCCGGGAAGTAAGTGGTAGAACTGGGATTCAATCATAGGTCTGTTTAGATTTGAGCTCTTATCCACTATATTATGTATGTAATACCTTAGTGAATCCTCAAAATATTCTATACCATAGAGATTATTATTAATTCCATTTGACAGTTGGAGAAATGAAAGCTCAAATAGATTAAATGACTTTCCTAAGACCATATAGTTAGTAAGTGATAAAGCTGGATTTAGTTTGTCTGTTGGCTCTAAAGCTGACAGACTTTCCCAATATGCTGCATTGGTTTAAATTTTTCAAGTGAGAAATGTGAGTCAGATAGTAGAATATTGTTCTCTCGGTATTGTAGCATATTGGTTTCATGGGAAAGGTCACAAGGCTTGGGGAGGGCGGAAGTCTAATCTGGGACTTATGCCAAGGCCTGAGTCCCATCTTGTTGGCACATACTTAGATTGAGTATATATCAGTGTGTCACCAGTGTGGGCTATAGCTCATGTTGACTGCTTAACTCCTTTTCTGTAGCCAAGTCTCCATGAAATGCTCTAGGATTCTTCTGGACTCTCTGTCCAGGCAGATGCAGTGATCATCTCTTTGCCTGGAATTATCTGTTCCACCTCCTCACTTAGCTAATGCCTATTTATAATTCAAATATCAGTTTCAATTGTATTTCCTGAATCTTCAGACACCCTCAAAGAAGTCAAATATCCTTAGTATGCACCTTCATAGCATACTAAAATTTTATGCAGCATTCCACATAATTGTAAAGAATTGATTATATAATTTCTGTTGTCCCTTCCTCATAGTAGAATGTAAGCTTTGAGAGAGCAGGTGCTCTGTCTTTCTCACTCTTGCATCTCCAATTCCTAGCACCTTGCGAAGGATGCAAGACTCAATCCTTTTGTTTTTGAAATAAAAGAATGGAATCATAGATGAAAATGTTGAATTCTTAGGCAACCATGCCTGTCATTTTCTCTGTATTGAATTACACCAGGATTTCCTAAACTTTCCTTATCATAGTAATCACCTGCACTTATTGCTAAAAATATAAATTATCAGGCAGAGAAGCCTGGAGGTGGTTTAGACATCTCTATTTTTTTTTTTTCCCCAGCACACTAGTTGATTTTCATGATCATGTAAACTTGGAAAACACAGATGTTAAATTTCTGTGTCTTTTTTCGAGTATCAGTTGTCAATCGGGTCTGTAGCTTGGTTAATTCTGTTCTTGAACCTAGTACTGAATTATTAAGTATCTAAATGTCTTATATTGGAGAGGATGCTATGTACGATGTTGTACTTGCTGTTCTGGTCACAGCACCGATTCCCCCAACCTGCTCAACTGTCTGCCATTGATCACCACTGATGGCAGAATGAATGAAATACAAAGCCATTATTCTGGCATTGAGACATTTCTTGGATCTGACCCAACACTCCTTTCCTATTTCCCCTGTTCACATTCTCTCTGCTTCATGTGCATAAAACCACTTACTACTGTTCCCCACGAAACCTCACAGTCCAAATCTTTTGATTTCAGTTGTGGTATTTCCATAGGTTAAAATGTCTTTTTCCCATTTCTGTATCTTCAAATATTACTTGTTTTTTTTATTTTTTTTAAATGAGTTTTTATTTTCAATTTTTATGGGTACACAGTAGTTGTATATATTTACGGGGTACATGGGTTGTTTTGATACAGGCATTCAATATGAAATAAGCACATCATGGAGAATGGGGTATCCATCCCCTCAAGCATTTATCCTTTGAGTTACAAACAATCCAATTACAATTTTAAGCTATTTTAAAATGTACAATTAAGTTGTTATTAACTATTGTCACCCTAGTTGTGTTATCAAACAGTAGGTCTTATTCATAGTTTCTATTTTTTTGTATCTATCAACTATTCCCACCTCCTCCCCCCGCCACTACCCTTCCCAGCCTCTAGTATCCATCCTTTTACTCTCTATATCTATGACTTCAATTGTTTGGATTTTTCAATCCCAAAATGCCATGTTTGTCTTTCTGTGCCTGGCTTATTTCACTTAACATAATGACCTCCACTTCCATCCATGTTGCTGCAAATGACTGGATCTCATCCTTATTTATAGCTGAATAGTACTCCATTGTGTGTAAGTACCACATACTCTTTATTCATTTATCTGTTGATGGACAGTTAGGTTGCTTCCAAATCTTACCTATTGTAAACAGTGCTGCAGAAAAGAGCAGGGCAGATATCTCTTTGATATACTGCTTTCCTTTCTTTTGGATATGTACTCAGCAGTGGGATTGCTAGATCATGTGGTAGATCAATTGTTAGTTTTTTTGATGAATCTCCAAATTGTACTCTATATGGTGTACAAGTTAAGTTTACATTTTCACCAACAGTGTGCAGGGGTTCCCTTTTCTCTACATCCTCTCCAGCATTTGTTATTGCCTGTCTTTTGAATATAAGCCACTTTAACTAGGGTGAGATAATATCTCATTTTAGTTTTGATTTGATTTTTTCTGATGATCAATAATGTTGAGCACTTTTGCATATGCCTATTTGCCAATTGTATGTCTTATTTTTGGAAATGTCTATTCATTTATTTTGCCTGTGTTTTTGGTTCTTCCTTTTTCTTTTTTTTTTTTTTTTTTTTTTTTTTTTTTGAGACGGAGTCTCTCTCTGTCCCCCAGGCTGGAGTGCAGTGGCGCGATCTCGGCTCACTGCAAGCTCCGCCTTCCGGGTTCACGCCATTCTCCTGCCTCAGCCTCCCGAGTAACCGGGACTACAGGTGCCCGCCACCATGCCCAGCTAATTTTTTGTATTTTTAGTAGAGACGGGGTTTCACGGTGTTAGCCAGGATGGTCTCGATCTCCTGACCTGGTGATCTGCCCATCTTGGCCTCCCAAAGTGCTGGGATTACAGGCGTGAGCCACCGCGCCTGGCCAATTCTTCCTTTTTTAATTTTTAAATTTTATGTAGTTGGTGTATATAATCTTTTACCCATTTTTGATTGGATTATTATATTTTTTCCTATAGAGTTTTTGACCTCTTTATATATTCTTATTATTAATCCCTTGTCAGACGGATGGTTTTCAAATATTTTCTCCCATTCTGTGAGTTGTCTTCAGTTTGTTGAATGCATCCTTTGCTGTGCAGGACCTTTTTAACTTGAGGGGATGCCATTTTTCCATTTTGCTTTGGTTGCCTGCACTTGTAGGGTATTGCTCAATAACTTTTTGCCCAGAGCGAAGTCCTGGAGATTTTCCCCAATATTTTATTGTAGTAGTTTCATAGTTTGAGGTCTTAGATTTAAGTCTTTATTCCATTTTGATTTTATTTTTGTGTATGGAGAGAGATAGGGGTCTAGTTTCATTCTTCTGCATATGGAAATACAGTTTTTCCAGCACCACTTACTGTAAAGACTTTCTTTTCCCCAGTGTATGTTCTTGGCAACATTGTTGAAAATCAGTTCACTGTAGGTGTATTTCTTCCTGGGTTATCTCTTCTGTTCCATTAGTCAATATGTCTGTTTTTATGCCAGTACTGATATAGTTTGTCTCCGTGTCACCACCCATACCTCACCTTGAATTGTAATAATAATCCCCATGTCAAGAGTAGGACCAGGTGAAGATAATTGAATGATGGGGGCAGTTTTCTTCATGCTTTTCTCATGATAGTTAGTGAGTCCTCACAAGATCTGATGGTTTTATAAGGGACTTCTCCCTTCACTTGGCACTCACTCTGTGCTAGCGCCCTGTGAAGAGGTTCCTTCCACCATCATTGTAAGTTTCCTGAGGCCTCCCCAGCCATGTGGAACTGTAAGCCAATTAAACCTCTTTTTTAAATAAACTACCCAGTCTCAGGTATTTCTTCATAGCAGTGTGAAAATGGACTAATACAGTAAATTAGTACCGCCTAGTGGGGTGCTGCTGTAAACATACCTGAAAATGTGGAAGTGACTTTGGAACTATGTAACAGGCAGAGGTTGGAACAGTTTGGAGGGCACAGAAGACAAGAAGATGTGGGAAAGTTTGGAAATTCCTGGAGACTTGTTGAATGGCTTTGACCAAAATGCTGATAGTGATATGGACAATGAAGTCCAGGCTGAGGTGGTCACAGATGGAGATGAGGAAATTGTTGGAAACTGGAATGAAGGTGATTCTTGTTATGCTTTAGGAAAGATACTGGTGGCATTTTTCCCCTGCCCTGGAGATCTGTGGAACTTTGAACTTGAGAGAAGAGATTTAGCATATCTGGTGGATGAAATTTCTAAGCAGCAAAGTGTTCAAGGGGAAGCAGGGCATAAAAGTTTGAAAAATTTGCAGTCTGACAATGCAGTAGAAAAGAAAAACCCATTTTCTACAGAGAAATTCAAGCCTGCTGCAGAGATTTTCATAAGTAACGAGGAGCCAAATGTTAGTCACCAAGACAATGGGGAAAATGTCTCCAGGACATGTCAGAGACCTTCATGGCAGCTCCTCCCATTAAAGGCCTGGAGGCCTAGGAGGGATAAATGATTTCCTGGTCCAGGCCCAGGGCCCCCTGCTCTATGCAGCCTCAGGACATGGTACCCTGTTTCCCAGCTGCTTTAGTTCCAGCCATGGCTAAAAGGGGCCAAGGTACAGCTTGGGCCATTGCTTCAGAGGGTGCAAGTCCCAAGCTTTGGTGGCTTACATGTGGTGTTGGGCCTGCAGGTTCACAGAGGTCAAGAATTGAGGTTTAGGAACCTCCACCTAAATTTCAGAGGTTGGATGGAAACACCTGTATGTCCAGGCAGAAGTTTGCTTCAGGAGCAGAGCCCTCATGGAGAACCTCTGCTAGGGCAGTGTGAAAGGGAAATGTGGGGTGTGAGCCCTCACATGGAGTCCCCACTGGGGCAGTACCTGGTTGAGCTGTGAGAAGAGGGCCACCATCCTCCAGACCCCAGAATGGCAGATCCATTGACAGCCTGCGCTGTGCACCTGGAAAAGCTGCAGGCACTCAACACCAGCTGGTGAAAGCAGCCAGGAGGGTGCCATAACCTGCAAAGCCACAGGGGCAGAGCTGCCCACGTCCATGGGACCCCACCTCTTGCATCAGTGTGACCTGGCTGTGACACATGGAGTTAAAGAAGATCATTTCAAAACTTTAAAGTTTAATGACTTCCCTATTGGATTTCGGACTTGCATGGGGCCTGTAGCCCTTTGTTTTGGCCAATTTCTCCCATTTGTATAGGATGTATTTACTCAATGCTTGTACTCCCATTGTATCTAGGAAGTAACTAACTTGCTTTTGATTTTACATGCTCATAGGCGGAAGGGACTTGCCGTGTCTTGCATAAGACTTCTGTGCTCATGACAGTGAGTTCTCATGAGATCTGATGGTTTTATAAGGGGCTTTTCCCTTTGCTTGGCACTCACTCTCTCTCCTGCCTCCCTGTGAAGAGGTGCCTTCTGTCGTGATTGTAAGCTTCCTGAGGCCTCCCCAGCAATGCAGAACTGTGAGACAATTAAAACTCGTTTCTTTATAAATTACCTAGTTGTGGGTATTTCTTCATAGCAGCATGAGAATAGACTAATACAAGTGTCATGCTGTTTAGGTTACTAAAGCTCAGTCTGTAGTATAATTTCAAGTCAGGTAATGTGATTCCTCCAGTATTGTTCTTTTTGCTTATAATGTATTTGGCTATTCTTGGTCCTTTGTAGTTCCATATAAAGTTAAATTTTTTTTTCTATATCTGTGAAAAGTGTCATTGGTATTTTGATACAGATTACATTGAATCTATAGATTACTTTGGATAGTATGGACATTTTAACAATATTGATTCTTCTGATCCATGAACATAGAATATTTGTCCATTTTTTGGTGTCCTCTTCAGTTTCCTTCATCAGTATTGTATACTTTTCATTATAGAGATATTTCATGTTTTTGGTTAAGTTAATTCTTAGGTGTTTATTATTATGTGTGGTTATTGTAAGTGGATTACTTTTTATTTCTTTTTCAGATTTTTCACTGCTGGCTTATACAAATGCTACTGATTTTTGTATGTTGATTTTTTTATCCTGCAACTTTACTGCATTTATCAGTTCTAATAGTTCTCTTGTGGAGTCTAGGTTTTTCCAAATATAAGATCATATCATCTGCAAAAAAAGATAATTTAACTTATTTCTTTCCAATTTGGATGACCTTTATATCTTCTTTGTTGTGTCCCAGATCTTAGAGGAAGGCTTCAGTTTTTCCTTGCTCAGTGTGATACTACTAGCTGTGGGTCTGTCATATGTGGCTTTTATTATGTTGAGGTATGTTCCTTCTATCCCCAGTTTTTTGAGGGCTTTTATTATGAAGGAGTGTTACATTTTTTCAACTGCTTTTTCAGCATCAGTTGAAATAATTATACGGTGTTTTATCCTTCATTCTGTTGTTAATGACTTTGGGAGTATTCCCTTCTCCTCTATTTTTTGGAATAGTTTGAGTAGGATTAGGATTAATTCTTTAAATGTTTCATAGAATTCAGCAGTGAAGCCATCAGGTTCTGGGTTTTTTCTTTTTCTCCTGGAAGACTTTGATTATGTCTTCAATCTCATTACTTGTTATTGGTCTGTTCAGGTTTTGGATTTCTTCCTGGATCAATCTTGGTATGTAGTATGTCCAGAGAAATTTGCCCATTTCTTCTAGATGTTCCAATTCATCGGCATATAGTTTGCTCATAGTAGCCACTAAGTATCCTTTGAATTTCTTCAGTATCAGTCAAAATGTCTCCTTTTACATTTCTGATTTTATTTGGGTCTTCTCTTCTTTTGGTTAGTCAGTCAGGCTAAAGGGTGTCAATTTTGTTTAACTTTCCAAAAAAGCAATTTTTGTGGGGCTTTTTTTGTATTTTTTTCATTTCAAATTCATTTACTTCTGCTGTGATCTTTATTATCTCTTTTCTTCTACTAATTTTGGGTTTATTTAGTCTTGCTTTTCTATTTCTTTAATATGCAACATTAGATTGTTCATTTGAAGTTTTTCCTCTTTTGTGATGTAGACACTTATAGCTATAAACACTTTCCTCTTAGCACTGCTTATACTGTATCCCATAGGTTTTGGTATGTTGTGTTTCCTTTATCATCTGTTTCAAGAAATTTTTCAACTTCATTCTTAATTTCTTTATTGACCCACTGGTTGTTCAGGAGCATATTGTTTAATTTCCATATGTTTCTGTCATTTCCAAAATTCCTCTCATTATTAATTTTTAGTTTTATTCCATTGTGCTCAGAGAAAATGCTTGATATAATTTCATTTTTTGACTATACCTAATGTATGATCTATCCTGGAGGATGATCCATGTTCTTAGGAAAAGAATCTGTATTCTTCAGCTCTTGGATGAAATGTTCTGTAAACATCTATTAGATCCATTTGGTCAATAGTGCAGATTAAGTCTGATGTTTCTTTGTTGATTTTCTGTCTGGAAGACCTATCAAATGCTGAAAGTGGGGTGTTGAAGTCTCCAGCTATTATTATTTTGGGGGTCTATTTCTCTATTTAGCTCTTATAATATTTCCTTTATACATCTGGGTGCTCCAGTATTGGGATCATATATATTTACATTGTTATATCCTCTTACTGAATTGGCCCCTTTTATCATTATTTGTGTTTTCTTAGTTTTTGTCTTGACATCTATTTTGTCTCATGTAAGTATAGCAACTCCTGCTCCTTTTTTTGGCTTCCATTGGCATGGAATATCTTTTTCCATACTTTTATTTTCAGTCTATATAGGTTTTTGTCCTCATAGGTAGAGTGTGTCTCTTGTATCAACAGATGATTGTGTCTTGTTTTTTCATCCATTTAGCAAGTCTATATTTTTCGATTGGAGAGTTTAGTCTATTTACATTCAATGTTATTATTGATAAGTTAGGACTTACTCCTGCCACTTTGTTATTTGTATTCTGGTTATTTTATGGTCTTCTCTCCCTTCTTCATTTCCTTTCTGTCTTGCTGTAGTGAAGGTGATTTTCTCTTGTGATATGATTTAGTCTCTTGATTTAAATTTTTCTGTATTCATTGTACGTATTTTGGTTTGAGGTTACCATGAGGCTCGCAAATACTATCTTGTAACCCATTATTTCACCTGATAACAATTTAAGACTATTTGCCAAAACAAACAAGCAAAAAGGGAGTAAATAAAACTTTTATGCCTTAACTTTGTTCCCCTGCTTTTTAACTTTTTGGTTTTTTTTTTTTATTTATCTGTTATTTTACTATGTACTGAAAAGTTGTTACAGTTCTTATTTTTGATTGAGTCATCATTTGGTCTTTCTACTTAGAATAAAAGTAGTTTACACACCACTGTCATGGTGTTAAAATATTTTGTGTTTTTCTGTGTACTTACTATTACCAGTGAGTTTTGTACTTTCAGGTGATTACTTATTGCTCACTGATGTCCTTTGTGTTTTGATTGAAGTACTGCTTTTAGCATTTCTTTTAAGATAGGTCTAGTACTGATGAAATCCCATAGCTTTTGTTTATCTGAGAAAGTCATTATTTCTCCTACGTGTTTGAAGGATAATTTAGCTGGATATAATATTCTAGTGTAAAAGTTTTTTCCTTCTGCACTTTAAATATGTCATGTCACTTTCTCCTGGCCTGTAAGGTTTACCTTGAAAACTTTGCTGCCAGACATATTGGAGCTCCATTGTATGTTGTTTGTTTCTTATTTTCTCGCTACTTTCAGGATCCATTTCTTATCCTTGACCTTTGGGAGTTTGATTATTAAATGCCTTCGGGTAGTCTTCTTTGAGGTGAAATCTACTTGGTTTTCTATAACCTTCCTGTACTTGGATATTGATATCTTTCTCCAGTTTAGGGAAGTTCTCTGTTATTATCCCTTTGAATAAGCTATCTACCCCTGTATTTTTCTCTACTTTCTCTTTAAGGCCAATAAGTCTCCGATTTTCCCTTCTGAAGTTATTTTCTAGACCATGTAGGCATGTTTCATTGTTTCTTATTCTGTTGTCTCCTCTGACTGTGCATTTTCAAATAGCCTGAAAGAAATATACAGATTGTCATTCTCTCTGTTCTAAGACACCTAAAGCTGGGGGTGGGGTGACACATATATACCCCCGTGGCCACCAGCACTATGACTATTCTGGGACAGACCTGAAGTCAGCACAGTGCTGGGTCTTGCCCAAGGCCTGCTGTAACCACTCCCTGGCTACTGCCTATGTTTGCTCAAGGCCCTGGGGCTATAAAATCAGCAGGTGACAAAGCCAGCCAGGCCTATTTTCTTCACTTCAGGGCAGTGATTTCTCCCAGCACCCAGGCTGTTCCAGAAGTGCTGTCCAAGAGACAGTGTCTAGCATCAAAAACCTTAGACATCTACCTGGTGTTTTATTGTATTGCGGTTGAGCTGGCACTCAAACCACAGGGCACAGATGTTCACACTCTTTCCTCCCCTTTCCAAAGGCAGAAGAGTCTCACCCCACAGCCACCGCTACCCCAGTCCATGAGAAGTACTGCCAGACTACCCCCGATCTCCCCTGAAGGTCCAAGACCTCTCAAATCATCTTGTGGTGAATGCTGCCTGGCCTGGGACTCAAGTTTCAGGGCAGTGGGCTCCCCTCTGGCCCAGGGCAGGTCCAAAAGTGCTGTCCACAAGTCAAGTCCTGGAATTACAGACCCCAAGAGCCTGCTTGGTGCTCTACCCCACTGTGGCCATGCTGATACATGAAGCCAGCGAGTCTCAGAGGCTCACCAAAGCCCCTCAATATGGTGCCTGGGTATCACTGTTGGTTATTCAGGGCCCAAGGCCTCTTCAGTTAGCAGGTGATGGATGCTGCCAGGGCTGGGTCCTTTCCTTCAAGGCAGCGGGTTGCCTTCTGGCCCAAGGTGTGTCTAATAGTATCATCTGGGAGCTGGGGCCTAGAATAGGGGCCTCAAAACCCTGACCAGTGCCCTATTCTGCTGTGGCTGAGCTGGTATTTGAGATACAAGACAAAGTCCTCCCTACTCTTCCCTCTCCTCTTTTCAAGTGGAAGGAATGGGTCTCTTTTGGAGCCCTGAGCTGTGCAGCATGGGGCTATGGGAGGGGTGATGCCAGAATTCTGAACGTGGCTGCCCTAGTTGATGTCTCTGTATGTTGCATGGCCTACCCTCAGTCTAAAGTCTCTGGGCCTAGTTCAGCACTACGACTTCCTTATGAGTTGCTGTCTCTAGGGCCTAGGCTGCCTTCCATGTTTACTTGAAAACACAGAGTTCTATAGCCCTAGGTTGTGATGTTTGCAGGCACTCAAGGTCTGACCACTGGGATAAATTTCACTCTGGTTAGGGTGGATATAAATGCTCCTTCAGTGGGTGGGCATCAGCTGAGTTTGGTTCGGGTTTCCTGTCTTCTCTAACAGGACAGCACTGAGTTCAATGTCTCACAATTACTGTGTTCTCCCTCCCCCAGGTCCCAGAGACGCTCTCTGTACCATGTTGCCACTGCTGCTGGGGGGTGGTGTCAGCGATTCCAGACTGTTTTTTTCTATCTCTTCAGTGCCTCTTTCAGCCATATGAAGTAAAACCAGGGACTATAAGTGCACTTCTGATTTTCGGTTCTCATTAACGTGTTTTTTTCTGTGTAGATGGTTGTTAACTTGATGTCCTTGCTTGGCGGGGGGTGTCGGGAACCTATCAATGGAGCTTTCTATTCTACTGTCTTGCTCTACCTCCTCAGACCTATTTTTCCAAGTAACACTTTTTAGATCCAGCTTAACATCCCTTTCTCTACACAGGCTTCTGTGGCTTTGCCTTCTTCTGACCTTTTCTCTCATTGCCTGTTGGTTTTAAACTCTTTTTTTTTTGTAATGGAGTTTCACTCTTGTTGCCCAGGCTAGAGTGTAATGGTGCCATCTTAGCTCACTGCAACCTCCACCCCCTGGGTTCAAATGATTCTCCTGCCTCAGCTTCCCCAGTAGCTAGGATTACAGGTGTGCGCCACCACGCCTGGCTAAGTTTTGTATTTTTAGTAGAGACGAGGTTTTGCCATGTTGACCAGGCTGGTCTCCTGACTTCAGGTGATCCACCCGCCTTGGCCTCCCAAAGTGCTGGGATTACAGGCGTGAGCCACGGCACCCGGCCTAAACTCTTATCTTATTCAACTTTCTATCATAGTTTTTATGTCTCTATTTTATCACTCCTTTTAGGCTCTGAGGCACTTGAAGGCTAGATTTGTACTTATTTCTAAATAACTTTGGTCTCCTGCCCCTGGTAGGAACGAAGTGTTAGTTTATAATACTTCGTCTCCAGATCTCCAGCACCATTAAGAAAACAGACACCATGAGATAGAGATTTTCTCAACAATTTGACTCCCGCCACCTCCAATCCTATCCAGGGCTTCATCATCTTTTCCTTTTGTCTAGAAGAATAGGCATGCCTACTACTTTCTAAAATTAACCCCTCAAAAAAACTGTGTGAACATGTTGATGAATGAATAAATGAATTCATCGGGATAGCCTCAGTCATTCTATGATTAAAAATGAAAACAAATCTCAGTGGCTTAACACATCAAAAAGTTGTTTTTCACTCATGCTACACGCAAAATGTGGCTGAGCAGGGGCTTCTACTTCACCTGGCCACTCCAGGCCTCAGGGTGATGGAGACTTCATCTCAATATGTGCTTCCCAGATCACTGTGGCAAGGGGAGGAGAACATAGTCAGTTATGCCCTGTTCTGAAAGCTTCCACCTGGAAGTGACACACCCACACATATTACTTCCATTATGCCTCAGTTCCACTTATATTTCATTGACCAAAGCAAATCACATGACCATGCCTAATTTGAAAGGAAGCAAGGAAGTATAATCTGTCATTTACCTGAAAGGAGACAAGAGCTGGGATATTTATCAACATCACTAATGATTACCAAAATACATGTATACAATATATTTCAAAGAGACTTTTCTAGCATAACTTTTAGTTATCTTCCCTAATTCTCTCCTGGTTCAAGGTTACACATTCTTTTTCTTTCCTTGGCTCATTGAGATGATGCATACACTTGGAAAAAGAAAAATGAAGTCAACCGTGGCACTGTGTGGATGCAAGAAAGTTTGTTACAGATTGGCTCTTGTTTTGGTATAGAGTCCAGATAGTTTCTCAGATTTAAGATACTGAGAGAGTAGCAGCAAGAAAAGTTTGGGAAGCGTCAGACTCAGTTACTTTAGAGGACACTTAATTACACTTAATAATTTGCAATTTAGTGCCTGATGTTCCATACAGATAACATCTGCTTCTCTATAAAAGATATATCAGAAACAATACCCTCAACGATGCTTTTTGGAAGGAGATTTTAAAGAGCATCCAGGTGGCTAATAGGTAACCCTTTTGTTGTGGCAAACATTTAGGTTCAGTCCCTGACTCCATTCTGACTTGATGTTCCATGTTTGATAATGTCACTTAACCTTTTCCACATCATTTGTCTGTCTGCAAGAAGGAAATAAAGCTCTCTGGGATTTCAGAGCTCTTCGGGATTTTGAAAGAAAAGCCTAGGTGGTAAGTACAACATTGGAAAAGAGAGCCTTTGTGGGTGGTAAGCTTCAGCTGATGTATATTAGCAGGATCTTAAAAATGTATGCCTTTTGAAAGTGTACATGAGATGGAAGAAAAAGCACCTTTTTGGAATCAGAAAGATGTCACTTTTTAGAGGATTCAGCAACTTTTAAAATGTCCTTTAACTTAGTATGCATTTTTTTGCATTTAAAACTAGTTTATTTTTATTTTAAACATTTAATTGCACATATTTAAGGCATACAACATGATGTTTCAACATGCAATAAGCTAGACAGAAAAAACATACTTTATGATCTCACTTATATGTGGAATCTTAAACAACAATTTTCTTTATCACATAAAGAAAAAAATCAGTGAATCAGTGTTTTAACCCAGAATTTGATATAGTGTGTGCATCTGTGTCAAACATTCTGGGTTAAAACAGTCTACTTTAATAACTTTCACTTATAATAATAACGTACGGAGACATTGAGTTTCTCACCTCTTTTAGAGTTAATCATGGTTAGCTATATTGTTCTCTGAGTCAGTACAACACTTGGCTCCCAAAATGGATATTAACATCTCCCAGAGTTACATGTATTTTAATAGAGGTAACTTACCATGCCTTTGTCTTTTAATGACTCAGAATTGGGACTCAAATAGTCTCTACTGTGCTATTCATAATTAATGTGTAATCGTAGGTTTAAAGTTAAAATTATGAATGTGTGAACTATTATGATGTCACAAATTATGGTTCTGCGTATGGAATCATCACCTATATTAAATATGAATAAAATGTAGACAGAGAGACACATTCACATGATAAATTTGGCAGAAAAGCAGAGAATACTGATAAAACAACCATCATGAGGATGCGGAAGTTTTCTCTTAGAGTGTGAGTTTAACATGCAATTTTAAATACTTCACTGAGAAAAGTTTATGTAGCAAAGTGGAGAAGCGCTTGTATTCAGTGTCTTCATCTGGCAAACTGGAATAACTAACTGCTATCCAGTAAGATCAGATTTTTTGCCCACGGTCTCATAATTATTAAAGGCAGAAGCAGAATTAGAACTCAGGCCACCATATTGTCTCCTGAGTTCAGTTTCATTTTCAAAACAGGACTGCCAAATTGTAAACTACAATGCCACATTCCCACGGAAGGACTGTAAACCTGGTACTTTTGGCTGTTTTGGGGACACAAAGTGCAAGATAGCTGTTGTCTCTTATTTTCTGTTTCCCTTTGAAAAGAGGCCAGGATGAGCATCCAGGTTTTCCAAAGGGAGCAGATATACAGTGATATGTCTGAGAGGCAATATCCCCCCAACTCCTGACACTCAACAGGAAGTATAATCTGTTAGACATTGGCAGTAAGAAAAAAAAAAATAACAATCCATTGAGATAGGAAAGAGCTATCCCCAGTTTGTCCTTGTCTCTCCTTCCTTCATAAAGATATAAAACATAGCTGATCTACTTTATTTTTTGAGACAAGGTCTTGCCCTGTTATCCAGGCTAGAATGCAATGGTGTGATCATAGCTCACTGCAGCCTCCAACTCCAGGGCTCAAGTGATCCTCCTGCCTCAGCCTCCCAAATAGGACTACAGGTGTATGCCACCCTGGTCAGCTAATTTTTATTTTTATTTTTTGTATAGCCAGGGCCTCCCTATGCTAGTCTCAAGTGATCCTCCTGCCTTGGCCTCCCAAATAGTTAGGACTACAAGTGTATGCCACCATGCCCAGCTAATTTATTTTTATTTTTTGTATAGCCATGGCCTCCTTATGCTAGTCTCAAGTGATCCTCCTGCTTTGGCCTCCTAAAGCACTGAGATTATAGGTGTGAGGCCACTGTGCCCAGCCCTGATCTACATTTTTCTGAGCTCAGGCTGGGACATGATTTAAATTTAAACTGTTATCATTGCTTTGTTTGACTCAATTTCCTGTGATGGTGGGTGAAAACAATAATTATGTGAACTCATAGGCATTTCTGGTCCTCAAATATACAAGGCTTTTTGAGCTGGAATTCAATTCTCACTTCTAGCTGCACGTTCCATTGTTATTAATAGAACTCATTGTTCTCTGCCATGTCATTAAGTGATAAGTGGCATTAAATAATATGAAACTTGGAATTCCAATTTATGATGTTAGCCAATACTTTTGCCTAAACAAATAAAAAGTAATAAAAATCAATGATTATCTTCTGATCACACTTAAGGAATTTTAAAAGATCAAATCTAAAGAAAACAAAGAGAAATACCTTGATGTGATTTAACCAAGAGAATGAAAAGGAAAACAATGTAATAATGTTTATTAAGCATATGGACGATTCTTGGGAGGAAAAAAGGTGATGAATACAATAAAAGTTTATCAGACATATGTATTTCTTGACAGTAAGGGTTACTCAGTAGAGAAATGGCTGGACCATCTGATGTATACATTTTCTTTCTATTTGTTTGGCCAGTTATTTACTATAAAGCAACTTCCTATTTGGAAAGGATTGGTGAGGGCATAAATAATAACAGATCTTTATTTAGTAAAACTCCAATGTAAAAGATCATAAGAGCATCAGTTATCAAGCTGTGTTTCTGGATTTCAGAGTAGTTTCATCTATAGAACAAAGACTCGATGACAAATATTGAAATGAGATTCTCTGAATATTGGGCTATAGAGAAGTGCAATGTGGAGGAGGATGTTGGATGCTTGTTTGCTGCAAGAGCACGCTCCTTAGCACACTTGAGGCGAGGACAAACCAAACGCAATCCATAACTCAGTTGATAAATAGAAGGTGTATCGATCCATTTTCATACTGTTATAAAGAACTGCCTGGTTATTTATAAAGGAAAGTGGTTTAACTGACTCACAGTTCAGCGTGACTGTGGAGGCGTCAGGAAACTTACAATCATGGCAGAAGGTGAAGGAGAAGGCAGGAAGGAGAAGTGCTGAGCAAAGGAGGAAGAGCCCATTATAAAACCATCAGATCTCATGAGAACTCACTCACTATCATGAGAACAGCATGGGGGAAACTGCCCCCATGATGCATCACCTTCCACCTGGTCTCTCGCTTGATACGTGGGGATTATGGGGATTGCAATTCAAGATGAGATCTGGGTGGAGACACAAAGCCTAACCATATCAAAGGGGCACCACGTCCCCATTTCTCTCTATTAGTTGTAACACTCAGATATATTCATGAAGTCATGCAGACTTACAGCCTTGCATATCACTTCTGAAACATATGTCCACAGTCTTAGGAAAGGAATTAAGAAGAACTAACATTAGCTGAGGCCTTGCATCTACCTCGCACTCTACTGGGATCCTTCATATACATCAGATACACACATCAACCCTAGGAGGTAGGTATTACCATGATCCCCATTTTTCTTGTGGAAAAGCTAATGTAGAGAGAGGTCACTTAACTTTACTGAGTTAGTAAGTAGCAGAGCTGAGATCTAAATGCAAATGTGAAACCTCCAGAGCATGTGTTTTTCTCACTATGCTTTGCTTCCTGTCTTACTATGTTTGCTTGAAAGGAAATATTTTTAACTAAGGGCAAAATGGCAAGCATTTAGTTGAACTACCGCTGGTGAGTATTAAAGAGGATTTCTACATACGGTATTACAATTTTACTGAATCTCTTGGTTAGCATGTTTAATATTCAGCTCCACAGACCTGAGGTATGCTTGCAGATTAATTATTTTTATGCAGGGGTGAATATTTTTAGAATCGAACTGTTATGATAGCTAAATTCAGGCATGTCCATATGCACTCACGTGCACACACACACAGAGAACAGATTAAGGGACCTAATTTTATTGAAGGAAGCATCAATATTTATGCTTGGTAAAGTGTATAGATAGAAATTTTCAATTAAGAAGGCAAAATAAAATAGCAAAACTAAAACTGAATCTAAACTAGTTTGAATGTTTGAGAATCAATGGAGTTAATAATATAGTTAACTAAAGATTGGGGATAAAAATCCTCTCTGCTTCACTTGGATGGGAAAACCTCTCAGCCCCCTTTTTCTACCTTGTGGAGCTGCATATTGATGATGGCATTATTGTGCCAATCAGGTTTTGGTTTGTGTCCTTAAGACACACATACATGTGACTTGTTTAAAGCAAATCACAATGAGAAAAGCACAATTTGGTAACATCGGTTTGACCATTCTTTCCACTGTTGATGTTTCTGTCTCTTAATGCCTTGAGTCTTTATTTTTTTCTTATTCATGATTTTGGCTTCGGCTTAAGGTTTAGCCTTCAAAATAACCTAGAATATAAGCCTAGCATCTTTCCACAGTGCCTAGCCCCCTTTAAATCGACTGGCTCATTCCACACAAAATCCTACCATGAGTGGATTTAAAAGCTACCACTGGCCGGGCGCGGTGGCTCACGCCTGTAATCCCAGCACTTTGGGAGGCCAAGGCGGGTGGATCAAGAGGTCAGGAGATCGAGACCATCCTGGCTAACAGGGTGAAACCCCGTCTCTACTAAAAATACAAAAAATTAGCTGGGCGTCGTGGTGGGCGCCTGTATTCCCAGCTACTTGGGAGGCTGAGGCAGGAGAATGGCATTAACCCGGGAGGTGGAGCTTGCAGTGAGCTGAGATTGAGCCACTGCACTCCAGCCTGGGCGACAGAGCGAGACTCTGTCTCAAAAAAAAAAAAAAAAGCTACCACTATCCAAAGTTCATTTCTGGATAAACAACAGTCCAAAACAGGAGACCAAGCCACTTATCCATATCTTATCTCATTACTCTTCCTTTTCATTTTTTTGTAGACCTTCTCATCTTGATTCCAGTCATTACCCACTGCTTTCTACCTTGTATTGGGGATAAGCAATCTAATATTGTATTTTGCTATAAATTGACAAATTATAACTGTATATATTTATGGGATAAAATGTGTAAAATGTGACATCATGATATATGTATACAATGTGGAATGATTAAATCAAGTATATTAACATATTTATCACCTCAAATATTTATCTTTTTGTGGAGAGAACATTTGAAGTTTACTCCCTTAGCAATTTTCAAGAATACATTATTGTTACCTACAGTCATCATTCTGTGCCATAAATCTCAAAAAATGTATTCTTCCTATCTAACTGAAATGTTATACTCTTTGACCAACACCATTACCCACACCCCCAGCATCTGGTAACTACCAGTGTATTCTTTGTTTCTATAAGTTCAATTGTTTTGGATTCCATGTGTAAGTGAAATCCTGTGACATTTGTTTTTCTGTGCCTGGATTATTTTACTTAGCATAATGTCCTCCAGGTTCATCAATGTTGTCAGAAATGACAAAATTTCTTTTGATTTTAAAAAGGTGAATTGTATTCCATTGTGTATATATACCACATTTTCTTTGTCCATTCATCTGTTGGTGGACACCTAGGTTGATTCCATACCTTGGATATAGTGAATAGTACTGCAATAAACATGGTAGTGCAGATATTTCTTTTAAATATTGATTCCAAATCCTTTGGCTATATAACCAGGAGAGGGATTGATGGCTCAGATGGTAGTTTTACTTTTCGTTTTTTGATGAACCTCCATACCATTTTCCACAATGGCTGTACTAATTTACATTCCTACCAACAGTGTACAGGGGTTCCCTTTTCTCTGCATCCTCACCAACAATAATATTTTGTCTTTTTCTATAAAAGCCATTCTGACTAATATGAGGTAATATCTCATTGTATTTTTAATTGGCTTGTCCCAATGTTTAGTGGTGCTGAGCATTTTTTCATGTATTTGCTGGCCATTTGTATGTCTTATTTTGAGAAATGTCCATTTAAGCTCTTAGGTCATTTTTAAGTCAGTTTGTTCTCTTGCTGTTGAATTGCCTGAGTTCCTTAGGTATTTTAGATATTAACTCTTTATCAGATATTAACTCTTTATCTGATATTATAATATGATAATATCAGATCATATTAACATCTGATAAAGAGTTACTATAATTTTCATTGCCTACTTCTGTAGAGGACACAGAATAACAATTACATTTTTATTTCTCAATATATCCATGTGTAGCTTCATTTTTTCTTCCTCTTGTCTAAATAAGCAATACAGTTTGGGTTCTTGTACCTGATGATATCAAGCACTGTTTTATTTTATTTTTTCCTGTTTTTTTCAAAATTTTATATTAGGTTTAGGGTTACACATGCATGTTTATTTTATAGGTACATTGCATGTTGCAGGGGTTTGGTGTGCATATTGTTTTATCACCTAAGCAATAAGCATAGTACCCTATAGATAGTTTTTTGATCCTCACCCTCCTCCCACCCTCTGTCCTCAAGTAGGTCCTGTTGTTTGTTGTTCCCTTCCTTGTGTCCATGTGTACTCAATGTTTAGCCCCCACTTATAAGTGAGATCACTCAGTATTTTGTTTCCTGTTCCTGTGTTAATTTGCTTTAGATAATGGCCTCCAGTTCCATCTGTGTTGCTGCAAAGGACATGATCTCATTATTTTTTATAGCTGCATAGTATTCCATGGTGTACATATATGTACCTCATTTTCATCATTCAGTCTACCATTGATGGGCATTTAGGTTGAGTCCATATCTTTGCCATTGTGAATAGAAGCACTGTTTTCGAGCATGAATTTAAGTATCTGCCTGTAGCTTGACTCAAGGAAATTCTGGGCAAGAGGTACCTCATACCACATTTAAAGCCTGTTGGACTTACCGACCTAGCTTATCTTTTGCCAAGCTCCCATCTAGGATCAATTTCGGTGCCGTCTCTGACTGCATCACTTGGATCACGGACTGTATGTACTACTTTCTTCTTAACTAAGGAAATGACTTCGTGAATGTCATGCTTTGCAGGCACTCAGGGTACTCTTATTTACGTAATTTTCATTGCTTACCCTATAGATATAGAAAATACAGATTAGTAGTTACATTTTTGTTTCTCAATATATCCATATGAAGCTGCTTTTAAAGAATAAACACTTCATATTTATTTACTTTCTCCTAAAAGCAAAAGATTAGAAAATTCTGGGAATCCAAGGATGTGACTCAGTCAGCTACAGTAATGTGGCCAGTATTGCACATTCCCAATGGGTTCCAATGCAGTTACTCAGATACTAGGAGAAGGATGAGGTAAAATTAGTTGAATAAACATTATACAAGAAATGTATTATAATTGGTGTTAGCATTTTCTTTTCAGGCTAAAGGAAGTACCTAAAATTTTTCTAAAGTAAGATTTTGCTTTTCTTGTTTTTTCTTTTTTTAATGTTAACTCAATCTTAAATGTAAGCTGGAAACATATAATATTGAAAAACCATTAGAAATTATTACATCCTTGGCTAATTTATTAATAATCAGTAAGAGGATTAAAAAGGTTTACCATCTATTACCTGACTAGACAACCAATGGGAAAATAAAATTGCATCCAAATGTAATGTTGAATAATTGGCATGTGTAGGCTGCTGGGGACTTTACTCACATGCTCTGCGATTATACCTTCATTATATCCCACTGAAGATATGGCTCGCTGGGGTGCTGTGATTCAAAGGATAGATCTCAGTGTAGTAGCAGTATTACACAAATAATGTGGAATGTCACAAGTGAAATTAGGCCAATCGAGCCCATATAATTCTGAGACTAGTTAAATTTGTTCATTCCGGATTGCTTGGTTAGTGTAAACCATATTTACGTGTTCATCTGATTATGATTTTACATTGTGTTTAGTCTTATCCAAATGAGTGGAAGTTTAGGCTATGGACAAAAAGATACTGACCTTATTATTTTAGTGATTCCTAGCACTAGTTTTAAGGGCTTGTCCATTGACTAGGCTATAAGTTTTATCCCTGCTCCCTGATCAGAAATCGTGTCCATTGGCCAGGTGTGGCTCACGCCTGTAATCCCAGCACTTTGGGAGGCCGATGTGGGTGGATCACCTGAGGTCAGGAGTTGGAGACCAGCCTGGCCAACATGGTGAAACCCCATCTCTACTAAAAATACAAAAATTAGCCAGGCATGGTGACACATGCCTGTAATAGCAGCTACTCAGGAGGCTGAGGCAGGAGAATCACTTGAACCTGAGAGGCAGAAGTTGCAGTGAGCTGAGATTGCACCATTGCACTCCAGCCTGGGCAACAAGTGCGAGACACTGTCTCAATTTAAAAAAAAATGTGTCCACTAAAGCTAATGTGGTATAGAGTATTCTCCTCTAGCTGGGCCATCCTTCCTGTCACTCTTCACTGGCTCACTGCTACTCATCTTTTTTGTTTTGTTTTGTTTTGTTTTTTCTTTGAGATGGAGTCTCACTCCGTCGCCCATGCTGGAGTGTAGTGGCCCGATCTCGGCTCACTGCAAGCTCCGCCTCCCGGGTTCACGCCATTCCCCTGCCTCAGCCTCTCGAGTAGCTGGGACTACAGGTGCCCGCCACCATGCCCGGCTAATTTTTTGTGTTTTGGTAGAGACGGGTTTTCACCATGTTAGACAGCATGGTCTCGATCTCCTGACCTCGTGATCCACCTGCCTCGGCCTCCCAAAGTGCTGGGATTACAGGCATGAGCCACCGTGCCCAGCCACTGCTACTCATCTTTTAGGCCTAGAAAAAGCCTTTCTTTTCTGCTCTTTCCATGCTGCACCCCTCTGAGGTCCAGGTTAGATGACTCGAAAGGAATGTATGACAGCCAACAGTAGTGTAGCATGATTACCTTAGACCCTCTCCGTCCCACAGGTGTGCTCTGACCGATGGACCCAGATGTCCATAGGTGAGTCTTATCAAGAATAAAGAGGCACTCACCAACTTTTAAAACCCTTTTTATACATTCTTGTTTGTTTGTTTTTAGTAAGTGAAATGTTGCAGTTATTTACTTAAACAATTAATCTTCAATTTATAACTATTCATCTGTACATACTACATTTAAATAACTGGCTTAAATCCTTGGACAGCTGCTCACATGAATACATGGTTCAGGTTTCCCTTTCACGTAAATCACCCTATATTGTGTTTTACACTGTATTAGTCTGTTTGCATCACTGTAAAGGAATACCTGAGGCTATGCAATTTAGAAAGAAAAGTTTAATTGGCTCATGTTTCTGCAGGTTGTACAGGAAGTGCAGTGCCAGCATTTGCTTCTGGTAAGGGCCTCAGGAAGCTTACAATCATGACAGCAGGTACATCATATGCTGAGAGCACGAGCAAGAGAGAGAGAGGAGAGGTGCCACACATGTTTAAACAACCAAATCTCAAATAAATCAACTGAGTGAGAACTCAGGTATCACCCAGGGGATGGTGCCAAACCATTAATTAAGGATCTACCCCCATGATCCAATCAGCTTCCACCAGGCCCCACCTCCAACATAGGGAATTACATTTCAACATGAGATTTGGTGAGGACGAACATCCAAACCATATCATACACAAAGTCACACACCAGTGTGCTTACTTGTTTATCATTTATACCCGCCTTTGTTTATCATGTAAACTTCTTGAGGGCAGCCAAAGTGTTTCATTCATCTCTAAGTCACTAAATAACTAAAATGAGGTTTGACATATAGTAGACGTTCAGTGTTAGGAGCTGATTGAATGCAAAATAGCTAGCATTTCTTGATTTTTGTATGTAACACCATGCTAGGCACTATCCCATGCAGTTATGAGGTACTTTCTATAATTATTCACATTTTACAGATTAGGACACCAAGAACCATAGAGTTCAAAATGTCTAAGATCGCAGAGAAAGTAGGTAGCTCAGTGGGGATATGACCTATTCATGTAATGATCTAATCTCAAAGCCCTTGACTTTAAATATTATGAACAATGCCTCTGATATTTGAATTTCTCCTTCCAAGGAAAATGGAGACCTGGGACACTATAGCAAAGATTGGGCCTGTTGCCTCAGGAGTCTTGGATAGGTTATCATTTTTCCCGAGGCTGCAGCGTAAGAAACCATGGAGATGCTATCAAAGAAACATTACCCTGCGGACAAATGATGATGGAGATTGGCAGATTGTCCCACTCGGCCATCAGACTGAAGGGGGTAGGCAAAGGGTGACTCCAAACACAAGACCATGCCAAGGGAACTGGTGAAGAGCAAGAAGGGTCCAAACAGAGGGTTGAAGCCAGAGTATTGAGGGATCATTGAACTAGGAAGAGTGGCCGTGGCAGGGTGTGTATTTGTAAAGATGCCAATCAGCTTAGACAGCTGAACAAGCATCCATCCATCCAGACTCCTTTATTACAAACCATCTCTTGATCAGCCACTGAAGATACAGAGCTACATAAGCCATAGATCCTGGAGCAATGGAAGACATTCTACATATTTGCACAAACTTTGGTGCACAGTGGATAGCCACACTACCCTGCATCCATTGCTGTCTATCACTAATTGATGCTAACAGCAGATTCTCTCATTGAGCACTTAATATGAGGTGGGCACTGTTCGAAGAGCTTCTGAGGCTTTAAAATCAATCATCACAATAACTATTTGAGATTGGTATGAGTAGCATCATCATCTTCCAGATGAGGAAATGGTGGCATAGAGAAGTAAAAGGATTTGCCCAAGAACACACCCGTAGTCAAGGTCAGAGCTGGGGTTGAAAACTGGGCAGTGTGACTCGAGTGTTTGAGCTCTTAATTTCCACATGCATTAACTCTCTGTCAATTATTCCCTAAGTTTCCTTTAATCCAATGACATTTATTCATTCATCACATTTTTCTTGAGAACATAGTACATACCTAGCACTTGGCTGGATTCCAGGAATGTTGCAGTGAAGAAGATAGGCAAGGCTGTAACACCAATATAAAAGGACTGTAGACCGACACATGATATTAGAGAAGGTAATGACACCCCACCTGCCCCCTGCATGACCCCAACAATGTCCCTTCTCTATTGGTAAAAGCTGCACCTGCTGCCCAGTAAAAGGCAATACTGAATCAAGGGAAACTCCATCCACTTTCGTGACTCAGACTAACTGATAGGACTTTGGTTCGAGTTCCTTCTGTGCTGGGATTGGCTAACATCTGTATATAATGACACATAATTCAGCCAGTGTATAAAATGGGATTCATACTGGAATATTTGATCTCTGGAACCAAAACATTTAACTCGACAGCAAGCATATTAATTGATAATCTGTAGTTTCACTATTGCCCTTGGACCAAAAAAAAAAAATGGCCTTTCTTGTTTAAACTAAAGATCATCGGTCTGCACCTCCCTAAGGCAGTCTGGGTCAGAGTCAGCATAAGACCAGACGGTGCACTTTAAAATAAAAACACATGTCTACTTGAATTTGTATTTTGATACATTATTATGATAAATACTTAGCGTTGTTGAGTAGTTTCATAACATTAAAGCTGAGCTGATTAAAACATTTAGAGAACAAGGTAAATGGGTGTTCAAACTGTTCTTGCTTTCAGGTTCAATGATGAATAACTGAAAATTCAATTTTTAAGGATAACAATAGGAGGAAAGAAAACACTACCTTTTGAAAAACGGATTTCAGCTGGACCATTCTATGGTGGAATGAATACAGGCTATTATCTAAAAAAAAAATGTATTTTACTTATCTCAGAATCAGATTCTATATTGCACCTCTCTGTACTTTGACTCATCTTAATCCCCATCCTGCCTCTTTTATTCTGGTTTTAATATCAGTTTTGTTTTATTGGCTTTGGTATTAAGAATCACAAACGCCTGAAATCAGTATCATATTTTGGATTAGCCAAAGTGAGGTATCTTTGAATTCAAATGCACAGATTTTGACATGGAGCTCAGGACAGGGGCCCTGGGAAATTTTATATTATCCATTCAACACACATTTATGACAGGCCAGGCCTTGTGCTGTGGGTTGGGATATAAAGTTCAATAATATGTATTCCCTGGCACAAGCGGTCTAATGGGGAAGTAAGACACAATGAGATGACTGTAAGATGGGGTGAATCCTGAGAGATACCTGGAGCTGGGTTAATTCCAGCAGGAGTGTTCATCTGTGGCTGAGGTCCCCAGATGAGGACCATCACAAAACCATCCAGATGGGAGCCATAGGTTAAAGTAGTGGTAGTTAAGGGGACCAGCTTGTGCGTAAGCCAGATCAGTACGAAGGCTCTCTTCTAGGAAGTAGAAGCTATGAGGCCTTGGGCAAGTAATTAGATTTTGAAGCATCTATTTCTGGAACTATTGAAGACTTTTATGCAGAGGAAGGATATACTCATATATCTGCTTTAGGGAGATTTCTCGAGCATCTGCGTGGAGAGTAGAGGGTTGGAGGAGGCAACCCTGGAGGCAGGAGCAGAGAGGAGAGACCCGAGCTCTGTTGAGGAAATCAATGCCTCCAAATGCAGGCTCTTTTATATGCATTGCCCAGCATCTGGCAATGCTGGTGCTGACAATGATTCACCATATACAGTACTTACTTCAGGTTTGGCAAGTATCCAGGGACAAGCGAGGAAATCTATTCCTCCTCTCTGCTCAGCACACAGGGCCCATTCAGTATCATTCCTTTAGACTACGTCTGGGCTTCTTGCCCTCCAATCCCCGGGCTCCACCAGCCCTCGGGAAATGACAGGCCCTGGGAATCAGAGAGACAGTGCCCTTCCTCATCACGCTCAGCTGCCCTACTGTCTAGGAGATCATGAATTGTCCTGGAGGCAGCGCTGCTTTTAGTGCATTTGCTAGGAGGGTCTCCTGGATGTAAACTCTGCCTGGCCCTAGCCCCCCAACAGGATGTGGGCAGCCTGCATCTCCGCTGGACTAGAGCCAAAATGCCAAAGCACAGCACCTTTGAGCTCCATGCCTCCAGAAGGGCTTGTCCCTGCGCACTGGGATGGTGCTTGTTTGCAAGGTAGATTTTAAAGCAGTTTGCATTTTTTTCCATAGTACTTTTACTGCTCTGTCTTTGGAGTTGTTCATCAGTAACAGTAACAACAAAAATATGGCCTACGCCTTTTTGTCTATTGAGGCCATTGAGGAATGCTTCCATAAAGAAACCTGTTTAACTTTTCTTAAACCAGCTTCTTCAATGTATTTGGCATTGAACTCTTTTCCCATACCTCTGATAATAGCTCTATTGAAATGACTTGAATAAACGCTGTAGTAATTAATCTAGGAGGGGTAGGAGCGATCCAGAAAGTGTGGTGTGATGGAGAAGGCCTGGTTTGGGGTCAGCTTTGTACGTTACTAACCATGTGACTGGACAAGTTAGTTAACTGTCTAAGCCTCTGTTTTCTTTCTTTAAAACTGAGATAACACTCAGCCAGACACAGTGGCTCACGCCTGTAATCCCAGCACTTTGGGAGGCCGAGGCGGGCGAATCACCTGAGGTCAGGAGTTCGAGACCAGCCTGGCTAACATGGTGAAACCCCGTTTCTACTAAAAACACACAAAATTAGGCGGGCGTGGTGGTGCGCATCTGTAATACCAGCTACTCAGGAGGCTGAGGCAGGAGAATCACTTGAACCCGGGAGGCAGAGGTTGCAGTGAGCCGAGATCGCACCATTGCACTCCAGCTTGGGCAACAAGCGTGAAACTCCATCTCAAAAGAAAACAAACAAACAAACAAACAAACCAAAAAAACCGAGATAACACTCAATTTGAGGATTGTCATGAGATTTATCTGAGATGCACTACATAGATCTTCTGGTATATAACAAATAATTGGTATAGTTATTATTCTGCAGTATGGGCAAGCATGAATCTGGGCTTCTGGGAATTACTTCTTCTAGTACAATTGTATTCACTCATTAAGGTTTTAGCTGCAAAATCTGCAATTGACCCAGATATGATCTATTTGCAACAGAACAACAGTAGGTTTATTTCAGGAGTTAGGGTAGAGGCAGAATATGGAATGGGGCTAAGTGGAAACTTGAATGTGTGCTTTCTAATAATGAACAAGGCAGGCATACCTTCTAGAAAAGATCCCTAGTCTTCAAGTCTGTGATATTAATAGTTAACAGATTTTGTCTGTTCATTATTATTTCTGTTTTACTAGTTACATAGGAAAATAAGGCACTGGACATAAGCTATGAAGACATTTTGAATAATAAGGAAAGCAGTGTGATTTGGGGGGTCCTTTACATGCCTAAAACTTTTACCCACCTGCCAGCTGTTGCTAGAAATCACATATCACAAAGCTCGTTTTTGCATAATTAGCTATAAAACTGCTGCATAGATGACGGAGGGATGAATGGATGCACGGATGGATGGATGGCTAGATTCTGCACAAAGTTCCAGTGCTGTTACCTTGATAAATTGTCCCTTCACAGACAGTATTCCTTTTCTTGTGTGAAGATATCTATTTTGTAGCCTCCAACTCGTCTCTTTTCCCAGCTGCAGGTCCCCAGTTTCTGCTGCTGTTGCCCACATGTCAGTCTCAGTCTCCCAATCCTCTGACACTCTGACTGCCTCACCGTTTTAAGCAGGTTTCTTATCCACAAACATCTCTGCTAGGGGAAGTCTAATTCACAGCTCATACTTTTCATCAGAGCTGTCAAATACATGCCATAGACACTGGACTCTCAGAAACTCCTGTTCCACTGGCCCTTGCCATTCTTTTGGAGTTCAGAGGTCAAAGGACAGGAAAGCTCCTAGTTCTGTGAGTGGGAGGGGAGTAAGAGTGGGAACAAACGTCAGCAGATGACACTCCCTGACATCGCTTCCCCTTTCTCAGAAGTGGTGTTTTGTTGGTTGCTTTCCCACAGCTGAACTTGTCATAATGGAGCTCTGTTCTCCCAGGGCTTGTTAATTGCAGCATCGCTGGGTTAAAGAAAAAAAAAGAAAGCCTTCAAGAATGTAGGGAATCTTGTCTTAATTCATTCTGATACCTAGTCCCTTACTGCAGTGTCAGTTTTCAATCTTATTTTTGATATACCAAAAATTATCAATTCAAAGTCATACTGACATACTCAGATTTCCAATATTTAAATAAACCTTTATGCTAATTAAGTGTAAATTACATTAGCTATATCGGGTTACAGCACTGCGTATCATCCAACAGTTACATAATCTTCTGAATTCTGTCAAAACAGCGTTAGCTTTTTTTTTTTCAGGGGAATCTCTGTTAATATCTTGTGAATATCTAGGCCCCTCAGTGAAATTTTTTGACAACTAATTTTCTAGAGAAGCAAATACCAGTTATACTTGGAGTTGGCTTTGATCCTTCGATCTGGTGATGATGTGGGTGTGACAGTGGGGGAGGAAAAAGGCTGAGTATAGTTCACTTGGTGATTTATATAGCTCCTTTCACAGGATTAGAGTGAGAATCCTAAATAAAACAGTATTGTTTGAAGCCATAATAATTAGGAGGTTTCTTTTTAGCTGGACTAAATTCCAAAGCTATCCCGGTGGCTTGGAAGTCAGAGAGTCCATTTCATTCTGTGCTTAAGAAGCATTCCTGTGAAGGAGTCCTGCTGATTCTGGGGATTAAGGAAGAACTTCCTGGTGGTAATTAATTAATTGCATGTAACACTTTAATTTAAAATCAGTCTCACCAGTTTCAGAATAAATAAAATCTTCTAAACTGTGAAAGTAAAATTAAAATAAATGTTTATGGCCATATTGCCAACCCTGCCTGTGCATACAAGTGCATTTCTTTAGGACTCTCAATACCACTGCTGCCAGGACCACGGCCTGTACACTTAAGAGCATTCAGCTAAGTCCAAGAACAGACACTGATCTTCTTAAACCAGGCTTTAACGCTCACCATGTGGATTGCCAGGGTTCCAGTTAGGGCTGGGATGGGGCTTGGCAGATCCATTACCAATAACAGGACTCAGCCCATGTTGTCCTCTTCTAAACCCAAAGACAGGGCAGCAGCATTTGCTTCTTCATCAGATGAATTCTCTCAAGGACCTCAGGGCCTCCGTGGGGAGCAGAGGTCACTGCAGGGCAGCAGACAGAGCATTTTCATGTTACGAATCTTAACCATTTGCTATGCAAGCTCATTTGTGCATTCTTATTATTCCTGTGAACCAAATGCTCCCAGAAAGCAAAGTTCCCCTCGTCTATTTCCAGGCCCACACAAGTGCTGCTTACAAGGGGGCTCCTCCATCTACTAACTCCTTCCTATTCTGCAGCTCTGAAGCCTTTCCTGAGCCTACCAGACGGAATACAAAATTTCATTGGAATTTACTGACCTTTGAGAGGTGTCAAGAACAAGCACCTGGCTCTATTTTTCTGGCCCCAATCTTGGTCCATTTGCAGACTTTGTATCTGGGATTTTGGTCTGTGGTAGATGAGGACATGCCAGTTCTGCTTCTAGACTGTGCTATAAGCCCTCCCATCTTACAACATTGCCTGCACCCACAGAAGTATTATAAAAAGCCTCCACAGCTGGGTACTGGTTAACTAAGGAAAGTGTCACTCGCGTCCATGTGAAGAGACCACCAAACAGGCTTTGTGTGAGCAACAAGGCTGTTTTTCACCTGGGTGCAGGCGGGCTGAGTCTGAAGAGTCAGCGAAGGGAGATAGGGGTGGGGCCGTTTTATAAGATTTGGGTGGGTAGTGGAAAATTACAGTCAAAGGGGGTTGTTCTCTAGCGGGCAGGAGCAGGGGACACAAGGTGCTCGGTGGGGGAGCTTTTGAGCCAGGATGAGCCAGGAGAAGGAATTTCACAAGGTAATGTCATCAGTTAAGGCAGGAACAGGTCATTTTCACTTCTTTTGTGATTCTTCAGTTACTTCAGGCCATCTGGATGTATACCTGCAGGTCACAGGGGATATGATGGCTTAGCTTGCGCTCAGAGGCCTGACAGAAAGTATTTGAAGCTTTGCTGTCCTTTCTCCAGTGACTGCTTCCCCAAGGTTTCAGACTCTCTGATAATACCATCACAGTGGTCCTTTCTTTTTCTGCTTGGGCTTGATGCTTGAACTTCAGCCTCTTCTCCATGACTCTCAGAAAATGCCAAAGGATGTGGTGACTGTAGATGTGTCAAGGCTTTAGTCTGCCCAACCACAACAAGAAGAGGCTGCCCTGAAGCACCCACTGCAGACCTCTGTTACAGTATAACACAATTCATGGAAAGGGACTGGACAATTATTTGTCCAATCCCTTAGGATGGCTCAGTGCTTTCTGATGGCCATTGGATCCTATCACATACTGAGCGCTATGCCCAACCCTGAGCTGACCAGCAATTGGGGTATGGCTCTTTCTTCTTCAGTACACACATGGCTCTTTGCTTCTACTCAGCCAGGTAACTCTCATCCTGGCTGGAATTACAGAACTACATGGTGGTTCTGTAATTGCAAATGGCTTAGTAGCCCTCGCTCTCAACAGAACAACTCCTCGAGGGTGGATGAAACCCTTAGTCATCCTGTTCCTACACATCCTATAATGTCTAGACTATGAAGGGATTTCAATAGTTTCTGAATGAATTGACTCTGTTGTAGCTGTCCATCGTGGCAAAACTCTAGGAGACAATAAGCAGCCAAGAGGCAGGAGGGAGAGTCGATGTAAAATGCAGGCTTATGTCTCTGAGAATCTATCTGTGGATAGTGCCTCGAAATTGTCTTTAAACATGCAGCATTATGGATTTAACGTCATGAAGGCTTTCCTTAGAGGTTTGCCTTGGTTAATATCATCGGCTTCATTAAAATGTGGAAACCCCACATATTCATCCTAAGTAAAAACTATTCTGAAATTTCTATCTTTGTAAAGACATCGGGTCTGGTTATTAAGTGGTGGGGAAGAGAGAAAGCCATCCTTAGAGGTCAAGTGAGGATTCAGCTTCTTTCTGGGTGTATTATCTCTTCTTCCCCAATAAGACCACCCTCCTTAGTTGCTAGATAGGAGTTTTGACACATGCAGCCTAATAACCTAATAAAGGCAACCAGTATAGTTGTATTTTCTTGTTATTTTTAATGAAACTTTGTTATATGCAGATGGCAGTAAGTATCTTTGGCCTCAGAGCCAAATTTTTGGTCTTGCTTCAGTGGAAATTCATGACTAATGAAGTGCTCAATAATTAGCTGTCCTTTTTAGCTCATCATAGAAAACTTTAAACTGGGGTATCCATAGTCATCTGATAAAAGAACCTTTTATCAGGCAGCTTATGCTGTGGAAACAAACAAACAAAAATCTAAAATCTAAATGACTTATAATAGCCAAGGTTGATTTCTTGCTCATGCCTCACGTCTACTGTGGGGTATCTGCACACATCTTTCTTTCTTTCTTTTTTTTTTTTTTTTTTTTTTTGAGGGAGTCTTGCTCTGTTGCCAGGCTGGAGTGCAGTGGCGCAATCTCGGATCACTGCAATCTCCACCTCCTGGGTTCAAGCGATTCTCCTGCCTCAGCCTCCTGGGTAGCTGGGACTATAGGTACGTGCTACCACGCCCAGTTAATTTTTATATGTTTAGTAGAGACGGGGTTTCACCATGTTGGCCAGGATGGTCTCGATCTCTCGACCTTGTGATCTGCCCATCTTGGCCTCCCAAAGTGCTGGGATTACAGGCGTGAGCCACTGCGCCTGGCCCACACATCTTTCTTACCTGTACTGATGGAGCTGTGCCTCACAAGAACATGACTATTCTTGTGGCAGGAGGAAAAGAAAGGCAGTGGTAAACAGTATACTGCTTTCAAGGCTTCTGTTCAGTTGTGGTATGGACCACTTCTGCTTATTATTTACTGTCCAAACTAAGTTTTGTAGCTAAGCCTGGCAGGGCAGGACAGGGATGTACAGCCCTCTCTATGATGGGCACAAATATTTAAACAATAATGTAATATTCCAGAGGCCTCTTCCTGCAGGATCCCTCCTGGCACATTTCTTCCAGAAAAGCCCAAGCTAATTTTGCATTTGAATCATGGTATTTTAATTATAAGTGGATCCTCTGTGGCACTCAGACAGTAGTTTCTGGACAAGCTCTAGGGCCTCTTATGTCAGAGAGACTCCCTAATATGTATCAGAAGCCCTCTGGGAATCCGTGGCATAGAAGAGAAGTTGTTCAGAGCTCATTAACAAGGCCTTCTTCTCCCATAGCAGGGCAAAAGAGAACAGGATTGCCTTCCAAAAGTTTGCTACATCCATATAGTTAGCATGATCATCAGCAGGCATGACATATATTTTATACTATAAACATTAATCTTTTTTTTTCTTCAACTTTTATTTTAAACTCTGGGGTATATGTGCAGGATGTGCAGGTTTATTACACAGGTGAATGTGTGCTATGGTGGTTTGCTGCACAGATCAACCCATCACCTACGTATTAAGCCCAGCATCCGTTAGTTGTTCTTCCTGAAGCTCTCCTTTCCTCCACCCCGACAGGCCCCAGTATGTGTTGTTCCCCCGATGTGTCCATGTGTTCTCACCATTTAGCTGCTACTTATAAGTGAGAACATTCGGTGTTTGATTTTCTGTTCCTGCATTAGTTTGCTGACGATAACGGCTTCCAGCTACATTCATGTCCCTGCAAAGGACATGATCTGCTTTCTGTTTATGTCTGCATAGTATTCCATGGTGTATATGCACCACATTTTCTTCATCCAGTCTATCATTGATGAGCATTTGGGTTGATTCCATGTCTTTGCTATTGTGAATAGTGCTGCAATGAACATACGTGTGCATGGATCTTTATAATAGAATGATTTATATTCCTTTTGGTATATACCCAGTAGTGGGATTGCTGGATCAAAAGGTATTTCTGCTGCTAGATCTTTGAGGAATGGCCATACTGCCTTCCACGATGGTTGAACTAACTTACACTCCCATCAACAGTGTAAAAGCATTCCTTTTCCTCCACAACCTCGCCAGCATCTCTTGTTTCTTGACTTACAATAATTGCCATTTTAACTGGTGTGAGATGGTATCTCATTGTGGGTTTGATTTGCAATTCTCTAATGATCAGTGATGTTGAGCTTTTTTTCACGTTTCTTGGCCACATGAATGCCCTCTTTTGAGAAGTGTCTGTTCACGTCCTTTGCCCAGTTTTTAATGATTTTTTTTTCTTCAAAATTCACTTAAGTTCCTTGTAGACTCTAGATATTAGACCTTCGTGAGATGGATAGATGGCAAAAATTTTCTCCCATTCTGTAGGTTGTCAGTTCACTCTGATGATAGTTTCTCTTGCTGTGCAGAAGCTCTTTAGTTTAATTAGATTCCATTCGTCAATTATTTGCTTTTGTTGCCATTGCTTTTGGTGATTTTGTCATGAAATTCTTGCCCATGCCTATGTCCTGAATGGTATTGCCTAGATTTTCTTCTAGGGTTTTTGTAGTTTTGGATTTTACATTTAAGTCTGTAATCCATCTTGAGTTAATTTTTGTATAAGGTGTAAGGAAGGGGTCCAGTTCCGTTTTTCTGCATATAGCTAACCAGTTCTCCCCGCACCATTTATTAAATGGACATTAAGCTTTCAAAAAATATTTGTATACTTGCTTTTGCCTTCATCATATGCTATTATCCCATTTTATTACCCTATTTTATGGTCACATAGCATTCTACATTCTCCTTCTTAAACATAATCTCCCTTATAATTACTTCTACAATATTTGTCTCCCTCGATTTATTCATGTGCACCCACCTCAGGCTAGCCCCGTCTATTCCTAACTGTACTCATTCCACACTCCTTTATGGAAACCTAGGCCTCGAGATAGCTTTGCTCATCTCTCTTGATGATGAACTGGAATGTTGAGTCCCTGCTTTAGGATACATTTATGGGGTCAATTCTATTATGTATTCTCCACACCAGGTTTCTAGTATCTCATTTTACTCTCTTTTATCCTCTCTGTTTTTCCTGTGGACTTATACATTTCCATCTTTACAGAAGCTGGGCATACAGCCTTCAGACTCATAAAACATGAAGCCAACGTTTAAGTTGGGGTGAGGTTGGAGAGAGCCTAGAACCTACTTCTGGACTTGCCAGGCCTGGCTCTTCTAGACAATTAGAGACTGCTCAACGTTTCCAGTCTCAGGGATAAGCTTTGTGTGCTAGAGAAAGAATGTCTTTATGCAGGTATGCAGGTGATGCCTCTCACTGGCAGCCCATGAAGTGTTTGCCTTTTGGGGAATGGGGACTGATGATAGCTAGCCAGTTGCATTTCTGGCATGCTAACAAATTTAAAGGTAAACCAGCAAAAAATGCAATGATGTTTTATATATAGTATTTAAAATGATTATTCTACAGCACAGTGGGTGTAATGTACTTACTGATCTGTTTTTCTTACCTGTCAAAACTCCAGTTTGAGGATTCGTATCAAACATTTTAGTTCACAGAGAAAGGCTGTTGCTATGGGTGTTGGGAGAAAAAGCATCGTTGGGTTGCTGATGACAATCCTTTTATATACAAAACCAATACCCACAAAATAGATGAGGACCTAATCAGAGAAAGACTTCATAGAACAATTAACTGATTTCGAGCCCATATATAATGCCATCAAATACACAGATGCATCCACATGCCTGTGCACACAGACACACACACACACACACACACACACACACACACACACACACGCAAGGGTTACTGCTAATTGGAAGGAGGCTTGTTTGGGCTGGAATTCCTAAAGATGGGGACGCCAGTGAAGAGACCAAACAGCACCTTTCCTTCCGACAAGAAAGCAGTTTTCTCATCTATAACCTGAGGATAATTATAGCACCTATTTCATAATTATTATTAAGGACGCAATGTGATAATGCATGTATAGTGTTTCACATAGGGCAGAGCACATACAAAGTTGTCAAAAATGTTAACAATTTGCATTGTTATTGTAAAGCTGTTACTCAATTTTTTAACTTTTATTTTACTTTGTTTTATTTATTTATTTATTTGTTTGAAACGGAGTTTTACTCTTTCACCCAGGCTGGAGCGCAGTGGCACAATCTTGGCTCACAGTAACCTCTTCGCCCTAGGTTCAAGCGATTCTGCTGCATCAGCCTCCCGAGTAGCTGGGATTATAGGCACCCACCACCATGCCTGGCTAATTTTTGTATGTTTAGTAGAGACGGGGTTTTGCCATGTTGGCCAGGCTGGTCTCGAACTACTGACCTCATGTGATCCACCCACCCTTGGCCTCCCAAAGTGCTGGGATTACAGGCGTGAGCCACCGCACCCAGCCCCAAACAATTGTTAAAAGTGAAGTCAGAGCTATGCTTTTTATGCCAAGGTGATGTTCTGGAGGCTCCTCAGTTGAGTGTGCAATTAGCATTGATTATCCAGAAGTTGGATTGGATCCTTTAACCCAGTTCTAGGTTCCTTCCTCAGGCCACTGGGTACACCCATCATTGAGCTAACTGCGCAGGGCTCCCACTACTGCCTGCAGCCCGGAAAGGCAATGGAGTAAAGTTAAACTCATTAAACTCCTATGTAGCCCACATTCTATTTTAATAGCATCCCCTATTTGTTGAGTACACTTCCATGTACCTCGAATCATTCCTGGTTGCTAACATACATGACCTTATCTAATTCACAGAACAACTCTAAAGGTAGGTGCTGCCATTGGCAAAATTTTACAGTATAAGAAAGTGAATCCCAGAAAGGCTAAGCACTTGCCTGGTGCAACCCAGTAAACTATGAAGTGGCAGGGCTGACAATCTAACTTAGCTTGTCTGGGATCAAAGCATGAGGTCTAACATCCCAGACATGAGACTATTGTAATATTAGCCATAACTGTACAAAATACCTTTTTATTTATCATTTTTATATTTCCCTACGGGTCTTATATCTATTATGACCTCATATAAAAGAATGAAAATCTCTTTTAAAGCTAAAATGATTATAAGTAACTTTTCCTTACATGCTTAAAGATTTATGAAGGCACTTTTATTAAAATTTCATGTTCAGGATTAAACTGTTCAATTTATAGTACTTGATACATTAGTTTGATACACTTAGCCGCATCTTCTTTAGCATCTTCTAAAATTAAAATTTTAGTTTAAGAGCAGAGAACGGCCGGGTGCGGTGGCTCATGCCTGTAATCCCAGCACTTTGGGAGGCTGAGGCAGGTGGATCACAAGATCAAGAGATCGAGAGCATCCTGGCCAACATGGTGAAACCCCATCTCTACTAAAAATACAAAAATTAGCTGGGCATGGTAGCACGCGCGCCTGTAGTCCCAGCTACTCAGGAGGCTAAGGCAGGAGAACCGCTTGAACCTGGGAGGCAGAGGTTGCAGTGAGCTAAGATTGTGCCACTGCACTCCAGCTTGGCAACAGAGCAAGAATCCCTCTAAAAAAAAAAAAAAAAAAAAAAAGCAGAGAACACAGACAAAAATGAGACTTCAAACTAAAAAGACTCCATCCAGAAATTTGTATATAGCGCTAAGATTTCTGAATGTCTCAACAATTTGATTCCTATCGCATGGATATTAGCTTGGACTTAAAATATCTATAAACTCACCTTGAATCATACATTTAATGATTATTTTTTATGGCTGGCTGAATTGGATTCTTCTCCCTCTCTTCACCATAGCCTTGGCTTCACTGACACTGACGTGACACTAATTGTGAGGCTAGGTGTGAATTCATCTTGGTAATTTGTAGGTACATGTGACTGCTGAGGTGGTATTAGCAATGTACCCACATACTAGATCTAGCAATTTGGGAAGAAAGCCTCGCAGAGCTAAAATACTATGGAGTTTTGGGTTAGATTATGTTGAATATGTTTCCTGGCTTTGCTACATACTAGCTGTGTGATTCTAAAGATATAATTATTTAATCTTAGTGTTCCTTCACTTCCTCACCTGTAAAATAGAGCTGATGATACCTCCTTCCCAGGAAAACTGTTATGATGTACATCAAGGGCATAGTTGAATGCTTAGCATAAAATAAGCTCCCACTTTTATTAAAAATAGGAAAAATTGCTGATTCCACTGATTCCAAACAACCCTGAGGTCTTTTATAACAACAGAAATGAAAATAAAGTAGACCACTTCCAATGCATTGTGTAGAAAGGACTTTTCAAGAAAGTGTAAACATATATATGTGTGTGAATGTATATCCATATAAACACACACATATATACATACATACAGTGAGTCCTTAGTTAACATCATCCATAAGTTCTTGGAAACTACTTCTTAAAGCAAAAATGACAGGCTGTGTAATGAAACCAATTTTATCACAGGCTGGTATAGACAAGAGTTAAGGTCCTATGACATTTAGTATATAGTTTCGCTTAACATCCATTTCCAAGAACCTGTTGACAACATTAGTGAGGGCTTAATGTATATACACACATGCACAAATACAGATACATACATACTTGCACTTGTACATTGGGACACGTATTCATTAATTCATTGTAAAGGTACATATGAAGGGAGGTAACTAAAATTGATCTACTATAACGGCTGAAATGAGATTCTTCGCTTTTTCATGCCTCTGCTCAATAAAAAAATGACTCTCCATTATTTAGAATTACGTTAGAACTTCTGTTTACCAAACGGTTATTTTTATGTTAAATTTTTGTGTTAGTTTTTGGCACTTTAACATAAATGATCTTATTTAAGTCTCATAACAACCCTGGAATGTAGGTGGTATTACTGTCATTTTTAAAAGTGGCTTTGAGATAAACAATAAACAGTACATTTTTAAGTGTGCAATCTGATAAGTTTTAACATACGTATATACCCATGAAACCATGAGCACAATCAAGTCAATAAATATAACCATCACCCACAGAAGTTTCCTTATACCCCTTTGTAATCACTCCTCCATCCTCCCTTGCCATTGCTCTATCTCAGGCAGCCACTGATACTGATCTCCCTTCTGCCACTACAGATTAGTTTACATTTTCTAGACAATTCTATTGTATAAATGTTGATGGATATTTGAGTTGTTTCCACTTTTTGGCTATCATAAATAATCTTCTTATTGTTACAGGACTTTTCCTTAGTTCAGCTACAGATGGAGTTCTTTGTCCCATTGCCATGAAAATTCAGGCTTGCAGACAAATTGAATGGTGAGTAAGACAGGGTTTCATTGGGTGAAAAGGAAGAAAAGGGGGAAACAGGGACTCTCCCAAGGGCAGAGTTCCTGCTAGAGCACTTCCCGCCTGCAGCTTGAATGCCGGGTTCCACACAGGAAGAGGAGGGGCCAGGCTCCTCCCTGCTGCAAACTTCTTGGACTTCCTGAGGCCCCACCTCAGTGGGCAGGCTGGTTGGAGTTTCTTCAGGGATCCCCTCCCACCTGGCTGTCTCATTCCCCGCTCTAAAGAAGGATATCTAACTGCCGTTAGAATAAGGAAAGCTTGCATCTGACCTACATTTCACCAATAATCTTTATGGCTGCTTTTATTTCTCAAAGATTAAAGTCACGTAAACTGAAAGGTACTGCAGCTTTTACTTCCCTTAAAAAAAAATTATTGATCCAAGTGCTTTTCTTTCTTTAGGCCAAATTAATTAGAGCTCTTTTGACAGACAATACTCACAGTACACACACACACAGGCAGAAGAAAACCCAGTCTCTGGGTGGGGCCCTTTAAGAGACAGGGCTAGGAAAACACGCAGATATCAAACCTGAGAGGGCTCCTCCCCTCAGGCAGGGTTGCTAAACAAAGCCTTGCCAAGTGGTTACTGGGCCGTGCCCCCACGATGTAAAGCAAGATGGACGCTTGCAGCACAAACCATACACATGTGCAAAGCACAGCAGATTGGCCACCGCCCAAGACTAGGGTCACAAATCCTTTCTCACAACCAAAACTTTACAGAGTACAAACAATGATAGTTGGGGGGCCTGGCCCAGTAAAAACGTCTTCTAAAAGGAAAAAATCAAAACAAAACAAAACAAAAAACCTTTAAAGGTTGACTGACCTGGTGGAGAAGAGAGAAGAAAAGAAACAGTTTAAAAATGCCTGGGGAAGAATCTCTTATTCTTATGCAACTGCTTCCTCCACCAGGGAGAAAAGTCTAAGCTTAATTACTGTCCGCTGGAGTAAAACTTGGCCGGGGAAGGGGAAGGCTGTTGCAGCTTGTGGCTTCGGGAACTAGCCAGCCAGCTGTGTGGGATCCTTGGGCCATGCATCCCAGCCCCAGCACGGAGTAGGCAGCAGCTGGGCACTAGTGGGTGGTGTCAAGTCCAAATTTCCTAGAGTGTACCTTTTCAAAAATCTAATCAAGGTGATGGTGAGCTCCTTTAGGATAGGTATGTTTCTCAGACTTAGTTTGGGTAGACGCTTAGTCAGACTGCTTGATTCCTACGCCAGCTCCACCCCTTACTGATTGTGTAGCACCAAGCAAGATTCTTAACCTTTCTCTTCTTCAATTTCTCACTTCTAAAAATGGGGATAATAATAATGATAGCTACCTCATGAGATTGCTTGGTGATTAAATAAATTAATAGTTATAGCATCATTTGCCCAATTCCTAGAATGTACAGAGTTCAATAAAGACTAGTTATTATCATTAATACTGCTGTTGCTACAATTTGCACCCTGTGCAGAGCCGGGTTCTTGACAGATGTGAAATCAACCGTCCTTAGTAATCAAACCAACAGGTTGCTCTAGTTCCAGGAGGAATACTTGATTCATGTCTCAAAATAATGTGCCACCGTGTATATAGAAATGAATAACAGGCTTTCCTACCTTTGAGACGTTCAGTCTATTGTGGTGGTTCTTAACCTTTTGGAGCTTTGAGCAATAGATGAAAGTTATGGGCCTTCTCTCTAGGAAAGTTCCCATGCATAAGGAACTTTGTAACTCATTTCAACGATGGGCTCTCTCTTCTTGAAAAGGTTTGAGAACCAGCATTTAGTACACGTTTCTTCTATGATGGGCCTGCTGCTAGGCACTTTGTACCTAGATCATTTAGTCCTCATAATAATCTTACAAAGGAAGATTTATCACTTCCAATCATAGAGAAGAAAACTGAAATTCACAGAACGAAGTAACGTTTTCAAGGTCATGTAGTAGTGGTGACCCTTGCTCTATTTCCAAAGCCATTTCTCTTCTGTCACCTTTTCCACCCCTTATTTTTTAATTATACATTTAAGAACCCTTAAGAGTGAAATTATTTCAAAACTCCTACCAGTTTTCACAGTCTACAGTCTAGCAATTTAGCATAATTGGAGGAGTCAATGGACAGACGATTCCAGCTTGCTGTAGTATAAGCCAGTAAGCCGTGTACTTATGATTCTGTTGTTGAAGTTTCTTCTGTTTCCCTTCCTCTTGATCACCCAGAAGGATGTCATTTTAAAGGATGTCAATGTCGACATGGGTCTTGCACCCAACTTGAAACATTAATTATTGACTGGTTGTGAGAAATGTATCCATTGTATAAATGAGCCTATTCACTTTGACACCTAAATTGTCTTTGAATCACACGGTGCTCAAGTCACTCAACCTGATTACAAGGAAGTTTCATAACGCGCTTGTTAATACAAGTTGCCAGGTGAAAAGAGTGTTTTGCGATTTCACCGCCCCGCTCCCCGCCACCGCCAATTTGCTCAGCATTGAAGTTCATAACACCTTTTAAGGTAGAAGACTTGCTGTATTACTTTCCCGAGTGGACGTTAAATCTTGCTGGGGAATACACCTTAGTTCCGGAAGCCCGGGTGTAGTTGTGGTGTTGAAGACAGGGCGGCACTCTTCAGGCCTGAGAGTGATTTGGGAGCTGTGGGGGGAAGGGAGCTTTATCGCTGGCAGAATCCTCAGAGGAGATTCCTGTTGTGTCGGGGGCTGGAATCTAGAAAAGAAAAAGGTAGTTCGTCAGTGGCTGTTGTTTCTCAAAACTCAGCGGAAAGGCCTGGCGATAACCATGGTGTGGTGATGTGTCAGGTGGAAAAAGAGGGCAAGGTTGTTGGAGATGTACAAAAACCTCTCCAGCCCTCCTGCTCACTCCTGCTTCCTTGACTCAGACATCGGCTTTCTTTTATTTCAGATGCCAGATCATTTCTTTCCGCCTACTCCAAGGTGTGTGAATTGGTGGAAATAGATATAAGAGACTGCATATGCTTTTATTGGCTAATTATATTAAGTATAAGAGAAAATGCTTTCTGGGCTTCATCTCACTGTGTATTTCATTCTCCTTTTCAGTGTGCCACTGGGATCCCATTTTCGGGACCAGTCATCTTCTTCACACATAGAAAGTAAAAGGGGTAATTATCCCCCAGGAATACTTTAATTGTACCAATTAACCTGACCACGTTTCGCAATCAAAGCCAAGCAGAGAAGAGGATTTAAAGTGATCAAACACCATTTTATGGACTGGAGATAAGTAATAGGTAAGGTAAGGCATTTACTATAAAGGATGGACTCTGAAATCACATAGGCTTGCACTAAGGGATTTTTCTACCACTATTACCGAGAAGAAAAATGACATTGTAGGATCGTTTAATTCCACCATCACTGCACCTCTGTAATAATATAGCACATAGTCACAATGATCTGTGCTCATTTCAGCTGTCTGTCAAAACGTTCTGTAAATTACTGTTTAAGGGCTTTCTCAGGTGGGCAGAAAGGCAGGTCTAAATTTGAGCCCTTCTTCCAACACTACAGTGCACGACATATACCATTGGACAAGTAACTAAACTTTTCTGCACCTCACTACCCTTATCTGTGTGTCAAGCACTTAACAAACATCATCTCACTCAATCCTCCCAACTCTAGGAGATGGATATTTTCCCGCTTTTGGAGATGCTAGAGGCTCAGTGAAGTGAAGTTGACATTGCAGCTTGCTGGTGAGTCGCAGAGTTCATTTTTTATTTTCTTTCATTCCTTTTTTAACCCCCCTAACAGTTACTGAGGTTCTCTTATGTTCCAGGCATTCAGCTAAATATTGAGGGCATAATGGTGAACCTGATGGACATAGTCTATATTCCCATGGAGCTTAAATAGAACTCAGCTCTGATTGCAGAGCGCATGTCCTATTAACGCTACCATAGAATTCTGCCTTCCTCATGATATTGTTTGGCTCACACGAATGAATGGATGCAAAAGTGTTATAGTCTTTAAGGGAGTTACATTACATCTGTGATGGATACACACACACATATATATTTACCACAGACTTTTAGAGCCTTTATAAACTTGCTAAAATATCATTTAGACATGTCTAAAGTAACTATATAACTAAAAATTGGTTAATCTGGGTCAAAATCAGCTTTTTGTCGTGATAAAATGTTATAGAAAGTGTATAGGCAAATCTACAGAGTCAGAAAGTAGATTAGTTGGTTGCCTGGGGTTGGGGATGGGAACAGGTGTTACTGTAAATGGGCATGAGTTTCTTTTTGGAGGATGGAACTGTTCTAAAGTTGGATTGTGGTGATAGTTGCACAACTCTGAAAATGTACTAAGAATTGTTGAATTGGACACATAAAATGAATAAATTTTATGGTATGTAAATTATACCACAAATAAAGATGTTACAACAAAAACACAAAGTAAATTAATGAAGGCCTATGATTTAGTCCTGATGAGAAAATGTGGTGAGTTCAAGTATTTCTGGGCTTATTAAGAAAGAGACAGGATCATAAGAGGCACACAATCTTTATTGGGCAGCATATGAATAAGATTGCATGGGACATGGGACGGGAAGTCACTCCCAGCGGAAGACCGTCCAGAGATAAAGTCATGGGCCACCACTCTGTAGAGGAATAAGTCAAAGGATACTCTGGGGGAGAGGCAAGTTGAAGAGGGGGGTTATTTACTCGGTGACGTTGCTCAGCAGCACCGTAGTCTCTCAATCAAAGAGCTCTGAAGAAGAGCAGTGGTTTGTTATCTTTATAGCTACAATATTTGTCTTACCTATGGTTAGCAGACGTTGGGTGTAATTTTACGAGGATATGTAGAGTAAATAGGCTCTAAATCGTTAAAAATATGTTTATGTTGGGCTATATTTAAAGCAATTTAAAGATGTATAAGAAATAAACAACATGGGGCTATTTTCAGCAAATATACAGGAACCATCTCTGCCTTATTTAAATAACAGGAAGATATCATGAATTTGCCATATCACTTAGCTCATAGTAAGTGGTCAATCTCAAAATTACAGTGGTTAAGGGCATCAGATCTGAAGTCAGCCCAGATGGGTCATATACTAGTTATTTAACGATAATAAGCTACTTTGCATGTCTCACTTTCCTTATCTATAAAACAAGAAAATGTGAATCTTTGTGTGACAAGGCTGTGAAGACTGTACCTATTAGCACATGTAAAATAAGACATTTATTGCCGTGTCCTGCATATAGGAAACACTCAACAGTTAGCAGCTCCTATTATTATTCCAGAAACTTAAATAGCAACCAGTTTAACAAAACTCAGAAAGAGCAGCAGTTTTGATTAATAAAATGTCTACACTATTTCTAGTCAGTAGAATTGTTTAATCAGCATTGCTGTCAAAATAGCTGTCTCGGTAGAAATGCCAACATCTCGCCATCAGCAGAGTATGTGAAGTGCATTGGCACCAATCCATTCACATATTCTCCCTGGGGACCATCGCACAAACACCCAGGGGTGGGTGACCCAGGCAGGCTGTTTCACTGATCTAATCGTTAGACTCTGTATCTGGTGATAGACTCTGCCTCATTGGATCATTTTAAGGGTTAGATAAACTAACACATGCAAAAGGTCCCAGTTCACTTACTATTATTGGGAAATTCAGGCTCAGAGACATTAAATAGCATATTCAAGATCACATGGATAGTAAAAACTAGAAATAAGATTTTTTTTTTTTTTAAACAGGGTCTCGCCGTGTTGCCCAGGCTGGAGTGTAGTGGTACGATCTTGGCTCAATGCAACCTCTGCCTCCCTGGTTCAAGCGACTCTCCTGCCTCAGCCTCCCAAGTAGCTGGGACTACAGGCACCCACCACCACACCCAGCTAAATTTTTTTGGATTTTTAAGAATTGAGGTTTCACTATGTTGGCCAGGCTGGTCTTGAACTGCTGACCTCGTGATCTGCCCGCCTCAGCCTCCCAAAGTACTGGGATTACAGGCGTGAGCCACCGTGCCTGGCCTAGAACTAAGTTTTGAGTACAGTTTCTCTGATTCTAGAACTTGTATTTATGTGTTCATAAACATTATGCTCCACAACTTACAGTCTGTGGACCTGGAGGCAAGTATAAATACTCTCTTATCCTTAATATTTTCATTTTTAAAATATAGGAGTTGAGTACCTCTGTATAGGACTGTTAAGATAATTAAATGAGATATATAAAACACTTAGAATAGTGTGTGGCATGTAGAAGTTCAATAAATGTCATCAAATGTTCTATTACTATAGTTATTTTTGCCTGGGGCACTTTCACTTTAAAATGTAACTCTTAGAATTAGGTCACAGTTCATGGGAGGAAAATGCAGTGAGGAGGGACTCCAGCCCAGGGTTTACTTGATTCTCCATTTCAGTAAATGTCAGCTCCATTCTTTTGTTACTCAGTTTATAAACCTTGGAGTCATTCTTGACTCCTCCCTTTCTCATATCCCACTTTCACTCTGTCTATCAAGAAATTCTTTTGGCACTGCCTTCAAAATAAGTCCGGAATCTGACTCCTTTCTGTCACCTCCACGACCACCACCCTAGCCCAGACCAAAATAATCTCTCAACTGGTCTACTGCAACATCCTCTCACCTGCTCTCCAGGCTCCTCTGACCTTGCCACCTTCAGTCTGTCTTCAGTACAGCGACCAAAATGACCCTGTTATGGTCTACATCAGGTCATGTTACTCTCCTGCTGTTTTCTGCATTTCTCCCTAAGTAGCTGCATAGATAACGCCTCTCAAATTCTGTATTAGTAATCTACCACTGCTGGACAAATTACCACAAAGACAGTGGCTTGAAACAATGCCCACTTATTTCACAGCGTCTATGGAACACTATGCAGCTATAAAAAGGAATGAGATCAAGCCAGGCAAGGTGGCTCACACCTGTAATCCCAGCATTTTGGGAGGCTGAGGCAGGTGGATCATGAGGTCAGGAGTTCAAGACCAACCTGGCCAGCATGGTGAAACCCCATCTCTACTAAAAATACAAAAAATTAGCCGGGTATGGTGGCGCACACCTGTAATCCCAGCTACTCGGGAGGCTGAGGCAGGAGAATTGCTTGAACCTGGGAGGCAGAGGTTCCAGTGAGCTGAGATCACTCCACTGCACTCAAGCCTGGGCAACAGAGTGAGACTCTGTCTCAAAAAAATAAATAAATATAAAAAAGAATGGGATCATGTTTTTTGTGGGGACGTGGATGGAGTTGGAAGCCATTATCCTCAGCAAACTAACGCAGGAACAGAAAACAAAACACCACATGTTCTCACTTATAAGTGGGAGCTGAACAATGAGAACACATGGACACAGGGAGAGAAACAACACATACTGAGGCCTGTTGGCTGGTGGGGTAGGGGAGGGAGAGCATTAGGAAAAATAGCTAATGCATTCTGGGCTCAATACCTAGGTGATGGGTTGATAGGTGCAGCAAACCACCATGGCACACGTTTACCTATGTAACAAATCTGCACATCCTACATGTGTACCCCAGAAATAAAAATAAAAGTAAAAATAAAGTTTACCATCTGCAACCCAAAATAGGGCCCTCACAAGAACTCAAATATGCTGCCACCCCTATTTCAGACTTTCAACCTCTACAACTGTGATAAATAAATTTTAGTTGTTCAAAAGCCACCCAGTCTATAGTACTTTGTCATAGCAGCTCAAACTGACTAAGGTAAGTGTCATTCTTATCACATGATAGCAAGGGTAAAAACTATCAACATGACTTATCACTGTTGACATTGACTTTGACTACTTGGCTGAGATTGTATTTGTCAGATTTCTCCACTATAAAATTATTCCTTCCCCCACCTTTTTATACTGTACTCTGGAAGGAAGTTACTATGCAGAATCCACACTCAAGGAGTGGGAAGGTATGCGAGATCTCCTTGAGAGCAGAGTGTCCACATGAATTGTTTGGAATGTTTACGTACAGGAGATTTGCCTGTTCTCCCTCGTTGATTTTAATTGTAGGTTTTCTACCAAATCTAACTTATTTTTTATTCAGTTGTATATTTATATCACTATGGCCTGGTACATATATACATATATATATATATATATATATATATATATATATATATATATATTTAAGGAAACAAAAACCTACAAAGGATAGGATATGTCAAACGGGGATAGGAGCCAAATATAAGAGCTCCTGTTCACCAAACCTAGAAAAATTTGAGCAACAAAATAGAGCATCATTAAACTATAGCCAAATATATATATACACACACACACACACACACACACACATATATATGTATACTATATACTATAGTATATACGGTATACTGTATATACCGTATATACTATACGGTATATATAGTATATATGTAAACTATAGCCAAATATATATATGGCTATATATATATTTATATATATGGCTATATATATATTTATGTATATATGGCTATATATATTTATATATATATGGCTATATATATATTTATGTATATATGGCTATATATATATTTATGTATATATGGCTATATATATTTATGTATATATGGCTATATATATTTATATATATATGGCTATATATATATTTATATATATATGGCTATATATATATTTATATATATATGGCTATATATATGTTTATGTATATATGGCTATATATATATTTATGTATATATTTATATATTTATTTATATATGTATGGCTATATATATCTCTCTCTATTAATGATGCTCTATTTTGTTGCTCAAATTTTTCTAAGTTTGGTGAACAGGAGCTCTTATATTTGGCTCCTACCCCCATTTGACATATCCTATCCTTTGTAGGTTTTTGTTTCTTTAACATTTTATTAATTTCTGCTACAAGATTCCTCATCCTCTTGTATGCTTCCTGCCCTGGGCCCACAGTCAGCTATTTCTTCAATGGGCCCTGGTTCCTTTTATTTGCAAATTGTATTAGAAACCAAGATCTGGGCACTAGGTGTGCTCACTGATGGTGTCATTACTTTAGGGCCGTCTTAGCTAACAGAACAAGGAAATATAGGTTGAGGATCTCTAATCCAAAAATCCAAAATTCCATATGGTCACAGATCTTAAACTTTTTGAGCGCCAACATGACACTCAAAGGAAATGCTCATTCGTGCATTTTAGATTTTGAATTTTTAGATTAGAGATGCTCAACTGGTGAGTATAATGTAGATATTCCAAAATCTGAAAAACTCTAAACGTTGAAAACCTTTGGTCCAAAGCATTTTGCGTAAGTGTTACTCCATATGTGTATGTGTGTATACTAACCCATTTGTATACATATAGCTGTTTTTATATGTAACCATCTATGTCTTTATTAAGTTAAACATGAATTCACACTGATATTTTCAATCGTAATCTACTACCACATATTCATTCTAGGTCTTCCTCTTGCTTATCTTCATACTCCTACTGCAACACTGAGAAACCCGGCACCCATCATCTGCCATCTATTTAATTGCTCAATTTCAGTATTCATTTATAGTGTTTTCAAAATTGTTAATCCATATCCCTGTTGGAAACAATCTTTTCCATTTGAGTACAGTGTTTATGTGTAGTTTAATTTGGCTTTGGTATTCAAGACTACCCTCATTTTCAAAGTTAATTAGGTCAACATGCCTACTTCCTCTATGCATGTCAGTGAGGTTATTTCATACATTTGTAATGCAATGAAATTCTCTTCTCACATTCTGCATTCCATCCTGGGACACTTGACCACTTATTTTTTTTAAACCTGCATACATTAAGAATCATTATTTCTACTGTAAACTTGTATGGGTTTTGACAAATGCATAATGTCAAGTATCCACCAGTACAGTATTAAATCTAAAGTTCACCTCCCTAAAAATTCCCTGTGCTTCATCTGTTCAATCCTCTCTTCCCCAGCTCTGAGTTTTGACAGCAGCTCAACCTTTTGTTGTATCTAGAATTTTCCCTTTTACAGAATGTCGTATATTTGGAATTATATAGCATGATGCTTTTTCAGATAGGTTTCTTTAACTTAGCAATATAGATTTGAGATTCATCCATGTCTTTTTGTGGTTTGATAGCTCATTTTGTAATACTAAATAGTATTCCATTATATGGATGTACTACAAATGTTTAACGATTCACCTATTGAAGAGCAACTTGGTTGTGTTCACATTTTGGTGACTACAAATAAAGCCAGTATAAACACCTGTGTGCAATTTCTGGCATGGGTGTAAGTTTTAAAATTAGCTGGGTAAATACATAGGAGTGTGATTTTTGTGGTAAGTCTATGTTTAGCTTTGTAAGAAACTGCCAGATTTTATCCAACGTTGTTAAACCATTTTGCTTTATCAACAGCAATGAGTGAGAGTTCCAGTGGCTCTTAATCCTCATCAGCATTTAGCATTTCTTTTTTACTTTTAATATTTTGTTTATTTATTCTGATAAGGATGTGATGATACTTATTGTTGCTTTAGTTTACAGTTGCCTAATGGAAAATGACATTGAGCATTTTTATATGATTATTTGCTATTTGTATATCTGAGGGTTTGTGTTCAGAAGTCTTGCTCATTTTTTTTATTATACTTTAAGTTTTAGGGTACATGTGCACAACGTGCAGGTTTGTTACATATGTATACATGTGCCATGCTGGTGTGCTGCACCCATTAACTCGTCATTTAGCATTAGGTATATCTCCTAATGCTATCCCTCCCCCCTCCCCCCACCCCACAACAGGCCCCACTGTGTGATGTTCCCCTTCCTGTGTCCATGTGTTCTCATTGTTCAATTCCCACCTATGAGTGAGAACATGCGGTATTTGGTTTTTTGTCCTTGCAATAGTTTGCTGAGAATGATGGTTTCCAGCTTCATCCATGTCCCTACAAAGGACATGAACTCATCATTTTTTTATGGCTGCATAGTATTCCGTGGTGTATATGTGCCACATTTTCTTTTTTTTTTCTTTTTTTTATTTTATTATTATTATACTTTAAGTTTTAGGGTACATGTGCACAATGTGCAGGTTAGTTACATATGTATACATGTGCCATGCTGGTGTGCTGCACCCATTAACTCGTCATTTAGCATTAGGTATATCTCCTAATGCTATCCCTCCCCCCTCCCCCCACCCCACAACAGGCCCCAGAGTGTGATGTTCCCCTTCCTGTGTCCATGTGTTCTCATTGTTCAATTCCCACCTATGAGTGAGAACCTGCGGTGTTTGGTTTTTTGTCCTTGCGATAGTTTACTGAGAATGATGATTTCCAATTTCATCCATGTCCCTACAAAGGACATGAACTCATCATTTTTTATGGCTGCATAGTATTCCATGTGCCACATTTTCTTAATCCAGTCTATCATTGTTGGACATTTGGGTTGGTTCCAAGTCTTTGCTATTGTGAATAGTGCCACAATAAACATACGTGTGCATGTGTCTTTATAGCAGCATGATTTATAATCCTTTGGTTATATACCCAGTAATGGGATGGCTGGGTCAAATGGTATTTCTAGTTCTAGATCCTTGAGGAATTGCCACACCAAATTCCACAATGGTTGAACTAGTTTACAGTCCCACCAACAGTGTAAAAGTGTTCCTATTTCTCCACATCTTCTCCAGCACCTGTTGTTTCCTGACTTTTTAATGATCACCATTCTAACTGGTGTGAGATGGTATCTCATTGTGGTTTTGATTTGCATTTCTCTGATGGCCAGTGATGGTGAGCATTTTTTCATGTGTCTTTTGGCTGCATAAATGTCTTCTTTTGAGAAGTGTCTGTTCACCTCCTTTGCCCACTTTTTGATGGGGTTGTTTGTTTTTCTCTTGTAAATTTGTTTGAGTTCATTGTAGATTCTGGATATTAGCCCTTTGTCAGATGAGTGGGTTGCAAAAATTTTCTCCCATTTTGTAGGTTGTCTGTTCACTCTGATGGTAGTTTCTTTTGCTGTGCAGAAGCTCTTTAGTTGAATTAGATCCCATTTGTCAATTTTGGCTTTTGTTGCCATTGCTTTTGGTGTTTTAGACATGAAGTCCTTGCCCATGCCTATGTCCTGAATGGTATTGCCTAGGTTTTCTTCTAGGGTTTTTATGGTTTTAGCTCTAACATTTAAGTCTTTAATCCATCTTAAATTAATTTCTGTGTAAGGTGTAAGGAAGGGATCCAGTTTCAGCTTTCTACATATGGCTAGCCAGTTTTCCCAGCACCATTTATTAAATAGGGAATCCTTTCCACATTGTTTGTTTTTCTCAGGTTTGTCAAAGATCAGTTGGTTGTAGATATGCGGCATTATTTCTGAGGACTCTGTTCTGTTCCATTGGTCTATATCTCTGTTTTGGTACCAGTACCATGCTGTTTTGGTGACTGTAGCCTTGTAGTATAGTTTGAAGTCAGGTAGCGTGATGCCTCCAGCTTTGTTCTTTTGGCTTAGGATTGACTTGGCGATGCGGGCTCTTTTTTGGTTCCATATGAAATTTAAAGTAGTTTTTTCCAATTCTGTGAAGAAAGTCATTGGTAGCTTGATGGGGATGGCGTTGAATCTATAAATTACCTTGGGCAGTATGGCCATTTTCACGATATTGATTCTTCCTATCCATGAGCATGGAATGTTCTTCCATTTGTTTGTATCCTCTTTTATTTCATTGCTTGCTCATTTTTAAATTAGGTTTTTATCTAACTTATTGAGTTTTAAGAGTTCTTTGTATATTTTGGATTCAAAATATTTATTAATTGTGTGTTTTGCAAATATATTCTATCAGTTGTGGCTTGTCTTTCCATTCTCTTAAAAGCATCTTTTGCAAAGAAGAGGTTTTAAGCTTTCATAAAGCTCAACTTACTGTTTTTTTTTTCATGGATTGTCCTTTTTGTGTCGAATATAAAAACTCAGTGCCAAACCTGAAGTAACCTACATTTTTCCCCTATGTTTTCATATAGTAGTTTTATTGTTTCCATTTTATATCTACATCAGTGTTACATTATGAATCAATTTTTATGAACGCTTCATAGACTTTGTCTAGGTTTTTTCATTTATTTTTCACATATGGGTGTGCAATTTATTTAAAGGATATTTTTACTGTTTACTTTCCTTTATTCTTTTGTCAAAGATCAGTTAGCTATATTTGAGTGAGTCCGTTCCTGCAATCTTTATTCTGTTCTCTTCATCTATGTATTCTTTGGGTGATACCACTTTGCCTTGTTTACTATATCTTTATAATAAGTCATGAAGTTGGTTAGTGTCAGCCTGACAACTTGGTTGTTCAAATTCAGTGTTTCTTGTCTTTTCTGGGTCTTTTTCCTTTCCATATAAATTTTAGAATCAGTTTGTCTATTCCCACAAAATAGCTTGTCATATATTTGATTGATACTGCATCTGTATAAATCAATTTGGGAATAGTTGGCATATTGACCATATTGAGTCCCGCAATCCAAGGACACAGACTGTCTCTCCATGTATTTAAATAATCTTTCACTTCTTTCATCAGAGTTTTATAGTTTTCACCATATAGGTATGGAATATATTTTGTTAGATTTGTACCTAAGTATTTCATTTTTTGATGCTAATATAAATGATATTGCATTTTAATTTCAAATTCTGTATGTTTGGGGGTGATATACAAGAAAACAATATATATTTATATATTAATATTATATCTGTGACTTTCTTATGTTTAGTTATTAGTTGCAGGAGTTTTTGTTGATTTTTGGAATTTTCTACATGGACAGTTATGTTATCTGCAAATTCATTCTCACGCTGTATACATTTTATTTCCTTTCCTTGTATTATTCCACTTACTAATACTTCCAGTATGATTTTCAATAGGAGTGGTGAGAAGGAACATTCCTGCTTTGTTCCCAGTCTTCAGGAAAAAGTGTCCAATTTCTTACCATTAAGTATAATGTTAACTTCAGGCTTTCATGGTTCTTTATCATGTTAAGGAAAATCTCTGTTTACAGTTTGCCGAGAGTTTTTATGTTGAATGTGTGTTAGATTCTTCTCAAATGCTGCTTAGGTTACAATTGAATGACCGTATGGTTTTATTCTTCAGTATATTGATATAGTGGATCACATTAATTGATTTTCACATGTTGAACCAACTTTGCTTACCTGGAATAAATCCCAACTTCTCATAATATATAATTATTTTTATATAGCATTGGATTCGATTTGATGATTTTTTGAGAGTTTTTACATCTATGCTCCTGAGAAGTATTTGTCCATGGTTTTTCTGTTTTGCAATATCTTTATGTGAATTTGGTATTAGTGAAATGCTGCATAAAATGAATTAGTAATTTTTATCTCTGATTCTATTTTCTGAAGGAAATAGTGAAGATTTTTTTTTCTTTTTTTTTTTTTAGTTAGTTTTTTTGCTTAAATGTTTGGTAGACTTCACCTGTGAGAACATCTGGGTCTGGAGCTGTCTTTTTTGGAAGTTTATTAATTATTGACTCAGTTGCTTTTATAAATACAGACCTAGTCAGATTTTCTGTGTCTTCTTTATGGGTTTTGATAGTTTATGTATTTCAAAGAATTTGTCTATTTCATATTTGTATTAAATGTGTGAGGATAGAATTGTTTGTAATATGATGGGATCAGTAATAATGATGCCTCTTTCATTTATAACATTTATAATACTAGTAACTTGTTTCTTCTCTCTCTCTGTCTTTTTTTTTTCTTTTTACTTTTCTTTTTTCTTTTTTTTTTTTTTGAGAAAGAATCTCTCTCTGTCGCCCCAGGCTGGAGTGCAGTGGCACGGTCTCAGCTCACTGCAACGTCTGCCTCCCGGGTTCAAGCGATGCCAGTGTGCCTCAGCCTGCCGAGTAGCTGGGACTACAGGAGCGCGCCATCACACCTGGCTAATTTTTTTTGTATTTTTAGTAGAGACGGGGTTTTGCCATGTTGGCCAGGCTGTTCTTGAACTCCTGACCTCAGGTGATCCTCCAGCCTTGGCCTCCCAAAGTGCTGGGATTACAGGCGTTAGCCACTGTGCCCAGCTCTTCTCTCACTTTTTATTGGTTAGCCTGGTTATGGTTTTATTTGTTGAATTCATCTTTATAAAGAACCAGCTTTGGGTTTTGTTGATTTTAATTATTGATTTCTGTTTTCTATGTTATTGATTTCTTCTCTAATTTGGGTCATTTCTTGTGTTCTGCTTGCTTGAGGCTAAAATTGCTCTTCTTTCTTTACTGATTTTAGATTTCTTATTTTCTAATGCATGTATTCAATGCTGCAAGTCTCCCTCTGAGGACAGCTTTCACTGCGTCCACTATATTTCATAAAGTTGCAGTTTAATTTTCATTTTGTTCAAATAATTTTTCATTTCTCTTGAAACTTCTTCTTTGATGCATGTATCATTTAGAAAAATGTTACTTTCCAAATATATGAAGATTTTCCATCCATTTTTCCGGTATTGATATCTGGTTAAATTCCATTGTGATCTGATAATATATTTTGTACAATTTATGTTCTTTAGCATTAGTTAAGGTATGTTTTATGGCCCATGATGTAGCCTATAGTGGTTCTTAGATCATTAACCTGGCTGAACCTCAATATTAATTTTCTTTCTTTCTTCCTTTCTTTCTTTCTCTCTCTCTTTCTGTTTCTCTTTCTTTCTTTCCTTTTTTTTTTTTTTTTTTTAACAGAGTCTCACTTCATCACCCAGGCTAGAGTGCAGTGGCTCAGTCTCAGCTCACAGCAACTTCTGCATCCCGGGTTCAAGCAATTCTTGTGCCTCAGTCTCCCAAAGTAGCTGGAATTACAGGTGTGCACCACCCCACCCAGTTAATTTTCTTTTCTTGTATTTTTAGTAGAGATAGGGTTTAGCCATGTTGGCCAGGCTGCTCTCAAACTCCTGACCTCAAGTGATCCACCTGCCTCGGCCTCCCAAATTGGTGGGATTACAGGCATGAGCCACCGCACCAGGACCAATATTACTTTTCTTCAGGGCCCATCCTTCACCCCCACCAGAACACATTATAAATGAATAATTATTTCCTTATGTTAATTGAAACATGTATACAAAGAGGTAAGGCCCTGTTTTGGGTTCTTGTTTAGGACAGTAAACATACACTAATTGGCCTCCACAGCAATTGTGTTTAGCATGAGAAACAGGTAATAAACATAAATAAATAAATGACATAGTGTATCAGCAGGTGATAAGTGCTATAAATGAGCAAAAGTAGATATGACATGTAAAGAACTTGGCAATTATCATTCCTGTCATCATAGTAAAAATACATCTGAATACACTGAAAGTCACCTTTTCTTGGATCAATCAAATAATTGAGGTTACAGGGCAAATACCATCCTGAAATCTGCAGAGGCAGGCAAATATAATGGATTCTAGCCAATATCTTCTTGCTTTAAGTAGAAGCCACAGAAACCATATACTTGTAGAAACACATATGAGAATTATGAAGAACTTTTGGAGGCTAAGTGTGGTCTGGCTTGAGGGTGAGAAACTGATAGGGTTGCATTTTTAAGTAGAGCCCCATCCTTTTTTGGGGAACCCCCTATCAGATTATCACAAATAAGAGCCAACAAATACCTCCTCCTGATTCTGGCAGGGAGAGAGAAAGAATAACCTTTGTGAAATAATCCCAGAATATTCTCTGTAAATAAGTTTACTCTTCAAGGGAAAGATTTTGCCAGAAGCTTAGTTCATCTGTGAAAGCACATTTACTTGACCCTAGCTACCTCCAGCCTTTCTGGCTTACCTACAGGGAGGAAAAAAAAAAAGGTAAAAAACAATTGTGAAGGTCACAGTCCAGAAGAAACTAAAGCAGCTAGAAGAAGAGGGAACATGATGTTTAACCTACCCTTAGGCTTTCTTATGTAGTGAGAAGAAAGCATCAAAAAAAAAAAAAAAATCAAAGTGGAGGCCTGTTTTCTGACTCATCCTGTTGCAAGAGACAGGAACCAGAAGAGAGAGCTGTGCATGTGAGTATGATCTTTCAATGCCCAGTGACCCCATCAAATGGTAAACATGGACAGACAGATATCATGGGAATTAACTTATTTGGGTAAGTATTCTCTAAGGTGATGAAGACAGCAACAGAATCTTATACTTACAGTCAGTGTCATGGTATGGGTAGTCTCAATGTTTGCGGAAAGGGGATGGGTAGGTCAGGAAAGACTATCAAGAAGGAATGCCTTAGCCTAGTCTTCAAGGGTGAGAGGAACTTGATAAAGAATGGGAAGGAGGACAGAAAGGCATTCTGGACAGAGCAAGGCTCAGGAAAACAGACTTGGAGGGAAGAGAGAAAAAGGCCTATTTAGTAGACTGTAAGGAATTCAATGCAACTGGAATATTGAATGTCATGAAGGGAGTGGAGCCGATCAGAAAATGAAGTTGAAGCAGGAGGCATGGGCCAAATAATATAGTATATTGTATGTATGGCAGAAGAACTCTGACTTTACCAGCAGCAATGAAAAAACCATTGAAAGGGAAGAGCATCATCAGATTTCTATTTTAAGAAGATGATTTAGGTTAATGTACAGAGAATGGATTGTAGGAGATGGTAGTAGGTATCATGATGATATCCCAGTTACCCTGATTTGATCATTATGCAGTCTATACATGTATCAAATATCACATGTACCCCAGAAATATGGACAACCATGAAGTATCAACAACAACAACAACAAATATCAGGAACACCAAATAGAAGTTCCAGTGCCTTGCATTAATCTAAATGAGGAAGGATAATGGTCTGAACATCATTATAGCAATGGCATGTACAAGACTGGGTGAATCTGGGAAAGAACTAAGAGGTAGAATCTGTTGGTATTGATTAGATGAGGTAGATGGAGGGGAGAAGAGGGACTCAGTGATGATCCCAGGAATATATATCCCCAGCCAGATATATATCTCCAATACCAACAGTGCCTTTGTAAAATGGTGTCTTGGCCAGGCGCGGTGGCTCGTGCCTGTAATCCCAGCACTTTGGGAGGCTGAGGTGGGCGGATCATGAGGTCAAGAGATTGAGACCATCCTGGCCAACATGGTGAAACCCCGTCTCTACTGAAAATACAAAAATTAGCCGGGCGTGGTGGCAGGTGCCTGTAGTCCGCTACTCGGGAGAATGAGGCAGGAGAATCACTTGAACCTGGGAGGCGGAGGTTGCAGTGAGCTGAGATCGCGCCACTGCACTCCAGCCTGGCAACAGAGCGAGACTACATCTCAAAAAAAAAAAAAAAAAAAAGAAAAGTAAAGAAAAATAGTGTCTTTTAGTAGCTTCTCAAAGGGTTTATGCCATGAAGTTAATTGTTTAAAGATATATTCCATCTGAATTAGAGCCTACAGAATATGAAAACTTTGGGTGAGCTTAAATTTCTGGTGAGGAATGTAAAACACACACATTTGTAGCGACTTGTGGAAATGAAAAACCCCTGTATTTTAGTAATGTGCACTCCTGGTGTGTAATCAGGAAGTTTTCAGTTCAAGCAGCAACTAGCTATAAGGCTGTAACTGCAGAAAGAATGATAAGTTGGAGATTCATTAAGTATTTATTCCTTGCTAGGTCTGTCTTTGTTATTGATAAATCAATTACAGACAAACTGAGTTTGTAGCTTTTCAGCTGGACAACTTTAAAAAAATATGAAGCATTTACTGCCCTGAACTATTTACCTGACTGAATTATCTTAAATTGCTCTGTAAGAGCATTGGCAAATACCAAAATCTGATACAGCGTCTTAGCAGGGGTGAAATTTGATTGTGAAATTGGACATTAACTTATCTAGCAAAAACACAACTTCTGGAATATTCTTGCCTAAGGTGTTTTTCTCATATAAACTTATGAGAATGTCAGGGGTGAAATTTTAAAGGTCAACTAATACATCCCTTTTTCAGGCACAGATGAAACTAAGACCTATAAAAAATTGGTTAAGGAACCTGCCCACAGTCATGTGTCACCTTTGGAACTAAGTCAAGACTCAAAAGCATTAGTTTTCAAACCATCATGTGGTTGACTATGACTGTCTTATACCTCTATGTAAGACTGGTCTCCAAATGTGGATGAGTGCCATTATTAATTTTTTAAAAAAAAAAGATAAAATACAAATGTATTTGAAAGCATTACGGTACTTAGAAAAAGTTCATAAAAATCAATGCTTTTTTTTTTTTTTTTTTTTTGACGGAGTCTGGCTCGGGAGTGCAGTGGCTCAATCTCGGCTCACTGCAGCCTCTGCTCCCAGGTTCCAGCAATTCTCCTGCCTCAGCCTCCTGAGTAGCTGGGATTACAGGCGCACGCCACCACACCCAGCTAATTTTTGTATTTTTAGTAGAGACAGGGTTTTGCCATGTTGGCCAGGCTGTTCTCAAACTCCTGACCCCAGGTGATCCGCCCGCTTCGGCCTCCCAAATTGTTGGGATTACAGGTGTGAGCCACAGCATCTGGCCTCAATGCCTTTTTTTTCTCAATCAACAAACACTAATATTGTAACTCCGTTTATGTGGATAGAGGTCAGTAACACTGTGGGAGGGCATTGATAGAGTGTTTTCATACTCGAAAATTGGGAAACTCTTTGTTGTGGGTTGAATTTTGTTCCCCAGAAAGAGGTGTTGAAGTTCTAATCGTCAGTATCTGTTAATGTGGCCTTATTAGGAAGTAGGGTGTTTACAGTAAACTCAAGGTGAGATTATACTCAACTTCAGTGGGTCCTAATCCAACAGGACTGACATCTGTTACAAGAAGAGGAGAAGAAATACACAGGGAAAACACCATATGACTACCGAGGCAGAGGCTGGAGCCATGCATCTACAAGTCAAGGAATGCCAAGGACTGCTGACAACACGAGAATCTAGGAGAAAGACACAGAATAGATTCCACCCTAGAGACTTCAGAGAGAGTGTGGCCCTGATGATACGTTGATTCTAGACTTCTTTACCCCAGAACTGTGACACAGTGTATTTCTGTTGTTTTAAGTCACCTAATTTGAGGACCTTTATTATAGCAGCCATTGCAAACTAACATACTGCTCTTCTGCAAACAGTTGATGTTGAGGACTGCCAGCAGTCCATAGGAGAAAACTCTTTGGATAAATGTTGTCATTATGTGCTATTTTTTTGCCTAACTTATTTTTGTTCACTTAGACGCTATTGTTTTCAGCATAGTGCTTTCACCTGTACGGTGTACTGAATGGAGTTTAACTAATATCCTCTGTCCTGCTGCCCCCTTCACTGTCTATTTCCCCAACCCCATTATACCTATTTCTCTCTCTTCAATGATGGAGGGCTCCACATAGCATTTGCAGATTAGGTTTGTTTTAGAGAATGAAAGTGGATGAGGTAAAGCAGTGATTACTTTTATAAGCTGTCCTATATTTCCTTTTTATTTCTGAACTCGATTTGCTTTTATTGCAAACATTAAAGATTGTTTCCTCACTGGTTCTTTTCTTCCAAATTGAGCTCCATGTATCATTTCATCTGCATCCTAACTGGATATTTGGGCTTCTTTTGCTGTACCAGGCAAAGATTAAAGTAGAAGTCAATATTGAGGAACGACAACAGAGAACCATGAAGTACAGTATTTCAGTGGCATAAAATAAATATAATTATTCCCCTTGGCAGTTCTCTTCCAATCAGATACACAGGTAATCTCCTCACTTTATTGTTCAATATAGTCAAGTGTATGGCTTCTTGTGTAAATGTTAATGTGATACTGGCTTTAAATCTTGCTCTTTCAACTACATCATATTCTGTTATTAAACTTTGGAGTTAGGAGAGATCTTAGAAGTCAGTGAGCTCAGTGAGGATGCTGGAAATGCTGAGATTTGCACAGTCTCACAGAATTAACTGATGGTAGAATTGAGCCTTCGACCCAGGCCCCCTGTGCCCTAGTCCAGCATTCTTTCAGCCAAATCTCTCTCCTTCTTAGATAAGAGGTTAGTTTCCTTTCAGAAAGTGATATTGTTGTTCCTTTTACAGGCAAGTGTACTCTAGCTCAAGGTCTGATCTCTTTAAATGTAGACAGGCTAGAACTTCCCTGAAGAGTCACCTACTCCAGTTCTCTCTTTTTGCAACTAGAGCTGCAAAAACTCACCTTCCCATCAACAGAATGAAAGCTTCAGATGATGAAATAGCTAAGTCACAATACAATTTCCAAATTAAACAAAGTAAATTTCTTAGTTTTGATCATTGTACTATGGCTATATAACAGGTTAACATTAGGGGAAGTTGGGTGAGAGACATGAAGGAACTCCATAAATTTTGATACTTTTCTCTATGTCTAAGTTGGGTTCAAATTAAAAACATTTTAAACATCAAATACATGGGAATTTGAAATGTACCAATGGCTTTCATAACCAATCTTATTCCTGAAAATGTGTGTGTGTTCCTCAGGACATTCTTTATATAGTAAATGCTGACTTTATTCTGTTGTAGCATAGTAAGTTTGCTAAGTCTCTCTTATCATCTTGTGAAAATTGCATTTTGCTAAAAGTCATTATAGGACAGACTGTGTGCTTGGTGGCTATAATTTGCACAAAGTAAAGATATTGTGTGAGAGACAAAGAGTACTATGGAGGGCAATGCAATGATTGAACAACCATCTGTTGGAAAGACCATAGCACCCCACTTCTTCTGGGGAAAGAATAAAGTTAGCCAACTCGAATCCAAAACTGGTAGACTCTTCTCTTCAAGCTCATTCCTATATAATGAACTGTTAAGTGTCTACAATTTGGAAACTTCTGTGCACATTGGGTAGACAGGCAAGCAAATAGGTGGCTATTACATACTTTAATAAGTGTTATAGTAGAGGGAATCCCATGGTTCTATTAATGCACAATGGATGAGAACTTCTAACTTCGCCTTTGAGGTAAACATGTCAGGGAGAACATCCTGAAGGAGGGACTACCCAGGGCTGAATCTTTAAGGAGAACAGGAGGTAGCCAAGCACAGAAGGAAAGGACTATAGAGAGGCCTTCCAAGCAAGCAGAGGAATATAAGCACAAGTACAAGAAAAGTTTAGCATGTTTGGTCAAGTAGTTCATTACAGTTAGGTCATGAGATATACATGTATGTGAAGGAATACTGGGACAAGTCCTTTCATTTTGAATCATTTGAGGAGAGAGAAGCAGCATGACCTACTTTTATTTCAGAAGGATCTCTCTCGCTGCAGAATGGAAAGTTGATTGGAGGTGAACTAGAAAGGAAACAGAGAAGCTAATGAGAAAATTATTGCAATAGAACAGATGAGAGAGAATGGTGGTTTGAAGTAGAGTGGTAGCAGTAAGGGTGATCAGAAGTGAACTATTCAAAGATATATTTAGGAGATACATTTGAAAGAACTTGATGCTTTATTTGATGTTGGAGTTCACTGAGAGTGACAGATGATGTTCAGATTTTTTGCTTTTTCATAATGAGCCAACTTCAACTTCTTTCTTATCATTTCCCCCACCTCCTCGTTTAACTGAAAAAGATACTTCTTTCCCTGCGGCCTTCTTATATGAAGTGGCAGAGTAAAGGGAACTACATGTGCTCCCAGATACAGTTTCTGGGATGCCAAAATGGCATAGGTCAAAACAACATTTCTTACCATTTTGTATTCAGTTATAATCATTGAGTTTTCAAAAAACTGAATAAACGTACTCTGGTTTCACTATGAATTTATTATTTTCTTTTTTTTGCGGGGGTTCTTTTTTTTAAAATTTATTTATTATTATTATACTTTAGGTATATCTCCCAATGCTATCCCTCCCACCTCCCCCCACCCCACAACAGTCCCAAGAGTGTGATGTTCCTCTTCCTGTGTCCATGTGTTCTGATTGTTCAATTCCCACCTATGAGTGAGAATATGCGGTGTTTGGTTTTTTGTTCTTGCGATAGTTTACTGAGAATGATGATTTCCAATTTCATCCATGTCCCTACAAAGGACACGAACTCATCATTTTTTATGGCTGCATAGTATTCCATGGTGTATATGTGCCACATTTTCTTAATCCAGTCTATCATTGTTGGACATTTGGGTTGGTTCCAAGTCTTTGCTATTGTGAATAATGCCGCAATAAACATATGTGTGCATGTGTCTTTATAGCAGCATGATTTACAGTCCTTTGGGTATATACCCAGTAATGGGATGGCTGGGTCAAATGGTATTTCTAGTTCTAGATCCCTGAGGAATCGCCACACTGACTTCCGCAATGGTTGAACTAGTTTACAGTCCCACCAACAGTGTAAAAGTGTTCCCATTTCTCCACATCCTCTCCACCACCTGTTGTTTCCTGATTTTTTAATGATTGCCATTCTAACTGGTGTGAGATGGTATCTCATTGTGGTTTTGATTTGCATTTCTCTGATGGCCAGTGATGGTGAGCATTTTTTCATGTGTCTTTTGGCTGCATAAATGTCTTCTTTTGAGAAGTGTCTGTTCATCTCCTTCGCCCACTTTTTAATGGGGTTGTTTGTTTTTTTCTTGTAAATTTGTTTGAGTTCATTGTAGATTCTGAATATTAGCCCTTTGTCAGATGAGTAGGTTGCGAAAATTTTCTCCCATTTTGTAGGTTGCCTGTTCACTCTGATGGTAGTTTCTTTTGCTGTGCAGAAGCTCTTTAGTTGAATTAGATCCCATTTGTCAATTTTGGCTTTTGTTGCCATTGCTTTTGGTGTTTTAGACATGAAGTCCTTGCCCATGCCTATGTCCTGAATGGTAATGCCTAGGTTTTCTTCTAGGGTTTTTATGGTTTTAGGTCTAATGTTTAAGTCTTTAATCCATCTTGAATTAATTTTTGTATAAGGGGTAAGGAAGGGATCCAGTTTCAGCTTTCTGCATATGGCTAGCCAGTTTTCCCAGCACCATTTATTAAATAGGGCATCCTTTCCCCATTACTTGTTTTTCTCAGGTTTGTCAAAGATCAGATAGTTGTAGATATGCGGCATTATTTCTGAGGGCTCTGTTCTGTTCCATTGATCTATATCTCTGTTTTGGTAGCAGTACCTTGCTGTTTTGGTTACTGTAGCCTTGTAGTATAGTTTGAAGTCACGTAGTGTGATGCCTCCAGTTTTGTTCTTTTGGCTTAGGATTGACTTGGCAATGTGGGCTCTTTTTTGGTTCCATATGAACTTTAAAGTAGTTTTTTCCAATTCTGTGAGGAAAGTCATTGGTAGCTTGATGGGGATCGCATTGAATCTGTAAATTACCTTGGGCAGTATGGCCGTTTTCACGATATTGATTCTTCCTACCCATGAGCATGGAATGTTCTTCCATTTGTTTGTATCCTCTTTTATTTCATTGAGCAGTGGTTTGTAGTTCTCCTTGAAGAGGTCCTTCACATCCCTTGTAAGTTGGATTCCTAGGTATTTTATTCTCTTTGAAGCAATTCTGAATGGGAGTTCACTCATGATTTGGCTCTCTGTTTGTCTGTTGTTGCTGTATAAGAATGCTTGTGATTTTTGTACATTGATTTTGTATCCTGAGACTTTGCTGAAGTTGCTTATCAGCTTAAGGAGATTTTGGGCTGAGACAATGGGGTTTTCTAGATATACAATCATGTCGTCTGCAAACAGGGACAATTTGACTTCCTCTTTTCCTAATTGAATACCCTTTATTTCCTTCTCCTGCCTAATTGCCCTGGCCAGAACTTCCAACACTAAGTTGAATAGGAGTGGTGAGAGAGGGCATCCCTGTCTTGTGCCACTTTTCAAAGGGAATGCTTCCAGTTTTTGCCCATTCAGCATGATATTGGCTGTGGGTTTGTCATAGATAGCTCTTATTATTTTGAGATATGTCCCATCAATACCTAATTTCTTGAGAGTTTTTAGCATGAAGTGTTGTTGAATTTTGTCAAAGGCCTTTTCTGCATCTATTGAGATAATCATGTGGTTTTTGTCTTTGGTTCTGTTTATATGCTGGATTACATTTATTGATTTGCATATATTGAACCAGCCTTGCATCCCAGGGTTGAAGCCCACTTGATCATGGTGGATAAGCTTTTTGATGTGCCGCTGGATTCTGTTTGCCAGTATTTTATTGAGGATTTTTGCATCAATGTTCATCAAGGATATTGTTCTAAAATTCTCTTTTTTGGTTGTGTCTCTGCCCGGCTTTGGTATCAGGATGATGCTGGCCTCATAAAATGAGTTAGGGAGGATTCCCTCTTTTTCTATTGATTGGAATAGTTTCAGAAGGAATGGTACCAGTTCTTCCTTGTACCTCTGGTAGAATTCGGCTGTGAATCCATCTGGTCCTGGACTCTTTTTGGTTGGTAAGCTATTGATTATTGCCACAATTTCAGCTCCTGTTATTGGTCTATTCAGAAATTCAACTTCTTCCTGGTTTAGTCTTGGGAGAGTGTATGTGTCAAGGAATTTATCCATTTCTTCTAGATTTTCTAGTTTATTTGCATAGAGGTGTTTGTAATATTCTCTGATGGTAGTTTGTATTTCTGTGGGATCGGTGGTGATATCCCCTTTATCATTTTTTATTGCATCTATTTGATTCTTCTCTCTTTTTTTCTTTATTAGTCTTGCTAGTGGTCTATCAATTTTGTTGATCCTTTCAAGAAACCAGCTCCTGGATTCATTAATTTTTTGAAGGGTTTTTTGTGTGTCTATTTCTTTCAGTTCTGCTCTGATTTTAGTTATTTCTTGCCTTCTGCTAGCTTTTGAATGCGTTTGCTCTTGCTTTTCTAGTTCTTTTAATTGTGGTGTTAGGGTGTCAATTTTGGATCTTTCCTGCTTTCTCTTGTGGGCATTTAGTGCTATAAATTTCCCTCTACACACTGCTTTGAATGCATCCCAGAGATTCTGGTATGTTGTGTCTTGGTTCTCCCTGGTTTCAAAGAACATCTTTATTTCTGCCTTCATTTCGTTATGTACCCAGTAGTCATTCAGGAGCAGGTTGTTCAGTTTCCACGTAGTTGAGCAGTTTTGAGTGAGATTCTTAATCCTGAGTTCTAGCTTGATTGCACTGTGATCTGAGAGATAGTTTGTTATAATTTCTGTTCTTTTCCATTTGCTGAGGAGAGCTTTACTTCCAACTATGTGGTCAATTTTGGAATAGGTGTGGTGTGGTGCTGAAAAAAATGTATATTCTGTTGATTTGGGGTGGAGAGTTCTGCAGATGTCTATTAGGTCTGCTTGGTGCAGAGCTGAGTTCAATTCCTGGGTATCCTTGTTGACTTTCTGTCTTGTTGATCTGTCTAATGTTGACAGTGGGGTGTTAAAGTCTCCCATTATTAATGTGTGGGAGTCTAAGTCTCTGTGTAGGTCACTCAGGACTTGCTTTATGAATCTGGGTGCTCCTGTATTGGGTGCATATATATTTAGGATAGTTAGCTCTTCTTGTTGAATTGATCCCTTTACCATTATGTAATGGCCTTCTTTGTCTCTTTTGATCTTTGTTGGTTTAAAGTCTATTTTATCAGAGACTAGGATTGCAACCCCTGCCTTTTTTTGCTTTCCATTTGCTTGGTAGATCTTCCTCCATCCTTTTATTTTGAGCCTATGTGTGTCTCTGCACGTGAGATGGGTTTCCTGAATACAGCACACTGATGGGTCTTGACTCTTTATCTAATTTGCCAGTCTGTGTCTTTTAATTGGAGCATTTAGTCCATTTACATTTAAAGTTAATATTGTTATATGTGAATTTGATTCTGTCATTATGATGTTAGCTGGTTATTTTGCTCGTTAGTTGATACAGTCTCTTCCTAGTCTCCATGGTCTTTACATTTTGGCATGATTTTGCAGTGGCTGATACTGGTTGTGCCTTTCCATGTTTAGTGTTTCCTTCAGGAGCTCTTTTAGGGCAGGCCTGGTGGTGACAAAATCTCTCAGCATTTGCTTGTCTGTGAAGTATTTTATTTCTCCTTCACTTATGAAGCTTAGTTTGGCAGGATATGAAATTCTGGGTTGAAAATTATTTTCTTTAAGAATGTTGAATATTGGCCCCCACTCTCTTCTGGCTTGTAGGGTTTCTGCCGAGAGATCCGCTGTTAGTCTGATGGGCTTCCCTTTGAGGGTAACCCGACCTTTCTCTCTGGCTGCCCTTAACATTTTTTCCTTCATTTCAACTTTGGTGAATCTGACAATGCTGTGTCTTGGAGTTGCTCTTCTCGAGGAGTATCTTTGTGGCGTTCTCTGTATTTCCTGAATCTGAATGTTGGCCTGCCTTGCTAGATTGGGGAAGTTCTCCTGGATAATATCCTGCAGAGTGTTTTCCAACTTGGTTCCATTCTCTGCGTCACTTTCAGGTACACCAATCAGACATAGATTTGGTCTTTTCACATAGTCCCATATTTCTTGGAGGCTTTGCTCGTTTCTTTTTATTCTTTTTTCTCTGAACTTCTCTTCTCGCTTCATTTCATTCATTTCATCTTCCATCACTGATACCCTTTCTTCCATTTGATCGCATCGGCTCCTGAGGCTTCTGCATTCTTCACGTAGTTCTCGAGCCTTGGTTTTCAGCTCCATCAGCTCCTTTAAGCACTTCTCTGTATTGGTTATTCTAGTTATACATTCTTCTAAATTTTTTTCAAAGTTTTCAACTTCTTTGCCTTTGGTTTGAATATCCTCCCATAGCTCGGAGTAATTTGATCGTCTGAAGCCTTCTTCTCTCGGCTCATCAAAGTCATTCTCCGTCCAGCTTTGTTCCGTTGCTGGTGAGGAACTGCATTCCTTTGGAGGATGAGAGGCAGTCTGCTTTTTAGAGTTTCCAGTTTTTCTGCTCTGTTTTTTCCCCATGTTTGTGGTTTTATCTACTTTTGGTCTTTGATGATGGTGATGTACAGATGGGTTTTTGGTGTGGACGTCCTTTCTGTTTGTTAGTTTTCCTTCTAACAGACAGGACCCTCAGCTGCAGGTCTGTTGGAGTACCCGGCCGTGTGAGGTGTCAGTCTGCCCCTGCTGGGGGGTGCCTCCCACTTAGGCTGCTCGGGGGTCAGGGGTCAGGGACCCACTTGAGGAGGCAGTCTGCCTGTTCTCAGATCTCCAGCTGCATGCTGGGAGAACCACTGCTCTCTTCAAAGCTGTCAGACAGGGACATTTAAGTCTGCAGAGGTTACTGCTGTCTTTTTGTTTGTCTGTGCCCTGCCCCCAGAGGTGGAGCCTACAGAGGCAGGCAGGCCTCCTTGAGCTGTGGTGGGCTCCACCCAGTTCGAGCTTCCCAGCTGCTTTGTTTACCTAAGCAAGCCTGGGCAATGGCGGGCTCCCCTCCCCCAGCCTCGCTGCCACCTTGCAGTTTGATCTCAGACTGCTGTGCTAGCAAACAGCGAGACTCCGTGGGCATAGGACCCTCTGAGCCAGGTGCGGTATATAATCTCCTGGTGCACCGTTTTTTAAGCCCGTCGGAAAAGCGCAGTATTCGGGTGGGAGTGACTCGATTTTCCAGGTGCCGTCTGTCACCCCTTTTTTTGACCAGGAAAGGAAACTCCCTGACCCCTTGCGCTTCCTGAGTGAGGCAATGCCTTGCCCTTGTTTGTCTCTTGCACGGTGCGCGCACCCACTGTCCTGCGCCCACTGTCTGGCACTCCCTAGTGAGATGAACCCGGTACCTCAGATGGAAATGCAGAAATCACCCGTCTTCTGCGTCGCTCACGCTGGGAGCTGTAGACCAAAGCTCTTCCTATTCAGAATTTATTATTTTCTAGGCAAAATCCTAATATGGAATAGGGAAAAAAACTGCAGATTCCACTGCCTCCTGAGCATCAATTACTCTTGCTATATCACTGCTCAAGTAGTAGACCTGAAAGTAGTGACAGTGTCACTACTGCTTTCCATGGCCTCTTCTAGAATATTATTCCTCTATGCTGTGGGTAAATCTCTGTGCTGTTTTGAAAGGTCTGTCATCCAGCTTTAAAATTATTTCCCTCTCCAAATTTCTATCAACTACCCTACTCATTCATCCATGACTTTGGCACATGGTTCACAGTTTTCCTCTCTACCCAAAGTCCCTCCATTATCCTAAGATGACGTCAGTGCCTATGTGGATGGCCCAATCTACATATCCTGGCCTCCTAGTTCCAAAGACCCTCTAGTCCAGGCTTTTTCAGTTAGCCCCCCTACAGCTACACCCTGGACCTAATCATTATTCATAACTGCTGCACTTGCAAAATCTCTCATTCCAGTAGCCCATTCTATTAACACAACTACCTGTCCTTTCAGTTTTATAGTTCAACTAGTAGCACAACTGTTATTTAATCTCTTTAGGGTACCCAAAGTACTTACCCTCTATTTTCTTCTCATCAATCAATACTCCCCTTTCTCAACTTCCCCTTTTAACCAACCTATTTCCGTAGTTAACCATTTCAATAACACCTTTGTCAATACCCCAAAAGCCTTACATTATTTGTCTTTTCATTGCCAAGGAAAACTCAATATTTTGCAAAAACCCAACCTCGCGCATTAATCCAACTGGCTAACTTCTCTGTGCCGATAGTCAGCTGAATTTTTTAAAAATTATGATTCAACAGAGCAGATGACTTAAACATGAATTCATGATTATGAACTTCAAGTGGGCCCTCGATTCTTTGTGAAAAACATATCATATTTCTATGGTGAATCTGATTTCCCTATATCCACAAAGGCAACTTCAAAATTTGTTTTCACATCTGAACCCTGCCTTATATCACGTTTTGTAGATGAAATTTTTTTCCCTGTTTTACCAAGGAACAGAAAGTTACAGAAGGGAACTTCTGTGTCCACCTATCATATGTACGTCTGCCTGTACCTGAACTCTACTCATTTTTATCTTCCTTCATTTTTGTCATAGTATAGGACCTGTATATCCTTCATGCTGAGGCCAGACACCCAGCTCAAGCTTCAGACAGTATAATCTCCCACTATTTCAAGACCTTTGTATTCAGGAAACTTTAATTATTGTTTGCTCCTTCTCTTTATTATTCTCACCCTTTATCTCTCAAATAAGTGATTTGCCTCAGCTTTTATACATGCTTAGTTCTTTTTCATTGAAAGAAAAATAAGCATCCACTTAATGCCCACTCTTCTTCCCTGTACAGCCAGACTTATAGATAGGTTGCGTACATTCACTGCTTCCAGTTCTTCCCCTCTTCTCAACTCAGCCCAACACAAATCAGCTGCTATCCCATCAGACTGTCATCAATATTTACCCTTTTGACCACTCCATCCTCTTTAAAAAAAATCAACAACTTGCCTTAGTTTTTAAGACCTACCCCTTTATTTCTTTTCCATTTCCCCTCTCACACCCATTCACTGCTTTCTTGGAAGGTACTTTCTTTTCCTCTATCTACATACCAAATGCCAAGCTTCCGCCTCCCCAACATTTTTGCTGAGTGGCGGCAGCATGTGGTAAGAAACGAAGCCATAAATAGATGGAGCGTCTTGCATCATTGTATTCTGAATTCCTTAATGCTTTCAATGAAAGAGTTCAGTGAGAAAAAATTCTACCTCAGACTTCTCACAGTCCACACCCTAGGTCAATGGCTTTCAAAGTATGCCTGCAAAGTCCTGGACTTCTGGAAATCTGATTCAGGGACCACTGTGGGGTGAAAAAGAAGAAGGCTAAGCTAATGGAACTGCATGTTGCTTGCTGTTTCAATAAGCCCAGCTCCATTTTTATCTGGTTTATATTATTGGATTATCATATAATATTTCATTTAAAAATGTGGTTATACTTAACCAAATAGACCTAACAGACCTCTACAGAACTGTCAACTTCCAAACAACAGAATATACATTCTTCTCATTGCCACATGGCACATACTCTAAAATTGACCACATAATCAGACATAAAACAATCCTCAGCAAAGTGAAAAGGGCAGAAATCATACCAGCCACAATCTCGGACCACAGTGCTGTAAAAGTAGAAATCAACACTAAGAAAATCGCTTAAAACCATACAATTACATAAAAATTAAATAACCTGCTTCTGAATGACTTTTGGGTAGATATTGAAATTAAGACAGAAATCAAGAATTTCTTTAAAACTATTGAGAACAAAAATATAATATACTAGAATTTCTGGAACAGAGCTAAGGCAGTGTTAAGAGAGAAGTTTATAGCACTAATTACCCACATCAAAAAGTTAGAAAAATCTCAAATTAATAACCTGAGACACTAGGGAAGCAAGAGCAAACCAATTCCAAAGCTAGCAGAAGATAAGAAATAACCAAAATCAAAGCTGAACTGAAGAAAATTGGGACATGAAAAACCACGCAAAATATCAATGAATCCAGAATTTAGTTCCTTGAAAAAATTAATAAGATAGATACACCACTAGCTAGACTAATAAAAGAAAAAAGGGAGAAGACCCAAATAAACACAATCAGAAATGGCAAAGGGGACGTTAAAACTGACCTCACAGAAATACAAAAATCCCTCAGAGACTGCTATGAACACCTCTGTGTACATAACCTAGAAAATCTTCAGTAAATGAATAAACTCCTAGTCACATACAACCGCCAAGGCTGAACCAGGAAGAAATTGAATGCTTCAACAGACATTTTAATTCTAAAATTGAATTAGTAATAAAAAGCCTACCAACCAAAAAAAAGCCCAGGACCAGACGGATTCGCAGCCAAATTCTAACAGATATATGAAGAAGAGCTGATACGTTTCCTTCTGCAACTACTGAGGAGGAGGATTTCCTCATCAACTCATTCTATGAGACCTGCAATATCCTGATACTGAAACTTGGCAGACACACCACAAAACAGAAAATTTCAGGCAATATCCTTGATGAACATCCTCAAAAACGTAGTGACAAAATCCTCAAAAAAAATTCTAGCAAACTGAATCCAGCAGCACATCGAAAAGTTAATCCACCATAATCAAGTAGGCATTATCCCCAGGATGCAAGGCTGGTTCAACATATGCAAACCAATACATGTATTTCACCACATAAACTGAACAAAAACCAAAAACCACATGATTATCTCAAAAGATGCTGAAAATACTTTCGATAAAATTCAACATGACATCATGTTTAAAAAACCTCAATAAGCTAGGTGTTGAAGGAACATACTTCAAAATAATGAGAGCCATCTATGACAAATCCACAGCTAACATCATACTGAATGGGCAAAAGCTGGAAGAATTCCCTTTAAAAACTGGAACAAGACAATGATGCCGTCTGTCACCATTCCTATTCAACATAATACTGGAAGTCCTAGCCAGAGCAATCAGTGAGGAGAAAGAGATGAAAAGAATCCAAATAGGAAGAGAGGAAGTTAAAATATCCCTGTTTGAGATGACATTATTCTATATCTAGAAAATCCCATAGTCTCTGCCTAAAATCTCCTTGATCTGATAAAAAAAAAAAACTTCAGCCAAGTGTCAGGATATAAAATCAATGTGCAAAAGTCAGTAGCATTCCTATATACCAACAACATCCAAACTGAGAGCACAATCAGAAATGCAATCCCATTTACAATTGCCATAAAACAAATAAAATACCTAGGAACACAGCTAACGAGAGAGGTGGAAGAAAACAGTGCTCCACGAAATCAGAGATGACACAAACAAATGGAAAAACATTTCATGTTCATGGATAAGAAGAATCAATGCTGTTAAAATGGCCATACTGCACAAGACAATTTACACATTCAATGCTATTTCTATCAAACTGCCAATAGCATTCTTCATAGAATTAGATAAACCTATTTTAAAATTTATATAGAGCCAAAAAAGAGCCTGAATAGCCAAGGCAATCCTAGGCAAAAAGAACAAAGCTGGAGGCATCACGTTACCCAACCCCAAACTCTGTTACAAGGCTACAATAACCAAAGCAGCATGGTACTGGTACAAAAACAGACACATAGACCAATGGAACAGAATAGAGAGCCTAGAAGAAATGCTGCACACCTACAGCCATCTAGTCTTCAACAAAGCTGACAAAAATAAGCAATAGGGAAAGGACTCCCTATTCAATAAATGGTGCTGAGATAACAGACTAGTCATATGCAGAAGACTGAAACTGGACCTCTTCCTTACGCCATACACAAAAATCAACTCAAGATAGATTGAAGACTTAAATGTAAAACCCAAAACTATAAAATCCCTGGAAGATAATATAGGCAATACCATTCTGGACGTAGGATCTGGCCAAGATTCCATGAGGAAAACACCAAAACCAATTGCAACGAAAACAAAAATTGACAAGTGTGACCTAATTAAAGAGCTTCTGTAGTACAGCAAAAGAAACTGTCAACAGAGCAAACTGACAACCTATAGAATGGGAAGACATATTTGCAAATTAGACATCTAACAGAGGTCTAATATCCAGAATCTATAAGGAACTTAAACAAATTTACAAGCAAAAAACAACCTCATTAAAAAGTGGGAAAATTACATAGAGACTTTTTCAAAAAAAAAAAAGTACGAGTGGCCCACAAGCATATGAAAAAATGGTCAACACCACTAATAATTAGTGTATTACACCATTGTTGTAAAAAGTTACCTGAGACTGGGTAATTTATAAAGAAAAATGATTTAATTGGCTCATGGTTCTGCAGGATGTGCATAAAGCATGGTGGCCTCTGTTTCTGGGGAGGCCTCAGAGAGCTTTTACTTATGACAATGGAAGGCAAAGTGGGAGCAGAAAATTCACATGGTAATAATAGCAGGAGCAAAAGAGAGAGGGAGAGGGGAAGTACCACATACTTTTAAGTACCCAGATCTCGCAATAATTCACTCACCACCATGAGGCCAGTACCAAGAGGCTGGTACTAAACGATTCATGACAAATCTTCCCCCATATTCCAATCATTTCCCACCAGGCCCCACCTTCAACATTGGAGATTACAATTTGACATGAGATTTGGTGGGGACAGAGCTCCAAATCATATCCTTTAAAGAAACACAAATCAAAGCTACAATGAGATACCATTTTACACCAATCTGAATGGCTATTATCGAAAAGACAAAGAACAACAGTTGCTGGCAAGGCTGTAGAGAAAAGAGAACACTTACACACTGCTGGTGGGAATGTAAATTGGTTTAGCCATTATGGAAAGTAGTGTGGCTCTTCCTTAAAGAATTGAAACAGAACTACCATTCGACCCAGCAATTCCTTAGTGGTTGTATACCCAGGGGAATACAAATCACTCTACCATAAAGACGCATGTACGCCTGTGTCCATTGCAGCACTATTCCCAATAGCAAAAACATGAAATCAGCCTAAATGCCCATCAATGGTAGACTAAAGAAAATGTGATACATATACATCATGGAATACTATGCAACCATGAAAAAATGAGATCATGTCCATTGCGGCAATATGGATGGAGCTGGAGGCCATCATCCTAAGCAAACTAATGTAGGAAGAGAAAACCAAATATCACACACTCTTCCTTATAAGTGGGAGCTAAACAAGAACACATGGACACAAAGAGGGAAACAACAGACACCCAGCCCTACTTAACAGTCAAGGGTGGGATGAGGGAGATCAGAAAAAAATACCTATTGGGTACTACGCTTATTACCTGGGTGACAAAATAATCTGCACATGAAATGCCGGTGACTCAAAGTTTACCTATATAACAAACCTGCACGTGTACCCCTGAACCTAAAATAAAATTTATAATAAAATAAGATGCTTATGGTGTCAAATTTACTAATCATAAACTTTGTCATTTTTTTCCACTGCTTTTTTTTTTTTTTTTGAGACGGAGTTTTGCTGTTGTTGCCCAGGCTGGAGTGCAATGGCACTATCTCGGCTCACCGCAACCTCCACCTCCTGGGTTCAAGCGATTCTCCTGCCTCAGCCTCCCGAGTAGCTGGGATTACAGGCATGTGCCACCGAGCCCAGCTAATTTTGTATTTTTATTAGAGATGGGGTTTCTCCATGTTGGTCAGGCTGGTCTCGAACTCCCGACCTCAGGTGATCTGCCCGCTTCAGCCTCCCAAAGTGCTGGGATTACAGGCGTGAGCCACCACACCCGGCCTCTACTGCTTTTAAGTGTACAAGATGTTTTTCATTCTGAGATCCAGAGGTTGGATCAATAACCACCTTTATTTTATTCTATTTTATTTTTGCTTTAACTAAATTTGATGTATGGTATGAGAAAAGGCTCTAAATCCAGATTTTTTTTTCTAACTGGTCATCCGTGAATCCCTTTTATTTATTAAACAAACTTTCTTCAGTAAAAATGTGGTTTTTTTCTGTACACACACACACATTTATATGTACACACATACACATGCTCACACACTCACATTAACCTATTCCAAGGGCCACACTAATTTTGAGACTAAGAAACAAAACCTATTGGTGTTAAGTTTCAGGTATCAGTCTATTTTCAGTGTATAAGTCATCTTTAGTGAAAAACTAAGTGTTTTATGTGACAATTTCAGACTGTACAGTATGCTGGTGTCAGTGTGCCTCATTTGAACTCAGAGGAAAAATGCATTCCTTTATCTGCCTGAACTTGATCTATCTTGAAATTTCTAACCTCACATCCATTTAATCTGTGATGGCATCAAAGCCTTTTGCTGATTCTCTAAAATGGAAATTGCCAACTAGGGATGGCAATATCTAAACAAGACTGATGAGTATACTAATTATTTCAGGCGATAGATTCTCTATAAAGAGGACTGATGGGAAACACTGTCAATGTTAGCTACCAAGAAAAGGGAAGACAGCATTTTAGCAAATAGTATGCTTAATCAGCAAGAGAAAGCCTTGTAAAGATGAGTTTAAATCTTAAGCATGAAAACGTACTTTAGTGAATGTCAAGTTGAGTATTCAGCCTGTTCTTTCCAATTTTAGTTCTATTCAAAGCACATTTATTGAGACCTAGTATATGTTAAGCATCCTGTTCCATGCCATAGGGTATACAGATGAATGAGTCATAGTTTCTGCCCTTAAGGAGCTGCAATATATTATGTACAGCTCACATGTCTTTTGTACCGAATGACTAAACTCTGAAGTCTCTGAGTTGCTCAGGATGAGTTGAAAATGCAGAGTACAACAGCATCAAACAAAAAATATGCCACCGCTCAGCATCCAGTTTCCAGAAAGACTAAAACAGTTGGTGAAATTTTCTCTCAGAGGGGCTTAAGACACTCTCTGTGTTGCCACAACACTCTGAGAACAAAGACAAAATAGAAAGAATGCATCTGACAAAACCAGCACGTATCATTTAGGCATTATAGAGAGTATCATGGCATCATAAAGCCAGTCGCATAAATCTACAGAGCAGAAAGCCAGTATTTTGCATGGTTAACTGAGTCAAGGGGGCTGAGAAGTCACACAGGAGAACTAAGGATCACTTACTGGATTTATTAATATTACCACTACTGCAGCTGCTGCTGGTGCTGCTACTACTACTACTGGAAAGAGATAATGTTTATGGAGTTTATACTCTGTTTCAGATATTTTTCTCATGATTTCATTAATATTATATCATTTAATCTTTGCAGCAACTCTACAAAACAAATATTATTTCTGTACTTTTATCAATGACAACCTAAATCTTGGAGGCAGGCTAACTCATCCAAAGTATATGGTGTAGCCAGAACTTATCAATTAGGCATTGATGACATAGACAAAAATGATTTGAGGGGAGGAATAAGAACCTGAAACAGATTGGAATGGGTTACAAAGTAAATATACATGAGAATGTACAAACAAGTAACAGAGGAAACATATTTGGAGAGAAATTTGTATGAATTGTTTCTGACTAAAGAAGGAAACCTCTACTGTAATGAGAAAGAGGAAGGAAAAGACTGGAGCAGATATAGGTGGGTTTGTAACAAGAAATAGGCAGAAACTGAAGGACTTTTTGTCTGCATCTATTTCCCTTGTGAGGGAAGGAACAAGATCATTCTGCACACTAAAAAAGGGGAGGTGGAGTCAGAGCTTTGGAAGAGGGTAATTATGCTTGACATAGACCTTGGAAAGAGTGGAAGCATCAGTTGAGAAAAGAGGCATAACAGGAATGTGTAGCAGTGTTGAGGATTGATTTATTTAAGGTTGGTGACCATGAATTTATTGTAAAACAAACTTGCAGTATTTTAGGATTTTCTCCTGCAGCCTTGGAATTTCTCACTGCAGGGAGGGAAAGGGTAGATATTTGAGTTTAGCTCTTTTTGGGTTTTGCCAAATAAGCACAGTGACAGATGAGTAAGAAGATTATAATAATGGCAATAGTATTAATTGATGGAATACTAACTGATGGAACACGGAATCTAAGCTGGATAAAGAGGACTCTGAAGGAAGTCGAGGACTGATCAATAGGGAGAAAGTAGAGAAGTGAATGGACTGAATGTCACAATAAGTAGGGACTAATTTAACACAATTGGGATTCTTTAAGCTAGCTGGAAGGGTTAGAGATAGTGTTCAAGAAGGACATATTTGAATTAATGCTTTCAGTGGCAGCATAGCTTTAGGTACTGACAGAGTCCACAGTATAAATGTAGGAATAGGCAGATAAGCTGGAATGGAGAAGAAAGCTTACTTCTGTCTGGATATGCTTAACTTGGCATAAAGTCTAGGGGTTTCCATTATTTCTTTCATTATTTCTATAACTTGTGAAATGAGAATATCTATGGTTTATTGAAATGCTGATTTTTTGTTCTTGTTGTCAGAAATTTGAAAAATCAAAAGGTAATATTTCTTTCTACACTCAAGTCTTGTGTCTTGTGACCCAGGCTGGCTCTAAGCTGGAGTAGAACACCCCCTCCCCCGCACACGGGAAGCACATTGGAAGTATCTTGGAGTGACTTTTATTTTTATTTTTATTTTTATTTTTGGTTGTCACAGGGATTACAGAGAACTACAAGCATTCAGTGACTAGTGGCCAGACAGCCGAGATGTTCTGCAATGCTGGAACAGGCTTTGGAAAAAGAAGACTCGTACTATTTTCTGCACTATTTTGGAATATCCCAGCAGACATTATTTTATGTATAAAAGCTGTTGATACTTAGCTGAGTTTGAAAACAACTTCAATTTTACATAGAAACCCAAAGTATTTGTTGCACATTTTAATAACCATTAAAATTTTTTGGAGATGCAAAATTTCATGTAAAATAGGGAAAGTCTGTCCTTAGTTTTGTTTGGAATTTTGTCAAGAGTTGTTAACCATATCACAAACTTTAACATTAATAGGGGTTCTGCTAGACCTATTTGAGGCACCTGTATCTGAGAATTGATAAAAATAAATTTTTCCTTTGAAGTCCATTCAATGGATCTAAAAGTAATAATATTATCAAATTTGCAGAATTATGAATTGCAGTGATATCACTGATTTTCATCAATAAATGTTGTTTTAAGAATTTTATTGCTATTATTGCAATACATCGTTAGGCCAATTAGATATAGTAGTTGTAAACATTTCATATGGAAATTTTCATTTAATTTTTTGGGTTGCCTATTTGTTTTCAATCTTATTCTGATCCTGTCCCCTGAGGTCGATTATAACCACTCTAGAACTTATCTTATTAGGTTCCTTTTCTAATATGTCCTTTATTCTCTCATTGTCTGTTGAAAGATATGTTATCCAAGATTTATTTATCTATTACAGACCATAATGTATACCTCGACATGTGATGGGATTTCAAATTAGAAGATGTGTTTTTCGTGATAACTCATACCTTCTTGTCCTATATCACAACTCATAAAAATTGGGACAAACTCATTTGCAAGAATCATATGTTTGTTCCTTTTCTCATCTTGAAGTGTGTAATTTGCTTGGCCATAATTATGGCCATTGCAACAATGGTTTTCTCTTTGTTTGCTCTTATCACATAAAAATCCATCTAGCCCATTATTACTTAACCTAAAATGCGTTCAGTCATTATTAATTTCTTTCCTTGAACTTATCTTTTGTGATATAGTTCTGGCATTGTATCATATTTTTACCTTGATTATGTAAGTATGCAGAGTGTGGCTTTCTTTTCATGGCAGTAAATTGAGTATTACAAAATATTTGTTAAAAAAGAGAACATCCAGTTTGATATGGTTGAGCTTCAAATGCTGAGCTGCTCTTCCAACTCCTTTTCTCCCAGTTAAGAATTTGTGTGTTTCAACGTTAGATGCCTCAAGAAATCATGCTGGACTTTAGGAGATGGAAACTGATGCCTAGACCAAAAGTGAGGAATGGCTTAATGTGGGATAGTCAGTGGATTTGCCTAAGGGTTCTAAATTGGGTTAGGTTTTAATTTTGGTAGCAAATTTCATGAGTAGAAGATACATGTTCCCTGTTTCCGTGCAAATATCCAAAGGGGAGATGGCTACGTGGTATGGATGGACATTAGTAGCTTTAGCTTGGGTGCTCAGTGAAGTTTCTGTGCTTAAGCTTGGCGTGATAGGAAGAGAGAGCCACCTGAGTTTGAGTGAAGTAGGCTGGTCTGAGCAAGGACCATGATGCATTGGAGAACAGAGGCTCATCATTACATTCTATGCACTGAATAGCCCTTCTGTCTCCTGTATAATCTCAAGTTGGGGGGAGTCTCCCAAAACACTGCTGAGATTAAATTTTCTATCAATTTTAACAGATGGGTACTAAACTAGATTTATTTGATTCTGAAAAAAAAAAAACAACTAAAAGTTACTAGCCTTGAAATGTACTGATGAAAATTCATACCAGTTGCGCTTGAGCTTGATGATATTATTTTAGACATATTTTCACCAGGGAAACTTTGAGAACCCTTTACTGAGAGACTACTATTTCTGTGTCTTTGTAACTGCATATTGGGAAGCAGTAGTAGCTGCTGGGTGACCTTCTGTCCGATCCTTTCATCACCTGTAGAGTGAATATCTTTTTATCTTTAAATCTTCACATCCATTAGCCTCTCTCTGTGAAGGCCCCAGGGGAACACCTCAGATATGAGGTTCTGCTTTGCAGAAAGATTAACACATGTTACTCTGGTTTGTACACTGCAGAGGGCGTGGTAATATTTCTGCTGAAAGAAGCACTTCAAATTGTCAAAACCCAGTGCTTTTGTGAAGCTGGTGTTTGTAAGAAAAGGGCTTGAATTAGTCAGGGTCAGACAACAGTTGGAGTAAATCACCAGGGAAGACCATGAGTGGTATAGAGAGGCTATTGGGGCGCATACTCTTGGGAAATAAGAGAACAGATTTTTGAGCTATGCCTACTAAACAGAGCTCTCTGGGCATATCACTGAGGAGCGACTGGATAGTGAATTAAAACGTCTGCATTTGTATTTCCCTCTGAATGACTGTTCCACAATGAGCTAATCTGAATGCTTTTGAGGATAGTTCCATGTGGCTTATTTTCTACTCAACTGAAAGCTCTCAAGCTCAAGACAAGATATTTCAATTGTGTGGCTTCAATTGTGTGAGTTGTCACAAAATGAGGTGGGGAAGAAATATTGCTCTTTAAAAGTTAGTGAACCGTGGGGATTTTACATGAAATTGTAAAGAGTTCAAACTAGTCAAGGAAAGAAGTGGCAGATGAACAACTCAAAAAGAGTTCCAGCGATGCTTGAAAGCCATAGGCATTGATCTCAAAGGGCTTTCCTTTCAGAGATGCACAGCCTAGGCCTTGGTGACTTCAATAGATGGTCAAGAAAATGTCCGTGTTATTACTCTGTTCTTTTTGCTGAATACGTTTCCACATCCATCCTCAAGACAAGTTTATAGCTAGCTCCACACAGCACGTAAATTGCTTTGAAAAGACTCCAAATAGTTAAATGTGATCAAACAAGTGGTTACTTTAAAAGTACTCATTAGCATCCAGTTACCAGGCAAAGCATTGACTGAATTAAGTTGCTTGTTTTCAAACACCTGTTTGAAAATATACCATATGCCGACTAACTCAAATAGAAGAGAACTTTCACTTTCAGAGACAAAATCTCAGACGCTTTTTAAAAAACCAACCATAAGTTTCAAAGTATTTTACATCCCTTTGAGGACGACATGCTTCTGGGTATCTTTTAATGCCTATTTTATAAATATTGCAAGAATAAATCATTGCCCCTATAGAATCTTCATTCTACTTGACTCCTAAGCAGCATTTGACGCTGTTTGTCTTCCCATTTTGCAACTCTATTCTCTACTGTCTTTTAATATGCTGGGTTCTTACTTCATCTTGATGACTCTTTCTAATCATATTTATCTTCCCGTCCCTGAAACGCTCGTTTATTACCCTCAGTTCTCTTTTAGACTTTTTACCCTTCTCAGTCTGCAGTCTGTCTGGGCAATCTCATCCTCCATTAGTCAGTCTTCAATTTTCCTCTGTATGTGTGCTGTCCAATAGAGCAGCCACTATCTCTGTGGCTATTTAAATTTAAGTTAATTAGAAGAAAATGAAATAAAAAATGTAGCTCTTTAGGCACACTAGCCACATTTCAAATGCTCAGTAACCACATGTGGCCAGTAACTACTATATTGGATAGTGCAAACATAGAACAGTTTTATCATCACAAAAGGTTTTACTAGAAAATCCTGCCTTTTATGCAAATGGTTCTCAAATAGGTCCCTAGTCCAGACATCTCTCCAGGACCTCAGGTCCGTAATAGCCTAGTGGATATTTCCACGTGAATGTTCTATGGACCTTGCAGACAAATTATTTCCACCAAATTGCTCCTTTCCTGGAAGTTAAACCAGACCCTTGAATGCAGAGTTAAGAAATCTCATCTTTCTTCTTTTTCTTTCTTTCTTTTTCCACCATTTTCTTAAAATCATCTTTATTCTTTAAAAGAGGAGGGCTATTACGATTTTGTCTGTTCCCAGATGATTAATTTTAATATTGATAGTTCAAGTGACGAAGACACCCAGTTATCATGTGTTGCATGTGACACTTTCTAAGTTGAATCATCCCTTGCAATGACCTTGTAACTGGCATGATTCCTTCCCATTACCCCTGCCCCCAAATTAATTTCACATACTGAATACAAAATGAGGCTAACAAAGCAATCTTTGTGAAAGGAATTCCACAGATTGCCTAATTGACACTTCCAAATCTCTCATTTATTTAGAGTTCTAAATCAACAGAATTAGACTACAAATTAATTCATTAGTACAAACAATAAAAAATGAGGTCAGGATTATTAGAAGAAGAATAGACAAGGGGATGAATTGATCCATAGTCAGATGTACAGGTTGATCTCTGAAACTCAAAAAGTAGGTCAACTTTTTTCCTCTCTCTTAATTACATGCCCACATGCTTTCTTCTGTTAGGTCTGGAAATCTTGGATCTTACTTCTACACAGTGTAATTATGCTTCCATATCTGATCACGTCCAATTTTGAAGTGAAATAAACAGTAGGAACTAGTCACATTAGCAAGTGGAGCCACCAAATTATGTTCATTAAGGCATTGTTCAGTTATGGAGTGCAATCCTCCAGTGACCCCAGGAAAGTAAAAAATCAGTTTACAATTAAGGATCTATGATACTTAATAAATATACATACTGTATTAGAACGAATGTGTTATTTTCCCCTTCTATCAAAGAGAATCTTGATCTGGAAAGGGCTTGAATAAAGAATAATTACACTTTGATGAAAAGAAGTTGAATTCACCTTGATCCAAATCAGGTCAGTAATTACCCACCCTAATGCTGTATAATGATCCTTTGGATTTATAATTATAAACCTTCAGGAGAGTCTTGGTGTAATTCTAAAGTAATAGCAAGGTAACAAGCTATGTTTCTTATTTAATTTTCTACAAAATACGTCACAATTCTATACTGAATCACTAGTAATATTTTATTATAGTCATTTCTTGTACTTTCTAAAAATTCTCTACTCTCTAGACAAATATATAGCTCCCATTGTCAGTCTTTGCTTGTCTACCCACTTTTGAATACATTGTTCTCCACAACTCTGAAGCAAACTACTTCTTATCAAGCCAGCGAAATATCTGTGTCTTCTTAAAGTTTTTTTTTTTCTCAAATTTTTTTCTTGAGGAAGACCTTTTTCAGAAAGGCCAAGCAAAACCCAGGAGGGGTGACTTCAGCTCAGTAACTAAAATGGCCAGAGAGACCACTGTTACTCTTGTTTGTCCTGTGTTTGCCTATCTACTACATTGGATGACATCTCATTTGACTATTTAATTAGATTATAGAGCAGAGTTGCACATAGTCTACATGACAATGAGAGAGACTTGCACACATTCACAGACAGAGAGACAGCCATCAAGAGAGGCAGAGAGGGAGAGAAAGGAGGAGAAAGAGAAAGAGAACAAGTGCACGTGTGCATCAGAGAAATGAAGTAAGTAGTACCTCATAGAAAGAACATGACCTTTCATATACATTATGTAACTTTGAATCAGGTATGTAACCTTCTGAGTCTCAATTTCCTTATATGTTAGAGTACATACCTCAAAGGGTTTTTGAGGATTAAAAAAGAAAAAACTTTAAAATATTCAATATGGTGCCTGCTACAGAGTAACCATTCAATAGCAATAACAATCACTCTGTTAATTACTAAATAGCTGCATAGACATATTAGGCCTATTGACATATGTAAATAGGTAAGAGTATGTTATTATACCTATGTGATACACATTTGAGTTATAAAGCATAAATATTGGGCAGACATGTAATGTATGGTAATAAAAACAGTGAATGGTCGGTAATTAGAAAATCAGTGTTTGAGTTTTGATTCTGATAGTCACCAGTTGTATGACCTTGGGAAAGTCACTTAACATTTGGAGCTGATGTTTCCAGCCTGCAATGTAGGAGTCACATCACTCATCCTGGACAATAAGTGTGATGATATTTGGACATGGGTTTTCGTGTATAAAGCTCTTTATGCATATGTAAAACTTAAGGGTGTAAGATTCCGTTCATATCCTTTTACAATTGGAGAAGCAGTCCCTGAGGCAGACCCTGTCTATATGTGATTGAGAATACTCACACAGGACTCTTTTCTTCGAAATGGCCCTTTTGAGTTGCATCTGGAACCTGGGCCAGTGTTAGATTTGGAGTCTGACAAGAGCCTCTGGCCCTGTGTGCCGTCAACTTCTCAATTATGTTTATTGAGGGGCAACTGCCACAGTGGCAGACCGTGTCCAGGCATATGTCACCCTGCAGTTGGGGAAAGGAATAACTTGGGCACTGGATATGGAGATGAAAAGGTCATGGTGCAGACTTGTTGATGATGACTCTCACAGGCAACTGGGATGAACACAGCAATGGTCAGAGACAACAGGCACAATATTGAAATCATGTTTTGCTCATCATCATCTAGAAAAAAAGCCTACCGTAGGTGACCAGTAAATATTTGTCAAAGAATTCCAGGCCATCTCAAGGTTTGTGATCCCAACACACCAAACGATTTGGAGTCAATTGGCTCTCCATTCAGTCACAACACACTGCATTTAATGAAAATTGTTTGCCTCATTTCTGGGAAAATGGCTTGTCTCAATTGTGTTTTCTAACCCCCCATCACAAGCAACCTTCCTTTGTACTCTCTTGCAACTTCACTTTTAAATCTCCAGTGAAATCAGATAGAAAGCAACTTCTGGATTTTTCTTTCCCTGCTAGCTTTCAGTTGCTGTTAGGGCTGCCATTTTGGATTGCTAAATGGCCTTCTAATTCCCATTTCATGCCCGGTGCTTTGTCTCTTGCTGGTTCTACGGGACTGTCAGAACCTATTTAATAACCTTGCCTATCTCCTTCTTCAGGACTCTTCGGCCAGGCTCTCTTTCCTGCTCTGTATTCTGTTCACTGCTCTGCCACCCTCACAGGCCTCAGCTGCAACTGAAGAGTCCATGTGAAATAGGGAACTCAGCTCCATGACGCATACATTTAGAAAAGAATTTCTCTCTCTTTCCTGAATCTGTGAAGTTTCGAATACCAGAAACCTGTATCTCTATTAAAGAGTTTCAAAAAAAAAAAAAATAAGAAACGGAGTTCAACAAAATATCTGTTTAATTGCAAGCCACACCAGTTACATTTGGGTAAACCTGTTTGGGGGAAGGGAGCACTGCCACTCACGATTGCGCATATTTGGTTCTCTGGGGAAAAAAATTATTCAGACCAACCAGAAAAGCAAACCTATCTATCATCTGATACAATTTTGAATCCTCTCCTTTCCTGTTGCAGATTTTGCACTAAAAACCTTTCTCTGGACACATTTTAATGGCCCAAAATTTAGTGATTTCTTAATGTTAATAAACTTTTAACATGAAAAAAACAGATTTTCTGAGATAGCAACTGGCAGTTTGGGGATAGAAATAATATATTCAGTAAATAAATTTCACACAGCCTGACAGAGAACTCCTACACACTATTCAGATCAATATTTGATGAGAATGTATCAAAGCAAAGTTATTGCTATGAGGAGCCACTGCTGTCTTTTGATTGAAGTTAATGAAGCAGACATATTAGTCTAAAGCACTTGCTGGATGCATTTGAAATTTGTCCTAACCACCACTAGTGCTGCTAATGGAAGATGGTAATTACTGTCCACATAATTCTGAAATAATTAGGAAAATGGGTACTTTTCGGAGTCATCCTATTAAAATACAGGCTCGATAATAGAAAAGTTTCTGGACGTGGACATGTGTTGACTGGAATCAGTGAAGACAAAAGTGACAAAGTTGTCTTTTTTACATTACAATTGAAACGTCTCTTCTATTACATGCTGTAAAGCTTTAAGAGCATGACAAAGTCGGACACCTTGCCAATGACACAGTGTAGAGAAATATGCAGAAAGTAAACTGTGGTAGCAACAGAACTCCATACATTCCCATAACACTCAAAGGTACTGTAGCCATCCTGTAGCTTGAGCACCACTCTCCCTTCATCCGTATGAAGGAAGACAACTGATCTGGATTGGTCTCTTGACTGTTTCCCTGAAGGCATATATAGATCACAGTGTTGACAAGGACTTCCCAGGGCTGAAGATGTTCAGGGCATTCAGCTCCGTCTCTGAATAAATCAGGGCAGAGTTGGCAGTGCCAGACAGGTGTGCCCTGCTCCCAGCATCAGGCCTGAACCCAGTGGATTTGCAGTCAGTGTACTCTTCTGACGGAGACATGAGAGAATGTTAAATGTGGTATGCGTGAAGGAAAAGATGAATGGCTCCAGGAAACATATTGTCAGTTGTGAGACAGGGCTCCCTCCCATAAAAGAGAAGGAGGTGCTTAAAGAAGGAGATCTTGGGACAGGATTAATAATGAGGAGACAACATGATGAGCAAACGTGGTCTCCATGGACCAGGGCATGCGCATACTTCCCCAGTTGATTTAAAATGTCTTGAAAGTAATTTGTAATTGCAGCATGTCTGATCTAAAAAAGAGAAAAGCCTTACAAAGACGGGCCTGCCCAGAAAATGTAGTGGAAAGCAGTCTCCCTAAACTGAGATGGCTGCTTGGGAAATACCACACCCATCCAATAAAAGTACACTGCTAGTGATGACTTAGGCAAGCTCTGTCACAGATTTTCTGAAATAAAGGGTTAAATCACGCTGCAATATTCACAACCTTTTGCCAATTCTTTGCCGTGCAGAAAGTTCTTACATACATATGATCTTAATTCTCTGTATGGCCACTCTGTGGGAAAAACAAAGTGGGGATTATTATTCCTATGTTACAGATTAGACACGTGTGGTTCAATGAGGCAAGTGACTTGTGTAAGGACAGACCTTCGGAATCCCAGCCCAGTGCTCTGCCCACTACCGCACCTGGCGGCTGCTATGCTCTGTGTGGCCGTGTTCCACACTGCTATTCTCGGCTCCTCTGGGTCAAGGGAAGCTGTCTCAGGGTGAGCCCTGCTGCCCACACCCAGTTCCTAGCAATTCCTGAGAAGGCTGGCGATGAGCGTTCTCCATAAGAACACCTCTTCTCAGAGAGAAAGAGAGACTGAGAGAGAACTCTCCCCAGAAAAAAAAAAAACAAACAAACAAAACTGTCATGAGATTCATGCTCTTGAAAAACACCACTTTCTTCCGTTTGTCCTTCCAGACTTTCAGGTGAAAGTCCAATCATCTGAGCCTAGCGTGCAAGCTCCTTCATATTTGATGCTTCTTCATACTTACCCCAGAAAGAAGCCACTGTCCAGCTGGCAGGCCTATCCCCCAGCATCGGAAACCATGTTTATTTCTAACACAACACTTTCTTTTGAGCTATTCTCTTTATTTGGTAGGGCCTCCATTCACTTTTCTTTGGCCAAGTCCTGCCCAGGTGTCCTGATGCTACCTCAAGTCCCACTGCACCCACGCCACTTCTACTACAGGTTTAGCACATGGATTACGGGTCCTTTCAGTGTCTTTTTCGTGCATTGAATCCTGAGTGATTGCTAACTCTAGCAGTCACAGCTGATTTGATTCCAAGTGACAGAAATTCAATTTGATCTGGCTGAGGCCAAAAGGGAAATTTACCGGAAGGCCCTTGAGGAATTTAATCTACCAAGAAAAGGTGGGAAGATCAAGGGCAGCTGGGCCTTAGGGACATTTGGAATCAGAGACTCAGACTCAGAGTGCTGCCAGTGCTCTGTCCCTCTCTCATCTTTGCTTCCATTGGCATAGAACCTTCTTTCTCTCAGCTTCTTCTGGGAGACATGGTGACAGACAGTTCCTGTGCTGTATATATACCCACAGGCTGTTCACTAGAGGAGGATTTCGATTTTCTTCTCCATTTCATTCCAAATAATGGTAGGGAAGTACTCTGATTTACCTACTTGCTTCAGATACCTATCTCCAGAAAACTCTGGGATGGCCTGAGGTAGAATCACTTAACCTAAACTCTGTCTGCAAACCTTAGGCTAAGTATCATTTCTAGAAGAGAGAAGAAATCACTGTGATCCAGGCAGCCTCCCTGGCTGCTGTCTACCACAGTGACCTGTGGTCTCTGGGGAATTACTGCTTCACTTTAAAAGCACCATGTCTCCTCCCCAAAACAGTTTTGACAACTTCTCGAGGGTTGAGCCTAGGACCACATGTTATCCTGGAGTTCCCATAGTCCCTAGCATAGTGCTATAACATTTCATTCATTTACATATTATCGAGTGCCTCTTTTGTGGTAAGCCTGTACGAGATGTTATAAGTGGAAACTTGTTATCCACTCCAACTCTTGCCAAAAATTACTTGCAGTTCTCTAAAATCACCATGCTATTTCTCACCTCTCTGTTTTCATACATGCTATTTCTTCCATCCAGAGTATCTTCTCAATTCTTCCTCCCCTGATAGGAAATCTCACTCAACTTCCAAAACTCAGCCAAGGTGTCACCACTTCTGGAAAGCCTTTGGTAACCTCTTCCCCTTGTCCCCTCATCCCAAAGCTGAATAAAGTGCCCCTCTTCTGTGCTCTCCCAACACATTTCATGGCACTTACCACTTATCACTATGCATTATAAACATTTACGTGTTCCCTCCTTTATGAGCAACCTGTCTTCTAGAAGTCTGGTCCCTTGTCTATCAGCATCTCTTGGGAAATTGTTAGAAATGGATACTCTTGAGCATCCCTCCAGACTTAATAAGTCAGAGACTTTAGGGGTGGGGCCAGCAATCTGTTTTAACGAGCCCTTCAAGTATTTCTGATGCACATTCAAGTCTGAGAACTACTGAGACAGATACTCCCAGTGGTTATCACAGAATCTGGTTCATAGTAAGTGCTTGGTAAACTTTTGATGAATAAATCAAAGAATCAAGAATTTCTCCTCCTTGTGAAGATTTTGGACGTGTTGTTTCTTATTGGTTGCTTTTCAGGCACTATCATCAGGCAGATGACTAATTTCCATCCATTCATTCATTAGATCATACATTCATTTATTCATTAATTAGACTATCTCGAAAACTAGGGATTTAGGGACTCCAGAGTTAAATTCATACTGTTTGCCACAACAGTCATGTGCATAGCTCTCCTAATCACCAGGAGTATTTTGGAAGCCTTCTTTCATGGCTATAGGTTACAGCTTTATAACTATGATGTCTTCATTGATATGTTTTCCAGAGTCAAGAATTCCAGAGAAAATGATATTCTTGGAGCTGCTGGTATCCTTCGAGCTTTGTATGACTTTAAAAGAAAAAAAATACCCACTTAATCCTGAATGCCTCCAAATCATATTTGCTGATAAACCCTGGATTTAAGTTGTAAACAAATTAAAGATTGAAAACTTCCCTCTGGCACACTCTTTCAAGAACTTTATTACTGTCTGCGAGCTACTTGGTTCCTGTCAGAGGGAGCAATTCTCTGTGTGCTAGGCTGAGCAAGGCCTTCCTGCACCTTGGCAAAGCCCAGTGGGAGTGTGTGTGAGAGACTGAGCTGTCTCAATGGCCCAATGTTATACTTTCAGCAAGCTTTTGAGAACAAAGTCTCTGTTTTTATTGCTCTCCCTGCCAGTGATCACGGCTGGCTTCTTTCAGCGGGACATTCCATGCCTTCACACTTAGTGCCAAAGCGGGGCATCCCCTGAGCGCTCCAAGCTCCTCACAGAGCCCTGAAATGAGGACATTCGTGAGGCTACCCTTTCTCCCATTCTGTACACACACCACACACACACATACACACACACACACACACACACACACACACACAAATTTTCTGATAATCCTTTCCTGCATCCCAAAGAAGACAGTGACTGTAAAGTCCCCAAGAACAAAAGTTCTTTTATCATACCAACATAATTTGTGTATATATATACATTTTTAATACTATAAGTCATTAGTTTCGGGAAACTTGTTTCACATTGTAATGTGCAAACCTTACACAAAAAAATGACTTAAGGGAATGAACTGTTTAAAGCTTAGAGGTTAGGGTTAAACACATACAGGATAAAAGCATGAATTATGTGGGGAGGTTTCACACATGGAATACAAAATTGGGCTACATAAAGCGATTTCTGAATGAGAATCTGTGGCTGTATAACAACATGCAGAGATTCATATTAAGCATGCAGATTCACCTGGAGTGTCTCATTCAGTAGATGGTCCAGGAAAATGTTAATTTTCACAGCTGCCTCAGGTGAGTCTTATATGAAGCTACTGTTGGGAAATACGAGATAAGATGTTCAACTTTTCTTACAATGCAGAGTCTATGATGCTCTGTATTATTACACACTTCATGAACTGTCTCTCTCTTTCCCTCTGATTTCTATCCAAATAAGGGAGGAGGTAGCAACAGCTTTTACATTATATATTGGGGGTCAGAAAACCTGGGTTATGTTTCCATCTCTGCCACAAACCTAGCTCTATTACATTGGATAAGCCATTAGCCTCCTCTAACCTTATTTCCTTATGAACCAAACAGTCTGTACTACAAAACCAGTCATTTGCTTGTAAAAAGAAAGAGAGACCAGGCGCAGTGGCTCACGCCTGTAATCCTAGCACTTTGGGAGGCCAAGGCAGGAGGATCACCTGAGGTCAGGAGTTTGAGACCAGCCTGGCCAATGTGGTGAAACCCCGTCTCTACTAAAAATACAAAAATCAGCCTGGCTTGGTGGCGGCTGCCTATAATCCCAGCTACTCGGGAGGCTGAGGCAGGAGAATCGCTTGAACCCAGGAGGCGGAGGTTGCAGTGGGCTGAGATCGTGCCACTGCACTCCAGTCTGGGCAACAAGAGCGAAACTCCATCTCAAAAAATAAATAAATAAATAAATAAAAAGAAAAAGAAAAAAAAAGAAGAGAAGATTTTATTTGTGCTGTTTGTACCATTTGATAATTTTTACAGTGAAAACACTCCAATCCACCATGGATAATTTCAAGCTGTGGATGGGCTATCATTGAACGTGGAACTGGGAAGATATCTACTCTAGCAAGCTATTATAAGCTGGCTCCAGCTTACTATGGACTATATTCCTTCCAGCCTTAAATGTCTACTCCATGTTATATAACTAATGAGCTAATAATGATAGTAACTTCTCTTTAAAGAAAAGGAAAATTCAGTTATTAGTGCTGTGGATAGCCTAAGCTTTGTAGTTGGGCAGACTTGGTTTTGAATTCCAGTTCTATCATTTAAAGCCGTGTGATCGTAGACAAGATACTTAAATTATGGGTCTTGGTTTTCTCATTTGTAGAACAAATATACCAAACCCCATTTTTAATGAGGAGTAATGAGGTAATACATATAGAGTATGTTTCAGTGTCTGGTAAATGTAATGTGAATGAATGAAATTAGAGAAGATAAGGCACAGCAGTAGAAGTCATAGCATTAGAAACACCAGCACTAGGCAGGAAAAACATCCAAAAGGAGAATATCAATGAGAGATCACAGTGAAACCTGATGTTAATGATACAGTTGCCATTTTATTGAGTGCTTGGCGTATTCTAGGCATTGTGCTAAGAGCTTTACATAAATTATCTGCTTTTGAAAGCACAGAAAGGTATAAGAGATGAGCTAAAGTATCACCTAAGAGGTAATTTAAATTTCTTAAAAACTATTTTTAGATTTGACCTCATACACAAGACAATTTTCAGGAGGGTGAATCTAGAAAAAACAAAATAGGAGCTATGAAACTAACTTACCACAGTTCCAAACTTTGTACTTTGTATTCAAACCAATTCATTTGTAAGATCATCTGGTGGACATCAACTATTTGCAAGACACTGAACAAGGTACTGGAGAAGAAGAGGATACATATTTGAATAATACAGGTCTTCTGTCACTAGAGAGACAGACTCAGGCCCTCAGGCATGAATCACACTGATTTAAGGCTGTCTCAAACCAAGTTTTATGTTCCCTTACACAGACTGTATCTGAAGCCATTCACTTGGGTGTCTGGGTTCCAGTCTTTGTTACAAACACACTGTATTTTCCTTCTGAAACTATTCTAAAAAGTTAAAGAGGTGGGGACATGCCCAAACTCATTTTATGAGGCTAGCATTACCTTCATACTAAAACCAGACAAGGACACTGCAAGAAAAAATTTACAGGCTAATATCCTTGATGAACTTAGATGTAAAAATTATAAACGAAATACTAGCAAACAAAATTCAACAGCACATTAAAAGGATCATGCACCATGATGAAATGGGATTTATTCCTTAGATGCAATGAAATTTCAATATATATAAATCTGTGAATGTGATACAATTAACAGAACAGATGAAATCCTATGATCATCCGAAAAGATGCATAAAAACATTTGACAAAATTCAAAATCCTGTCATGAAAAATGCTGAACAAACTAGGTGTAGAAAAAATGTACTTCAGTATAATAAAAGCCATGTATGACAAGCCGATAACTACCATCATAATCGATGTTGAAAGCTGAAAGGTTTTCTTCTTATATCAGGAACAAGACAAGGAGGCTTGCTTTCACCACTTCTATTCAACAGAGTGCTGAAAGTACTGGAAGTCCTAGCCAGAACAATTGGGCAAGAGAAAAGAATAAAAGGCACTGAAATAAGAAAGGCATTGAAGTGAAATTGTCTCTGGTTGCAGACAAAATGATCTACACGTAGAAAACCCTAAAGACTTCCCCCCAAAACTATTAGAACCGATAAAGAAATTCAGTAACGTTTCAGGATACAAAATCAACATACAAAAATCAGTAGCATATCTATACACAAGCAACAAACTATTCAAAAAAGAAATTGAGAAAAGCATCCCATTTATAATAGCTCAAAAAATAAAAAACTTAGGAATAAATTTAATCAAGGAGATAAAAGACCCTGTACACTGAAAACTATAAAACATTGATGAAAACAATCAAAGGGGACAACAGTGAAGGGAAAAATATCTCTTGTTCATGAATCGAAATTATTAATATTGCTAAAATGTCTGACAAAAGTGATCTACAGATTAAATGCAATCCTTATCAACATTTCAATGGCATTTTTTACAGAAATAGAAAACATGCTGAAATTTACTGGAATTACGAAAGAACTCAAATAGCCAAAACAATCTTGAGCAAGAGGAACAAAGCTGGAGGCATCACACTACCTGACTTTAAAATCTACTACAAAGTTTTAGTAATCAAAGCATCATGATACTGGCATAAAAACAGGCACATAGACTAATGGAAGAGAATAGAAATCCCCTACATAACCCACACATGTACGGTCAACTAATCTTTTTCCAGGAATACACACAATGGGGGAAGGAGAATCTTTTTAATATATAGTGTTGGGAAAACTCGATATCCTCATACAAAACAGTGAAATTGGATCCTTGTCTTACACAATACAAAAGATTAACTTGAAATTAATTAAGGACTTAAACATAATATCTAAAACTGTAAACTAGTTAGAAAAAGCTCCTTGACATTCGTCTTGGCAATGATTTTTTTCTTTAGTATGACTTTAATATGACTGCTAAAGCAAAGGCAACAAAAATAAAAATAAACTATTGAGACTGCATCAAACTGAGACTTTGCTGTACTTCCTGCACAGCAAAGAAAATAATCAATAAAATAAAAAGGCAACTTGTGAAGCAGGCTGAAATATTTACATACTGTGTATTATATTCAAATTATAATATAATATGAAGAATTAATATGCAAAATGTAAAAGTAACTTATATAACATAATATTTACAAAAAACAAATCTCAAATGGCCTAATTAAACAATGGGCAAAGAACCTGAATAGACACTTTTCCAAAAAAAGATATAAAAATGACCACCAGTTATATGAAAAGATATTCAGCATCACTAATCATCAGGGATTTGCAAGTCAAAACCACAATGAGATATCCCCTCACCTGTCGGGATGGCTGTTTCAATAATTGTTGGTGAGGGTGTTGAGAAAAGGGAACCATTGTACACTGTTGGTTGGAATGTAAATTAGTAGTGTTGTTATGGAAAACAGTATGGCGGTTCCTCAAAAAGTTAAAAATACAACTACCATATGACACAGCATTTCCACATTTAGGTGAATATTTAATGGCAGTGAAATCAGTATGTGAAAGAGATCTGAATTCCCATGTTCATTACAGCATTATTTACAATAGCCGAGATATGGAAACAACCTAAGTGCCTGTGCATGGATGAACGGATACATATACACACATATACACACATACACAATAAAATATTATTATTCAGCATTTAAAAAGAAGAAAATTCTGCCATCTTCCCCAACATGAACGAGCCTGGAGAACATTATGCTAAGTAATGTAAGCTAGACACAGAAAAGCACATACTGTATGATCTCTCTTATATGGACAATCTGAAAAAGTCTGTGAACCTCAAATATCTGAGACAGGTCTCAGTCAATTTAGAAAGTTTAATTTACCAAGGTTAAGAATGTGCCCATGAAACAGCCTCAGTAGGTCCTGATGACACGTGTCCAAGGTTGTCTGGGAACAGCTTGGTTTTATACATTTTAGGGAGACATGAGACATCAATCAATATATGTAAGATGTACATTGGTTCAGTCCAGAAAGGCAGGGCAACTCAAAGCAGGGAGGGGGCTTCCAGGTAATCGGTAGATAAGAAGCAAAGGGTTGCATTCTTCTGAGTTTCTGATTAGTCTTTCCAAAAGAAGCAATCAGATATTCATTTATCTCAGTGAGCAGAGGGATGACTTTGAGTTCTGTCTGTCCTTTGTCCACAAAGAATTTTCTTATAGACAAATTGCGAAGGAGGTATGTAACTTTTTTTTATCTTAGCAGGTATCTATTTTAGGAATAGAATGGTAGACCGGTTTGCCATAAGTAGTTCCCAGCTTGACTTTTCCCTTTGGCTTAGGGATTTGAGGGTCTTGAGATTTATTTTTCTTTCTCATTTCCCACACTTTTCGTTTTAAAATATTCTGGAGAAAGGATTTTAGAAAAAAATGAGTCTCTGGTCTCAGGTTTTGTCTGATATAGCGAGAATGGTTTATTCTTAGATGGGTAGGTCCCATGTTATTAGGAAAGCTCATTTTTAGCAGATTGTAAAGTCTCATGTCCTACAAAGAAAAAATAGTGGGGGTAAGGAAGAAAAGCAACAACAAACAAAAAAAGAATACCAATTTTGGAAAAGCTATATAGGCCTATTACTCTGAAATCTATACATCAGTAGGAAGGTAGGAAAGTGGCTTATGTGTGTAAATGGGTTGCTGTTATTTTCTTCTGAAGTTTAAGTTATCTGGCTTCAATTTGCAGGGCTTTAAGAAAATACAGCTTCATTTTTAGTGACTTCAAATCAGAAAAAAAATAGGGAAAAAATGAATGGAAAGAAGGAACTGAAAACATTATTTTGGAGACTTTTAGCCAGGAAAAATTTTACAATTCACTCCAACCTGTAGAAAATAATAAAAATTGAAAAACATTAGGCAAGACTAGACTCTAAGAGCATGTGTACAATCATTTATTTTGATGTTTCTCTTCAGTCCCATTTTCCCTAAAGACAAATTATGGGAGAAATTCATTTGCAAAATAAGTCTTAGTCTTATTAGATTTGGCCAGAGTATTTGCATAAAGTCAACAAGAATAAACATTTACCGTTGTAGGCTCCTCTTTAACAAAAATTGGCTTTGCTGGAACTTCATTTGATAAGGAATCTCAGATTCAACTTTAATGCCTCAATCTTAGCCTGTGCCTGCAAATACCTGTATTAATTGGGTGAATTAGTCACCTTGAGGTCCCAGGAGAATTTGGGGCTCCTGAGTCTGTCAGAAAGTGACATTCTTTACTTACTACCGGTCAGGAACCTGTACAGGGACTGTCTGGACAAGGTATGAGGTTAGTTTTCCCAAGGGGCTTTTATTGGCTCAAAAAGTCAACTTAAATTCCGTAAAGGGGTCTGTATCTGATAGCATGCTACTCCAGTCAAAACATTGGTAAAATACCAGTGTCTCCAATTGTGTCCTGTTACAAAACAAAACAGAAACAATAAGAATTTGCGCTTATGCAAATAACATTGCCATAAGTGAAGAATACTCACAACTAGTTTCCAAATTTTGGAGGAATCGGGTAGAGATAAATATGCTCCAAATTTTGTTTTTAGGAGTACAGTTTACTCAATTGTTAAAAGCTGTAAATAGCTCAAAAGAAAATTTTTCTTGGCTCTGGAAAACAAAGAAAGGATCAGCAACGTTTTAAGCAAAAATCATAAAAGGAGTATTTCAATATTCTGTTAGTTGTGTCCATGCAGTTAACTCACATTCTGCTTGATATTCACGGACATTTCAGCTCTCCCTGGTAGACTTCGAAGACTTTTTCTCTATTCTAGCGTCACAATCTCCAAAACAAGCATTCAGGAGCACCTGTCAGAGTCCTATGCTGATTACAAAACCACATTTTGAAAAGGATAAAAGTAAAACAATTGTGGATGACACAAGTTTTAAAACAGTCATAGTTAAAAACACAATTGACAAGGAAACTTGGTTACTTCTGTGCAATGCAACAATTTTACATAATAATCATAATTACTCATAATAACATGCTAAAACACATCAGAATCAAAAGAATTTCATATAGGTCTGGAACACATACTAATAACACATTTATATAAATATAATCCAAAGAAGGGTAAACACTGTTTTATATTTGACAATACTTCCTGTATGATTTTATTATCTCAAACCAGCCGAATATGTCTCTTTTGGACTTCAAGAGACTAATATCAAAAAATTAATGAGGATCAAAGTTAGAATTTGACTTTGGGAAGTTTGTCAAATATAAAATGTATAAAATGCTCGATATCACAAAATTGAATAAACGATCATTGTAAAATAAGTCATTCATTTAGCCAAAGTGATAACTCAAAGATTTTTAAAAACAGTGAAAACCTTTATTCTTTGGGAGAGAAGACTTAATTCCCCCAATAATAAGCCCTAATAAAAACAGCACGAAGCCAATTAAATTTGTTTTCCCAAATTTTATAAACAATCTATAAAATTTTAATCATCTTGACTATAAGATATAATTTTCATAAGCCTTTTTAACCTTTTAATAAGGAGTGGGTTAATGCTCCAAATAAACCTTGTTAATAAAATGCAGGTGCCCATATGCTGGCCTGCCTTTGACATTAATTGTTAAGTTATAGAGAAGCTGAACTTATTTTATCTTCCAAAATTGGCTCTTACAATCTCATGCACCCACGTATTCTGCGATAGCCCCTGGCCCTTGAGAAGTTGAATAGTTTTGATTTCTGGCCCTGTGTCTCAGAAATGCACAACCCCCCAGACACTATCACTTGGCCCCCTGTCACCCACGGGTGCCTTTCAGCTGAGAAGAGCAAAATGCCCTTTCTCTTCGGAGCTGAGGAAACTCAGACTCTCCTTTATCTATGCAAACGACAGTTTAGTTCCTCATGCAAATATGCACACAAGCCAAATTGAGATTAATTTTGGGAGGAAAGAGAATGGAGAAGACTCTTTATAATGTACCTAGGAATTAGAATTAGGATCCTAAACAACAGCTTCCTAGGAGGAACAAACAAACAAACAAACAAAAACAGATAAGACCAATTCCTGTAAACTGTCCTTAGCCGCTTTTAACTTTGGAGCTCTCTTACACCATTACACATGCTGAGGTCAAATCTTCTCACAGTACAAGATAATCTCTGGTACCCCAAAAAACCAAAGAGTTCATGTAATGCAGTAAAAGAGAGCAGAACTTTAGACCTAAGAAGCTGCCCATGACTCTTGAAACTCCACAAAGAAAACAGAACACCCCAAAAAGATGTGAGTGGTGCCTTAGTTCTGAGTTCTTAAAGGGCTTAGAGTCATTAGAAATCTTCTCTAGATTTATCTTGCTACTGAAAATGGCAAAGGGGAAAGGAGGAATTGAATGGAAGAATAGTAAACTAAATAAGAATTTTTTTTTAAGACAGGAATCAAACGCAGAAACCAAGCTCATGGTTTGGTTTTGTTTTTCTCAGAGAGGCCTTGTTTCTCATAATTTGGAATTCTCATTCAGATTAGACCAAGTCAGGTACAGTTGGTCAAGTCTGACAGGAGAAAGGCCAGAAAAAACAACAACAACAACAAAAACCCAACAACTGAGCACTGTAATGGTAAGGAGAAATTAAGACCGGCTGGCTTTAATTGTAACTTTAGCCAAGACGAAACCACAATTTAGCTACTTACCTAGGGATGGGTCTCAGGCTGAAGACTGGTCTCTACCATCCTAGATACAGGAAAAAACTCACCTTTCCTGTCAGAAGTGAACTCAAACTCCAAAATGGAGTTACCTGCCTTCCATCATCATGGAAGCAGGAAAACGCCTTCCTTGTTGGAAGCAAGTAAATGGCAGAAAAATAAGTTGTTCAGAAAAATTAACTTTAGATCTTGACCAAATTTTGGGAGATCAGGGATTCTCTAGAGCGGGGGCTCCCAGGCCTCAGCCAAATGTCCTCTTTCTTAGACCCATGAAGATATCTCAAGCTGGTACCAAGCACCGATGATTTGTCAAAGATCAGGGCCACCTTCACTCAGAGTCCCTTCATGGTCACCAAATGTGAACCCCAAATATCTGAGACAGGTCTCAGTTAATTTAGAAAGTTTATTTTACCAAGGTTAAGGACGTGCAGGTATGACGCAGCCTCAGGAGGTCCTGGTGACATGTGCCCAAGGTGGTTGGAGCACAGCTTGGTTTTATACATTTTAGAGAGATATGAGACGTCAATCAACATATGCAAAATGTACAACGGTTTGGTCCAGAAAGGTAGGAAACTCAAAGCAGGGAGGGGGCTTCCAGGTCACAGGTAGATAAGAGACAAATTGTTGCATTCTTTTGAGTCTTTTACTAGCTTTTCCAAAGGAAGCAATCAGAAATGCATTTATCTCAGTGAGCAGATGGATGACTCTGAGTTTTGTCTGTCCTTTGTCTACAAGGAATTTCCTTATGGATAAATTGTGTGGGAGATATGTAGCTTTTTTTTTTTTTTTTTTGAATCTTAGTAGCTATCTATTTTAGGAATAGGATGGAAGGCAAGTTTGCCCTAAGCAGTTCCCAGCTTGACTGTTCCTTTTGGCTTTCTAATTTGGGGGTCCTGAGATTTATTTTCCTTTCACAAATCTAATTCATGGTCGCAGAGAGTAAAATGGTGGTTGCCAGGGGCCAGGGGAGATGTTAGTCAAAGGGTACACAGTTTTAGTTATAAGATGAGTAAATTCTGGGGTTCTAATCTACAGGATGGTGACCATAGTTAACAATACTGTGTTGTACACTTGAAATTTACTAAGACAGTAGATCTTAAGTGTTCTTACCACACACACACAAACACAATAACAGCTATGTAAGGTGATGGTTGTGTTAATTAGCTTGACTGTGGCCATCATTTCACAATGTGTACATATATCAAATCCTCATGTTGTACACTTAAAATACATACGATTTTACTTGTCAATTACACTTCAATAAAGCTGGAAAAATAAATATACATAGTGCACTCTTTCTAAACTACATGAGACATGTTTCAGTGGGTATGTAGTGAAAAACATTAGTGTTTTAAACCCAATTCCTATCCTATTTACTAGCAGCAGCAGCCACTTCTCATTTATAGAGTTTGTTTTATATAGGAGCTCAATAAATACTAGCGATTGTTTTTGGTTACTTTTTTATGTAAGTTGACATTAGCTTTGGTAATAAACAAATCCAAAAATATACAAGGACTCAAACCTTATAGGAGCCTTTTTTCTCACACACAAATTTCAAAATGAATGTTCCTGATCAGCAAGTGGTTCTCTGTCAGTTGGTGATTCACGGTCCTAGAATATCTCGATCTCATGGAGCCTCCATCTTCAATACATGGCTTTCAAGGTCATCAGGCTCGTCTACTTCAACCAAGAGAAAGAGCTTAGAGAATCAAGTATGAACAGTTTTATGAATCAGTCCTGTAAGGATTGCACATGACTGCCTCTCATAATCAGTTGGCTAGTATTCAGTCATATTACTACAATTAACTCCACGGGAAGCTGGGAAATGTAGGAAAAAGAAAAAGTAGAGTGGTAGAGACTGGTGAATAACTGGCCAGTCTCTACCGCAGAAACAAGTAAATCTAGTTTATTCTACTCCGAATATCTCACCGAACAAAACACTATGTGGTATCAAGTCTATGTATTTATTTTTAATAAGTATTAGCAGCATCAGAACTTTTCTAGGTGCCATAATTTCATATTTGTATACAAGTTTAAAGAAAAGAGGATTTGATGCAAACTTCCTCTCTTGCTTTTGTCGTTGGTGATTTTCAATACTTTCTTTCTGATTTATCTGTCTCTCATCATTTTCTGTCTAATGGCACTATGGTTTGCATAGTGTATTGTGTGAGTTGAAACACTAATGATAAAACAAAACTTGAGAAACAATCTAGGCATGTAGAATCAGAAACAAGTTGTAAATCAGTACTGGTCGACAAGTGCAAAGAGAACAGGTGATATGTCAGAAGCCTTGTTAGACAGATAGAAATTAAGAGTTCTCAAGTACTGAGGGTGATGAAAACTGGGCATCATATCTCACAACAGTCATTGGAGATCACGGTATTGGTATGGACCACTGGATGTCTCAGAGGTAGAGCCAGAACAGTGTTATTTTTATAATGCAAAAGAAAAACACATAGCTAGAAAGATTAGCAGATTCGTTAGTATTCTGCCAACTAGTCTATTCCAAGAATTCCAGATAAGGACAGGAAAAGAAAGGTGACGGATTGTGTGAGGAAAAATACAGACTCAGGCTGCCTGCTGCTGCTACCTGGAGTTCTTTGGGTTTCAGGGTCTACCTTCAACTCTGAACCCCTTACTCTTTCCAAGCAGAGACAAAACATTCATTCACTTATCTGACACACAGACTGTGCCTTACTCAGGACTTGTTTTTATTCCAACAGGCAACAAACAAGAATTCCTTCTTGAGAGAGGAGCCTGGCCCTAGTTTTAGGACAACCTTGTGATTTCCTTAATGCTGGTGAGTCACATTTACTTTCTCATTTATCCACAATGAATCTTTACCCATTGATTTTCTCACTGGTTCCGTGCCTTTCATACTTGCTTGCTTCCCTGCTTGCCCTCAGTTGTAGTGTGTTCAGAACCTACATGACTGGCTGCAGACTTCTATTTACCTTGTCATCATATTACTCTGGGCTCTGGCAACACAGATAATAGTAAGAAATAAGGTAACATGATAAACAGTATCTAATAGAAAGAACCAGGCAATATAATGCCAAGTTTAAGGCCATTAAGCTGAAAAGAGATGGCCTCAATAGGTGAAATTATTTAACTCTTGATAGTATTGTGTGTGTGTATTTATTCATCTTTTTGGCAGTGAGGATACCCACACAGGAGAAATCTTATTTTTTGCAACAAGAGTTTAGAAGACAGAACCCAATGTTTCCCCAGAACTGCTGTCTGTTTTTACCAATACTAGATAAAAGATAATAAAGTGCTTTTCGTTCGTTCTCCCTTTGCACTGCTATTTTTATTGCATATTTGATTCTGGTAGCAACAAGGTGAGCACTAAATTCTCATATCTTAATGTGTTCTAACTGAAGAAAGAAAAGATGGTGAACATAATAAGTGGTCAAAAATTGATTGAATTAAAGTGTTTGGAAAAGAAGGTGAAGGAAGAAAGGAAGTGAGGACACATTTATTGCCTGTGTCCTACAACTGCTGTGATAACGCATTTATTTAAGGCTCGCCATGTTTCAGGCATTGTGACAAAAATTAGTTTTATATAGATTACAATTTATTTACCCTCAAAAAAGTCTTAGAGTAAATCATGTCCTTATCCTTATTTTATAGATGAAAAAATGGAGGCAAAGATAATCTAAATGACTTAAATGTCATAAATTAATAAGTGGTACAGAGGATACTGGAACACAAATATGCTCTTGCCTTCAACAATTCTATTACAATTTGTTGTATGCCAGGCTGAGGCTCCCATGAGGTTAAGTAATTTCTTCAAAGTCACATAGCTAGTTAATTGTCGTTCCTGGAATCAAGTTCATGAAATAAGAGCAAAGTGTCAGAAAAAATGTCTGGAATAACAATGGGCAGGTAACATAAGTCTCTATTTCAGAAGCAGTTCAAGTACATATATAAGAATTTATTTTATCTGTTTTATCTACCATTGTCTACAGCCCAGACCTCTCATGTAAGCTAAAAACCTATATATGCAACTACCTAATTGATTTCTCCTCAAAACCTACTTCTCACAGTCTTGCCCATTTCAGCAAATGACCTCCCCGTCTCTCCCGCCCCCATATTACTCGTGCTGGAAGCCTGAGAAGTGGCTCTGACATCACCTTCTCCCTGCATCCACCTCTTTAAAATCTGAATTTTCAAGATATTATAGATGGACTTTAGGGGAGAGGCATAATCCCTTGAGATCATTAGCATGTTAGATCTTCAGTTATTTGATTACTTACATTTCTCATTGACATAAAAGATTCAAAGAGTCAAACCTGCAGCTGTTCCTCCACACCTCTGTTTTAACCAAGGCAGCTGATAATACATTCTGTATACTTTAATCATGGTAAAATTTTAAAACACCAATCAGATTGTAACAGTATTCTGCTTAAAACTCTTAAAAGACTCCCCATTGCCTTTAATGTACTGTAAAACATGCTCAACACAAAGGCCAGACCTTGAATGATTAGGAACCTGCAAGTCTTATCAGTCTCATCTTGTTCTACTCACTCCCTTGCTTCTTTTCTCTTTCTTTCTCCAAATACTTTGACTTCTCTGAGTTATTAGATCACATTTGAAGGATTTCTTGCCTCAAGGCCTTTGCATATGCTGTTGAATATGTTTGGAATTCTCCCCTCACTCTACCCTACTTTTACCTTGCTAAATCCTAATTCATTCTTTAGTCACCAACTTTAATATCACTTTCATAGGGAGGTGTCTTAGTCTGTGTCTTAGTCTGTTCTCACACTGCTATAAGGAACTACTTAAGACCTGGTACTTTATGAAGAAAAAAGGTTTACTTGGCTCATCCTTCCACAGACTGTGTCAGAAGCATGGCTGGGGAGGCCTCAGGAAACTTACAATTATGATAGAAGGCGAAGGGGAAGCTGGAGCGGGAGGAAGATAAAAAGGGGGGAGGTGCTACACACTTTTAAATAACCAGATCTCATGAGAACTCACTCACTATCACCAGAAGGGGAAAATCTGCCCCATGATCCAATCACCTCCCATCAGGTCCCTCTCCAAAAATTGAGAATTATGATTTGACACGAGATTTGGGTGGAGACACAGAGACAAACCATATCATTCCACCCCTGGCACCTCCCAAATCTCATGTCCTTCTCACATTTCCAAACACAATCATGCCTTCCTAACAGCCCCGCAAAGTCTTAATTCATTCCAGCATTAACTCAAAAGTCCAAGTCCAAAGCCTCATCTGAGATAGACAAGTCCCTTCCACCTATGAGCATGTGAAATAAAAAACAAGTTAGTTACTTTACTTCCTAGATACAATGGGGGTAAAGGCATTGGGTAAATGCTCCCATTCCAAATGGGAGAAATTGGTCAAACCAAAGAGGCTATAGGCCCCATGCAAGTCCAAAAACCAACAGGGAAGTCATTAAATCTTAAAGCTTCAAAATACTCTCCTTTGACTCCATTTCTTTCTTCCAGGCTGCAGTGGTGCAAGGGGTGGGTGCCAAAGGACTTGTGCAACTCCACCCCTGAGGCTTTGGAGGGTACAGCCCCTGCAGCTGTTTTCAAGGGCTGACATTGAGTGCTTGCAGCTTTTCCAGGTGCATGGTGCAAGCTGTTGGTTGATCTACCATTCTGGGGTCTGGAGGATGGTGGCCATCTAGTTCTCATAGCTCCACTGTGCAGTGCCCCAGTGGAGACTCTGTGTGGGGGCTCCAAATCCACATTTTTCCTCCACATTGTCCTGGTAAAGTTTCTCTATAAGGGCTCTGCCCCTGCAGCAGACTTCTGCCTGGACATCCAAGCATTTCCATACATCCTGTGAAATCTAGGCAGAGGCTGTCAAGCCTGAACTCCTGCCTTCTGTGCACCTGCAGGTCCAACACTATGTGGAAACCACTAAGGCTTGGTGCTGGCACACTCTGAAGCAATGGCCCAAGCTGTACATTGCCCCCTTTTAGTGACTGCTGGAGATGGAGCAGCTGGGTTACAGAGCACCATGTCCTGAGGCTGCACAGAGTAGCGTGGCCCCAGGCCTGGCCCATGAAACCATTTTTCCCTCCTAGGCCTCAAGATCTATGATGGTAGGGGCTGTTGCAACTGTCTCTGAAATGCCCTAGAGGCATTTTCCCCATTGTCTTGGCTATTACCATTTGGATTCTCGTTACTTACGCAAATTTCCGCAGCAGGCTTGAATTTCTCCCCAGAAAATCAGTTTTGCTGTTTTACTGCATGGTCAGCCTCAAATTTTCCAAAATTTTATGCTCTACTTCCCTTTTAAATATAAGTTCCAATTTCAGGTCATTTCTCTGTTTATGTAAATTACCTTAGGCTTTCAGAAGCAGCCAGATCACTTCCTGAACACTTCGCTGCTTAGAAATTTCTTCTGCCAGATACCCTAAATCATCACTCTTAAGTTCAAAGTTCCACAGATCTCTGGAGCAGGGGCAAAATGCCACCAGTCTCTTCGCTAAAGCATAACAAGAGTCACATTTACTCTAGTTCCCAACAAGTTCGTCTTCTCCATCTGAGACCACCTCAGCCTGTACTTCGTTGTCCATATCACTATCAGCATTTTGGTCACAACAATTCAACAAGTCTCTAGGAAGTTCTCAACTATCCCTCATCTTCCTTTCTCCTTCCGAACCCTCCAAACTGTTTCAGCCTCAAACTGTTACCGAGTTCCAAAGTTGCTTCCACATTTTCAGTTATCTTTACAGCAATGCCACACTTCTCTGATACCAATTTTCTATATTAGTCCATTCTCACACTACTATAAATAACTACCTGAAACTAGGTACTTTAGGAAGAAAAGAGCTTTAATTGGCTCATGGTTCCACAGGCTGTACAGGAAGCGTGGCTGGGGAGGCCTCAGGAAACTTACAATTATGGTGGAAGGGGAAGGGGAAGCTGGCATGTCCTACATGGCTGGATCAGGAGGGAGAGATAGTGAAAGGGGATGTGCTACACACTTCTAACCAACCATATTTTATGAGAACCCACTCACGATCACAAAAACAACAAGGGGAAAATGTGCCCCAATGATCTAATCACCTCCTACCAGGTCTTTTCCCCAACAATGGGAATTGCAATTCAACATGAGATTTGGGTGAGAACACAGAGCCAAACCATATCAGTCTGTTAGGGGTGCTATAAGAAAATATGATAAACTGTATGGCTTATAAACAACAAACATCGATTTCTCATAGGTTTGGAGGCTGGAAAGTCAAAGATAAAAGTCCTGGCAATTCTGTGTCCAGTGACGGCTCACTTTCTCATAGATAGCACCTGCCTTACAGATAACTCTGCCCTCACAATCTAGTCACGTCTCCAAAGCCCCAACTCCTAATACCATCACCTTGGGAGTTAGGATATTCACATGTAAATTTTGGGGTTTGTAAGCATTCAGTTTATTGAAGTAGGCCATTCCTGGTACCCCAGTCTAGAGCAGACCCCTTTAGAGGATATTCTTACAGCACTCTCTACTTCATCCATGTGAATCATCACTATTATCACTATTTGTAATTATATATGTTTTTTAAATTTAGTTTTCAATTGACAAATAACATCTTATATATTATGATATACAGCATCATGTTTTGATGTACGTATGCAGTGTGAAATGGCTAAATCAAGCTAATTAATGTATTATTACCTCACATACTTATTATTTTTTTCATGCTGAGAGTACTTAATGCCCACTCTTCTCATAGCAATTTTCATATATAAGATATATTTTTATTAACTGTAGTCACCACAAAATTTTAGACAGAAAGATAAAGTTCTAACTAAAATTAGAAGGATAAATTCTTGAGTTTATCCTTCTGTCTAACTGAAATTTTGTGTCCTTTGACCAATATATCTTCCTAATCCACCTACCCTCAGGCTCTGTTAACAAGCACTTTACTCTCTGTTTCTATGAGTTTGACTTTTTTATAATCTACATATAAGTGAAATCATTTGATATTTTCCCTTCTGTCTTGGATTATTTTACTTAACGTAATGTGCTTCAGGTTCAACCACACAGGTGCAAATGACAGAATTTCCTTCTTTTTAAAGGCAGAAAAAATATTCTAGTATGTATATATACCACAGTTTTTTATCCATTCACGTGTTGATGGAAACTTAGGTTGATTTAGTATCTTGGCAATTCTGAATAATGCTGCAAAAACAAGGGATTGCAGGTATCTTTCAACATACTGATTTAATATCATGTGAATATTTACTTAGTAGTGGAATTACTGGATCATATGGTAGTTCTATTTTTATTTATTCGAGGAACCTTTACAGTTTTTTTTATTATGGCTCTACTAATTTACATTTTCACCAACAATGTTCAAGGGTTACTATCTGTCCACATCCACGCCGCCACTTGTTATCTTTTGTCTTTTTGATCATAGCCATTCTAACGGTTATAATATCTTGTTGTGGTTTTGTTTGCATTTCTCTGATGACTAATGATGTTAAGCATGTTTTTATACACTTTTTTGCTATTTGTATGTCTTCTTTGAGGTCTTTGGCCTATTTTTAATTGGGCTATTTTTGTTTTGGCTGGGTTGAATTTCTTATATATTGTGAATATTAACCTTTTATCAGATTATGGTTTGCAAACATATTCTCCTATTCTGTAGGTTGTCTCCTTACTCTGCTTATTGTTTCTCTAGCTACGCAGAAGGTTTTTGGTTTAATATAATCCCATTTGTATATTTTTGCTTTAGTTGCCTGTGCTTTTGGCATCATCTTGAAAACAATCTTTACCCAGAATAATGTCATGGAGTTTTTCTCCTATGTTTTTGGCTAGTAGTTTTAAAGTTTGTGGTATTTAGATTTAAGTCCTTAATCAATTTTGAGTTGATTATTGTATATAGAGATGTGGGTCTAATATAATTCTTCTGTGTGGGGATATCTAGTTTTCTCAGCAACATTTATTGAAGGAACTGTTCTTTCTTTTCTTATTGCCTTATTCAAAACCCAGTTGACCATATATACATGGATATTTCTTCTCATTTCTATATTTTGTCCCATTAGTCTGTGTGTCTGTTTTATGCAGGTACCATGATGTTTTGATTGGCATAGTTTTGTTGTATATTTTGAAGTCAGGTAGTGTGATGCCTCCAGCTTTGTTCTTTTTGCTCAAGGTTGCTTTGGCTATTCCAGATATTTTGGGGTTCCATACAAATTTTAGGATTGTCTTTTCTATTTCTGTTAAAAATGACATTGGAATTTTGATATTGATTGAATCTGTAGATCACTTTGGGTAGTATTAACATTTTAACACTATTAATAATTCTAATCCATTAACAATGGATAGCTATCCATTTATTCATGTCTTCTTCAATTTCTTTTATCAACGTTTTGTAGTTTTTAGTGTTCAGATCTTTTTCCTCTTTGGTCAAATTTATTCCTGAGTTTAAAATTTTTTTGTATCTATTGAAATTAGATAAAAATTTTTTTTGAATAGTTTGTTGTTAGTGCATAGAAATAGTACTGATTTTATATGTTGATTTCGTGTTCTTCAACTTTACTGAATTCATTTGTTTGTCCTACCAATTTTTGTTAGAACATGGCTCTGGGGTTAGGGATGGAAGAGGTGGAGGATCCTTTCCCAAGGCTGGTCAAGAGAAACTGCTTCTTGAGTGGGGAGGGCTGTGTAGCTGTATCTCCTTATATGGGGTTCTCCAGTGGGAATGGATATTGCTTACCTCAGTGGCAGGAGATGCATGTGTTCTCTGCAGAGCAGGCCAATGGTGACCAACATGATTCTTGTCACTTGGCTGATATTGACAGTTTCTGCCTTTCTTTGCTCCTAGCAGTCATCTGGTGCCTCAGATATGCTGATCTCACTAGCAATCCTTTCTATATGGATAATCTCTGGGTTTTATTTTGCTCCACTGTGTTGCTCCAGATTCTTTAATGGGCCCTCAAGTCCTCTCTGAGCTATTTTGGCTTTTGAAAGCTGTCTATATATGTTTTCCTTTGTGTGTGGGGGGAGCAAAGAGAGCCAGTGACATCACCCTATATGTGTATTTTTTAAATCATTTGTTAATGCATATTTCTCCAGCTAGACTAAAGACCACATGAGGGAAAGACCTTTATATTTATCAGAGTAAAGCATCCTACTTGATGCATAATTGTAGGTGCTCAATAAATACTTATTGAATAAATGAGTTGATGAAGGGATACGTAGAAGTATGGATAGGTCATGTTATTGTTAGTTTAGTTCAACTATAAAATGAATGACCTTCTAGAAGATATCTTCCAATCTCAATAATTTCTTCCTGCTTGAAATTGGTTTTTCTTTTGGCTCCAGCCAAACTTCCCTCTCTTATTTCCTTTCCCATCTGACATCTTCTGTCTAATTTCCTTCACAGTCCTCTATTTCTCTGCTCATCTCCTAGCTATTTAGCCTCCCAGAGTTCTGTTGTTATGTCACTGCTCTTTTGTTCATGTACTCCCCTGAGATGATCTCCTCCAAACCAATCACTCCTTTGTTAATAGCTCTGATGATTCCAGATATCTAACCAAATCCTCGCCCTCAAATTTCAGATAATGTGAACTGCTGGCATCTTCATTTTGAGTTTCAAATCCATCATAACTAGAGCCAAACTTATATTTTCCTGCAAACCTGCTTCTGTTCCTATGTTTTCTATCTGCATTCTTATGTGTGGAAGTGTGTTGCCCCCGTGTGCAAATATCTATCATAGCACTTCAGCACATTTCATTGAAATTCTGCCTTTTTATATAAGCAGCTAACAACTTTTAGACAGGAGCCATGTCTGATTTATCTGGAGCACAAAGATAAATCAGCCATAGGGCTGGCACGGTGGCTCACCCCTATAATCCCAGCACTTTGGGAGGCTGAGGAGGACAGAGCACCTGAGGTCAGGAGTTCGAGACCAGCCTGGACAACATGGTGAAATCCCATCTCTACTAAAAATACAAAAATTAGCCAGGCGTGGTGGCAGGTGCCTGTAATGCCAGCTACTCAGGAGGCTAAGGCAGGAGAATCACTTGAATCTGGGTGCAATGAGCTGAGATTGCACCATTGCACTCCAGCGTGGGCAAGAGAGCAAGACTCCATCTCAAATAAATAAATAAATAATAAATCAGACATGATTCCTGTCTAAAAGTTGTCAACTGCTTATATAGACTTAGCACACTATATGGCATACAGTTGGTGTTCAGGTACATTGCTGACGTGAGTTCATGTCTGAATGTCACAATTATCTTTGCAGATTCCTTAACTTGACCTCTCATAATTATACTTGATATATCTTTGCTGCAGGATTGTGGCGTTCAGTCAACCACTAAATTTCATGGGTTCTACCTCTAAAATATCTCAGAGTCTCCCTTCTTTCCAGTTTTTCTGCCCTTATCTAGAATCCTTCACAAAACTATTGTAATAGCTTCTTAACCTTTACAATTACATATATATTTTTCTTACCAATATCTCCTATAAAATGTTCTCTTCCTTCTTTCCTATCTGACAGATGTTCAATGAGTGATTACTATTTCCCAGACAGTTTTCAGTCACTGGAGATATAACAGTTAACAGGACAGAACAACTTCTCAAGGAGCTTTCTTTTGATTGGAGGAGACCTAAAATTAAGCAACAGCCAAATATATTATATATTTTAAAACAGTGTTAAGTGCTAGGGAGAAAAAATAAAGCGGGAAAAGTGGATAGACAAGTGGTTCCTTGGTCTGTTAGTGAGGGAAATATTTAGATTGGTTAGTCAGTTAAGGTATATCTGAAGAGGTAACATTTTAATAAAGTAAAAGAGTAAATCATATGAATATTCCTGGGAAAAGTATAAGGACAGAAGGAATTGTAACTGTAAATCCCCTTAGATGTGAGCCTACTTGGTGTAATCCACGTGGCCGACATGAAGTGAATTAAAGGTAGTCAGGAACCAGAGTCAAGGTGCTTGGAGACAGTAGTATAGATATGGAATTTTATTCTAAGCAAGTATAAAGTTATTATAGTGTTGATAGCAGTGGAGTGCCATAGTCTGATTTAAGCATTAAAGGGTGGCTGTGTGGTTTACAGAATGTTGGAGTCTATATCAATAAGTGACTGATACAATAATACTGAGAAACAACCCACTCCAAAACTCAGGAGCATATGGAATTTAGCATTGTGTCTTCCTTAAGCATGTGAATTGGCTGTGGGTTGAACCCAAGTATACTCCATGTCTGTCATCTTCTTTGAACTAGCAGCTATTCAAAGCATAGTCCTATCATGGAAATAGCAGAGGCACAAGAGGGCAATACCAAACACACTCATTTCAGGCCCTCCTTATGTCACATTTCCTAATATTCCATTAGCCAATGAGTCAGAAAATGCATGCCTTTCATGGAGGTGAAGCAGATGGAAGTAAAAATATTTCATACCAAACGTCTAGTCTAGTCTAGTCTAGTCTATGCTAGATGAGAGATTGGAAACCGAGAAACCTGTCAGACTATTACTGTAGTCCATTTGAGAGATGATGATCATTCAGAAAATGAGGTGGTGAGAAATGGATAGACTTAGAATACTTAAAGTTAGCATTTACATGGATTAAGGATGGATTTAATGTGGGAGATAAGAATATCACACAACACTCAGGTTTTCATATGAGTAATTAGGTGCCTAGAGTTGTCATTTAGCAAATTAGTAAAGACAGAGGGAAGAAAAAGTTCTTGATTTTTGGACATGTTATTTAAGGAAACTTATTAGACACCCAAGTGGAGATGCTTATGGGGAAGTTGGTTAGATGATTCTGGAAGTTATGAAAAAGGATAGTACTGGAGATACACAGTTAGGAGTCATAAACATCTGGATGAAATTTAAAGCTCTAAGTCTGGATAAAATGATTCCCAAATAAACTTTCAAACACAACTATGACCAAGCATGCTGGTCCTTGACATTTCCAGTCTTGCCTTTACTACTCTGTTTCTGATATGTTTACACTCTAAGTGACACTAACTTCACATTCTCAAAATGTGCATGAACTTTCATATCTCAACTTTATTCATGTGATTCTTTCAACTTGGAATGCTCTTTTTCTCGATCTTTTCCAATTGAAATTCCCTTTTTCCAAGACCAGACTCATGTGACATGTTCTCTATAAAGTGTTCACCAATATCTACATCTGGAATTGATATTTTGATCTCTGCTGTCCCCATAGTTCTTTGCTAATATGTCAGCTATAGGACTTCTTATATACAGCTTTCTATTAGAGCCCAGTTGATTCAATTTCTCCAAATATTTTCTATGGCCCTGCCACATTTCAAGTTAAAAAAAATTAAGGATCTTCATAATAGTCTGAAAAGCACTTGTCCAGGCCATTGCCCCCATTTTATCGATTTCAGTTTAGCCCCATGTACTGGACTTTACAAGCTCAAACATGTACTGGCAATCATTCCCATTTGTCCATGTATCACCTATTAGAATGTCACTTCTTTGAAGGCAGGAATCTGCTCTAAATTAGATTTTCTCCTACTCCTTCTGCAAATTGCTGCTGTTGCATATCATATTTGTTGAATTTAAATTTGTATTATTATCATAGACTGTACGGGAAGATTCATTAAGTGATGTTTGTAGAAGAGCCGTAATAGCGACAGAGTAGACAATTACTGCAATATAAGTTTTTTATTGGAAGAATACTTGCTGTACATTGGCTTATTATGGAAATTCAATGCACTGTGGATCAAAACCAACTGTAAAAACAGTATGTTTTCTTACACTTTATTTTCCCACATATTTTAGTTTTCCTATACATTCAATACTCAGAATTCTTGGTTATAGATGAGGAATTCTTCACTGAGATTTATCTTAAGAATACTATAAAAGAATACTGTAAAATACTATACTATAAATAATACTATAAATAATACTATAAAAAATACTATAAAATCTTAAGATAAAAGATTTATCTTAAGAATACTATAAAAACAATGAAAATTATAAATAATCTACCATTTCTCTGAATCAAATAAGTGTCTCACGGTGCAGGTAGTGACATGGAAAGCAAACTGCTGGGCCTTGCCACAGTTCCAGGAATTACCTTTTCTTTGAGGTGGGGGGTATTGAGCCATCTGCTCCAGGTTAGCAGTGTGGAAAAGGGATGTATTGAATAGATTAGAAAGCCATTTAGAAGAAGTGAACAATTGTTTGACAATAACCATTTTTTAGGTTTTGTTTGTTTTTTATCTTTATAAAATTTACTGTTTATTATTATATAAGAAATGCATGTTCGTTTGTAGATGCAACAAAATACAGGAAAATATAAAGAAGGAAACAAACCATCATGGTAATTTGTAATCTCATTGCCCAAAGATAATAACAATTTGAATTTTGGTGTACCTCCTTCTAGTGTTTTTGTCTATGTGTATGTATATGTGTGTTTGTGTTATATTTAAAGGTTACTAAAAATGGTTGAACACATTACAAAATTCACTATACCATGCGACTTCTACTTGTGGATATATGTTAAAAACCTTATGTATGTGGCACCTTTTTTTCATAGCCCTAAGGAAATGAAGGGACAAAAATCGTGGCTGTCACTGGTAGTGGTGATATTCTGTGATGAACAGATCACAGAATCGATGAGTGCCATGTGACAGGAGGAGCACATATGAAACATTTGTAAGAGGAGAGAAATAACAGAGTTTCTTTACAAATAGGTTTTGATTACATGTTCACATATAAGTTAACTACTGAATAATTCATTTTTTGTAAATATCCATTTATTTTTGAATAACTGTATTTTCAAAGTTAAGATCTGTCATATGTACAGTTTATAGCTTGCTCTTTTCCTTTTTTAAACTTTTACTTTAGGTTCAGGGGTGTATGTGCAGGTTTGTTATGTAGGTAAAATCATGTCACAGGGGTTTGTTGTACAGACTATTTCATCACCCAGGTAATAAGCCAAGTACCAATAGTTATTTTTCCTGAACAAATTCTTGGAAGATAATTTTTTAAATGTATTTTTGAAAGAAATAGTACTCTCCTAGATGAAAAATTGCTATATTTTAAATATAATGTAGAGTTGCTTCCAAATAATTGTTATTGGTTTCTCGATCATTTAAGTACACATGGGTGGATTTTATTCAAATGTAGCATTGACCTTAGGCTGATGTTTACTTCTACCTAGTGCTTTTACAATGAAGAGGAGACAGCATTCTACTGAAAGGCAAGAGAACTAGCTTCTTGCCTTGGCATTTGCTGTGAACCATTATATGATGTTGAACAAATTATTTCACTTAATATTTTCATTTATATATTCAGTCATTTATAAAGTACCTCTTAGTAATAACAATATTGTATAAATGTTATCGAATACAATCCTTTTTGTTGTAATAAGAGTATATTCTAATTAGCATAGGCAAAACAGGGGAATCATTACAAGTATACTAGATGTCTCATGGGGCTGAAGGTCAATATTGCAACCGAGCCTCAGCAGTGATCTGGAACTTGGGGCTGGTACAGCTTGCATAGATTTTTTCCTCCGTGATATTCTGCATGTCTGTATCATTCAGTCAAAATGAAATTGGAATTCTATCCCCAGCTTTAAATTATTTAGGAAGCAAACATTCACACAAATGGTGTCAGAAGCCCATCTTTATCTGGTTCAATCAACTGTGGTCTATGGGTAGGGTTGGAGTAAGAGTGTCATGTTATATGAGCATGTTTTCCAGGAGCCCTATTACTGTAACCATGTGTGTGAGAGGTGTGTAAGGGTGATTGGATCAGTACTAAGATTCAGTTCCCAGGAAAGAGAGTTTGAGAAGTTTGAGAAGTTGTGGTATGCAGAATAATTTTTCCCCAAAAAATGTCTACGACATAATCCCTAGAATTTTTTAATATATTATATTACATGGCAAGGGAGAATTAAGGTGGTATAGAGAAATAAGGTTTCTAATCAACTGACCTTGAGATAAGGACATTATCCTAGATTATCTGGGCAGGCCCAACGTAATGCGAAGGGTCTTTATAGGATAGAGGCAGAAGGTCAGAGTTAGAGAGAGACTTGAGAATAATATGCTACTGGCTTTGAAGGTAAAATGGCCACAAGCTAAGGAATGCAGATGGCCTCTAGAAGGTGGAAAAGGCGAGAAAATGGATTTCCCTCTAGATCCTCCAGAAAGAATATCACCCCGTTAATACCTTCATCTTAGTCCAGTGAGACACATTTTGTACTCCTGCCCTCTAGACTGTAAGAGAATACATTTGTGTTGTTTTAAGCTACTACACTCCAATTAATTTGTTAGAGCAGCAATAGGAAATTAATATAGAGGTTAATTCAATAGTATTCCTGTATATTTACAGATGGCACCTTTACTCAAAGCAGAATGTGTAATCATAAACTATTCTAAATACAGGGAAAAATGAATTTGTTATAAAAATTATAAAACACTGATCTCTCATAATTATAATTTCTTCACTTATTTTATAAATAATTATTAAATTGTTGAGCCTACAATGTGCTAGCCATTAGAGGAAACAACCATAAATGAGAGATGCGAACTAGGCACCAAAGAGATTAGCACTGAAACACTGGTGTCATTATATAGAGTCTGTAGTTCATCCCAGATGCACAAGAAATATTCTTTATACATATTCATATTCAGTGAGATAAGGCTTATGTTTTACCTAAATAAGTGCAAAGTCCCCGGAATTAACTTCCAATCATGTTTCTATACATTGAAACATTTGTCTTTTGTTCATGATTGTAATATAGAATTCAGCTTATTCTGAATCCTTTAGGCTGTATCCCACCACAGTACGAAAGTCTCCACCCTCAACTTCTCTGGTAATTAAAATAGCATTAACTGTTTTATATAACTTAGAATTATATTAAACGTATAATTTCTGAAGTCCTTTTCCAGTGTGTGTAAGTTCCCGCCTAAATGTGTATCCATTTGTAGCACTGTATTACAACAGATTTGTTTTTTTCAGAGAGATACTTTGTTTCTGAATAACAGAATTCTAAAAGACAGGTATTACACAAGGTGCAAATAGATTTTGGGATTTTTTAAATCTCGAGATAATTAGTTGCCTTTGATTAAGAGAAGTTTATGTTTGTGTACATCAGTCAATCAGTCCATGAAATCTATTTATTTCCTACTGCAAAATTTTTTTCAGCAAACAGTATCTATGAAAACATGAAAGTTTCGATGTAGCTGAACATCATCACCCCATCAATTCTTGCCCCTTTCATCATTAGATTTTATTTTTTGCCATGAGAACTCTCTGTTAAGTATGTCTTTTAGAGAGAGGTTGTGCAGTGCACCTCTAGACAGGATTTTATCCTGGCACCAGATTCACAAAGGCCTCCCCTTAACTTCTGGGCTGTTGATGGGGTCTTATGCATTTAGCTCCGTCTCAGAGCTCCTCCCTACGCATTGCCTTTTCCATTCCGTATAACACTGATAAAGTAATGCACCCCAGCCTCTTCCTCAGTTGCCACATATACATATACACACCAACCATACTCATAACAAAATATGTGCTGGTGTGTTAAAGTTCGCAAATTTGACTGGAGCGGAAGGGCACAGAGGAGTGGTGTACCTTTCAGCAACAGAAAAAAAAGTCAAATTCAACATTTTGGCATGCCTGATTGTATTAGTTTTTTATTGTTGCTATAGCAAACTGACACAAGCTTAGTGGTTCAAAACAAAACAGATTTTTTACAGCCCTTGAGGTCAGAAAGAAATCTCACTAACATCAAAGTGTCAGCACGTCTGGTTTCTTCTGGAGGCTGCAGAGAAGAATGTGTTTACTTGCCTTTGTCAGCTTCTAGAGATGGGATCATGGATCATTTCTCTATATTCAGAGAATCGCTCAGACTTCTGCTTCCGTTATTCCATCTGCTTTTTCTTGCTTTGATCTTCTGGCTTCCCTCTTATTAGGATCCTTGCTATTACATTGGGCTCACTGTATAATTAAAGATAATCTCCATGCTCAAGATCCTTGATTTAATCACATCTGAAAGGTCTCTTTTGCCATGTACTGGGCATTAGGTTGTGTGCATCGTGGGTGGAGATCATTTATTCTACCAAGAACAGAGATAACAACATATAAAAAGTTTCTTTTTCTTCCTACCATCAGGGAAATTTTACTGCAATTTACATAGTGCCTCAGTCTCATACATCTTAATAGCTCCTCTATTCTCTCCTCCCTCCCCGACCCCCATCAGTTTTTCTCTTCACCATGTTTCTCCTAGATTTCTCTAGGTAACTTCAAACTTGTCCTACTTCTTATATATAGCCATTCAACTCTGTTTTACTATTACAAGCTAACTCTAATTCAGGTCTACCTTCGTCCATCTGAAATTATCAAAGTTTAAGCAGAAAGGCAGACTTTTTCATTTAACTGGAACCATTATCTCTAGTGAATGAATGTAGAAGGAAAAAAATACCCTTATATTATGTAGAGCTTTGACCCTAAGACCTAGAGAACTCCTCCCTATTATAGTCAACTGAGCTGGATATTATTTGAATTGTGAAAAGTTGCCTTTTCTTTTGTCTCCAGACTGTTTCTTGCTCTCTTACCCTTGGGCTTAGCCAAAGTGGGTATTTTTTTTTAAGGTCTGGGTGAGAGACTGCCAAAGCCAACCATGCTGTGTAGCTCGTGTCTTTTAGAACTTTTAGAGCTTTGAGAATTCATCTCCTATTACAGTGTCTTTCCAGAGTAGGAACAGAAGGCTTCTCACCTAGAGGCTACTGCAACATTATTTTACCACATTGAACAGATAGGAAGGAAGGACCAGAGAAAGAATAAAAAGGGAGTTGTTATGATTTCAATGGTGTTCCTCAAATTGCACATGTTGAAGTCCTAACCCCTCATATCTGAGAATGTTATCTTATTTGGGAGGAAGATCTTTGGAGATGTAATCGGATTAAGACAAGGCCATTATGGTGAGCACTATATACAATAAGACTGATGTATAAAAGGGGAAGTTGGCCATGTGGAGATTTAGATAACAGAGGAAGAGACTGGAGGGACATTATACAAGCTAAAACATGCCAAGGATTGATGGCCACTACCACCAGACGCCAAGAGGCAAGGAAGGATTCTACCATACAGGTTTCAGAGGGATCGTGGCCTTGACAATACCTTAATTTTGGATTTCTAGCTTTTGGAACTGTAAGACAGTAAATGTTGTGCTAAGCAACCCAATTCATGCATGGTACTTGCTATAGAAGTCCCAGGAAACAAATACAGGAGCCAAACACAGAAACCTGAGCTTTTGATTTTATAGCAACTTCAAACTCTCTAAGTGTGTGGGCTGTACCTACCTATGTCTTACTCCTTGCAATGGAAGAAAACTTGAACCCCTCAAAATGTTAGATCTGTCACTTATTCTTCACATTTTGTTGTTTATTTTACGTTATCTCTATGGCCAAACAGATCTATAGTCAATCTGGCACATGGTTGATCATTCAAGGAGGACGTTTTTAGATAATCAGAAAAGTCCTACTTGCCTCTTGGTGAAAGTCATATCCCAGAGACAAAGGCCGAATATAAGACTGGGATTTAATTATAAGAATATAAATAAACTCACCACACACACCCTGCTGGCACACAAACAGGACTTTAATATAATAACAGTGGATTACAAATTAAAGAGCTACAAGATGCAGACTTTCTAAGAAGAAATAGACAGGAAGTACCAAAGTGAAGAAGGGAGACATAAACAAGGATATTAGAGTTATATGAAGCCTCTGGAATCTCCAGCTACAAAAAACCTTAAGCACAGCTTACTTCCTAGACAGCTTAAACTAAATTCTCACTAGAGTCCTATTTATCTTAGTTCCTATAACCCAATATATGTCTGATTTTTAACACAAAATTACAATACATGCCAAAACACAATAAAAATACAGCATGAAGAGACAAATATCAGAGCCAGACTTAACATATGACACAGTTGTTGAAGTTATGAGAAATTTAAGCTAACCATAATTAATAATGTAAAATCTTTAATACAAGAAGTAAGCAACATGCAAGCTACAAAAATGTTACATTTTAAACCAACTATATCAGTAATCACTTTAAATGTGAATGATATAAAAGCAGCAATTAAGGAAGAATATGGTCAGAGTGAATTTTTTTTAAAAAAAGACCCACTTCTATCTCAGGTACATGAAACTCAATTTAAATGTAAAGACTCAGATAGATTAAAAGTAAGGAAATTGAGAAAGACGTGCCACATTAATTCATAATGAGAAGAAAACAAATTACTACATACATTTCAAACAATGAAGAAATAAAGAATATTGTTAGGTTTATTCAACAATGAATAAAAGAGTCAATTCTCCAAGAAGACTTCCCAATCCAAAATCTGTATGTCCCTAACAACAAACTGTCAAAAAACATGAGGCAAAAAGTGACAAAAGTAAAAGTAGAAATAGTGAAACCAGGTATTATACTTGGAGACTATGATAGGTATAGAGATAATCCTCTCCATAACTGATAGATAAAGCAGGGAGAAAATCAGTAAGATTACAGATGATCTGATCAGCACCACCAATCAGCTGGATCTAATTAACTTTTATAGACTATCCATATAAGAACACCAGAAAGCATATTCTTCTGAAGCTCTCATGGAACATTCACCCAAAAGGACCACATTCTGTGCCATAAAGCAGTAACAGAAAGACAAATGAAAGACCAAAAGATTCCCTTCCTTCCTCCCTCTCTCTCCTTTCCCTCCCTCCCTCCCTCCCTTCCTTGCTTCCATCCTTCCTTGCTCTTTCTTTCAAGACAGAAAGGAATTTTAATAGGTAATAATTAGGTAAATTATTGAGCTATTTTTGTTTTATTGTGGTAAAAAAACACATAACATGATATTTACCTCCTTAAATTCATGAGTGCACAGTACAGAATTGTTAACTATAAGTACAGTGTTGTACAATGGATCTCCAGAATTTTTTCATTTTTCGTGACTGAAATTCTATACTTATCACGTAGTAACTCCCATTTCCCCCCTCCTTCACCTCTTGCAACTACCATTCTACTTTCTATTTCTATGAGTTTGACTACTTTACATACCTCATATAAGTGGAGTCATGCAGTATTTATCCTTCTATGACTGGCTTATTTCACTTAGATTAATATCCTAATTAATCCAAGGGGCTAATTCCATAGCCCCTTAGCCCCATAGTCCATAGCCCCATTGATTTAAAGGACTAAGTCCGTAGACCTTTCTCCCATGTTCTAGCATATGACAGAATTCCATTCCATTTTTTTAAGGCTGAATAATATTCCATTATTTGTATATACTACATTTTATTTACATATTCATTCACTGGTGAATATTTAGATTGTTCCCACTTCTTGGCTGTTGTGAATAATGTGGCCATAAACATAAGAGTGCAAATACCTTCTTGAAATACTGATTTCAATTCTTTTGGATAAATATCCCAAAATAGTATTGCTGGATCATTTTGCAGTCTTATTTTTAATTTTTTGAGGAAACTTCATACTGTTTTCCATAATGGCTGCAGCAATTTACATTCCCACCAACAGTGTACTAGGGTCCCCTTTCTCCATACCCTCACCAACCTTTGTTATCTCTTATTTGTTTGATAATAGTCATGCTACCAGGTGGAAGGAGATACCTCATTGTGGTTTTAATTTGCATTTTTCTGATAATTAATGATGTTGGAACACATTTCCATATACTTGGCCATTTGTGTGTCTTCTTTGGAGCAATGTCTATTCAAGTCCATAGCCCATTCATTAATCAGTTTATGTGTGTGTGTGTGCACGCTTTTGTGTTGTAGCAGTTCATTTCGTTTTGGATATTAATCCATTATCAGACGTAGGATTTGTAAAGATTTCTTCTTACATTCAGTAGGCTGACTTTTCAATCTGTTAATTGTTTTCTTAGCTGTTCAGAAGCTTTTTAGTTTGATATAGTCCTACTTGTCTAATTTTGCTTTTGTTTCCTGTGCTTTTGGGGTCACATCCAAAAAATCATTGTCAAGACCAATGTCAAAGAGTTTTTCCCCATGTTTCTTCTAGGAGTTTTATAGTTTCAAGTCTTATATCTAAGACTTTAATCTACATTGAGTCTGTTTTTGTGGCTAATGTAAGATAAGGGTCCAATTCCAATCTTCTGTATGTGGATATTCAGTTTCCACAACATCAATTGTTTAAGAGACTATTTCTTTTCCCATTGTGTAGTCATGGCAACCTTGTTGAAGACCACTTGATCATATCCACATGAGCTTATTTCTGAGCACTCTATTTGGTTACATTTGTCTATGTCTTCTCTTATGCCACTCCTGTACTGTTGTAATTATTGTAGCAATGTAGTATATTTTCAAATCAGAAAGGGTTATGCCTTCAGCTTTGTTCTTCTCTCTCAAGATTGTTTTTGACATGTGTGGTACTTTAAGACTCCGTATAAATTTTAAGATTGCTTTTCATTTTTTTGTGTGTGAAAAATGCTATTGAGATTTTGATATATTTTGAATTGAATCTGTAGATTGCTTTGAGTAGTATGGACATTTTGACAATATTAAATCTTCCAATCCATGACCCAGGTATGATTTTCAATTTATTTGGGTCCTTTTTAATTTCTTCCAACAATGCTTTGTACCATTCAGAGTACAGGTCTTTGGCCTCCTTTATTAAGTTTATTCCCAAATATTTTATTCTTTGTGATAATATTGAAAATTGGGTTTCTTTCTTAATTTCCTTTTTGGATTATTTGTTGTTAGTGCATAGACACGCAACTGATTTTTAATGTTGATTTTTTATCTTGCAACTTTACTGAATTTGCTTACTAGTTATAGCAGTTTTTGGTGAAATATTTAGCATTTTCTACATACAAGACTATATCATCTGCAAAGAGAGATAATTTTAGCAAAGAGAGATAATTTTAACTTCTATTCTGATTTGGATATCTTTTATTTATTCCTCTTGTCTAACTGCTCTGGCAGGCACTTCTCATGCTATGTTCAGTAGAATTGCCAAGAGTGAGTATCCTTATCTTGTTTCTGACCTTAGGGAAAACACTTTCAGTTTTCAACATTTAGGATCATGTTAGTTGTAAGCTTTACGTATATGCCCTTTATTATGTTGAAGTAATTTTCTTTTATTCCTAGATTGTTACATGATTTTATCATAAAAGGATGTCAAATTTGTCAAATGCTTTTTCTGAATCTATTGACATGATCATGTGATTTTTATACTCTGCTCTCTTAAGGTGGTATAAAACATTGTTTGATTTTTATATGTTGACCATACCTACATACTAAGGATAAATCCCACTTGGTCATGATGCTTTATCTTTTAAATGTGCTGTTGAATTTGTTTAGCTAATATATTGTTGTTGAAGATTTTTGCATCTATATTCATCAGGGATATTCTCCTAAAGTTTTCTTTTTTTAAATTGGCTTTGCCTGTCTTCAATATCAGGGTAACGCTGGCCCCATAAAATGACTTTCGAAGTGTTTTTTTCCTCTTCAATCTTCTGGAAGAGTTTGAGAAGAACTGGCATTAATTCTTCTTAAGTATTTGGTAGAATTCACCAGTGAAGCCATCTTATCCTGTGCTTTTCTTTTTGGGGAGGTATTAGATTACCTAAACAATCAGCTTACTAGTTATAAGTCTGTTCAGACTTACTATTTCTTCATGATTCAGTCTAGAAAGGCTGTATGTTTCTACAAATTTAGCAATTTCTTAGTGGTTATCCAATCTGTTGATGTATAATTGTTCATAGTAGACTCAGAATACAGTTGGCCTTCCATATCAGTTGGTCCACATCTGCAGATTCAACTTAGTGTAGATAGAAAAAATATTCACAAAAAATAAACAATATGACAATAAAAATAGTGCAAATGTTTAAAACACAATGTAGAATAGCAATCATTTACATAGGATTTACATTGTATAAGAAATCTTTGTATTGTATAAGAAATCTAGAGATAATTTAAAGTATACACAAGGATGTGCATAGTTTATATCTAAATACTGTGCCTTTTTATATTAGGAACTTGAAAACCCACAGATTTTGGTATGTATAGGGATCCCGAGACACTTCCCTGTGGAAACCAGAGGAAGATTATACTTTAAATTTTTGTAGCACTGGTTGTAAGGTCCTTTCTTTAATTTTTTATTTTATTTTTTGAAACTTCTTTTTTTCTTAATCTAGCGAAAGGTTTGTCAATTTTGTTGATCTTTAAAAAAAACCTCTTTGTTTTATTGATATTTTCTATGTTTTTGTTTTCTATTTCATTTGTTTCTGCAGATTTACCATGTCTGTATCAGATTGAGAATGTAGAGAGCTCCCATTTACTCTTACCAACTGCCTCCCCAACTGCCACCCTGCTCCTGTCCTGCCAATCATTTACAGGAGGTAGTCATTGTTATGAATTAATTTGTGTATGGCCTTATTTCTGGGCTCTCTATTCTGTTCCGTTTGTATGTGTGCCTGTTTTTGTATCAGTATCAGTAACTTGTTTCCTCCTAGAATTCATATGTTGATGTTATAATTTCTAGTACCTCAGCATGTGACTTTATTTGGAAAGAAGATCTTTGTAGGTTTATAATTAGTCATAATTATATATGATGAGGTCATATGAGAGTAGATTGGGCCCCTAATCCGATATTTCTGATGTCCTTATAAAAAGGAGACATTTAAATGCAGACATGAACAGGAAGAATGCCCTGTGATGATAAAGGCAGAGATGGGGGTGATGTGTCTACTAGTCAAGGACTATGATAGATTGCTAGCAAGACCTCAGAAGTTAGGAGAGAGACTTAGAGTAGATCATTCATTCTCTCTCAGCCCTCAGAAAAATTCAACACTGCTGACAAGTTAATTGTGAAATTCTACACTGCAGAACTATGAGAAAATACATTTCTGTTATTTAATTTGTGATTATTTTGTTATGGCAGCCTGTATTAGTCCATTTTCATGCTTCTATAAAGAACTGCCGAAGACTGGGTAATTGATAAAGAAAAGAGGTTTAATTGACTCACAGTTCTGCATGGCTGGAAATCCCTTGGGAAATTTACAATCATGGCTAAGTCACCTCTTCACAGGGGGAGGCAGGAGAGAGAATGAGAGACGAGTAAAGGGGAGCCCCTTATGAGATCTCATGACCTCATAAGAAGATCTCATGAGAACTCACTCACTATCATGAGACTAGTATGGGTGAAACCACCCACCATGATTCACTTATCTCTACCTGGTCCTGCACTTGACATGTAGGGATTATTACAATTCAAGGTGAGATATGGGTGGGGACACAGAGCCAAACAATATCATTCCACCCCTGGCCCCACCCAAATCTCATGTCCTCAAATTTCAAAACACAATCATGCCCTTCTGACCATTCCCCAAAGTCTTAACTCATTCCAGTATTAACTCAAAAGTCCAAGTTCAAGGTCTCATCTGAGACAAGGCAAGTCCCTTCCAACTATGAGCCTGTAAAATCAAAAGCAAGTTAGTTACTTTCCAGATACAATGTGGGTACAGACATTGGGTAAATACACCCATTCCAAATAAGATAAATTGACCAAAAGAGAGCAGTTACAGGCCCCACGCAAGTTCAAAATCCAATAGGGCAGTCATTAAATCTTAAAGTTCCAAAATGACCTCCTTTGGCTCATGTCTCACATCCAGGTCACACTGATGCAAGAGGTGGGCTCCCACAGCCTTGAAATATCTGATGATTACATGTCTTAAGGATGATCTTCTTGTGTGGAATCTTGATGGAATTCTCTTTATTTCCTGAATTTGACTGTTAGCCTCTCTAGCAATGTTGGGGAAAAGTTTTCATAGATGATATATTGAAACATGTTTTCCAAGTTGTTTGCTTTCTCATCCTCCCTTTCAGGGATGCCAATGATTAATAAATTTGGCCCTTTTACATAATCTCATACTTTGCGGAGTTTTTGTTTATTGCTCTTTATTCTTTTTTCTTTTTTTCTTTTTTTTTTTTTTGTTGACTGTCTTATTTCAGAGAACCAGTCTTTTAATTTCTTTCATCAGCTTGGTTTATTCTGCTGTTAATACTTGTAATTTCACTGTGAATTTCATGTATTGTGTTTTTCAGCTCTGTCAGACCTGTTAGGTTCTTTTTTATACTGGCTATTTCATCCTTCAGCTCCTGTATCACTTTATTATCATTCCTATTTTCCTTGGATTGGGTTTTACCATCCTCCTGAATCTCAGTAATTTTTGTGTCTATCTATACTCTCAATTCTATTTCTGTCATTCCAACCAGTTCAGCCTGGTTAAGAACTCTCATTGGAGAATAGGTGTGATCATTTGGAGGACATACACACTCTGGCCGTTTGAGTTACTGGGGTTCTTGCATTGATTCATTCTCATTTCTGTGTGTGAGTGTACCTTTAACTGCAGTGTAGATTGAGTACAGTTAATAGACTTCTTTTCTGGATGTTTTCAGCAGGCTGAAGCTTTGTGCAGAGTCTTTATTTGAAGCTGACTTCTTGTCTCTGGTTTCAGAGGGGTTATGTTAGTTAGGTATTTTGGTGTTGAAGTTTTGAGATGTGATCCAGCAAGTGGCACTTAGCCTTATTGGTCAGTTGGTAGACTCTTGCTCAGTTGTGTGACTCCCTTATGTTTCCTCACAGTTGCAGCTGTGTTCCTTCTCAATGCCCCAAATGTGTGGGTTGTTCTCCCCCCTTGAGTGCTGGCTGTAGATCATAACTTGACACTCCTGCACCGCCCACAGCAGCTTTGTGAAAATCTTGGTGTTTATGTTCCTTCCTCAACTTGGAGGCAGCAAAGGAAGGGACCTTAGTAGTGCTTGTGGCTGAGGGTTGTTTGCTTGTCTCCTGGGGGCTCCACCCCAGAGTGATGCAGGTCAGCAATCACTCAGTACAATCGGCCCAGGGTGGAGGGTCTGTGCTGTTGTCCTAAGTCAAGGGTTCCCTCTCTGGGGATGTGCAGTGGGACATGTGTGGGACCTGAGGGAGACTGACCTCTTCTCCTTGGATCGGCTGCAGCTTGTTGAAAGTATGGATAAGACAGTTAGGGTCTTTGCTCATTCATTAGTCCAAGGGTGGCAAGGGCAGTTCCACTGCAGAGGCAGTGGCAGAGGGGCATTTAGTTGCCCCTGGAGGCTCTGTCTGGGGAGTTGCCAAGTTGCTACTGGCTTGATAGCTCTGGTGTGGGTTGGTTGGAGGCCCAGGCCTGGAGTACCTGACCATTGAGGGGATATGGGAATGAGCACCCACATAACAGTTTGGCTGCTTTTCTGTAGGGCTCCTGTTATATGCTTGGGACCCATTATAGTCTCTTGTCATCTCAGATTTTTCAGTACCTGGAAGCATCACTAGTGAAGGCTGTGAAACATCAAAGAGGGCAGCCTGTCCCTCCCTCTTGGAGCTTTGCCCCAGGGAGGCATGGGCCTGTTCCTGGCCCTAAGGCCAGGTTGGGTGGTCCTGCCTAGTGAGGAGGAATGGGATCGGGGTCCTGCTTAAAAAAGCACTGTGGCCATGTTTTGGTAGAACAGCTGTACTGTGCTGGGGGTCCACTTCAGTCCCTAATTGCCTTGCACACTCAGATTCATGAAGGCTGGAAAGGCTAAGTCACCCAAACAGCAAAGATGATGCCCTGCCCCTCCCTCTGGGAGCTTGGTCCCAGGGAGGTTATAAATCTCTGTCAGCCAGCTGCAGAATACTGACAGGGGTGGCTGGAGGCACCCGTTGGGAAGTCCCACTCAGTGAAAGAGGAATGGGATCAGGGACCCACTTAAAGAAGCAGTCTGTCCACGTTTTGGTAGAATAGCTACGCTGTGCTGGGGAATCCCTTTTCCCCTGGTCAGCTCGAACTCTTCAATGGCCAAAGGCTGAAACAGCTAAGTCTCCCATACAGCAGAGATGGCAGCTCCCCTCCACCTGGGATCTCCTTCTTATGGAGGTGCAATACCACTACTGGTAGCTGGCTGGAATTCCAAGCTAGTGGATCTCACCTTGTGAGGTGCCATGGAAGTGAAGCCTGCAGGATGTTTCTGCTAGCCTCTTGGATTCAGCCTCCTACCTAGAGGTATGTACAGGGATACAACCTCCCACTTTTCCAGAGCTGCAACTACTTTTTCCAGAATGCCCAAGTACCTAAGGCTCCAAGTTCTCCATGCATGCCTGAGCTGATGCTCTGCCAAGAATCCACATAGCTCCATCTGTCAGACTGAAGGCCCGGATGGAGTGGGTCCACAAGGATATCTCCTGACCTGAAGGTTGCTAAGATCCATGGGAGAAGCATGGTTTCCTGGGGTCACACATTCACTCACAACTTCCCTGGGCGAGGGGCAGTTTCCCTGGCTCCATGTTGCTCCTGGATGGGCCATTGTCCTGTCTTTTTTTCTTTATTCTCTGTGGGTCAAGTAGTTTCCTTGATTAGCCCCAGTGTGAGTACCTAGATGTCTCAGTTGAAGGTGCTGTGTTTACTTGCTCCTTCTGTTTCACTTAATGAGAGCCATGCACACTAGTTGCTTCTTGTCAGTCATCTTGGCCACTCCCCCTCTTTTTCTTTATTAGTCTTGCTAGTGGTCTTTCTATCTTATTATTTTTTTCAAAGAACCAACCCTTAGATTCATGATCCTTTGTGTGTTTTTTTCATGTATCAATTTCCTTCAATTCAGCTCTGATTTTGGTTATTTCCGCTGCTAGCTTTTGGGTTGGTTTGCTCTTGTTTTTCTAGTTCCTCTAGGTGTGATGTTACATTGTTAACTTGTGATCTTTTTCACATTTTAATGTGGGCGTTTAATGCTATAAACTTCCCTCTTACCATTGTTTTGACTGTGTCCCAGACATTCTGGTATGTTATATCTTTGTTCTCATTAGTTTCAAAGAATTAATTGATTTCTAACTTAATTGGATTATCTACCCAAATGTCATTCAGGAGCAAGTTGTTTACTTTCCATGTAACTGTATGGATTTGTGTGATTTTGTTAGTATTGATGTCTATTTTTATTGCACTGTGGTCCAAGAGTGTGTTTGGTGTAATTTTAATTTTTATAATTTGCTTTGGATAGTCTTCTTTTTACTTTTAAGTTTAGGGGTACAAGTGTAGGTTTGTTACATAGGTAAACTTGTATCATGGGGGTTTGTTGTACAGATTATTTTATCAACCATGTATGAAGCCTAGTACCATTAGTTATTTTTCCTAATGCCCTCCCTCCTCTCACTGTCCTCCCTCCAAATGGCTCCAGTGTGTGCTGTTCCCCTCTATGTGTCCATTGTGCTCTCATCATTTAGCTCCTACTAATAGGTAACAAAAAAAAAAAAAGAGCCTGGATAGCCAAGGCAATCCTATGCAACAAGAACAAAGCTGGAGACATCATGCTACCTGACTTCAAGCTATACTACAGGGCTACAGTGACCAAAACAGCATGATACTGATACAAAAACAGACACACAGACAAACAGAACAGAATAGAGAGCCCAGAAATAAGGCCATACGCCTACAATCATCTGATATTTGACAAAGCTGACAAAAACAAACAATGTGGAAAGAACTTCTTATTCAATAAATGGTGCTGGGATAACTGGTTAGCCATATGCAGAAAATTGAAGCTGGACCCCTTTCTTACACCATACACAAAAATCACCTCGAGATGAATTGAAGACTTAAGTGTAAAACCCAAAACTATGAAAACTCTGGAAGACAACCTAGGCAATAACATTCAGGACACAGGCACGTGCAAACATTTCATGACAAAGATGCCCAAAGCAATTGTGATGAAAGCAAAAATTGACAAATAGGATCTAATTAAACTAAAGAGTTTCTGCACAGCAAAAGAAAATATCAACAGAATAAACAGAAAACCTACAGAATGAAATAAAATTTTTGCAAACTATGCATCCAACAAAAGTCTAATATCCAGCCTCTATAAGAAACCTAAACAAATTTACAAGTAAAAAACAAACAACTTCATTAAAAAGTAGGCAAAAAATATGAACAGAGACTTTTCAAAAGAAGACATACATGCAGCCAACAATCATATGGAAAAAAGCTCAACACCACTGATCATTAGAGAAATGCAAATCAAAACCACAGTGAGATACCATCTTATACCAGTAAGAAAGGCTATTATAAGAAAGTCAAAAAATAAGAGACGCTGGTGGGGTTGTGGAAAAAAAGGAACACTTCTACACTGTTGGTGGGAGTGTAAATTAGTTCAACCATTGTGGAAGACAGCTGGCAATTCCTCAAAGACCTAAAGACAGAAATACCATTTGACCCAGCAATTTCAGTACTTGATTGTTTTATGTCTGATTGTGTGGTCTATTTTAGAGTATGTGAATGTGCAGATAACAATAATATATATTCTGTTATTTTGGGATGGAGAGTTAAAATAAATGCTACCTGCCTTAATAATAGCTACTAGTCAATGGTCACTTATTTACCTATTAATTGTCAAATATTTTCCTTATAATCTCTTATTTAGCACTCATAATATATATATATGTGTGTGTGTGTATATGTGTGTGTGTGTGGATATATATATGTATATGTGTGTGTGTGTGTATATGTGTGTGTGTGTAGTATATATGTACAAGAGAGGGGATGAAAAGAGAGGAGGGGGAAAGGAGATGAGGTTAAGCTTGGAGGGGAGTGGAGGAGGGAAATCATAAAAAGTTCCAACTGGATCAGGGATGAAATGCAGTCTAAATTCTGATATCAGACTTATCCTACAGGACTATTAAATAGTAGTAGGCAATTTACACTTAGAAATACATACAAGATTAAGGGCAGGGAGATTGATTCACAGTTCCTGGCTGGAGTGATGAGAAAGGACATTGTTTTGATTAAAGCTCCTGAGAAAAGGGACTACCAGTCCAAACATCAAAGACTAATGAGAATCAGAGAGCTCAAACTGCCACCAGCCTCTAGCAAACCTGTGGATCTATATATCACATAATATATATTATATGTCACATTTCTCTTTTTTATTTAAAAATTTTATCTTAAATTTTTGTGGGTACACAGTAGGTGTGTATATTTATGGGGTACATTAGATACTTTGGTTCGAGTATTACATCATGGAAAATAGGGTATCCATTTCTTCAAGCATTTATCCTTTGTATAACAAAATATCTAAGTACATACTTTTAGTTATTTTTTAAATGTGTAATTACATTATTATTGACTATAGTCACCCTGTTAAGAGATCAAATAGTAGGTTTTATTCATTCTTTCTATTTTTTTGTACCCATTAACAATCCTCACCTCCCCCTCAACCACCACTACATTTTGCAGCCTCTGATAACCGTCCTTCTACTCTCTATCTCCATAAGTTCAATTGTTTTGATTTTTAGGTTCCACAAATAAGTGAAAACACACAATGACTGTCTTTCTGTTCCTTATTTCATTTAACAGAATGACCTCTAGTTCCATCCATGTTATTGCAATTACTGGGTCCCATTCCTTTTTATGGCTGCATTGTACTCCATTGTGTATGTGTACCATGTTTTCTTTACCCAATGGACACAGATTTCTTCCAAATCTTGGCTATTGTGAACAGTGCTGCAAGAAGTATAGAAGTGCAGATAACTCTGCAGTATGCTGCTTTCCTTTCTTTTGTGTATGTACACAGTAGCGAGATTGCTGCATGATTCAGTAGCTCTATTTTTAGTTCTTTGAAGAACTTCCATACTGTTCTCCAAAGTGGTTGTATTAATTTACATTTCCACCAACAGTGTACGAGGATTCCCTTTTTTCCACTTCCTCACAACATTTGTTATTGCCTGTTTTTGCATATAAGCCATTTTACACTGGGGTGAGATGATATCTCATTGTAGTTCTGATGTACATTTCTCTGATGATCAATGATGTTGAACACCTTTTCATATGCCTGTTGCCATTTGTATGTCTTCTTTTGAGCAATATCTTTTCACATCTTTTGCCCATTTTGGGATTTTGGGATAGAATTATTAGTTTTTTTCCCCATAGAGTTGTTTGAGTTTGGGAAGTTTGCAAATATTTTCTCCAGTTCTGTGGGTTGACCCTTCACTTTGTTTATTGTATCCTTTGCTATGCGGAAGCTTTTGAACTTCATGTGATACCATTTGGCCACTTTTACTTGGTTACCTGTGCTTGTGAGGTATTACTCAATAAATTTGTGCTTAGAGCAATGACCTGGAAATGTTTGTGTATTGATATTGTGTCTGTAACTTTAGTGAATTTGTTTAATAATTCTAATAGTTATTTTGTGCTATCTTTAGATTTTTCCAAATATAAGATTGTATTATCTGAAAACAAAAATAATTTGACTTCTTCCTTTCCAATTTGGACGCCCTTTGTTTCTTTCTCTTGTCCGATGGCTCTAGCTGGGACTTTGAAATCTATGTTAAATGACAGTGGTGAAAGTGGGCATCCTTTTTATGTCCCAGATCTTAGAAGAAACGCTTTCATCTTTTCCCCACTCAATGTGATTCTAGCTGTGGGTGTGTGTGTCATATATGACTTTTATTATGTTGAGGTATGTTACTTTTTTTTTTTTTTTTTAAATAGGGAGAAGGTTACGTGACCTCTCTGTGTGTGTGTGTGTGTTTTTCTTTTTTGTTTGTTTGTTTTTTGAGATGGAGTCTCACTCTGTTGCCAGGCTAGAGTGCAGTGGCGCCATCTCGGCTCACTGCAACCTCTGCCTCCCGGGTTCAAGCGATTCTCCTGCCTCAGCCTCCCGAGTAGCTGGGACTACAGGCGCGTGCCACCATGCCCAGCTAATTTTTTGGACTTTTAGTAGAGACGGGGTTTCACCTTGTTGGCCAGGACGGTCTCGATCTCTTGACCTCGTGATCCGCCCGCCTCGGCCTCCCAAAGTGCTGGGATTACAGGCGTGAGCCGCTGCGCCCAGACGACATCTCTTTATTGGTTCAGTCTATTCCGGGCCCAGTGGCAGCCCCAGGTCCAGGGGGTCTGTGGTTGGAGGTCTCTGGACAGTCAGGGGCAGCATCAGCAGAGACCCCGGGTGTCAGAGGGCTGTGGGAGTAGCAGCACTGGTCCCCGCATTGACAGGTGCCCTCCTTAACCCTTTTATTTATTTATTTATTTATTTTTTTCAGACGGAGTCTCACTCTGTCACCCAGGCTGGAGTGCAGTGGCGTGATCTTGGCTCACTGCAAGCTCCGCCTCCCGGGTTTACGCCATTCTCCTGCCTCAGCCTCCCAAATAGCTGGGACCACAGGCGCCCGCCACCACGCCCGGCTAATTTTTTTGTATTTTTAGTAGAGACGGGGTTTCGCCGTGTTAGCCAGGATGGTCTCTAACTCCTGACCTCGTGATCCGCCCGCCTTGGCCTCCCAAAGTGCTGGGATTACAGGCGTGAGCCACCGCGCCCCGCCCCCCTCCTTAACCCTTTTGCAAGGAAATGTCTTGAGCAGGGCAGCTCGCTGGGCCCTGTCCTCAGGCGGCTCCTTCCGCTCCTTAGGAAGCAGCCTGCGTCTCTCCTCCATAGCTTCGCCGGCAGCCTTGCTCCCTGGCCAGGCATGAGGCCTCGGGCCCCAGTTTGCTTCCGGGTTGGCCCGGAAGCGCTGGAGTCGTCGCTGGCGGGAGCTGGGGTTGGCATTTTCCCGGATGGTGAAGTTGCCCTGCAGCCTGGGCTCCACACTGAGAATGCCGGACGCTGGGCTGGTCTCTTGAGAGTCGCTCCTGTTTCACCGGACATTCCTTCTTCCAGCAGCGCGTGATGTTTCAGAGGGCAGAGGCGGGGCATACGTCTTCACAGCGTTCTTACAGGCGTGGGAGAGCGAAACCCGGAAGTGAGCGTGGAGGAGGGCCGACCGCAACAACAGGAGGCTGGGCGTGTTGCAGAGGATGGTGCTGCTCAGCTGGTCCAGGGTGTAGTACAGAGGCACCTCCGGGAGCTCCTCAGTCATGACTCTCAGGACCCTCTGGCATCCGCTCCGAGGTGTGGAAGTGGCCGGGGTTAGCGCTCACAGCCTCTAGGACACAGCTCACGAAATCCAAGTCATGGATGGCCTCTGCCCACATGGAGCAACCAGGCTGGTGTCGCTGCCCACAGTGTTCACACTCGGGGTCACGGGGGGAACACAGGCTGCAGAGAACTTGACCCGGCCGCGGGGGACTCCTGACGCTTTGCCGAGGCGCTGAAGATGGAAGGCCCGGCAGCCCACACACTGGAACACCAGCGCCTGCTTGCTGGCTGAGGCCTTAACATTGGGCTGGCCGGTGAAGACACGTACAAAAACACGCACGTGGAAGTCGGCGCTGATGCTAAGCAGCGGCACCAGGAAGCGCTGGTAACAGTTGGCGCGGAGGTCCAGGCTGTGCAGGACGATTCTCAGGGCCATCTCGTGGCAGGCCCGGCTCTTGAGGGCCATGGCACCGAACTTGCTGTAACACATCTCCCCGCTGTTCTGCGCCAGCACCGCCATGTCCGTGCAGGTCACGCACAGCAACTCTCCTTCACTCACAGCCTGCACAGCTGCATCCAGGAAGGGCGCAGGACTGCCATAGGGGTCCAGATGGATGACGTCGAACCTCTCCGACACCCTCTGGTGCTGGTACATCAGCATCCAGGCATCTACTTGGCTGGGCTGTACCAGGTGGGCCACGTCATTGAGCTGCACATTCCAGCGTATGAGATCCACAGCCCGGACAGAGGCATCGTTTGCAACCACAGATCTGAGCCCAGGCACCTCTAGGGCAAATCGAATGGAACGTAGGCCTGAAGCTGCCAGGCCTTCCAGCACTTGCAGGCCTTCCTCGCAGATCTCCCACACGGTCGCTGTGCGAGGTTGGTCTCCTGAGGCCAGGTTTTCACTCTCTTTCGGTTCAACCTTTTCCTCCTCTTGCTTTCACAAGTCCACGACAGCCTTTTGTGTATCCTTCTCTCCTGGCACCTTGATCTGGACTCCTTTGGCCCCAAGCTGAATGCGAGCAAACTGGATGATCACAGCACATGTCGTGTCCCGATTGAATTCCTGCACAAGGTTATAAAAGACCTCGTTGGCGCTGGGATTTTGGCAGCCCCCTCAGTGACTGTCGTCTGCTGGACTTCACGTGGGCGCTGTTCTCCGCAGGGACCGGTGCCGCTCTCCATCACTGCTGGATTCGGCAGCGCTGGGGACTGCCCCTCGATAAACCCGGCTCTTCTCTCGTAACCACAGAAAACTGAATTAGTCAAGGTGTACGTTTCTCGAATTAGGACCTGGGCGCCACCATGTTGCCACAGTCCAGGTATGTTACTTCTAGTCCCAGTCTTTTGAGGGTTTTTTTTTTTAAATCATGAATGGATATTAAATTCTATCAAATAATTTTTCAGCCTCAATTTACATAATCATATGGTTTTTCTCCTTCATTCTGCTGATTTGATGTATCACGTTGATTGATTTTCATATGGTAAACCATCCGTGTATCACAAAGATAAGTCCCAGTTGGTCATGATTAATGATGTTTTTAATGTATTGTCGAATTATGTTTGCTAGTATTTTGTTGAGGATTTTTGCATCCACATATATCAGAAGTATTGGTCTATAGTTTATTTATTTATTTATTTTTGATGTGTCTTTGTCTAGTTTTGGTATCAGTGTAATATTGGCCTTACAAAATGCATTTGAAAGTATTCTCTCCTCCTCTATTTTTTTTTGGAATAATTCGAGTCGGATTGGTGTTAGTTCTTCTTTAAATGTTTGGTGGAATTCAACAGTGAAGCCACTGGGTCCTGGGCTTTCATTACTGGAAATGGTCTGTTCAAATTTTGGATGTCTTCCTGATTTAATCTTGGTGGGTTGTTCCTGTCTAGGAATTTGACTATTTTTTCTAGATTTTTCAACTTATTGGCATATACTGGCATATAGTAGCCACTAATGATCCTCTGAATTTCTGCAGTATCAGTTGCAGTATTGCCTTTGTCATTTCTGATTTTATTTATTTAGATCTTCTCTCTTTTTTTTTTCTTAGTCTGGTTAAAGGTTTGTCAATTTTGTTTAACTTTTCAAAAAACCAACTTTTTGTTTCAATGATCTTTTATATATTTTTGTTTCAATTTCATTTATTTCTGCTCTGATCTTTATTATTTCTTTTCCTCTGCTAATTTTGAAGTTAGTTCACTATTGCTTTTCTAGTTCTTTAAGATGCATCCTTAGATTTTTTATTTGAAGTTTTTCTTCTTTTCTGATATAGGTTCTGATAGCTATAAACTTCTCTCAGTATTAAATATGGGATTACTTTTTAATTTCTTTTTCACATTGTTCACTGTTGACATATAGCAATGCTACTGATGTTTGCATAGTAATCTTGTATCTTCAACTTTACCGAATTTGTTTTATAATTCCAATAGTTATTTTGTGGAGTCTTTAGATATTTCCAAATATAAGATTATATCATCTGCAAACAAGGATACATAGACCAAGGATGCTTTTGCTGCATCCCATAGATTTTAGTGTGTTGTGTGTTCAATGTCACTTGTTTCAAGGAGTTTTTCAATCTGCTTCTTAATTTTTTTATTGACCCACTGATAATTCAGGAGCATATTGTTCAATTTCCATGTGTTTGTATAGTTTCCAAAAATTTCTCTTATTATTGATTTCTAGTTTTATTCCATTGTGGTCAGAGAAGATGCTTGATATAATTTCAATTGTTTAAGACGTGTTTTGTGACCTAACATATGGTCTGTCCTTGAGAATGATCAATGTGCTGAGGGAAAAAAAAAAGGAATATTCTGCAGCCATTGGATGAAATGTTTTGTAAATATCCGTTAGATCCATTTGGTCTATAGTGCAAGTAAGTCTAACCTATCTTTTGTTTATTTTCTGTCTGGAAGATATGTCCAATGAAGAAAGTGTGGTGTTGAAGTATGCAGCTCTAATTGTATTGGAGTCTATCTCTTACTTTAGCTCTAATAATACTTGCTGCATCTACCTGGGGACTCCTTTATTCAGTGCATATGTATTTAAAGTTGTTATATCCTCTTGCTGAATTGACTCCTTTATTATTATATAGTGTTCCTCTTTGTCTCTTATTATAGATTTTGTCTTGAAATCTGTTTTCTGTGATATAAGTATAGCTACTCTTTCACTTTCTTTTTTGGTTTCCATTTGCATGGAATATCTTTTTCTACCCTTTTATTTTTAGCATATGTGTGCCTTTGTAGGTGAACTATATTTTTCTTAGGCCACAGGTGAATGAGTCTTACTTTTTAAATTCATTCAGCCAGTGTATGTTTTTTGATTGGAAATTTTAGTTCTTGTCTTTTGATTGGAGAGTTTAGTACAGTTATATTCAGTGTTATTATTGGTAAGTAAGAACTTACTCTTGCCATTTTGTTATTTGTTTTCTGGCTTTTTTATTGTTTTCTCTTCCTTCTTTCCTTTCTTTTTTTTGTGAAGGTGATTTTCTCTGGTGATATGATTCAATTTCTTGATTTTCATTTTTGGTGTGTCTGTTGTAAGCTTTTTGGTTTGAGGTTACAATGAGGCTTGGAAATACTGTCTTGTAACCCATTATCTTAAGCTGATAATAATTTAACGCTGTTTGTGTGGACAAACAATCAAACCAGCAAGCAAAAAGAAAACTCATAAAAACTATGCCTTAACTTTGTTACCTACTTTTTAACCTTTTGTACTTACTGTTTGCATCTTATTGTGTTATCTGTGCCTGCAAAGATTGTTGTCATTATTATTTTTGACTGTTTCATAGTTTAGTCTTTCTACTAAGGATAAGAATAGTTTACATACCACATTTACAGTGTTATAATATTCTGTGTTTTTCTGTTTAGTTACTATTACCAGTGGGTTTTGCGCCTTCAGATGATTTGTTATTTCTCATTAACATCTTTTTATTTTTGAATGAAGTACTCCATTAAGTGTTTCTTGTGGGATAGGTCTGGTGTGGCTGAAATCCCTCATCTTTTGTTTGTCTAAGAAAGTCTTTATTTCTCCTTCATGTTTGAAGGTTATTTTTACCAGATATATTATTCTAGGGTAAAAGTATTTTCCTTCAGCACTTTAAATATGCCATGCCATTCTCTTCCAGCTTATAAGATTTCCACTGAGATGTCCAGAAGTATTAGAGCTCCGCTGCGTGTTTTGTTTCTTTTCTTTTGCTGCTTTTAGGATCCTTTCTCCATCCTTGACCTTTGGGAGTTTGGTTGTTAAATGCCTTGAGGTAATCATCTTTGGGTTAAATCTGCTTGATGCTCTATAACCTTTTTGTACTTGGATATTAACATCTTTCTCTAAGTTTAAAAATTCTCTCTTATTGTAACTTTGAATAATATTTCTACTTCTAACTCAATCTCTACCACCTCTTTAAGGCTGTTAGCTCTAATTCTCCCCTTTGAAGTTATTTTCTAGATCCTGTAGGTGTGCTTCCTTGTTTTTTATTTTTATTTTTTTTGGTTTTTATCTTCTCACTGTGTGTTTTCAAATAGCCTATCTTTAAGCTCACTAATTCTTTCTTCTGCTTGAAGAATTCTGCTATTTAAAAAATGTAATGCACTCTTTAGTATGCCTATTGCATTTCTCAGCTCCAAATTTTCTGCTTTCTGCTTTTAAATTATTTCACTCTCTTTGTTAAATTTCTCTGATAGAATTCTGAATTCCTTCTCTTTGTTATCTTGAATTTCTTTGAGTTTTTGCAACACAACTATTTTGTATTATCTGTCTGAAAGGTCAGGTATGTTTGTTTCCTTAGGATTGGCCACTGGTGCCTTATTTAGTTAGTTGCTTGGGTTTAAGTTTTCCTGGATGATCTTGATACTTGTAGATGTTTATCTGTGTCTGGGCGTTGAAGAGTTACATATTTGTTGTAGTCTTCACTGTCTGGGTTTGTTCGTACCTGTCCTTCTTGGGAAGGCTTTCCAGATATTCAAAAGGACTTGGGTGTTCTGATCTAAGCTGTGTCTGCTTTAGGGGGCACCCCAAGCACAGTAACACTGTTGTTCTTGCAGACCTATAGAGGTACTGCTTTGAAGATCTTGGACAAGATTGAGGAGAATTCTTTTGATTATCGGCATAAACTCTTGTTTTCTTCTCTTAGTTTCTCCCAAACGTGCAGAGTCTCTCCCTCTCTGTTCTGAGCCACCTGAAGCTGAGCATGGAGTGATGTAAGCACCCCTGTGGCCTCTACCACTGTGACTGCACTGGGTCAGATCTGAAGTCAGCGCATCATTGGGTCTCACCCATGGCCTACTGTAACCACTTCCTTTCTTCCACCTATGTTTGCTCAATGCCCTGGGGCTCTACAATCAGCGGGTGGCAAAGACAGCCAGGCCTCTGTCCTTCCTTTCAGGGCAGCAAGTTCCCCCTAGCCCCAGGCAGTTATAGAGTTGCAGATTCAAAAACTTTAGAAGTCTGCCTGGTATTCTGTTGTACTGTGGCTGAGCTGGCAGTCAATCCACTGGATGCCGTTCTTTCTACTCTTCCCTCCTTTTTCCAAAAGCAGAGGAGCCTCACCCCATGGCCACCACCACCACGGGCACATGTGGAATACTACCAGCCTACTGCCAATAGTCCCTTAAGGTGCCAGGTCTCTTCAGTCAGCATGTGGTGAATGCTGCCTTGCCTGGGACTCACCCTCCAGGGACATGAACTCCTCTGTGGCCCAGAGCAGGTCTAGAAATGCCATCTAATAGCCAGGTCCCAGAATCGGGGACTCCAAATGCCTGCTTGGTGCTCTACACACGGTGGCTAAACTGGTACCTAACGTGCAAGAGAAAATCCCCTTTATCTTTCTCTCTGCTTTTCTCAAGCAGAAGGAGTCTTTGCCTACAGTCACCACAGCTAGAAATTTGCTGAGTCTTACCTGAATCCATCAAGTCTCAGACCCCCACCCGAAGCCCTCAATCTAGTGCCTGGGTATCACTGCTGGTTATTCAGGGCCCAAGGGCTCTTCAGTTAGCAGGTGGTGAATGCTGCCAGAACTAGGTCCTTCCCCTCAAGGCAACAGGTTCCCTTCTGGCTCAGCGTGTGTCTAGCAATGTCATTTGGGAGCTAGGTCCTGGAAACAGGGCCTCAGGACTCTGATGAGTGTCCTATACTGCTGTGGCTGAGCTGGCATCCAAGATGAAAGACAAAGTCCTTTCCACAGTTACTTCTCTTATCCTCAGGCGGAAGGAAGGAGTCTCTTTTGGGGCTTTGAAATTTGCGGACTGAAGTGAGGAGAGGGGAGATGCCAGCACTCCCTTGGCTGCCCAAGCTGAAGTTTCAGTAGGTCTCCTGCCTCCCAGTTCACTGACTCTGGCCCCAGTCCCTCACTAAGACTCTTCTAGGTGTTCCAGTGCTTGTTTCCTAGACTGCATTTTGCATTTATTTAGAACCCCAGAGTACCTTAGCCCAGGTTGGTGAGGTTTGCAGGAACTCAGATTCCGACCTCTGGGGTTGCATGATTCCCCTCTTGCTAGGGCTGGTTTAAATTCTCCCTTCATGGGCAGGCACTAGTTGAGTTTGGTCCGGTTTTTCTTTCTGCTCTTATACAACATCACTGAGTTCAATGCCTCACAATTGCTGTGTTCTCCCTCTCTCAGTGCACTTAAACAGTCTTGGCACCTTGCTGCAGCTACAATGGGATTGGGGAGGGGTGCCATTGGTGAATCAAGACTGTTTTTTTCTAGCTGTTTAGTGCCTCTTTCAATGATATGAAGTTAAAACCAGTACTGTGAGTGCTCACCTGATTTTTGGTTATCATAAAGGTGCATTTTTAATGTACATAGTTGTTAAATTGGTGTACTTGAGGGGTGGGGTGGCAACTGGTAAAGCCTTCCATTTCATCATCTTTCTCTGCCTCCTCAGCATATATATTTTTTGAGAGTTTAGAAGGACAGTCCTGTTAAATACAAAATGTAAACAAGGCAGGAACAACCTAAGCATGTCTCCTATAACAAAGTTAATTTATATTCCTCTGGGATTACATGCTAGGACTTTATAACCCTCTTTCAATGTGCATATTGTCATGGGAACAGCATGCTGAAACCTTGGAAGAAAACATAGAAGAGATGAAATATTTAGTAAGGTTAGAGTTCATGAAAATGCGAAAGATCTGATATTTTATCCTGTAGTTAATGTTTATTTGCTGTAATTGCACATTTTTTTATGTGCACAGAGTATGCTGGTGATAGAAATTCTTTATTTTGGCACCCTCCTCTACTGCTTCTCTGATTACTGTGAAATAAAGCTAGAAATTAAAAATAAACAGTTGAAATTCATAGAAATATCCAACCAATATTTTAAAATATTGTTCTAAATAACACTTAGGTCAAAGGCGAACTTCCAACTCCAACTGCAGACTATTTGGGTATGTTACCAGTGAGAGCACTACATCTCAAAGTGTATGGATGGTGGTGAAAGATGAGTTTAGAAGATTAATCGTCAGATGTGTTTATCAATAATTCAACTAAGTAGAATAAAATAAATTGAAATAAATACAAGAGAGCATTTATATAATAAATATTTATTTTGTGCCTACTATGTGCTAGACACTGTGCTAGGTACTAAAAATAAAGCAGCAAATACAACCAAGTCTGTGACCTCATGGAGCTTACATGTAATAGAGAGAAATGAAAAACTAACCTGTAAATTGTTAAGTGAATAATATGTCAGATGGTAAGTGCTTGAGATGTGAACAGATGTGACATGTATTTATTCTCAGTGAAAGCTTCAAGAATCAACATGCATGATTTGTCATCTTCTCTTTTTTTGACTCTGTGATTATGAAAACAGGTGTCAAGATGGAGCTTCCATCAGCCATGGTCCATGAATAACTACAATAAGTAGACCTCTTGCTGATTCCCTGGCATGAGGTATAAATGAGAAATAGACATTGTTGTTTTAAGCCACAGACATTTTCATGCTGTTTCTTACTGCAGTGTAATCTGACTCATACATCTAAGTGAAAATGTCACATAGGTAGCTGGTGATATAAAACGTTGGAAGATATATCAGGAATTACTAGTATATAGATGGTAGTTAAATAATGGAACTGGGAAATATTACTGAGGGAATAAGTGTATAGAAGCAGTCTGAGGATTGAGCTCTGGGTTTCTCCAAAGTTAAGAGATCAATGAGAAGATAAGGACTCAGCAAAGGAGAAAGATGAAAAGCAATAAGCAATTCACGAGAAAGATGAAACAAGAACAAGTATTCTTGAACACAAGAATAGAGTATTTCAAGGAAGAAGAAATACCAATGGTTGTAATGTTGCCAATGGATCAAAGAAGAGGAGAAATGAGAATTAATCAGTGTATCTATAATGTGGAGGTCACTCCATCTTTGATAGAGGGAGTTTTGGTGGAATGATAGAAAATTCAATTTTAATGGAGTGGGTTGATGAGAGGATGGATGTCAGGAAGTGGAAGCAATGAGAATAGACAATTTTTAAAGCCATTGTTCGGTAAGGGGGAGCGAAGACTATTTTAGCTCCCACATATAAATGAAATCATGCACTATATGCTTTTCTGTGCCTGGCTTGTTTCACTTAACATAATGTTTTCTGGGTTCATTCATATTGTCACATATGTCAGAATTTTATTCTTTATTAAGACTCAATAATATTCCATTTTTTATCTATATATCTACATATATATATTTATATGTATATTACATTATCTTTATCCATTCACTTGTCAGTAGACAATAGGGTTGTTTCCATATCTTGGCTATTGTGAATGCTGCTGCAATGAAGGAAGAAAGGAAGAGAGAAATAAGGAAGAAAGGAAGGAAAGAAAAATTAATAAGAGTCAACAGATAGTGAAATCATCAAATAATCTGTGATATATATATAGAGAGAGATACAAGCTTATTTATACTATTTTCATGGTATATATATATATATGTAAGTATATATATATATGCAAGTGTATATATATGTATATATATATATATAGCTTATTTATACTATTTCCATGGCGTGTATATATATATTACATAATGTATGTAATATATAATTTAATTTTAAAATGTTTAATAATATAATTTTAAATGTGAAAAAGAGTATGTCTCATGTATAATGACATATGCCACATTAAGTGAGAAAATAAAGTTTCGGATAATTGTTTATAGTATGATAGTATTTTTACTTTTTCTTTTTTGTAAATACCTACTCTTCTTTTAGAGCTATTTGTGAACGAGGAATGGAAATGCAAGGATTTTAATATAGAAAGAACTCTAAGTGAAAAAAAGGAGTAGAACCATAACACATTTCTAAACTTTACCAAATGATGGGATTTTTCAAATGCCATTATCTAGGCAGAGAGGTGGTATATGCAGTAGGATTCTTCTTCAAGGATTAGGAAAGCTGGCTATTAAAATCAGCCACTTGATTGAAGGCTAACTCAAAGCTGAGTGTTAACTCATTATCTTTCAAGTATAGTCAATTGTGGTAGATTGAATGGAGTCAAAATGAAGCTGAAACTCAGTGTTTACTCACTTTTCTTACCCCATTTGAATACCTTCTTCCAAGTAATACTAAACCTCTGCCTGGGTCTGCAGCTGGCAATAACAATACTGGTCAAGATTTTGACTTGTGTTTCTTTGGAGACATTATTTTTGTTCGTCGTGCAGACATAATTTTGTTGTTTCTTTTGTTTATGTTTTTATTATGAGCTTCTGAAGCAGTTGAAAATTTTGTTCAGTTTTTGAGATGTTACAGGTATGAGGCTATGTGTCCTGGTAAGTCTTTAGAACTTTAGAAAGTGGGACACAAGAGAGACTTAGAGTCATATTAAACTCAGTTTTGAAGCTGCTGAAAGCACTACACAGTCTTTGATGGGAGACAGGCTTGGTTATATTTGCTGAAGGATGTATCAAGACTAATGAGGTACTTAAGTGAGACCCCTCTTAATAGTACCAATCATAGTGTTAATATGGTGAAGGAGAGGCTTAGAGATTATTACTTCTATTGCAAACCAGGAGGAAGGAAATAAATGCACATTCTATTAAAAGTAGAAAAATATTTAATGTGCTATCAAATAAGGACACATAATAAATAAGCTATTATTGGTCTCCAGCAACTTCTGTAATGTTACTGTCAACAGACATCGTATTTTCTGTGACGGCTGATGCTGGGCTCTGGGAGTAGATGGATTGGAGAGCAGAGTTTGAGATCACCCCATTTTCCAAAAGTGTATTGTCTGGGGATCTAGGGAGAGAGGCAAACAGAATTCCCTGATGTTCTGCCTGATCTAAGTATGATGATGCTTTGGCTGTGGCTCGGTTACAATATTAGTATGACCTCTGTCTGTGTCTTGTGTTCTAGGGGTGGGGATGTAGAAGCCAATGTGAAGTGCTCTCTGCCCAAGCTTCTGTCACTTCCTCTCTGCTGAGTACTAAATGATTGCACACCACACACAGGAGAGGCCCTGAAGATATAACAAGTGACAGAAGTATTCAATAAGGGGTTAAAAGGACAGTGTGATTTTCACCTTTGTTACCAGGGACAGATGATAATGAGATTCCTGTCATCATGGCTTATAGAGAAGAAATGACACAATTCAAACTACGTTGACTGTTCTGTTACCATCAAGAATGATGGAAAGAAGAGAAAGACAGCTTTAATAATTCATTTCAATCAACTCTTTCTTTGGTTTGGTTAACTGTCAGTTTTCATATATCCATATGACGGAATGATATACTACCAGTAAAATTATGTTTTTGAAGAATATTTAATGACAAAGGACAGTCTTATGATGTAATTTTAAATGTTAAAAAAATAATGCCACACTTTATTTTTAATATAATCCCATGCAGGTAGAAAAGCCTTTGAGTTATAAACAATGATGAAATCTCAGTGATGGAAATAATTTTGTTTCCTTTTTCTTATGTTGATATATTTTCCAAATTTTCTATTTTAAACTCCTTTTGCTTTTGCAATTTGAAAAATCAAAGACATTATTTAAAAAATGTCATTTTTTTTGTAAAAGCCACAGGACTTAATTCAAAGAACACTTGAAATTACACAAGTAAAAGGTAACAATGGAAGATGTAAGGGGGAGGGGTGGCATAGTTTTCTAATTTTGCTTTCTGCTGAGTTGTTTTGGCAGCTCAATTTGAATTACTCAAGCTGATGGGTTTTATTTTAACCTTGTCTTTCAGAGAACCAAGATGGATAAAGTAAATGGAATGACAAAATATAGGGTTGGCTAGAAATTCCATTATAATAAAGAATTAGAGAGCTAATATAGACATTGGCACAGATAGCTAAGTTTATTAATTCTTAGTAAAAGCAGAGGCAAGGACATCAAGGGGATCCATCTCCTCTGACATCATTTGGGAATGTCTTGGTAACAAACTCGGTGCTCATAGTCTATACTCTGTAGCAAAACAAGAGCAAATAAAAACAACTTACCAATCTAGGAAATGAAGAATATTTAATCAGTTCATCACTACATCTCCCTACATTACACTTATACTTTAGTTACTCTTTCCCAATTTTTAAACCTTAAATTTCAGTTGTTTCAGATAAAAAGTTAACATAGTAGGGAAAAAGTTTCAGAGCTACTTGTAGTAAATCCAGAATTACTGTACCCCATTGGTCATCTCCATGAAGTTCCTGGTTATCTAAGCGGCAAATGCTATCCTTAAAGTGCATAGATGAGATTACATTGAAAAAACGTTTGTGACTGGGTGCTGTGGTTCACGCCTGTAATCCCAGCACTTTGGGAGGCTGAGGCAGGCGGATCACCTGAGGTCAGGAGTTCGAGACCAGCCTGACCAGCATGGGGAAAACCTGTCTCTACTAAAAATACAAAATTAGCCGGGCGTGGTGATACATGACTGTAATTCCAGCTACTAGGGAGGCTGAGGGAGGAGAATCACTTGAACCAGGAGGCAGAGGTAGCAGTGAGCCGAGATCACGCCACCATACTCCAGCCTGGGTGACAGAGTGAGACTCTGTCTCAAAAAATAAATAAATAAATAAATAGAAAGAAAGAATGTTTGCGCATGCTCTATGGTCTGTTCAATTTTAACAAGTAAAGAAAATTAAAAGTTGACAATATAATAAACTTTACATCTCCAACCATCACTAGATCCCAAGGCATTTTATACTATACTATAGTTAATGAAAGCCAATTCACAGAATAATTGATTTTTAAAAAGCAGAACCTATTTTAGAAATATTAAAAAAGCCAACCATTTCACTTTACAGATTAGAAAATTGAGGCTGAAGAGGTGAAGAGAGTTTCAAACCTAGGACAAAACTTGTCTGCATAGTTGTCATTGCACAATAATGCCTATTTAACTTGTCAAATATCAGAGATAATTGATGCTTTTATTTGAAAGGTTATTAAAGTCAAAATGAATCAGCATAATATTTTAATATTAAAATATTCCAGATGACTCTGAGCTGTGAAATTTCTTCTGCAGCATTCCCGATTAGGTGTCAGGAAGTTTCTGTTAATGAGTGGGAAGTTAGGCTAAAAGTTTCTGCAAAGTAAAATATGTTATTTGTGAGTGTGGACAAGTAAAGAGTTAGCCAAGCAGAAAGAAATACAATGCCTTTTAAAAAATATTTAATTCAACACATAAAAATATAAACACATAGGTTTTAGGTGTCACATATCTTCACAATTATTTTTTAAATAATGTTGGATGAACGAGAAGCTACAACATTTGTTTATCTTTTTCTACTTTCGTAACACATGACATTCATTTCCCTTTCTGACCCCCTTGCTCCTGCTGATGGATGTAGTATCATTTTCATGTTACTGTGTTTTCATTCATTTGTTATGTATACTTTTTCTTATTTACTTTAAAGCAATTATCATTAGCTTTGTAGTTTTTGTCTCTTACTTTGGTCCTCATGTTCAGCGACTGATATTCTTGGTTGCAATGGGAAAGACAATGAGCATATAAAGCGTGTCCTTTGACCAACAAATAACAGAGCCTAAATGTTCACCCTAAATCCAATTAAAGTTCAAAAACCAGGCCTTTGGTTGGACAAAGATTATTTAATGAAATTGCAAAGGAAGAGTCCATTCCCAAATGCTATTTTAAGCCTCTAACTGGACATGCTGAAGTGGTACTAACTGATCACATTAAACATGTGATAGCAGATATGCTACTTAAGAATACCATATAATTCTAATTCCATTTTTGTTACCTACTCTTTGCTTTATATGAAGGACATACTTAATGGACCAGCTAATCTGTTAAATTTTAAAGCAATTCCATTTAACAAGTTGTTTTTAAATACATTCATTCATTCTTCAGATATTTATTGAGTTTCTTTAATGGGTCAGGCGTTCCTAGAGGATCTGAGAATGCTGACATAAAGAATCCTGCTTTCATTTAGTTTACATGGTACTGGGGATGGAGGCAGATAACTGACAACAAATGAATAAATAAACAACATGAGTTCAGTTAGTTATAAGTACTAGGAAGAAAAGAAATTAGATGGGTGTGAGAAAATGATTGGAGGAGAGGTAATTTGGTCAGGGTTCTTAGGAATAGCCTCAATGAGGGAATGTAAACCAAAATATAAATGTTGGGAGATCTAAAGGACTAGAACTTGTGAGGAAAGATTGGAAATGGTAACAACAAGCCAAATGAAGGTCTAGGGTAAGACTGTTCTGAATAATTGGGCAAACACTCTAAGGGAAAAAGTAATGGCAGGTTTAAGAATTAGAGAGAAATCCAGTGTGGCTGGAATGTAGTTAATGACTGAATTAAGTTAATGGTGAAAGAAAAAGGAGTCTAGTACTGGGCCATCAGGTACTGGGATGTTTCCAGTTCCTTGATGTTAAAAATAAAGCTGCTGCTGGGTGCGGTAGCTCACCCCTGTAATCCCAGCATTTTGAGAGGCTGAGACAGGCAGATCACAAGGTCAGGAGTTCAAGATCAGCCTGGCCAATATGGTGAAACCCCATCTCTACTAAAAATACAAAAAAATTAGCCAGGTGTGGTGGCGCATGCCTGTAATCCCAGCTACTCGGGAGGCTGAGGCAGGAGAATTGCTTGAACCCAGGAGACGGAGGTTGCAGTGAACCAAGATCGTGCCACTGCACTCCAGCCTGGGCAACAGAGCGAGACTCCATCTCAAAAATAAAAATAAATAAATAAAGCTGCCGTAAACATTGTATACAGGTTATTGTGTGAACATAAGCTTCTACTTTTCTGGTATAAACACCCAGAAGTGCAATTGCTGGGTGAAAGTGTAGTTGCATACTTAGTGTTTAAAGAAACTGCCAACCTGTTTTCCAGAGTACCTGTGCCATTTTGCATTTCTACCAGAAATGTATGTGTGACAGTTTCATTACTTTCTCACTAGCATTTGGTGCTGTCACTATTTTTTTTAATTTTTAGCCATTCTGATAGTTATATAGTAATATCTCACTTTGCTTTTTTAATTTGCATTTTCCTAAATAGCTAATAACATTGAACATCTTTTCATTTGCTTATATGCAATCTATATATCCTCTTTTGTTAAATATCCTTTCATGTTTTTTGCCCATTTTTAATTGTATTGCTTATTTTTCTACCTTTGATTTTTGATAATTATTTATATATTCAAGATACTAGTATCTTATCGGATATGCAGTTTGCAGTTATTTTTCTCTCATTTGATAGCTTGTCTTTTTTTAACTTTTTATGAGGTCCAATGCATCAATCTTTATCAATTTATCAGTCTTTCTATAGTACTTTCCTATGTAAACTAGTCTAATGCCATTTCAGAGTCTTCCATGAACTGCCTGCAACCACTGTCTTATTCATGCTATACTCTTATATCTCACATTCTGTCTGTTGAATAAACTCCTATACAATCAATGAAAATGCTCACTCCTCCAGCCAGTCTACTCTGATCATTCCAACCAAAATCTTCTAATGGTTTATCTTACTATACAAATAAAATTCAAGGGCCTTACCACTGCCTGCAAGACCCTACCTGATATAGCCAGTGTTAGCTCTATGACCTCATCTCATCACTATTTGTCTGCTGCACACTGGGCTCTAGTCACCCTGGCTTCCTTGCTTTTGCTCAGATACACCAAGCATATTCATACCTCTGGCCCGTTTCACTTACTGTTCTCTCTGTTTAGAAAACCCTTTGCTCCTGCATTAGTTTGCTACTGAGGCTTTTACAAACTGCCATGCATTTAGTGGCTTAAAACAACACAGATTTATTCTCTTACAGGTCTGGAGGTCAGAAGTCTGAAATGGGTCTCGCTGAACTAAAATTCAGATCTGGGCAGGGCTGCCTCCATAATGGAGACTCTAGGAGATCATTTGTTTTGTTGCCTTTCACAGCTTCTAGAGACCATTCACATTCCTTAGCTTGTGGCACTTTTCTCCATTTTCAAAGCCAGGCAAAGAGCATCTTTAAATCTTTCTCTCACCCACACTTCTGCTTCCTTCTTTCACTTACGAGGACCCTTGTGATTACGTTGAACCCACCTGGATAACCCAGGATAATTTTCCCATCTCAGAATCCTTAACTTGGTCACATCTGCGAAGTCCCTTTTTCCCTGTGAAATACTACATTCACAGATCCCAGGGATTAAAACATGGATATGTTTGGGGAACATTGTTCTGCTGGTCACACCTTCCAAATCTTCATATGTTATTTTCTCACTTCATTCAAGTTTCTGTTCAAATTTCACTTAATCATTGATGCCGCCTCTGAGCATTCTAAATAAAATATTGTGCCTTTCTATTGCTCTATATTCCTCTTCTCTGTTTTCCCTTCCTCATAACACTTAATTGCCACTAAATGAATTATTTTGTTTTTGTTTATTGTTTGTCTGTACTAATATATACACTCCATGCAAACAGAGATTTTATCTTGTTTGTTCACTGCTGTGTCCCCTGCCCCTCTTATCTAGAACAGTGCCTGCTGTATGGAAGGTGCTCAATAAATGTTTATTGAATTGATGAATATTGAACTTCTGTACATATTATTTTCTACTCCAATGTACATTCTTAGACTATAATAACCATGTTTTATGTTAAACATTCCAAATCCATAAAATTTAGATACTGAAGAAATCTGATTTTTATTATGAGGATTCTCTCTCACCTAGTAAGAAGTTAAAACCCTCTCTTCTGCAACACCTATTCTGACCTTGTTCACCTTTTTATTTTTAGAAGATTTCATTCAGCTATTTTTGTATAATAGAAAAGAGCTCTCCTCACCATTCTCATGAGATGGAAGGTACAATGATGTGAATTTCCTTAAAGGCACTGGGCTTCAGCCTTACTAAATGGTTGGGAAAACAAAAACTCATAGAAACACAGAAAATTCGATATCATATTATATATGGTGTACATACATATATATTCAATTTATTGGAAACAAATTTTAAATAACTGCATAAAATCATGTCTTAAATAATGATTACTTTATATGGTTTTTAAAGTTGCAATAAAGCTCAATGCACATTGACTTTTATGAATATTTTTAATACAAACAGAAACATCAGTATCTTATACAGTAGTGCTGAATGAAGAAGCATTGACTTTTATGAATATTTTTAATATAAACAGAAACATCAGTATCTTATACAGTAGTGTTGAAGGAAGAAGTGAAGGACAAAGGAAATCTGTGTCATTAGCTTACTGTGTAGTGTTACATGCTTTTTTATTGTTTTGAGTCTCATTTCCTTATTTACAAAATGGTCATCATAATAGCAACTACATTTGGCTAATATCAATTGATAAAAAGAGTGCTAATATGGTGAACAAGTCAGATGTGGTTTCTAAAAAGAAGTTATTATAAACCATGACTCAGTAATGGCCAGACAGAATGCTTGGAGGAGGGTGGCGCAGAGGAGTGGGATAGGGGGCAGATCCAGAGGAATAAGAAGGGTTCCCTTCTCCCCTGATGGAATTGGCAGCCTTCTTTTTCCTTAGGAGTTAGAGGACAAAAATTCTTGACAAAAGAACCTAGGAAAATATTAAACTTCAGTAGAATCTGAAGTAGAGGTCAGAATCCAAGGGGGATTGAAAGTGTAGAGAACAATATTGGGAATAAAGTTTCAAGAGTATAAAACAAAGATTGCAGTGGCAGGAGATCCCCTGGAAGGAAAGTTGACTATAAGAAAGGAATAGAGAGGTTCTCTAGCAACACAGCTAGCTAGCAGGAATGAGGCAAGAAGCAGGGCTGGATACTCTGAGGGACTAAAGCTTACACAGTAGATAAGAGGCCTATTTCCAGAAGTTCTGAGCGAAGGAGAACCAGTCATGAAAACCACACATTTTCCGAGGTATATGCATGCTGCTATTCCTGGATCCTTGGGCTCTATGTTTGTTATGTGTCAGACACCAGTATATGGCAATATCCTCTTTTCAGGTGAATCATCTTAATACATTGAGAGACTTAGCTCCTATTGTTCCTGATTTATATATAAGCTCTTATTATTTTTTAGTTTACTTGTGTGGAGGGTAGCCTTAATAGAGGCAGACAGATCTGGGAGCGCCTACGATCAATAGATGACTGATCACTTGTATTAGCGTACATAGCAATAAACATGGCAATAGAATTTTAAAAAGCAGCATACAAACAAGGTCCATACAAATGTAATGTGTACTTTAAATTAAAGTTTATATTTTTTCAACATACTCAAATAATTAAAAAAGGACAGTAGAGAGACTCCATAGCTGTCAAATGGCTACTCTAAAACTAGAGTAGTTTTACTCTGGTAAATAGCATGTTACTAACACTCTTGCTTTAACAATGCTAAAAATACCGTCTTAAAATGACCCCACTGTCATTTCAAGAGTGGGGAAGGAAAACATAAAGAAGGTTAACTAGGTTATTTATCAGCAATGATTGAAAATAACCTAAGCAAATCACTTGGAGATGCCACTGCTGAGAAAAGAAGGTACCCTGATATTTTGACCTGTTTCCTAAAGGCCTCAAACATTTGTGGTTTGTTGGCTTATTTGTTTGTTTGTTGTTATGAAGCCAACTTGACATAATGCTATAACAACTGGTATTTGATCACATTAAAGAGTGAGTCAATTTGTTGAAAACAGATACAAATGTAGTATGTTTTTACCAGATTATGACCTTTTTTTTTTTTTTTTTTGAGATGGAATCTCCCTCTGTCTTCCAGGCTGGAGTGCAATGGCGCCATCTCGGCTCACTGCAACCTCCACCTCCCGCGTTCAAGCGATTCTCCTGCCTCAGCCTCCCGAGTAGCTGGGATTATGGGGGTCCACCACTATGCCCGGGCTAATTTTTGTATTTTTAGTAGAGACAGAGTTTCAGCATGTTAGTCAGGCTGGTCTCGAACTCCTGACCTCAGGTGATCCGCTGGCCTTGGCCTCTCAAAGTGCTGGGAGAACAGGCATGAGCCCTCATGCCCAGCCAGCTATAAAATTTTTAACTCCCTCCACTCATATCCCTAAGGCGTCAAATTCCTGTTTGACTAAATTTTTCCCTTTTTCTCTAGTGGGCTGGCTTACTGTAAATACAGTACAAACAATTGCCATAGTTCTCTTATCTCCATGTATTGTTTCATTCCTTCAACAAATATTTATTGACAATTTAAGTGCTTGGTAAACCTCTAAGCCCTGGGTATACATATTTGAGGCAGACAGAGACCCTGCCCTTAAGGAATTTAGAATCTAGCCTCCAATCTACACCTAACTGCTTACTTGCTGTTACAGGTTTCAGTGCTGAGGCAATGAAATCAGTCCCTGTTCCTTTATCTCCCCAAGTATTCTATGAATACATTTTTAGTGACATTTTACATATCTAGTTGAATTGTCTATTAACAGAAGTACCCCTAAGCGGTGAGCAACTTGAGAGAAGCCTGGGTGCCGACTAAAGAGACCCTTCTTCAGCTGAGATCCTGGAGAGGTAACTGCAGGTGTTGATTATATGCCCCTACCTGTTTATCTAGAATACAAGCCAGGGGAACAGGAGTCTTATCTTGTTCATGGTTGTATCTCCAGCTCCTAGGACAGTACCTGGAATATAATAGGCACCCACTTAATATCTGTTAAAATTATAAATTAACAAATAAATCAGTTTTTCTGATTTCTAGGTCTTGATTCTTTCCATTGCAACACACTGTTTCGTGCCTTAAAGCACTGTGTTCTTGCTTATTTCCCAGGGCATGTGTTAAAACTGCCAAAAGGGAAGATACTGTTGTATTGTATGCCACAACTTTGGCACCCGCGTAACCAGTGTAATTTGTAAGACTGGATTTTATGTTGGTACATTATTTATGACCATGACTCCAGCTGATTCTTCTCTTTACAGCTGCCACCCAGCTAGAGAGAACTCCAAGCCCTTGAGCCTCATTCAGGAATAATGTCCTTTACCTTCTTTTCTTGATGTCACTGTTGCCTGACATGTCCCTTCTTTCTTATTTCTTGTGTTACTTTTCATTTTGGATCTTGCATTCACCCCCTTGGATCTTCAGTTATTTTTGCAGCTTTGAAACTAACACAGCAGTACTGAAATTGCTCTGTAGTCTGTCCAGTCTTTTGGGGCTGCCCTCAGTAACATTTCTTGATAAGTTCACCAAAGGTTATAATCCTCCTTAGTGTTGGCTGCCATGGCCGGCATCTAGCCATATTGTCTTCATCCAATTCCCAAGGGGAGAAATTGAATAGGCATTCAACAAATGTTTGTTCGTTTGAACTCATTCATAATAGTAGTGGCTATAAAATGAGGATCACTTCCAGGCTCACAACAATCCCATCAGTGAACATGCTTGTGCTACCCTCCTTTTATGCAGGAATTCTCCTCTGCCCCCAAATATATCGTTTACATGGAATCTACTATTTTCTTAAATAACATACATTCCTAGTCATAGCTTGTGATCAAGAGAGTGAGAAATTAGCCAAATATAAACAAAGTATGTGGCCTAAATTTAACTCAAATTCTCTCACGAGGAGTAGCCTTGAAAGACATGAAAGACAACTGCCTCTGGGCTGTCTTTCATGGAGGAGGCCTGGAGAGTGCAAGTGCGAAAACTGCAGTAGTCTTGGTGCCAATCGTGACATCAGGAGAGGTATTTTTCACTCTTATCATGGGAAGAAGGTATGTGTGTGCTAGGTAGTCAAGGGGTAAGATACATTTTTCAGAAATTGACATGGCTGTCTGGCTTCTGTTGATTCTTTTAATTGTGACATTTTTCTGCTATCACCCGTTAAAAAAAATGGCTTGCACCCCTAGTACTATCTAAGGTTGCAATGAGTGTTTCCATGTCATTACATTGACCTTACTAAGTTGGTCACAATAGTCAGGTATCAGTATGGGCAGAGAGCATATGTCCCAAGCTAGTCTAATCAGAGTTTTCTCTCCTGATATTTTTCAAATTCCTCTGAAGGGCATAGCTTTAGCTTCACCGAGAAGGAAGTCAACACTCAGAAGCAGAGGTGAGGGATGGAGAAAAATAGAATGAGATAGAAAGAGAAAAAGAGAGACAGAGAGAGAGGGTCCTGATAGTGGTCAAGTCCCTAATTCTGGATCCAGAGTGTTATGGTTACTGCCTTCTGGAAGTTTGGTTGGTTGTTCATCCTTTCCTTCATTTTTATAAACACATGTCAGCCTTCCAAAACATACTCCATTTATATAGGCTACTTTATATTAGATTTTATTTACCTTGCAATCATAATTGTCCAGACCAATATACTGTACCAGTTTGCAGTCCATCCTTTGGTTATGAAATAAAAATAAAAAATAAAAAAAAATTGTAGAACAATATAAAATTGAATATTTTTGAGTGCATCATAGGAAGTAAGGGGAAGTATTGGTTTGATACTTTTGTTTCCTTTGTGAGTTTGTGGTGTGTGTGTGTGTGTGTGTGTGCATGTGCATACACTGGGTCATTAGAGGGTAATGTTAAAAAAATTTGAAAGCTATGCACTGAAGGTTCTTAATCTCTAACTCAGTGGGGCCACTTGAAGAGTGTAGAAAATCAGTCTACATGATTTCAGTTTTAATGAACACCACAGGAATGTGGGAGGTGAACAAAAGCATGAGAAAGGCTGATTCATTCAAGAAACTTCTTTGTACTTGGAGTGAAATATTCTCCTCAAAGTGACACTCTATGAAATAATTTATGTTTATGAATTTGGTAAACACTGTAAACGACAAGGCCAGAAAGAAATTCCTTTCAGTAGCTGCAGCCTCGTAAGCTGTGGAACAGTCCAGTTATCCAGGCGATTGGCTTTGTGTGAAATCTTCATGTCATGCAAAATCTGAGAAAGAATCAGAGGAAGTTAATAGAATCAAGACAGTAAGGATTGCACAATCACAGCAGGATGATGGGTGTGCACTAAGGCTCATTTAGAAAAATAAACCAAAATATGAGGATGACTCAGCTATGAGTGGACACTGAAGCAGATTTCCTTCAGTACTGCTGGAATGACGCGAGCCTCCTATTTATGGAATTCAGCTCCATGAGGGAAGGATTCAATCTCTAAAGGGCACCCATTGTGAGAGAACAGCTTTATTACTGAAGTGGATAACTTCAGGGAAGTGACTGTTGCAGCTGCTCTATGGTTAAGGGGTAGAAAATGAACCTGTACCATGTAGAGGCTAGAGTAGGTATGTAGGGAGCAGTGTCTTACGTGAAGGGGGAGGTAATACCTGGCACTGATCAAATTATCCAGAAGAAAACTATGATCTTAATAACAGAAACTAAAACTATGGGAGAGTTTTAGATGTGCTTGAGGGTTAGGACCAACTCCTGGTTGAGATGAGCAGCGCTGTCCAGTAGGGTTTTCTGTGATAGATTCTACGTGGCCCCATGCAGTAGCCACTATGCATATTTTACCATTAATTACTTGCAATAAGTCTTGTGCATCTGAGAGCTGAATTTTAAATTCTATTGAATTTGAATTTATTTAAATTCAAGTTGAAATAACCACATGTGGCTAGTGTCTTCCATGGTGCAGAGTGGAGCCCAGCTTATGAGAGTGTTTAGGTGTTTAGGAAACAAGATGGGAGACAGGTGGAATGGGCGTGATGGAGAGCTTTGAAAACAAGCCAACTGTGATAGAAAGCAAAATTTGTCAGTTGGTCAAACACTGCTTATTTCCTGCAAACTCCTAATCCTTGAATTCTCACCTATATTGGTGAAGTCCTTTGGAAAAGCCCACTCTACTTGATTTGTGCTTCAAAGCTTCATTAAGGAGTGTCTCCACAGGATGACTTGGGTGTTAATAGGAGAGCAGTGCATATTTGGTCTCTAGAAATTATTGTCGCAGGGGAATCAAAATAAAAGAGCATGCTCCAAACGTATGTGAAATTTTTAGCATCACTGAAACTTCTGGTCAAATTATTAATTTTGCCGTATAGTCAGATGAAGCAAACAAACACACAACTTTGTTGAATTTTATATTTACAGAGATAAACTGAGCTAAAAGGGTGTATCTAAATAGACACAGATTCGTGTTGTGTCAAATTCATGTAATGTTGGACTTGTTAACTGATTCCAAACAAGTTTTGTATATCCCCTACAATACATAGTGCCATTATCTTCACGAAATTCATCAAGCCAGAAACTCAAAAACATTTTTTTTAGGTTTTGAAATAATTTTCTAAAGTATTGCACGTTCACTTGTCGATTATAAAAACATCCTAAGATACAGGTAAGCAAAAGAAGAAAAAAAATCACTATTTATCCTGCCACCAAAACTGTAGTTAAATTTTGTTATATATGCCTCCAGAGGTTTTTTGGTTCCCTATGATGTATAAGGTCCTATCAACATGCATGTACTCATATACATATTGAATTGCAATCACACAGCATAATATTGTAGTTTGTAATCTTATGTTTTCCTATTTTCATGTAAATATATGTATGTGTGTATATAAATAATCAGTTTTGTTTAAAAATATATAAAGTTGCATACATTTGGTTATTTTAATAACTGCATAGTATTTTATTTTGTGCATAAACCAGAATTAATTTAGCCATTCCCATGTTGTACGTGTAGTTTTTTTCTTTCCCTCGTCCTGAACAGAGCTCTGTTAAATATTATCTTATCTACTTATTTCCATATTTGTGCAAGTATTTCTTTTTTTCTTTCCTTTCATTGATACATATTAGCTGTACATATTTTCAGGGTACATGTGGTATTTTCATAATTCAAATAATTAAATCAGGATAATTAGGCTATGCATCATCTTAAATATTTTTCTTTTCTTTATGCTAGGAATATTTGAATTTTTATCTTCTGGCTAGTTTGAAATGTACACTCACTTAATGTTAACTACAGTCACCTTACTAATCTATTGAACACCATGTCTTATTTCTTCCATCAAGTGTTTATTTGTGCCCATTAATCAACCTCTCTTCATCCACCTCACTCCCTACCATTTCTGATAAACCTCAATCTACACTCTATTAGGTCCACCTTTTTAGCTCCAACTATAAGTGACAACATGCAGTATTTATCCGTCTGTGCCTAGCATATTTCACTAAGCATATTGACCTCCAGTTCCATACATGTTGCTGCTAATGACAAGATTTTATTTTTCATGGATATTCCATTGTATATACATACCACATTTTCTTTATTCATTCGTTAATAGACACTAGGTTGATTCCATATTTTGGCTTTTGTGAATAGTACTGCAATAAACATGGGGATGTGGATATGTCTTCAATATATTAATTTCCTATCTTTTGGACACATATCCAGTAGTAGAATGGCTGGATCATATGGTAGCTCCATTTTTAGTTTTTTGAGAACTCTCCACACTGTTTCCATAGTGGCTGTACTAGTTTACGTTCCCAGAAACAGTGTAAGAGAGTTCCCCTTTCTTCACATCCTCAACAGCATGTTAGTCTGTCTTTTTGATAAAAATCATTCTAACTGGGAGGAGATGATACCTTATTGTAGTTTTGATTTTAATTTCTCTAATGATTGGTGACATTAAGAGTTTTTTCATATACCTGTTGGTTGTTTGTATGTGTTCTTTTGAGAAATGCATATTCAGATATTTTGCCTGTTTTTAATCAGAATATTAGTTTTATTACGATTGAGTTCTTTGAGTTACTTATATATTCTGAATATTAATCCCTTGTCAGATGAATAATTATCAAATATTTTCTACCTTTTCTCTGGATTGTCTCTTCACTTTGTTCTTTATTTATTTATTTATTTTTTATTATACTTTAAGTTTTAGGGTACATGTGCACAACGTGCAGGTTAGTTACATATGTATACATGTGCCATGTTGGTGTGCTGCACCCATTAACTCGTCATTTAACATTAGGTATATCTCCTAATGCTATCCGTCCCCCCTCCCCCCACCCCACAACAGGCCCTGGTGTGTGATGTTCTCCTTCGTGTGTCCATGTGTTCTCATTGTTCAATTCCCACCTATGAGTGAGAACATGTGGTGTTTGGTTTTTTGTCCTTGCGATAGTTTGCTGAGAATGATGGTTTCCAGCTTCATCCATGTCCCTACAAAGGACATGAACTCATCATTTTTTGTGGCTGCATAGTATTCCATGGTGTATCTGTGCCACATTTTCTTAATCCAGTCTATCATTGTTGGACATTTGGGTTGGTTCCAAGTCTTTGCTATTGGTCGCTTCACTTTGTTAATTGTTTCCTTTTCTGTGCAGAAACTGTTTAGCTGGATGTAACCTCATTTGTCTGTTTTTGATTTTGTTGTCTTTACCTTTGGAGTCGTACACAAAATATCTTTGCCAAGAACAATGACCTGGAGCTTTTCCCCAATGTTTTCTTTTAGCAGTTTCATAGTTTCCGGTCTTAGATTTTAGTACTCAATTCATTTGGACTTGATTTTTAATTTTCGATTATTGTGGGTACATGGTAGATGTATATATTTATAGGATACATGAGATGTTTTGATACAGGCACACAATGTGAAATAAATATCATGAAGATCACGGTATCACTCTCCTCAAGCATTTATCCTTAGACTGTTTATTGAATGTTTTTCTTTTTTTTTTTTTTTTGACGTAGGCACTTAAAGATATAAATGTCCCTCTTAGTACTGCTTTTGGTGTATCTCACAGGTCCTGATATGCTGTGTTTCTAATATCCTTTGTTTCAAGAAATTTTTCAGTTTCTTCTTAATTTCATTATGGATTCACTGATCATTCAGGAGCATATTATTTAATTTCCATGTATTTTTATACTTTCCCAAATTCTTCTGGTTAGTAATTTTCAGTTGTATTCCACTGTGGTCAGAAAAGATGCTTGACATGATTTCTTTTGTTTAATGTTTTTAACACTTGTTTTGTGACCTAACATATGGTGCATCCTTGAGAATGATCCATGCGCTGGGAAAAAGGATGTGTATTCTGTGGCCATTAGACAAAATGTTCTGTAAATACCTATTATAACCATTCGGTCTATAGTGCAGATTAAGTCTGATGTTTCCTTTTTGATTTTCTGTTTGAAGTATCTGTCCAGTCCTGAAAGTAGGATACTGATATTTCTAGCTATTATTGTATTGGGAGTCTATTTCTTAATCTAGCTTTAATAATTTTGCTTTATATATCTGGTTGTTCTAGTGTTGGATGCATACATATTTTATACACACTTGTTAAACTGACCCCTTTATCATCATATAGTGACCTTTGTCTGTTCTTATACATTTGGTCTTGAAATCTATGTTATCTGATTTAAATATAGTGACTCCTCCTCTTTTTTGGTTTCCATTGTCATGTAATATCTTTTTCCATTCCTTTTTCAGTCTGTGTGTGTCTTTACAGGTGAAGTGTGTTTCTTGTAGGGAAGAGATCAATGGGTCTTGTTTTATTATCCTTTCAGCCAATTTATGTCTTTTGATTAGAGAGTTTACTAAATTTACATTCAATGTTATTATTGGTAAGTAAAGACTTACTCCTGCCATTTTGTTGCTTGTTTTCTGATTGTTTCATGGTCTTCTCTTCTTTCTTTCCTTCCTGTCTTCCTTTAGTGCAGGTGATTTTCTCTGGTGATATTATTTAGTCTCTTGCTTTTTATTTTTTGTGTATCCATTGTAAGTTTTTTTGGTTTGAAATTTTCATGAGGCTTGCAGATACTATCATGTAACCCGTTATTTTAACCAGATAACAACTTAACACTTTGCATAAACAAATAAACAAAAATAAAATTAATAAAAACTGTATACATTAACTTCATCCTCCCATTTTTTGACTTTTTTTTGTTGTTTTTATTCCTGTCTTATTGTCTTGACTAGGTCTTGAAAAGTTGTTGTAGTTACTATTTTTGATTGGTTCATCCAAAGCCCTGATGTGGTAACTAGATATCACAGCGGGTTATTCATGGCCCAAAGGCTTTTCAGTTAGCAAGTGATGAATACTGCCAGGACTTGGCCCTTTATTTCAAGGCTGCCAGTTTCCTTCTGCCCCATGGTGTGTCTAGATATATTATCTGGGGGATAGGACCTGGAATGGGGGCCTTATGACTCTGACTGCTGCCTTATCCTGCTGTGACTGAGCTGGTATCCAAGATGCAAGACAATGTCTTTCCCAATCTTTGATCTCTTCTCCTCAAGCAGAAGAGATCTCTTTTGGAGCCATGAGCTGTGTAGCCTGGGGTTGGGGGAGGAGTGATGCCAGCACTCCCTTCACTGCCCCCAGCTGGTGTCTCAGTAGGTCACATGAACCCTCCCCCAGTCTACTGTCCCTGGGCCTAGTTCAGAACTAGAATTTACCTAAGAGTTATAGTCCTTATGGCCTACACTGCCTTTCAAGTTTACTTGGAGACACAGAGCACTGTAGCCCTCCGTGGTGAGGCTTGTGGGAACTTAAGTTCTGACCACTGGGATCTGCGATTCCCCTCTGGCTAAGGCTGGTTGAAATACTGCATTCTTGGGTAGGCATCAGCTGAATTTGATCTGCTTTTCCTTTCTGTTCTAACAGGACAGCACTGAGTTAAATGCCTTATAAATGCTGTGTTCTCCCTCTCCCAGTGCCCAGAGATGCTCTCTGCTCCTCACTGCTGCTCCTTGGGGGTGGTGGAATGACAGCCTCAGTGATTCAGGATTGTTTTCTATCTCTACAGTGCCTCTTTCAAAGATAGGTGGTTAAAACTAAGTACTATGAGTGCTCCCCTGATTTTGGGTTCTTATAAAGATTTTCTTCTCTGTTGATAGTTGTTAAATTGGTGTCCTTAATGGGGGGTGGGGGAGGATTGGTGGAACCTTCTATTCCACCATCTTGCTTTGTCTTCTTTTACTTGATTTTTGCATATAGTGAGAGATAGGAATGTAGTTTCATTATTTGTGTGGCTATTGTGAATGCTATTGTTTCTGATTTGGCTCTCAACTTAGATGTTGTTAATGTATAGGAATGCTGCTGATGTTTGTACATTGATTTTGTATCCTGAAACATTGCTGAAGCTGTTTATCAGATCAAGGAGCTTTTGGCCAGAGACTTTGAGGCTTGCGAGTTATAGAATTGTATCATCTGCAGACAAGCATGGTTTGACCTCTCTTTTCATGTTTGGATTCCTTTTCTTTCTTTCTTTCTCTTGTTTGATTGCTCTGGCCAGGACTTGGTGTATTATGCTCTATAGGAGTAGTGAAAGAGGACATGCTTATCTTGTTCTGGGTTGCAAGGGTAATGATTCTAGTTTTTTCCCAGTCAGTATGATGTTGGCTTGTGAAGTTGTAGATGACTCTTATCATTTTAAGGTATGTTTTTCAATAAGTATTTTCTAAGGGTTTTTACCATAAAAAGTTGTCAAATTTTATTAGAAGTCTTTTCTGCATCTATTGAGACATTCATGTGGTTTTTGTTTTTAATTTTGCTAATATGTTTAATCACATTTATTGATTCATGTATGTTGAAACAGCCTTGCATCTCAGGGATAAGCTTACTTGACCATAATGGATTACCTTTCTGATGTGTTGCTAGATTCAGTTTGCTAGTATTTTGTTGAAGATTTTTTGCATCTGTTTTCATCAATGTTATTGGCCTGAGGTTTTCTTGTGTGTGGTATTTCTGCCAGGTTTTGGTACCTGAATAACACTGGCCTCATAGAATGAATTGAGAAGGAGTTCCTCTTCCCCAATTTTTTTACAATGGTTTCTGCATGACTGGTATGAGCTGTTTATACATCTGGTAGAATTCAGCTGTGAATTTTTCTGGTCCTGGTATTTTTTTTTTGTTTTTGGTTGAGGTAGGCTTTCTATTAATTTTCAATTTTGGAACTCATTATTATTATGTTCAGGAATTGTGTTTCTTCCTGGTTCCATCTTGGTAGGTTGTATGTGTCCAGAAATTTAGCCATTTCTTCCAGATTTTCTAGTTTTTGTTCATAGAGGTGTTTGTATTAGCCTGTAAGGGATTTTTATATTACTGCAGGGTCAGGGGTAACATTCCCTTTGTCATTTCTGATTGCGTTTATTTGGATCTTCTCTTTTCTCTATATTATTCTAGCTAGTGGTATATCTATCATATTAATTTTTTCAAATCACAGTCTCTTGGATTACTTGATCTTTTGTATTGTTTTTCATATGTTAGTTTCCTTCAGGTCAGCACTGATTTTGATTATTTCTTGTCTTCTGCCACATTTGAGGTTGGTTTGCTCTTGTTTCTCTAGGTGTGATGGTAGATTGTCAACTTTCGATCTTTAGGCTGTTAACTTTTTGATGTGGTTGTTAGGAAAGTTTGTAAACTTTTTGATGTGGGTGATTAGTGCTTTAAACTTGCCTCTTAACACTTCTTTGGCTGTGTCCCAGAGAGTCTAGTATGTTGTATTCTTATTATCATTAGTTCAAAGAATTCTTGATTTCTGCCTTAATTGCATTATTTACCCAAAGTCATTCAGGAGCAGATTGTTTAATTACCATGTAATTGTATGGTTTTGAGAAATTTGCTTATTAATTACTTCTATTTTTATTACACTGTAGTCCAATAGTATGATTAGCATTATATTTTTTTTCAATTTGCTTAGAATTATTTTAAGGGTGATTATGTTGTTGATTTTAGTGTATGTGCTACTTGCAGATGAGAAGAATGGATATTCTGTTGTTTTTGGATGGATAGTTCTGTGGATGTCTATTAGTTCTATTTGATCAAGTGTTAAGTTCAGGTCCAAAATATATTTATTAATTTTCTTCCTTGATGATCTGTCTGATACTATCAGTGAGGTGTTGAAATCTCCCACTATTATTGTGTGGAAATCTAAGTCTCTTTATGTGTCTCTAAGAACTTGCTTTATGTATTTGGGTGTTCCTATGTTCAGTGTGTATATATTTAGAATAGTGAGGTCTTATTTAATTGAACCCTTTACCAATATATAATCACCTTCTTTGTCTTTTTTAATCTTCATTGATTCAAAGTCTTTTTTGTCTGAAATTAGAATAGCAACCTGTGATTTTTTCTGATTTCCATATCCTTGGAAGATTTTTCTCCATCCCTTTATTTATGGGTGTCATTGTGTGTGAAATGGATCCCTTTAAGACAGCATAACATTGGGTGTTGCTTCTTTATCCAGCTTGCCACTCTGTGCCTTTTAGTTTGGGCAGTTAGCCCATTTACACTCAAGGTTAATATACATATGTGCAGATTTGATCCTGTCTTCTTCTTGTTAGCTGGTTATTATGCAGACTTGTTTGTGTGGTTGCTTTAAAATATCATGTGTCTTTGTACTTAAGTGTGTTTTTCTAGTGGCTTATAATGGTGTTTCCTTTCTATATTTAGTGCTTCCTTCAGGAATTCTTCTAAGGCAGGTCTGGTGGTAACCAATTCCCTTGTCTAAAAAGGATCTTGTTTCCCCTTCACTTCTGAAACTTAGTTTCATATGAAGTGAAATTATTGGTTAGAAATTCTTTTCTTTTAGAATGGTGAATGTAGGCCCCCAATATTTTCTGGCTTATAGGGTTTCTGCTAACAGGCCTGCTGTTAGATTGATGTGGTTACCTTTGTAGGTGACCGGCCTCTTCTGTATAGCTGCCATATATATATACTTACACGTGTGTGTGTGTGTGTGTGTATATATATGTATATATAATTTTGACCTTAGAAAAACTGATGATTACGTGTCTTGGGGATTGTCTTCCTGTGTAGTATCTTGCAGGAGTTCTCTGAATTTTCTGAATTTCAATGTTGGCCTCTCTAGCATGATTGGTGGCGTTTTCATGTATGATATCTTAAAATATGTTTTCCAAGTTGCCTTTCTCCCCATCTATTTCAGGGACACCAATGAGTCATAGATTTGATCTCTTTACATAATCCCATATTTCTTGGGGGATTTGTTCCAATTTTTAATTCATTATTCGTTATTTTTGTCTGAGCTAGTTCAGAGAACCAATCTGCTAGCTCTCAGATTCTTACCTCAGGTTGGTCTATTCTACCATTAATACTTGTAAGTATATTATGAAACTCTTGTAGTGTGTTTCTCAGCTTTATCAGATTAGTTTGGTTCTCTCTTATAACAGCTATTATATCTATCAGTTTCTGTATCTTTTTATTGTAATCCAATGTTTCCTTGAATTGGGTTTCAACTTTATGTTGAGTCTCCATGATCTTTGCTCCTATCAATATTTTGAATTTTATTTCTATGATTCCAGGCATTTAGCCCAGTTAAGTACTCTTGCTGGGGAACTAGTGTGGTCATTTGGAGATAAGAAGACACTTGGGCTTTTTGGGTTGCCAGAGTTCTTGCACTGGTTCTTTCTTATCTGTGTAGTCTGATATTTCTTTAACTGTGGCATAATTTGAGTACATTACACTTCTTTTCTGGATATTTTTAGAGGGATGAGGCTTTGTACAGGGTTTGTATTTGTGGCTGGATTCTTGCCCTTGGTTTCACACTGGGGTATATTTAAGAAGTATTTTTGTTGTTGAAGTTTGGGCTGTGATCCAGTAGATGGCACTTAAGCATAATGGTCAGTATGTAGGCTCTTCCTCAACCACGTGGCTCCTCCGTATTTCCTCATGATTGCAGCAGTGCTTCCTCTCAGTGCTCTGAAAGTGTGGATTCTTCCCCCAGTTGAGCACTGGCTGTAAATCTCAGTGCAAACATCCTCTCCCACTTGCAGTGCTGGCTGTGGTGTTTGGCCCAGGAGCTTGGCAGTCCTGGACTGTACACCACAGCTCTGGGTCATGCTCAGGCTTTCTGTATCCCTCCCCATCTTGGAGGCAGCAGAGAAAGGGACCTTGGTAGTAGTTGTGGCATAGGGCCTTTCCCTTTTCTCTTGGGGCTCCACTACCAGTGAGTCCAATAGGCCCAGTGTGGGGACAGCTGCATGTGGGGTGGCAGCATGGTGATGAGCAGGTGCAGGTCACAGGGGAGACAGACTGGCCTCTTTTCCTTAGGATAACTGCAGTTTGCCAGAGGTATGATTAAAGCACTCAGGGTATGTTCTCCTTCCCCAGTCCAAGGGCAGCAAGGGTAGCACCAATGCACTTATAGTGGCAGAGGGGCTTTTGGTTGACTCTGGAAGCTTCACTGCATGGAAGCGTGATGCCACTGCTACTGAGAATGTACAGCCAGGGGGTTTGGGGTGGATCTTCTGCTGGCCTAAGCTGTGGGCTGCACTTGGTGAAGAGCAGAGGGTTGAGGACTCGCAGAGAGAAGAGACTGGGCTCCTCTCCATATAGTGACTCTGGCATGCTAGAAGTGAAAGTCAAGCTCTCAGGCTCTTTGTTTCTTCCCCAGACTGAGGGCAGCAGGGGCAGGACTGCTGGGTGAGATGGATCTCTTTAAGACAACATAATATTGGGTGTTGTTTCCTTATCCAGCTTGCAACTTTGTGCCTTTTAATTTGAGCAGTTAGCCCATTTACAGTCAAGATTAACATAAATATGTACAGATTTGATCCTGTCTTCTTGTTGTTAGCTGGTTATTATGCAGACTTGTTTGTGTGGTTGCTTTAAAGTGTCATGTGTCTTTGTACTTAAGTGTGTTTTTTTTTTTAGTGGCTCCTAATGGTGTTTCCTTTCTATATTTAATGCTTCCTTCAGGAACTCTCCTAAGGCAGGTCTGGTGGTAAGCAATTCCCTAAACATTTGCTTGCTAAAAAGGATCTTATTTCTCTTTCACTTATGAAACATAGCAGCAAAAAATCGCAGCCTGCCTCTCTTTTGGGAGTTCCTTCCCTGGAAGTTGAGAGTGGCTGCTGACCTGAGAGCCCAGGTTGGGGGTGGCTGGAGTCCCAGGTTGAGAGGACCTCTCCAGAGAGGAGAAACAGAAATGGGGCCCCACATGAGAAACTGTCTGGACACTTTCTCTTGGGATGGTTGTACAGTGCTGCAGATCCACATTAGTCCCTAAGCACTTTGCACCCTACAGAGCCTGAGAGCAATAGCAACGAGGGCTGTGGGGCAGCAAAAGTGGCAACCCGCTCTCTCTGGAAGTTCCATCCCAGGAGAGTACAGAGATACTACCAGCCCAAGAACCCAGGTGGGGCTGGTATGGCCACTCTAGGGTCCCAGGACAGTTGGGTGTTATTCTGTGAGGTACAGTGGAGGCAAGACCTGCATTATGTCTCTGCTCAGCGCTGTAGATTCATCTTCTTTCATGTGGGCATGGAAGGGAACTTGACCTCCCCCATTGATGGTGCTGCAGCCACTAGTGCCAGGATGCTCAGGGATCCATGGCTCCCAGGGCTTTTCATGTACCTGAGTGTTGGCTCTGCCCAGACTCCATGTAGCTTTCCATATCAGTCTAGAGGTCCCAGTGAGGGGGATCATGAAGGAATCCCTGGAGCCCAAAGTTGTAAAAGCTTATGGCAGATGTGTGGATCCCTGGGGACTCTCACTCAATCATCATTTCTCCAGAGTGGGGGTAGGTTCTCATGGGTCCATGCCACTCCCAGGTTGGTAGCTGTCCTGTCTCACTCCTCTCCATTCTGTATGGGTTGAGTTGCTTCCTTGAAAAATCTCAATGTGTCCACCTGGAGGTTTCATTTGAAGAGTATTTATTTATTTGTTTATTTATTAACTTTTAAGTTCTGGGGCACATGTGCATAATGTGCAGGTTTGTTACGTAGGTAAAAGTGAGCCATGGTAGTTTGCTGCGCATATCAGCCCATCACCTAGGTATTAAAACCAGCATTCATTAGCCATACTTCCTGATGCTCTCCCTCCACCCACACCATGACAGGACCCAGTGTGTGTTGTTTTCCACCGTGTTCCTGTGTTAGTTTGCCAAGGATAATGGCTTCCAGCTCCATCCATGTCCCTGCAAAGGACATGTTCTTGTTCCTTTTTATGGCTGCATAATATTCCATGGTGTATGTGTACCACATTTTCTTCATACAGTCTATCAATGATGGGCATTTAGGTTGATTCCAAGTCTTTGCTACTGTAAACAGTGCTTCAATGAACAGAACGCATATATGTATCTTTATAATAGAATGTCTTATATCCCTTTGGGTATATACTTGGTAATGAGATTGCTGGGTCAAACGAAATTTCTGCCTCTAGATCTTTGAGGAATCACCACACTGTCTTCCACAATGGTTGAACTTATTTACAAACACAAACAGTGTAAAGCATTCCTTTTTCTCTGCAACCTCATTAGCATCTGTTGTTTCTTGACTTTTTAATAATCGCCATTCTGACTGGTGTTAGATGGTATCTCAATGTGATTTTGATTTGCATTTCTCTAATGATCAGTGATGTTGAGCTTTTTAAAAAATGTTTATTGGCTGCATGAATGTCATCTTTTAAAAAATATCTGTTCATATCCTTTGCCCACTTTTTAATTTTTTTTTTGTAAATTTGTTTAAGTTCCTTGTAGACTCTGGATATTAGACCTTTGTGAAATGGACAGATTGAAAAAATTTTCTCCCTTTTTGTAGGTTATCTCTTGACTCTGATGATAATTTATTTTACTGAGCAGAAGAAGACCTATTATTTTTCAATACTCATTCTTCTGTCCATGAGAGTGGCACACACTAGCTGCTTCTAGTCAGCTACCTTGGCCCTCTGTGTTGATGAACTGTATGTTGGTTTTGAATCCTGCAAATTTACTGCATTCACTTATTAGCTCTAATAGCTTTGTGGTGGAGCCTTTAGGTTTTTCTAAATATAAGATCATGTTGTCTGCATACAAGGCTAATTTGACTTCTCCCCTTCCCATTTGTATGCCTTGTATTTCCTTTTCTTGCCTAATTACTCTAGCCAGGACTTCCAGTATTGTGTTGAATAAATGTTATGAAAGTAGACATCCCTGTCGTGCTTCAGATTATGCAGGAAAGGCTTTCATTTCTTCTCTTTTCAGTATAATGTTGGCTGTGGGTCTGTCATATATGGCCTCTATTTTGTTGTATTTTCCTTCTATACCCAGTTTGATTAGGGTTTTTAACATCTGTTAAAATGATTATATGGTTTTTGCTCTTATTTTTCTTAATGTGATGTCTCATGTTTTTTGATTTGCATATCTTGGACCACGCTGGTATACTGGGATAAATTCCACTTGATCTTGATGAATGAACGTTTAAGAATTGTTGTTGAATTATCTTTGCTAGTATTTTCCTGAGGATTTTTGCATCTGTCTTCATCAGGGATATCGGCCAGTATTCTTTTTTTGTTGTGTCATGGCCTAGTTTTGGTATCAGTATAATGCTGGTAGCATAGAATGAGTTTGGAGGAATTCCCGTCTCAATATTTTTGAGGAGTTTAAGTAGAATTGGTATTAGTTATTGTTTAAATATTTAATATTATTCAGCAGCAAAACCATTGGGTCTCAGGCTTTTCTTCAATGAGAGACTTTTTGTTATGTCTTTGATCTCATTACCTGTTATTAATTTGTTGAGGTTTCCTGTTTCTTCGTGGTTCAATTTTGGCATTTTGTATGTGTCCAGGAATTTAGCCAGTTTTTTTCAGGTTTTCTGATATGTTGGCATATAGTTGTTTGTAGTAGTCTATAACAATTCTTTGTATTTCTGTGGTCACTGTTGTTAAGTCTCCTTCTTCATTTCTGATTTTATTTATTTGGGTCTTCTTTCTTCTTTGTCTGGGTAAAGGTTTGTCCATTTTGTTTACCTTTTCAAGAATCAACTTTTCATTTCATTTTCCTGTATTTTTAAATTCTCAATTTTTAAAATTTCTGCTCTACTCCAATCTTTATTATTTCTTTCTTTCTATTAATTGTGTTTGGTTTTATTTCACAATTTGTTGAAACCTGTTTTGTGTCTTAAAGTATGGTCTATTCTGGAGAATATTTTATCTTCTACTAAAAGAATGTGTATTTTGTGGTGGTTGGGTAAAGTATTCTAATAATGTTAGTTAAAGCTATTTGTTGTAGCATGCAGTTTAACTCTGATGTTTCTTTGTTGATTTTCTGTCTAGATGATCTGTCTATTACTGAGATTGGAGCATTGAAATCTACTATTATATTATTGTCATCTATGTCTTTCTTTGGATCTATTAATGTTTGTTTTATATACTTAGGTGCTCCAGTGTTGGGTGAATATTTATAATTTTTATATCCTCTTGCTGAATTGATCCCTTTATCATATAGTCATGTTCTCTGTCTTTTTTGTTTTTACAGGCTTTGACTGGTATTCTCTTTTATCGGATATAACTCTTTTTGCTCTTTTCTGGTTTCCACTTGCATGGAATATATTTTTCCTTCACTTTCAGTATATGCATATATTTATAGTTGAGGTGGGTACCTTGTAGGTGGCATATATTTGGGTCATGTTTCTTTATCCATTTGGCCACTCTCTTTCAGTCAGAGAATTAAGCCTATTTACATTCAGTGTTAATATTGATTTTTAAAAAGGGCTTACTACTGGTATTTTGTTGCTTGTTTTCTGTTTGTTTTGAAACTCTCTCTTCTTTCTTTCTTGCTGTCATTCTTTATGATGAAGTGATTTTCCTTGGTGGCATGTTTTAATTCATTGCTTTTCATTTTTAGTGTATTTATTATAGGTTTTGAATTGTGATTACCATGAAGCTTGAAGAAAACGTCTTATTCAAATGACAAGTTAATTTAAAGAGATGACGCCTTATTTTAGATCAGAAAAAAGAAAACAAAAAGAGAAAGAACTAAAAATATTTCTACATTTTAACTCCATCCACACCAACATTGTGACTTTTGGTTGTCTTAATTTGCATATTTTTATATTGCCTATCTCTTAATAGGCTAGTGTAGCTATTATTGTTTTCAATAGATTTATCTTTTTGGCTTAATACCAGAGTTGTAAGTGGATTGCACACTACAATTACAGTATTAGAATATTCTGGGACTGTCTTTGTATGTAATTTTACCTGTGGGTTTTATACCTTCAAATGTTTTCTTTTTGTACATTAGTGTTTTTTTTTTTTCCTTTCAGATTGTGGAACTCCCTTTAGAATTTCTTGGAAGATGGCTCTAGTGGTGATAAAGTCTGTTAGTTTTTGTTTGTCTAGAAAAAAATTTATTTCTCCTTCATATTTGTGGGATAGCTTTGCTGGATAAATTATTCTTGAATGTCAGTTTTTTTTTTTTGTTTAGCAATTTGAAAGTGTAATTTTTCTCCATTCATAGCCAACATGGTTTCCATTGAGAAGTCTGTTGCCAGATGAATAGGAGCTCCTTTATTTGTTAATCACTTATTTTCTCTTTATGCTTGTAGGATGCTCTCTTTTGGTCTTTGACATCTGAGAGTCTGGTGATTATATGCCTTCAGGTAGTCTTATTCTGGTTGAATCTGTTTGATGATCTCTGATATTTCTGTACCTAGATATTTATATCTTTCTCTACTTTTGAAAGGTTTTCTGCAATTATTTCATCGAATAAGCTTTCTACCACTTGCTCTTGCTCAACTCCCTCTTGAACATCAATAATTCTTAGGTTTGGCCTTTTGAGGTAACTTTCTATGTCTTGTAGGCAATCTTCTTTCCTTTTCATTTTTTTTTCCTCTGACTATGTTATTTCAAATAGTTCGCTAGTTGTTACCTCTGTTTCATCCTGTCTGTTTTTGAGAGAATCCAATGAATTTTTTAGTTCAGCAAATATAATTTTTAGTTCCAAGATTTCTGTCTGATTTTTAAAAATTATTTCAAACTCTTTGTTAAATTTCTTTGATAAATTTCTGAATTGTTTTTCTGTGTGATGTTGGAGATCACTAAGTTTCTTTAAAACTGCTGTTTTGAATTATTGGTCACAGAGCTCAGATACCATGTCTCATTTGGGTAATTCATTGGTTCCTTGCTTTGTCTATTTGGCGACATCATGGTTCTCTGCTGTTTTTCTTGTGGATGTACATCTATGTCTTTGCATTGAAGGATTAGTTATACATTCCAGTCTTCTCAGACTTACTTTTTGAGGGCTTATTGGATGTATCTGCTTATCCCAGGTTTGTCTCAGCTCTGGTAAATGATCAGAGTGCTGCCCATCCTAAATGGGGGAGGTCCCAAAGGAAATGTCCTGGCAGTGTGGGAAGGCTGGCTAGGGGTTCACTCCCAGGAGACCTGTGGAACACATCTCCTACAGCATGCTGCTGCTGAACAGCCACTTTGATTTGGTGTCTCCTTTGCCTGAGTTACAGAACAGTGTTCATAGGGCTGGGGATAATAGTCCTGACTCTCCATTTGTTTCTGCCTTTCTTCAGGGTTATTACTCCTTTCAGTCACTCTTGATGCCTTGCATGGATGAAAGCAAGGACAGTTCCCCTTCCAGGGAACCCAGAATGGTAGAGAAGCTGGTTTTCCACTTCAACCTTATTTCTCTAGCATAGAAAGTATGAGTTGGGGGAAAATTTTCCGCATGCTTGGTGCCAGGCAGAATGAGGGGAGGGGCATCATGAATGTGGAAGTCTGATTCTCTTGGCAACTTCTCTGAGTTTTTTTCATTTCTCTGTGACCCTAGAAACTATCTCTTCCTGATATTTGAGTTCTGAGATATTGCTGGTAATAACCTCAGTTCTGTATATTTGGTTTTGGTTTTCTGCTTGATGGTGGGGAGTGAAGCCAGCTTATTACTATGCAGCCATTTTGGAACTAGTAGTCCAGAACAAGTGTTTCTTTAAGGTAATCTTTTGACTGGATATATACATTTGAGTGGTTATGCATTAAAATATGATAGTCTATGTCTTTAACATTAGTAATGATAATAGGTGAGATTATTGAGCGTTTGGTATGTGCTAAATATTTTTAAAATTGCTTTCCATGGATTAATTCACTTAATTCTAATAAGTGCTACTATTTCCCCCATTTTACAGATAGTAAAAGGGAGGCAGAGAAAGGTTCATTAACTTGCCCAAGGTCATTTAGCTAGTAAGGAAAAACCAGGAATTAAATTCAAGAAGTCTGACTCTAGTCTTGGCCCTTCATCAAAATCTCTATGGTGCTCCTACTCTATGAGTTTTGCTTTGCATGTTTAAATTTGAAATCCCTTTTACTATTACTTCTCATATACAGGGATGGCTCTTGGGTGTTTGCTGCTCTAGTCACATTAAAAAATATCCTGCCGCTTGTGTATCACAGTGTTTCCAACTGACAGGAAATTCTGGTTTGGGGTACTCCCAATCTCAGAGATAGGAAAATAATAAACACTTAACAACAAAAACAACAAGAAGAATTATCACATTCATTCAGTTTCTGTATTCTGGTCAGCAATTATAGTAGCCAGTATTTTCCTTATACTTCTGTGGTAGTGTTTGTTTAACTGTATCTTGTGCTGTGATTTTACATACCACATTAGTTTTATTCTCCCTGGATTGCATAGGAGGAGGGGTGATGATCTGTATCATATTAATTTCTGCTGTATAGGGCCTACCATAATGTGCTTTAATTCCCAAAGTGATGTAAACACACAATCTTATGAGCTTACTTGGTCATAAAGTACTGTCCATGAATCCTGTAGCTTCAACAGATAAAGAAGCAACCTTGAAATCCCTTTGCTAAATGATTCATACTATCGTATGAATCAAGAAGCTATCTTGATTCATAAGATAGTTTGTCCCTGAGCTTGGTCAGGTCCCAACGCTCGTGACTCTTTGATATGGCTCTCAGAAGCAACTAGATATGTGCATTTAAGGGCTCTTTTTTCAAAAAAATCTTATATGGGGACTAGGTTATTTTTTTCAGTTTATATTACTATCTTACACACTTTCTAATAGCTAAAAATCAAGAATAAGCTAAACGTTATACATTACTCCACTGAATCAGAGAAGATAAGATTTTACCAGTAATGTAAATGCAAAAAGTCATTTTAATATTTAATATATTACAAAGAGAATTCAGAAAAATGAGTGCCCTGGAGAGATGACATGAACATGTCTATTTTCAATCCTATTCCTTCTATCTCTGCTCATTTTAATTAACAATTGAATTAGGGGGGAGGAGCCAAGATGGCCGAATAGGAACAGCTCCGGTCTACAGCTCCCAGCGCGAGCGACGCAGAAGACGGGTGATTTCTGCATTTCCATCTGAGGTACCGTGTTCATCTCACTAGGGAGTGCCAGACAGTGGGCGCAGGTCAGTGGGTGAGCGCACTGTGCGCCAGCCGAAGCAGGGGCGAGGCATTGCCTCACTCGGGAAGCGCAAGGGGTCAGGGAGTTCCCCTTCCAGAGGTGACAGACGGCACCTGGAAAATCGGGCCACTCCCACCCGAATACTGTGCTTTTCCGACGGGCTTGGGAAACGGTGCCCCAGGAGAGTATAGCCCGCACCTGGCTCAGAGGGTCCTACGCCCACGGAGTCTCGCTGATTGCTAGCACAGCAGTCTGAGATCAAGCAGCAAGTCGGCAGCGAGGCTGGGGGAGGGGCGCCCGCCATTGCCCAGGCTCGCTTAGGTAAACAAAGCAGCCTGGAAGCTTGAACTGGGTGGAGCCCACCACAGCTCAAGGAGGCCTGCCTGCCTCTGTAGGCTCCACCTCTGGGGGCAGGGCACAGACAAACAAAAAGACAGCAGTAACCTCTGCAGACTTAAATGTCCCTGTCTGACAGCTGTGAGGAGAGCAGTGGTTCTCCCAGCACGCAGCTGGAGATCTGAGAACGGGCTGACTGCCTCCTCAAGTGGGTCCCTGACCCCTGACCCCTGAGCAGCCTAACTGGGAGGCACCCCCCAGCAGGGGCAGACTGACACCTCACACGGCCGGCCAGGTACTCCAACAGACCTGCAGCTGAGGGTTCTGTCTGTTAGAAGGAAAACTAACAGAAAGGACATCCACACCAAAAACCCATCTGTACATCACCATCATCAAAGACCAAAAGTAGATAAAACCACAAAGATGGGGAAAAAACAGAGCAGAAAAACTGGAAACTCTAAAAACCAGAGTACCTCTCCTCCTCCAAAGGAACGCAGTTCCTCACCAGCAACGGAACAAAGCTGGACGGAGAATGACTTTGACGAGCTGAGAGAAGAAGGCTTCAGACGATCAAATTACTCCGAGCTACGGGAGGATATTCAATCCAAAGGCAAAGAAGTTGAAAACTTTGAAAAAATTTAGAAGAATGTATAACTAGAATAACCAATACAGAGAAGTGCTTAAAGGAGCTGATGGAGCTGAAAACCAAGGCTCGAGAACTATGTGAAGAATGCAGAAGCCTCAGGAGCCGATGCGATCAAATGGAAGAAAGGGTATCAGCCCTGGAAGATGAAATGAATGAAATGAAGCGAGAAGGGAAGTTTAGAGAAAAAAGAATAAAAAGAAACGAGCAAAGCCTCCAAGAAATGTGGGACTATGTGAAAAGACCAAATCTACGTCTGATTGGTGTACCTGAAAGTGATGGGGAGAATGGAAACAAGTTGGAAAACACTCTGCAGGATATTATCCAGGAGAACTTCCCCAATCTAGCAAGGCAGGCCAACATTCAGATTCAGGAAATACAGAGAACGCCATAAAGATACTCTTCGAGAAGAGCAACTCCAAGACACATAATTGTCAGATTCACCAAAGTTGAAATGAAGGAAAAAATGTTAAGGGCAGCCAGAGAGAAAGGACGGGTTACCATCAAAGGGAAGCCCATCAGACTAACAGCGGATCTCTCGGCAGAAACCCTACAAGCCAGAAGAGAGTGGGGGCCAATATTCAACATTCTTAAAGAAAAGAATTTTCAACCCAGAATTTCATATCCTGCCAAACTAAGCTTCATAAGTGAAGGAGAAATAAAATACTTTACAGACAAGCAAATGCTGAGAGATTTTGTCACCACCAGGCCTGCCCTAAAAGAGCTCTTGAAGGAAGCGCTAAACATGGAAAGGCACAACCGGTACCAGCCACTGCAAAATCATACCGAAATGTAAAGACCATGGAGACTAGGAAGAGACTGCATCAACTAACGAGCAAAACATCGAGCTAACATCATAATGACAGGATCAAATTCACACATAACAATATTAACTTTAAATGTAAATGGACTAAATGGTCCAATTAAAAGACACAGACTGGCAAATTGGATAAAGACTCAAGACCCATCAGTGTGCTGTATTCAGGAAACCCATCTCACGTGCAGAGACACACATAGGTTCAAAATAAAAGGATGGAGGAAGATCTACCAAGCAAATGGAAAACAAAAAAAGGCAGGGGTTGCAATCCTAGTCTCTGATAAAACAGACTTTAAACCAACAAAGATCAAAAGAGACAAAGAAGGCCATTACATAATGGTAAAGGGATGAATTCAACAAGAAGAGCTAACTATCCTAAATATATATGCACCCAATACAGGAGCACCCAGATTCATAAAGCAAGTCCTGAGTGACCTACAAAGAGACTTAGACTCCCACACATTAATAATGGGAGACTTTAACACCCCACTGTCAACATTAGACAGATCAACGAGACAGAAAGTCAACAAGGATACCCAGGAATTGAACTCAGCTCTGCACCAAGCAGACCTAATAGACATCTACAGAACTCTCCACCCCAAATCAACAGAATATACATTTTTTTCAGCACCACACCACACCTATTCCAAAATTGACCATATACTTGGAAGTAAAGCTCTCCTCAATAAATGTAAAAGAACAGAAATTGTAACAAACTGTCTCTCAGATCACAGTGCAATCAAGCTAGAACTCAGGATTAAGAATCTCACTCAAAACCGCTCAACTACGTGGAAACTGAACAACCTGCTCCTGAATGACTACTGGGTACATAACGAAATGAAGGCAGAAATAAAGATGTTCTTTGAAACCAACGAGAACCAAGACACAACATACCAGAATCTCTGGGATGCATTCAAAGCAGTGTGTAGAGGGAAATTTATAGCACTAAATGCCCACAAGAGAAAGCAGGAAAGATCCAAAATTGACACCCTAACATCACAATTAAAAGAACTAGAAAAGCAAGAGCAAACACATTCAAAAGCTAGCAGAAGGCAAGAAATAACTAAAATCAGAGCAGAACTGAAGGAAATAGAGACACAAAAAACCCTTCAAAAAATAAATGAATCCAGGAGCTGGTTTTTTGAAAGGATCAACAAAATTGATAGACCGCTAGCAAGATTAATAAAGAAAAAAAGAGAGAAGAATCAAATAGATGCAATAAAAAATGATAAAGGGGATATCACCACCGATCCCACAGAAATACAAACTACCATCAGAGAATATTACAAACACCTCTATGCAAATAAACTAGAAAATCTAGAAGAAATGGATAAATTCCTCAACACATACACCCTCCCAAGACTAAACCAAGAAGAAGTTCAATCTCTGAATAGACCAATAACAGGAGCTGAAATTATGGCAATAATCAATAGCTTACCAACCAAAAAAAGTCCAGGACCAGATGGGTTCACAGCCGAATTCTACCAGAGGTACAAGGAGGAGCTGGTACCATTCCTTCTGAAACTATTCCAATCAATAGAAAAAGAGGGAATCCTCCCTAACTCATTTTATGAGGCCAGCATCATCCTGATACCAAAGCCTGGCAGAGACACAACAAAAAAAGAGAATTTTAGACCAATATCCTTGATGAACATTGATGCAAAAATCCTCAATAAAATACTGGCAAACAGAATCCAGCAGCACATCAAAAAGCTTATCCACCATGATCAAGTGGGCTTCATCCCTGGGATGCAAGGCTGGTTCAATATACGCAAATCAATAAATGTAATCCAGCATATAAACAGAACCAAAGACAAAAACCACATGATTATCTCAATAGATGCAGAAAAGGCCTTTGACAAAATTCAACAACCCTTCATGCTAAAAACTCTCAATAAATTAGGAATTGATGGGACGTATCTCAAAATAATAAGAGCTATTTCTGACAAACCCACAGCCAATATCATACTGAATGGGCAAAAACTGAAAGCATTCCCTTTGAAAACTGGCACAAGACAGGGATGCCCTCTCTCGCCACTTCTGTTCAACATAGTGTTGGAAGTTCTGGCCAGGGCAATTAGGCAGGAGAAGGAAATCAAGGGTATTCAATTAGGAAAAGAGGAAGTCAAATTGTCCCTGTTTGCAGATGACATGATAGTATATCTAGAAAACCCCATTGTCTCAGCCCAAAATCTCCTTAAGCTCATAAGCAACTTCAGCAAAGTCTCAGGATACAAAATCAATGTGCAAAAATCACAAGCATTCTTATACATCAATAACAGACAAACAGAGAGCCAAATCATGAGTGAACTCCCATTCACAATTGCTTCAAAGAGAATAAAATACCTAGGAATCCAACTTACAAGGGATGTGAAAGACCTCTTCAAGGAGAACTACAAACCACTGCTCAAGGAAATAAAAGAGGATACAAACAAATGGAAGAACATTCCATGCTCATGGGTAGGAAGAATCAATATCATGAAAATGGCCATCCTTCCCAAGGTAATTTACAGATTCAATGCCATCCCCATCAAGCTACCAATGACTTTCTTCACAGAATTGGAAAAAACTACTTTAAAGTTCATATGGAACCAAAAAAGAGCCCGCATCGCCAAGTCAATCCTAAGCCAAAAGAACAAAGCTGGAGGCATCACGCTACCTGACTTCAAACTATACTACAAGGCTACAGTAACCAAAACAGCATGGTACTGGTACCAAAACAGAGATATAGATCAATGGAACAGAACAGAGCCGTCAGAAATAATGCCACATATCTACAACCATCTGATCTTTGACAAACCTGAGAAAAACAAGAAATGGGGAAAGGATTCCCTATTTAATAAATGGTGCTGGGAAAACTGGCTAGCCATATGTAGAATGCTGAAACTGGATCCCTTCCTTACACCTTATACAAAAATCAATTCAAGATGGATTAAAGACTTAAATGTTAGACCTAAAACCATAAAAACCCTAGAAGAAAACCTAGGCAATACCATTCAGGACATAGGCATGGGCAAGGACTTCATGTCTAAAACACCAAAAGCAATGGCAACAAAAGCCAAAATTGACAAATGGGATCTAATTAAACTAAAGAGCTTCTGCACAGCAAAGGAAACTACCATCAGAGTGAACAGGCAACCTACAAAATGGGAGAAAATTTTCGCAACCTACTCATCTGACAAAGGGCTAATATCCAGAATCTACAATGAACTCCAACAAATTTACAAGAAAAAAACAAACAACCCCATCAAAAAGTGGGCGAAGGACATGAACAGACACTTCTCAAAAGAAGACATTTATGCAGCCAAAAGACACATGAAAAAATGCTCACCATCACTGGCCATCAGAGAAATGCAAATCAAAACCACAATGAGATACCATCTCACACCAGTTAGAATGGCGATCATTAAAAAGTCAGGAAACAACAGGTGCTGGAGAGGATGTGGAGAAATAGGAACACTTTTACACTGTTGGTGGGACTGTAAACTAGTTCAACCCTTGTGGAAGTCAGTGTGGCGATTCCTCAGGGATCTAGAACTAGAAATTCCATTCGACCCAGCCATCCCATTACTGGGTATATACCCAAAGGACTATAAATCATGCTGCTATAAAGACACATGCACACGTATGTTTATTGCCGCATTATTCACAATAGCAAAGACTTGGAACCAACCCAAATGTCCAACAATGATAGACTGGATTAAGAAAATGTGGCACATATACACCATGGAATACTATGCAGCCATAAGAAATGATGAGTTCATGTCCTTTGTAGGGACATGGATGAAATTGGAAATCATCATTCTCAGTAAACTATCGCAAGAACAAAAAACCAAACACCGCATATTCTCACTCATAGGTGGGAATTGAACAATGAGAACACATGGACACAGGAAGGGGAACATCACACTTCAGGGACTGTTGTGGGTTGGGGGGAGGGGGGAGGGATAACATTGGGAGATATACCTAATGCTAGATGACAAGTTGGTGGGTGCAGTGCACCAGCATGGCACATGTATACATATGTAACTTACCTGCACATTGGGCACATGTACCATAAAACCTAAAGTATAATAATAATAATAATAATAATAATTACAATAAAAGAAAAAAAAAGAAAAAAATAAAAAAAAAGAAAAAACAAAACAAAACAAAACAAAAAAAAAAACAATTGAATTAAACATTAAAGTATTTTAGACAATCAACTGGATTTGCCTTTTCATGTGGAAGTGCAGGCATATCTGCTGAGAAATCTCAGATGTGACAATGCAATCAGAAAAACACAACCAAATGCAATTTATATCAGTGCTCGCAGCAAATTGATTGTGATATTATTTATATCAGTTTTCTCTTCATTCGTCTAGCCAGACGTATGAAAATGTTACTTTCTAATTCATGATCTATAGACACAATAGATTATATAAAATTCATCATACATTAAAGATTTTAGAATCTTTGAGGAAAAACATGTTCTATATAGTGATCCATCTTAAATAAAAATATCCATATAAAGAGAATTAATGTCCCTTTTGCTTTCACTAGGCCAGAATCAGCATGCTCTACACTATACTATGTTAGCATCAAGTGCTCCTGCATACCAATATGGTGGCCAGCCACCACTGACAGGAGTAGCCATTGTGTGGGTTAAGCTGCAGCTGAAACTCACATTTGTATATGTGAAGCAACCCCTCCCCTCTTTATTTGTACATATGACATTTTTAAAGGTATGGCCAAAACAGCCACTGTGGGGAATTGTCACCTCTGCTTACGAAAGGTCCTCAAAGGCAGAAAACAGCCTTGCAAGAGATTATAGGAATCATGTTAATATGAAGGATCTGTTTTCATCAAGTTATGCCCTGCTAAAATGCATTCTTTTTTTTAATAACATGGGTTTTTTGTGTGGCAAAACGTCATTACATCATGGAGAAATGGGACATAAAAGAACCACATGTAGTCCTTAAATCCAAAAGGTGCTGGAGAATGAAAAATAAGCTATGATAAAATAGGCATAAACATGAAACAGGAACAATAATTTCTAGTGCTCTATTACATAGTAGGTGACTATGGCAAATAACAATGTCACATAGATTTCCAGATAGCTAGAAGAGAAGAATCTGAACAATCTTACCACAAAGAAATGATAAATGCTTACAGTGATTGATATATTACCCCAATTTGATTACTATACTATGTATACATGCATCAAAACATCACACTTGTTATTATAATGTACAATTGTTATATGTCCTTTATATGTCCTTTATAAATGAAAAATTAAATTAGAAAAATTAATAAAGCTCTTGGAAAAAAGAAGATAAGAAAGGATCTGGTCTTATCTCCAGGAGGGAATGCTACGTTTTTCTTTTTTTCCTTTTTAGTAACAACTTTATAGAAACATAACTCACAAAACATAGAGTTCATTCATTTAATGTGTACAAATCACAAATGGCCAGAGGTATATTAAAAAAAAAAATGCTCAGCTGGGCACGGTCGGTCACGCCTGTAATCCCAGCACTTAGGGAGGCCGAGGTGGGCGGATCACGAGGTCAGGAGATCAAGACCATCCTGGCTAACACGGGGAAACCCCGTCTCTACAAAAAATACAAAAAATTAGCTGGGCATGGTGGTGGGTGCCTGTAGTCCCAGCTACTCAGGAGGCTGTGGCAGGAGAATGGCGTGAACCTGGGAGAAGGAGCTTGCAGTGAGCTGAGATGTGCCACTGCACTGCAGCCTGGCCGACGGAGCGAGACTCCATCTCAAAAAAAAAAAAAAAAAAGAAGCTCAAATTCACTGAATCACCCCCCCATACCTATTACAGTGGCTATTATCAAAAAGATAAAAGATTAAATATGTCAGTTAAGATGTGCATAAAAGGGAACCCTTGCACACTGTTGGTGGAAATGTAAATTAGTACAGCTATTGTGGAAAATAGTACCAAATTTCCACAAAATATTAAAATAACACTATCACATTATCCAACAATTCCACTACTGGATGTATAACCTAAAGAAATAAAGTCTTTTATTGCCTGTGCTTTTGATGTTGTATTCATAAAAACTTTGCCTAGACCAACATCTTGAAGCATTTCCCCATGTTATCTTCCAGTAGTTTCATAATTTCAGGTCTTACCTTTACATGTTTATTCCATTTTGAGTTTATTTTTATATATGGTAAGAGACAGAGGTCTAGCTTCATTCTTCTGTGTATGGATATCCAGCTTTTCCAGTACCATTTATTGAAGAGATTGTCCTTTACCTAACGAATGTTTTTGGTGCCATTGTCTGAAATCTGATAGCTATAAATATGTAGATTTGTTTCTGGGTTCGATACTCTGTTCCACAGGTTTATGTAACTGTTTTTAATAAAAGTAGTATGCTATTTGGGGTACTATAGCTTTGTAGTAGATTTTGAAGTTAAATAGTGGTTTATGTCTCCAGTTTTGTTCTTTTTGCTCAAGACCGTTTTGGCTATTCAGGGTCATTCATGGTCCCATACAAATTTTAGGACTTTATTTTCTATTTCTGTGAAGAATGCCATTGGTATTTTGATAAAGATTGCTTTGAATCCATAGATCATTTTGGGTGATATGCTTATTCTAACAATATGAATTCTTCCAATCTATGAACATGGGATGTCCTTCTATATTTTTTGCATCCTTTTCATTTTTGTAATCAATATTTTATAGTTTTCTTATACAGATCTTTCATCCCTTCGGTTAAATTTATTTCTAGGTAATTTTTTGTAGCTATTGTAAATGGGATTGCTTTCTTGATTTCTTTTTCAAATTGTTCACTGTTGGTATAAATTTTATTTTTTTTTCTTCAATTTTTATTTTAAGTTCCAGGGTACATGTGAAGGATATGCAGGTTTGTTACATAGGTAAATGTGTGCCATGGTGGTTTGTTGTACAGATCAACCCATCACCTAGGTATTAAGCCTAGCATCCATTAGCTATTTTTCCTGATGCTCTCCCTCCCCCTGCATTCCCCCAGCAGACCCCAGTGTGTGTTCCCCGCCATGTGTTCTTATCATTCAGCTCCCACTTATAAGTTAAGAACATGCGATGTCTGGTTTTCTGTTCCTGCATTAGTCTCCTGAGGATAGCAGCTTCCAGGTCCATTCATGTCCCTGAAAAAGGCATGTTCTCATTTGTTTTTATGGCTACATAGTATTCCATGGTGTATATGTACTACATTTTCTTTATACAGTCTATTATTGATGGACATTTGGGTTGATTCCATGTCTTTGTTATTGTGAATAGTGCTTCAGTGAACAGAACACATACGTGATCTTTAAAATAGAATGCTTTGTGTTCCTTTGGGTATATACCCAAAAATGAGATTGCTGGATCAAATGGTATTTCTGCTTCTAGATGTTTGAGGAATCTCCACACTGTCTTTCACAATGGTTCAACTAATTTACACTCTCACAAAAGTGTAAAAGTGTTCCTTTTTCTCCGCAACCTCGCCAGCATCTGTTGTTTCTTGACTTTTTAATAATTGCGGTTCTGACTGGTGTTAGAGGGTATCTCAGTGTGGTTTTGATTTGCATTTTTCTAATGATCAGTTATGTTGAGTTATTTTCATATGTCTGTTGGCCACATGAATGTCTTCTTCTGAGAAGTGTCTGTTCATGTCCTTTGCCCACTTTTAATGGAGTTGTTTTTTTTTTTTCTTGTAAATTTGTTTAAGTTCCTTATAGATTCTGGATATTAGACTTTTGTCAGATGGATAGATTGCAAAAATTTTCTCCCATTCTGTAGGTTGTCTGTTCACTTAGATGATAGTTTTTCTTGCTGTGCAGAAACTATTTAGTTTAATTAGATCCCATTAGTCAATTTTTGCTTTTGTTGCAATTGCTTTTGGCATTTTTGTCATGAAATCGTTGCCCATGCCTATGTCCTAAATGGTATTACCTAGATTTTCTTCTATGGTTTTTTTTTTTCAATAGTTTGGAGTTTTATGTTTAAGTCTTTAATCCGTCTTCAGTTACTTTTTGTATAAGGCATAAGGAAGGGGTCCAGTTTCAGTTTTCAGTTTTTAATAAATATTTTGTATTTTTCTGTCTGCATTTCATTTATTTCTACTCTGATCTTTATATTTTCTTTCCCTTTTTAAATTTCGGGTTTGGTTTATTCTTGCTTTTCTGGTTTTTTTGGGGGGTGTATCATTACTTTTTAAATTTGAAATCTTAATTTTTTTATATAGGTGTTTATTGCTATATACGTTCCTCTTAATATTGCTTTTCTTTAGTTTAATTAGATCCCATTTGTCCATTTTTGCTTTTGTTGCCATTGCTTTTGGTATTTTAGTCGTGAAGTCTTTGCCCATGCCTGTGTCCTGAATGGTATTGCCTAGGTTTTCTTCTAGGGTTTTTATGGTTTTAGGCCTTACGTTTAAGTCTTACATTAAGCCTCACGTTGAATCACTGTATTGATTTTTGTACAGTGATTTTGAGTCTTGAAACTTTGCTGAAGTTATCATATCTAGGAGCCTTTGGGAAGAGACTATGGGGTTTTTCAGATATAAAATGATATCATTGTGAGGAGAGATAGTATGACTTCTTCTCTTCCTATTGGGATGCCTTTGATTTTTTTCTCCTGCCTGATTGCATTGGTGATGAATTCCAGTACTAAGTTGAATAGGAGGGGTGATAGTGGGTATCCTTGTCCTGTTCTGGGTTTCAAGGGGAATGCTTCTAGCTTTTGCCAAATCAGTATGATGTTGACTGTGGGTGTCATTGATGGCTCTTACCATTTTATCTACTTGATCATGGTGGATTAGCTTTTTGATATGCTGTTGAATTTTGCTTGCTAGTATTTTGTTGAGGATTTTTGAATTTATGTTCATCAGGAATATTGGCCTAAAGTTTTCCGTTTTGTGGTGTCTCTCTCAGGTATTAGTATCAGGATGATGCTGGCCTCATAGAATGAGTTAGGGAGGAGTCCCATCCTCCTTAATTTTTTTTTGCAATAGTTTCAGTGGGATTGGTACCAGCTCCTTTTATACATCTGCTACATTTTAGCTGTGAATCCACCTGGTCCAGGGCTTTTTCTGGTCGGTGGGCTTTTTATTACTTAATTTTAGATCTCATTATTCTTCCATTCAGGGTTTCGATTTCTTCCTTTTGCAATCTTTGGGGCGGCGGTGTATGTTTCCAGGTATTTATCCATGTCTTCCAAGTTTTCTACTTTTTGTGCATAGAGTGTTTGTAATAGTATCTGAAGGATTTTTATATTTCTGTGCAACTGGTGGTAATGTCCCCTCTGTCATTTCTAAGTGTGTTTATTTGTTTCTTTTCTCTTCTTTTGGTCTAGCTAGCAGTATATCCATCTTATTTATTCTTTCAAATAACTGACTTTCGGTTTTGTTGATCTTTTGTATGATTTCTCATGTCTCAATTTTGTTTTGTCTAGCTCTGATTTTGGCTCTTTTCTTCTGTTAGTTTTGAGGTTGTTTTGCCCTTGTTTTTCTAGTTCCTCTAGGTGTGATATTAGGTTGTTAATTTGAGATCTTTCTAACTTCCCGATGTGTGCCTTTAGCACTACATACTTTTGTCTTAACACTGCTTTAGTTGTGTCCCAGAGATTCTGGTATATTGTATCTTTGTTTTCATTAGTTTCAAAGAATTTCTTGATTTCTGCCTCTATTTAATTGTCTACCCAAAAGTCATTCAGGAGCAGGTTTTTAAATTTCCATAAAATTGTATGGTTTTGAGAACTCTCCTTAGTATTGACTTCTGTATTTATTGAACTGTGGTCCAGGAATGTAGTTGGTATGATTTCAGTTTCTTTTAATTTGCTAAGAATTGTTTTATGTCCAGCTGTAAAATGTAGGACCCTGCAAGGTATGTGAGTGGTGATTAACTTTTAGGGATAGTCGTGGAAAAGCTTGATCAAAACATGGAGGCATCACTGTGACAAAGACAGAGGTTGCAAGTTTTGTTTTGTTTTCACAGCAGTAACAGTAGAAGTCAGATATTATAGCTGAATTTTCTGAAATTATATGGTTTAAAAATGAATTATTAGGGAAGACTTGGTCAAAATGACGAATCATTTGAGGAGATGAATTATTTAAATGATTAATTGTCCACTGGCAGTGGCTCATGTCTGTAATCCCAGCATTTTGGGAGGCCAAGCTGGGCAGATCACCTGAGGTCGGGAGTTAGAGACCAGCCTGACCAACGTGGCAAAACCCTATCTTTACTAAAAATATAAAAATTAGCTGGGTGTGGTGGTGCACGTCTGTAATCCCAGCTACTCAGGAGGCTGAGGTGGGAGGATCACTTGAGCCCAAGAGGTGGAGGTTGCAGTGAGCTGAGATCATGCCACTGCACACCAGCCTGGGTGACAGAGCAAGATCCTGTCTCAAAAACAAACAAAAAATGGACAAAGGACTTAAATGGACATTTTTTCAAGGAAGGTATACAAATGGCCAATAGGTACATGAAAACATGCAAACAAAAGATGAATTGATTTAAAATAATTTTTTTAGTCAGTAATATGGCAGAACAGAATAATGGCTCTGAAGCTCTCATATCACCGTTCTAGGAGGTAGAAAAAAATGTAATGAAAAAAATAAACGCAAGGACCAATTCTAGATCTAACAATCTGTAAATGCAGTTTTAAATTTTTTGAGCATTATTAAAATCTCCACCTGCTCTGTACATCTATTAGATAGGAAATGTTTCTTTTTTTGGCTTGGGGCTTATTTAATTTTATTCTTCTGTACTTAATACATCATATATACACTTTGCAAAATTGTTTTGTATTAAATGGGTGGGTTTTGCCACAGCTTTAAAGAAACCATTAATGATAGCAGATGTGAATTCTACACACCCTTGTTGTGGTTACTCTTAGTTTTGAACAAGGCTTAAGAGGTATGTTGTCAGCCACAAAAATCATAGCACTTGAGTTTAACTGTGCGCCTTCATGTGTAACACCTGTTCCCAGTATCCTCCTGACTAAACAGAATATTGTTAACAGTACATTGGCATGATTGTCAGGAGTCTAGAGTTCTTTTCATCATTGCATTCATTTATGATCCAGAAAAATGAAATTTAAACTAATTTTCATCATTTTATTTTGATATATTCTAATTTGCAATGTTTTTGTGTGTGAGTACCAGAGTATTGAAGAGGTTTCTGGACTTTAAAATATCAGTGTCTCTCTCTCTCAATGTAGGTGGGTATAAAAGCTAAGCCTTTTTTAATATTTCAGTTTGTACATTACCTTTGGAGCACTATGTTGGGTATTTTTGTCACCTGGTTAGCATATGCATTCTGTGCTTTGCTTTGCTAGAGAATCAGAGTCCATGCTGTCAGGAACCTAAACACCCAGTGGGAGAGAGAAATGTAGAAAAGAAGCAGGTATTTTATACATCTTGAATGCAAAAATTAAGCTTAAAAAGTAATAGTGATATTAGGAACCGTTTATTGAATACTACCTATGTGCCAAGTATTGTTTTAAAACTTTACTCATATTTTGTTCCTCAGTCAACCATATAAGGTGGCAACTCTCATTATCCCAATTTTATAGTCAAGAAAATTGAGGCTTACAGGAGTTAAGAAACTTGCCAAATTAAAAATATAAAATTTATATATATATATATATATATATATTACATGTACATAGCAGACCTAATATTTGAACCAACTTTTGTGTAAATCTGAAACCTGACTAAATTGATGTATCAATGTGCCATGGGAAAAGAATTACATAATACAAATATAAATGGGAGAGACTAACTTTGCTTGGGGCATTGTAGAAAAAGAGAGTAGAGTGGACCTCTGAGCTTGTCTTAAAGGATAAGTGTAGGTTACTGGGCAGAAAACAACATTGGATCTGTGGTTGCTTCAGGCCGTCACAGATGAATGGGCTCTGCAGCACTTGACATTGCTATTAGGGGCAGCTGGGAGCACTGCTGTAAGCCTCAGCGTTTGTATGGGTAAAAGCCCAGGAGGCAGATGGCCACGGCACATCAGAGAGTTGCAAGTGGTCAGGATGTGCATGAACTCGGAAGGCAGGGAGAGAAGAGGCTGGAAAAAGTATGTTAGGCTGACTAAGCTTCTGAAGAAAAGAGATTGAATGAGAGAAGGCCAGAGGCCAATATATTCTGGGACTTGAGAGCCCCAGGCAGGGACTGGAGAATGATGGAAAGAGCAGAGACTGATGGAAGATTGGTGTTTGGTTGAGAGCAGTGTTATGTCAGGCTGTGAAGGACTTGCAGTTCAGGAGATGTTTTCCACTAAAGCATCACTGTTAGGTCCCTGCCCCTCGACTCCTCTCTACTGTGTACTGGGATACAGCTTTAAGTATACAGATTCTCTTTGTCTCAGAATGAGTATTTCAACACATTAAGGGTTCTAATCCTCATTTCTGCCACTTAGTGCCAGGCAATATATTAGTTTTCTAGGGTTGCCATACAAGGTACCATGGACTGGGTGGCTTAAACAACAAAAATTTATTTTCTCATAATTCTGGCAGCCAAAAGTTCAAAACCAAGATGTCAGCGGGGTCGGTTCTTTCTGAGGGCTGGGAGGGGAGTACCTGTTCCAGTCCTCTTTCCTTGGCATGTAGATGGCTGTCTTCTCCCCATGTCTTCATGTCTGTATTCAAATTCAAGCTTTTCCGTGTTTCATTAGAGCCTAGTCTAGTGACCTCATTTTAACCAAATTACCTCGGTGATGACCCTATCTCCAAATATGGTCACATTTTGGTACTAGGGGTAGGACTAAAACATGAATAATAGGGGGTGGAGGGGGACACAGTTCAACCCACAACAGATAATTTTACCTGTAATGCACACTGGCAGTATCCTAGTCAGCTTCTCTTAACAGGACAGCTTCCCTGTCCCTGAGCCTTGTGAGAGCTGGGATAAATGACTTACACATTCAAACTTCTCATGAGAATCCTCTTGGCTGATAAAGGATATCTGACCAAGAGATGCCTGGGAGGTTAACCTTCCGCCTCTGGGGGTGGCAAGTTAACCAAGAGTTAGGGTGAATGGGCTACAAAAGCCTTGTGGGCCTCTTGTCACGAGGCAAAATAACTATAGTTTGACTTATGCTGCAGAGCCTGTGCTGTCCCCAGTGCCACATGGATCAAACCAAAGCTAAACTTTACCTGAGACCACATACTTCCTCTGCTCTTTCCCATCATCCCTCTCATACAGGTTTTGCCACCTGAATCCCTGTTTCAAGCACTGCTTCCAAGAAAACCAACCACAGATACTGTCTAATCTTTCTGTGTGTTCTTTTCCTTATTTGGCACATAGAAAAAAAGCCAATAAATGCTGGTTATCATTCCTATTATGAATGTGACATTTGTTTTGGTACTTAATTTATAGCAAACCGTCAAATACTGCTGGTATATTGCTATGCATCATAGTGATGAGAAAGATTGACTCTATCTCATTTCGATGGCCCAGAGATTCTGTGTGGGAAGTCTGAGTCAATTATAGGGACATCAGGCTTTGAGGGAATCCTAAAATACCTAGCTATAAGTGTGTGCCCTATAGAAAAATATTTACATGTATATTTAAAACTGAACATTGGGATTTCAGAGCTAAGCAAGGTCTATGGCAATAGTCTTAGAAAAAATGATAGTCTTTGAAAAAACGTGGCCAGGCGCGGTGGCTCATGCCTGTAATCCTAGCACTTTGGGAGGCCGAGGCGGGCGGATCACGAGGTCAGCAGTTCCAGGCAGCCTGGCCAACATAGTGGAACCCCGTCTCTACTAAAAATACAAAAAATTAGCTGGGTGTGGTGGCAGGCGCCTGTAATCCTAGCTACTCGGGAGGCTGAGGCAGGAGAATGGCTTGAACACGGGTGGCGGAGCTTGCAGTTAGCCGAGATCGCGCCACTGCACACCAGCCTGGGCGACAGTGCGAGACTCCGTCTCAGAACAAAAGCGAAAACAAAACAAGCAAACAGAAAAACGTGCAACCTTTGGGGAAGCACGCAATTAGTAGGAAGAGATATTGCAGTGAGCTGGAAATGCTGTGGTAGCAGGTTGGATGAGTCAACAAAGTGTGGGTTACAACAGACCTCGTTTCAAATATTATCAAATGTGACCTTAGGGATACACCAATTATACAAATAAAATTTATAAATACATTAAACAAGTCATTTGTCACAAATGAGTAGGAGTTTCACCAAGAATACTAGCATAATATAGTTCTGAGAAATCTAAAATGTGATAGCTTCACCATTTATATTTCTAATCTCCAATTACTGAGAAAGAAGATGAATCTATTTCTGAGGGAGAGAAAAAAAGAGGTTTAAATAATTCCCTGAGCTTATACTAAGTCTACTAGAATTGACTATTTTGCCATTCAAATGGCTAATTTTAGATGCCTTGAGCTCCTTGCTACATAGTAAAAAATTCGGACCCCACCACTGGGTTCTCACCATCTACATTTAATGTTAAAAAGATTTCACTGTTGGTATTTTACAGAGAATACATGGCATGGATATTATATTTTCATACTGATAAATTAATAAAATGTAATACTGCCACCAAAAAACTCTTCTTATAAACAGACACACACACACACACACACACACACACATTAACTAGTTAAGATAAATTTAAATACAAACACGCAACACAAAACTGAGAAATATTTGAATGTGAGACATAATCTTCTGAAAATCAAATGTATGGTTTTATAACACATTCTGATAGATTGGGAATGGAATAAACAAGATATTATTTTAACTGGGACTGTAAAATCCCTGAAAATTCAAAGTAAAAATCTGTCATTAATATATTATGTTTGCCTCAGCACTAAAGGACATATGTTTCCTCTGAATCAGGCAGTTTCATGATGTTCCAGGGCTTGACAAAAAGACACTAGCTTTCCCTATATTGTTCCCTTACAGGGAAACACATGAAAGTTCTTCAAAGATAATTGTGATATTTATTGTTGTCATTTATGTTACTATATTTAGATAACTTGATAAGCTTTCTTGACTCTTACAGTGGAGGAAAAAAGGAAATCAATGTTTTTGTTAGCAGGTCAGGCCCTTATTGAATTGTTTTGTCCAGAAGCTGTTTCTAAGTTTACAAAGTCGACTATGCAATGTCATGTGAAGGTATATTTTTAAATATAACAGAACAAAGAATAAGTTTCTGTAAGTAAATCTGAGTAATATTTAAGGATAAATTTTAAAATTAAAATTAATCATGTGTGTATTGTCTTCGCATTTTACCTGAAAAATATAAATAAACTTGGGATTTATTATTTTAAGAAGTCAATATATAAAGAGATGTTCTAAATAGTTAAAATTATGTTTGTGTCAGACAGCAAGTCACTTATCTTTTCCAGGATTGTTCTCTTGAAGGAACTGGTTGTATAATTTAAAAATATATTTATTAAAAGTATGTGGTTCTTATGCAATTTACACAATGCATAATTATAAGTATCCTTTAGTTAAGATTGACATTTGAAGGCATTATGATGCAGCCCCAGAGGTTGGAAGGGTATGAGGTATATAAATTGCTATATGAACAACAGCATAAGAAATACTTTATATACATTATCTCAAATTATCAAAATCACTTTTCAAAGTGGGTCATATGCTATTTCACAGGAAGGGAAAAATCTTACAAAGGTTTTTAGGGTGGTACATAGAATTATTTAACTTCCCTTCACTAAGGTTGACAAATTCAGGGCCACGGACTGTCAAAAAGTCAATATATATACTTCAGGGTTCTCAAAATCTCCCTCAAATTTGTGTATACAATTTTGTTTGTATAGATATGTGAATTTTTTTAAAGGGAGAATCATAACTTTTATAAGATTCTCCAAGAGTTCAGTGACCCAGAATAGTTCCCCTATGCAAACTTTAAAATTTCAGATACAAATTCCGTAAGAGCAAGAGTCGTGGCACTTCTTTGAATATTTCTATTCTGTGTTGGCACACAAAACAATGACATATTTATTACAACAATTATGAAGATATTTGTAATCATATTTTCAATACTAGAAATAATTTTTATGACAGGAGATAAGTAAAAATGAATATAAGCCAAATATTTATGATACATCTCCATTTTGTGGATTCAGAATTCATCTCATGTAGTTGATGAGATGGCTGAAATATCTTAACTAAACAGAAGGTGGTTCAATTATTTTGGTAAAAACTGAGTCATTTAGTAGCAGCAGGATATCACCTCTTAGGATATTTCAATCAGACATCAAATTCATTGTATTCCAAATGGAAGGTATCACTTGAACTCACTTCTAAACCGACTCTCTTCAAAACCTCCATATTTTTGAAATAGAATCACTATTCTCCGTTTCTCTACATCTTGAAGGGCACTTCAGGTATAAAATGAAGCATGTACAAAGGCATCAAAAGGTGGAAAATGTAATACAATTTGGATGCAGTGCCTGGTATATAATAGGCATTCGGTTCATACTTGTTGAATAGATAAATGCTTCTATGGATGAATACACAAATATCAAGTGGTACTGAGTAATCAGAGAACAATAACGCCAGAAAGAAGGCAGGTTCCAGATCTTATTGAAGTGAGAAGGTGAGATTTGGGCCTGGCCAAATGGGTTGATATTAATTTATCCACTGAACTAGAAAAACTAGGAAACAGATCAAGTATGTTAGAGGAAGCTAATGAATTCAGTTTCTAATATATTTACTTGGAAGTCTTGCAAGATGTACAAGTTGAAATTTCTAGTAATGATTTGGCAAATAGAATTTGGAGCTAAAGGTAAGTTATTGATGCCAGACCTGTAGATTTGAGAGACATCAGCTTATTATGGCCACTGACTCCGTGAGAGAAAATAATCTGCCCCAAGAAAGGGTGTAGTGAGAACAAGATAAAACCCTGGAAAATGAATACTTTAAGGGCAGGCAAAAGGAGAAGAATCCATGAAGGTATCACACTAGCTTACCCAGGGAAACAGAGGAGATGAATCTCAGGATCAAAGGGTCTTCAGGACACTGAAAATGCATAAGTGAAGTAATCTCAGGGACATGAAGTATATATCAGAGTGCAGAATGGCAGAGGTGTATGTATAGAAAAGATATGTTCATGTGGGTATAGAGATGAATGGGGGAGTATGAACTACAGAAATATGGGGAAGAGTATAAACAATTCAGAGGATAATGTCTTTAAAATAAATAAGGGAAGGGGATTTAAGAAATGCAAAACTTACAATTGAGTTAAGGAAAAGAAACACACTTGAAAGAGTAAACCTCAGTTAAACTAGATTCTGTACTCAGAGCACAACAGTGAACGAGATAGACACAATCAATTGCCAGTGTAAACCTAGCTGTTTTACTGTAGGACTTCTGGAAGAAGAGATTCATTGTGATACAACAGATTTAAGTCAGAGACAGAACTGGGTTGTAAATGTGGCTGTGCTCCGAAGTGGTTCACCCATCTGAATGTCACTATTTCTATCATCAGGATTGAAAAAATAGTACTAACCTCAAGAGCTTGTTATGAAAATTGAAAAAAGGTAGTGACTTTGAGGGTATCTGGCACACAGTAGGTACTCAATAAATATTATTATTGTTGGCAGTGATCATCATAGAGTTGTTGGGAGTCATTGTTATCACTATCAGGGGAGGACTCAAGAAAAGGATAAACTGGAACAGGTCCTTGGGAAGAAATAATTGACAAATGCAGATATTCCAAGGACAAATAATCAAAAGTTTGATGATTATTACTGAAGCACAAACAAAATAAGGTTTGTTGTTCAATTTATCGTGTATAGTCCTGTGTTTTTAATACCATTCTCTGTTTCCAGTTAAGCTGCTGTCAGTAGTGTTTGGAAGAACTATGCACGTTCCCTCTAGATAGGCTTCCACCGGTGCATTTGCGCCTTCCCTGTATGTGACTGCCAGCTTTCCTGTTTGGCCTATCTTGAGAACATATGCAGCAGATAGAAAAGGTTGGTTATCCTCCTGTGTCTCCACTTCTCAATCTTTCCTCATAGGATACCTTGCCACAAATGCAGCTAGGGAGCCAGATACCTGCTTCATGGTACTGGAAGATAATGAGAGTATTTGATGTTATAAAAACCTGATTTTTAAGGCAGAAATCTCAAAATATTTTTATTTGTGGTATTTTGTATAATGTTTCATTCCCATTTTTTATTCCCTAGCACAAGCTTTGCCCTTCTCCTTTGGCAATGCCATCCCAACCGTAAATTTTTCCGACATTTTATTGATTGCTGAAGTCACACGGTTTCCTAATTGCCAACTACAAGGCTGCCTTTCAGTGCTTACTCTGTATTCCTACAGCATTTGAAACTATTAGATAAATCCACCTTCTTTGAATTGTCTCGTCTCATGGTTTTATGACATCTATCTTTCTTCGTCTGTTATTTATATCCTGCCTATCATCACAAAAGGTTTGTATCGACTTAAAATATAGAGGCACAAGTAAAAGAAGGGGGAATAAAATAAAACTAAAAAAGAAATCTGAAATCATTAGGAAAGAGGGGGATGTATTTGGTCAAGTATTCTGTTTTTGCACCAAATGAATTTTGGGCTTCATGGTAATCAGGAAGAAATGGTAAATTGGCTGAGAATATTCTTAACCCACATTTTTTAACCCACAGAAGATAACTGACAATGGCTCTCTCCTCTGCCAGCTTCTTTAAGATGTGGATACTACTCAAGGTTTGGTCTTCATCTGTAGACTCTTCTTCCTTGCTTAGTTCCATTATACTTACGCTTAAGGATAACTCTCCAAATTCTAAGTTCTACTTTTTCATGAGCTCTATCTACTTCCACATTATTGCCTCTAACTAATATAACTTCGACTCAACTTTTGACCTCCAAAAAACAAGAGAAAACTCATAAACAAAACAAACTGAAAACAGCTCAAACTTTCTAACTCCTACAGTTGTTTGCAACTTCTTAAGAGTTTCCAAGCTTCGAAAATAATCAGGAATTTTGTCTTATATTTTTCTTTGGCACCCTCATCCAGTCAGTCAGGACGTCTTATTAATTCTTCCATTGCAACCTTGTTGTTCTTCTTCTCATCGATTGGCTTCAGATTCCTTTTATAATGTCCACACTGGTGAGCCTGATTCTTGCCTTTTCTTCCTACAAATACAGTTCCAGTCATTTTTTCCTTAAATTTTCACTTTCCTCCTATTCATCTTTTTCTGCAAAGCCTTCAGTGGCTTTCAATTGTAGAAACAAAATTTACATTCCTTATTGTGACTTGCAAAGTTCTTCACAATCTTACCCTTAAGACCTATTTGTGATTTAGATTCCAGATATCTCCCAAAGAAAATCCCAGATCCAGCTAAACTTATACTTCCTATTTGCTCATATGTATATTCTCATATATCTCTGTACTTGAATATTACTTCCCCTTCTCTCCTCTAGCCACATAGTTCCATTAAGGGCTGATAAAAGTGTTCCCTCTGTGCTAGAATGGTTTATATTTTTGCAACTGACACTGAGACTTCAGTATTTGTTACATAATGTTTCTATGCATACATATATTTATTCTCTCTTTAACCAGATCATCAGTTCCCTAGGGGAAAGGGCCATGTCTTATACACATATGTATTCTCAACAGCACCTAGTATAGTACAGGTTTTGTAAATATGTGTTGATTTGATTTAGAGCTATTTATACAATTATTTCCCTACTCCATTATATCTATATGGAACTATTCACATATTATGGCAATAAGAGAAGTAAAAATGTGAAGGTAAAATATTACTATATTGCCAAATAAAAAGTCACACTGCTCCCTAACCTTTGTATCAAAATAAATCTTGCGGGTTTCCTGTTCTAATACCCACAACAACAGATGTTCCAAGCAGCAGTTGGAATCTATCAAGAAGACAGAAACTGACACAAATAGCTATTCCATAAGTATAAAATGCCATCACTGTCATTGGGCTAACACCAGGGAAGGTCAAATTGCAGAGTTAAAATGGGCCTCCCTTTCCAAGTTAAGCCTCAATGTGAACAGCCATGGGCCAAAAGAGTGGCAAGAGTCATAAAAACTCTTATGACATCAGTAATTATTTGCTTATGGTGAGATGTCTCCTGCAGGAAATAATAATAGTAATGTCTACCATTTATTGCATTTATACTGTGTGCCAGGCACTGTAGTAAGTGCTTTACATAAATTCTATCATTTAATCCTCTCTCTCACTTTTCCTTGTTTTACAAATGAGGAAATTGAGACATAATGAAGTAACTTGCCTAAAGTCACACAGCTACGAAATGACTAAACTGGGACCTGAGTTGGGGCAGTCCAACACATGAGTTTATACAACTTGCTCATCAGAACTAATTCTTTTCTCCTTAATTTCTTGCCTTATGTTAATAGTATGACACACTCAATGATCTGGGTAGCAACTTATTTTAATTACTTACTTGCATACACAACCATGTTGTTTCAAGAGAGGAGATGGAAAAAGCAGATATTTCATTTTGAATTACTGGCGTTTTGTAAAGTTTTAGGAATTTTGATAAGTTCCCATTCCCATCTTATTTTGCTGAAGAAATTACCTGAAAGAAAGGGGCTACAGGCCAGACATAAGTCTGAAACCCAGCAGGGCAGTAATTAAACCTTAAACCTCCAAAATAATTCTTGACTCCATGTTCTTCATCCAGGGCAGTGGTACAAAGTGTGTGTTTTCAAGGCCTTAGGCATCGCCACCCCTGTGGATTTGCAGGGTGCATCCCTCATGGCTGCTTTGATGGGCCAGAGTTGAGTGCCTGCAGCTTTTCCAGACTGAGGGTGCATGCTGCCACTGACTCTACTATTTTTGGGTCTGGAGGGCAGCAACCCCTCTTTCACTGCTCCATTAGGCAGTGCCCCAGTGGTGACTCCATGTGGGGGCCCCAAGCCCACATTTCCCCCTTGCGCTACCCTAGTACAGCCTCTCTGCAAGGGCTCTGCTAATGTAGCAGGCTTCTGCCTGAGCACCCAGGCTTTCCCATACATACTCTGAAATCCATGTGGAAGCTGCCAAACCTCCTTCACTCTTGCATTCTCTGCACCTGCAGACTTACCACTATGTGGAAACTGACAAGGACGATGGGTTGCACCCTCCAAAACAGCAGCCTGATCTGTACCTGGGGCCCCTTGAGCCATAGCTAGAGCTGGAGCAGCAGGGATGCAGGGAGCAACCTCCAGAGGTGGCCCAGGGCAGTGGCATCCTGGGGCCTCACCTTCAAAACCATTCTTTCCTACAAGGCCTCTGAACCTCTGATGGGAGGAGAAGCCTGAAAGATTTCTAAAATGTTTTTGAGGGCTTTTCCACTTTGTCTTAGATATTAGTACTTGGCTCCCATTTACTCATGTTAGTCTCTCTAATGTTAGTCTGTCTAATAAGTGGTTGCTACACAAGCCTCTAGAATTCCTTTCCTGAAAATGATCTTTCCTTCTCTACCCGTGGCCAGCATGCAAATTTTCTCAATTTTTACACTCTGATTCCTTTTTAAATATAAGTTCCAACTTGATATGGTTTGGATTTGTGTCCCTACCTAAATCTCAAGTCGAATTGTAATCCCCAGTGCTGGTGGAATGGCTTGGTGGGAGGAGATTGGATCATGGGGGTGGATTTCCCCCTTGCTGTTCTCGTGATAGTGAGATCTCACAACATCTGGTTGTTTAAAAGTGTGTAACACCTCCTGCTTTGCCCTCTTCCTCCTTCTCTGATCATGTAAGACATTCCTGCTTCTTCTTCTGCCATGATTGAGGGTTTCCTGAGGCCTCCCCAGCCATGCTTCCTGTATAGCCTGTGGAACCATGAGTCAATTAAACTTCTTATTTTTTTTTATTTTTTTATTTTTTTATAAATCACCCAGTCTCAGGTAGTTCTTTATAGCAGTGTGAGAACAGACTAATATACAACTTTAAGTCGTTCCTTTGCTCCTGTATCTGATCATAGGTTGTTAAAAGCAGCCATTCCAACTCTTGAATGCTTCTCTGCTTATTAATTTTCCTCTGACTTAGTGAGACCCTAAGTGATCACTTTTAAGTTCAACCTTCTACCAAGCCCTGGGACATGAGCACAATGCAGCAAAGTTCTTTGCTAAGCCGTAACAAAGGTGACCTTTGCTCCAGTGCCCAATAAGATCATTTCCATATGAGACCTTGTCAGCCTGGCTTTTGTTGTCCATATTTCTATTGGCGCTGTGGTCATAAACACTTAACCAGTCTCTAAGAAGTTTCAAACTTCCCCTCATCATCCTGTCTTCCTCTGAGACCTCCAAACTCTTCCAACTTTTGCCATTGCCCAGTCCCAAAGCTGTTTCCACATTTTTGGGTATTTTTATAGCAATGCCCCATTTCTTAGTACCAATTTTCTGTGTTAATCACTTTTGCATTGCTATAAAGAAAGACCTGAGGCTGGATAATTTATAAAGAAAAGAGGTTTATTTGGCTCATGGATATGCAGGCTGTACAGGAAGCATGGTGCTAGCACCTGCTTCTGGTGAGGGCCTCAGGAAGTTTACAATCATGGCAGAAGGTGAAGGGAAGCAGAATGTCACATGGCAAGAGAGGGGATAAGAGAGATGCCAAGCTCCTTTAAACAACTAGCTTTTGCATGAACTAATAGAGTGAGAACTTATTACCACAAGAAGGGTATCAAGCCATTCATGAAGGATCCCTACCCAAGTCCCAAACACTTCCCACTAGGCTCCACCTTCAACATTAGGGATCACATTTCAACATGAGATTTGGAGAGGACAAACACTTAATCAATGGACTTTCTTATGTTGAGGCATGTTCCTTCTATGCCTAGTTTGTTTAGAGGTTTCTTCATGAAGGGATATTGAATTTCATTAAATTCTTTTTCTGCATCTATTTATATGATTTTATGGTTTGTCTTGTTCATTACATTGACATGCATTATATCATTACATTGATATGATCTATCACAATTATTAATTTCTGTATGTTAAGCCATCCTTGCATTCCTAGAATGAATCCCACTCGATAACAGTAAATGATCTTTCTGATGTGCTGTTCAGTTGGGTTTTCTTTAGTATTTTGTTGAGTATTTTTGCAACTATGTTCATCAAGGATATTAACCCTTAGTTTTATCTGTTGTTTCTTTGTCTGATTTTGGTATCAGGGTTCAGGTAGCCTCTTAGACTGAATTAGGAAGAATTCATTGCTCTTCCTTTTTTGGAATAGTTTGAGGAAAACTGGTGTTAGCTCTTCTGTATGAGTTTGTTAGAATTTGACAGTGAAGCCACACATTCCTGGGCTTTTCATTGTTGGGGGATGTTTTTGAATTCCTGATTCAGTCTCATTATTCATTACTGGTCTGTTCAGGTTTTCTACTTTTTTTTTCCGGGTTCAATCTTGATTAGATTTTATGTGTTCAGTAATTTATTCATTTTATCTAGGTTTTCCAGTTTGTTAGTGTACAGTTATTCATGATAGTCTCTGATGATCTTTTGTGTTTCTGTGTGTGATGCTTAGTATTAAGTGTCAACTTGATTGGATTGAAGGATGCAAAGTATTGTTTCTGGGTGTTGCCAGAAGAGATTAACATTTAAGTCAGTGGACTTGGAGAGGAAAACCCACCCTCACGAAGTCCCACCCACAATGTGGGTGGGCACCATTGCAATGCAACTAGAAAAAGGAGGCAGAAGCAGGGCGGAAGAAGCTGACTTGCTGAGTCTTCCAGCCTTCATCTTTCTCCCGTGCTGGATGCATCCTGCCCTCAAACATCAGACTCCAAGTTTTTCGGCTTTCTGACTCTTGGACTTACAACTGTGGTTTGCCAGGGGCTCTCAGGCCTTCAGCCACAGACTGAAGGCTGCACTGTCAGCTTCCCTACTTTTGAGGTTTTGGGACTTGGACTGAGCCACTACTGGCTTCCTGTCTCTTCAGCTTGCAGATGTTCTATCATGGGAGTTCACCTTGTGATCTTGTGAGTCAATTATCCTTAATAAACTCCTTTTCATATATGTATATATCCTATCAGTTCTGTCCCTCGAGAGAATCCTGACTAATAACACTATTATATTGCTTTTAATGCCTCCTTTTTAATATCTTATTTTGTTCATTTGAGTATTTGCTCTGTATTTGTTGGTTAGTCTAATGAATGTTTAATTGATTTTTCTATTATTTCAAAAAGCCATGTTTTTGTTTCATTGAACTTTTGTATTTCTTAGTCTCTATTTTTTTATTTCTGCTCTAATCGTTATTATTCTTTCCTTCTACTAATTTTGACTTTGATTTGTTCTTGAAGGTGTTTTGTATTGCTTACAAACTTTTGTATTAACACTGCTTTTGCTATACTCCATAGGTTTTCATATCTTGTGTTTTCATTTTCATTTGTTTCAAGAAATTTTTTGATTTCCACTTTAATTTCTTTCTTGATCCAATGGTCATTCACGAGCATATTGTTTGATTTTTATGTATTTGTTTAGTTTTCGAAGTTCCTCTTGATATTGATTTTTAGTTTTGTTAATCCATTGTGACCTGAGAAGATATTTTATATAATTTTGAGTTTTTAAAATTTGTTGAAACTTATTTTGTGGCTTAGTATATGATCTTTCCTGGAGAATATTCCATGTACTGTTAAGATGAAGATGTGTTGTGTAGTGGTTGAATAAATTATTCTGCAAATGTCTGTTACATTCATTTGATTTAAAGTTCCATTTAAATGTAATGTTTCCTTGTCGAGTTTCTGTCTAGATAATTTCTCTAATGCTGAGTGAGTTGCTGAAGTCCCCAACTGTTATTATAGTGGAGTCTATCTCTCCCTTTAGAACTACTGATGTGTGCTTTATATATCTGAGTGGTTCAATGTTGATTGCATATATATTTAGAATTGTTATATCCTCTTGCATAATTCATCTTTTTTATTATTATATAATGATCTTAATTTTTTTTTTTACCTTTTTGACTTAATGTCTATTTTATCTAATGTAAGTACAGCTGCCTTTGCTCCCTTTGGTTTCCACTTGCTTAGAAAATGTTTTTTCCCTTCCTTCACTTTCAAACTATATGTGTCTGTATTAGGCCATCTTTTGTTGCTATAAAAACATACCTCAGACTGGATAATTTATAAGAAAAGAAGCTTAATTGAGTCATGGTTCTACAGTCTATACAGGAAGCATAGCACCGGCATCTGCTTCTGGTGAGGCCTCAGGCAGCTTACAATCATGGCAGAAGGTGAAGGGGCAGCATATGTCACATAGCAGGAGTGGGCACAAAAGGGTGCGTGGGGAGGTGCCATATACTTTTTCACAGTGAGAGAGATAGTGAGAACTCACTCACTATCACAAGGACAGCACCAAGCCATGACAAATATTCCTTCATGATCCAAACACCTCCCACCGGTCCCCACCTTCAACATTAAGGATTACAGTTCAACATGAGATGTAGAGGGGATAATATCCAAACTATATCTGTGTCCTTACAGGTGAAGTGAATTTCTTGTAGGCAGGGTGTAGTTGGTCCATTTTTTATCCATTCAGCTGTTCTATACCTTTGACGTGGAAAATTTAATCTGTTAACATTCAAGGTTATTACTGATTGGTGCAGACTTTTTCTTGTCATTTGTTAATTATTTTCTGTTTTTTAGTATATTCTTTGTTCCTTTCTTTGTCTCTGATTGTTTATTGTTGCGGTTTAGTGGTTTCTGCAATGGTAGTGGTAACATTTGTGTCCTTCCTTTTCCTCATTTACATGCTTTAAATTTTTATAAGTTCTAAACTTTAATGTATTTTTATGATAGCAGATATGATCCTTTCACTTCTAGGTGTAGGATTCCTTTAAGTATTTCTTGTAGGGCAAGTTCAGTGGTGATTAATTTCCTCCATTTTTCTTGAATGGGAAAGATTTTATTTTTCTTTCATTTATAAAGGATAATTTTGCTGCATGTAGTATTCTTGGCTAACAGGTTTTTTGTTTTTTTAACCACTTCGAATATATCATCTCATTCTGTCCTGGCCTTTAAGGTTTCTTTTGGGAAATCTGCATTAGTCTGATAGGGATTCCCGTTTATGTGACTAGATGCTTTTGTCTTGCTATTTTTTAGAATTATCTCTTTGTCTTTGACTTTTCACAGTTTGACTGTAATATGCCATATAGGAGATATTCATGCAGAAGACATTTTGGAGTTGTCTATGTTTGCGGATCTCTGAGTTTCCAGCATTCCCATGTCTAAAACTCTTTATATAGTTGACATGTTTTTAGCTATTAATTTGTTAAATAGGCTTTCAATGCCTCTGCCTTCTTTTCAGCTTCTACAACACCCAAAATTTGCACAACTTGTCATTTTATGGTGTCCTATATGCCACATAGGCTTTCTTCATTTTTTTTATTATTTATTTTTTAATCTGACTGGATTATTTGGAAAAAAACCTGTGTTTCAGGTTCTGAAATTGTTTCTTCTACTTGATCTAGTCTATAGTTGAAGTTCTCAATTTTATTATTTATTTTATTCATTGAATACTTCAGTTTTAGGATTTTTGTGTGTGTCTTGTTTAGGATTTGTATCTCTTTGATAAATTTCTCATTAGTATCCTGATTGGTTTTCTGATTTTTTTGTACTATTCATCTTTGTTCTCTCATATCTCCCTGAGCTTCTTTGATATCATTATTTTGAATACATATTTTAGGCTTTTCACAAATTTCTTTTTCCTTGGAACTTGTTGCTGGGCAAATATTGTGTTCCTCTGGATGTGTTGTATTTCCTTGCTTGTTCATGTTTTTTGTGACCTTACATTGATATTTGTATATCTGGTATAACAGTCACTTTTAATGTTTTGGATTGGCTTTTGTAGGAGAAAGATTTTTATAAAGATGTATCTATGGTTTTGGTTGCACAGGGCACTTTATTTTTGATTTTTGGTGTATGCAGTAGGGCAGTCTCTGTATAATTTATTTCATTGTTAAGAAAAACAGTGGGTATCTGTGGTTTTCTCAGTGGCTTAGGCTGCTGTTGTTAGTGGAGGCTGTGTTGATGCTTTGCTGGGGATGACGATGCCAGATTAACAAGTCCTTGGGCCCCAGTGGTGGCAATGGCAGGCCAAATGTGCCTGTTCTTTGGCCCCTGGGTGTTATATGTAGGCCTTGGTGTTAGCAGGACCTGGAAGGCCAATTATTGGTCTTCCAAGTGGCTTACTTGAATGCCAGCAGTGGCAGTAGTGGACTGGGTATGTAGGTGGGTCCTTGAGCCCCTAGTAAGAATACATTGTTTGGGCAATGGCAGTAACTGTGGTAGAACAACTCTCAGCATCCCGAGTGGCTTGTGCTGGTGTTAGCAGTGGCTGTGACTGGCTGGGCAGGCCAGTTTCCAGACCCCTAGGTGGCATGTTTGCGTGGGTGCCAGTGGTGGTGGTGGTGGTGACAGGCTGGATGGGCACATTCTCATGCCCCAGGGAGAGGAGTTTATAGGTGTCAGTGGTGGTAGACAAGCCCACAGGCAGCATACTTGGGCACTAGGGGGAGATGCCTGACTGTATGTGCCTGTCTTCAGGCCCCCTTTTGGTGTGCATGGGTTCAGGATGTGGTGGGCATGGTGGCCAGTCTCCAGGCTCCAAGTAAATAAAAATCAGTATGTCAAAAAGATTCCTGCACCTCCATATTTACTGCAGCACTATTCAAAATAGCCAAGGCAGGGAATCAATGAATTGTCCAACAATGGATGAATGGATAAAGAGCATGTGGTATATATATACAATTGAATACTATTCAGCTGTAAAATAGAATGAAATCCTGTCATTTGTGGCAATAGATATGAAACTGGAGGCCATTATGTTAGGTGAAATGAGCCAGGCACAGAAAGCCAAATATCACATGATCTCACTTACAAACATATTTTTAAAATGTTGATCTCATAGAAGCAGAGAATAGAACATTTGTTACCAGAGACTAGGGAGGGAATGGTAAAGGAAAAGATGGGTAGAGGTTGGTAATGGGTACAAATATACCATTTAAGTAGGAGGAATAAGCTCTGATGTCGATTGCACAGAATCCTGACTATGGTTAACAAAAAGGTATTGTATATGTCAAACTAACTAGAAGAAAGGTCTTTGAATATTCTCACCACAAAGAAATGATAAACATATGAGGTGATAGATATAGTTACTACCCTGATTTGATCCACGTTTACATGTATTGAAACAGCAAACTGAACTCTATACATATATATATACTTATAATGTGTCAATTAAACAAGAATATATAGATAAAATAAAAAATATAAATATAAATATAGTGGAACATATTTTATGGCTTGATATGTTTATTTCAGTTTTGGTATATACAGTTCAATAAATATTTGTTAGGTCATGTTGGTTGTTATAATCTTTTATTTATACAATTTTTTATGTTTTAGATTCAGGAGGTACATGTGCAGGTTTGTTACATGTGTATTTTGTATAATGATGGGGTTTGGGCCTCTAATGTATTATCACCCAAGCAGTGAACATTGTAACTAATAGGTAATTTTTCAGCCCTTGCCCCCTCTTAACCTCCTCATTTTTGGAGTATGAAGTGTCTGTTATTTCCATCTTTGTGTTCATTTGTACCCATTGTTTACCTCCCACTTATAAATGAGAATAAGTAGTATTTGATTTTCTGTTTCTGAGTTATTTCACTTAGGATAATGGCTTCAAGCTCCATCCATGTTGCTTCAAAGGGCGTGACTTCATAACATTTTATGAAAATGGCTGCAGAGCATTCCATGGTGTACATATACCACATTTTCTTTATCTAACCAACTGCTGATGGACACTTAGGGTGATTTCATGACATTGCTATTGTGAATACTGCTGTGATAAACATATGAATGCAGGTGTATTTTTATATAGTGATTTATTTCCCTTTGGATAGATAACCCATAGTAGAATTGCTAGATCAAATGGTAGACCTAATTTTTCATTCTTTGAGAAATCTCCATACAATTTTCCACAGAGGCTGAACTAATTTACATTCCCTCCAAGTGTGTATTAGCTTTCCCTTTTCTCTGCATCCATGCCAACAACTGTTGTTATTTGAATTTTTAAAAATAGTCGTTATGACCAGTGTAAGATAATATTTCATTGTAGTTTTAATTTGCATTTCTCTGATGATTAATGATGCTGAGCATTTATCTTCTGTTTGGTGGCTGCTTGTGTAACTTCTTTTAAGAAATGCCTTTTTTTGTCTTCATTATATCTTTTTAAAAACTGTATGCTATACTTTTCTGCTATAGTAATCCCTAACCCATTCCCTCTAGGACTAGCCCCATAGCACCTTACTTCTTCCAAGAATTAGAGTTAATGAGCCAAAGGTTCTTTTTCTCACTTACATAGGATATTCCATTCTTCATTTCACACAAAATACAACCTAAGAAATTCAGTGGACTTCAAAAATTAAAAATTCCTCTTTTAGAACAAGTAGTTCCATGTTTGTTTTTATAAGACACAACTGAAAACCTCTCAGTGTATGTGTTGTAGATGAGAATGCATTCAACACACTTGGCTCCAGTTCTGACCAACATATTACTGACAGTTATTTGCCTGGGCTAGTGGTTTCAGCTTGTGGCCAAATAACTGACTTAACTAAATTATCCCATTTGCAATATGCTCATATCTCAACTCAAAGACTTGAAGTGCATTAGAATTCCATTTTAAATTGTATGTACATCTTTCCTTGGGATAACAGGTATTTCTAGGAGCCTCTGCTCATGGAACATGGCTTTGTGTGTGCAGATAAAGGGCTTTTACTATGACCAAAAAATGGATAAAAACAAAGCAAAGCCTCTGTTTAGCATATTCAAGCTCCTATGCTGCAAGTCCAAATGAACAAATCTCCCAAAGAGATAAATTTTCTCCAGATAGCACAGTGGCAATTTTGAGCTGGTGAGTAAGGATAGGCCTTAGCAAATGTTCATGTGTATTGGATGGCATTTATACATTCTTAGAAAGCTCGTCTTAATAGTTGCCTTTTTATTTTCTTCCATAAAACTGAAGGATAAGTATATATAATTTTTTTTTGTCACATGGGAGAATAATAGCCCTTAACAATGGCTTTGTGATTTGTACTGAGCCTTGAAAAGAAGTTGGATTCCATTTTTAAAAGTTACTTTTTTTTTCTGAGGTGTAAAATTGTTAAGGACATTGCAAGAGTGTATTGTCCTTGAGTACTCAATAGTGATTCTGAAGACCCTAGAAGTTTCTTCTGCATAAAATGGGGTCTCCTGAAAAAGTATAGGCAACTGGTAGTGAAATGGAAACTAAGGTCTTTTGCAAATGTTACATTCTTTCTTTACTATCACTTTATAATGGAATGTAAGAATTTTGTCTTAAAGTTTAAGCTAAGAATGGCATGTATCAACTAACCTGTTTTCAGTACTTCAGTCTACTGTTCTATGTTTATTGTTGAGATGTAGTATACTTATTGGCAAGCAAAAGGAACAGCCAAATATAGAGCATATATTACTTAGGCAGTGCATTTTCTCATCAACATTTTATGTCTTTCTTTGGATCATTGATAAGTTCTTCGAAGAAACTAGTATGGTATTTGGGAATGTGTGTGCCAAAAGAATAGATATACATTGAATTAGAAAAGGAATATACCCATTTAAGAGGGGACTGACTAATGTAAATGGAATGCATATAGAAATTGAATTCTGAGATCTTTAACATGGTTTTCCTCTTGTACTCCTACAAATGGTTTATTTATTCCTCTGTGTCTGTAAGGCTGACCTAGGGTCATTATGTTTCTAATGTTATACCATTGCTTGTATTAGAAGCTACTTTCTCATCCACTCACCATTATCCTGCACAAACTAAAAAAAAGACTAGATTTCCCTTCAGTAGCCTGAGGATATGTCAAACGGAAGAAATAGTTGATCAAAGTTAACTCATTCCACTTACATGGCCAAAATATGTACAGCAATGAATGAGAATTGGACTAAACTAGGTGTGTTGTCTACAGATGTTTCTATTCATCTAAATATTCTTATGAACTTAGGCAGTCCCGTATTCTATTCCTGATATGCGCTGTCTAAGGCTATTGTTCGACCAAATTTCACCTTCGAAGGGTACGGATTTACTTCAAGTTAGTTTAGAACAATTTAGGTTTTCACTTTTTATATGGAAATTTGGCATTCTATCGGTATGGTCTGTTTCCCTTCCTCAGTATTTTAAGTTTGTCTTCCCAAAATAATTATTTTAAATGTACTTTGTAAAACCATGGTTCTAGCAGAAAATAACTTTCACTTTAGGTGGTTCAAATGAAAGGACATTAGTGAAGAGACCTCTTACAGAGTTGGAGAAAGATTAGAGGAACCAACAGTGGATGCTGACTATCCAGAGACTAACAGCAGAAGGAAGCCATAATTATCTGTAGCTCTGAAGAGGTGAAGAGAAGGAAGTGTGTTTCCAGAGATCAATAACAGCTGGATTCCTGGAGAGAAGGCCAGCTAGCAGGACTTGTAAGTGTAGAGGAATGCAACTACCTCTGGAGAAGCAGTACAGAAGCAAGAAGTGAGTTGAAGAGAAATGCTACTCTAACTTCTGTCTCTCTTTCCACCCACAAATGTCCCATTGATACCTCCTATGGGCTAAAATCCACCAAGAAGACATCCAGCAAGGGTCCATCTCAAGAACACATGATGGGCAGAAAAAAGCACAAAGTGGATCTAAGCAGGGCAGAGCAGGGAATGGAGAATAAATCAGCACACATTTGGAGGTAACTGCTTTTGCATGGAAGAATGAGATGGGAAGTCAGAGTATTTAATACTTATTCCATGTCACCATCATCTTTTGCCTAGGCGACTGAAATTCTGTCCTCACTGGTCTCCCCACATCCACCCTTGTCTTCATCCAATCAAAACACCATCACAGCCAGAATGGTCAGTTCAAAAAAAATCTGATCGTCATACCTCACTTTCCACTTCCCTCTCCCCTTAGCATATAACCCTTCAATTGATTCATATTCCTTTTAAAACAGAAACTAAAATCATTATCACAGCCTACAGTGTTCTATATGGTGTGGCCTCAGCCTAATTCTTCAGTCACACCTTGTTCCATTCTCTCCTTTGTTCGGCTCCCTCCGGCATCACTGGCTTTGTTTGCTTCCTGCCTGATTCAGAGCCTTTGAAATGTTGCTCCTTCTTCCTGGATTGTTCTTCCTGCTTTCTCCTTCTCTTAGTTAATGCATCTTCATCCTTCAGATCTTATCCTGAAAGTCACTTGCTTGGGGTAACCTTCACATATCTTAGACCAGCCTATATGTGAATGAAATACCTTAGAGTGTTACTCAATTAATTTAGTCAGGGACACAGTTATTTTCCACATTCCAAGAAGCAAAAAAAAAAAGGCATTAGCTATTTTAGTACACCTACTGGAAGGGGGAGTAAAGTAGTGTATGTAAAAGGGAGAATGCATATGAAGTATCTCACATGGTGAGAATAAATACTATGTAAAATCATAGAGTAGACAATTTCATAAATATTGGTTTCATTTTCTTTCTGTTTATTTAGATACTCAAGTTTTCAGGGAAATCCTGATGATTACGAAAGTAGAGTCACAGAGTTAGGGGGACATCTCATAGGGAAATGTAGTGTATTTCCTTTATTTATATTCCTTCTCAACTGGGCACGAAGGAGGCAAGACACAGGATTCAAAGTTCAAAATTAGAAAACTCAATGGAGTATAAGAGAAACTATGGGAAAGAAAGAGAAAAGTGACTGCTGAAAATATGAACAGTGCCATTATTCTTATAAGGTATAGAAAAGTAGTGAGAAGGAAGAACTGAGCAGCTTGGTACTTTTTTCTTTAAGCTGTAACAGTGTATTTTCCACTGGAATCTTACCCAGGATTCTAATATATTAAAAAGAGAAGAGAGGGACTCTCGTCGTTACTGGTAGCAGGGGGAGTAGGATAAGATGCTCACACTCTCCTGCTTTACACTCAACTTCACCCTATCCTGCCCACCCTGAAACTTTTGTAATTCTACAGAACACAGATTGGAAACTCAGTTCAGTAACTGCTATGCAAATAACACTGTAGTGACATAGCCCAGGGTTTAACTCCCACACAATGGCCAGAGAGAATTTATAGCCAACTTTCTAATGAAAACTGAGTTGTTAGATATATAGTTTCCAACTGAAGTTTAAGAAGATAAAGTACATAAGGAACACCTTGCTTTAAAATTGGAAATCATCCTCAGTAAACTATCGCAAGAACAAAAAACCAAACACCGCATATTCTCACTCATAGGTGGGAATTGAACAATGAGAACACATGGACACAGGAAGGGGAACATCACACTTCGGGGACTGTTGTGGGGTGGGGAGAGGGGGGAGGGATAGCATTGGGAGATATACCTAATGCTAGATGACGAGTTAGTGGGTGCAGCGCAGCAGCATGGCACATGTATACATATGTAACTAACCTGCACATTGCGCACATGTACCCTAAAACGTAAAGTATAATAATAATAATAATAAATAAATAAATAAAATAAAATAAAATAAAATTATGTCTTTCATTAACTGCTATTGCCAAAGATTGAATTTCTAAACTGCTTGGTAGTAATCCATGCTTAGGCAATTTCAGTGTATTTTGTTAAATATTTTATTTTATATGAAAAATATTGTATCATTTGTTAAATTATTGTATTAAACAATGAATAAATTCTGAAATTGACAAGTTGATATAACTATTGAAAGTTTTATTACACTGAAAACTGTAAAACTTTAATGGAAAATTAACGATGACACAGTTAAATGAAAAGACACTGACTGGAAAACTTAATATTGTTAAAATGTACTCCCTCAAAGCAATCCCAAGATTCATTGCAATCCCCATCAAAATCCCAAAGTAGCATTTACAAAAATAGCATAGACAATACTAAAATTTATATGAAATGGTGATGGACACCAAATAGCCAAAACAATCTTGAAAAGGAAAAACAAAGTTGGAGGCATCACACCTCCTGATCTCAAAACATATTACAAAACTACAATAATTTAAAAGGTAATTAAAACAGTATGGTACTGGACCAAGGGCAGATATACAAACCAATGGAGCAGACTAGAGAGCCCAGAAACATTGCCATGCATATATGATCAATGGACTTTGGCAAGGGGTGCCAAGAATACACAATGGCAAAAAGACTGTCCCCTCAACAAATAGTGCTGGGAAAATCAGATGTTCACATGTGAAAGAATACAACTGGACTCCCCTATCCCCCTCCTACACCACATACAAAAGTCAACTCAAAATGGAGCAGGACTTGAACATAAAACATGAAACTAAAATTCCCAGAAAAAACACAGGGAGAAAGTTTCATGTAAGTGGTCCAGAACCTGATATCAAACATACAAACAATAAAAGCAAAGATAGGCAAGTGAGACTATATCAATCAAAAATATTTCTGGCACCACAAAGGAGATAATTAACAAGGCAAAGAAACAACTCACAGAGTGAGAGAAAATACTCACCAACCATATATGTAATAAAAGATTAATATCCAAAATATCCAAATATCTAAAATATATAATGTAATCTTACAACTCAATAGCAAATAAATAAAATAATGCAATTAAGAAATATGCAAATAATCAGAACAGACATCCTTTCAAAAAAGAAACACAAATGGCCAATAGGTATATGTAGAGATGCTCAACTTCATTAATCATCAGGGAGATGCCAGTCCAAAGCACAATTAGATATCACCTCACACCAGTTAGGATAGTTTTTACTTTTAAATAAAGATAATAAGCATTGTTTATGTGGAGAAATTGGAGACCTAGTACACTTTTGTTAGGAATGTAAAATGATGCAGCCTCCATAGGTAGCTGTATGGATGCTTCTCACAAAAATTAAAAGTAGAACTTTCATGTGTTTCAGCAACTGCACCTCTGGATAATCACCCAAAAGAACTGAATTTGGGAATAATATCCATGCACCCATGTTCACTATGCTACCATTTACAATAGCTAAGGTGTAGAAACAAATGTCCATCAAAGGATAAATAGATAAAGAAAATGTGGCATATAGTACAATGGAACATTATTCAGCTGTAAAAAAAAAAAAAAAAGGAAAAAGAAAAAAAGGAAATCTTGCCATGTATGACAACATAGATGAACCCTGAGGACAATAAGCTAAATGAAGTGACAGTAACAGAATGACAAATACTGCGTGATTTAATTTATGTGTGGGGTATGAAATAGTCAAACTCATAGAAGCAGAGAGTAGAATGGTACTTGCCAGGAGATAGGGAGAGGGTGAAATGGGGAGCTGATATTTAACATGAATAAAGTTTCAGTTTTTTGATTTTTAAAAAACATTTCAATAGCTTTTGAGGTACAAGTAGATTTTGGTTACATGAATGAATTTTATAGTGGTGAAATATGAGATTTTAGTGCATCCATCACCTGAGTAGTGTACATTGTACCCAATATGTGGTTTTTTATTCCTCACCCGCCTTCCACCCTTCCCCTTCTAAGTCTCCAAATCTATTATACCACTTCGTTTGATGTGCATCCTCATAGCTCAGATCTCACAAGTGAGAACATATTGTATTAGGTTTTTCATTCCTGAGTTACTTCACTTAGAACAATGGGCCCCAGCTCCATCCAAGTTGCTGCAAAAGACATTATTGTGTTCCTTTTCATGGCTGAGTAGTTTTCTATGGTGCATATATACTATATTTTCCTTATCTACTCACTGGTTGATGGGCTCTTAGATTGGTTCCATATCTTTGCAACTGTGAGTTGTGCTGCTATAAACATATGTGTGTATGTGTCTTTCTCATATAAAGATTTCTTTTCCTTCGGATAGATAACCAGCAGTGGGACTGATGGATTGAATGGCGGATCTACTTTTAGTTGCCTAAGCTATCTCTGTACTGTTTTCTCTAGAGGCTGTACTAATGTACATGCCAGTCAGCAGTGCATAAGCCATAAGCATTCCCCTTTCACCACACCCATGCCAACATATATTGGTTTTTGACATTTTTATAATGGCCATTCCTGAAGGAGTAAGGTGGTATTCCATTGTGGTACTAATTTGCATTTTCCTGATGCTTAGTGATGTAAAGCATCACTTCATGTTTATTGGCCGTTTGTAGATTGTCTTTTTAGAAATGTTTATTCATGTCCTCTGCCCACCTTTTGATGGGATTATTTGTTTTTTTCTTGCTGGTTTGTTTCAGTTCCTTGTGGATTCTGGGTACTAGTCTTTGGTGGATGCATAGTTCGCAAATATTTCCTTCTACTCAGCAGGTCGTCTGTTCACGTAGATGATTATCTCCTTTGCTGTGAAGAAACATTTTAGTTTAATTAGATCCCATTTATTTATTTTTGTTTTTGTTTCATTTGCTTCCAGGGTCTTAGTCATTAATTCTTTGCCTAGGACAATGTCCAGAAGAGTTTTTCCAATATTATCTTGTAGAATTTTTATGTTTTCAGGTTTTAGTTTCAAGTCTTTCATCTACCTTGATATGACTCCTGTACAAGGTGAGATACAGGGACCCAGTTTCGTTCTTTCACATGTGGCCTGCCAGTTTTCCCAGCACCATTTATAAAACAGGTGTCCCCTCCCCAGTGTATGTTTTTGTATACTTTTTTGAAGATCCGGCTGTAAGTATTTGGCTTTATTTTCAGGTTCTGTACCTGTTCCATTGGTCCATGTGGTCCCCATTTTCACCAGCATTATACTGTTTTGGTAATTATAGGCTTGTAGTATAATTTGAACTCCAGTAATATAATTCCTCCAGATTTATTCCATTTGCTTAGGATTGCTTTGGCTATTTGAGATCTTTTTTGGTTCCATATGAATTTTACACTGTTTTTTCCTAATTCTGTGAAAAATGATGTTTGGTATTTTGATAGCAATTGCACTGAACCTGAAGACTGCTTTGGGCAGTATTGTGGAAGTATAGTCACTTCCACAATATTGATTCTTTCAATCCATGAGCATGAGACATGTTTCCGTTTGCTTGTGTCCTCTACAATATCTTTCAGCAGCATTTTGTAATTCTTGTCAAGATCTTTCACCTCCTTTGTTAAGTGTATTCCTAGGTATTTGTATTTTATTGATTTTGTAACCTGAGATTTTACTGAATTTGTTTATCAAATATGGGAGGCTTTGGATGAGTCTTCAGGGCTTTCTAGGTGTACAATTGTATCATCAGTGAACCCTGATAGTTTGTACCAATGATATGATTGTACACCTAGAAAGCCCTTTCCAACTTGGATGCCCTTTATTTATTTTTCTCGCCTGATTGCTCTGACTAAGACTTCCACTACTCTGTTGAATATAAGTGGTGAAAGTGGGAATCCTTGTCTTGTTCCAATTGTCAGGGGAAATGCTTTCAACTTTCTCCCATTCAGTATGATGTTGGTTTTGGGTTTGCCATAAATGGCTTTTATTATTTCAAGGTAAGTTCATTCTATGCCTCATTTGTTGAGTTTTTTTTTTATCATGAAAGAATGCTGGATTTTATCAAATGCTTTCTTCTGCATCTATTGAGATAGTCATATGGTTTTGTTTTTAATTCTGTTTATGTGATGTATCATGTTTATTGACTTGTGTATGATAAACCATTCATACATCCCTGGAATGAAACCCACTTGATCATGATTTATTATTTTTTTGATTATGCTTTTGGATTTGGTTTGCTAGTATTTTGTTGAGAATTTTTGCATCGATGTTTATCAGGGATACTGGTCTGTAGTTTTTTTTTGTTATGTCCTTCCCTGGTTTTCGTATCAGGGTGATACCAACTTCATAGAATGACCTAGGGAGGATTCCCTCTTTCTAAATCTTTTGGAATAGTTTCAGTAGAATTGGTACCAATTCTTCTTTGAATGTCTGGTAAAATTCACTTGTGAATTCATCTATCTGCCCCTGGGCTTTTTTGTTGTTGTCAATTTATTTTTATTACTGATTCAATTTCACTGCTTGTTATTGATCTGTTCAGGGTTTATTTCTTCCTGATTTAATCTAGGATTGTATGTTTCCAGGAAGTTATCCATTTCCTCTAGGTTTTCTACTTTGTGAGCATAAAGTTGTTCATCATAGTCTCAAGTGATCTTTTATATTTCTGTGATGTCACTTGTAAATGTCTTCAGTTTCATTTCTAATTGAGCTTATTTGGATCTTCTTTCTTTTTCTTGGTTAATCTAGCTAAATGGTCTATCAATTTTGTTTATCTTTTCAAAGAAGCAGCTTTTTGTTCTATTGATCTTTTGTGTTTTTTGTTTCCATTTCATTTAGTGCTGTTCTGATTTTTGTTATTTCTTTTCTTCTGCTAATTTGGGGTTTAATTTGTTCTTGTTTCTCTAGTTCCTTGGCATGTAACATTAGGTTGTCAATTTGTGCTCTTTCAGACTTTTTGATGTAGTCATTTAGCACTGTAAACTTTAATCTTAGCACTGCTTTTCTTGTATCCCAGAGGTATTATTAACTTTTGTTACTATTATCATTCATTTCAAAGAATTTTTAAATTTCCATCTTGATTCTGTTGTTAACCTTAAAATCTTTCAGGAGCAGATTATTTAATTTCCATGCATTCGTATAGTTTTGAGGGTTCTTTTTGGAGTTGATTTCTAGTTTTTTCCACCGTGGTCTGCAAAGATACTTGATAAGATTTCAATTTTTTAAAATTTAGCGGGACTTTTTTTGTGGCCTATTATATGGTCTATCTTGGAGAATATTCCACTTGCTGATGAGAGAAATATGCATTCTTATGTTGTTGGGTAGAATGTTCTATAAATATATGTTAAGTACATTTGTTCTAGAGTATTTAAGTCCATTGTTTCTTTGTTGACTTTATGTTTTGATGACCTGTCTAGTGCTATCAGTGGTGTATTGAAGTCTCCCACTCTTATTATGTTGCTATCTCAATATTTCTTAGGTCTAGTAGTGTATTAGTCAGTTCTCACACTGCTATAAAGAAATATCTGAGACTGGGTAATTTAAAAAAAAAAAGAAGTTTAATTGGCACAGTATTCCACAGACTGTAAAGGAAGAATGGCAGCATCTGTTTCTAGGGAGGCCTCAGGGAACTTACAATCATGGCAGAAGGCGAGGGGAAAGCAGACACATCTTGCATGGCTGGAGCAAAAGGAAGAGAGAGAGGAAGGGAGGTTTCACCCTTTTAAACAACCAGAACTCACTATAACTCAATTACTCACTATGATGAGAATAGCACCGAGGGGATGGTGCTAAGCCATTCATGAAGGACCACCCTTATAATCCAGTCACTTCCCCCAAGGCCCTACCTCCAAAACTGGGGATTATGATTTGACATGAGATTTGGTGGAAACAAAGAACCAAACCATATCAAGTAGTAATTGTTTTATGAATCTGGGAGCTCCAGTGTTAAGTGTGTTTAAATTTAGGATTGCAGTATCTTCTTGTTGGGTTCATCTTTTTATCCTTACTTAGTGACCTTTGTCTTTATTACTGTTGTTGCTCTACAGTCTGTTTTGTCTGATATAAGAATGGCTACTCCTCACTTTTGGTTTTCATCTGCATGAAATCTCTTTTTTCACCCCTTTCCCTTGAGTTTATATGAATCCTTATGTGTTAGGCCTCTTGAAGACAACAGATATTTGGTTTGTGATTGTTTGCTAATTATGCCATTCTGTATCTTTTAAGGGGAGTATTTAGGCCATTAACATTCAATGTTAATATTGAGATATGAGGTACTATTCCATTCATCATGCTTGTTGTTACCTAGAAACTTAGTTTTTTTCACTGTGTTATTGTTTCATAGCCCCTGTGAGTTTTATGCTTTCGAGAGTTTCTATTTTGGTGTGTACTGAGCTTTTGTTTCAAGATTTAGAACTTCTTTCAGCATTATTTGTAATGTTGGTTTGGGAGTGACAGATTCCCTCAGCATTTGTTTGTCTAAAATGGCTTTATTTCTCCTTCATTTATGAAACTTAGTTTTGCTAGATACAAAATTCTTTGCTGACAGTTATTCTGTTTAAGGAGGTTAAAGATAGGACCCACATCCCTTCTGGCTTGTTAAGTTTTCTGCTGAAAAGTCTACTGTTAGTCTGATAGGTTTTCGTTTATGGATTCCCTGATGCTTTTGTCTCACTGATCTTATAATTATTTCCTTAATGATGACTTTAGATAACCTGATGACTACATGCCTTGGTGAAGATCTTTTTGAAATGAATTTCCCAGGAGTTCTTTGAGCTTCTAGTATTTGGATATCAAATTCCTAACAAGGCCAGGGAGGCTTTCTTCAATTATTCCCTCAAATAGGTTTTCCATATTTTTTGCTTTCTCCTCTTCCTCAGGAACATCAATTATTCTTATATTTCACTGCTCTATATAATCTCAGATTTCTTGTAGACTGTTCGTTTTTGATGTTTTCTTCTTTATTTTTGTCTGATTGGGTTAATCCAAATCCTGGTCTTCTAGCTCTGAATTCATTCTTCTACTTGTTGTAGTCTATTGTTCAAACTTTCCACCAAATTCTGTAATTCCCTAAGTGTGTCTTTTATTTCCAGAAGTTCTGATTGATTGGTCTCTCTTTATGACATCTCTCTCACTAGAAGATTTTTTATTCATATCCTGATTTTTTTATATTTCTTTAGGTTGGTTTTCACCTTTCTCTGGTATCTCCTTGAGTAACTTAAGAGTTGACCTTCTGAATTCCTTATCTGATATTCCAAATATTTCATCCTGGTTTGGATCCATTGCTGGAAAGCTAGTGTGATCTTTTGAGGGGGTGTTATTGAACTCTATTTTGTCACCTTACCAGAGTTTCTTTACTGATTCCTTTTCATTTGGGTAGACTGTTTCTTCCATTATTCTTGAATTTATTTTTGATTTGACTGTGTTCTTAAAAGTTTTTTTCCATCTCAAGGATGTTACTTTAATATTTATAGTATATTATAGCCTAATTTGTTTCTTGATGCTTTTAGGGGTGAAGACTGTGGTATGAATTCCTTTGTTATAGACAGTCTTTAATGATGGTTTTCCCAGATGCTGGTTGTAGTAGCAATGTGCTTGGTGTGTGAGCAAGTTCACTGTTTTCCTATGGGGTTAGAATGGCAGAGGTCTCTTGAAGCTTCTCCCATTCCCTCATCATGTACACTTATTTATTTATTTACTTTTCCCCAGTATTTTATTTATTGGGTTGATGATTCAGGCTTCAGGGAAGTAGAGAAGGTGTCCTTGGGTATGAACTGGTTGTGGCTAAAGCAGGTGGGTCAATTTAATACCCAATGGTGGGCAGAGGTTCAGCATTGAACAGGTTTCTGAGGGAGCTCTTGGTGAGATGCTGCAAAGTCTTCTCAGTGGGAAGAGCGGGAGCTACCTCAGCTGCCCTGCTAGGCCAGCAGGAAAGCTATCCACTTCCCAGACATACTCCTGTCTCAGTATTCTGGCTATTCAGGTTAGACAGGCACCTCTTTTCATTTGTAGGAATGTTGATGTTCCAAGTAGGGAAGATTTGTGATTCTGCCTATTGTGCAAGCTGAGCCTGGAAGATGCTCTTCCTGTGAGGATGCAATCACCCTGAAGTACTCCAGAGAGGCTGGTTATAGGTGTACCCACACCGCATGCCTGTGTGAGAAGCCCCAGCTATGCCTGCAGTGGTGAATGAGGCAGATAAGGAGCCCCCTTCTCCATAACCCTTCATGAGGACCAGGGTTGCCTTACTGTTGGGGTAGAGCTGCAGACTTTCCCTGCTGAGCCCATCACTGCAACTGTGACTTTGTTGACAGAAACTTCCCAAGAGTGGAAAGACCTGGTATTCAAGACTTGCCACCCAGATTCCTTTGTGCCACAGTGGCTTCCCTTGAGATGGTACACTCCCCCTTCCCCTAGGAATAGAAGTTCCTGAGAGCCAGACTACTGTGAGCGCTCTTGCTCTTCTGGGTCCAGTCACCCAGTGGGACTGTCACACTCCAGGCTGGTGTTGGGGAATGTCTGCAAGAGATCCAGTGATGTGACCTGCCCTCAAGTCTCCCAGCAGTGGGTACCAGCATGAAGGGATCCAGTTATATGACCTGTCCTCAAGTCTTCCAACAGCAGGTACCAGCACCAGCTCTGACAGGGGTGGCCGGGGATTGATGTATACTCTGTGAGATTCCTTACTTATAGATAGCCTTAGTGTGATCTCTGTTATCACCCTTTCATGCACTGCTCTGGCTAACTCAGAGATCTTGAGTCTGTCCATGTGATAGTGTATTACTACTATAACCATCATTCAAGAAAGCCAACACACTAAGGCTATCAATAACCGAGGTATTTCAGAGTTTACATCATTCCCTTGCCACCTCCATTAGAGCTGGTTGTATTAGTGGACAGACTCAGGACCTCCTGGTTAGCCACTGTGGTGCAGGCAATGGTCATAGCTGAGGTCATGCACCAGTTTTCTCCCTCCTGGGTACAGTGTTATTCTACCAGGAGATGCTGTACTGGACAGTGTCCGTTGGCCTCCAGTCATGAGGTGGTACTTGCAAAAGAGCACCAGCTGCAGTAGTAACAGTGGGATTTGTGCTTGCCTTATGTTGCCCAGGGGAGGTACTCTGGTTTCTCAGGCAATAAGCAGAGCCATAAAGCTCCCAAAAGTTTCTGTCCCTTGTGTTATGCTACCAGGGCAGGTGGAGGGGAAAAGCCAGGTAGGGGCTGTGTCACATGGGTCTGCGCTGTGACTCTGCATGTGCAGCAAGCAGTGTTCCCTGCAGGGGCCAGAGGGAGGTTCTCTGGCCACTGGGCAATGTTCCAGAGAGGAGCATTGCTGCCTATGCTGCACAGAATAATTCATGCAAAAAGTCTGGAGTAGCAGGCTGCAGTAAGCCCCACCCAGTTCCCACTCCCTCGGCTAGACAAACCTCACTCCCACAGTTCTCTACTAGCAGCAGCAAGCTAAGTTCCAGGCAGCCTGCCCTCAGAACTGAAAGCTGCCCCAGTAATTTTCAGGCCACATTCCTCCCAGTCCACCCAAAAAGCCAGGCACCTGGTTCCTGTGCTCCTGGCTGCAGCACACTTCCCACTGGTACCCCCAATTTTGACCAAGAGAGTTTATCACCACTGGATGTTATGTTGCAAAATTCAGTTGGGAGCTTCTTTCAATGTGTGATCACTGCCTGAGCTAGTTGTCTGACTTCCTTGAGGTAGTCTGTGAGATATAATAAGGAATGACTTCCCTTGGTCTGTGCTGGAAACTGGAAATGTGTGGAAAAGCTCTAAACACAGTTGCTCCTACTTGTAGATTCCTCACCACTCCCTAAATCTGTTCTGGCACTGAGTAGGGTTAAGGCCATTCTCTGTGGTCTGGATTTTCAGGTTCCCCCATGGGGGTGTGTATCTTGGAGGCAGCCTCTCCCTCTCTCACTCTCTGGGGACTTAAAGTTTTTCACCTGGCTCATTGCACAGGCTGCAGCCTCCTGCTTGTTTGAAAGGGTCTATGGAGTCTTTTGGTTTTCTGGTTACGTTTCCGCATTGCTTTTTGAAAAAAAGTTCACAGTGTGAACTTCTATACACTATTTTGTCCTGCAAAGTGGGAGAGTTACGCTAACATTGCCTCCAATCTGCCATCTTGGGGAAAAAAAAACTATTGCAACTTTTTAAGTAGAAAGAGATGGTATATAAATCTAAATATTGCTTTTGAGATAGATGGTTTTATATTATGTTGCTAAGTAGCAAATTTAATTGTCAGCTGATATTATTGAATGAAAGCCATAAAATATAATATTATCAGCAAAGCCCATTCTTTTCAACTCCAAGTGGGTAAATGTTATATTGGTGCCAGGCTAAGTTGGAAACCTGAAGTAAATGTAAATGTAATGTGAATAAAGCTTCTATAATTTTGGAAAATACTGCCCCCTATTGATCCCTTTTAGAGACATGACACACTAAAGACTGAGCAGGCCTGCAATAAAAAGTAAACCAAAACCATGAGAGAGTTCACCTTGCAACAGTCAGAATGGACATTGTTAAAAAGACAAAAAATAACAGATGCTGGTGAGGATGTGGAGAAAAGAGAACTTTCATACACTGTCGATGGAAATGTAAAATGGTACAACCGCTATGGAAAACAGTATAGATATTCTTAAAAAAATTAAAAATAGAACTACCATGTGATCCACCAATCCCACTACTGGGTATTTATCCAAAGGAAAATAAATTTGTATATGAAAGGAATACCTGCACTCACATGTTTATTGCAACACTATTCATAATAACAAAGATGTGGAATAAATCTAAGTGTCCAACAACAAAGTAATCAATAAAGAAAATGTAGTATATATGCATAAATCAATAATATTTGGCTATAAAAAAGAATGAAATCATGTCATTGGTAGCAACATGAATGGAACTGGAAGTTATTATGTTAAGTAAAATAAGCCAGGAACAGAAAGACAGATGCTGCATACTCTCACCCAGATGTGAGAGCTAAATTAAAACTGATATCATGATGGTAGAGAATACAATGATAGATACCACAGGTTGAGAAGGGCTTGTTGATTGGAGAGGGGATAAAGAGAGGCTGTTAATGGGTACAAACTTACAGAGAGGTACAAGAAATAAGCCCAAATATTCAATAGCAGAGTAAAGTGACTATAGTTAGCACCAATGTATTGTATATTTTAAAGTAACTAGAAGAGGAGACCTGAAATGTTACCAACACATGGAAATGATAAATACATAAGGTGATGGATAACCCAGATACTCTGACCTGATCTTTATACATTCCATGCATGTAACAAATACTCACATGTACCCCATAAATATGTAAAATCTTTTGTATCAAAAAAAAGCCAGTGTTACTTTTTTTTCAAATATTTATTGCGATTATTTGACCATGACTTTTTTTCTGCTTACATTTCTCAGTAGTTCCACTTGTGAAAAAGTAGTTATGGACGTAGCTTGAGAAAAGAGTCCTGTAATTTTATTACAAAGATGGATTTTCATCAAAAGAACATTATATTAGTCAGGCCTCTACCAAACAAACAGAAGCAGTCGGAAAATTAGGTATATTGGTTTCCTAGTGTTGTTGTAACAAGTTACCACAAATTGGATGGCTTAAAACAATAGAAGTGTATTCTCTCATATTTCTGGAGGCTGGAAGTCCAAAAGCAAGGTGTCAGCAGGGCCATGGTTCCTCTGAAGGCTCTATAATCTTTTCTTAGTTCTTCTAGCTTCCTGTGGTTGCTGACAATCATTGATTTTCCTTGACTTGTGGTAGTCAAACTCCAATCTCTTATGCTATCTCACCTGGCTTGCTTTCTTGTGACTCTTCTGTGTCTTCACATTTTCTTTTCTTATAAGGACACCAATCATTGGATTTAGGACCCACCCTAATACAGTATGACCTAATTAGCATGAAGGTTCAGATCCTAATGTATCTAACGTATCTTTTTGGGTCACAATTCAACCCACAATAGTAGTAGGATATGCATATATATGTATGTACATATACATATACATACACACAATTATACACAATCATATATATGTGTGTATGTGTATATTATATATACACATACACACATATGTATAATTAGTTTATGAAATTGTATGGTCTGGCTGGGCATGTCAGAGATATGTGGGGCAAACAGGCTGGAAACTCTTGGGCAGGAGCTGGTCTCATTCACAGGTAGAATTACTCCTTTGGGGAAACCTCAGTTTTTATCCCTAAAGCCTTTCGACTGATTGTATGAGGCCCATACATATTATCAAGAGTAATCTCCTGTACTTAAAGTCAACTGATTGTGGCTGTTAACTACATCTATTACATACCTCACAGCAATACCTAGATTAATGTTTGAATAACTGAGTAATATAGATTAGCCAAATTGGCACATAAAGCTAATCATCACAAACGTAAAATCAAATTTTCAGGTCAAAACCATTCTGATTTTCTAGCACATTCTAAAGCCCTCAGAATACACAGTTTTTTTTCTTTAATTACTGAATTGTTTTTGGGCTGCCTTTATCAGACACAGGTCTGATGGGTAGATATTATAAGTCTTATTTCTGAATAAAAGGGAGAATTGGTGTGACAAAATTTAATTCTATTCAGATATTTTAAAAAATAAAATATGACATATATTTGGCTGTTTTGAAATTTTTACTTCAAAATGATCTTAGATACCACTTAAGCCAATATTCTTACTTTACAGATGGGCGACCCGAGCCCAGAGTGCATAAGTACTTTGCTCATATTTACCTGGCAGCTTCTGACCCAACCTGAGGTTAGGACCCAGTCTAGGTCTCTTTCCACACTGCCTCTCAGACAGCTAACTGTTCAAGGAACATACCAGGCTGTATTGAGAAAAGAGATGAACCAACTGGATTTGTTCTTCCAGCTCTTTCTTATACTGTGGGAACGCATAGGTACTGGGGAATCTTCCCATGCCTCTCTGCCAGGGCACAGAGCTCAGCAGTCAGAAACTGACCAATTGTGTTGTTGGAGAGGGAGAGTCCCTGGGGGTGAGGGTAACTCTCCCAACAGAAGGCTTTTCCTGTGCTGGACCTCTCAGGACGCTCTTTATGGATGGGTTATGTCTTTTATTTGCATCACATTTGGAACTCAATTTTTAGCCACTCTGAGTATAGATGGCTGGCCTGCCTCTGCATTTTGATGACACTGTATGTTTTGACATCCTAGGTGACATGTCCACGTAAATACATTAAGACAGGAACAGCAAAGGTCATAACTTTCCTTATTACTGAAGATAAAATTTAATGAGCTAGATCACAGGCTGCTTTAAGAACGGCTGTGCCAGGTTAATGGGGCTCTGCCACTGAAGCCAATTACACTTGGTACAATTACATCCTATTCTAATGCTGTAAGTCAGGGTTACACAAAGATTCTGTCTCTGGGTAATTACCAGCTAGGAAGCAGGTGAGGGGAAACTAAGCAAATTGTCACTGATCATACAAGAGACACACAGAGAGCATAGAGCTTGTAGCTATTCCGGGTGCGTGTGTGTCATCTGTTGCTAAGAAGGAGCTGGTTTCACAGTCAGAAAGCCCTCTTCTTCTAGCACTGACCAAAAGGATATGTGATTTCAATGACGCTTTTAGAAAAGTAGCTGAAAAGTGAATAGTAGAAGAGGGGGAGGAACAACTCAGAAAGCCCTTCTCTATTGAGACTGTTTCCCTGATGATTTTGGAATATTTAGTGGGCTGACATTATTGATTTTTTTTCAAACTAAATACGGGGAAGTGTTACCAAAACCTAAAATGATATAGTAAAATCTGAGCAAAAAACCCTCAAAGATCGGCTTAATAAAAGACCTCCTTAAATTCTCTGTTATCCTCAACCTCATGACTATTTACGGGCCCTTTACTACACATGGCTACAAGGGGGCCATTGAAGAGCCTTTTGACAATTGAAGATCCATCAGAAACATGGATGAAAACACTTTGAAATTTCAAAGTAACAGAATTTCTCTATGACCTCATGCATCAGTTTGCACACTATTGATTTTTGAAAAGCTTTTGAGGAACCAACACATCTACTTTTCCAAGTGAAGCATATGTGTCATTATTATCAGCAAGGAAATATCAAAAAATCCAAGGAAGTGTGTGTGGGGGGGTAATGTTTTCTGAATGAAAGCATCAATGACATTTATTGGAACTGTGGGAAAGTCACTGCAGACGAGGGCAGCTGTATTTCTGAGTGCTGCCTTTTGAGATGTTTATAAGGGAAAGAGCACTAAATAAATGGTGCAAGCAGTGTCAGTTTATTGGAATTTCCTTTGTTTCCAAGAGGTTAAAGATTTTAAAAGGGAATTCTAATATCAGTTTTTCAGACCACAATTGAAAATACTTACATAATGACTCAAGATTTTTTAAAAATCCTTTCAAAGTAATGAAGTAATTCATGGTAAAGTAAAAACAAAGGAGCAAGAGATAGTAGTTGGTATAGTGAGATGATAGGTCATGTCCTCTTGTTACTGCTTTTCCTGAGATTAAATTTTGATGATATTGCTCTTTTTTATCATTAGAAAAGGAGAGAGAGGTGCTTTTTAGTAATTACATATTCATTCTGTCCCTTTTCTGTCTCTAAACAAGTCTCATTTCTCTAAATCCTTCAGTTTTTTTCCACAATTCTCCAAAATGTTACTTTTTTTTTACTCCTAATTTAAAATTGCTATCCTTTTTGGAGTCATCTTTATCAGAGATTGCCCTTAAGCAATTAAATTGCTTACGAATGTTGAATAATTTGAAAGAGACTTCAGTTATTCCTTGCAAGGCTGCTTCATGCAATTCAATTGCCCTTTGAAAACAAGTGCCCCAGGAGCCCTAAATAAATCAAAAGACAGAATAGTGTCCAGTTTTATTGTTCTAATCTTTTCTTTTCTTTACTTTTCTTTCATGTTCTTTACTTTTCTTTCTTGTTTTTTTTTTTTGAGATGGAGTTTCACTCTCTCACCCCCAGGCTGGAGTGCAGTGATGTAATCTCAGCTCACTGCAGCCTCTGTCTCCCAGGTTCAAGCGATTCTCCTGCCTCAGCCTCCTGACTAGCTGGGATTACAGGCGCATGCCACTATGCCTGGCTAATTTTTATATTATTAGTAGAGACAGGATTTCACCATGTTGGCCAGGCTGGTCTCGAACCCCTAACCTCAAGCAATACACCCGCCTTGGCCTCCCAAAGTGCTGGGATTACAGGTGTGAGCCACCGCGCTCAGCTCTAATTTTTTCAGTATTCAATTTGTGCTTAATGTCATCTCAACAAGAGAGAAAGCCACACTGAAATATAATATAATAGATATTTGAGAGTTACTCAATAAAGGATTCAGCCATTCTTTCCGCTGACTAGATCCAATGCTGATTTATCTTGGATAAATCTACTGTTCCAATTATACATTTTCTGCAAAGGAAAACAGATAGATATTCTTCTTTAATATTTATGTTGACCATGACTATTCAGAGAACACAGTGGTCAGCGTTGTCATTCATGTAAGTGCTGATACTGGACAACATGAAAGAGAAAATAAGAGAAGAGCATACACTTGATATAAGAACTAATAGAATAAAAATGAAAAGGTGCATCTCTTGAGCAGTAATATATCTAACACCATAGATTGCTGACCCTCACCTAGAACTAATGCAATCTGAGAATAATCAATGGCCAACTTTCAGACACATGTTTTTTGAAAAATTAGATGCAATAGAGGGGTTCACATTAGAGACAAAACAGGATTACAAATGAGTTTTCCTGTCACTGGCAGAATTAAACTTCTTTGAAATGGAATCCAAGAATGAACCAGATCAATTCATGTCATGTAACTTGGTTACTCAAAGAGTGGGCTATAGACCTGCAGTATCAGCATCACTCAAAAGCTTGTCAGAAATGTAGAATCTTAGGCCCATATCAAACCTACTGAATTAAAATCTCTATTTTACTAAGGTCCCCAAGTGATTTGTAAGCACATTAAAGCTTGGGAAGCACTACTTACATCTTATGGTAAGATGCATTATTGTCAGATTTGGAAGGCAGAAGAGAAGCAGAGTCCTGTTATCTTCTTCATCTATAAGTGGCAAGTAGACTCAAAAGATTCTCAAATGCACACACACAAATATGTATGTGTGTATATATATGTATATACGTGTGTGTGTGTGTGTGTGTGTATATATATATATATATATATATATAAATGCTGCAGCCTCTTCATTACCCAACCATTTCATCTGCTTTGAGGCTGAAGAAGATCTAGAAAGTTGGCAGTGATTTTCTGCAGATCCTTGACCCTGGGCAGCAGATTCTCTGTAAGCATCTGCAAATGTGAAGATGAAAGATAGTTGTGGTCATCTGGACTTTCACCGTCTTTATTCATTCCAGTGCTTTGTTGTTGTTGTACTTGTATTCATTGTTGCTATTTTAACAACATCATTGAGCTATCAAAAACATAATTAACTCCATGTATTTAAAATGCCATTTGTAATCCCTTTTCCTCCTCTTGGCCCCGCCTCCAACCCAGGCAGCTAATGATCTGCTTTCTGTCACTGTTGACAAGTTTGCATTTGTAAGTTTTATTTAATGGAAGCATACAGTGTTCATTCTTTTTGTCTGGTTTCTTTCACTCACCATTTTTTTTTGAGAGTCATCATTGTTGTTGCTAGTACCAAGTATTAGTCAGGGTTCTCCAGAAAGACAGAACCAATAGGATATATATAGAGAAGAAAAGATATATGGGATGTTATATGGTTTGGCTGTGTGCCTACCCAAATGTCATCTTGAATTCCCATGTGCTGTGGGAGGGACCCAGTGGGGGGTAGTTGAGTCATGGGGGCAGGTCTTTCCTGTGCTGTTTTCATGATAGTGAATAAGTCTCACAAGATGTAATGGTTTTATAAAAGGGAGTTTCCCTGCACAAGCTCTCTTTTTGCCTGCCACTGTCCATGTAAGATGTCACATGCTCCTCCTTGCCTTCCACCATGATTGTGAGGCCTCCCCAGCCATATGAAGCTCTAAGTCCATCAAACCTCTTTCTTTTGTAAATTGCACAGTCTTAGGTATATCTTTATCAGCAGCATGCAAACAGACTAATACAGTAAATTGGTACCAGTAGAGTTGGGCACTGCTGAAAAGATACCCAAAAATGTGGAAGCAACTTTGGAACTGGGTAACAGGCAGAAGTTAGAAAGTTTGGAGGGCTCAGAAGACAGGAAAATGTAGGAAAGTTTGGAACTTCCTAAAGACTTGTTGAATGGCTTTCACCAAAATGCTGATAATGATATGGACAATGAAATCCAGGTTGAGGTGTTCTCAGATGGAGATGAGGAACTTAGTAAGAACTGGAACAAAGGTGACTCTTTTTATATTTTGGCAAAGAGACTGGTGGTGTTTTGCCCCTACCTTAGAGATTTATGGAACTTTGAAGCTGAGAGAGATAATTTAGGGTATCTGGCAGAAGAAATTTCTAAGCAGCTAAGTATTCAAGAATTCAAGAGGTGACTTGGGTGCTGTTAAAGGCATTCAGTTTTTTTTTTCTTTTATTATTATTATTATTATTATCATTATACTTTAGGTTTTATGGTACATGTGCACAATGTGCAGGTAAGTTACATATGTATACATGTGCCATGCTGGTGCGCTGCACCCACCAACTCGTCATCTAGCATTAGGTATATCTCCCAATGCTATCCTTCCCTCCTCCCCCCACCCCACAACAGTCCCCGAAGTGTGATGTTCCCCTTCCTGTGTCCATGTGTTCTCATTGTTCAATTCCCACCTATGAGTGAGAATATGCGGTGTTTGGTTTTTTGTTCTTGCGATAGTTTACTGAGAATGATGATTTCCAATTTCATCCCTGTCCCTACAAAGGACATGAACTCATCATTTTTTATGGCTGCATAGTATTCCATGGTGTATATGTGCCACATTTTCTTAATCCAGTCTATCATTGTTGGACATTTGGGTTGGTTCCAAGTCTTTGCTATTGCGAATAATGCAGCAATAAACATACGTGTGCATGTGTCTTTATAGCAGCATGATTTATAGTCCTTTGGGTATATACCCAGTAATGGGATGGCTGGGTCAAATGGAATTTCTAGTTCTAGATCCCTGAGGAATCGCCACACTGACTTCCACAAGGGTTGAACTAGTTTACAGTCCCACCAACAGTGTAAAAGTGTTCCTATTTCTCCACATCCTCTCCAGCACCTGTTGTTTCCTGACTTTTTAATGATTGAAAGGCATTCAGTTTTAAAAGGGAAGCAGAGCATAAAAGTTCACATAATTTGCAGCCTGACAATGCAATAGAAAAGAAAATCCCATTTTCTGAGAACTTCAAGCCAGCTGCAGAAATTTGCATAAGTAATGAGGACCTCAATGCTAATCTCCAAGACAATGGTGTGGCAGCACCTTCCATCACAGGCCCAGAGGTTTAAGAGGAAAAAATGGTTTTCTGGGCCAGGTCCAGGGTCCCTCTGCTGTGTGCAGTCTAGGGACTTGGTGCCCTGTGTCCCTGCCACTCCAGCCATGACTAAAATGGGCCAAGGTACAGCTCAGGCTGTTGCTTCAGAGGGTGGAAATCCCAAGCCTTGGCAGCTTCCACACAGTGTTGAGCTTGCAGATGCACAGAAGTCAAGAATTGAAGTTTGGGAACCTTTGCCTAGATTTCAGAGGATGTATGGAAACGCCTGGATGCCAAGGCAGAAGTTTGCTGCGGGGGCAAGGCCCTCATGAAGAACCTCTGCTAGGGCAGTGCAGAAGGGAAATGTGGGGTCAAAGCACCTACACAGAGTCCCTATGGGGGCACTGCCTAGTGGAGCTGTGAGAAGAAGGCCACTATCCTCCAGACCCCAGAATGGTAGATCCCTGAACAGCTTGCACTGTGCACCTGGAAAAGCTGCAGATACTCAACGCCAGCCTGTGAAAGCAGTCAGAAAGGAGGCTGTACCATGCAAAGCCACAGGAGTAGAGCTGCCCAAGATCATGTGAACCCACCACTTGCATCAGCGTGACCTGGATCTGTGACATGGAGTCAAAGGAGATCATTTTGGAGCTTTAAGATTTGACTGCTCCACAGGATTTCGGACTTGCGTGGAGCCTGTAGCCCCTTTGTTTTGCCCAATTTCTCTCATTTGGAATGGCTATATTTACCTGATGCCTGTACCCCCACTGTGTCTAGGGAATAACTAACTTGCTTTTGATTTTACAGGCTCATAGGTAGTAGGGACTTGCCTTATCTCAGATAAGACTTTGGACTGTGGAGTTTTGAGTTAATGCTGAAATGACTGAAGACTTTAGGGGACTGTTTGGAAGGCATGATTGGTTTTGAAATGTGAGGACCTGAGATTTGGGAGGAGCCGGGGTGGAATGATATGGTTTGGCTGTGTCCCCACTCAAATCTCATCTTGAATTCCCACGTGTTGTGGGAGGGACCCAGTGGGAGGTAATTGAATCATGGGGTCAGGTCTTTCCCATGCTGTTGTCATGATAGTGAATAAGTCTCATGAGATCTGATGGTTTTATAAGGGAGAGTTTCCCTGCACTAGCTTTCTCTTTGCCTGTTGCCATCCACATAAGATGTGACTTGCTCCTCTTTGTCTTCCACTATGATTGTGAGGCCTTCCCAGCCATGTGGAACTATAAGTCCATTAAACCTCTTTCTTTTGTAAATTGCCCAGTCTCGGGTATGTCTTTATCAGCAGTGTGAAAATGGACTAATATAGGATGTATGGAAGGGGAATAATTAGAGGAATGTGTTCACACAGTTGTAGAAGCCGGGAAGTCTCCATATACAAGTTGGAAAACTAGGGACGCCATTAGCATGGCTCAGTCCAAGTCGGGAGGCCTCAGAACCAGCAAATTCTATGATTTAAGCCAGAAGTTCAGAAGGCACAAAACATTCACCTTACTGAAAGCTGGGGTGAAAGCACTTCCAACAACCGAAATAATGCTTGGAGAGTGCAAACCCAACACAGATTAGGCCATTTTCTTGCTAAGAAAGTTGGAGTGGATAGAAGCCTTGCATGGGTAAGGCAGTGGAAGAGGTTTACCCTCTGAGCAGGTGATAGAGGGAAACATCTGCAGATATTTTTTTTCTCTGCAGTTTTGTTTATAATAGTCCATATATATTCATATATATCACATACAAATCTCCATCAACAGGAGTCTGTGGTTTATTTAGATGAAGAAATACTACATAGAAACAAAAAAGAACAAACCACTGACAGACAAAACTATATGCATGAACTTTAGAAACATACCGAATAAAAAGAAATGGCCCAAAGGTACATATTGTACAATTTATAGGCAAAAAAAAAAAAACAACAGACAAAACTAATCTTTATTGGTAGAAATCACAATATTGCTTGCCCTGGAAGGTGTTTTAGAACAAGAATAAAACCAAATAAAAGCTAATCTTATTATGATCACATTCTAGCATTTCTAAATAACGATAGTGGGAAAACAACCTTCCTCAATAAACTCTTTAGTTGGTCTAAGTTTTAAACTTCATTTTGTTTAAAGTTTTCAAAGTATATAAGATTAATTCTACAGCTACACAAAACACAACTTCATTAAAAAATGGACAATTACAGGCCTGGTGTCTCAGGCCTGCAATCCTAGCACTTTGGGAAGCCGAAGTGGGTAGATTTCTTGAGCTCAGGAGTTTGAGACCAGCCTGGGCAACATAGTGAATCCCTATCTCTACCAAAAGTGCAAAATTTGGCCGGGCGTGGTGGCTCCTGCCTGTAATTCCAGCACTTTGGGAGGCCGAGGTGGGCGGATCATGAGATCAGGAGATTGAGACCATCCTGGCTAACACGGTGAAACCCCGTCTCTACTAAAAATACAAAAAAAATTAGCCGGGTGTGGTCGCGGGTGCCTGTAGTCCCAGCTACTCGGGAGGCTGAGGCAGGAGAATGGCATGAACCCGGGAGGCGGAGCTTGCAGTGAGCCGAGATAGCGCCACTGCACTCCAGCCTGGGCAACAGAGAGAGACTCCACCTCAAAAAAAAAAAAAAAAAGAAAATTAACCGGACGTGGTGGCGGGCACCTGTAGTCCCTGCTACTCGGGAGGCTGAGGCAGGAGAATGGCGTGAACGCAGAAGGTGGAGCTTGCAGTGAGCCAAGATCACACCACTGCACTCCAGCCTGGGCGACAGAGGGAGACTCCATCTCAAAAAAAAAAAAAAAAAAAAAGTACAAAATGTAGCCGGGGATGATGGCATGCACCTGTAGACCCAGCTACTTGAGAGGATGAGGCGGGAGGATAGCTTGAGTCCAGGAGGAGGAGTTGCAGTGAGCCAAGATTGCTCCACTGCATTCTAGCCTGAGCGGCAGAGCAAGACCGTGTCTCAAGTAAATAAATAAATAAAGGACAAAGGACTTAAATAAACATTTCTTCAGGGAAGTTATACAAATGGCCAATGGGTACATGAAAAGATGCCAAAATCACTAATCATTAGGGAAATGCCAAGTCCAAACCACAATCAGATAATCACTTCAAACCCCTTAGCATGGCTATTGTGAGGGAATTTATAAACGAGTGTTTATGAGGATGTGGAGAAATTGGAGCCCCCATGAACTGCTGATGGGAAGGAAAAATGATGCAGCTGCTGTGGAAAACAGTTTGGCGTTTCCCCAAAAAGTTAACCATAGAATTACCATGTGTTCCAGAAACCCCACTCCCAGGTACATACTCAAAATAATTGAGAGCAGGGCTCAAACAGATATTTGTACGCAAATGTGCATAGCAGCACTATTTACAATAGTCAAAGGTAGAAACAACCCAAGTATTCATCAACAGATGAATGGATAAATAGAATGCAATATATGCATATAATGGAATATTATTCATCTGTGAAATGAATGAAATTCTGATATAGGCTATGACATGGATGATGAACCTTGAAAATATTATGCCACGTGAAGTAAACCAGACCCAGTAAAACAGATATTATATGATTCCACTTACTTGAAATACCTAGAATGAACAATTTCGTAGAGATAGAAAATAGAATAGAGGTTACCAGAAGGCTTAGTTATATAGTTGGCCCCTGACCCTGACTGACATAGTTACTACTGTTTTGTAGTTAAGCTCTTCAGGGTTTGGAATTTTTTGAGTTCACTTCCAGTGCACATCTAATCTTCAATCTCGATAGTAATGTATGTGATATGCATATTTTATTTTTAAACAGTTAATTCAAAATAAACAATAATTCACAAAGATGGTAAAGACACAATTGGATGTATTTGTTTTTGTGTATAAAAAGTGAAAGTGTGAACTCCGAGGTACAAAGGTTTGCTTGAGAAGTCTGAAATTTTACTATATTTGTACATAAAATATTTTATTCATTTTGAACAATATCTTTAAAAGTGAAACAATTTTCATTTCTTTAGTTTTAAAACTACAGACCAAATAAAGAAATTAACATGTTACGTTAGCTGTGTAATTGAATGGTTGCTTACATTGTTCCTATTGCACATGTTGGCTTTCTTAAAATTCTCTTATGTTTTGTAGTCATTGTAAATAAAAAAGATCAGTGAAGAAAACATCACACTTTTCTGAACATTATTACTATTTTCTTTAATTTATGAATATTTTAAAAAATTTGTTGTATTAGAGAGTGCTTGTTATAAAAACACTCCTCCCTAGGTTTAGACCACATTTAGATCGACCATCCATCTAGCCAGACCATTAGCCACAGCCTGTGAATTGGCATACATTCACACATTTGTCCATTTCTTCTTCAAAGCAAAATGAAAAATCACATGCCCTGCTCCAAGTTCTGCTCACTGAGAAGATTGTCCCTTCACAAATGTCTTTCAGAGAAGTCCTAGAAAGGGGCAATAGTGCTGCAGCTGTTCATTTTCTGGTGGTGCCTGTATGTCACGCAGAACCATTGTAAACCAGGCCTGAGTTTTCTCTTTCTCAGTTAATTGATCATATGGAATCACCCATGAGGACATCGGTGTGAGCTTGGAGTGAAAAGACAATGTAACAGGAAAAAAAAGGAAGACAATGAAACAGGAGTGGGGACCATGGACATTTGGGCCACTACTGCATGTAACTTACTTGTGCCTTCAGAGCTGGTTGAGCCTGATCTCATGTATACCATTTCCATTTGATGATGCAGTGCTGGGTTTGGTTTCCAGCAATATAAATCCTGTGGCTACAAGAGGTAAAGGTTTCTTTCACAGCAGACTTAGAATCTTTCATGTAATTTATGTGACACTTGAGCTGTTTGAAGCCTTTGGTTCATACTTTTCATTCTCCACTTTGTCAAATGCAGTTAGGAGCAACCAGCCAACCTCATTACACTTGTTAGTTTGACAAAATGTTTTATAACATATCAAATACATAGTCACCTAGAACCTTACATCTTATAAGTGTTTTTTAGGAGTACCCAATGGTAATTTTGAGAAGTAATTACAGAAACCCCAGAACCAATTCCTAAAACTCATCCCTAAAATTCTGTTCCTCTTGAACCATTCTCAGTACCAAAATGTATATCAGTCAGGGCTCTCCAGAGAAACAGAATCAACAGGATGGATAAATAGATAGATAAATAGATGTGTGTGTATATATATCATATTATATATGTATATATATCCTATTATGTACATTCTATTTTATATATAGATACAGATATATTACTTATAGGGATTCTATATATATATATATGTATATATAAAAAGAGAATACATATTATCTCCCTAGATATAGATATATCTTTATCTATATAAATATCTATCTATCATCTATTGAGAGATTTTTTAAAAAATTGGATTCTGTGACTCTGGAGGCTGGCAAATCTGAAACTTAAAGGGAAGACTCAAAGAAGCTGGAAATTCAAATGAGAGTTGATGTTGCAGTCTTGAATCCATAGGGCAATCAATCAGGCTGGAAACTCAGGAATGATTTCTGTGTTGCCTTTAAGAGGCAGAATTCCTTCTCCAGGAAGTGTCAGTTTTAGCTCCTAAGGCCTTCAACTAATTGGGTGAGGACCACCAATACAACTGAGGGTAATCTGCTTTTCTTAAAGCAACATCTAGACTAGTATTTGACCAAAATATCTGGTCACCATAGCTTAGCCAAAAGTTAACCTATGAAAGTAATCACATAAGGCTATTCTAATTATCTGTTTAAGTGAGGCTTTTTTTAGGTTGTATCTTTCAAGAAATTTATTTCCTTTAAGTAGTTGAATTTGTTTGTATAATATTATATATAATATTCCCTTATTATTCTCTTTATGTAAAATATGTAGTGATATGACCTCTCTCATTTCTGGTATTTGTAATTTGTGTCTTCTATTTTTCCTTATCAGTCTGTCTAGAAGTTTATCAATTTTGCTAATCTTTTCAAAGAACCAGCTTTTGGCATTATTGATTTTGTTTTCTATTCACTGACATTGATTTGAGACTTTTGTTCTTTTCTAATGTAGCTGTTTAGAATAAGAAGTTTGCCTTTAAATATTGTTTTACATGCATTCCACAAATTTTGACATGTTTCCAATTTCCCTTTTGACTTTTTCTTTTACCCATGGGTTATTCAGAAATGTGCTTTTAAATTCCAAATATTTTGAATTTTCCAAATGTATTTTTCTACTGCTTTCTATTTTAATTCCATTGTGGTCAGAGAAAATGCTTTTCATGATTTGTATCCTTTTACATTTATAGGAACTTATTTTATAGGTGAGAATATAATCAATCTTGGTAAATATTGTGTGTAAAATTGAATAAGATGTTTATCCTTACATTGTTTTATTGAGTGTTCTGTAAATGTCAATGAGGTTACGTTGATTGATAGTGTTATCTTCTACCACCTTACTTAAGATTTTATCCATAATTTTTCTACCTATTATTGAGAAAGAGGTACTGAAATCTCTGACTATAATTTTGATTTTTCTATATATCCTTGCAGTTACTTCGATTTTTGATTCATGTATTTAGAAGCTCTGCTAATTTAATATTATTACATGTTCTTAATGAATTGAGCCTTTATCATTATAAAATAACAATTTTCTCTGTTGCTATAATTTGCTCTTAAATCTATTCTGTCATATGTTAGTATAGCCATTTTATTTATTTTTATTTTTTGCTTAGTTTTAGCATCCTTTTACTTTTTGCTATATACGTCTTTATATTTCATGTGGATTTCTTGTGGGCAACATATAATTGGGTCTCGCTTTTTAATCAATCTGACAGTCTCTGCCTTGTAATTGGTGTGTTCAGACAACTTACATTTAATGAGATTGTTGATACAGTTAAGTTTAAATCTATCAGTTTACTCTATGTTTTTTTAATTGTCTCGTGTTCTTTATTCTCTTTTCCTCTTCTTATGCCTTCTTTTGCATTAAAAATAGACAATTTTTTGTATTGCATTTTATCTCTTCTTTTGGTTTATTAGCTTTATCAAGTACTTTATTGTTTGATAATAATAGTTGCTTAACAATTTATAGTATGCGTGTTTAACTGATCATTGTCTACCATCAAAAGATATTATACCACTTTATGTTTGTTATAAAAATATTACAACAAATATAAAAATACACATGAGATAGATATATATATATATATATATAACCTTTAATTAAAAAGAGAAGCTTACAAAAAATGTATAGGCAACAGAGTTTTAAAAAATTAACCTAAGAAATAGAAATAAAGGATAACATCAAAGTGTTGATCTCTGGACTTACATATACGTATTTATTAATTTGAACCCTGTGAAATTGCCATTTCAGTCGATCAAAAAATGTTCAAATATCCAGTATATTTTTTATCTCAGAGAAAGTTTTCACCTCTATAAGTTCATTATGGCTTTTTAAAATATCTTTCACGTCTTTTACTTTTTTCTTCTAGCTTCTGGAACATACACAATAAATTTACAATAACTGTTTAAATATTTTTTTCATTAATTATGTCATCTGTGTTATCTCTGGGCTAGTTACAATCAATTTATTTTTTCTTCATTATGGGTCATATTTTTTCTCCTTCTTTACATTTTCAGGAACATTTTATTGGGCTCTAAACATTGTGAATTTTAACTTGGTGGGTGCTGGATATAAATACGTAAATTTCTGTAAATATTGTTTTGCTTTGTTTTTAGACACAATTGATTTGCCAAGAAGCATCTTGACACTTTAGAGTATTACATATAATCTTTGTTAGGTGAGACCAGAGTGGTATTTAGTTTAGGGCTAATTTCCCCCTACTCCTGATGCAAAGCCCTCTACCTTGTGTGCTATAGAATACTTTGTCCACTACTCCCAGCCCTGTTTGAAACTTGGGATTGTTCTTAATCTTCTTGAGTAGTCCTTTCCTTTACCTAGGCGAGTTTCCCCACATGCATTCAAACTACTCTGCTGAATATTTAAGAGGGACACTGCAGACCTCTGAAGCTTTTTCTGTGCATCTTGTTCTTCCCTGGTGCTCTTCCATGTGAACTCTAGCCACCTTGGCCTCCCTGGACTCCCAGTTTTGTCTCTTCAACTCAGAGTGAGCCACAAGGACCCTCTTGAATTTCTTTTTCCTATCCCACAGCCAAAAAACTCTCACCATCCAGTAAGCTGGGGTCCTCTTAAGTCTCATCTTGTTTGTGCTCTCTCACAGGGATAACTGTTGTTCATTATCTGATATCTAATGCCTTGAAAACCAATGTTGTTTTTTTTTTTTTTTTTTTGTCTATCGTTTTAGTTGTTACGGGCAAGAGGGTAGGTAAAAGCAGCGCTTTTTACTACATCATTGTCAGTGAAAGCTTTTCCCTTGCAGTGATTTTATAGATAACCAACATACTTATTAAATCTCTTACCAGCCAGGCCCAGTGGCTCACACCTGTAATCCCAGCACTTTGGGAGGCTCAGGCGGGCGGATCATGAGGTCAGGAGATCAAGACCACCCTGGCTAACATGGTGAAACCCCGTCTCTACTAAAAATATTGAAAAATTAGCCGAGTGTGGTGGCGGGCACCTGTAGTCACAGCTACTCGGGAGGCTGAGGCAGGAAAATGGTGTGAACCCAGGAGGCGGAGCTTGCAGTGAGCCAAGATGGTGCCACTGCACTCCAGCCTGGGCAACAGAGCGAGACTCCATCTCAATAAATACATAAATAAATACATAAATCCCTTCCCATTTGAAAAACTTAAAATTGTTTTATTATTGAGCACTGGCTATACACATACCTAGAGTTTCAAATAAGTGATGTAATAACAAAGGGAAGTTAATGTTTATTTAATAATTACTAATTGCTAGGCAAATTGTGCACTTAGAAATCACTCAGCTACTATTAAATAGTAAATATTATTAAATATTAAATCAAATCAAATACTAAATACTAGTCACTGTTAAATACTAAATACTATTAAATATTAAATCAAATGATATAAGTAATATTGAGACTTATTTGATAAGTCTCTTTAAGATACTTATCATATCATGAAGCAACTATTATTAAAAAACAATAAGTACTTAATAAAGCTAATAAACCACAAGAGGAGATTAAATGGAATACTAAAAATTGTCTGTTTTTCATCCAAAAGAAGGCGTAGATAGAGAAAAAGAGAATGAAGAACCAAGAGATAGCAAAGAAAAAAAATAGTAAGCTGGTAGATTTAAATTTTGATCAAATAAGTCTCAAAATCACTTATTTGATTTGATTTTGTATTTTACTGCTCCTAAAAATATACATTATTAAGTTGTATTCATTCCAAATGTTATAATATGGATATATAAGGATGGATTGCAGGGAATATGGTGCTGATGCTAAACCAGGACCCAAACAAGTTCTGAAAGCTGAACAATTTAAACAATCGATCTTTGATATTTAGTGGCTAAATAATTATGAATTATCTCAGTGACAATTTACATAGATTGAGTCCCTACATTACTTAGATTGCCTTATATTTAGAATACTTTTAAAAGGAGAGTATCACAGAACTACAGAATCTGATCATAAAAGTGGTTTTTTATTTTTTAAGTTGAATTTCAAATTACAAACATAATGAGATTAAAAAATACTTTGAAAATGCAGAAAAGTTGAAAGAAGAAAATTAAGATAACCAATAATTCCATCACCTATTCTGACAAAATTCTCATAATCCACTTTATATCTAGTCAGTACTTATCTAAAAAAGTACTTATCTTTAACTGTGTGTATCTGTATGCATAATTATGTTTTTCATAAAATTGTGTTGATACTGTAAATATTTGTAGTGTGCTTTTATGAATTATGAGGTTTTATACTTTTTATATCATTTAAAATGTAGTGTTTGAGAAAATATAGTCTTGTTATTTATGTATTTGCTTAGATTTTCATATAGAAATCCTCATACTATTTTACACCACAGTCTTTTTGGTCTACCCTAAGATGATACCCCTGTATTTATTAAAAGTTCCTTATAAAAGCATCACTTTTATTTTTTGAAATAATGGCACAGCCAGTGGTGTGCAAGAGTGCTTTTATACTGCTTTGCAAGAGCTGGGTATTAACTTTTCTTTCTAATTCTGTAGTTATCAATGTTACAGTGGTTGCTTGCGTTCAGTCATGGAGTATTTACAACACAAAAATAAGAAAATGGTACTAATTAGGACCGTTTTTTTCTGGAGAAGCAGTTATTAGACATTTACTAGCCTACATCTGGGTGTGGTCATGCTATAGAATTCTATGCTTTTAAATGAAAATGTAAATAGATAAGAAAAGGGTTAAATCATAGAACAGTATGTATATTATATTCCTATTTTCATTAATAAGAAATCTACATAGTGTTTATATATTTACATAGGCAAAGAAAAATGTCTTTAAGGACTAGAGTTAGAGTTAGAGTTACCTTTGAGAAACATGCCTAAGGAGAAATGTGAATTTATTTATTTTTATTTTTTTTGAGACGGAGTCTCGCTCTGTGCCCAGGGTGGAGTGCAGTGGCGCGATCTCGGCTCACTGCAAGCTCCGCCTCCCAGGTTCACGCCGTTCTCCTGCCTCAGCCTCCCTAGTAGCTGGGACTACGGGCGCCCACCACCACGCCCGGCTAATTTTTTGTATTTTTAGTAGAGACGGGGTTTCACCGTGTTAACCAGGATGGTCTTGATCTCCTGACCTCGTGATCCGCCTGCCTCGGCCTCCAAAGTGTTGGGATTACAGGCGTGAGCCACCGCGCCCAGGCGAGTAATGTGAATTTTTTTTTAAATTTGCACACATTTTATTCTTCTAGACCTTTATAATGAATGTGCTTTACTTTTGTCATTAACATCCATATTAAAATTAATTCATATTTCTTCAAGAAAATAAATTTATTGTACAGATACTCTCTTGAAAAACTTAACAATAACCATAATGGAAATAATTTACTTACTGCTTGTGATGTATCAGATGTGCATTGTTCTAGGTAGTTTTATTCATTAATGCCCACAAATGCTATATGATTTGGATTTTATTGTCTTCATTTTGCAGAAGGATCAACTTAGGCAGACAGAAATTATGTTATCTTGTCCATAATCGAACAGCTAATATGTGTGTGAATGTATGTTTTTAAAGCAGTGTTCCCCTCATTCTTTAACTGAGTAGAGAGCTCCTCTTGGTTGTACCGCAAGTTCCACTTTGGAATGATAAGATCTTAAAATATTGGAAGAATGATAATTGTTGCTATATGCTGGATGGCTAGGTTGAACAGGGGTAGAGTTAGGAATGGTGCTGTCATTGATTAATGCTACGTGTAAGAGAAATTTGAAAGATAAATTAAGAGAGTTGATGCAGAGGAGATTATTTGAAAACAGGGACCATCTGTAATTCTTGATAAGAAAAGGATAAAGTTGGCGTATTAATCCGTTCTCACGCTGCTATAAAGAACTACCTGAGATTGGGTAATTTATGAAGAAAAAAGATTTAATTGGCCTACAGTACTACAGGCTGTACAGAAAGCATGGCTGGGGAGGCCTCGGGAACCTTACAATCATGGCAGTAGGGCGAATGGGAAGCAAGCACCTTCTTCACATGGTGGAGCGGCAGAGAAAGAAGCAGCTAAGGCAGAAGTGCTACACACTTTTAAACATCCAGATCTCATGAGACTCACTCATTATCCTGAGAACAGCAAGGGGGAAATCCTCTACCATGATCTGATCACCCCCCACCAGGTCCTTCCCCCAACATTGGGAATTACAATTCGACATGAGCTTTGGATGGGGACACAGAGCCAAATCGTATCAGTTGGAAAGGGGCTGGAAGCAAAATTACATGACAAAAATGATAACTTGGCATATGGGTGGTATTAGGACAGCAGGGTTTTGAGTAGGTGACCAGAGAGACTGTTATAAATCAGACCCAAAATTCTGTGCCAGTACATGACAAACACTTGTGTAAAAATCTCTTTGTGATGAGGTGAACAGTTTCATTCCTAAGTGTGTTCCTCATGTTTATAGGCTGTTAGAAATGGAAAATTAGGCAAATCTGTTGCTCTTATATATTTATACACAATCAGGTTATGTTCATTGGTCAAAACTTAACAATACATGTCTAGATTTACTTTTAATCGCTCCCAGATCCAAAAGAATCAAGAATCGGTGGGTAATTAGTTGAAGAAAAATTAGAACGGTATTCTTTGGAACATAATTCTCCAAAGAAGTTCTTTGAGGCAATTGCCCAGACTCCAAATGCAATAAGCAAAGCAATTCTATTATCTGAGAGCATACATATAGCTGTGTGACTTTGGTCAAAGAGCTTCATCTTGCTGTGTCTCAGCTTTCTCATGTGTAAACCAGAGGATCTAAAACACTTTAATAAATTGATGTGAAAATTTGATAAAGATGCACTTATCATTAGATTGACAAAAATTAGGAAGCTGGATAATGCCAAATCCAGGCTTAGATGTTACAAAATTGCACTGTTGATGGGAATGTCGACTGGTGCAGCCACTCTGGAGAGTAATTTGGTGTCAATTAGTCAATTAAATATATGTATATCTTAAAACTCAACAATTCTTCTTTTTACAATCCCTTTTTGTTTTGTTTTGTTTTGTTTTAACATTTATCTTAGGTTCAAGGGTACATGTGCAGGCTTGTTAAATAGGTAAATTGTGTGTTGCTGGGGTTGGTGTATGGATTATTTTGTCACCCAGGTAATAGTAGTTTAGAGCCTGATAGGTAGTTTTTCAATCCTCACCCTTCTTTCTCCCTCCAACCTCAACCAGACCCTGGTGTTTGTTGTTCCCTTTTTTGTGATCATATGTACTTAATAATACCCAAAAAAATCTCTTTGTGAAGATTTGTCCCAAAGAAATTTTCACACAGATTGATACATTTTCATATAATATCCACATTATGGATAAAAATATAACTGTGACAAAAAACACAACTATTGCTGAGGATTGTACCTAAAATCATTTCCATGTGACATTGGAAACCCCCTTTCAGTTTCACATTATAACTGCTTAACATAAGATAATTCCTGCTCTTATTAACACTTAAAGACAAGATATTTATATTATTTGGAACCAAATTTTTCCAAATAGCTTTAGAATATGCAATAATCAATTTGTTATTAACTTTGATTTTGAATTGCTTTTAATAGGTCGAAAGGCCATTCAGTTAAAGAAGCCGAAAACTTTTTCATAATGCCTGCTCAGTGCTAGGCCCTCAGCTGGGGTTTGCAGATAAATTCATCAGACAGATTGCCTGACCTCAAGAAATCCACAGGGCCTCAGAAAACACTTTAGAAACAACCAAAACAACTTCATTTTTCACCCATCAGCATCAAAAGAGAAGTTCAGTTCAGATTTTAAGTCAATGATGTGGTATCTTTTGTCTGGACTGAAGCTCTGTAATTAAATCTTTCTGGTGCTTTAACTCCAGGGAAACCCACTTGATGATTCAAAGTCAGTCATTGAATGTGATTTAAAATCAATAAGAGTGAAAGACACCCTGGGTGTGCTGTCCTTTCAAAGGAAGTGGGAGCATTTTCATGCCTTGTTTACAGAAAATCTATTACCTAAACAGCTGCCAGGATGATGTGGACAGAGGGCTTATGCCCAGGGATAGACCAGTGCTGTTATTCCTGCTCTGCATACATTATAATTATTTAACCCTATTGCACCTTAATCTTTTGTTATAGGATCTACTGAAATGTTTGCTGTTATAGGAGAAGGCAACAGATTTCTATGCCTGGAGAGCTGAGATTGTTCCCCGAAAGAACCCTGGTATATATTTAAACATGGATGGATAAATTACCAAATCCCAGGAAGAATTAAGCACACTTAGAGGTAAAAAGAGATCCAAGGATACACAGTGTTAAAAAAAGAAAAATAGAAATGATAAAAGAAGCCATAAACAGGGAAAATATATATCTAAATGAAACAACCACAAAAAACAAGATCCTCTTGGTTCTTATCCTCATGGTTCCTCGTGAAAAGGATAGCATATTATGCTTTAGATACATCACTTCCTATTTCAAAAGATGTCGCTTGCTCGTTAGCACTTACAAAATATAGTGCAAACTCTTTTCAGTTTACGCTAAAGGTCACCTATAAACAGGCTCCAACTTACCTTTCTAGCCACATTCCTAAAAATCTCTATTTAAAACAATGTATACTGCACAAAAAATGACTACTTCCGTGATTTTGTCTAAGTACCCCTGTTTTCCTCTTTGTCTGTATGCGTGCTATTCTCTATGACCCCAATTCTAACATCCTTCAAAACCAGCCTAATTGCCACTTCCCAAATTTCTTTTCTCAATTATCCCATCAAGTATAATTTTCCTAATCTCTCTACAAATTTATTTTACTGTTTGCTACATGCTGCTTTTATAATAGTTATTTGAATATATGGCTTATCAAAAATGCATGCCAGAGAGATAAGTTCACTGGAAATAACAGTGTGATGCAACGTCAGGGTACGTTATCAGTAGTAGAGTTATCTAGAATTATAAAGTGAGAGGACCACTCTATTCTGCCAACTATGTCTAAATATATGTTTTGAAACTATAATGATAATGTGGATAAACTGTAGAGTAAGAGGCAGAAGGAATTTAAACCAGACTCTTTTTCATCAGAATTCAAGAGGAATTCTATGTCCTTTTAAAAGACCACTTCTTTGCAGAATACCATTGGCAGAGGTCAAGAGAGTATCCATAGACTTAGAATAAAATCACCATACTGCTGGCCTAGAACCCTTCCTCAGCAGAGGTCAAGAGGCAGTTTATGAACAGAGAGTAAGATGACCTCTCTATAGGACTCCACATATTAATTCTTTACCAGGGATCAAATTGGAGGCCTAGAAATCTGCAGGCTTGAGGCAGGGCCCTTTACCCCAGTGTGCTCTCTACAGGCTTGGCACTCCTCTCTGCGTGAGACTATCATTATTAAATCCCATTCTTCTTTCTTTTCAACAAATAATGTTGAGGAAAACTGTATAGACACATGCAAAAGGATAAAATTGGAGCCTTATATTACACTATGTACAAAAATCACCTCAAATGGATTAAATATTTAAACACAAGGCCTGAAACTATAAAACTAGAAGAAAGCATGGAGGAAAATCTTCATGACATTGAGCTTGGAAATAATTTATTAAATAAGACACCAAAAGCACGAGTTACAAAAGCAAAACTATACAAGTGGGACTACCTCAAAATAAAAAGTGCAGCAAAAGGAACAATGAACAGAATAATAAGACAACCCATGGAGTGGGAAAAATATTTGCAAACCATACATATGAAAAAAGATTGTTTTCCAAAATATATAAGAAACTCCTACAATTCCATAGCAAAGAAACAAATAATTCGATTAAAACATAGACAAAGGACTTGAGTAAACATTTCTCCAAAGACATACAAGTGGCCAACGGGTATTTGAAAAGATGCCCAAGGTCACTAATTATCAAGGAAATGCAAATCAAAGTGACAATGAGTTAGTATACTCTCTCTTCTGTTTGGATGGCCATTATCAAACAGTAAATAACAAATATCCATGAGGATGTGGAGAAATTCGAACTTTTGTGCACTGTTGGTAGAAATGCAAAATGATGCAACTGCTGTGGAAAATATTATGGAGGCTCCTAAAAAAAAAACTAAAAATAAAATTACCAGGCCAGGGATGGTGGCTCATGCCTATAATTCCAGCACTTTGGGAGGCTGAGGTGGGAAAATTGCTTGAGCTCAGGAGTTGAAAACCAGCCTGGGCATCATAGGAAGACCTTGTCTCTACAAATTTTGTTTTAATTAGCTGGATGTTATGGCAGGTTCCTGTAGTACCAGCTACTCAGGAGGCTGAAGTGGAAGGACTGCTTGAGGCCAGGAGGTCAAGGCTGCCATGTGCTATGATCACACCATGGCACTCCAGCTTGGGTGACAAAGTGATACCCTGTCTTTCCAAATATATGTACTGTATTAGTCCGTTTTCACAATGCTATAAAGAACTACCTGAGAATATGTAATTTATATAGAAAAAAGGTTTAATTGACTCACAGTTCCACATGGCTGAGAATACCTCAGGAAACTTAACAATCATGGCGGAAGCTGAAGGGGAAGCAAGGCACATTTTACATGGCGGCAGGAGGAGCGGGAAGTGCCACACTTTAAAATCATCAGATTTCGTGAGAACTCACTCACTATCACAAGAACAGAATGGGAGAAACCTCCCTCATGATTCAATCACCTTTCACCAGTTCCCTCCCTTGACACTTGGGGATTACAATTCAAAATGAGATTTTCGTGGGGACACAGAGCCAAACCATATTATATAGCATATATCACATGATCCAACAATTCCACTTTGGAGTATTTGTATTAGTCTCTTGCACTTCTATAAAGAAATAACTGAGACTGGGTAATTTATAAGAAAATAGGTTTAACTGTCTCATGGTTCTGCAGGCTGTATAGGAAACATAATGTTGACATCTGCTTCTAAGGAAGGCTCAGGAAGCTTACAATCATGGCAGAAGGCAAAGTGGGAGAAGATATATCACATAGTGGGACCAGGAGCAAGAGAGTGAGGTGGGAAGTGCCTCAAAACAGTAAGAGCCAGATATGACAAACCCACAACCAATATCATACAGAATGGGCAAAAGTTGGAAGCATTTCCCTTGAAAACCAACACAAGACAAGGATGCTCTCTCTCACCTTTCTCATTAAACATAGTATTGGAATTTCTGGCCAGGGCAATCAGGCAAGAGAAAGAAATCAAGGGTACTGAGATAGGAAGAGAGAGATCAAATTGTCTTTGTTTGCAAGTGACATGATCCTATATGTAGAAAACCCCATCATCTCAGCCCAAAAGCTTCTTAACCTGATAAGCAACTTCAGCAAAGTCTCAGGATATAAAACCAATGTGAAAAAATTGCTCTCATTTCTATACACCAACAACAGGCAAGCAGAGAGCCAAATCATGAATAAACTCCCACTTGCACTTGCTACAAAAAGAATACAATACCTACAAATAAAGCTAACAAGGTAAGTTAAGGAACTCTTCAAGGAGAGCTACAAACCACTGCTCAAAGAAATCAGAGGGGACAGAAACAAATAGAAAAGCATTCCACGGTTGTGGATAGAAAGAATCAATATCATGAAAATGGCCATACTGCCCAATGTAATTTATAGATTCAATGCTATTGTCATTAAATTACCATTGACATTCTTCACAGAATTCGAGGAAACTATTTTAAAATTCATATGGAACCAAAAAAGAGCTCAAATAGCCAAGACAATCCTGAGGAAAAAGAACAAAGCTGCAGGCATCATGCTATCTGACTTCAAACTATACTACAAGGCTACAGTAACCAAAACAGCATGGTGCTGGTACAGGAACAAATACATATACCAAGGGAATTGAATAGAAAACGCATAAATAAGGCCACACCTACAACTTTCTGATCTTCAACAAACTTGACAAAAACAAGCAATGGGGAAAGGAATCCCTATTTAATACATAGTGCTGGGAGTGCTGGCTAACCATATGCAGTAAATTAAAACTGTACCCCTTCCTTACACCATATACATAAATTAACTCAACATGGACTAAAGAGTTATATGCAAAGCCCAAAGCTATAAAAACCCTATAAGAAAATCTAGGCAATACCATTCAGGTCATAGGCACGGGCAAAAATTTCAGGACTAAAATACCAAAAGCAATGGCAACAAAAGCAAAAATTTCTACCCCTATATCTTTTTTTACTTTCTTTTTAAGGCCAATAACTTTTAGATTTGCCCATTTGAGGCTATTTTCTGGATCCTATAGGCATGTTTCATTGTTTTTCACTCTTCTTTCTTTTGTCTCCTCTGAATGTTTATTTTCAAATAGCCTGTCTTCAAGCTCACTTATTCATTCTTCTGCCTGATCAATTCTGCTACTAAAGGACTCAGACAGTCGTCAGTATGCCAGTTGCATTTTTCAGCTCTTGTAATTTCTTCTTGATTATTTTAAATTATTTCAATCTCTTTGTTAAATTTATGTGATAGAATTCTGAATACCTCCTCTGTGTTATCTTGAATTTCTTTGAGTTTCCTCAACACGGCTATTTTGAATTCTCTGTCTGAAAGGTCACACATCTCTGTTTCTCCAGTATTGGTTCTGATGGCTTATTTAGTTCATTTGGTGAGGTCATGTTTTGCTTGATGGTGTTGATGCTAGTAGATGTTCTTCAGTGTCTGGGCATAGAAGAGTTAGGTATTTATTGTAGTCTTTACTATCTGAGCTTATTTGTACCCATCATTCTTGGGAAGGCTTTCCAGATATTTGAAAGGATTTGTGTGTTATGATCTAAGCTGTAACTACTTTATGGGGTACCCCATGGCCAGTAACGCTGTGGTTCTTGTAGACTCACAGAGGTACTGCCTTGATGGTCTTGGGCAAAATCCTGGAGAATTCTCTGGATTGTCAGGCAAAGACTCTTGTTCTCTTCCCTTACTTTCTCCCAAACATATGGAGTCTCTTTCTCTGTTCTGAACCACATAAATGTGGGGGTGGAGAGACATAAGCAGCTTTATGGCCACCACCATGACTGAAGTTAGGCCAGGCCTGCAGCTAGTACAGCACTGGATCTCATCCAAGGCCTGCTATAACCACTCCCTGGTTACTACCTATGTTCGCTCAGGGCCCTGGGCCTCTAAAATCAGCAGATTACAAAGCCAGGCAGGCCTGTGTCCTTCCCTTCAGGGAGGCAAGATCCTCAGGCCCTGGTTGGTCCCAGAGCTGCTATCCAGTAGTCAGGGACTAAAAACACCTTAGAAGTCTACCTGGTTTTTTATTGTGCTGTCACTGAACTGGCATTCAAATCATACAATGCAGTTCTGCCCACTGTTCTCTCCCCTTTCTAAAGGCAGAGGAGCCTCACCCTGTAGCCACTGCCACCCCATGCCACAAGGAGTACCGCCAGACTACCAGGAATCTTCTCTAAATGTCCAAGGGCTCTTAAGTCAGCTTGTGGTGAAGCTGCCTTGCCTAGGACTCAACATTCAGGACAGTGGGCTCCCCTCTGGTCCTGGGCAGGTCCAGCAATGTTGTCCAAGAGTCAAGTCCCGGAATTGAGGACCTCAAGCATTCTCTTGGTGTTCTGTCCCCCTGTGGCCATGCTGGTACCTAAGGTGCAATACAAAGTCCGCCTGCTTTTTTCAAGCAGAAGGAGTTTTGTCCCTGTAGCCACCATAGCTGGTAATGTACTGAGTCTCACCTGAAGCCAGAAAACCTCAGAGGCTAAACCAAGGCCCTCAATGTAGTATCTGGGTATCGCTGCTGGTTATTCAGGGCCCAAGGACTCTTAGATAGCAGATGATGAATGCTGCCAAGACTGGGTACTTCCCTTCAAGGCAGCCAGTTTCCTTCTAGCCCAGCTTGTATCTAGAAATGTCATCAGGGAGCTAGGGCCTGGAACAGGGGCCTTATGACTGACTGGTGCCCTATCTTGCTGTGGCTTAGCTGGTATCAAGGATGGAAGACAGTCTTCCCTACTTTTGTCTTTTCTAACTTCAAGTGGAAAAAGGAGGTCTTTTTGGAGCTGCGAACTCTGCAGTGTGGGGTTAGGGGAAGGGTGATGCCAGCACTCCTGTAACTGCTCCAGCTGGTTTCTCAGTAGTTTGTGTGTGCAACCAGTCCACTGTCTTTGGGCCTAGTTCAGCACTGGGACACACCTACGATTTGCAGTCCTTATGGCCTAGACTGCCTTTCAAGTTTACCTGGAGACACAGAGCACTGCAGCTCTTGGTGGCTAGGTTTGCAGGAACTCAAGTTCCAACTGCTGGGTTCTGTGATTCCCCTCTGGGAGGGCTCATTTAAATGCTCCCTCTGTGGGAGAGCATCACTTGAGTTTGGTCCAGCTTTTCTTTCTGTTCTAATAGGATGGCACTGGGTTCAATGCCTCAAATTGCTGTGTTCTTCCTCCCGCAGTGCCCAAAGATGTTCACCACACTTGGTTGCTGGGGGGTTAGGGAGGGATGGGCTCAGTGATGCCGGACGTTTTTGGTTTGTTTTTGTTTTTTTGTTTTTTTTTTAATCTCTTCAGTGCGAAGAGATCCACCAGCCTCGGCCTCCCAACGTGCTGGGATTACAGGCCTGAGCCATTTTAAAGCGGTTTCTGCCAATACTTCTACACTCCTCCCATCAAGAGGTGGAATCTAATTTCCCTCTCTTTGAATAGCACTGGCCTTATTGACTCACTTCCAGTGAGGAAAATACTGCCGAAGTAGTAGGTGAGTTCCAAGGCTGATCAAAGAAGGTAATACTGCTTCTACCTGGCTTTCTTTCTTACGATGCTGATTCTTGGAATCCAGCCACCATGCGGCAAGAAAGCCAGGACACATTGAAAGCGCACTTGTGGGAGTTGCAGCTGACAGCTCCAGCAGACAATCAGCATTTGTTTCCAGACATGGCTGAGGCAGCCTCTGAGATGATTTCCACCTCAGGCACCATCTGACTGCAGCTACATGAGAGACCAGTGTGAGAAACACTGAGCAGAGCCCAGTCAAACCTGACACCTGTAAGAGATAATAATCCAATAAGTTTTGTTGCTTTAAGCCACTAAATGTTAGGGTGATTTGTTATACAGTAATAGATAACTGGAACACTACTTTTGTCATCGTCACCAAATTTGCTGTCAGTTCTCTTCCTCATAATACTTGATTTATCAACAATATTTGATACTGTTGCTCACTTTCTTCTTCCTGGGATACTTTTCTTTCACTTGGTTTTCAAGCCAATGCATTTTCCTGATTATCTTTCAACACCTCTGGCTGCTCCTTCTTGGTTTCCTTTGCTATATACCTCACATGTCACAGGCTTGTTAACATTGTTGCCTTAAAAACATAATCCTTGGACCTTTTCTCATTTATATCTATACTCACTCCTTTGGTGATTTCATCTAGGTGCAGGCTTTAAATATAATGTATATGCTGATGCTTCCCAAGTTTCTGTCTCCAGCCTAGTTCTCTCGCCCGAGTTCCGTACTTGTCTGTACAAATTACTCTAAATCACCACTTAGATGACAAATGAGCCTGTCCAATTCAACATATTCAAATCTGAGCTACTGACATTTTCCCCTCAAACTACTTTTCTCTCAGTTTTACTCATATCAGTAAATGGCAGTGATATTCTATCAATTTCTTAGGTTCAAAACTTTGGAGTCCCCCTTAACTGCTCTCTTTCTCTTACAAGCCATATTCAATACAGTGGTACGTATTGTTTGTTTTATCTTTAACATGTATCAGTATCCTACAATTTCTCACTGCCTCCAGTGCTACCTTCAGAATTCATGCGACCATTATCTATCATCTGGATTATTGCCATAGCCTTCTCGCTGGTCTCCGTGCTCTCTCACAATCTATTGTCAACACAGTAGCCGGGTTGTGATCCTTGTAAACTGCAAGTCAACTCATGTCTCTTGTCTGGGTAGACTCATCTCACTTAGAAAAGAAGCCAAACTTTTTACGATAACTTCTTGACGGACATAAAAACTGTCTTTTAATAATCCTAAGGGCAGTTGGGTAAAGAGAAATTAGATGTGTAAAATGCAGCTCCAAAAGAGGAAAATTCGGACTGCTGGCAGAAATTCCTGATACACAAACTAGGGGAAATGCGTAAGGAAAACTGCTTCCAAATTTTTCTACACACTGCAGCTGGAGTGACATTTCTAATATGGAATTTTTTTCCATATGAGTCTTATACTTAAAATTTATCATGAATCCCCATGACCTATGATAAAGTCCAAACTTCTTAGTCTACCAGAAGACAATAGAAGTAAGCTGAGGAAAAAAAGTGGCGAAAGGCCCTGAATGCAATGCTAGAAAGTTTAGGCTTTAGGATGATAGGGAAACATTGAAGTGTCCTTAGTAGAGGAGTGACATTATCAGGTTTGTTTTCTAGCTTAATTCTCATGGTAGCATAAAGAATGGATTTGCACAAGGAGACACTGGGTGTAAGAATACTAAATAGATAAATATTTCAGCCATTTGGCCAAGAGCTGAGTATCATATGAACTAAAGCATTGTGAATATATTTGCAGGGTCCATTTGAGTTATGAAAACGAAATTGAAAATACTTATTGACATACTAACAATGGATTAGATACACACACACATATATTACATATATATACACATATATATATGTGATAGATGATAGAGATAGATGATAGAGACATGAAGTGATTTAGGCTAATATAAAAGAGAGATGGCTGTGGGGTAAGATTAATTAATTTACTTTTAGTTCCATTGAGTTTTAGTTGCCTCTGAGTAATTGGAGATGTCCAGCTAGCAGTTGAAAATATGACCTCAGATTTTAGAAGAAAATTCAGAATAGGAGTTACTGAAGTATAGCAAGAAGGTAATCCATATGAGTTCAGTAAATCATTCAAGGGAAACCATATAAAACAAAACAAAACAAGGAAGAGACTACAGCAAAAACAGAATAAAACCCACCATGGAATGTTTGGTCTATTTTTGTTTTTACTATTTATTGTTGTCTTTCACTGTATGTAATCAACATACTGTTATCTAACTTCTCACAAAAAAGGAAATTATAAAAAGGTAGACATACATTCTAATCTATAATAACAGGGTATATAATTATTCTAAAATGCTTACTTTTTGCGTAGTTCTAAAATGATGGATTATTAGAAAAATTATTTTCTGATTGGAGTATGACCTGTCATGCCAAGATAATACATTGCTTTACTTTATTCTCATGTATTTTAGTCCTAAGGACTTTTTCCTTATGATTTAAGATCCACTATATACATTCATCTATGTATGTCAGATTCTCTATAAATCAATCCCTTTCCCAAATACTGGGTCTAAGTGCCTGAACTATTCTGATTCTCATACAGACTTCAGCATCTGTCTGAAGATGGTAAGTCTGTGCTAAGTACTGGAAAAAAGAAAGGCAACAGAAATCAATGAATGGCCATTAAATCCTAAAAGATTGAACAAGTAGATGGGACTCAGTAGCTGTGTGCTTGGTCATTTTCCAATTTGCTTTTAGAAACATTTCTTACTCAAATATAGCATCATCATTGCTGTAACAAGAACAATGCCATATCCTGAAGTTATCCTGAAAGTCAAATGCAAAATTGGGTTATGAACTTGGCTCAGCCTTTTATTAGCTATGTGATATTTACAAGTCACTTGACCTCTCTAGGACTCAGTTTCTTTATGCATAAAATATTTTTTAAATACTGAATATAATTATCAAGAGGGATTAAATAAAAGCTGATGTGTAAAATTTAAGATATTGACCTTCTCCAGTGTAGTTCCAAAAAAACAGGCATTTTTGTCTATTGTGTTTATTATTGTATCCCAAATGTCCAGTAGAATACCTGGCACAAAGTAGGTATTCAATAAATATTTCTTGAATATTAGATCTGATTTTAAATCATTGAATTTGCATATTAAATAAAAAGCAGAAAGAAGACATATGGAAAAACATATGTATAAATAAATGTGGGACTGAAATACTTCATGAGGCCATAGGATCACAGCTGTTTTGAATGAGAAACATCAAATCAGACGGAGTAGAAGATCTTGAAATATAAATGAGTAGAACTCCCTTATGCATTCTACTCATTTCAATACCTTTTATTATTTTTAATTTTGTGGGTACATAATAGGTGTGTATATATTTTTGTTTCAATATTAAAATGAGCTTGTGAAAAGAAACTCAAGTTAAAACAAAATAGATTTTTACCAGGAGATAGGACTTTTGAGCAATTACTTTATATTTATTCTTACCTGTATTCCTGAACATTCTATTTGAAGTATCAATTACTTTCCTAAGTGAATATAATGGTTTTTCTTACCTCTCAACTATCCCAACTGTGGCTACTCTTAAACAGACTTTTAATGTAGGTGCTTAGATACTGGGGAATTTTTTCACAAATACATATGAAATCAGTCTATTTTTGACTTATCTGTGTACCAGACTGGAGATAATTAACATCATTTTACAACACTCTTTTGCTTTTTATGAATTAATTTGTTTTCTTCTTCTTCTTCTTAGTCAAATGCTAACTGAATGCTTTTTAAAAAAGGTTTTTATGGTTCAGATATTTTTCCCTAGCTCATTTCAATTTTCTTTTTACCAATTGTAATGTTATACATTTTCTAAACGTCATTTTTTTTGTAGAACAACATATAGTTGGTTCTTGTCTTTATTTTTATATCCACCATGGCAATATCTGTTATTTAAGGTATTTGGACCATTTGTTTTTAAAGTGATTATTGTTACAGTTGGATTAATATCCCCCATGCTTGTAACTATTTTCTATTAGTTGCAACTTATTATTTGTTTTTTTTCCTTCTTTCTTATTCTGTTTTCTCTGGTTTTAATTGAGTATTTTATACATTTCCATTTTCTCTTCTCCCTTAACATACCAAATATATTTCTTTTGAAAATGATTTTAGTGTCTGCCCTAGAGTTTGCAGTATAAATTCATTATTGATCTAAGTCAACTTTCAAATAACATTATACCACTTCATGGGCAGTAAAGGTAACTTGTAATATGGTATTCCCAATTCTTCCCTCATGTCCCTTATAACAGTGGGTCATTCATTTCACTTATTCATATGCTGTAACTACTCAATACATTGTTACTGCTATTACTTTGAACAGTTATCTAATTAGATCAATTAAGAATAAAAAAGAAAAAATTTTATTCTGCCTTCATTTGTTCCTTCTCATTATTTCTTTATGCGAATCTGAAGTTCTTACCTATACAACATTTTCTTTACCCTGATTAATATTAGACATTTCTAACAGGGTGGATGTGTGGGTAATGAATCCTTCAGATTTTTCTGAGACAGTCTATATTTCTCCTTCACCATTTAAGAGTAATTTTGCTTGATATAGAATTCTTAGGTTGGTATTTATTTTCTTTCAACATTTTAACTATTTAACTCCACTCTTTGGCCTTTTTTTTTTTTTTTTTTTTGATGGAGTTTCGCTCTTGTCACCCAAAGGCACGATCTCAGCTCATCACCACCTCCACCTCCAGGGTTCAAGTGATTCTTCTGCCTCAGCCTCCCAAGTAGCTGGGATTACAGGCATGTGCCACCACGCCTGGCTAATTTTGTATTCTTAATAGAGATGGGGTTTCTCCACGTTGGTCAGGCGGGTCTCCAACTCCCGACCTCAGGTGATCCACCTGCCTCGGCCTCCCAAAGTGCTGAGATTACAGGCATGAGCCATCGCGCCCGGCCAGCTTTTATTTTTTAAAATGAGAAGTCCACGGTGAATCTTATTCTTGTTCTCCAATAGGTAAAGTGGATTTTTTTGTTTGTTTGTTTCCTCCGTTGGTATTTTTGAAAATGTTCTCTTTGTCTATGGTTTCCTGTAGTTTGAATATGCTATGCTTGGGTATATATTATTTGGTATTTATTGTGCTTAGTGTTCTCTGAGCTTCCTGTATTTGTGGTTTGGCATCTGCCATTAATTTTGGAAACTTCTCAGCCATTATTACATCAAACAATAATAATATTTGATGTAATAATATTACCTCTGATTCATTTTCTCTTCTCATTCTGCTATGCTATACATTTTAATACATGTATATGCTACAACTTTTGAAATTATCCCACTGTTCTTGGCTGTTCTGTTTCTTTCATTTGTTTTCTGTCTCTGCATTTCAAATTGGAAAGCTTCTATTGACATATCTTAAAGTTAAATGCCTTTTTTCTTTAGTTGTGTTCAGTCTGCTGATGAGACCATTTCATTTCTGTTAGTGTTTTTGATTTCTGGCATTTTCTTTTAATACTTAAAATTTCCATCTCTGCTTACTTTACCCATCAGTTCTTGCATATTGTCTACTTTTTCCATTAGAGGCCTTAACATATTAATCAAAGTTATTTTTTTTCTTTTTATTATTATTATTATTATTATTATTATTATTATTATACTTTAGGCTCTATGGTACATGTGTGCAACGTGCAGGTAAGTTACATATGTATACATGTGCCATGCTGGTGCGCTGCACCCACCAACTCGTCATCTAGCATTAGGTATATCTCCCAATGCTATCCCTCCCCCCTCCCCCCACCCCACAACAGTCCCCAAAGTGTGATGTTCCCCTTCCTGTGTCCATGTGTTCTCATTGTTCAATTCCCACCTGTGAGTGAGAATATGCGGTGTTTGGTTTTTTGTTCTTGCGATAGTTTACTGAGAATGATGATTTCCAATTTCATCCATGTCCCTACAAAGGACATGAACTCATCATTTTTTATGGCTGCATAGTATTCCATGGTGTATATGTGCCACATTTTCTTAATCCAGTCTATCATTGTTGGACATTTGGCTTGGTTCCAAGTCTTTGCTATTGTGAATAATGCCGCAATAAACATACGTGTGCATGTGTCTTTATAGCAGCATGATTTATAGTCCTTTGGGTATATACCCAGTAATGGGATGGCTGGGTCAAATGGAATTTCTAGTTCTAGATCCCTGAGGAATCGCCACACTGACTTCCACAAGGGTTGAACTAGTTTACAGTCCCACCAACAGTGTAAAAGTGTTCCTATTTCTCCACATCCTCTCCAGCACCTGTTGTTTCCTGACTTTTTAATGATTGCCATTCTAACTGGTGTGAGATGGTATCTCATTGTGGTTTTGATTTGCATTTCTCTGATGGCCAGTGATGGTGAGCATTTTTTCATGTGTTTTTTGGCTGCATAAATGTCTTCTTTTGAGAAGTGTCTGTTCATGTCCTTTGCCCACTTTTTGATGGGGTTGTTTGTTTTTTTCTTGTAAATTTGTTGGAGTTCATTGTAGATTCTGGATATTAGCCCTTTGTCAGATGAATAGGTTGCAAAAATTTTCTCCCATTTTGTAGGTTGCCTGTTCACTCTGATGGTAGTTTCCTTTGCTGTTAATCAAAGTTATTTTAAATTCCCTACCTGAAAATCCCCAAATCTTTGCCATACCTGAGACTGTTTCTAATGTTTGTGTTGGCTCTGAAGACTGTGTTTTTTTTTTTCTTGCCTTTAGACTTGTAATTTTTGTTGAAATTCAAACATGACATATAGGGTAATAGCAACTGAGGCGAATAAGCTTTTAGTGTGAGGTTGAGGAAATTTACAAACTCCAGACTTCAGTAAAGACAGACTTTATTTGAAAAGACTATTGCAATAGGGAGAATGCACAAAATCTGTTAAGTGTCTCAAAAGTGAGCACGAAAGAAATTCTCTTTCATAGTAAAGAGTAAATAAGGCTAGAAAGAACTGGTTATTGGCAAGTGAGATAAACCAGTGACATAATCAGATTGGTCATGAGATTTCCATGTTTATTACATGTGTGACTGTAACTGGAACTAGAAATTTCTTTCCTTGATGTCAGCCAATTTTCAGTAGTAATCATTAGGACTGGTTGTTCTGTATGTCAATGATTGTTTAAACTTAGGGCTGAGAGAAACCTCAGGACACTATGGGAAGGAAAGATGCTTAACTAAGATTTTCTCAAGTCAAGGTTAACAGGCATTTTGTTTGCAATAATCGGTGGGAACAAACACTTCAGCTCATTAATCACTTAGAATGGGAATTTGGAAGGTCTGTGCCTGGCCTTGTCTTAGGTAAACAAATGGGTTCCTACAAGTCTTAGATAAGTCATATGGAGAAGGATGATTCTTTGCAATAAGCTGTTTCCCAGAACAATAAGCGGGTTGTGATGTTTTTAAAATGGTAACTGTTTCCAGGATTACAGAGCTTAGGTAAAGGTCAACATTGCCAGGTTTTATGTTAGTATGGTTAGGAGTTGAGTTTATCTAATTTTTGCTGTAGCTTTGGGTGTGAGAAACTTCCAATTCCTCTGGGGTTCTTGTTTTTGTCTCTCTTGTCTTTGGGGTTTCCTAAGAACACATTCTTAAATAGAGTTTGCACGCTTAGTTGCTCTTTCAGCTAGAGCAACTGTCCTAGAGCACCGTCTATTTGGTGGTAAGGTATAGAGGAGGAGCCACATTCTGTTATCTTATTAAATCTCAGTCTTTTAGTATATGTCTTTTAGTATATGGCCTTCACAAGCGTTTCTTACCTTTCCTTCTCCATTGGGTAAGATGAGAAGGCTAGAGGGGGATGAAGTTAAGAAATTGTCTGCTTCCTGTGTATGATAAGAATTTAGTAAAAATCAGTTTCTGTAGAGAGTAGGCCTATGTTATAGAGATTAGTGATGGCTAATTTTGTGTTTCACCTTGGCTGGCCATGGGGTGCCCAGACATTTCATTAAACATTATTCTGGCTGTATCCCTGAGTGTGTTCCTGGCTGAGGGGAACATTTGGTTCAGCAGACTGAGTAGAGTAGATTGCCTTCCTAATGTCTGTGAGCCTCCTTTAATCCATTGAAGGTCTGAATAGAACAAAATGGCTAAATAGGAGGGAACTCTTTCTGCCTGACTGCCTTTGAGCTGTGACAGTAGTCTTTTTCTGCCTTTAGACACAAACTGAGGCATTGGCTCTTCTTGGTTCTTGAGCCTGGAGACCTTCAGACTGAAACATACCATCAGCTCTCCTGATTTTCAGGCTTTCAGACTGACACTGGACCCACACCATTAACTCTTTTGGGTCTCCAGCTTACTGATTGCAAGTCTTGGGACCTGTCAGCTTTCAAAATTACATGAACCAATTTCTTATAATAAATCTCTACATGTATAGCCATCCTATTGGTTGTTTTTCACTGGAGACTCCTAATACAAGAATGTGCTGGGCTATTTAAAAATGGATACTTTTCTCCTCCTCCTGCCAGAGCCACAGGAGATTTTTCTTGGCTCTACATCATGAAAACCTGCTGGGATTCCTGAAAGGAAAATCCATGTAAGTGTGCTGGCCTCCCTGATACTGCAGCCCTGAGGAGTTTCTCATGCTCACCGTGTCCACACTCAGCTCTTAGGAATTCATCAAAATTACCGATTAAAAGTATCACCAGTTGCCGGGCACGGTGGCTCACGCCTGTAATCCCAACAAGTTGAGAGGCTGAGGCGGGCAGATCACGAGGTCAGGAGTTCGAGACCAGCCTGGCCAATATGGTGAAACCCCGTCTCTACTAAAAATACAAAAATTAGCCGGGTGTGGTGGTGTGCGCCTGTAGTCCCAGCTACTCGGGAGGCTGAGGCGGAGGAATCACTTGAACCTGGGAGGCGGAGGTTGCAGTGAGCCGAGATCATGCCATTGCACTCCAGCCTGGGTGGCAGAGTGAGACTCCATCTCAAAATAAATAAATAAAATAAATAAATAAATAAATAAAAGTACCACCAGTTAGTAGCTCCAGTGTCTACTGCTCCAGATAATCTGATCTTCAGCTATGTATCTCTGTATCTCTGTATTTACGTGTTTCTACACATTTGGGGTAGCATTTTACTCTGTGACATAAAATATTTGTCTTTCAGTCAGATGGTTTGGAAGGAAATGAAAACAACTTTTACAATTTCTTACTATGACCGGGCTAATAACGCAAGAAAATTTTGTCATTTTAACAAAGAGAAAATAACATGCTACTTTTGCATTAGTATGTTTTATATTTTAGTTCTTTTTGTAAAAGTACGTATATACCCATTATTCCTTAGCCAGCTCTGACCACAACAAATAAAATAAAATGGCCGAGCACAGTGGCTCATGCCTGTCATCCCAGCACTTTGGGAGGCCGAGGTGGGCGGATCACGAGGTCAGGAGATCGAGACCACCCTGGCTAACATGGGGAAACTCCGTCTCTAATAAAAATTCAAAAAATTAGCCGGGCATGGAGGCACGTGCCTGTAGTCCCAACTACTTGGGAGGCTGAGGCAGGAGAATTGCTTGAACCCAGGAGGTGGAGGTTGCAGTGAGCCAAGATTGTGCCACTGTACTCCAGCCTGGGTTACAGAGCGAGACTTCATCTCAAAAACAAATAAATAAATAAAAAATAAATAAAATTCTCCTTTACAGCTTTTTATATAATTTAGGTTTTGAACTATATCTCACCACTATTTATTTTGAAACTACTAGTCATTTGACTTTAAGACAAAACTATTTTTCCTTAATAAAACATATCTTGTTTATCTTGCATACAAAGTTGTTCGACTATGCTACTTTGCTCCTAGTAGAGTTTATTCACATATATTGATTATAATTTTCATTCATAGTAGCTTTCATTTTAGAGAGAAAATTGGGATATGGATGTTTGTGAACTCTGTTATGCATCAGTATTTTGTTGCAAATTAGCAAAGCTCATAAATATACATATCAGAACTTTTTTTTTTTTTTTTGAGACAGTCTCACCTGTTGCCCAGGCTGGAGTGCAGTGGCGCGATCTCGGCTCACTGCAACCTCTGCCTCCCGGGTTCAAATGATTCTCTTGCCTCAGCCTCCCGAGTAGCTGGGATTACAGGCGCCCGCCACCACACCCAGCTAATTTTTGTATTTTTAGTACAGACGGGGTTTCACCATGTTGGCCAGGCTGGTCTCGAACTCCTGATCTCGTGATCCACCCACCTCGGCCTCCCAAAGTGTTGGGATTACAAGCATGAGCCACCTGGACTGGCCATCGCACAACTTTTTATAACCATAAACATCCCCTACACTACAACTTTTCAAGATGACAAAAATGAATGCACTCATCAACAGACCCAAACATATATAGCCTTAAAAATATGCATAGAAATTAATATTTTAGTATTTTATCTTATTTAGAAATAATCTACATATTTAATAAATAATCATTAATTAACCTTATATAACATAAACTTAACGTTTTAACTTACCAAAATATCTTGAAAACTGTTTTCTAGATGACATATTACAAAAGATAATTGTATTGAAATAATGTTTCTCAAAATAGTAATTTAATTTGGTTAAAGATAAATTTTCATTTTCTTATATTTAAGACTACGTCATGCAATCAGTAAACCTGTACAAACTTAGGAAGACTATCCCAAGTAGAATAAAAATATATGCCTATATATGCCTATATATATGTCAATATATATATACCTATATATGTGTCAATATATATATACCTATATATATGTCAATATATATATACCTATATATATGTCAATATATATATACCTATATATATGTCAATATATATATACCTATATATGTCAATATATATATACCTATATATATGTCAATATATATATACCTATATATATGTCAATATATATATACTTATATATGTCAATATATATATACCTATATATATGTCAATATATATATACCTATATATGTCAATATATATATACCTATATATATGTCAATATATATATACCTATATATATGTCAATATATATATACCTATATATATGCCTATATATATATACCTATATATATGCCTATATATATATACCTATATATGCCTATATATATGTCAATATATATATGCCTATATATATGCCTATATATATGTCAATATATATATGCCTATATATACATGTGTGCCATATATATGTGTGCCATATATAAATATATATTAAAATATATAAATATATATATAAAAAACCTTGATAACTCAGAATACTTTTTTTAGACCAACTACATTATAGTTAGTCTCATTTGTTATGATTTACCTAAATTATATGAACTTTAGTTTTTAAAATATTTGGGCTAACTTATATAGTAGTACTTTTGAAAATAGTAGATGGTTAATTTCCTTACTTTCTGAAGTTTACAGGAATACTTAATTTATACAACCATTTTTTAAATCTCTAAGCGAATCAAAATAGTGTTCCTTTAATGCATTTTATATTCTAATATGGCTATATTATCTGGGGGTAAGTAAATAATGGGTTTGGGCCATAATCCTGAAAGACACAATCTCAAGTTCTATAATCCCAAACAGTGAAACTCTGAAAGGTCAAAATCCTGAAAATATAATTCCTGAAAAAATTATTTAAAAGAAATTTTAGAAGGCATTTATTTACATCTTTAAAGGGGGGATTTATTTGAGAATCATAAAAACATGATGGAATACTTCATTGACCACTTTCCACAATAAAATGTACAATAATAACATATTTTTGCAAGCATAAACACTTAAATATCCTAACAACAGTCACACATGTATAACAATTATGAGCAGATAACCAGTATTCAGAAAGAAATAGGTCAAAAGTAAAACGTATGGATATATATTACTATGGTTTGTAATTATGTCCACCTCGTTTTATAACTGCTGTTTTTTGAAATTCCATGTCAATCTAAGTCTTTTGATGAAAACATCAAATTCACAATATGTCACCACCACATATGCAATAGTCCAAAGAACTTAGATCTCGAGAAATTTCATCTTTTATAAATGCAGTTGTACAAACAGGATATCTCTTCATTTCTTGAGGGAGTATCAATGTTTCTATATATATGCACGATGCTTATACACAAAATCAACATTGTTATAATGTACTTTCCTAGAGTCAAATTTGCAAAAAGTGCATAAACTGATTAGAATTCTCTAAAAGTCTTTACGCAATTTATACTTCTATTATTGGAAATGATGTGAAGATGAAATACATAGCAGAGTGAATTTTAAAAAAAAAGTAATGCTGACAATTTGAAATGGTGATAAAAAACTAAAAAAAGAAAAAATCTAAAACACTAAAAAAATTGACATATGAGAAAATGTCTTACAAAGTTAGATATGAACAATTGCACAGAAGTAGTCCGTAAAAGCTGGCTAACTTTCACAATCATTAACTGTGTTTTGAAGTCTTGCATTTTGATTAATGGCTGCTTTTTTCTTTTAGGGCATAGTTCTTCTTGCAGAATACGTTCACATTGATTTTCTATGTGGAACTGCTCTTTTTGAAATTGTTGTATGATTCAATTTACATCAACATGAGCATTCCCTATTAAATTTTCCCGTATTCTGTGCCATGCTTCTATGTTGTTTTGGGTATGCAGAAATTCCTCATGCACCCATATACAGAGAACAAATTTGGCGGAAACAATGTTGGTGATCAAACAGCAACACTATTGCTTAAGTGTCTTCTTATCCTACTGTGCACACAATTATTTTCAAACCAGTCAGTAACTTTGCTGGCTTATTCAGGAAAATGTGGCTTTAATTCATTAAATGCTTATGGAATTTTGTCACCTGGAAGAAATGCCAATGCAGATAAATGACATGTTTAGACTGAAGTTTTTGTCATTGCCATATCACGTGGCCAATCCACTCATCTGCATTTTCTGCCAAATGCATTGGGCTGAATTGGGGGGTGCGGGCGGGGGAGGAAACTATAGATAAAACCTTGAAATTTACTTTTGGAGGCCTTGATCACACCTAATTCAAAATCTGCCATTATGGTTTGGGGATTCCATTGAAACTCAGTTTCTTCTGTCGAGTCCAATAAATCTTCAAATAAGCATTTATAAAGTGTTTCACTTTTCCAGTCATTACTACATAAATGGATGGGTGAGTTTCAGAAATTTCAGATCCAACAGGGCCATGAATTGTATATAGCTGATTTTTTAAAGAGCAAACAGTGGGGACAGTTTTGAAAGTGCTATCCATTAGCTAAAGTGAAGCATGCCCTAGTTTTCGTGTGTGGTAAATATGTCTATTTTCTTCAACAGTCAAGTCCCTAACCAAGAATAGGCCACCCTTTAATGCACTTTGTAACACCGGAAGAACTTATGTATCAGCAAGTGTCTTTGTTTCTGAAGGTCGCTGAGCTTGTCAAAAAAATTTTTTTCTTAAATTCTGTGATGAAGGACATTTTTTGAAGGTAAGCATGTCACTATATGTGAAGAGGCAGAACTCCTATATGGTTGAAAAATTGGCCAAGGGAAATTTCTTGCATTTTTCACCTGGATTTTCACTTCTATGATCTTTAAAACACTTGAAACATTAAGGTAAGGTAGATCTTCTCCACCTATTCCACTCAGACTCACGTGCTAATCTCCTCTGGAAACACTGTCACAGAAACACCCAGAATAATGCTTTCCTGGTTTCTAGATATTCTGTAATTCAGTCACGTGGACATCTAAAATTAAGTCTACAAATCTGCCCTTTGTCAACTTGGCACCCATACATATCTCCTTAAACCATAGTTAATATCCAAACAAAGACAATAACAAACTAATGGTTCTGCTTAACACGATGCAACTATCCTGTGTGCAACTGAAAATGCACTAATCCCTTCCCCAGAATTTGTCTTCCAGGATTTCAACATTCAGGATTATAGCTTTCAAGATTGTGTCTTTTGTGATTGTGACCAGCACTAGTATTTAACATACATACATTATGTATATATCTATATATATACACACACACACATACAGACAGGCATAAATAGAGAGATTATAACTATAATTTTTAAAATTTAACTCATTGGTATATATAAAGAGTGGGTTCTTGCCACTCTTTTTATTGTTACTTTTTTTTTTTTTTTTACTTTTTATTTTTATTTATTTACTTTTTTATTGTTATTGCTTTCAAGGGCAGGGTCTCTGTTGCCAAGGCTTGAGTTCAGTGGCATGATTGTGGCTCACTGCAGCCTCAACCTCCTGGTCCCAGTCGATCTTCGCACCTCAGCCCTGAGCCTCATCACAAGCAGCTGGAATTACAGGCACACACCACCACATTCCGCATTTTTTTTTTTTTTTAATTTTTGGTAGAGGTAAGGTCTAGCTATGTTTCCCAGGCTGGTCTCAAACTCTTGGGCTCAAAAGATACCCCTGCTCATCCTCCCAAAGTGCTGGGCTTACAAGCATGAGCCACCACATCTGGTCTATTTTTTTTTAAATTAGGATTGCATTTCTGGTAGATGGAGCAATTTGAGGTTACCTACTCAATATGAGGGGAGAAGTGTCTCCACCAATATTTTTGGAAGAGACCCTTAAATTTTTTTGGCCCTGATGCATAAAATATTATGGAATCTGTGGACTTAATTTTGAATGAGGTACTGAGGATACACCAAGTGGCCATCTAGGTGTTTTGAAAGACCATCTAAGTGGATAAAACATCCAACCTATTTCAAATTAGATTTTCCAGCCTTTCAGTGGTTGATCTTGGGGTCCAAGTCCATGAAGTGCTCTCAAGAAGAAGAGGGGGGCCTAGAACTTAAGTGGTTATAGGGAGTTGAGGGGCCCAAATGAGATGGGAAAGTTTTGGCAGAGGTGAATAGAGGGATGGAGAAGGTAGGGATGTTGAATGGGGATAGATCAAGGAATTCAAAGGAGCTGAAGGGAAGTTTGAAGGTTGTAAAAAAGGAAGATGATGGCTTAGAGGGGTGAAGAGAAGGTATAGCCCTTTGATGAAGCAATAATGGGAGATCCTAAGTTTCTCAAAAGGTCGTTGTATCAGTCCGTTCTTGCATCACTATAAAGAAATGCCTGAGACTAGGTAATTTATAAAGAAAACAGGATTGATTGACTCATGGTTCTGCAGGCTGTACAGGAAGCCTAGTGCTCATGGTGAGGCCCTCAGGAAGCTTACAATCGTGGCAGAAGGAGACTGGGAGCCAGCTTGTCATGGCTAGAGCAGGAGCAAGAGAGAGAACAGGGAGAAAGTGTCACACAGGCTTAAACAACCAGATCTCACACGAAATTAGCGGGAGAGCTCACTCATTACAAAGGAGATGGTGCTAAGCCATTCATGGAGCATCTGCCTCGATGACAAAAACATCTCTGAACAAGCCTCACCTGCAACACTGGGGATCACATTTCAACATGAGAGTTGGAGGAGACACAGATCCAAACCATATCATTCCACCCCTGGGCCCCCAAGTCTTATGTTCTTCTTGTATTGCAAAATACATTCAATTGTACCTTCCCAATACCCCAAAAGTCTCAACTCATCCCAGCATCAATTCAAAAGTTCTAAGTCTTATCTGAGATTCATCTCCTTTCACCTATAAACCTATGAAATCAAAAAACAGTTACTTCCAAGGTACAACAGTGATACACGCATTAGGTAAACATTACCATTCCAAAAGGGAGAAATTGGCCGAAAGAAAGGGGCTACAGGCCCCATGCAAGTCTGAAACCCAGCAGGGCCATCATTAAAACTTAAAGCTTCAAAATGATCTCCTTTGACTCCATGTCCCTCATCCAGGGCACACTGATGCAAGGGTTGGATCCCACAGCCTTGGGCAGCTCTGCCTTCATGGCTTTGCAGGGTTCAGCCTCCGTGGCTGCTCTCATGGGCTAGGGTTGACTGCCTGTGGCTTTTCCAGGCACAGGATGCAAGCTGCCAGTGGATCTATCGTTCTGGGATCTGGAGAAGGGAAGGAGAGTTTGCCTGTGTGGGCTCTGCCACTGGAGCAGGCCTCTGCCTGAGTACTCATACTTTTCCATATATCTTCTGAAATCTAGGAAAAAAGCTACCAAGCCTCCTTCACTCTGGCATCCTGAGTGCCCAAGGACTTAATACCACATGGAAGTCATCAAGGCTTATGGTAGCTTTTGCTCTCCAAAGCGGTGGCACAAGAAGTATCTGGGGCCCTTTGAGCCAAAGCTGGAACTGGAGAAACTGGAACGTGAGGAGCAGTGTCCTGAGACTGAGCAGGGCAAAGGGACCCTAGGCTGGGCCCATGAAACCATTCTTTCATTAGAGGCCTCTGGGCCTATGATGGGAGGGGGTGTCCCAAAGATCTCTAAAATCCCTTCTAGTCCTTTCTCCCATTGTCTTGAATATTAGCGCTTGGCTCCCTTTTAGTCATGCTACTGTATATAGCAAGTGGTTGCTCCACAGCCTGCGTGGATTCCTTCCCTATCATGATGCCAGGATGCAAAGTTTCCAAACTTTTACACTCTACTCCCTTTCACATATAAGTCCTAACTTAAGCCATTCCTTTTTTCCCACACCTGAGTGTAGGCTATTAGAAGCAGCCAAGTAACATCTTTAATGCTTTGCTACTTAGAAATTTCTTCTACCAGATACCCTAAGTCATCACTCTTAAATCCCTGGGGCATGAAGACAATGCAGCCAAGTTCTTCGCAAAGGCATAATAAGGGTTACCTTTGCTCCAGTTACCAGTGAGTTCCTTATCTCCATCTGAGACCTTGTCAACTTGGACATCACTGTCCTTATCGCCATTTCATTGTGGTTACAACCATTTAACCCATCTCTAAGAAGTTCCAAACCTTCCCTCAGTTTTCTATCTTCTTCTGAGTCCTCCAAACTCTTCCAACTTCTGCCTGTCACTCAGTTCCAAAGCCAGTTCCACATTTTCAGGTATCTTTATAGCAATGATGACTCTTTGGTACCAATATTCTGTATTAGCCCATTCATGAATAACTATAAAGATATACCTGAGACTCGGTAATTTATAAAGAAAAGAGGTTTAATTGGCTCATTCTTCTTCAGGCTGTACAGGAAGCATGGTTGTGGCATCTGCTTCTGGTGAGGGCCTCAGGAAGCTGATAACCATGGTGTGAGGTGACAGGAAGCCAAGATATCGCATGGTCATAGTGGAGCAAGAGAGAGAGGGAGGAAGTGCCACACACTTTTAAACAACCACATCTCCCATAAAATCAGAGGGATAACTCATTCATTGCCAAGCGGATGGCACTAAGCCATTCATTGGCTAAGAAATTCAGCCTGATGATCCAAACACCTCACAAGTCCCTATCTTCAACACTGGGGATTACATCTCTACATGATATTTGGAGGGAAAAAATACTAACAATATTAGTCACCAAAGTTCTAAATTGTCTATTAAAATTTTTTAGATATTGAATTGAATTAATGTCACAATGGAAGAGCATATAGTCAGCTGGAGAAAAGGAAGGAGAGAAGACAGTAAAATGAGAGTTATACATAGGGTCAGTTAATTAAATCAAATATAAGACCTTAAAGGAGGGATGAAGGAGTCCTACCTGATTACTGTCTTACACAGTCCCTCCCACAATACCCAATAGAGGAGCCAAGGAAAACCAGACATTTTCCATACAAGCGTGAGAAGGGTTGTAATTCAAGAGTCAGGGAATAATTCTGTAAGAGTCAATGAAAAATTTATTTGGCCAAAAAAATCAAAGCAACTCCTTACTATGCTACAACATATGTGATACTCAGAGCACTGGTTTAAAAGTTTAATTCACAGAGGAATTCCTGAATTCATGGAAAGGAGAGGAGTTGAAAAAATTTGCAAAGTGTAATTAATTACCTGGAAATGGACGATGTGGGCCCATACTGTAGTACAATCTTTCTATTTTTATATTTTTATTTTTAATTTAAATGGGTAAATAGTAGGTATATATTCTTACGGGGTGCCTGAGATGTATTGATAAAGGCATACAATGTGTAATAAGCGTAAATGGGGTATCCATCTCAAGAATTTATCATTTCCTTTTGTTACAAACATTCCAATTATACTCTTTTAGTTATTCTTAAATGTACACTAAATTATTGTTGACTGTTATCACCCTGTTGGGCTATGAAATACTAGATCTTATTCATTTTAACATAATTTTGTACCCATTAACAGTTTCCACTCTGCCCCCAAGCGCTACTACCCTTCCCAGCCTCTGGTAACCATCATTCTACTCTCCATCTCTGTGAGTTCAATTTTGATTTTTAGATCCCACATATAAATGAGAACATGCAATGTTTCCCTTCCTTTAATGATTGCTTCTTTAAACATTCTCTAAATAAATAAAACAATAGAAATTTGAAGCCTAAGAGTTTAGTTAAATTTATGCAAATTCTTACTAATTGTTGAAAAATTATAGTACTTTTAAGCATTTGATTAAAATCAGAAGTCAAATATTACAGTTTCTTAAATGCTTAAAAAGCAGAAGAAATTCACATTTTTGAAAGTTCATCACCTTATTTTTACCCAAAGCATTTACAAAACTGTTAATTTTGTGAACAGTGAAAGCTGATACTTAGCACTTGGCATGTACCAAAGCAGCTGACCCCAACAACAGCTCTATGAGATGGTGTAGAGGGAAAATTCTCTATAACCACATTTCCCCTCTAGTCTCACACAATAGTAACAACCAACACAGAAGACTTCCATGACCAAATGTGTGGGGTTTTTTTCTGCAAACATCAAGCAGCAGATACCAGCTGGGTGTCCTCTAATTTAGTTGCAACATTATCTATCCAGAGATAATGTCAGATCCCACAGTTTGAGGGCTCAGTCCCCAAGACTGCTCCCCGCCAACACACACACACCAGTCTCAATTCTGGGCCTCTGGAACTTCTGACTGACCGGCTTCAAGTTGTTCCCATGATCCTCTCTTTGGGTTTGATTAATTTGCTAGAGTGGCTCTCAGAACTCAGGGAAACACTTACTTACATTTACTTGTTTATTATAAAGTATATTGCAAAGGATACAGATGAAGAGACACATAGGGTGAGGTATGGGGAAAGGGGCACAGAGCTTCCATGCCCTCCCTGGGTGCACCATCCTCTAGAAAACTCCACGTCTTCATCTATCCAGAAGCTCCAGGAACCCAGTCCTCTTGGATTTTTAAGGGGGGCTTCATGATATCAGCACTCATTCCCCCAGAGTATGGATGGGATACTCTCATCGGAAGACCTACAATCAGGAAGGCAGGGGAACAGTGAAAAGGCAGGAGAGGGTCAGAGGCCTGCCCCTGAGGCCTAACACACCTAACATTATAACCAACGACTGTAACAAGGGCTATGGGAATTATGAGCCAGGAACCATGAACAAACACACACACACACACGCACACACACATATATATCATAGCACCACAGATGAGTTCCATTATTATGCCCATTTGACAGATGAGGACATTAAGGCACAGAGAGGTTGAGTCCTTGTCCAAGTTCCTGCAGCTGGTAAGATGCAGCTTTCTAATTTGAACCCAGGTGATGTGGCTCTGAAGTTTAGACCATTGACCACTTCTCTGCACTGGACTCGAAATGTTGCCTTCATTGTATTTTCTCACCTCTGCCACTTGGTGTCACTTCCTTTGACCTCAGTGGTTCGAGTTCTCACACTTCTCCAGAATTTAGTGCTGCCTTGAGCGCTGTATGTTCAGATGATGGTCTGATGGTGTCTTGATGAGGTCCAGATGTGGTCCCTGAGCCACTGGACATCAGGCAGGAACATCTCATGGTCACGTATTTGTACATGGTTATGGCTACGAGGAAGGCCAGAAGGGAAGACAGGAGGGGAGTGAGGCCCTGCTTCCTGAGAATGTAAGACAAATAGTGACATATCATTCTATGAACCTGAGATCATGCCACTCCACTCACCATTCAGGCCTGGGAGCAGTTAGTCCTGATGTCCCCAGGTGTTAAGTCATGTGACCTGTGAAAGTGTGTCAAGAGACCTACTTGTATTTTATGAAGCCCCCCTATAAGTGCTGTTTTTATCGTTTTAAACAACCGAATTTGTCAAATGGTGGAATAGGGTGTCTCTGTGTCAAGTTGTTAATCACTATCCTCGAGGCTACTTGCTGAGTCAGTGAGTCATTACATTTATGTTTTGACAAATAGTGCCAGTATCCCTGCAAAGTGACGTCACTGAATTATAGCCCCACAGCCCTTTATGAATAGCCTTGTGATGATGATGATGATGATCTCAATAATAAGACTACTAATAATAGCAGCTCTTACATATTTAGCATCACGTGCCAGGCCCTGTGCTGAGCATTTTTACATCACCTTTCTTAAGGTAGGTAGGAGTATTTTTCCATTTTAACTACTGGACTTTGAGTTAGAGCCTCGGTTCCCAAGGTTGAATCAGCATCCATATCCCCTGGAACAGCTTGTTAAAGCACAGACTGCCGGGCTCACCACCAGAGTTTCTGATTCAGTATATCTGAGTGAGACTTAATGGCTTACATTTCTAACAAATTTCCATGTGACGCTGATGTTGAGTTGCTAGTCCAGGGACCACCATTTGGTAAACATTGAATTAAAGAAATGACTACTGTCGGCCAGGCGCGGTGGCTCACGCCTGTAATCCCAGAACTTTGGGAGGCCGAGGCGGGCAGATCACGAGGTCAGGAGTTTGAGACCAGCCTGACCAACATGGTGAAATCCCATCTCTACTAAAAATACAAAAATTAGCCAGGTGTAGTGGCATGTGCCTGTAATCCTAGCTACTCAGGAGGCTGAGGCAGGAGAATCGCTTGAACCCGGGAGGCGAAGGTTGCAGCGAGGCAAGCTCACGCCATTGCACTCCAGTCTGGGCGACAGAGCAAGACTCCGTCTCAACAACAACAACAGCAACAACAACAAAAGAAATGCTTACTGTCATTTTACAAAGCTCCTGCAAGGAAGTTGTTATCTTCCTTTTTGAATTTTACATTTTGGTCCTTGATGTCCTTAGGTGTAAGGGCATCACCCAGGGCCATACGGCCTGGGAGGGGTGAGTTTCAATTTAGAGGCTGTTGACCTGAGAGGCCCCCAGTGGCTGTGTTCCAGAACACGGGTAACCTTGTGGAGACCTCTCAGGGTGAGGAATATTCCAGGTGGCCACAGAAAGAGGGGAAGCCTCATTCCTATTCACAGAGCTGGGAGACACCACTTCCTAGCACACCTTAAGGTGCTACTTGTCATTGCCATGGAAAACTGCAGGAAGCCTTAAATCTAGCTGGATGCAGGGCAGAAACTACCCAAAAGACTGTGCTCTGGGTGTGTGTTAGGAACCCATCCTAGGGGGAATCCAATCCTCAACCTCTTCTGGCCACAGGTATGTAGACAGCGGAGGGCTGGGAGAGCAGGGGAGAGAGATGAGGAGAGTCTGTGGACAAAACTGAGATGAGCAGTGCTTTTGGAATTGCTGTTCATTTAGGGCAGAGAGAGCCTTGGGGCACGTTGAAAGCCAAGAAGGGCACTGAAATTATCTTTGCAGTTACCATGTCTTTTCAAGCGAAGCTGGATTGCCATGGACAGTCGTGAATAGATATGATTATGGAAGACCCTTAGATGTTTAACGTGAATCCATTTCAATATTCATCACTAATAGCTTGCAGGAGTCCCTTTGGTGTCCCTTTGATTTGAATACACACCAGGCCAGAGTTAGTATCTAGCAGTCACCACCCTTTCTACTCTTATTGCCATCAGAACTTCTCGGATTTGTTTTTTTTTTTTTTTTGAGACGGAGTTTCACTACTCTTGTTGCCCAGGCTGGAGTGAAGTAGTGCCATTTCAGCTCACTGTAACCTCTGCCTCCTGGGTTCAAGCGACTCTCCTGTCTCAGCCTCCCAAGCAGCTGGGATTACAGGCACATGCCACCATGACTGGCTAATTTTTGTATTTTTAGCAGAAGCGGGGTTTCACCATATTGGTCAGGCTAGTCTCAAACTCCTGACCTCAGGTAATCTGCCCACCTTGGCCTCCCAAAGTGCTGGGATTACAGGAATGAACCATCGCACCCGGCCTCTGATTATTTTTTCATTTGTTGTGCTTGTGGCTCAATCCCTTGCTTCATTTCAGGCTCGCCCCAAAGTGTCCTCCTCCAGGAAGCTTTCCTTGGTTGTCCCACGAAAATTTACCTACCCCTCATCTCTTCTCCTTGCTTTTATTTTGTTGTCTTCAGAATCTGTACGATCCTGCCGATAGTCTCTTCTGCATTGACTTAGTATCTTGTGGATGATCCATCTCTACTCCCAGAATATGAGCTCCTGTTTGTGCTCTATCACCAGGCCTAGAGCAGTGCTGGGTCTGTTATAAGTGCTCATTAAATGGCTAGTGAAGCAATGATGTTCCCATCATGCTTAAAATAATCCCACCCCCCTCAACTATGGCTTGGAAGGCCCCATGCAACCCACCCTAGAGGACTATGCGTGACCTTGTCTCCTTCCTTTCTTCCTTTGCTCATTGCCTCCAGCCACACTGACCTGAACCTGCCAAGCTTTTCCCAGATTTTGCATGTGAAGTTCCCTCAGACTGGGACACTGTCCCCAGATCTCTTCTTGGCCGCCCTTTCACATTCTTTCAGGATCTTCCCAAATATCACCTCTTTGGAGAGGCCTTTCCTGGCAGTTCTAGTTAAAATAACCCTTGTCTGTGCCTGCCCTTGTTTTGGCATTTTCATGCTGAGAATTTGGCACAATTACAAAGCAGAAATGTGGACTGGGTTGAGCTTTTCCAGGCTGCTGAGGGAGAAAATAGGAAAAATACTAACAAATAACAAATCAACCATAATAGCTGGCCTTCACTGAGCCCTTGATATATGCTGGGGGTCAGTTACTATGTATCACCTCATTTAACTCTCACTTCCTCTGAGTTAGATTCTACTGTTACTCCTACTTTACAAAAAAAAAAGGAACTTGAGGCTCAGAGAGATTAAGTTGCCTGCCCATGGTCACACAGCTCTTGAGTAGTAGAAACTCAAACCAGTGTGTCAACCACCAGAGCCTCTAGTCTTAATCACAATACTCACAGTGGGCCGGGGAGGCCTGGGGGTATGTGTCACTCAAGGAGGCATGAGAGGACATGTGTGGTTGCTGAGGGCCACCTATATGCTGAGACATGTCCCAGATGGCAAGATGATGAGACCCTTTCCTGGGGGTTTATCCCATACTGACTGTGGTGATGGAGGAGTAGAGACTACACAGGCAGACCCTGTACTAGAGGGACCAGGGTTCAGATATCTGCTCACTGAACAGGTGACCACTGGCTGACTAGCTAGAGCTCCCTGAGCCTCAGCTCACTGAGTGAGGCTTCACTTACATACAAATGATGAATGCATTTACTTCATCAGCCGTGGGACTATTAATAAAAGTAGCAAAAACCCACCAGGTACACACATGGGCCAGGCATTCCAGTGTTTGCCTTATGAACATTTTCTCTGTGATTCTCACAACAACCTGGTAAAGTGGGAATTGTTACTGTTGTCGATGCAGAAATTGGAGCTCAGAGAAAGCAAGGTCATACACCTGGCAAGTGTCAGACTCAAGGGCTGGATGCAAACTTGAGAGTCTGGCTTCAGAGCTGGGAACATTTAATCACTTTAATATGGTATGTAAAGTGCTCAGCATGGAGCCAAGCACACGGTGAGGACAAGTAAAACACAGCAGCAGCTGCTGCTGCCATTCCCACTACTGGTCTTATGATTATTGTCATCATTATTTCCTCCTTTCTCTGATGTCCTAGAGTGCTCACTCTCTGCTCTTCTCCGGGCATGTGGGCTTATGATTGTCTTGTGCCATTTTTCAGTAGCTTCCCCCATGAAAGGCTTTTCACTCTAACAATTGCATTCCCTTCAAAGGCAGCATCCACTCTCCCCACCCACCAGGAGCCTAGTAAAGAGTTAGGCCCCCAGGAGGTACACAGTTATCCAGACTTTGTTTCGCTCCGGATCTTTTCCCTTGACTGAGTGACAAGCTCTAATTCCATCCTATGGGCATCCCTGCTTTTCTTAGACTTTCTAGGGGTCAGTGATCATTGAGGATGCGGACACAATCTTTACTAAGAGGTCGTGGCCCAGAGGACCTGGCCCGAGGGACCTTGAACCAGGAGGTGATGCTGCAGATCTGCGAACACAGTCTTGCTGGGTAATCCTTACCTGTCCTTACTCAGGGAACTTGCAGACTCTCTTCATTCTGCCTTCTCGCTCCAGGCTTGCTTAGGCCAGAATGCATAGGGGGCCCACCTTCATACCCCGTGGTAGCTCCTGCCCTGCTTGGGTCTCAAATTCTGCCTGGTCTCCCCATGTTCCTACCAGGGATTGGTGTGGCTAGAATTAGCGTCCCATTCAAAATTATTCATAACAAAGACAGAATGTATTGGAAGGGAATGGGGATATATTGTGGAAGCTAAGTGCAGAATGTCCACTGGGCCGCATGGGAGACTGCAATCGAGAACTTAAAGGAACCAAGATATGTCCTGGCCTTGGTGGGGCGGGGGGGGGTGTCTCTTGTCATTGCTTATTTCTTTGTGCCTGCTTATGCCACTCTCTGCTGATTGGCTTTTTCTACTGCAGTGAGTTTAAGGGAAGAATTGTCTGCTCCAGTTCTCACTCTCTGAGGCCCCCAGATTCCTTGCTTCTACTTTTCCCTTCAAGTTTTACATCTTTACTCTCAATATTTCTCTGCAGTTGAACTTGCCTGCATTATTAATAAAAGTAGCAAAACACACCAAGTGCACACATGGGCCAGGCATTCCAGTGTTTGCCTTATGAACATTTTCTCTGTGATTCTCACAACAACCTGGTAGAGTGGGAATTGTTACTGTTGTCCTTGCAGCAGGAAATAAACATATGACCCCATATTTCCCTTGATCTCTTACTGCAATGCCCATCACAGTCTGACCTCAGTCTGAGAACCTCTGCCTAAATTTCCACAAGAGGGAAGTGGAGTGGCCCAGTTTGGTTGGATAAGGGAGTCCCCACAGCCCAGTTAGCAAGGGCCATTGTTGATGAGCTGTTCTGAAGAAGGAGGGTAAGTCAGGCAGATACCCAGGAGGCATTTGCCATCATTGTCACCTGGTATCTTTTGGGAAAAAAATATAGTCTCAGTTAAAGATTAAAATCTCAGTTGTTCCCTATGCCTATAGGATGGTTCCTTGTTTCCTAAGTTATGGGCCAGGATCCTCCACTGGTAAGGAGATGACTGTAGAGGGTACACAAATACATCATCAAATGACATTGAAAGACAGCCTGAGAAAGCTGTTTCTTTCCTTCCTTCTCTTGTGAGCCAACATAAGGACAGGCAACTACTGTGTCATGAGCACTGATATGATGTCATCAAGCCTGTCCTAGGCACTGTTTTTGTTCCACTCATTTAATGCAGCATCTCAGTCTTTGGCAATTAAAAAAAAGTTCAGCCAATGCAGTGTGTTTCAATTTAGAATATGGCCTTTCATTTTAAGATGATGTCCTTTGCCTTTTTCGCTTTTAAAAGCCATTTCTTTTTTGAAATACTGGGGAGAGTAAATGATACTTGATGTCTGTATAAATGTACTTAACTAGCCAAATAACTGTGAGTTTCCCAGGTTTTGATTTTTTTGCTGGTTCACAGAATGCTAAAGTCTGGGAGTCACCAAGTTGGCCCCATTGTCCATGTCATAAATCTTCACACTCACATCCCTTTTTCTCTACGGTTCATGTTCTCCACAGCTGCTAGCCCCACATTGGGCTTATAGTCATATCCTTTAGCGTAGCACTTGGGAGCCTGGGCTCTGGGGCCAGACTGCCTATTGATGTTAAATTGTCACTCATGGGCTCTGTAACCCTGAACAAGTTACTTAACCTCTTTTTCAGTGAGCAGTCCATCTAGAGCTTCCTGGGGTCTTGCAGCTACCAGTTCTCTTGTTGCCAGAGAAGAAAAATATCCCTGTCTGTGGGGCCTCTGCTCACTGTTTTGCCCTATTCTGGAAGAAGACACATTGTGTGGGACTCTGGAGTACCTACTCAATTGAAATGACCATGAGGAGAGCCTATAGTGAGGAGATGAATCTGACCTACATTGGGGTTGTGTGCTATGAGCTTATGAGCTTTTGGTGAAACATCTGCCTTCAAGATTACCTCACCTAGTGAGACCTACAGAGGCATACTCTGCAAGAATGGGGACAACCTGGAGCATTTATGTGGGAGCTATTCTATGGTTGTTTCTGGGTTTGAATTGTCTGGATACAACCAGAGTGAGCCTTGTATGTTTGAAAACAGGAGTCTGGAATGGATTCAGGGAACAGAGAAGCAATGATAGAGGAAAATTACTAAACTTGTTTTCTTCTTTCTGAATCCTCATCAGTAGGAATTTAATTTCCGCTAGCAATGCTTTACTGAGCCCTGGACCTGATCTCCAAGTTGCTGAGATACAAGCCCCCAGCAAATCCACCCTGGCTTGGATCCAGAACACTACTGGGTCCAGGCCCTCTTCAGGAGGATGCTGGCCCCAAGACTTTGCCCTGTCACTTGTGTTTGTGCAAGGAGTCGTCCTTGCTCTGCAACCTCATCTGTTGGGTCCTTCTTCATAGAAACTATTTAATAAAAGTGTCTGCATTTTGTATTTGTGCATGGAGCTGTGTGTTTGTGTCCCCAGGTGGAGTCACTGCTTCTGTAGGAAGCTCTTTCCTGTGAGAGTTAGAGATGGTTGTTCATTCTGGTTCCGCAGCTGGCTCCCTTTACTGCTTTCCTTAATATCATGACTGATATTCAGCAGCAAAATTGAATTATTTGTCAGTTATTGGCTTTTCTATTCCAATTGAAAAATATCTTAATATCAGCCGTAACAAAAACCATTCTGGCCCCTATTTCCAGGTTCCCAAGTCAATATTTGTCCTTGGAATAACTAAACTCTATTTTATTTAATATTTTGTCTCTTCCTTATATCATGTGTATTCCCAAGGCCTCAAGGGATGCTGGCCATGGCCATATCTGGCATATCACTGTGCATTTGATTTTGACAAAAGTCTTAGGTTGACACTTGCCCTCTCTAATGCCATCATTAATAGTTTTCTCTCATTTTTCTATTTGCTGTCATATGGACGTAGGAAACACCTCATCCTCTGACATTGTTGGATTCCATTAATTCCCTCCCCTTTAAAAATTGCCCAGCTCCCTTGTAGCCCATACTGTCTAACTACAAATCTTGCTATTACTTCTACCAGCACCCTGTTTAAATTTCTCCCTTCATTTGGGGCCTAGGCTCATGTCCTGCCTCTCCTATTCCCGTCACCATCTGCCTTGACTCAAACATGTATATGGGTAACCCAACCAAAGCTGCATGCCTTCAGATCTTTGCCATCTTTACTTCCAAAAATGTTTTATTTCATTCTGTTGCAGCCAAGACTCCCATGGTTACACTCTGAATATTGTCATCATGAGTGATGGCTCCACCTGCAAAACATGACTTCTCTCATTATCGCCTCTTACTTATACATACCCTTAGCCCCATGTGCCCTCACATTCTCAGTTATTTTGTCATCAAGACTTCCAATCCAATGGCATTAGCATGCTCTTATTCTCAGTGACCTTCTTCCCACTATAGAAATCTCATATTTCAGGTCCATTATCAAGAACTGCATTATCCAAAATAGAAGACATATGTAGGTACAGAACACTTCAGAAGAAAAAGAAAAGTCTGTTATATTTATCCATATTTCTGCTTATTGTATTCTTTATTTTTTCCTTATGTGCCAAGATTCAATTTTGTATTTCTTTCTGTTTAGATAACTTCCTTTAACCATTCTTGTAGGATATGCTAGCTAGTGACAAGTGTCTAGAAATGTCATCTGGGAGCTAAAGCTTGGAAAGGGAACCTCATGACTCTGACCAGTGTCTGATCCTGTTCTGCCTGAGCTGATATCCAAGATACAAGACAAAATCCTCCCCACTCTTCCCTCTCATCTCCTCAAGTGGAAGGATCTCTTTTGTAGCCATGAGCTGTGCAGCCTGGGTTTAAGGGATGGCTGATGCCAGCACTCCCTTAGCCACCCTAGCTGTTGTCCCAGTAGTACCTGTGCCCCCCGCCCCCCAGTCCACTGTCTAGTAGCCCAGTTCAGCACCAGGACTCATCTAGGATTTTTAGTGTTTTGGGCCTACACTGCCTTTCGTGTTTATTTAGAAGCCCAGAGTACCTTAGACCATTTTGGAGAGGCTTGCAGGAACTCAAGTTCCCCTCTGTCTAGGGCTGGTTTCAATGCTCCCTCTGTGGTCAGGTGTCAACTGAGTTTGGTTGAGTTTTCCTTTACACTATAAGAAGACAGTATTGAGTTCAATGCCTCATAATTACTGGGCTTCTCCTCATCCAGTACACCAAAACCCTCTGCACCACTCCCCATTTGCCTGGGGATGGAGGAGTGGTGGCATTGGGTATTCAGAAGTGTTTTTTCTACCTTTTCAATGCCTATTTAAAATCAGGTACTGAGTGCTCACCTGATTTTGGGTTCTTATGAAGGTGCTTTTTTTGTGTGTAGATAGTTGTTAAATTGGTGTCCTTGGGGGGTGGGGATGATCAATGGAGCCTTCTATTAAACCACCTTGCTCCACCCCAAGTGTCTTGGCCTTCTTTTCTTAATCACATCACTGTTCTCAGCTTCTGCCTGCACAGTAAGAATCTCCCTTATAAGACCTCAGCTCCTCAATCAGAAACAGAATGCTGACTCTCTTTCCCAGAGTTCAAAATTAACTAGCTGAATGCTTAAGCATACCAGATTCTTTTCTTCCATTTGGCAGGAGGAAAAAAAAATCATTAGTACTGTGCCTCTACAGTCAACCTTGTGATCATCTTCTTATATTCCAAGGGACATTACCCAGCTACTTGATTGCATCTCTTAGCCTCACCTCTTTGTCCATTGAATGTAAAGCTTTGATGGTTCAAATCTGCATTGAATTGTCCTTTAGCAACCGTTGAACTCACTGCATTAGATTCTAAACCATGATGTGCAGAGAGTGTCTCCTGAAAAAAAAAAAAGTAACCTTGAATTACACAATCTGAACTTATTGGAAACTAAATTAAAATATGCTCTATTTAGTTGTTGTAAGAAGGTTTTCCATACAGATGAAATGTAGCATCACTACAGCCTCCAGTAGGCTTGATGTGGAAAATTCCTAACTTGTTCTCTCCACCTAAACCAAGCCAGTTTTTGTTTTGTTTTTGTTTTTTAGAGATGGAGTCTCACTCTATTGCCCAGGGTGGAGTGCAGTGGTGTGATCTTGGCTCACTGTAACCTCCACCTCATGGGCTCAAGTGATTCTCCTGCCTCAGCTTCCTGACTAGCTGGGATTATATGCACCTGACACCACACCCAGCTAATTTTTGTATTTTTAGTAGAGATGGAGTTTCACCATGTTGACCAGGATGGTCTCAAACTCCTGACCTCAAGTGATCCACCCACCTCAGCCTCCCAAAGGGCTGGGGTTACAGGCGTGTGCCACTGCGCCCAGCCCCCATACTAGGCTTTTAATGACTCTCTGCTATGCTTGAGGTCCTCTTGATTATTTCAGATCTGCTAGGGAATGCCTACAACAAGCACCCAAACACTTAGGAATTCATTATTAAAACAAGCAGAATCAAAAAGTCAACAATGCTCTGAGATTCAGGGAAAAAGCAAAATAATTCTAGCATTTTGAAGACTTTTTCCTTGCCTTTCTGAGACAGAAATTATTTATGTGAAAAATCAAGTAAAAGAATGTATATAATGGCATTCTTCCCTTTAATAGGGATTTGGTTGTCTTTTCTGTCCTGAGGCACTAAGTTGAAAATCCCAAAAAGGTGGCTGTTGTACTTGAATGTGCACAGGTACCATGTGTTTAAAATGCAGATTCCAGGAGTCATGCTACAAAATTATATTTCAGTATACTGGTCTAGAGTGTCTGGGCATTTGCCATTTTAAGATGGATCTCAGGTGACTTGGAACAGGTCATAATTAGATAACAATTTTAGAAACACTGATCACTTCCTGAAATCTGGAGGAGTGGGCTAGTGCTGCTAAGCTTCATCTTGCTTCAAATACACAGAAATGATGAATATAATTTAATAAATACATTTAATATATAGCTTATTTCAAGAAAAAGAAGGAAAAGTATCCGTTGTGCCAGAAAGAGAGTCATAAAAACTAGAAAAATTGTAAGTACTTTCCACGTAATTGATTTAATTTAACTCTCATATTTAATTTAATTTTCACCACAATTTTTCAAGGTGCAGCCAGTATGAACTTACATGCTAGCATGATAAAATTGAAATACAATTGGGTGAGATAACTTAAACCTAATATTATGCCATAAGTTTCCATAGCTGAAAGGAAACCCAAGAAGTTGGCTACAAATTCAACACTTTGAATGGTTCCTAAAATCTAAGAAGCCATAAGGTGTCTGTTGTTTAGATAGATAATACAGACATTAACTGTATATTATATGATTATCTACGTAGAAAATTTTAAAAATCTGAAAATCAAATTTTAGAAGTAAGATTTCTTTCTTTTCTTCCTTTTTTTTTTTTTTTTTTTTTTTCATACAGGGTCTCACTTTGTCATCCAGGCTGGAGTGCAGTGGTGTCATCACAGCTCACTCACAGCAACCACGACCTCCTGGGCTCAAGCAATCTTTTGCTTCAGCCTCCAAACTAGCTATGAATACAGGTGTGTACCACCATGCCTGGCTATATATACAATATATATATAATTACATAATGTATACATATATATTATATATAATTATATATGAATATACCTAATTATATATTATATATAATTTATATATTATAAAATTATATAATGATTATATATTGTAATTAGATAATAAATTATGTAATATAATTTATATACAAATTAGATATAATTATATATAATACATATATAAGTATACATTATATATAATAAATGTATATATTATATAATTATATATATATCACTGAAGTCCAGGAGTTTGAGGCCAGCCTGGGAAATACAGTGAGATTCAGTCTCTACAAAAAATTTTTTATATATATATATATAAAATATACATGTGTATATGTGTATATATAATAATATATAATATGTAAATATATGATATATAATATAAATATATTATAAATTTATATAATATAAATGTATTATAAATTTATATAATACATAATATAAATGTATTATAAATTTATATAATACATAATATAAATGTATTATAAATTTATATAATACATAATATAAATGTATTATAAATTTATATAATACATAATATAAATGTATTATAAATTTATATAATATATAATATAAATATATTTTTATATATGTGTATATAGAATATAATATATAATGTATATATAATATAATTATAATACATAAATATAAATATATTATAAATTTATATAATATATAAATATAAGTATAAATATAAATATATTATATACTTACATAGTATATAACACATATTATATATATACACATATATACACATATACATATATATATTTATATGTATATATGAAATTTTTTGTAGTGACTGAATCTCACTATGTTTCCCAGGCTGGCCTCAAACTCCCAGCTTTCAGTGATCCTCCTGCCTCAGCCTCCCAAAGTGTTGGTACTACAAGCATGAGTCCCCACATCCAGCTAAAAGTAATATTTCTTTAGCAACTTGCACACACAACATCAAGATACCAAAAAGTTTCTATAACACTGCCACAGCCAGTTACATAAGGCTATAATAATTTAAAAATTCACAAAAGCAACCAAAAGTATGAGGTGTCCTGGAATTACTAAAATAAAAATGTATAATGCCTGCTCATTGATAGGAAGAAATTTTTTTTTAATCCAAATTTTACTTTAGACACAGGGCATACGTGTGCAGATGTGTTACCTGGGAATATTGCATGATGCTGAAGTTTGGGGTATGGATCCCATCACCCAGGTAGTGAGCATAGTACCCAGCCATGTGTTTTTAATGCCACACCCTCATCCTCCCTCCGGCTTCGGGTAGTCCTCAATGCCCATTGTTCCCATGTTCATGTCTTTGTGTGTTCAATGTTTAGCTCCCCCATGAGTGAGAGTATGTTGTATTTTAATTGAATGTGGTGAACACTCAGTAAATGTTTCTCTCTCACACACACACCCACCCACACACAGTCATCATATGAGACTGAAAGAATAAAAGGGGAGCATAGATGTTTTCTAGACTGTTCTGTTACAAGGAAGATTCCCATAGTGGGGATTTATAATAATGTCAACATAATGGGAAAGTTGAGTTGGTTTATACTCTATTTTTCCTTATTATAGATTAAACTTTTGCACCACCGAGTAACAGCAGCCAAATGTAAGTAAATTGACACAAGTAAATCCAGCAAGCCACAGAGGAGTCTATTACTGCATGTAGTGGTGTGAACTGTGTCCCCTCAAAAGAAGATGTGTTTGAGTCTTAACCCCCTAGTGGCTCAGAATGTGACCTTATTTGGAGATATGGTCTTTACATAAATAATCAAGTTAAACTGAGGTCATCAGGGTGGGACCTAACAATATGACTGTTGTCTTGATAAAAAGGGAATATTTGGACACAGACACATGCATAGAGTGATGATGTGAAGAAAGAAAGAGAAGATGGCCATTTCTTATCCAAAGGTAGAGCCATGGAAGATATATTTGCCTCAGAGCCTCAGAAGAAATAAACTTTGCTAACGTCTTCATATTAGATCCGTAGCTTCTAAGAACATGAAACAATGAACTTCTGTTATTTAAGCCTTACAGTCTATCATACTTTGTTACAGTTTCTTTAGCCAACTAACATACTGTATGTGATATCCATTCTCCAGCTTGTTCTTTATAATGGCTTAGATGACCTGCCTTGCTTGGGAAGTACTTATTACTCACTTCTACTAGATCATTGTGCATTTTACCTTTGCTTACGTGTCTCAGCCATCTTGACTGTTCCTCACACTACCCTCCATCAAACTACCTTTAATCCTTTTGGGTAAGGCTAAGATATATATTTACTTTTATATTCTTTGTTAGTAATTTATTATATATTTAAAAAATTTTCCAGGATTTTGTCATTGTTGTTTTTGTTTGTGCTCTCTTAATGAAGTTGCATGATTTTTAAGTTGTCTGTTCCAATCCTATTTTCCCCATAAACCCTTTTATACGCCATACATGAATCCACAAACTGTGAGGTATTTCGGGAACATATATATAATGCATTGTATTAGTTTTCTATTGCTGCATAACAAGTTAGCACACACTCTATGTCTTAAACAATGCACATATTTCTTGTCTTAAAATTTCCATGCATCAGGAGTCTGGACATGGCTTAGCTGGGTTCTCTGTTTGCACATCTCACAAAGCTGCAATCAACATGTTGGCTGGGACTGAGATCTCTTCTGGAAGGTTGACTGGGAAAGAATTTACTTCCAATCTCAGTCAGGTGTCTGCAGAATTCGTTTCTTTACAGCTGTATTATTTAGGGCTACAGCTTTTTATTATCTGTCAGCTACAGGCTGCCCACAGATCCTAGAGGGCAACTGCAGTTCCTTCCTACGTGGGTGTCTTCAACATGGCCACTTGCTTCGTCAAGCTCCCGGAGTCTGTAATTCCAGTCTGCTAAGATGGAGACTTATATAAAGAGTCTTAGAAAATGTAACATACATCTTTGCCATATAATGTGACCTAATCATGGGGGTGACGTTCCATTGCTTTTGCCAAAATCTTTTTGTTAGAAGCAAATCACAGATTATGCCCACTCTCAGAGAGAGGGAGTTACAGAAAGTCAAAAATACCAGAAGGTGGGAATTACTAGAGGTCACCTTAGGTCTTGTCTGCCACATGCATCATGGCAGATTATCTTTAACATAACAGACTACTGTACCCCCCTGCAAAGGTATATTGTGTCACTTATAGCTCAATAACCAGTCATCGTAGTCAGGCAACACAACTATGATGCATATGTGTCCAGGCAGATCTCAACCCCATTCTCTTCCAGATCTACAAATCATATTTCAATATTCATGTATGAATGCTAATATTCAAAAGCTCATATCTGACATGTGACAGAAAATACTGTCCCATGAACCCTGCCAAAACATCTGCCCATTTCCATTTTCCTAGGCTTAGCTTCTTTTTCAGTCTTCTGATGGAGGCAAGGGTTCCTAGTTTCATAAACAGGGGTTGAAAAATGGAGGTGTGACATATGCCTCTTCTTTCCTTCAAGTGGTTTATTTTTTTCACTGCCTCAACTTTTTTCTGGCCTCAATAGCCGGACACTCCAGATATGGATTAGCCAGTTTGTTCATTGTCTTAAACAGTATGTCCACTGATTCCTTCATGTGCTGAGATGTTTACACTGAAGGACACTCACTTGATACTTGCAAGAGCAGTATCTTGACAACAGTGTCTAGGAAAATGGAAATCGACTTCTACAAAACATTTAAAACAATATGACATTCCATAAGTAGTCATTCTTATAACAGCTTTGCTGTTTTCACAAAAAGATAAACTGTAGATTGTACCAATAAAATATGCAACATCTTATTGTTTTCCTTTATAGTTATGTAGTCTTAAATAGCCTTTCCATATGTCAAATTATTTTTGATATTCAATGTATTAATAAAATGGCTCAGTACTAACCACTCGGGTATTTTCAAATAGGAAAAATATGATCGAATCTCCCAAATTGCATTCACAATAAAAGATGTTTCATGCTAATGACTCAGATCTTGACAAACGAGGCATGACATTCATTAGTTTAATGTTTTTCCCCCTATTGTGATAGAAATGCATAATGGCACCGACTAAGTAACGTGAAATTATTCAGCAATGTAAGAAAAAATTCAATAAGCACTATCAACCAGTAACAGTTCTTAAGCTCATCGTCTTCAGTTGAAAATTGCTTAGGAGATTGTGAAAAATTTGCTGCTTTTTCTATTATCATCCCTTATTTATTTTTGCTCTCAGTTTTTCTTGCAATAGTTGAATTAATACCTTGAATTCTTCACCTCCAAAAGTCTTTAGGATAAAGGACACAGAGCCATGGAGAGGCTGAAAGAATAAAGTTATTAGGTATCAGTGTTTATAACCCTGTGGCGGTATTGCAGAATCAGAGATTATATCTTAAAACAACAGAATGAAGGCAATATGTCCAATCTTCTTGGTATTAGGCAGGACTATACCAAAGCCCTCTAATATTGCATGGTGCAATAGAAAGAATGATAGCTGGAGATACCAGGGGACCTCTGTTTTAGTTCTGGCCCTGCCTTAGATTTTCTAGACCTCAGTTTCTTCTTTAAAAAAATTAAGCTTGGACTTTAGTCACTTGATGATAACAAAGAACTTTTTAACGCCATGAGCCTTGCCTGTATAGATCCATTAGGGAGCTCTTTATTTATTCTATATCATTCATATATTTTTCTATTTAAATATCATTTTATCTTAATTGTGAAGTCACATAGTTGGCTACCATTATGTAAGGTTGTACAGCTACTTCTCTGATACATAGGATTTATTCGATCCATCAAACCGTGTTGTTCAGTTCTGTCTTAAAGCAATAATCCCATGTGTTACAATGTAACAAGGCCAGAAGTTCTTATCAGGTTGATGTAGGTTCAACTGGTGACTCCACATATTTCCAGGTTTATGATATTTGGTGAATACTTGACCTTCTGGGAACCTGTTTGTCTATGAAGTGGTCAACCATTATAATCACTCCCTTGCGTAAATTTACGATTCCTTTGCTTCTCTCTCAATTTTTTATCCTTCTTTGGCAAACCCACCCTGGTTGAATACAATGCCCGGGATATTTCCCGTGTCAAATATCCTGGTGAAGCCGAACATGATTGGAGACAGAACAACTCTGTTAACTAGGCTCACTTGAAATTCCCAATCACAAATCTCAAGTGAGCCTTCAATGCTATTATAGTTTGGATGTTTGTACCCCTAAACCTCATGTTACAATTTGATCCTGAATGTTTGAGTGGGGCCTAATGAGAGTTGTTTAAGTCATGGAGTAGATTCCCATGAATGGATTAATGTCTTCCCTGAGGAGGAGTGAGTTAGTCCTCACTGAATTTGTTCTCATGAGAGCTGGTTGTTAAAAAGAACCTGTGTACCTCCTCTCTCTCTCTCTCTCTCTCTCTCTATTTCTCCCTCTTGCTTCTTCTCTTGCCATGTTACTTCTGCACATGCCAGCTTACCTTTACCTTCTGCCATCAGTGAAAGCAGCCTGAGGCCCTCACTAGAAGTTGAGAAGATGCTGGTGCTATGCTTTGTCTAAAGCCTATGAAACCATGAGCCAAATAAACCTCTTTCTTATAAATAACTAAGCATCTGATATTCCTTTATAGCAACACAACAGTCTAAGACCAAAAAAAAAAAAGGGTACCAAGGAGTTCAATGCTTCTATAAAGACATCTGAAAATGGGAAAGTGGCTTTGGAACTGGGTAATGGACAGAAGTTGGAAGAGTTTGGAAGTTTCAGAAGAAAACAAAACAAAACAAAAGATGGGGGAAAGATTAGAACTTCAGAGATTGGTGATACTGTTTTGCTGTGTCCCATCCAAATCTCATCATGTATTGTAATCCTTTATGTGACAAGGAAGGGACCAGGAGGGAGGTGATTGTATTATGGGGACATATTCCTCCATGCTGTTCTCATGATAGTGAGTTCTCACAAGATCTGATGGTTTTATAAGGCAGTTTTCCCCGCCGTTGCTTACTCTCCCTCACCTGCTCCCATGTAAGATGTGCCTCTTCCCCTTCTGCTGTGATTGTAAGTTTTTGAGGCCTCCCCAGTCATGTGGAACTGTGAGCCAATGAAACCTCTTTTCTTTTTAAATTACCTAGTCTTGTGTAGTATCTTTATAGCAGTGTAAAAATGGACTAATACAATTGGTTAAGTGATTGTGACCAAAATGCTAATAGAAATACTGACAGTAAAGTACGTGGTGATGAGATCTGAGATGGAAATGAGGAACTTACTGGGAACTGGAGCAAAAGTCACCCTTGTTACACTGTAGCAAAAACCTCAGGGGCAATTATGTTCATGTCCTAGGGTTTTGTGGAAGACCAAACTTAAGAGTGATAACCTAGGGCATTAGATCAAAGAAGCTTCTAAGAAGCAAAGAAATGGTGTGGCTACTTTTAACAACTTATGACTAGATAAGGCAGCAAATGAATGATGTAAATATGTAACTTATAATTAAAAGGAAAACACAACATAAAAATTAAAAAAAAAAAAATAGAATCCGGACTGTATGGTTGAGAAGGAAAGCATTTTCAGAGAAAAACCCAACAACTGGTTGCTAAAGCAATTAACATGACTAACTATAGCCTGGTGCTAGTAGTCAAGACAATGGGAAAAAGGCCCTGAAGGCATTTCAAAGATCTCTGAGGCTTCCCCTCCCAAAATAAGCCCATAGGCCTGGGAAGACAGAATGGTTTTAGGGTATAGGCCAAGGGTGCTACTGCCCTGCACCACCTGAAGATGCTGCTTCCTGCATCCCACCTGCTCTGACACCAGCTGTGGCTCAAATGGCCCCAGGTATAGCTTGGGCCACTACACCTGAGAGTGCAAGCCATACCCTTGGCAACATTCACATGGTGCTAAGTCTGCAGGTGCCCAAAATGCAAGAGTGGTGGTGGCTTGGTGGCTTCCACCTAAATTTCAGAGGATGAATGGGAAATTCTGGGTGCCCAGGAAGAAGCATGCAGCTTTCTCTTCTCTGTGGCAGAGAAAGAGCTGCCACAGAGAGTCGTCACTGGGGCAATACCTAGTGGAGTCACAGGAGTGAGGTGGCATTAAGAACCTAAGAATTGTAGAACCATAAGCAGTGTGCAACCTTAGCCTGGAAAAGCCACAGGAATTGAACTTCAACCTGTGAGAACAGCCATGTGATTTGCAACCAGCAAAGCTATGGTCATAGGACTTCTCAAGGTTTTAGGAGCCCACCTCTGACACCAGTGTGCCCAGGATGCAAGACATAGAGTCAAAGATTATTTATTTTGGAGCTTTAAGATTTAATGTCTACCTTCTTGGATTTTGGACTTTCATGGGGCCTTTTACTCCTTTCTTTTGGCCAATTTCTCCCTTTTGGAATGGAAATATTCACCAAATGCCTATGAAACGACTGTATCTCAGAAGTTAAAGAAAACTTGGTTTTGATTTTATAGGCTCATAGCTGGAAGGATCTAACCTTGAATCTTGGAAGAGCCTTTGGATTTCAGATTTTTAACAATTTTGGAGACTGTTGGAATGGAATTATTGTATTTTGCATGTGAGAAGAATATGAGATTTGGGAGGCCAGGGGTGGAACACTGTAGTTTGAATGTTTGTTCCCCCAAACTTCATGTTGAAATTTGATCCCAATGTTGGAGATGAGGGTGTAATGGGTGGTGTTTGGGTCATGAAGGGGGATCCCTCAGGAATAGATTAATTTTTTTTCCTGGAAGGGGTGAGTCCTTAGTTCCTGTGAGAGCTGGTTGTTAAAAACATCCTGGACCTCCCCACTTTCTCTCCATTGCTTCCTCTCTTACAATGTAATCTCTGCACATGCTAGCTCCCTTTCGCCTTGTATCACGAATGGAAGTAGCCTGAGGCCTTCACCAGAAGCCAAGAAGATGGTCACACCATGCTCCTTGTACAGCCTGCAAAACTGTGAGCCAAAGAAACATCTTTTATTTTAAAATTACCCATTCTCAGGTATTTGTTTATAGCAACACTAACAGACTAAGACAAATGCTATCTGCAATTATATTGTTTCCCATCAATTTACTTTTCTGTTTTTTGGTGATTATATTTTATCACGTCTTTCCTTAAGCTCTTATAGCTGTCTCACCCTAACTCTCAGACAATAAGTTTCAGCTAGGAGTGGCCATGTGTCTAATTTTGGGTTTTTGAAATGGGAGTAAAAGTCAGGTACTTGAATTCCAGACTATCTTAAGTTACAGAAAATGACCTTCCCTAGAGTATTTTCCCATCTATTCATGAAGTAGAACATGGACATAAGAGCAATTCTACCTGACCATCCAGTTAAAGACAATCTTAGGGAATGGCAGAACTAAAAGAGTCAGTTATTATACCAAAAATAGTGTGTTGTGTGCATGTCTGTGTGTATGTGTGTGTGTACGTGTGTGTGTGTTTATTCCCGGATGGACATCAATGACAATGGTTATATTTGAGGATGACACTGGACATAGAGATCATGGGAAGGAGGAGACATTATTTTGTGAGATTTAGTTTTATATCTAAATACATGGTATTGTGCTAAATATATCATTCTGTGTCCTATTACCTTTAAAAACATACTTATATTGTTGTATTTACATCTATTTTGTTGGTTCTCACTGGTCAATGATACCATTACATGTAACACTTTTTTCCCCCTGGGGAGGAATTAGCCTTGTTTTTAGCAAAATTCTCAAAGTAATTTCCTGTAGTGAGTGCCTTCACTTACATCTTCCATTTTCTTGAATCCACTTCTGATTAGGCTTTCATCCCTTCTAATCCACTGATCCTGCTGTTGTCAAGGCCACCTATAAATTCCATGTTGCAAAATTCAATGGTACTTTGTTGGTCCTGATCTTAATAAACCACTGACTAGCTTTTGGCAAAATTGGTCACTCCCTCTTCATGGACCACTCCCTCTTCCTGGACCATCCAGGCATTTTTAATGCATTTATATACATACTATCTATGTGTGTGTGCGTGTGTATATGCACATTAAGTTATAAATAGATATTTGTACATTTATAAAAATATGTATATGTGCGAGCATGTGTATACCTATAGAGCATATATAGCATTGTCTTTCTTCACTTCACTTCTGGGATATCACACTTTCTTAGTTGTCATTTTATTCTGCTGGCTGTTATGTCTCAATCTTACTTGCTGGATTCTCTTCTTCTTCTCAACTTGCAACCAGTGCAGTGTTCATGGCATGTGTCTGTATTTATATACCAATGACTCAAATTTATATCACCAGCCAATACTTTTCTTATAAACTTTAGACTCCAATGTTCACGTACATACTTGCCATCTATTGTATGTCTAACAATAATATTGAACTTAATATTTTATAAATTAAACTATTGATTCCTCATTCCAAAACCTGACCCTTCCATAAGTCCTTTTCACTCAGTAATGGTCAATTTCATCCTTCTGGCTCCTCAGGACAAAATAATTGGAGGCAAGATTGTCTATTATTTTATTTATCACAAAATGCATTCAATCTGTCAGCAAATCCTATTAGCTCCACAGTGATCCCCTTTTATCCATGAGGGATGGATTCCATGACCACCAGGGGATGCTTGAAACCAATCATAGTACCAAACCCTATATATACTATGTTTTTTCCTATATATATGTACATATACATACCTATGATGAAGTTTCATTTGTAAAGTAAGTGCAGTAAGAAATTAACAGCAATAAATAATAAATTATAACAATGTACTGTAATAAAAGTAAAATAAGCATTCCCTGAACATAAGAACTGCAATACCATGACAGTTAATTTAAAGTCTTGATCACCCAGATAGCTACTAAGTGACTAACAGGAGAGTAGTGCCTACTGCATGGATATGCTAGACAAAGAGATTATTCAAGTCTGGGCAGGATGGAGTGGATGGCATGAGATTTCATCACACTATTCAGAATGGCTTGCAATTTAAAACTTATGAATGGCTTATTTCTGGAGTATTTCATTTAATGTTTTTGGAACATGCAACCATGGGAAACCAAAACTATGACTGGAGAGGGGTACTGTAGTTCAAAAATGTACCCAAAATCTAGCTACTTATTGACACTTGCACTGCTACTACCCTCAATTGAGTCACCATCATCTCTTCCCTGGATTATTTCAATAGCCTTCGATCTGATCGCTCTGCTTTCCCTCTTGTCCTCTTGTATACTGTTGTCAATATAGCAGCCAGAGAAGTTTTTTTTATAGTAGTGAGATGAGATACTCCTGTGCTCAAAACCCTCCAATGTCTTTCCATCACATATACAATAAAGTTCAAATCTGACCATGGCTATATAAGGCATTATACACCTTGGTCTCTTAATCCCCTGGAACTACTCTTCCAGGACTTCAAATATGTTGGCTTCATTGCTATTCTTCAAATACTCCAAGAACAGTCCCATTGTGATGTTTCCTCCGCAGCATTACAGTAACTTTACTTCAGATCTTCTTTATCATTTAGAATATTTTTAAAATTTTTCACTGTTTCTCTACCTATAGTTTTATACCTGCTAAATATTTTCTCTACACTGCTACCAGGGTGGCATTTCTACAATATATATTTGACCATGTCACCTCCCTATCTGAGACCTATTTTAGGATCAATTCTAAAGTTACAAACAATGGCCAAACAGGATCTTTATGATCTCAGTCCTGCCTATTTCTTCTGTCTGATCTAGTCAAATGTGTCAGACCTGTCTACGGTTTTGTACCTTTTTATATGCTGATCCATCTTCCTGGAAATCTTTCTCATTCCACATGCTTACCCCTACTCCTAGCCCAAGGGAACATTTGCATGTCTCAGAACATAATTCAAATATTTTCTCTTCCCCAAAACCCTTATCTTACCACCCCACCCACACTAGATATTTCTTTCTCTCTGCAATCACAAAATTTCTTAAATATTTTAATAGAAAAGTAATAGAATTTATTGTGATTGCCTTATATTTTTCTGTATCCTCAAGTAGATTATGAAATCCTTGAGGGCACAGATAACCCTATTAATATCTGCATCATAAGCATTTAGCACAAATTTTAGCAAATCCTAGAAGAAACTGGTTAAGTATTGAACAACTGAGTGAAAGATATTAAACTGAAAGATCCCTAATGTCTCTTCCAAGTGTGATGATAATTTTATAATTATCATCTTTTTATGAGCTATTTACCCCCCAAATAATAAAACACACACATAATCCTTTTTAGTATGCTGTGGTTTTTGCAATTACTATAATTAAAAGTAATCTATGTTAAATGCTTAGGTTGAGTCAATGTTTCAGAGGAAGATGGAACAAGTGAGTAATGTGATCAAGCTTTGCACATTGAGTGTCCCTAAGAACTGACACTTCATCTGGTTGTTTGCTATTTCTTTAATGAACTGGAGCAGTTTTCTTAATTAGCAAGGGCCCATCTGTTTCAAGAACGAATGGTCTTTAGTGTAACAAGAGCTGAAAAAACAAGACGCTTAATTTTAGAGTGAAAATGGCAATAATAAGTGACATAATTACTAGTTTGTGCTTTCTAGATGTGGTTTAGTAGGCTTTCTAGCATAGAGGCCAATCTGGTAATCTTGTCCTCTAAAATTTCCTAACATACTGATTATTGGTATTTCCTTAGAGGGGAAGAAATATTATCTGTTAGAGGATACAATTAAACATTTAAGAAACAACCAACTTCATTTGGTTTATAGTTTGAATTATACAATAAACTTATTATTTTTGAGGCAAGTACATTGTTTATAAATTGAGGTTTTTATATTTGGGGTTTTCATAGGTGAAAGAGCAATTTTTTATTTCTATAAAGTTTTCATTACATTTATTATGTAATACATGTTTTATAGTCCTTTACAAGTTTATAGCTCTTTTAGGCACTTACCAAATTCAAGGATGACTCTTTGCTTTGCACTAGACCTAATTCTGGTCCCTTCAAAATGAACAATGAGGTAGAAGTTTCAAGAATCAAAATATATAAACCAGTTAAATAATTTTTCTTCTGACCTTTTATTTTCTAGCTTAAAGAATGTTAAATAACATTCATATGTTATACACACTGGTTTTGGCCCTCTTCCCATGAGACTTTTCTGTTTATATTGTGTATAGAGTTCTATGCTTCCTACATGGAGTACAGGACAGTGGTAGACAAACAGGGTTTCGACCATGCCAGAGCAACTGGTAGTATGAATAGGAGAGCAGTCTGATCCATGATGTGACACACCCTCAGGCAGAAATGATTGGCCATGATACACTCACAATTCTATTATCTGGTTTGCCTCATTTTTACCCACACTATTAAAATAGCAAATGAAAGATTGAGTAAAGATGTATTTCTTACATAAACTACGAGAGCGTTTCATGTGTCATTATTCACTTATTGACTCAACTAAAATTTACTCAGTACTTACTATTCACCAAGCATTGTGTGAGGCAATAGCAATATAGTGGTGAAATAAATTGCTAAAATATCTCTGCACTCAAGGAACTTACATTTTAATGAGGAGAGACAGAAAATAAACAAAATAAATAAATAATGATATAATGAAATTTCATACGATAATAAAAGTGTTATGAGTTAACATAAAGTAGGGTAAGGAAATAGAGAATGATAGTGACAGGCTACCCTGAGGAGCTGTTAATTAATGGAAGAAATGAGCTATGTGTATACCTATCTGAAGATAAGAGGGTCTCAGACAGAGTAACCAGTAAAAGCAAAGAAAATAGTATTAAGTCAGGCATTGTGTTTGCAGAAAAACAATATAACACATGTAGTTGGATTCTAGTGAATAAAGTAGAAAGTGGTAGGGTATGAGGTCGAAGTGGTAGGCCGAATTTTGCAGCTGAAAGGTCAACTAAAATGACAACTAAAAAATGACAATTGGATTTGGCAACTCAGAATTCACTGGAGACCTTGACAAACATGTTTTCAACGCAGTGGCAAAATGCAGTTTTAGGGACAAGAGTCCAATTATTGTGTGTTCAAGAGAGAATAAGAGGTGAGGAAGTGAAGACAACAAGTGTAAATATCTGTTTCAATAAGTTTTGTTATAAAAAGGAGCAGAAACACAGTGCTAATTCATCATTTTTGTACAAGGAAAAGTAAAATGTGATGGATACATGCTGTGTAATGTTATGTAGCAGTGAGAAACAATGAACTAGGTAAACACACAATAACGTGGATATATTTTCAAATTATATGGTTGAATGAAACAATTAAAGAAGATAATGGGATCTATACAAAACAGCACTTACAATAAAGTTTTTCCTGATGAGAAAAAATGCTCCATATTACACAAGCATACATATGTGTTCAAGGACCTATAGCAAACACAGGATCAAGCTAATAATTGAGAGCTGATGCCCTTGCTCAGGTGAGTGCCAGGGATCACTGCTATATTGATAGAAATTATAGTAATAATAGTACATTTATAAAAATGAAACAAATATATCTGTAATTTAATATAACTCTCTGAAAGAATAGACAAAAGATGTAAGATCAAAGATGTTCAAGAATTACCATACATAAATAAATACGAAAAGTCTAGATTGGCATTATCAGTTCAGTAATGGAAGATTGAGGACAAAAAGAAAGATGACATTACTTGGAAAAATTTTAAAAGTAAAGTAAATTAAATACAATAATTATGAAACAAGGTTTGAAATACGCTATAGACTGAATATTTGTGTTCTGCCCAAAATTCATAAGTTGAAACCTAATCCTCAAAGTGATGGTATTAGGAGCTGAGGCCTTTTGGGAGATTATTAGGTGGTGAGGGTATGAATGGTATTACTGCCCTTAATAAAGGATACCAGGAAGCTCCCCTGCCCCTTCTGCCATGTGGGGACACAGGTAGAAGACAGATTTCTATAAAACAGAAATCAGGGCCGGGCACAGTGGCTCAAGCTTGTAATCCCAGCACTTTGGGAGGCCGAGGCAGGTGGATTACCTGAGGTCAGGAGTTCGAGACCAGCCTGGCCAACACACTAAAAACATAAAATTCACTAAAAACATAAAAATTAGCCAGGTGTGGTGGCACACACCTGCAGTCCCAGCTACTCAGGAGGCTGAGGCAGGAGAATCTCTTGAACCTGGGAGGCAGAGATTGTAGTGAGCTGAGATCGTACCACTGCACTCCAGCTTGGGCAACAGAGTGAGACTCCATCTAAAAACACACACACACACACACACACACACACACAAATCAGGTCCTCACCAGACATCACATCTGCTGGTACCCTGATCTTGGACTTCCCAGCCTCCAGAACTGTAAGAAATACATGTCTGTTGTTCATAAGCCACCTAGTCTATGGTATCTTGTTATAGTAGCAAAAATAAACTAACCAATATTGGGTTTACAAAGGCTTAATTATCTATGTCCAAAGACTCTAAGTTCTGCTGGCTTTAGTCTTTATTGAACTCATTAATACATTTTTTCAAGCATCCAGAAACATGTTGACTGAAAGGGTCAAATATCATCAAGCCAGCACAGACTGAACACAACAGCAGGTTAGAGAAATGTGCCAGTCTGAGACATTTATCCCAGCTTGACAACTATTAGATCTAAGTTGAGGTGTTTGAGTGTAATTGATTCAAAACTGAATTATCCTAACTTGTTTTATGTTGTAACAACATATTCTCAATGTTTGCTTCCAAAGGTGTTTCTCTGTCAAATACTTCCATTCACTGAAAGAAGAGAGCTTATGTGCACCTTTAAGAAAGCATGCTTATGTTTGGCTTTATTACAGCTTTATTTTATTCATTTATTTATATAAATATATGGGACACAAGTGCAATTTCATTACATGCATAGATTGCATAATAGGCATATATACACGATGGAATACTATTCAGCCATTAAAAATGAAATAATATCTTTTGCAGCAACATAGATGATACTGGAGGTCATTATCTTAAGAGAAACCAAATGCAGAAAGACAAATATATGTTCTCAATCATAAGTGGGCGTCCTAACTTCTGAGGATGTAAATTTGGCCAAAATGGCCAAGAGAGAAAATGATATAAGGTATATTAGCAATTATATTTTAGTATGAGATGAGGAGATTATTAGACACTGGAAGATAGGGGTATTGTGAAGCAACCATTGCAGGAATTCTAAAGCAGAGGCTCTCAAAAATAGCAGATGGGGTGATACACACTTTGCATCTTAAGAACTAGAAAAAAGCCAAATGCTAATTTGAAGATAAATGGCCTTATTAGATAAAGCAGGGAAGTAAGAAAGCTATTTGGAAAAATCAGTTTTGATCAGATGGATTGTTTCTTACTCTAGGCACTGATGTTGTGGTCAAGCAGCCTTAATCTTTCTGGATCTTTTTAAAAACCAAGTTGTACATATTAACGCTGACTTTCCTCATCTTGTACCTATGTACGACTGACTTTTTGAATGGATGTGCAAATCTTTACATTAGTTCCTGTTAAAATTCTCTAGTATTTTAGATCCAGTTATTTGGACTCCTTGAAATATCTGAGTATATTTGCCAGCTAGCCCACGCAGATATGTATCTATGTCAATATACTTGTAGGCTCTGCTTCCTCTACATACCCTTTAATTATAACCATAACCAATGATTCTTGCCTCTATTTTTATAAGTTCATGCATGATTCCTGAATGATGTTATCAGCACCCATATCAAAAACCACCATGTATATATGCTGATGCTTCTGTAAAATCTATCTCAAACCCAGAAATCTCTTCTGAGTTCCAGACACATATTTCCAGTTGCTCACTAACCATCTCTTCTTAATTTTCCCACAAGAATGACAAGCTGCAGATTTAAAGCTGAACTCACATAATCCATTAGATTGGGAATGCAGAGGTAGAGGGTAACAGCAGTTTTCCATCATAGGCTAGAGTACCTGGAGCAAGGGGAGTTGCCAACAGAAGTCCTAGAATGGACCAGAGTTGTAGAGCAGCCATGGCTGAGTGCAGGGGTTAGGCCAATGTATTTGAGCTTGCCTCATATACTTAACTGAAATCACTCAAGTTCCCAGGATCCCAATGGCCCAGTGACAGGAGATCATGGCAGGACTACAACCATCAGCAATAGAGAGCAAAACACAATGAAATCAGCAAAAGCATATAAGGTACATCTCAGAGGAAGCCAGAGTAGACTACTGATTATTGTGGACAAGACGCTTGAATCCTCTCTGATTTTAAAAACATAAACATCTCCATCTTCTTAGGGATAATGACACAAGAAGAGGGAGGGGAAAACTGCCAAATTGACTATGCAAAAGAAACTGAGTTGTGAACTGGAAGTGACTTAGTTTATCCTGAGTCAGCTTGGATAATTTTATCACTATTGAGTGCCAATAGAGTCTTCACTCATGCAAAAACTTACCTTTTATATATCTGAGGACATGTCTGTGAAATTCAGATACATTTATTCATATACATTTAGTAAACAAAATAGGATTCAATGTCTTGTATATTTTGCAATCACCATTTTAGAACATTCATTTAATAAAGATTTAAAAGCTATACCACTAGAAAAATAAGGATGTGCTAGCTTTATAATGAGACACTTGGATGCATTTAAAAATAAACATTAGCAATATATATCATTGGTTGAACCAGCACATTCTGGACTAGTAATAGTTAAAAGCATTCGCTCTGGAATTGGGCAGATGTAATTTTGTGTTTGACTATATGACTCATTTGATTTCTTATATGGGCAAGTTATTTAACTTATTTAACCCTCAGTTTCTATATCCGAAAACAAGAATAATTATGTTACTGACTTCCTAAGACAGTTGTATGCATTAAATAAAATATTCCCCATAAAGCATTTAACTTAGGTTCTGATATTTAGATGTTGAAAAAATTGAACTTATCATTTCCCCTCTCTCAGTGTTCTCTATATTAGCTAATTATGTGACCATCCAACCAGTGGCCTTTGACAAGAAATTTGGCATCACAGATTCTTCTACCCCTAGTTCCCAACCACAGCATGACATTTGTACATTCTGTCTCAGATCTGTCCCTTCCTCTTCATCCCCACAGCCATTACTTTAGTTCAGGACCTCATGACCTCTGGCCTGGATTGATAAAAGAGCCACCTAATTAATCTCCTAAAAATATTTTTCAGATTCCTTTGGAAAGATTTGTTAGTAGACCCTTTTCTATAAATGTTTAAATATCCTTTCTCTAAAACTCTGGGTACATGCTTCACACTCAAATGTGTGCCATTATTTCAATTTTGTAGATGATAAAAGAGGTGCACAAAAGATTAGGTAACTTACCCAAGGTCATCCAGTTATTAAGTGGCAATGGAAGTATCATCAGGACACTGTAGAAAATAAGAAAATTAAAGCAATGTAGAGGTATTATTTAGAGGAAATGTGATTTTAGAAAACTGTTAAATCAAGTTTAGCTTAAAGCTACCTCCATACATAAGTTCAGCCTAAAGGTTTCTCTGTACATTGTGAACTATAACTTAAATGACATTGTATACAGCCTAAAGTCTACTCTTGTGCCAGTCACTGAGTTTTGGCCAATCAAATGTGGCCAACTGTTCAAACCATGTTCAAATAAAAAAATCACTAAGCTAAAATTAATCTGGCTGTTTCTGTACCTCACCTCCATTTTCTGTAAGTCACTTTTTTTTTTTCTGTCCATAAATCCTCTTCCACCATGCAGCTTCACTGGAGTCTCTGAACCTACTTTGGCTCAGGAGGTTGCCCGATTCATGAATCATTCATTGCTCAATTAAACTCTGCTAAATTTAATTCAGCTGAACTTTTTCTTTTAACAGATGGTATCAGAAGTGGGATCTGAAGTACAGCTTCTAACAACTCCCAGGAGTGCTGAGTGACCAAGCAAGGTACCCATTGGGTTCATTGTGTTCATTGCTCTCTCGGAGCAGCTGAGGATGATGGTAAGTTTTCTCTCGGATTCCAAAGCTCCGTGAATTTGTGTATTCGGCTCTCCAATTTTCTTTGCGCAAATTTTTGATCCAAACTGGGTTTGGAATTCATGACAAAAACTGGACTGGGTCTGGGATACTGACTTGGATCCAGTTACAGGCGTCTTACTTCTGACTGGGTCAGAAAGAAACCAGTAGTAAATGGCAATATTGCAAGGGGTATAAAATTTAGCTTTTGTAAATTGGCAAGTAGTTTTGTGTTCTACCCTCTTGTTTTATTTTTTCTTGTGCACAAAAAAAAAAAAAAAAAAAAAAAAAATCATTGGCTAGGTTGATTAAGGGAACCTGAGAGGAAAGCCAATATTTGAGGTAAAAATGGGATATTTAATTTTTGAAGAATTAAGTTCGTTCTGTCTTATACATGCATAAGTATTGGGCCCTGGAAGCAGCAACATTTTACAGAAATGGCAAAATATTACTAAAGATAAGTTACAGTGGAATGTTTTAGGTGAACACTGCACTGAAGTGCATTTGATTGAGGGCTCCCAAATTAGTCTCATCTACGGATGCCTATTGATATGCAGAAGCTTCTAAAAAGATTTCAGTATTTTTATTTAAAGACTTTATGAAAGGCAAATAAAAAGCATAATCGACTACTTGATAAAATGAAAATTAAATCTGCTAACCTTTTGGCTTAGTGGAAAAGCCAAAGGTAGAATCCCGCCCTAAATGTGGAAAGAAAGCCATCCTAGATATGGTGTTTATAAAAGGTAGGCCCTCAGGTAAAATAGGCTTGCTTCCTTTTCAAATCTATCCATGCTGAGTTCAGGCATACAATGCTTTGTTCGTCCCATTCTTTAATGGACTCCACCCATTACCCTGAACTCAGTGATTTTAGCTAAAAACAGTAGCTGTGTTAAAAAGAACACCCCATGGAACTACGCTACACCGTTCTGGAATTTAATTGGCCATATTGAAACACTTTTGTAAAAGAAGTTTACTTCCATAAAGGAAATCTCAATTTTTATGGATATCTGCTTATTACATTAGAAATTCTTACCATTCTTTTAAATTTACATAATAAGTCATACCTTTGTTTAAGGTGCTTTTCTGGCCATTTTGTCTTGATGGAACTTTCGTGAGAGTATCGTTTTTTTCCCTTGGTTTGAGCAGATGATGATACAATATTTAGGCCTAAAATCTTAGCTCTGTGCTCATGAAATTTTTTTTTTTTGGTTCCACCTAAGAGTTGTCCTTTTAGAAATTGAAACTGCCTAGTTAACGACTGCTTAGAGTAATGAAACTGGTAATTGGAAGACCGATAGACCAAATGGGGAAAAGACAAACTATTTAAAAGCAGATAAATGAAAATCCCTTATGAGATCTATGAGGTCTGCTTCTGTGTGTTTGTATGTCTGTATGTGTTATGTAGATGTGATATTTGGTAAATAAAGCTAGTTTTTAAATTGTTGGTCAAATAGAAATGGCTTTAAAATTATCAATTAAATATAATTAGATACTTGCTTGATTTCACTGTGAGCTTATGTCTTTTGTTTAGAGTCTCTGGATTCAGGGGTCTAGACAGGTGGCCATGACAAAGTCAGGAGACAAGTTCCTAGTGCCTAGACCAGCAACTGCAAGCCAGAACCAAGCCCAATATGACCCCTTATTCCTCTTCTTTCCCTGTTTTGCCTCCTGGCTATTTTGGGAGGGGCTGGATCCTCCAGGTATAGTCTTCATAGCTCTGTCTTCTGTCCTGATGGTCTCAGTCAGGCCTTGGCCTTCAGATCCTCCTGGTTGCCAGGTGGCTAATTGGGACCTGGAATAACTGGGGGAAGACATTAGAGAGGTGACATGTGTCATAGTTTCAAAATTCATTTCAGTCATTTAAAATCTTTGAGTCATGTTATGTTAAATTAAGTAATAATCATGTAAAAAGTAAAGTAGAGCTTCCTCTTCAAAGACTTTCCTCCCCATCTAATTAGGAATAAATAGTAACTTTCTCTTAGAAACAAAATTTATTCAAAGACCTGTGCTAACATTCTTCAATATCTGCTAGCGGTAACAAAGAAATCAATGTACTTTATGTTCTTAGCTCCCACAATTTAGCCTAAATATTTGCTCTGGCATACTCATACTGGTCCAAACAAGCATTAGGTCATAGCCTGTGCCTCTTCCTTATGTGAAGGTGTTTTTTACCTTCCTCAGCATTCCACAAGTTACTTCCTCCTTCCTTTGGTCTCCTCTGCCTTTGCCTCTTTTTAAAAGTTCTAAGTTGCTACCCAATCTGGACAAATACAGAATGTGAGGTCCCGTTCCAGCCAATGGAAACCGGACACAGCAGTGGGGTAGAAGCGTCAGGTTATAAATGACCCTGTCTCCTTTGTTCGGTGTACTCTCGTGGCAAGACTGCTGGTGAGTGTACCCTTTCTGCAGAAAGTAAAAATGGCCTTTTTGAGGAAATTAAATTTATGCCCAAGTGCTATTTCTTTATGGCACCGGGGAACAAGCATTTCTAAAAATCATAAAATGTCTGAGTCATCTGTAAGTTAAGATACTGAAATATGAATTACTAAACTTGAGTTTAAGTCTATATACCTTGACATCATATTTTTACATGGTATAGACAAGGTAAATATATTTAGATCTGTCAATAAACAATAATTTGAAAAACGATTTTTCTCAAAAATTATAAAATGGTTTTAAATTTGCAAATCCTAATATAAAGTGGTTCAAAATTTCTTTCTAGGGTTTTTACTAGAAATTTCCAGTTATTAGGCATTAAAAATGACTACATATGAGAGAAACAATTCTGTATATAGTGTATAACCAAAGCAAAATATGCATTTGATAAGGAAAGTTATAAAAGCATAAAAATGTGTGTTAAAAATTTTGTCTGGTTTAAAGTTACTTAAAGTCTTCAAACTGAAGGAGTAAAAAATAGATAAAACAAGATAAATATAGAAAGTTGAGGAAAAATATAAAATGTTTATGGAAATCTTACAGTTAAAAGATGACAAATTTGATACATTTTTATGAGGTTTTATTAAATTTAGTTTTTGTATTAATAGTACACTAATGCGAAAGTAAATTATGTTTTCTCTTTTGAATAAAATTTTGTGTAGTATTAATAAGACACAGTAAAATATTTTCATTCACTTTTTGAGTAAACTAAAAAAAGGAAAGAGAAAACAAGAGGAGACAGCTTTTGTCTCATGCTGTCTTAAGTATTTTGATTGCTTAGAAAACTAAGTCTCCTTTATCAAAGAGTACAGGTATGATAAATATTTGTTTTTAAATATCTTTTAATTATCACTTTGGTTAAATTAATGACTGTTGTCTAATTGTGATCTGTGATTCCACTTTGGTCACTTTTTAAACCTTTAAATTATTAGGCATAAAATCAAATTTCAGCTTCAAAGTTTTTTTTGACCTCTAACTTTGAGATGCTACAGAGGGCCCCCTGAAGCATCCAAAAGAGAAGTAACAGGATTATTTGACATGTTATGTTACATGGAAAACATTGTCAAAATAAGAAATAACGTTTAACCTTCTTCAGGTTAAATTTTAATGAATGTTATTAATATATGTTCCAAATTTATGTGAGATTTCTAAAATTTGAACATGTCTGAGTATATGCTCCTAATCATAATTATGGTTATTATATTATTATGGACCACAGAAATAACCAAATTTCCCTGTCACTTGTGTCGTTATGACTATTTAAAGTCATTTCCACAGTTAATTGCTTAATTCTGATGCAGTTTCTTAAAACTTCACAAGCACGCAAAATCCTAGACTATGGTATCTTTAAGAAGGTTCGTGAAAGGATGCAAAGGATTCTGAAAACCACTCTTGAATTCAGGTTTCTTATAACTTTAGAATCATTTCTTTTGGACGGTTAAGAATTTCTGGAACTTCAATGAAAAGACTGACTGCTAACCCAAGTAGAACAAAAATCAATTAAATACCAAGAAGTTTATGTTGCCAGATATGCTAAATCAGCCAATACTGATATTGTTTAAATGTATGATTTGAGTGAACTCTACGGTC